>NC_091066.1:6043469-7293469 GCF_000393655.2 Nicotiana sylvestris
TATTTCAGTAAGAGCCTGACTGGGGCAACTTTGGACTGGCATATTCGTCAAGATGTTGGTAAGTGGCCTACATTGGGTGACATGGCTCAAGATTTTGTTTGATACTTTCAATACAGATCAGGCGTTACCCCAGACCGCGCCTCCCTATCTAGAATGGAAAAGAAGACGGAGGAAAGCTTTAGAGAATTTAGACTCAGATGGAGGGAGCAGGCTGCTCGAGTCAATAACCCGATTGGTGAATAAGAAATGGTTGAGCTTTTCCTAAAAGCCAAAGGGCCCACCTACTTCAGTCATTTGATCCAGGTCTTGGGAAAACCTTTCAATGATGTGTTAAAAATGGGGTAGCTAGTAGAAGAGGGAATCAAGTCAGGCAAAATCATGAGTTGTTCGAAAGACATTCAGAACATCCCAGTAAGCTTGGGTGGAAGTAAGAGAAATAGAAAAGATGATCCGATGGGCTTTCCCGATCAACACTTCCAGCCTCGACATCGTCCCCGTGGATATCCTTGTGCACCAGATGATCCTCCCCAATGCCACTTCTCTCCACAGAACTCCCAAAGTCGTACATCACTTTCCCAGTACCTGTCACACCTCCTTTTTGCACCTACCCCGAAGGATAATTGCGTGAGGGAGTTTTTCCATTTTAAGTGACATTATTCAAAAATGGGATTATTTATTTATTTCAGAGTCGCCACTTGGGAAAGGTTTGGATTTTGGTGTCCCAAGTCACCGGTTTATCTTGAATCCCAAATCAAGGAAATTTTTGACTTTCCAAATGAAGTCTGCAAACCAGAAATTCTAAGTAAGGAATTCTGTTGACCCGAGGGAAGGTGTTAGGCACCCACATATCCTGTGGTTCTAGCACGGTCGCTTAAATTGTTATAATGGCTAAATATCTGATTTTAATACATGTTATAACTTGTGTGCTTTTATTAAGTTTAAACCGCTTTTATTATTATTTTTAATAGAATTGCAACGTCGTGAAAATGCATCTCGAACCACGTCGCAATCAATGTACCCGTGGTTGTTAATACATTCCGACTCCGTTGAGATTTGGATTTGGGTCACATAAATGTGCACCCGAATTTAAGAATATAATTTAATTAAAATCGCGCCTAAAGAGTCTAACGCATTATTATCTTTGGGGAAAGCCGTGAAGTTCGCTAGACGGCTCATCCCGTATTCTAAGTATTTTTAATATATACATTTATGAGAGCCCCGCAGTTTGTGCATTTTTTTAGCGAGGCTCGTCTGACAACAAACTTAAAAATACATCAAATAACAATAGGCACATGCTGTACATATGTTTAAACTAAAGCAAAAGCCAAAAGCAAAAGTTAAAGCTTAAAGGGAAAGCAAAAGCAAAAGCAAAAGTTAAAGCAAAAGTTAAAGTTAAAACAAAAGTTAAAGCAAAAAGGGTATTATTATTTTAATAGCTTTTAACATTTCGGGAAAAATTCAAGGTTATTTAAAACATCTCAAACCATAGCACCTGTGGTTCACGACACGCTTTATTTAACCTTGTTCGAAATTGAAGTCGGGTTACATGAAATGCACCCTCGAATTTAGAAATTAAGCATCACAACTGCGTCACGGGAACCGTACCCGTAATCACGATAATAAATTAAAAGCGCCTAAAAGTATACTAGGTGTTCGTTATTTTTCTCAAACTTTGTGACTATTGTAAAACATGCATTATAGAATTAGACTAATAATTAAATCATGAAGACTAAGAGTTAAGCTATAATCTAAATCCAGCAACTTATTTCTTTCATGTACCCATTTTTTGTGGAACATATCTTATAAGACAAAATTTGAACGAAAAACAAAGTAAACAAAATAACAATGAAGTTATCCGAGATCAAACAAATATGGAACAACAATTCTAATAGGTAATAATATCCATGGTATAGTCAAAAGCAATTCAACAAAAAATAACACACAAACAGTTCATAGGAATTCCATGCTATTTTCATTCCAATAGATGATAAATATCAAGGTAAAAAGATAGAGAACTGGACCTCAATAGCAAACTCGGGAATGAAACATCAAAACCACAGACAAGGTCTCTATTGGAACGTCTCACCGGAAACTCGACGAACTGCGAACGGACCTCGATGGAAACTTCGGACGGATCTCATGTGACTCGACCTCCATCGGACTCCATTGAAAACCAAATATCTTTGTGGGTTTGTGCGTTTGTGCGTGTGCGTTCAGTGAGGTGCGTCAAGAAGACGATGGTCGTTAATGGGCTGTTTGTCAGGACGCGAGGCAGTGATGGTGGTTCGTTCAGGGACTGCTGGTCGACGAACAGGTATGGACGATAACAGAGGCGGACCGGTGTCGTTCGAACAGGGTGTGACGGGGGAGCTGGTTCGTTGCTGTGAAGAAGGTGGTTGCTGGACGTCGACTGGTTGACGACGAGCAGCAGGACTGCTGGTCGTTGGTTGACAGGGATGAGGGGTCTGTTTGGTTTTTCCGGTGACGGGTCAATGGTGGTTTTGAGACGTGAAGGAGCAGGAATTTCTGGCTCGTTACTGTGATGAGGGTTGGCGACGGGGATCGTTTGGAAGCTGGTTTCAGGTCGACGGGTTGTGCATGGAGTTGGGGTGGTCGACTGGTTGTCGCTTGGGCGTGAGGGAGACCAAGATGGCAGTGAGGGTTTTTGGTCGTTTTTGTCTTCTTCAAAGTGAAGAAGACCATGAACAGTAGCCTAAGGTCCTAAGGTGTTATTGTGTAGTTTAAAATCCAGAATCTCTCTCCTTGTCCAAACTCTCCAGCATATGTATCAATGTGTGAGTTGTGTGTTGTGAGGGTATCCTGTGTATGATGTTCTGTCCGTGAGTTGTAAAGTGTAGATAGTGTGTGTGTTCATGTGCTAGCATGTGTTATCATGTGTGTCTCGGCTGAAAATGTTTTGGGCTAGGTCCGAAAATTAGGCCTAAAAAATGAGTCGTTAATTTGAACCCAAATATTATTTTTTCCTCGCAACCGAGAATAAAAACACGACCTTATTTAATTAATCCTACGTAAGCAGAATAACTATTAAAACAGACTGACAATTAAAACAAAACTATATATATATTTTTTGTATTTTTAAAATTATATAAAAATAAAAATAAAGTACTATTTTTGTATTTTTTAAAGTTTATGAGAAATAAATAAACTAAAATTTATATATCTTTTTTTTTGTAATGTTCATTTTTGTGACGAAAATAAAGTAAAAGAGTCAAAATAAGCTGAAATAGCTACATTAAGGCTAAATTAAATATTTACGTGCTAAAATGTGAAAAATTTGGGGAGGGACAAAAATCACATGTCAACAGTACCTAGCTCCACAAAATGCCTATCTACCCCCACGAGCCTACCGAAAACCCCTTGGATCAGGTGTTCGGCCTAATCAAGCCTTTAAGAATGAGAGGAACGGAAGAAGAAAACCTTCACTCCATTGGGAGTGTCATATGCCAGTTTGTTCCAGATGCTAAGGAAATTGGACATGTTGAAGCCGACCCAGATAAAAATGTCAAACCCTCTTCCAAAGAAGTTTGATTTTTCTCAAAGGTGCGCATATTGTTCAGATGCCCCGGGGCATGACATAGAGAAGTGTTGGAATTTGAAGAATGCGATTCGGAAGCTTATTGATGCAGGCGACATTGCTGTGCAAAATCCAGATGCAGCAGACACTAGCCAAAGTCCATCGCCTATGCATAATGAGACGCATATGATGGGTATAATTTATTTTGAAAAGGAATATGAGAATTCTTCTGAGAACCTCGGAGGTCCACATGCTACAAAGCTTTCAGCGCTATTAGAGGTTGATCCTAAGAAAGAGCAGGCAAAGGGAACCCAAAAGAAATTTGCTAAGAACAATGTGATGGAGACTTGTGAAGGTCCTAGTATTGTTGATGCAGAAGTTAGTGGCTAAGATGTTGAGTTTGGTGATTGGAAAGACGCTCTTTTCTTGGTTAGCCAGGGAGGAGTTTGGTGGTTTATTTTGTTGTCATTTCTGTTGTCTGGGTTATTCCAAGGGTTGTAATCCGGATATGGTCTTGTGACTCAAACCCTTCTATCCTTTTATTTTTGCCTGGTTTGTTTAGTCGTAGTAACTCCTTTAGTGTTGTCTATGTTGTTCCAGGTTTGTAACCCCAGTTTAGTGCTTGTTTTGTTGTTCAAACCCCTTCACCATCTGTCTAATGCAAGTTTCTGTTTTCTGTTATTTATGGTCATTTTGTTTAGTTCTCTTTTCTTTTTACAGTTCTTTCCCTGTTGACTCTAGTGACATGACATGCATGCGTAATTCTCATCCTAGTCTTAAAAAAAAGAGTAAGTTTAGTCATGAAGCAATGAAACAATTTTATAGATGATAGGGACATTTGAGGGAAATAAGTAAAGGCATTTTGAGATCATTTCAAGCCCGAATTGCGTGAAATTGGGGCAGATAGAACATAGAGAAACCCTATTGAAATGCATCCTACCGCATCAGGTTGAAGCCAACGGCAAGTTTGCCCCAAATTGACAGGGGTCGTTCATGGTAATAAGAGTGAGGGTGTTGTCCAATGGTGCTTTGTAGTTAATAGATGTAGAAGGCGAATGCGTGGATATGGTTATCAAGTCTAGTACGATCTAAAGATGTTAGAACTGTTTCCTTGGTTTGTTTAATTGTGTAGTTTGCACTTGACATGTTTTGGAGATTGGAATGACGAAGGCATTTTGTTCTGCTATCTAAACACTTTATCCTTCGTTACCCCTTTGAGCCTTATTTATTTTTCTTTCATACCCCTTTTTCGGAATCAGTAGCAAAGATTAGAAACGCAAGAGTGAAAGATAAGTAAAGGAAAAAGAGAAAAGAAAAGAGAGAAAAGAAAAGAAAAAAGACAACAAAACAACAAAAAGTGAAAAAAAAGAAAAAAAAAGAGAAAGAGGAAGAAAAAGGAAAGAAAAAAAATACAACAACAAAGGAATTTCTATGATATGAACTACATTCGACCTAATTCCTTTTAAGGATACCTAGGCAGCCTCACGGTTCGGTCTCATCAAAATAAAAATCCAAAAGTCCCCAAGCAAATAAACTGGGGTAGAAGTTGTGTTTGCTGTAAGAAATCTGATTCCAAAAGTTGTAATTTTAAACCCATGTCGAACTGTTTTGAGCCTTTGATACCCTTTCTTTCTAACCCCATCCAAAAGCCCACATTACGGTCCAAAGAAAGACCTTCCGAACAATCTTCAAGAGATGCCAAGTCGAGAAAGTATAGGTGATTCATATCAGGGGCAACACTCTGATCCAAACTGGAAAAATAAAAAATGAGATAGTCTTATTGGTGAAAACCTTCACGAGCACCTTGAGGCGACTGTAAGTTGAGAGAATAAACAAAATGAGAGAGGATTGATGGTGAAAACCCTCTGGGCACTACAAGTCGAATAAGGATTGTGAATCAAATTGGATAATCGGAGCACTGAAGTCTAGTTTCACGGCTTAGAGGGTACAACAATAGTTGAACATCAGACTTTCTTGACAGAATAGGCCACAGGTGCATGTCATGGTCATTAGAGTTGGTATCCAATCTTATAGGTTTCTCCTTTGTAGTTTTCTTGTTAGGAATCATCTCTTTCCCTTGTCCTTTACTTTGTTTCTTTTGTCGTGTTTACTTCCTTTTTCTCAGTCTATTTGGTCAAAACAAGTGAGAAATGACTTCAAAATTTACCACTAGCTTTCCAAGTGCACAAAATAGATCTGGCTAGCACATCAAAGCGTCATAAGTCAGGAAAGAACAACAAGCGCACTGAGCTAGTAACGATCAACATGCTTTAGGATCCTTGTGAAATACAAAGCTTTGGTACATATCAATCCCTGGACAATGCAACAAATGGAGGGTGTTAGGTGAACGAATAAAAGGTATCTTATGTGGTAAGATTCACAAAAGTGGTTAACCAGTGGCAAGCGAGGTCTTCCAAGCGGAAATCAAAGTTATCATGGCAAGCGAGGGAGTAGTAGACCTCAAGGCCAGGGCCAGTGGTTTAAGTCAAGGAAGAACAACATACACAATGAGTTGGTAACAATCAACATGCATTGGGATCCATGTGAAATACAAGGGACAAAAAAGGTGGTAAACCAGTGGTAAGCAAGATCTTCCATGCAGAAATCAAAACTATCATGGCAAGTGATGGAGCAATAGACCTCAAGACCAAGGCTAGTAATTTAAATCAGGAAAGAACAACGTGCGCATTGAAGTTGGTAATAATCAATATACCATGGGAATCATATGAAACACAAAGGTTTGGTAGATGTCGGTTCATGAGCAATGCAACAGATAGAAGGTATTGGGTCTGAATGGATCAGAGATATTTTCTGTGATAAGGGTGACAGAGAAAGTGGTCAGTCAATAAACAGGCAAGGTCTTTCAAGTTGAAACCAAAGTTATCATCGGAAGTGAAGGAGCAATCGCCCTCAAAGTCAAGGCCACAAACCAACCACCATAATTATAAACTCACACGTTTTCTTTTTTTGAAACAGGGATGAAAATTGTGTCCAAATCAAAGCTTGGAAGTTTGAATTTTTTTTTCAAGTGTCATGCCCAAATTTTGTCAGCACAAAGGCGGTTGGAGAAGGGTAAAGGAAAATTTGTTCGATCTGTAGGAACCCACAATGAGGAAAAGCATGGTTCAAAGGCAAGGAATTTTATCCGTTCTGCAGAGATCCTCCAGAAAGAAAGCATGGCTCAGGTAAGTTCCTTCTCGGCTCTTTAGGACCCTCCTGTATAATGGAATTTAGTTTTAAGTATTTAGGACCCTCCTAAAAAATGGGACTTAGTTTAAAATTCAAAACAATCATGAGTAGTAGGATATAGCATAAATGTACCCCAAAAGAATATAAGTTGGTTTCAAAATTTTTGTTCTGGAGATAGGATTTAGTTTTAAGTGCTCAGGACCCTCCTGGAAAATGGGACTTAGTTTAAAATTCAAAACAATCATCAGTAGCAAGATCTGACATAAATGTATTACAAAAGAATATAAGTTTGTTTCAAAATTTTCATTCTGGAGATAGAATTCAGTTAGGAGTTGTCAGGACCCTCCTGGAAAATGGGACCTAGTTTAAAATTTAAAGCAGTCATGAGTAGTAAAATCTAGCATAAATGTACCCCAATAAATATAAAATAATTTTAATGTTCGCATGTGGGAGATAGGATTCAATTAGGAGTTTTCAGGACCCTCCTGAATAATGGGACCTAGCTTTAAGATTGATGTTAGATGACAAGATGTAGCGGAAGTAATACCTTTAGAAGATATAATTTAGATAAAAAATTATCGTTTAATTAAGAGTTGTCAGGACCCTCCTGAATAATGGGACCTAGTTTTAATATTTCCATTAGATAACGAGATTTAGCGTAAGTTCTGTTATAGGGTAATATAATTCAGCCATAAAGAAATGTCACTCTTAGGATAAAACTTGACTTTTGATTTTCAGGACCCTCCTGGATAATGGGGAATAGTTTAAGACCCTCTTAGATAACAAGATTTAGCAGAAGTCATAACTTTAAAACATATAGCTTAGATTTAAAACTGTCGTTTAGTTAAGAGTTGTCAGGACCCTCCTGGATAATGGGATCTAGCTTTCAAATTCTTAGAATATTTGGTAACATTATTCCGTTTAACACTCACAGATTTGCCCAACTACCAAACTGGGTAGAAATTTTCTTCATTTTTGTCTATTTTGTTGATGTCAGGTACCCACTTGGAGAACAGGGAAAAGCAGTTCAAGTTCAGCAATCAGGCGCTCACCTGAAGAGCAAGGGAATACATTCAAGTTCAACAATCAGGCGCCCACCTGGAGAATAAGGGAATACATTCAAGTTCAGCAATCAGGCGCCCACCTAGAGAGCAAGGGAATACAATTCAAGTTCAGCAATCAGGCGCCCACCTGCAGAGCAAGGGAATACAATTCAAGTTTCAGCAATCAGGTGCCCACCTGGAGAGCAAGGGAATACATTCAAGTTCAGCAATCAGGCGCCCACCTGGAGAGCAAGGGAATACAATTCAAGTTTCAGCAATCAGGCGCCCACCTGAAAAGCAAGGGAATACATTCAAGTTCAGCAATCAGGCGCCCACCTGGAGAGCAAGGGAATACATTCAAGTTCAGTAATCAGGCGTCCGCCTGGAGAGCAAGGGAATACAATTCAAGTTCAGCAATTAGGCGCCCACCTGGAGAGCAAGGGAATACAATTCAAGTTTCAGCAATTAGGCGCCCACCTGGAGAGTAAGGGAATACATTCAAGTTCAGCAATCAGGCGCCCACCTGGAGAGCAAGGGAATACAATTCAAGTTTCAGTAATCAGGCGCCCACCTGGAGAGCAAGGAAATACAATTCAAGTTTCAGCAATCAGGCGCCCACCTGGAGAGCAAGGGAGTACAGTTCAAGTTTCAGCTTTCAAGTTCTTATTGATAGTTGATAACATGATTCAGTTTACACTCACATATGTGCCCAGCTACTAAATTGGAGTAGAAAATTTTCTTTGTTTTTGTCTATTTTGTTGAAATCAGGCGCCCACCTGGAGAGCAAGGGAATACATTCAAGTTCAGCAATCAGGCGCCCACCTGGAGAGAAAGGGAATACATTCAAATTCAGCAATCAGGCGCCCGCCTGGAGAGCATGAGAATACTTTCAAGTTCAGCAATCAGGAGCCCGCCTGGAGAGCATGGGAACACATTCAAGCGCAGCAGTCAAGAGCCCGCCTGGAGAACAAGGGAGTACAATTTAAGTTTTAGCTTTCAAATTCTTGGTTTGTCTATTTTTAAGTCAGGAGCCCGCCTGGAGAGCATGGGAATACTTTCAAGTTCAGCAATCAGGAGCCCGCCTGAAGAGCATAGAAATACTTTCAAGCACAGCAGTCAGGAGCCCGCCTGGAGAACAAGGGAGTACAATTTAAGTTTTAGCTTTCAAATGTTTATTGATATTTGGTAATGTGGTTCGTTTTACACTTACATATGTGCCCAGATACCCAAACTGGGGCAGAAAATTTTCTTTGTTTTGTCTATTTTGAAGTCAGGAGCCCGCCTGGAGAGCATGAGAATACATTTCAAGTTTTGAAGTCAGGAGCCCGCATGGAGAGCATGAAAATACATTTCAAGTTTAGCAGTCAGGATCCCGCCTAGAGAGCAAGGGAATACAATCCAAGTTTTGGTAATCAGGCATCCACCTGAAAAGGGAAAGCATCTCAGATTGCAATTGAAGTCAGCAACAAAAGAAGCTCGCGGCAAGAACGCGAGTCAACAGTCTGAGGCGATCAACAAAAGTTAGTCACAGTAAAGAAAAAAGAGAGAAAGGCAAGAAGTTAATTCAAATGCAGAAGTTGATGAAAGATGTGGGCTGCTCAAGACATGGCTGAGGTCACAAGTACTGCATGCCCAGTTTGATCCGAAAAGCTGAAGAAGAACAAGCTAGCACCTGCAGCTAACGAGCGTCAAGGTTCAAATCTAAAGTCTGCATGAAGAACCATTCAAGACTCAAGATCAAGCTTCAGAAGACTTATAGATAGGAATCTTGCAACTCGTAGTTGAAAGGCTTAGTTAGTCTTTTTCATTTGATTTTGATGTAATAACAGGAACCGCGGACCGGAATCTCGACGGCACCTCAATCGACTCTCGAACTCATCACTCCATCACTTCATCCACTTCTAAACTACACGCGACCTGATTCCCTTATAACTCGGGATATGTAGGTTGTCCAAAATCAGGATTCGTTTGCACCTTTTCTTTTTATTTTATTCCACTTTTGAATAACGATATGGTCAAAAATTAGGCACACGGTTCACTTTATCTTTGCCCGAAAACTCTTCGTGTTTCCGAGTAAAGAGGGGCAGCTGTGAACACTTAATTTTGACCGTATTTGAATTTTTTCTCACCTATCTCTCCAATACCTCACTTCTCACCCATCTTTCCCACTTTCCCTTGTCCCCTACGTTGGTCCCCCCAACTCTCTTTTATTTCCTCACATCCATCCCCTTTGTTCCCCACTTCTTGTCCCCCATTTTGTTCTCCACTCACAATCTCACATCTCCACTCCATTCCACTCATAATTATACTAAGCCAATTGCCATTTTCCTCCACTCAAAACCCACGTTCTCCACTCCAAATGGGAGGAACAAAAAATTACCAATTTTCTTCTCTATAAAGAGACAACAAAGACTTAGTGAAAGGGAGGGAAAAAAGAAAAACAATAATTCAAGTAAGAAGAAACTAGAGGAGAAGTTCAAAATACAGAGACGAAAAAAGGGATGGCTTCTTCTTAACGAAGACAGATGGTATACACTCGATATACGGTCAGTATACATTCTATATACACTATAGATACTCTCGATATACACTGGATATACAGAGACAACCAACTTCCTCCTAAAAATTCTACATCTAGAGCTTAACATCCACCATGAAAGAGACATGAGAGCTCATCTTTTCCACCTGAAAAATACCCCATAAAACACCCCAAAGTCCTAGCCAAAACCCAACTAAAATACAATGAAATTCCAGCGTGTAATCACAGTCGAAAAACCCATGTGAAACGTCACTGCTTCAGCCGCATACCAGCCAGATCTCTCACCAGCTTCGTCCGCACTATCGTCATCTCCCATCTCTCATCCATTGCTGCTTCAACCTGAAGCTAGCTCCTAAACCACCCTTTAATGCCACGAAACAGCCCCAAGGTCTTTGAAAATCCAACCGTCGTTGAGGTGGTCGTCGTCTGAGGTTCCGTCGTTGAGATCGACGATGTTTGGTTATAGTTCTAATGATTTGCTGTATAGGTTGGAGGAGGATTGTTATCATCATATCAAATAAGTACTTTGCTTTGCAATACTACAGGTTCTCTTCCTTGTGTTTATTTTATCTCATATTCATTTTACTTGTTTGGTGAAAGATCTTGATTATATTTTGCTTCTCTGTATTGGTTTTGTTCATGTAATTCGCATGGTATGGGTGTTTCATCTTTTATTTTGTGTGTATGGTAGCTTTTAGGAGTGGACGAAATACTCCTAGCTAGGTTGAACAAACATAAAAGGACTATCTCATGACTGCCATTCATTTTCATACAGTTTTAGCACTAGTCAATAATTTTTACACTATAAGACTTCCTCGTTGAATGGATTTAACTATTTGTGTTAAGTTATGAAATGAGTTCTTCTTTTTGGTTGAGTAATAGTAAGTACTACTGTTAGTGAATTATCTTTTTTCTAGTTTTAATCCTTTGTCCATTATGGTAAATAAATCATCTTTGAAGGAAGTGTATAATTCATTTTACAAGGGGCAATTTTCACAGAGTTGTAGTACAAAGTTGGCTCGAGAATAAAAAGTATATTTTGCAGCCTTGTTTTGTGATTTAATCACTCTTTAATTTACTGTTGTTCTTGATATGTGTATATAAGTAATATAGAGTAAATAATGTTTTTAGTTTGCTTTAGGCACGTTAATTATATAATTATCATGGCTACTAAAATTCGGGAGTACATTTCATGTGGCCCGATTCTAATTTCCAACAATGTTATATAAAATGTGTCGTGAACCACGGGTGTATTTTATGTAGCGTGGTTTACGATGTGTTTTAAATAACTTTGAATTTTTTTCCGAAAATATTAAAAGCGACTAAAATATTAGTAGTATTTTTTGCTTTTTGCATTTTTTTTCCTCCTTTTTGCTTTTTGCTTTTTGCTTTTTTGTTTTTTTGTTTTTTGCTTTTTCTTTTTGCTTTTTGCTTTTAGTACCAATTATGGGTCTGTATGATCCATTTTCACGTTAGGACCATTTTGAAAGATCACTAAATGAAAAAAAGTGTTAGAATAAGATTTTAATTTAATCCCAACAATTCATCTCATATATTTTGTTTTAGTAGCCTCTTTGTTAATTAATTTCATATTGAGACATTGATCCGTACTTGTTCATTATATTGTAGTAATTCATATGTGGGGATGTATATTTGTATGATCTCAAGAAAAAGAAAAGAAAAATAGTCATACTTAATTACTTACCTAATTGATACCACTACTACTGTTGTTTGTAATTCAAAATAAGAAAAAAAGATTAACGCAATAGATGGTTGATTAGTCATGAATATCGTTGGTTGATTTGTCCATGTGGTTATCTAATTTAGGAATAATAATAATTCAAGAACATCGTAGTTTGCTTTAGGCTCGATTTAAACTAGTATTGTGATTATGTATACGTTCATGTAACATAATTGCGATTTTAATTCCAAAAAGTAATCGAGGGATGCGTTCGCGCAACTTCAACCAAACCTTTCTTAATATAAATAAACTAAGCGTTATTAATTGTGGACACGTTTGCGTGACGTGATTTTTTGACGCGCCAAAAGAAAAGAGTATACGTACGCGTAACTCAATTCTTTAATTACAAACAAATCAAGTGATTAAAAGCGGTAAAAAGTAAATGCACATAGGTTTTAAAATAAGTAATTAGGCAATTTTAGCCAAGTATAAATCACTAAGCGACCGTGCTAGAACCACGGAACTCGGGAATGCCTAACACCTTTTCTCGGGTTAACAGAATTCCTTACCCGAATTTCTGTGTTCGTAGACCATTAAATAAGAGTCAACTTCCTCGATTCGGGATTTTAACTGGTGACTTGGGACACCATAAATTATTCCAGGTGGCGACTCTGAAATAATTAAATAATCCAATTTCGAATAATGTCACTTTAATTGGAAAAACTCCCTTATATACCTTCAGGTGTAGGAAAAAGGAGGTGTGACAATGGCTGGTGTCGATAATTGCTATTTAATTTCCTGCTTTATGGTCGAACTTAGTTCCTTCGATGTTGTCAGTGTGATACTAGAATCACTTCTTCGACTGCAAATATTTTCTTTGCGGTTGGTTGCTCCCCGTAGATCGTTTAATCCCTCCCGACATTGGGAATTTTAGCACCTGCTGAAGGGTCGAGGGCACTGCCCTCATGTTGTGAATCCATGGTCTCCCGAACAGGGCATTGTACCTCATGTCCCCTTCGATCACATAAAACTTGGTTTCCTGGATGGTCCCGTCAACGTTCACTGGTAACGTTATTTCTCACTTAGTAGTTTCACAAGCCATATTAAACCCGTTTAGCACCCGAGCTTCAGGAACGATTTGGTTTTGTAGGTCGAGTTATTCTATGACCCTCGATCGAATGATGTTGGGAGAGCTACCTGGATCAACTAACACACGTTTAATTCAAGATTTATTCATGAGTAGAGATATTAATAGTTGTGAGCATGTGATTTTTGCCTCATACGAATTACTCCAAAATAATTCCCAAAATTAGGTCTTGTCTTTAATTATGTGTTATTTTAGGAATTATTGTGTGATTTTTCTGATTGTTTGTATATATTTGTGTGCATGTTTAATTTTATTAATGCATTAAAAATACAAAAAATATAGCTTTTGCATTTAAGATTTGATTTTTATATTTTTTGGAATTAATTAATAATTAGGTGTTTTACAAAAATGAAAATTCACAAAAATAACATATTTTTATATTTTGGTCAAATTGTGTGATTTTCTTTTAATTTAGTGTTTAATTATTTGTGATAGGTGTTATTTAAAGTTAATTAATATTTTAAGCTAGTTTAGGTCTTCTATAATTTAATTTAGGATTTTTAAGTTTAATTTTTGAAAGAAAAAGGAAGAAAAGAAAAGAAAAAGAATTAATGAAAGAGAAGGAAGTCAAATTTGGGCCAAATTCAATTTAATTCAAGAGGCCCAAATCAAATACACCTGAAACCCCCCCCCCAGTCCGAACCAACCCCGTCCCAACCCGGTCCATCACCAGACTAAACCAAACGACGTTGTTTGGACATGCTTTAATCTGGGCCGTTGAATTAATTTGATCAAACGGACCAGATTCTCACCCATTTCCCAAATCCCGACCCATTCCTACACCCGGACCGCCCTAGTTGAAACCAAAACAACCCCGTTTCCATTTATGATTTAATCAGAGCCGTTGGATTCCAATCATCCAACGACCCTAATTAAATCAAACGTTTTAATATATCAAACCCCCCAAACCCGGCCCTTCCCATTTCATCCCCCCCCTCCATTGTCTCTCTTCACAGACCCCCCTGTCTCCTACCACCTCACACCACCGCCTTCCGCCCACCGGAAATCGCCTCACGGCGGTTCCGATGGACCAAACAACCCCAAATTAACACCATAGAACCCCCTCACTCCCCTCATGCCAAATCCTCACTCCCTTTTCCTCGAATCACCCCATAACTCTTCGAATCTTGGATCGAAGATCTGACCCCGAACCCTAGCCTACCCAACCAGCCTCAAATCGATACCCCAGAACCATCTCACTACCCTCTTTCCAAATCCCCACTTCACGCCCTTCGAATGACAACAGAACTGTTCGAATCTTAAAAAAAACCCTAAAATCCCAAACTCCAAATAGGTTAGATATTGGAAGGTTTGAGGTTGAAATCGACCTTAGTTGTGTGTTCTCAGTCGAGAACACTCGATTAAGGTCTATTCCGGCTTCATATTCAAAATTTAAGATCTAATTCAAGATGGGGTTCGATCATTTGGAGGTAGGTGTCCTGATTTTAGTTTTTCTAATTTTTATTTATCTTCCTCTACTCCTTTCTTTTATTTTTAGAATGGTTATTTGATCGGATTCAATTTGTTTTTTTTAGTTTAGTTTCTGTGTCGAACTAAAAATTGTTCGTCAATTTGGTCTAGTTTATTCATGAGCTTCTTTAGCTATTATTCATGTCATCTAAATTCTTGATTTCTTCTGTTAATTATGGTAACCTCTGAGTCCTTCGTATTCTAGGTTTAGTCAGAGTAATTACGATCAGTTCAATAATTTGGTTTAAATTCTTGTTTAATTGTGTTGATAAGAATTGACTATTATAAGTTTTATGCAAGTGGTCACTAATTGAGAAGCTTCTAATAGTGGTAGGGTAGTATTTGCATTATTGAATTAACTAAAAACACTAATTTTAGTGGATAATTTAAAATAGAGAAGATAAGTTGTAGTGGAAAGGCACTAATTGAATGCCCATTTAAGGGAGCTGAAAATCAGAAGAAAAAAAACATTCGAGGAGGGTGAGAGAAGACGAGAGGAGCCGACAAAGGGAAGTTTCTCAAATTTTTGCCTTTATTTGTCTTGCTATTGTGCATAAAATCTTGCCACTGATCTTTATATTTTTCCTCCTAGGGTAAAAGCCCTAGTCTGATGGATTTTCTCCCAATCAAAATCTTAGTCCGATGAATTATTCTCCTAAGATAAGAAAACCTAGTCTGATGAATCTTCTCCTAGGATCAAAATCTTGGTCTAATGAATATTTCTCCTAAGATAGGACCTAGTCTGATGAATTTTCTCCTAGTATCAAAATCTTAGTCTGATGAATCTTCTCCTAGGATCAAAATCTTAGTCTGATGAATCTTTCTCCTAAGATAAGAAACCTAGTCTGATGAACTTTCTTAGGAAAGAAATCTTAGTCTGATGAATCTTTCTCCTAAGATAGAAAACCTAGTCTGATGAATTTTCTCCTAGGATAAACGTCTTAGTCGGATGAGTCTTTCTCCTAAGATACCAAAAAAAAAAGGAAAAAGACTTAGTCTGATGAATTTTCTCCAAGGATTAACGTCTTTGTCTAATGAATCTTTCTCCTAAGATAGTAAACCTAGTCTGACAAAATTTCTCCTAGGATATTTTGAAAAAAAAAAGGAGTCTGAATATGAAAAAAGGGGGGGTCATTTTTTTAGTTTTCTTAAGATTATCAATGTTCAGTTTTCCTAAAATCAGGGGGGCCCGCCTGGAGAATAGGGTCAGTTTTTACTTTAGTCAAGCTTAGTTTATAGTTTTCCTAGTCTATTCTTTAGTTTACTCTCATCATTGCATCAATAGTACAAGTGGTTTATAATTTTGCTAACAACTTACAAATCTTCCTAGTGCAAACTGGGGCAGAAAAAATTTCTTTTGTTTTGTATGTTTTGTTGTAATCAGGCGCCCACCTGGAGAACAAGGGAATACATTTCAAGTTCAGCAATCAGGCGCCCACCTGGAGAACAAGGGAATACATTCAAGTTCAGTAATCAGGCACCCACCTGGAGAACAAGGGAAGACAGTTCAAGTTTAAAGGGAAGATAGTTCAAGTTTTAAGGGAAAGCAGTTTCGAAGGAAGACAGTTCAAGTTCAAAAATCAGGCGCCCACCTGGAGAACAAAGGAAGCCAACTCAAGTTTCAAGAGAAAGCAGTTTCGAAGAAAGACAATTCAAGTTTCAAGGGGTAACGGTGATGTACAAAGGGAAGGAAGTCAAAGAAGAAATCTGTGAAGTACAGGGTTTGACTCGCTCGGGAAGGTGTTTTACTCCCGAGAAGTTAAGAAGAGATAAAAATAATCCAGCACTAATAAAGAAAGCCGTAACTGAAGAAGAAGCAGAAGAATTCTTGAGGAAGATGAAGCTGCATGACTACTCTATCGTGGAACAATTAAAAAAGACGCCCGCTCAAATTTTCCTATTGTCATTATTGATCCATTCGGACGAGCACCGTCAAGCTTTAATGAAGATCTTGAATGAGGCACACGTTCCCGATAAGATCTCCGTGAACCACTTGGAAAAAATAGCCAACAAAATCTTCGAAGTAAACAGAGTCACATTTTCCGATGATGAATTGCCTGTAGAAGGTACTAAGCACAACATAGCTCTTTACCTCACATTAAAATATGAGAACTCTGTGGTGACCCGGGTATTGGTTGACAACGGGTCAAGCGCAAACATCTATCCTCTCTCCACTCTAAGCAAGTTGAAAATAGAAGATGAGAGGATCCATAAGAATAATATTTGTGTGCGGGGATTTGACGGCAGAGGTAAAGATTCAGTTGGAGACATAGTGCTGGAGCTGACGTTAGGGCCAGTCGAGTTGACAATGGAGTTTCAGGTGCTGGATATAGCTGTTTCCTATAACTTACTATTGGGTCGACCATGGATCCATGCCGCTAAAGCAATCCCATCAACACTACACCAGGTAGTCAAATTTGAATGGGATAGACAAGAAATAGTTATGCATGGGGAAGACAGTTTACGTGCTCGCAGTAATGCCATTGTACCAGTCATTGAAGTGGAAGATGACTAGGGACCATGGGTCTACCAGGTTTCTGACTCGATGTCGGTAGAGAAAGTTTCGGAGGGGAAATCCATTCTAAATCCAAAGATAATCGCCGCATCAGTCATGGTAGCCTATGAGATGTTGAAGAATGGTTTTGTACTTGGTAAAGGTTTGGGCTCGTCTTTGCAAGGTATCATACAGCCGGTGTCTCTTCCCGAAAACTTGGGAACATTTGGTTTGGGATTCAAGCCCACTGTCGCAGACATAAGAAAAGCCAGAAAGCTAAAACAGAAGGCATGGGTCCTTCCAAAGCCAGTCCCACGTCTTTCCAAATCATTTGTCAAGTCCGGTACCAGAAGTCGCCCAGTAACAACAAATCCTAATTCTATGATTAATCCTGACGAGGAGTTAATTGAAAGATTTGAAAAGTTGTTTGACGGTGTGAACATGGTGGAAAGTGGTGAAGGTCCTAGCAACGTAGAAATTCAATTCGTTGGGCCAGAAACAAAGCTTAATAATTGGAAAGTCACTCCTCTCCCCATTCGAAAAGAGTCTTGGTAGTTTATTTTGATTTTCCTTCAGTTTGTCTGGATTATTCCAGGGTTGTAATCCAGATTTTTATCTTTCAGTCTGTTTGAAGGGTGCAAACCTTGTTATTTTTCATTATTCAATAAAATGCAGTTTCCCTTTCTTTATCATTCCTGATAGTTTTTCTTTTGTTTTTTTTCTTTTCTGTACAGTTCTTTTTTACGCTGGCTCTAGTGATATGGCATGCATAAGGAATCCTCAGCCCAGTCTTAAAAATCAATCTGATTCGGAAATAATAGTTCAAGAAGTAGATTGTGATTACGAATCAGAATACGATGAGGATGAGGCCTTCGAAGAGATTAGTAAGGAGTTAATTCACTTCGAAGAAAAACCCAAACCCAACCTGAATGATACAGAAGCCGTCAATTTAGTAGACACAAATAATATCCTAGAGACTAAAATAAGTGTCCACCTCGAGCCAAAGATCCGGGAAGAGTTAATCAAAGCACTCATCGAATTCAAAGATGTTTTTGCATGGTCATATGACGACATGCCGGGTTTGAGCACTGATTTAGTGGTCCACAAATTGCCCACCGATCCAGTGTTTCCTCCCGTCAAGCAAAAGTTGAGGAAATTCAAAACTGATATGAGTGTGAAGATTAAAGAAGAAATCACCAAGCAATTGGATGCAAAGGTCATTCGGGTCACTCGATATCGTGTTTGGTTGGCTAATGTCGTACCTGTGCCAAAGAAGGACGGCAAGATCAGGGTATGCGTCGATTACCACAATCTCAACAAAGCAAGTGCGAAGGACAACTTCCCACTACCCAATATCCACATTTTGATCGATAATTGTGCCAAGCGTGAGATAGGATCTTTTGTGGATTGCTATGCCGGGTATAATCAGATTCTAATGGATGAAAAAGATGCAGAAAAGACAGCAGTCATCACGCTGTGGCGAACTTATTGCTACCGGGTAATGCCATTTAGTTTGAAGAATGCCGGGGCAACTTACATGAGAGCAATGACTACGGTGTTTCATGATTTGATACATAAGGAGATTGAGGTATACGTGGATGATGTGATCATAAAATCAAAGCATCAGGCCGACCACGTTGGGGATTTGAGGAAATTCTTCCTGAAACTTCGCAAGTACAACCTCAAGCTTAACCATGCCAAGTGCGCATTTGGTGTTCCATCCAGAAAGCTGTTAGGATTCATAGTCAGCTGGTGAGGCATCGAGTTGGACCCATCAAAGATCAAATCCATCCAAGAATTGCCACCTCCGAGGAACAAGACTGAAGTGATGAGTCTGTTAGGGAGGTTGAACTACATCAGCAGGTTTATTGCTCAGCTCACGACAACTTGTAAGCCTATTTTCAAATTCTTGTCAAGTGGACTGATGAGTGTCAAGAAGAATTTGATAAGATAAAAGGATACTTGTCAAACCCACCTGTGCTGGTTCCGCCAGAGCCAGGAAGACCTTTGATTCTTTACTTGACAGTCTTGGAAAGTTCATTTGGTTGTGTACTAGGGCAGCATGACATCACCAGCAAAAAGAAGCAGGCCATCTACTATCTTAGCAAGAAGTTCACGGCTTATGAGGTTAAGTACACTCATCTGGAAAGGACATGCTGCGCCCTAACTTGGGTGGCTCAGAAATTGAAACATTATTTGTCATCCTACACTACTTACCTCATTTCGCGCTTGGATCCGTTGAAGTATATCTTTCAAAAGCCTATGCCGACAGGGAGACTTGCGAAGTGGCAGATATTGCTCATAGAGTTCGACATCATCTATGTGACTCGGACTGCGATGAAAGCCCAAGCATTGGCCGATCATTTAGCCAAAAACCCGGTCGATGAAGATTACGAGCCATTAAGAACTTATTTTCCCGATGAAGAAGTGATGCATATCGATCAACTGGAGCAAATTGAAAAACCAGGCTGGAAACTCTTCTTTGATGGGGCTGCCAATATGAAAGGAGTCGGAATAGGAACTGTGCTTATTTCTGAAACAGGGCATCACTATCCTGTTACGGCTCAACTTCGGTTTTATTTTGCCAAAAATATGGATGAGTATGAAGCCTGTATTTTGGGTCTAAGGCTAGCTACAGACATGGATATCCAGGAAGTCTTGGTCTTGGGAGACTCGGATCTTTTGGTACATGAAATTCAAGGAGAATGGGAAACGCGAGACTTGAAGCTCATACCGTACCAACAATGTTTACATGATCTTTGTCAACGGTTTCGATCAGTGGAGTTCAGGCATATTCCAAGGATCCATAATGAGGTTGCCGATGCTTTGGCTACCCTAACATCAATGTTGCACCATCCGGACAAAGCCTATGTCTATCCTTTGCACATTCAAGTACGAGATCAACATGCTTACTGCAACACGATTGAAGAAGAACTTGATGGCGAACCATAGTTCTATGATATCAAGGAGTACATCAGAATGGGGATATATCCAGCGCAAGCCACGGAGGACCTAATCTAAGAAAAGAAGTAGCAGCCGCAATCTGCGGATAGAGACCTACTCCCAATGTTTCTTTACCTTTGAATAGAACCCTGAAGAGTTGCCATCGATCTATTCTATTGACTTTAAGAATCAAATTTTGGATGGCAATTCTTTCTCACTCGCCATCTTCTGTTTAGTGCAGATCTTTAGCGCTGCTATTATTTCCTCTATCCTATTTATATGACTTAATTGTCAGAGACATCTATCTCATTGGAAATCGGCTTTCTAGTCTTACATCAAAAGAAAAATTGATACAAAAATGGATTGAAACTGAGACGTTGGAGTTCGAGTTGAGAGTTCGTTCGTAGTTCTACTGTGGCTTCTGCTCGGGTTACGTTGCTATTTTCTTATGGATGTTTTGTGTTCGGCATTAACTCATTTGTACATCCAGACATATTTCTTTTGAAAAAGTTTGCTCCTGAGGTCCATTCTTCTACTCTCTATTATTTATACTATTATTTTTTGTGCTGCTAGAACTTGATATTTGTTCAGAGTGCTATTTTGAGTAATTGAGATCACTGTTGATGCTCTTAGTTTCATTTTAGTTCTAGTTGTTTGCTTGGCACCCTTCTGTTGAATATACGTATATATTTAAATCTAGTTTTTGTTATTTATTTATTTATTATTTTTATTTTTATTATTTTCGTTTTTTAAATTTATTTATGTTTTTCAAAAGATATTCTACGTAGTTGTTTTTGGTCATTTCGTAGATTTGAGTAATTGTTTTTAAGAGTTTCTCTTTTAACCCTATGAAAATGTCCCGGTCTCATTTAGAATTGTGCCTTATAAGCAAATTTTTAATCTAAACTTTGTGGATCTGTATTAAGAATATCTTTTGATCAGCATTAATTCATGAATTGAAGAGAAAGATAAAGTTTGGTATTCTAGCGCATGTGGTCTGTGTACGCTTTGGTAACGTGAATATGTGATTTAAATATTTTATTCCTTTCATTTATTGTTTTATCACTTGTTATATCGTTAGGAGCATGCTTAGGCCGACCACATCTGGGTAGGTGATCCTTTAGGCGCATTTTGAATTTATTATTGTGATTGTGTATACGTTCGCGTGACATATTTACATTTTTCAAAATACATCGAGGTATGCGTTCGCGCAACTTCGACCAAAACTTTCTTAAAAATAAACAAAGCGTTATTAATTGTGAACACGTTCGCGTGAAATAATTTTGACGCGCCAAAGGAAAAGAGTATACGTTCGCGTAACTCACTTCTTTAATTACGAATGAATCAAGTGATTAAAAGCGGGTAAAAAGATAATTGCACATAGGTCCTAAAAATGAGTAGTTAAACAATTTAAGCCAAGTATAAATTGCTAAGCGACCGTGCTAGAACCACGAAACTCGGGAATGCCTAATACCTTCTCCCGGGTTAATAGAATTTCTTACTTAGAATTTCTGTTTCGCAGACTTCAAAAGGAAAGTCGAAATTTCCTCGATTTGGGATTAAAAATAAACTGGTGACTTGGGACACCAAATAAATCATCCCAAGTGGCGACTCTGATTAAATAAAACAATCCCATTTCGAATAATGTCACTTAAATTGGAAAAACTCCCCTTATACCCCTTACGGGATATAGGTAAAAAGGAGGTGTGACAATAGTGCATCGTTGTAGGGCTGCATAATTCCTTCTGCATCCTCGTCGCTGAAAGACAAAGATCCTTTTGGTATGTAATCTCGAGTCTGCTTCTCCCTCGTGGTAATGGATACTTTGGTCCATTTTAACATCGGACCTTGAGGGGCATCGACCCCTCCGATGATCATGTAGATGACGTATCTTGATTCTTCTTGCTCGATTTGTTTATTGGAGTCCCTATTTCTGAAATGATTCTTGGCTCGGTCACTCAAGAATTCTCAAAGATGCCTGTTTTTGAATAGCCGGCCTACCTCCTCCCTCAATTGTCGGCAACTTCTGTTCTGTGGTCGTGAGTGCCATGACATTTGCACATTTGGTTTGGGTCCCTTTGGGCTGGGTCGAATTGTAGAGGTCGAGGCCATTTGGTATCTTTGATGAGTCTGATAGCCGATACGATAGCAGCAACATTTACGTTAAAGTTATATTTTGACACCCTTGGTGCTTCTTTGGGTTTGATAGGCCTATCGAAACCATTCTTGCTCATGAGTCCCCTGGTTGTTCTAGCCTCGGTCGTTTCTCCTTTCATTTCGTATAGAACTCCGTCCGGACATATTGCCTCTTTGATCCTCATTGTGCGACTGGTATCGATCCCTGTTCAACCTTGGTTCACCATCAATATCTCTCTTGACTCTGTCGATGACTCTAATAGGATAAACGGACCCAGAATGAGCCCCTAGTTGGTCATCTTCGACTCTAATCTTCGATTGATATCGGTTATGCACATCAGCCCAAGTGACAGCCAGATATTCTATCAAATTTTGTTTCAATTGCTGTGAAGCCACCGAACTTCGAACATTGAGTCCTTAGGTAAAAGCTTGAATGGCCCAGTCATCAGCGACCTGTGGCAGGTCCATCCGTTTCATTTGAAATCGAGATACGAACTATCTGAGCATCTCATTATCCTTTTGCCTTACTTTGAAGAGGTCTAATTTTTTGGTGTCAACCTTGATAGCCCCAGTGTATGCCTTCACAAAAGAGTTTGCAAGCATAGAAAATGGTTCAATAGAATTGGGCGGTAAGTTGTGATACCATATTATGGCTCCCTTTGTCAAGGTTTCTTCGAATTTCTTCAGAAAGATAGATTTAATCTCATCATCCTCCAAGTCGTTTCCTTTGATATGTGTATGAAGCGACATGCTCATTTGGGTCTGTTGTTCCGTTGTACTTAGGAATCTCGGGCATGCAGAACTTTTTAGGGATCGGCTTTAGAGTCGCACTCGGAGGGAAATATTTCTGTATAAACTTCTTGGAGTCCAAGCCTTTCAATATCAGAGGCGCTCCCAGGATCTGGTCAACCCTAGAATTGTAGGTTTCCACCTTTTTGTCATTTTCTTCGATTTTTTTCCCCTGATTCTATTCGTTTTGTCAGCTCTTTGAGCATCTTTATGATTTCGGGGTTGTTACCTGACTCATTCCCATTCGACCTTTCCATGACCGGTTCCTCCCTGCGAGTGATCTCACGAGACGGATCGGGCTCGATCCTGCTCGGTACGCGGCTCTGGTTTTGTAACTGGGATATTGCCTCATGTTGAGCCCGCAACATTTTAAAGATCATCCGTAGATTGACTCCGTGTCCTTCATTGTTTTGAGTATTTTGTGCCGTTAACCGGGCTCCACCACAGATACTATTCTCGGGGTTAGTAGGGAGGCTTGTGTCGATAGCCACATGCAAACTAGCATCCAACGGGTCCGCAACTGGAATTTCGACAGGATCAAGGGGCGGTACCTCGACCAGACTCAACGTCAGTAGGCTAATTGTGAGTTCGACATTTTGAGCTTAAGCCTGAAATCAAAAATACTTCAGAGAACAAGTGAAAAATAGTGTGTATTATGGAAATTCGTAACAAATAACCACTATTATCCTTAGCCCCACAGTGGGCGCCAAGCTATTTACACTTAAAATCGAATAACAATTGAATTTATACGCGGTTTTAAGGATACATGATATAATTTGACACAAATTGAGAAATACATTAATATTGAAATCAAATGACAGAAAAATGAATGCAAACCACACAAGTTGAATAGTGTTATCCTTAAAGATTGGTCACCCTCGAGCCAGAAATTGTCTCAATCGATGTCAAAAAAGAATAGCAAGACCATAAGAACTAGAAATAATAATATATTGCCTTTGGATGCATGTTACAATGTCCCTTATAAATGATCAGACCCCCTTTTATATAGTAGGATAGTCTTACTCTAGATACAATTCTATAAAAGGTAGAAAACCTCATAATTTGCTAACTAATCGGTCTTTCCTTGATACGTGTCGAGATTTTCGCCGTGATATCTAATCGATTGTTGATATTTTGGCCTTCCACTATTTGTCCCAATAAAGTTTGCTCGATCTTGTTCGTATTCGAGGTCGGTTCCGGAGTCACGGGCTCGATGATCTAACTTCGTACCTTGGTTCGATATAATCTGGAGTCAAGCTTCAACCCATCATGTTTCAGTCCCGATCTGTCATGCAGTGGGCGAGCTCTGTTTTGACCGTATATAAAAGTACAGATAAGGTCTGAGTACACACTATCTTGTTCAAATTTTTACTTGTGGGAAACACCTTTATTTTGCTAGTTACTAAAAAAGCATGGAAGAGTTTAAATCGCGATGTTTTAACTAGGGTTGTACATAATGTGGTAAGTATTGAATTACCGTACCGAAATCGAAAATTTTGGTATATGGTATTCGGTATTTTTGGTATTTGGTTTAAGTCTTAAAATAATTTGGTATTAGGTATTTAAAAAAATAATACTGAACTACAGTTACCGTAGCGAAACATATGTTAAATTACACATTACAGATATTATTGATTAACATACTAAGTTACACAATACTTTTCTTTGGCATTCATGTTAAGGTTGGTAGTAAAGGGCATGTACTTCTTTAGGAAAATAGAGGAACAAAGTAGGATGCAGATTTTAATTCTTACTCTCTAGGTTGCCAAACAGTTTAACGTAATATTTCAACGGTTTTGGGGTGTTTCTTACTCCGTTACTCTTGTACTGTTGTTGCATATGTTAGATTAGTCCTTGTTGTATTCTCTAATTTCAACAATTAACTCTAAGCAAGTAACATGATATTTTCAATGATTAAATATATTCCTTTATATACCTTTTTTCTCTTAGTTGATACTTGACGGTTTTGGACTAAGATTTTGTCAACAGTCAGGTGAGTTTATAACGTTTTTATTAAGTACCTTAATTAAGAATATTACAGTTTATGGCTCTGTACACTAGTTAATATTTAAATCGAATAAATCAAAACCGGAAGGAGAAAAACCAACCATACCGAATGATTAGGTATGATATTGGTATAACATTTTAAGAAACTGAATACCAAAAATACCAAACCGAAATGACTAAATATCGTACCGTACCGACCGACGACCCTTCGTTTTAACTACTACCCTATTTCTCAACAAATCATTATCACCGATTCACTATAGGGATGGAAATGGGGCGGGGCGGGTTTAGATGTATGCGGGTGCGGTGCGGGTTTGAATTTTGGAAACATTGTTATTTAAAATTAAGCAGTTGCGGGGCGGTTGCGAGTTGAAGTCATGAATTGACTACATATTGCTTCGGAACATAGCAAACTTATCCTAAACCCATTTATTTTGTTGTTTTCTCCTACATTATAAAGAACTCAATCGATTTAGTTTATTGAAACTTTTTAATCCAATCTTTTAGTATTATTTTAGTTTCTAAATATCCCATTTCTTTTTCTTGTTATACCTGTAAGCACGTGATTTTTGCTTTACGAGCAATCGCTCCAAAAGAAAATAAAAATAGTAACAAATGCTTTCGCTGTACAATGTTTGAGTTTTCGTGACATGTGTTGTTAGTCATTTGTGGATCTGTCCATTTTTGCATTTAATCATTGGCAAACAAAATACCAAACATGTATGTCAGGATGATTAAACCATAATTCGATCAGTAAAAGAAAATTCAAAAAATATATATATATGTGTGCATCGTCCGTTCTAAGCTTTTAGCTAACTTACTTAAATATTTTTGTGATAATTGTGTTAAAATGTTGCATTGTTGCTTAGTTTTAATTTCGTTATTTTATTATTTGTTATTTTTATTTTTGTTTTAAAAGAAAAGTGAAATTAGAAAACAAAAAGTGAAAGAAATTGGTTTGGGCCAAAAGAAATTAAACAAAAATAATAGGCCCAACCAGCACTCAGACCCAGTCCAAGTCCGGCTGCCCAGGCCTCTTCTGAAACGACGCCGTTTCAGGCAAATCAATCTGGGCCGTTCAAACTCTCGATCCAACGGCTCAGGACCTCTATCAGTAACCCGCTTCAAAACCCGACCCAGGAACCAATCCGATCCAACCCCTCACTTAAACCAAACGACCCCGTTTAACTACCAAACGACCCCGTCTCATTTCTCAGCATCAGATCCAAGCCGTTGAGATCATCTGATCTAACGGCTCAGATCCAATCAACCTCCCCATATATAAACTCAGCCCTTTACCCCGCACCCCCTATCCGAACCCCCCCTTCAGTCATCTCCTTCCCCGAACCCTGAAACCCCCAAACCCTAACGCCGCCCTAGTTTCCCTTCCACCAAAACCCGGCGGCATGAACGCCGGTGGCCACCTCCCGAACACCCTAAGACCCCCTCACTCTCCTGAACATGGATCTGTTACTCCCTAGCCTCGAATCACTTTCGTTCGTCTCGAATCTTCATTTGAAGATTTGAGTCGAACCCGGATCTATGCCAAACCACCCCATCTTCATACCAGACACCCCCCTGACCTTCCTCGTGACCAAACCAAGCTTGGTTTGGTCCGAATCTACCCACAACTCCCAAAAATCCAGATCTGAAAATCCAGACTTTAGAACACATGCACATGGGGAATCCGGCTAGCCTTAACGGGGGTTTGAGGTCTAATAGACCTTAATCAAGGTGTTCTCATGTGAGAACACCCTGATTAAAGTTTGTTCGGCCTCAAAGGGTCAATGTCGAGTCAGATTTGGTTCAGTTTTGTTTGGACATTTTTGGTAAGTTTTCTTTTCCTTTTTGTTTTATTCAACTGCTAGTTAAGTATGTTAGCATGTTCTGTTGTGTTTGTTCGGTGTTTTCTGATACTCTTCTTAATTTCTTCCGTCTTTGTAAAGACCTTTTATTTGGTCAATTGTTTTCTGTGTATGATTTGAATGTATTCTGTGATATACATGTTCGATTAGATTAGTCGTCAAACGAGTTAATTCATATAGGTTCCCAGTGATTGAACAAAGTTGTCTGAAGTCACTCGGGACTCTGTACGTGTTGTTTATATGAACGATTGATTGTTATGTGTTACGATTAATATAGTCGAGTCGATATATGTCGTCAATTAGTTGCAGTCATTAATGATAACAACTTGATTCATGTTGTTTATTTTTGCTGTGATCGTATTTGAATCCCATTAGGAACTGAATTGTATTGCCTATTGATTTTGTTCAAATTGAATTAAAGAACATCTAGGGGAAAGGTTATAATGGCAGATTCAGACTTTGATTTTAAAACACGATGCCATTTGGTTTGGACCGTGGGCAGCATGTGTATGGTTAGCTTTAAGGAATTAAAATAACTGGACAGCATGTGCTGTCAGATTATATTCCCACTGCCCATACTTTTGTTAAATAAACAAGTGATTAGTACATTTTAACAACAAAAGAGAGAGGGGCTGTCAGGAATTTGATGGGAGTTTTATTTATTTAAAAGAGGTGAGTGGAAAAACAACAGGGAGGGGGGAATTTGGAGTTGTCAAAAAGACTGTAAAGTGTTAAGGTTAGGCTATAAAAGAGGCAGACCTTCCATTAGAAAGGGGGTTCAATTTTTTGGAGTCTGGAGAGATCCTGGGAGTAAGAAAAACTAAAAAGGAAAAACAGAAATAAATTTCAGAACATTGTGAATGAGTATTGTCTAGAAGAAACTGTGCAAGAGTCCAGTTTGATCAGGCTTTCTGTGGGGTTTTGCTTTTCCTGTTGTCTGCCAAGCTTTCTTGTGGTTATTGGATTTCTGTTGCTGTTACATTCAACACTCTGGGCTGTTGTTTCCTGCTCTGTTCTTTTTTTCTGGGATTGTTCATTGGTCGCTCGACTCCTTGCTGAGCTTTACCATTATCGGCTGTTTATTTGTTGCTGTGTTGTTGTTGTGTCTGTTGCCGCTGTTGATTGTGGCACACTACTCGACTGATTATTCCCTTTCTTCCTTTCCTTTCTATACCAGGTACACACCCAATACACTGTCAGATGTAACTGGAAATTTGAGCATGAATGTAAATGAAAGACCTGAAGAATTTTGTTTATATACGTAGTTTGTCCCTTGAAATATCATGTAATGTATGAAATTTTATGCTTGTTTTGGATGCTGGAGATAGCCTTCAGGTCTGACAACTGTCAATGAATGGTAGTTTGAATGTTAGATTGTGCATATAGGATGGTGATAAGAGTATGCCTAAGGCAACAGGTTGTATCTCAGATTTAGTGCAATAGTGTAGTATAAGCATGTAATGTATGCCAAGCATGAAATTCTTACACTAAATAAGTTCTTTCCTTTCCAATAAATTGATATATATAACTCTTAAAACCATGTTTTAAGATCAGGAACACAAACTCAGGGCCTCAACCTCACAAAGGTCGAGTTCAGGCCAAAACAGGCCAAGCCGGCCTGCTTCGAACAAGCAGTGGCCCAGGTCTGGCCAATCACGCTTGGGCTGGATTTGGGCCCGATATTATTTGTTCGGACAGCCTCGTTTCTGATTTAGGCATTTCTGAATGTTGTTACAATCAACTTGTAAGCATGTAATTAATTAGGACTATCTACTGTTTTTCAATTGATAAGGACAAACGCGATAAGAAACGTAGTTGCTATAGGATATCCTTTTAAAATAAGAACGAGATGAGCCTCGATGAAAATAAACAAAACGTGCAAATGCGGGGCCCTTGTTTAAATGTATATTATCAAAGCATTTAGGTTCCAGGACGGGTTGTTTAGCAAATCTCACAACCCTCCTAAAATAACAATACGATAGACTCTTTAGGACGCGCCTTAATAAATCTTACCTTCTTAAACTCGGGTGCGCATTTATGTGACCCAAATCCAATTCTCAACGGAGTCGAAATGTGTTTCTAATCACGGGTACATTGATTGTGACGTGGTTCGAGATGCATGTCCATGACGTTGCAAATTCATAAAAAATAAAGAACGAGATGAGCCTCGCCAAATAAAAATACAAATTGCGGGGCCCTCAGTAAATATTTGCTTTAAAAATTATTTGGATTTCGGGATGGACCGTTTAGTAAAATTCCACGGTCTTACCCAAATAAGTACGCTAGTCGCTTTAGGCGCGTCTTTAATAATTTAATTTCCTTAAACTCGGGTGCGCATTGATGTGACCCAAATCCCAATCTCAACGGAGTCAAAGTGTGTCGACGACCACGGGTACATTGATTGTAACGCGGTTCGAGATACATTTTCACAACGTTGCAATTCCTGATAAAAACAGTAAAATGATAAAAGCGGTTAAAAGTTAAATTTTGCACATAAGTTCACACTTGTATAAAATCAGATAATCAAGCCGAATATGATAGTTAAGCGACCGTGCTAGAACCACGGAACTCGGGAATGCCTAACACCTTCTCCCGGGTTAACAGAATTCCTTATCCGGATTTCTGGTACGCAGACTGTAATATAGAGTCATTATTTTCCTCGATTCGGGATTAAAATTGGTGACTTGGGACACCCTAAATCTCCCAAGTGGCGACTCTGAAATTAATAAACCATCCCCGTTTCGATTGTCCTTTAATTGGAAAAACTCCCCTGCGCCCCCTCGCGGGTGCGGAAAAAGGAGGTGTGACAGCTCTGGCGACTCTGCTGGGGATTTTTAACCCAGAACCACTGGTTCAGGGTTAAGAATTCGAGCTTGAAATAATTGTTATTATTTGGCTTTATTTATTATCTGGTTTTTTACGTGTTTGAGCCTAATGTGCTAAATGCTGCTTTTACTGCTTTGATATTATTTGGACTGTATATATAAACTGTGCCGAAACCCTTCTCTTCTCTCTTGAGGAGCGCACGCTGGTCGTGGCTTCTTTCTGTTAGTGTCATATGCCAAAATAGAACGAGGATTCGGAGGAGTTGCAAAATCGGATGGCCTTTTGGTTACCGGTACACAGCTCCCATCCTTGGCTCGAGTTGTCCGCTCGGGTAAGCCAGGTCTAGAACAAACACCCAGGTTCTGAACGTAGTATAACAAAGCCACATGCCAGGATCCCTAGTAGGAACGTTTATTTGCATCATGTGCATTTGACTTAGGGGACTCAACACAGGGGTTGGGTCCGTCTAGGACTAGCAACCTGATATGAAAAGACCATCCTGCTGCATCCTGCTTGCTTTATGCATTTACTTGTTTCAAGGCTTGCATGCTGACCGGTTTCGGAATAACGGATAAGGAGATAATTATTTTTGAGAGGACTCTGCCAGAATTTTGAAAAAAAACAAATAAAAAAATAAAAAAAAAATAAAAAAACAAATAGTGTGTCTTATTAATTTGTTTTAGCAAGGGTCTTTGATTCATCTCTAAGAGAAAAATAGTGTGTCAATTTGTGTATTTGAGTCCAATGAGTCTGGATCTTTGCTTAATCACCCCAATAAACATGCGGAATGAGCATGAATCCAAGTTTGCCGGTAACAGTTAGAAGCAAAATCCCCCTGGAAGTGCGATTATGGTGGGAGGATTTGGAAAAGTCAGAGCAAGACAAGGTCAAACTGCACCTGGGAGGTTTGGTTGATTTGTTAAAAGTCAGGCCTCGGTGCGACATCATAAAGGCTTTGGTTACATTTTGGGATCCGGCCCACAACGTGTTCCGTTTCTCAGATTTTGAACTCACCCCAACCTTAGAAGAAATGGCGGGTTACATGGACGTCACTGAAGGTTTGAGACACAAATACCTGATCGCTCCAAGGGCTGTGAATCCACACAAATTCATGGATCTATTGAAGATAAGCAAAGGAGTCCTATACGCTGAACTGGATAGAGGTTTTTCTACCCTACAATTCATATACCAGAGGTACGGGAGCAAGGGAGGATTTAATGATCCAGAAAGTGGTATTTGTAGCAGGGGAAATCTGGTAAAATGGAATGAGCATAGGCGGTTCGCTTTTATGGTGGCATTTTTGGGCCTTGTGGTGTTTCCCCGAAAAGATAGAAATATCGATCTAAAGGTGGCTGGAATCGTCAAAATCCTGATTACCAACGATAAAAGCATCCTTGCTCCCATGATAATGTCAGAAATATACCGAGCCCTCACGGCTTGTAAGGCTGGAGCAGACTTCTTCGAAGGGTGCAACTTGTTGTTACAGATGTGGATGATCGAACACTTGTGTCACCACCCTCAGTATATGCGCTACATGTCTACAAATGGGGGCTGCATCGAGGGTTATAGCCTAAGGGTTTCAGGTTTCCGATCACCGGGAGGGTTTGAAGAATGGATATCCTATCTCCGGATCATCACCGCAGACCAAATAAACTGGACTTTGGGTTGGCTTTCTGTGGAAGAAATCATATACATGCCCGCCACTGGTCCTCACTTCCTCTTGATGGGACTCAGGGGTATTCAACCTTATGCCCCTTACAGGGTAATGAGACAGTTGGGAAGATGTCAAGTACTACACCCGGACGAAGATCTCAGCACTTATGCAGTCGAGGTCAGCAGTGACGGCCAATTTCCTGAAAAGACAGTTCGTTGCATATGGAGTGAATGCCAGTACTTGACGGCAAATACCCGGGTAAATGATGTGTCTAGGGGTGAAGTCTCGCCGGCCTATCTCACTTGGCAGAACAAGAAGAGCATCGTGAAGCGGCCAACCAAACGGCCTCACCTCCGAAGTTTTGTTGAGTCATCGCAAGAACAATGGGACTGGCTTGCGAAAGAGGAAGGTTACCTGGTTGAAATTAGGAAATTGAAGCGACAAATTGAAAGGATGGTATTCGAAAACAACGTGCAAGTCACCCAAGAGCAGGCTGAAAAAGACAAGTTAGCCCAAGAGAACCAAACCCTGAGGGCCCGCCTTCGCCAAGCCAGTAAGAATAACATCGACCAACAGAAGCGCTGCTCCGACGAAAGATTGATAGCCAGTTTGAGAAATCAGGTCATCCAGAGCCAAGATGAATTAGACCAATCAGAGGCTTGCATAGCAAGGATGAGGGTCAAATGGGCAGAAGGTACAATGGCCCGGAGGAAACGCCTACAGCAGGTCATGAGGAATTGTGAACTGAGCGTCAAAGCAGCAAAGGAAACAAATTCCGCCCTGCAAGAGCGGATCTTCAAGCAAACACAAGATGCCCAAGCCGACCGAAGACGCTATTACAATGTAATGACAAGGATGGAAAGGCAAATGGATATGTTCCAGGATCAGCTCGCCACCAATGCACAAACGCTAGGATTGAAAAGCCGACAGATAAGGCAATTGTTCGCAGAAAGGGACAACATTCGAGCAAGAATTGACGAAATCGGGCATTACATCTACCTAAAATGTTTGGCATGCGAGCAAACACCTCGGGAAACCCTCATTGCTTCCATCATGGGCTGCGTCCACCGGATTATGAACGAGTTGAAGAGCTTGCAAAGAGGCCTTACACCTAGGGCCGCGAAAGGGCCGAAAGATGCCTCGTGGGTCCCTAAGTTGGAAAATTAGTTGACCGAGTCCTGGTCGTTTTGTTTGTTGTTTCCCCATATGTTGTTTTCTTTTCCTCAAACCAAGTTTAAAACCGAGGAGTCTGTACTGTTGCTATTTTGTTTGAAGTAATGTGTAATAGCAAATTTTGATAATGAAATTAAGTGACTCCGGAAGAATTTCTATGTGTCTTTACTTTGAGGCAGAACTACGCCTGGTCTGATTCACGCGGGGACGTGATACGTAGGCAATCCCCATAAGATTCGACCGCTTTTAATAAATAAAGAAAAGAAAATGTAAATAAAATAAAACGCGGGGTTTCGCAGAATACTCTAAAAAGAGACGAATGAACAAACCGGGATGACGCATGTGGTTTGAAGCAAAGCATGTAGAAACGGTTAACTGCCTAGGTGCATTGCATCCTCTATGTGTTATGATCAAATCTGTTAAGCTCTAACACTAACAAAGTTTGTTGTTGTCTGATACCAGACAGTTAGTTGTTAAAGAATTCTGGCAACACATTCATACCAAACCAGATCCAAAGGACCGGTAGCAACAAGCATGACTACTTCAGAGAATAGTAATGAGGAAGAAAGGCCGATGAGCCAGTTGCTAAAAGAGGCAATGGAAAAGATTGAAAGGATGGGACTAGAGATGCATGCAATGCAGCTAGCCCTGGCCAAAACACAAAAGAGCCCTGAGACACTGGGACACATGCCGGAGTACCCTCACTCTGGCCCTTCCACAAGCCGCCCAAATCCCCTCTATCATCAAGAAAGAAGCCCTCATGATTCCCAAGCTCCACCACCCCATCAACCTCTCCCAACACCCAACATTCCCATTTTTGTGGGACCTACATCAGCCCCTTTGCAGAGAACGACCAGTGAGCCATTGTTTCAGGCTCACGACACCCAATACTATCCCCCGAGCCTACATTCCACGCACCGGAACCACAGGCTTACAATCCCCATTTGGAAGTACCGGCAGAGGTTGAGAAGCCGGTTAAGGCCCCTGAACAGGATGAAGTGTTGAGAAAGTTCAAAAGCCTGGAGCAATCCTTCAGGAACTTGCACGGGCTGGGCAATCAAGTCAGCGTGGCATACAAAGATCTGTGCCCTTTCCCAGATGTCCAACTCCCGGCTGGGTTCAAGATGCCCAAGTTTGATTTATATGAAGGGCACGGTGATCCCATGGCACATTTGCGGGGATTCTGTAGCAAAATGAGAGGGGCAGGAGGCAAGGATGAGCTTTTGATAGCTTATTTCGGCCAAAGTCTGAGCGGATCTGCACTGGAATGGTATACCAGGCAGGATTTCAGCAGGTGGTACACGTGGGATGATCTAGCACAGGCTTTTGCAGGTCATTTCCAATACAATCTGGAGATAGTCCCTGACCGTCTCACGTTATTGAGAACTGGGAAGAAACCCGGGGAAAGTTTTCGCGAGTTCGGGTTCCGCTGGAGAGAACAAGCAGCTAGGGTCGATCCTCCCATGAGAGAGGGAGAGATGGTAGACTATTTTTTGCAGACATTGGATCCAACCTACTTTGGTCACTTGGTGACAACGGTTGGAAAATCTTTCAACGAGGTGGTCAAAATAGGGGTCATGATAGAAGAAGGTTTGAGGTCGGACAAGATCTTAAACTATTCGGCACTTAAGGCCACAACCCAGGCTATTCAAAGCGGCACGGGAGGTGCGCTAAGAAGAAAGAAAGAAGAGGTTGCCACGATCGAGGCAGGCAGTTGGTCCAGGGCTGGCAGGCCGCACTACAACCAACCCAGGCCTCACAGGTCAAACTACCCATACAACCCACCACAAAATTTCTATCCACCTCGAGAACCACATTGTTCCGTACACCAAGCCCAGGTATACACTCAGCCTCCGGTTCGCCCACAATATGCACCGCCACAAAACACCTACCCTCCACCAAGGGCATATAGAAACCCTTCAGGGGCAGGTTTCCGGGGAAATCCAGATGCTAGGAATGACAGGTTGCGGAAGCAAAGAACCTTCACCGAACTGGGAGAAACCTACACCGCTGTGTTCCACAAGCTGCGGCAATTGGGTTTGGTTAGTCCTGTCCATACTCGGGAACCAAATCCCCCGCCTCAGAATTTGGATCGTTCAATCAGTTGTGAATACTGTTCAGGGATGCTCGGGCACGATACCGAGAAGTGCTGGAAGTTAAGGCATGCCATACAGGATCTTATTGACACCAATAAGATCGAGGTCCAGACACCGGAGGCTCCTAACATCAACCAAAACCCACTGCCAGCGCACCACGAAACTCACATGATTGAGTTGGTGTGTGAGGGAGGAGAATTAAGAAAACCCTCACAAACAGTGATGATGATCCAAGCTGCCCCAAAAGAAGTCTTAACCAGTGGAGGAACAAATGTACAGTCGCAGGGAGAAGGCGTCAAGCCGGTAGTAATATGGGGGAAGAGCCCGTCCGTCATAGCAAGCAAACCCGAGCCAAGCAAGTTGGTAATACCAGGGATCCTGCCCACACCGGCAGTCATGTTGAAAGGGGTATGTAGAGAACGGGTGACCATAAAGCCGGTGGTCCAACTGCCGATGATTGACAGCAGGGCTGTGCCCTGGAAATATGAAAAGGCAGTGGTGACGTACCAAGGAAAACAGGTGGAAGAAGTCAGTTGTGAAGCGCAAGGGCTGACTCGATCAGGTCGATGTTTTGCTCCGGTGGAGTTAAGAAAAACCAACCCAGTGGCAACCAAGAAGCCAGTGTCAGAAGAAGAGGCTGAAGAATTCCTGAGGAAGATGAAAGTACAAGACTATTCTGTGGTTGAGCAGCTGAGAAAAACACCTGCCCAGATCTCACTATTGTCATTACTCCTCCATTCCGAGGAACATCGTCGGGCCCTGTTAAAGATATTGAACGAGGCCCATGTACCCAGTGAGATTTCTGTAAACCACCTGGAAACCATTGCCAGCAAGATTTTCGAGGTGAACAGAGTGACATTCTCAGATGATGACCTGCCGGTGGAAGGAACGGAGCACAATAAAGCTCTATACCTAGCTGTCAAATGTGAAGACTCGGTGGTAACCCGAGTATTGGTGGATAACGGCTCAAGCGCCAATATTTGTCCATTATCCACCCTGGACCAGTTAAAGATTGACCGTGGAAGAATCCGGGAGAATAGCATCTGTGTCCGGGGGTTTGACGGAAACGGAACAGCCACTGTGGGGGATGTTGTACTTGAACTGACCATTGGTCCGGTCCTGTTTACCATGGAATTCCAGGTATTGGACGCCACGGTATCTTACAACTTGCTGTTAGGACGACCCTGGATTCATGCAGCTAAAGCGGTGCCTTCCACCCTACATCAGACAGTGAAGTTCGAGTGGGAAAGACAAGAGGTCGTGTTGCACGGCGAGGATACAACATGCACCATGGGCGGAACCATTGTGCCTTTCATAGAGACCACTGATGACAAGGGTCCCTGGGTCTACCAGATTCTCGATACAGGGTCGGCCAACAAAATTTCTGAAGGAGAAATCATCCCGCACCCTAGGGTAGCTGCCGCAACAGTCATGATGGTATCAGAAATGCTGGGTAATGGGTTTGTGCCGGGAAAAGGCCTGGGAGTTGAACTTCAAGGGATAGTCCAACCTGTCTCCCTTCCTAAGAATCTGGAAACTTTCGGGTTGGGGTTCAAACCAACCGCAGCAGACAGGAAGCAAGCGCGAAAAATGAAGAAGAGGGTCTGGTTTCTGCCTAAACCAGTGCCACGCCTCTCAAGGTCTTTTGTTAAAGCAAGTGCCAAGGGGTCAGCGATCCCAAAGATTCGAGGACCTTTGATCGGTATAAATGAAGACCTGAATCAGAGTTTTGAGAGGCTGTTCGCGGATGTCAGTATGGTGGAAGCTGGAGAAGGTTCCAGCAGAGCAGAGATACAATTTGTGGGGCCTGAGGCCAAGACCAACAATTGGACGGTTACTCCTCTTCCTGTCCGAGGGGAGTCTTGGTAGTAGGCTTTGATTAATGTTTTGTTTGTTTGTTTGTTTGATCGGATTATTCAAGGGTGTAATCCAAATTTTACTTTCGTTTTGTAAAAGTGTGAACCCTTTTTATCCCGCAAATTTAATAAAGTTCTTTTCTTTTGTCTCATTTTAATTTTTGTCTTGTTCTTTTTCTTTCTGAACAGTTCTCTTTTTACTGGTTCTAATGACATGGCATGCACAGCGGATCTTCGACCTAGTCTAATAAATCAATCTGAAACCGACTCAATGATGCAAAAGGTCGTTTGTGACGATGAATCTGAATGTGACGAAGGTGAAGCCTTCGAAGAAATAAACAGAGAACTGTGCCAATTTGAAGAGAAACCCAAGCCTAACTTAAATGACACCGAGGCTGTGAATCTAGGAGACGCTGATAACGTCCAAGAGACCAAAATTAGCATCCACATTGAGCCGAATGTCAGAACAGAATTGATCAAAACTCTCAGGGAATTCAAAGATGTTTTTGCCTGGTCCTATGATGATATGCCTGGATTAAGCACCAATTTAGTGGTTCACAAATTGCCCACTGACCCGGCATACCCTCCGGTCAAGCAAAAACTAAGGAAATTTAAAACAGAAATGAGTGTAAAGATCAAAGAAGAAGTGATTAAGCAGTTGCAAGCGAAGGTCATTCGGGTCACTCGGTATCCCGAGTGGTTGGCCTATGTGGTACCAGTCCCAAAGAAGGATGGAAAAATCAGGGTGTGCGTCGACTACCGCAACCTCAACAAAGCAAGTCCCAAGGACAATTTTCCGCTACCTAACATTCATATCCTGATCGACAATTGCGCTGGGCGCGAGATCGGATCCTTTGTGGATTGTTATGCGGGTTATCATCAGATCCTAATGGACGAAGAGGATGCTGAGAAGACAACGTTTATTATGCCATGGGGAACCTACTGCTATCGGGTAATGCCGTTCGGGTTAAAGAACGCCGGGGCAACGTACATGCGAGCAATGACTGCTGTGTTTCATGACATGATACACAAAGAAATAGAGGTGTACGTCGATGACGTGATCATCAAATCTTGGCGTCAGGAGGACCATGTAGCAGACCTAAGGAGATTTTTCCAAAGACTCCGGAGGTATGATATCAAGCTTAACCCGGCCAAATGCGCATTCGGGGTCCCATCAGGAAAGTTGCTAGGATTCATCGTCAGTCGACGGGGGATTGAGTTAGACCCATCCAAAATTGAATCCATCCGAGATTTGCCACCACCAAGGAACAAAACAGAGGTAATGAGTTTGCTGGGTAGACTCAATTATATCAGCAGGTTCATCGCTCAACTCACAGCAACTTGTGAGCCTATATTTCGGCTACTGAGAAAGGATGCTGCAGTAGGTTGGACGGCAGAGTGTCAGGAGGCTTTCGACCAAATCAAAGGGTATCTGTCTAATCCACCCGTATTGGTCCCGCCTAAGCCCGGGAAGCCCCTAATTCTTTACCTGACGGTCTTGGAAAATTCATTTGGTTGTGTATTGGGGCAACATGATGACACAGGAAGGAAGGAGCAGGCCATCTACTATCTTAGCAAGAAATTCACAGTGCATGAGGTCAAGTACACTCAACTCGAGAAAACGTGTTGCGCCCTAACTTGGGTAGCTCAGAAGTTGAAGCACTACCTGTCTTCATATACTACTTATCTCATATCCCGCTTGGACCCATTGAAGTATATCTTTCAGAAACCTATGCCCACGGGAAGGTTGGCAAAGTGGCAAATTCTGCTCACGGAGTTTGATATCATCTACGTAACGAGGACGGCCATGAAAGCCCAGGCACTGGCAGACCATTTGGCAGAGAATCCCGTTGATGAAAAATACGAGCCCTTAAGAACGTATTTTCCTGACGAAGAGGTGATGCATACGAATGAGTTGGAATTACCTGAGGAACCAGGTTGGAAGCTTTTCTTCGATGGAGCTGCAAACGCAAAAGGGGTTGGAATAGGAGCAGTACTCATTTCTGAAACAGGACGGCATTATCCTGTTACGGCTCAACTACGCTTCTATTGCACCAACAATATGGCCGAGTATGAGGCTTGCATTCTGGGTCTGCGCTTGGCTGCTGACATGGATGTCCAAGACGTCTTGGTCTTGGGAGACTCGGACCTCTTGGTACATCAAATTCAGGGTGAATGGGAAACACGAGATCTAAAGCTCATACCATACCGACAATGCTTGCATGATCTGAGCAAGCAATTTCGATCGGTAAAGTTCAAACACATCCCGAGAGTTCACAATGAGGTTGCGGATGCCTTGGCCACCTTGGCATCAATGCTGCACCACCCTGACAAAATGTATGTTGATCCTCTACACATCCAGGTCCGTGATCAGCACGCCTACTGCAATGCCATAGAAGAAGAAGCAGATGGCGAACCCTGGTTTCATGATATCAAGGAATACCTCAGGATGGGGATATATCCAGAACATGCCTCTGGAGACCAAAAAAGAGCCCTTCGGCGTTTGTCGAATGGTTTCTTCCTCAGTGGAGGAGTATTGTACAAAAGAACCCCGGATTTGGGATTGTTGAGATGCATAGATGCCGGGCAGGCAACGACGGTTATGGCGGAAGTACATGCCGGAGTTTGTGGGCCACACATGAGCGGATATATATTGGCAAGAAAAATCCTTCGAACAGGGTGTTATTGGCTCACCATGGAACACGACTGCATCACTTTCGTGAGGAAATGCCATCAGTGCCAGATACATGGAGATTTGATCCATTCTCCGCCAACAGAATTACATACAATGTCAGCACCCTGGCCGTTTGTGGCATGGGGGATGGATGTCATTGGGCCCATCGAGCCAGCAGCATCCAACGGTCATAGGTTCATTCTAGTGACCATTGATTACTTCACCAAATGGGTTGAGGCCAAAACCTTCAAATCAGTAACCAAGAAGGCAGTGGTGGACTTTGTTCACTCCCATATCATCTGCAGATTTGGGATCCCAAAAGTGATCATCACGGATAACGGTGCGAATCTTAATAGCAGCCTGATGAGAGAGGTATGCCAACAATTCAAGATTATACACCGCAACTCCACCCCATATCGTCCCAAGGCGAATGGAGCAGTCGAAGCAGCCAATAAGAATATCAAGAAGATACTGCGAAAAATGGTGGAAGGGTCCAGACAATGGCACGAGAAATTACCCTTTGCTTTGTTGGGTTACCGCACTACCGTCCGGACTTCCATAGGCACAACTCCTTATTTGTTGGTGTATGGAACTGAGGCCGTGATACCAGCGGAGGTCGAAATTCCGTCCCTCCGAATTGTCGCTGAAGCCGGAATTGATGATGATGAATGGATCAAAGCTCGCTTGGAACAGTTGAGCCTGATAGATGAGAAAAGATTGGCAGCAGTGTGCCATGGTCAGCTGTACCAGAAGAGAATGGCAAGAGCGTATAATAAAAAGGTGCGCCCCAGGAAGTTTGAAGTAGGGCAGCAGGTATTGAAGAAGATCCTCCCACATCAGGTCGAGGCAAAAGGCAAATTCGCCCCAAATTGGCAAGGGCCTTATATCGTGACCAGAGTCTTGGCCAATGGTGCTTTGTGTTTGACAGATGTCGAAGGTAGATGTGTCGACATGGCTATCAATTCAGATGCAGTCAAGAGATATTATGCGTAATTTCTTTAAATTATGGCAATTTTGGTTTATTTGTTTGTATTTGGCATTTGTTGAATAATGAGATGACGGAGGCAATTCTTTCTTCTATCCAAACACTTTTAACCCTCGCTTCCTCCTTTGAGCCTTAAGCAAATTCTTTCAATACCCCTCTTTTGGAATCACTAATGGGAAAGATACGAAAAAAGAAAAAGAAAAGAAAGGAAAAGAAAAGAAAAAGAAAAAGAAAAGGAAAAGAAAATGAAAAGAAATAAAAGAAAAATCAAGGAATATAAAACCGTGGGAACTACGTTTGACCTGATTCCTCAAAGAGGATACGTAGGCGCCTCACGGCTCGGTCATAGTAGGCATCATAGTAAATGTAGGATGCATAATAGTGTGCATAATAGGCACAGCGTGCGTAACGCACATAACGCAACATAAGTGTAAAAAATAAATTCCCCAAGCAAGAAAACTGGGGCAGAAGTTATGTTTTAAAATTCCAACAAAGGTTTGATTCCAAAAGTTGTAGCACATCACCCATCAAATTATTTTCATTTTTCATAGCCTTTCTTTAACTCCACACCAAAACCAACATCAACGTCCCAAAGACCTCCCGATCAATGTTCAAGAGATGTCAAGTCAGGCAAATAAGACCGAGAATAATACATCAATCCCCAGCAAAGAAGAGGATCGTAAGACTGGAAATGAATTGATAGTCGAAGGAATCTCCAGAAGAGAGGGTCGTATCTACAACGCCCCGATTCCTCGAAAGAAATAAAATGAGAGAGTCTCATCGGTGAAAACCTTCGCAGGCACCGAGAGGCGATGTAAGATGAGGGATATGAAATGAGAGAGTCTTATTGGTGAAAACCCTCACAGGCACCATAAGGCGCCGGGAGATGAGAGAAAAGAGAGAGTCTCATTAGTGAAAACCCCTCGAAGGGCACTATGAGGCGACGAGACAGATCAGCGAAACTACCACATTCGAAACGAAAGGAACACTCCTTTATCATCCCCAGCAAGTCAAACCATCGGGCAAATCAATTGATACAAATAGACTGGGTCAGAAATCTATGGTGCACGCCATGATCACAGGGGCCAGTTGTGTCCTCCAGATAAGTTCTTTTGATTGTCTCCTCCCACAAAAAATATTGGTTCAGAAAGATTTTCTCCTTTCCATATCTTTTATTTCTTTTCCTAAAATGTGTCTTGAAAGGATTTTTCAAAGCTTACTACCAGGAACCAAAGGGGAATTCATCCAATGCAGGATAATACAAACAGTCTTAAAGTCCGGTCCCGGGCAATGCAGTGATTGTGCCCGGAAATTTTGGAAGAAGTAGGCTCCAAAAGGGAGTGGTTTCGGGAGTTAGAAGCAGACTCCCACATCATGTGTTTAAAAAGAAAGCAGAAAAGGGGATAAATTGAAAACCAATCCCCAGCAGGCTAGAGACCCCCAACAGGCAACTTTGCCCGCCAACCAATTATGGGGACAAAGAGCAAGAAAAGAGGAAGAGAGAAAAATTGCTCGCCAGAAAGGCACCCTCTACCACCACGATTAAAACTGACCAAATCCTTTTGTCTGTTGCAGGGGAACAGAGGATTGATGAGGGCAGCAAGATGCAACGCCATGGAAGTCACCAAAAACCGGGGCAGAAAATTTTCTGCCGATTGTCGAAAATTTTCTCGGAAGAACGGGGAAACAATTTCAATACATTTAAGTTCTAGGTCGCCCACCAGTATAATGCGGGAATACTTTTAAGTTCTAGGTCGCCCACCAGTATAATGCGGGAAATACATTTAAGTTCTAGGTCGCCCACCAGTATAATGCGGGAATACTTTTAAGTTCTAGGTCGCCCACCAGTATAATGCGGGAATACTTTTAAGTTCTAGGTCGCCCACCAGTATAATGCGGGAATACATTTAAGTTCTAGGTCGCCCACCAGTATAATGCGGGAATACTTTTAAGTTCTAGGTCGCCCACCAGTATAATGCGGGAATACTTTTAAGTTCTAGGTCGCCCACCAGTATAATGCGGGAATACATTTAAGTTCTAGGTCGCCCACCAGTATAATGCGGGAATACTTTTAAGTTCTAGGTCGTCCACCAGTATAATGCGGGAATACTTTTAAGTTCTAGGTCGCCCACCAGTATAATGCGGGAATGCATTTAAGTTCTAGGTCGCCCACCAGTATAATGTGGGAATACTTTTAAGTTCTAGGTCGCCCACCAGTATAATGCGGGAATACTTTTAAGTTCTAGGTCGCCCACCAGTATAATGCGGGAATACATTTAAGTTCTAGGTCGCCCACCAGTATAATGCGGGAATACTTTTAAGTTCTAGGTCGCCCACCAGTATAATGCGGGAATACATTTAAGTTCTAGGTCGCCCACCAGTATAATGCGGGAATACATTTAAGTTCTAGGTCGCCCACCAGTATAATGCGGGAATACTTTTAAGTTCTAGGTCGCCCACCAGTATAATGCGGGAATACTTTTAAGTTCTAGGTCACCCACCAGTATAATGCGGGAATACTTTTAAGTTCTAGGTCGCCCACCAGTATAATGCGGGAATACTTTTAAGTTCTAGGTCACCCACCAGTATAATGCGGGAATACTTTTAAGTTCTAGGTCGCCCACCAGTATAATGCGGGAATACTTTTAAGTTCTAGGTCACCCACCAGTATAATGCGGGAATACTTTTAAGTTCTAGGTCGCCCACCAGTATAATGCGGGAATACATTTAAGTTCTAGGTCGCCCACCAGTATAATGCGGGAATACATTTAAGTTCTAGGTCGCCCACCAGTATAATGCGGGAATACATTTAAGTTCTAGGTCGCCCACCAGTATAATGCGGGAATACTTTTAGCTCTAGAGTTTGGAATCAGTAGCCCCACCTGAAGACGGAAGGTTACAACAGAGAGCCCCAAGCAGGAAAAACAATAAAATCCCCAGCGCCAAGAAGCAGAAGTCTGCCAAAGCAAGCGCACATTCAAAAGCAAGAAAGAACGCGTCTCAGAAGAAGCAGTTCGGAAACATTGTAGCATGCCCAGTATGACGATACTGATGAAGAGACATACCACTGAAGAAACCAGTAGAAGATTTAAAGAAGAAAGCCATGTTCCCAGCAAATCAAACAAAGTGATGAAAACCGGCATTCAGAAAGGCGGTGCACCAGCATCATCTCCAAAGGTCACAAAATAAAGGCATCAGAAGAAAGCGTTAGCCGACAAGAAAGCGAGACAACAAGAACAAGTTGGAGATGGATGAGATCTCATACTCTAGCTTAACTTCTTGTTTTTCCTTTTAGAGCAATGTAACAGGGAGATCGGTTGAGCAGTAGCATCCTACAGCAGCATGCGACAGCGCACAACAGCAGCAAGCAATACAGTCACACGGTAGTCCCAGCTACCAAAATTTCCCGAACTACATTGACCTGATTCCTGTTTCAGCCCAGGATATGTAGGAAACCTCTGAAGCAAAGGTTCGGTCAAATCTTTTTCAAAAATGCTTCACACGGAGTATTCGGACGGGCAAAAATAAATCACTCTCTTATCTTTGCGCGAAAACCCTTCGTGTCTTCGTGCAAAGAGGGGCAGCTGTAAGCACGTGATTTTTGCTTTACGAGCAATCGCTCCAAAAGAAAATAAAAATAGTAACAAATGGTTTCGCTGTACAATGTTTGAGTTTTCATGACATGTGTTGTTAGTCATTTGTGGATCTGTCCATTTTTGCATTTAATCATTGGCAAACAAAATACCAAACATGTATGTCAGGATGATTAAACCATAATTCGGTCAGTAAAAGAAAATTCAAAAAATATATATATATGTGTGCATCGTCCGTTCTAAGCTTTTAGCTAACTTACTTAAATATTTTTGTGATAATTGTGTTAAAATGTTGCATTGTTGCTTAGTTTTAATTTCGTTATTTTATTATTTGTTATTTTTATTTTTGTTTTAAAAGAAAAGTGAAATTAGAAAACAAAAAGTGAAAGAAATTGGTTTGGGCCAAAAGAAATTAAACAAAAATAATAGGCCCAACCAGCACTCAGACCCAGTCCAAGTCCGGCTGCCCAGGCCTCTTCTGAAACGACGCCGTTTCAGGCAAATCAATCTGGGCCGTTCAAACTCTCGATCCAACGGCTCAGGACCTCTATCAGTAACCCGCTTCAAAACCCGACCCAGGAACCAATCCGATCCAACCCCTCACTTAAACCAAACGACCCCGTTTAACTACCAAACGACCCCGTCTCATTTCTCAGCATCAGATCCAAGCCGTTGAGATCATCTGATCTAACGGCTCAGATCCAATCAACCTCCCCATATATAAACTCAGTCCTTTACCCCGCACCCCCTATCCGAACCCCCCCTTCAGTCATCTCCTTCTCCGAACCCTGAAACCCCCAAACCCTAACGCCGCCCTAGTTTCCCTTCCACCAAAACCCGGCGGCATGAACGCCGGTGGCCACCTCCCGAACACCCTAAGACCCCCTCACTCTCCTGAACATGGATCTGTTACTCCCTAGCCTCGAATCACTTTCGTTCGTCTCGAATCTTCATTTGAAGATTTGAGTCGAACCCGGATCTATGCCAAACCACCCCATCTTCATACCAGACACCCCCCTGACCTTCCTCGTGACCAAACCAAGCTTGGTTTGGTCCGAATCTACCCACAACTCCCAAAAATCCAGATCTGAAAATCCAGACTTTAGAACACATGCACATGGGGAATCCGGCTAGCCTTAACGGGGGTTTGAGGTCTAATAGACCTTAATCAAGGTGTTCTCATGTGAGAACACCCTGATTAAAGTTTGTTCGGCCTCAAAGGGTCAATGTCGAGTCAGATTTGGTTCAGTTTTGTTTGGACATTTTTGGTAAGTTTTCTTTTCCTTTTTGTTTTATTCAACTGCTAGTTAAGTATGTTAGCATGTTCTGTTGTGTTTGTTCGGTGTTTTCTGATACTCTTCTTAATTTCTTCCGTCTTTGTAAAGACCTTTTATTTGGTCAATTGTTTTCTGTGTATGATTTGAATGTATTCTGTGATATACATGTTCGATTAGATTAGTCGTCAAACGAGTTAATTCATATAGGTTCCCAGTGATTGAACAAAGTTGTCTGAAGTCACTCGGGACTCTGTACGTGTTGTTTATATGAACGATTGATTGTTATGTGTTACGATTAATATAGTCGAGTCGATATATGTCGTCAATTAGTTGCAGTCATTAATGATAACAACTTGATTCATGTTGTTTATTTTTGCTGTGATCGTATTTGAATCCCATTAGGAACTGAATTGTATTGCCTATTGATTTTGTTCAAATTGAATTAAAGAACATCTAGGGGAAAGGTTATAATGGCAGATTCAGACTTTGATTTTAAAACACGATGCCATTTGGTTTGGACCGTGGGCAGCATGTGTATGGTTAGCTTTAAGGAATTAAAATAACTGGACAGCATGTGCTGTCAGATTATATTCCCACTGCCCATACTTTTGTTAAATAAACAAGTGATTAGTACATTTTAACAACAAAAGAGAGAGGGGCTGTCAGGAATTTGATGGGAGTTTTATTTATTTAAAAGAGGTGAGTGGAAAAACAACAGGGAGGGGGGAATTTGGAGTTGTCAAAAAGACTGTAAAGTGTTAAGGTTAGGCTATAAAAGAGGCAGACCTTCCATTAGAAAGGGGGTTCAATTTTTTGGAGTCTGGAGAGATCCTGGGAGTAAGAAAAACTAAAAAGGAAAAACAGAAATAAATTTCAGAACATTGTGAATGAGTATTGTCTAGAAGAAACTGTGCAAGAGTCCAGTTTGATCAGGCTTTCTGTGGGGTTTTGCTTTTCCTGTTGTCTGCCAAGCTTTCTTGTGGTTATTGGATTTCTGTTGCTGTTACATTCAACACTCTGGGCTGTTGTTTCCTGCTCTGTTCTTTTTTTCTGGGATTGTTCATTGGTCGCTCGACTCCTTGCTGAGCTTCACCATTATCGGCTGTTTATTTGTTGCTGTGTTGTTGTTGTGTCTGTTGCCGCTGTTGATTGTGGCACACTACTCGACTGATTATTCCCTTTCTTCCTTTCCTTTCTATACCAGGTACACACCCAATACACTGTCAGATGTAACTGGAAATTTGAGCATGAATGTAAATGAAAGACCTGAAGAATTTTGTTTATATACGTAGTTTGTCCCTTGAAATATCATGTAATGTATGAAATTTTATGCTTGTTTTGGATGCTGGAGATAGCCTTCAGGTCTGACAACTGTCAATGAATGGTAGTTTGAATGTTAGATTGTGCATATAGGATGGTGATAAGAGTATGCCTAAGGCAACAGGTTGTATCTCAGATTTAGTGCAATAGTGTAGTATAAGCATGTAATGTATGCCAAGCATGAAATTCTTACACTAAATAAGTTCTTTCCTTTCCAATAAATTGATATATATAACTCTTAAAACCATGTTTTAAGATCAGGAACACAAACTCAGGGCCTCAACCTCACAAAGGTCGAGTTCAGGCCAAAACAGGCCAAGCCGGCCTGCTTCGAACAAGCAGTGGCCCAGGTCTGGCCAATCACGCTTGGGCTGGATTTGGGCCCGATATTATTTGTTCGGACAGCCTCGTTTCTGATTTAGGCATTTCTGAATGTTGTTACAATCAACTTGTAAGCATGTAATTAATTAGGACTATCTACTGTTTTTCAATTGATAAGGACAAACGCGATAAGAAACGTAGTTGCTATAGGATATCCTTTTAAAATAAGAACGAGATGAGCCTCGATGAAAATAAACAAAACGTGCAAATGCGGGGCCCTTGTTTAAATGTATATTATCGAAGCATTTAGGTTCCAGGACGGGTTGTTTAGCAAATCTCACAACCCTCCTAAAATAACAATACGATAGACTCTTTAGGACGCGCCTTAATAAATCTTACCTTCTTAAACTCGGGTGCGCATTTATGTGACCCAAATCCAATTCTCAACGGAGTCGAAATGTGTTTCTAATCACGGGTACATTGATTGTGACGTGGTTCGAGATGCATGTCCATGACGTTGCAAATTCATAAAAAATAAAGAACGAGATGAGCCTCGCCAAATAAAAATACAAATTGCGGGGCCCTCAGTAAATATTTGCTTTAAAAATTATTTGGATTTCGGGATGGACCGTTTAGTAAAATTCCACGGTCTTACCCAAATAAGTACGCTAGTCGCTTTAGGCGCGTCTTTAATAATTTAATTTCCTTAAACTCGGGTGCGCATTGATGTGACCCAAATCCCAATCTCAACGGAGTCAAAGTGTGTCGACGACCACGGGTACATTGATTGTAACGCGGTTCGAGATACATTTTCACAACGTTGCAATTCCTGATAAAAACAGTAAAATGATAAAAGCGGTTAAAAGTTAAATTTTGCACATAAGTTCACACTTGTATAAAATCAGATAATCAAGCCGAATATGATAGTTAAGCGACCGTGCTAGAACCACGGAACTCGGGAATGCCTAACACCTTCTCCCGGGTTAACAGAATTCCTTATCCGGATTTCTGGTACGCAGACTGTAATATAGAGTCATTATTTTCCTCGATTCGGGATTAAAATTGGTGACTTGGGACACCCTAAATCTCCCAAGTAGCGACTCTGAAATTAATAAACCATCCCCGTTTCGATTGTCCTTTAATTGGAAAAACTCCCCTGCGCCCCTCGCGGGTGCGGAAAAAGGAGGTGTGACAATACCCAAATCAAGCAATGAAAAGTAAACAATTTCCTCCGTCTTGGTATATATTCTTCCTTCCTCTTCCTTTTTAGACTTCTAGTTTTCAAATAAAATAAAAGAAACTTAAACAAGGAGTTTGCTGGAGTTTCTGGTTTCACAAAAAAAAATTCCATGTACATATGAAAGTGCATGCTTTCTTCTGGTATTAATACTAGAAATTTTTGTTAAAGGAATTAAAATTTGCTCTATCCTTTTTAATTCAACTATTCAAAATGTTTAAATTCTTCGTTGGTTTATTAGTATTTAGATCATCTTATCATCTCTCTTATAGTTTAATGCATATAAGAGTTCAAAAAATTGCGGGTGCGGGGTAGGGCGGGTGAACGCGGATGGAATGCGGGGCAGGTGAATGCGGGTTTAAATTCTATGCGAAGCGGGGCGAGTTTAAATTTCGCGGGTCAGACAGAACCCGCTCCGCACCCGCACCGCCTGCCATTCCTAATTCACTCCCTTGAGGATTAGCCTAATAAATTTCCTAAATTCATCCCTTCAAATCATTAATCTTTCATAATCACTCTTTACGAAAACAGCCATTAAGAGTTTGTCATTGTACCCAATAATTTACTGCCACGTCATCCTTAATGACGTGTCCCCCTCCCCAATCTTAAAATCCAACCCACTTCCACTTTTTCCCAAAAACAAAGTCTTCGCTTATTTATTCCCACCAATTTTCATCATCATCGGTGGAACTTTTCGACCGGCGGTAGGTTTAATTTTCCGACGTACGGTGGTCGGCGGCGGCTCAGATCGATAGAAATGGCGGAGGATAAGTATAATCTGAAAAATCCAGCGGTGAAGAGAATACTACAGGAGGTTAAAGAGATGCAATCTAATCCTTCCGATGATTTCATGAGCCTTCCTCTCGAGGTTTCAATTTTAATCCTTGATTTTCCAAATATTTACGAAAATCTACCTTATCCTTTCATGATTCATCTGTTTTTTCTCTTTGGACCTGTGGTGGATCTAGAATTTACATGTGGTACGCTGTTTGCTTTCTGAGATTCAAATCAATTGATGTTTGATTAAAATGTTTAACTTCTTAGGTGAATTGAAATTATAGTGCGAAACTTCCTAATGTCTATTGGTAATTTTAAAGATTGAGAATTTATATAGTCTGATTTAGCTTTAGATATATAGTCGAACTTACTGGCCGTGAGCAAAAACTGTAGATATATTCGAGTGGAGGTGTAAGTAATTTGCTGGATCCATCTGAAAGTTGGTCAAATTTACTGGCCACAAGCAATAACGATCAAATAAATAGGAAAATTTGTCTGTTTGTGCACATGTAGATGTATGTAGGGTGTGTCCGGGGGGGGGGAGTGTATGTGTTTGTATACGGTTTTTTTTACTGTGAAAGTGAGGTTTGATGGTTTTCCGAATTGGCAAGGAAGGGGTTTCATTGATTCAACTTTATTGCATTCTGATTTTATGGATAATGTTCCTTTTCATAGCTGTTTCTGCTTGAATTTCTTGGTTGTTCATGTTGATCTGATTATCTTGATTTCTTTCTAATCCATTAGGCCTAAGGCTGAGTTAATGATGCTTCGTGTTCCATATTTTCTTCTGGATTCATTTTATACAACGTACCAATTTGGTTTTACAGTGCTGTTTTTTTTTATGAAGATAATTTCATTAAATGGCATCAAGAAGATGCATAGCAAAAATATACAACAAAAGTGTGGCTGCTCATATACAAAAACTTACATAACTAAGGAGCAGACACAATCCCAAAAAGATTCAAAGCTAGTTACAGGGGCCTGGTTGAACCAAGTAAATAAATTGATTAGACAAGTTGCTTTAAGAGAGTGATTAGGAGTTGAAATCTCATCAAAACATCTGCGATTTCTCTCATTCCAGATGCACCAAAAAATAGTAGCAGGCACCATTTGCCAAGTTTTTTTGATGGATTTCCCAACTCTCCATGAGCTCCAGCTCTCGTAAGCATCCTTGATACTGCAAGGCATGACCCAAGCAAGTCCAAAAACTGATAAAAACATGTTCCATATGTCAGTTGCTACCGTGCAATGAAGAAACAAATGTCTCACACTCTCAGACTCCTGGCACATAAAACATCTGTTTACTGTCGGAATGCTTCTTCTACTGAGGTTGTCTTGAGTAAGGCATGCTTCATGCAGGCTTGTCCAGATAAAACCAATTACTTTTATAGGGAGTTTGGTTCTCCATATGAGCTTCCACGACCATTTGTCAATCAGCTCTTTATTGGAGCATAGATTGTCATATCCTCTTTTGACAGTATAGGTTTTATCTTTGGAATCTCCCCATTCCAGCTTGTCCTTCACCTGAGGATTGACCTTAAAATCTGATAGTTTTGAAAGCAATCTCAGCAAGTCATTTAGTTCCCAGTCTTGGATATCTCTTCTGAACTGCAAGGCCCATGAGTTATATTGCCAATAGTGCTTTATAGTGGAATCCTTGTTGCTAGCCAAAAGAAATAGACTTGGGTGTTCGTCTTTCAGGATCTCTGACCCTAACCATCTATCTTTCCGGGAAGAAATATGAGTTCCATTCCCAAGCTTGAGTGATGACTTGAGTTGAAAGTCACCCCATAACTTTGAAATGTGTTTCCATGGCCCAGAACCATGAGGCAGTCTACTCTGTCTAGTACACCAGTTGTTTGTCACCCCATATTTTGCTTGTATTACAACTTTCCACAGCCCAGGGTTCTCCATGTTGTACCGCCAGTGCCATTTCATTAACAGACTCTTGTTGTGTAAAGTGAGATATTTTATTCCTAGCCCTCCATGCACTTTGGGGAGAATAACTCTTGGCCATTTAACCAAATGGAATTTGTGAGTTTGACTATTTCCTTCCCATAGAAAATCTCTCCTTAGTTGATCAAGTCTCCTTTGGACCTTAGCTGGGATTGGAAACAGGGACAAGAAGTAGGTAGGAATGCTATCCAACACACTATTGATGAGTGTAATTCTACCACCCAGAGAAAGATACTGCATTTTCCAGGAAGCTAACTTTTTTTCAAATTTTTCAATTACTCCATTCCAGATACCTAGAGCTTTGTATCTAGCTCCCAGAGGAGATATGTTGTAGGGAAAGAGCCCACCTTACAACACATTACTTCCGCAGGCTCTTCCAGGTTTTACAGTGCTGTTTTGCATATGTTATTTGTTATTTTCCTTTAGTTCAGCTGTGTGCAAATTGTCTATCCTCTATCTGGTCAAGTTTATCCTGTTGGATAAATTTTATCACGCTTTTGCATTTACTTCAAGGATTGCGTGAATTACCGACTCAATTCCAGACTAGTTAAGTTTGAATATATGAGGTCTCTATGCCAAGCAGTATTTACAGGATTGGACATAGCTAGATTAATTTAATACTTGTTGTACCTACTACAATTTCTTTTTATTTTTTATGATGGTGGTGTCCTTACCAGTTTGCACAACTATTCCACCGGGTACCTGCTACTTCCCACCAACATAGATACCTAGGTACTAGGTAACTCTGCCAATCAAGGCTTAGGCATTTGGGAAGAAATTATCTGGTGTCCTCCGCTAGGATTTAAACCTGAGGCCTCATAAGTCATAATTCTCCTGCCACTTTATTGGCCACAGGCCTTAACCTTGGGTGCTTGTCACCTATTAACCATCCTTTGTATTCATTTTACTATATTCGGACCCATTTCATTCTTATACTATAATTTGTCAGTTAGGGCAAATTAGATATTCTTTAAAGCTATAGGTTGTCTAAATCTCACCTTTATTCCTACGTGGATGTACAAGTCTTAAAATTTGAAACTGCTTTGACAAATCCTTCTTTGTCGACCGCAGAAATAAACTAAATTACAAATAGGACAAGGCAGCAACACCTGATTTGTACTATTTAAAAGATAATAGTGGTCCTATGCCCATGATATAAAACTCTTAAGCTTCAGTAAAATTTGGCATAGTGGTTTTTGTGTTCTAAGTTCAAATATGTTAAGGATTATGGTTGATCCTGCTTAAGAATCAACCTCACTAACGATGAATGAGCTCCGTGCTCTTCTAGCTCAGTTTGATGCCATTCTGCTGTGATGATATAAATAGGTCAAGATTTGATTTTGGGCATTTTCCTTCCGTTATGAGGTGACTGTGTATTTTGGATTCTTGAATCTATCACTAGTAAATGGATTTCATCATAATAGCTTCTGTAGATATTACTTTCAGAAATATCGTATCTTGCATCACATTTTTATGACAAATGACTAGTTATCTTCTATGAACAAGTTATTTTTTAATTCTGGAAGTTGTACGATGACACAACAACTTAAGCTGACTTTTATATTACATTTTCAGGAGAACATCTTTGAATGGCAATTCGCAATCAGGGGTCCACGAGATTCTGAGTTTGAAGGGGGGATTTATCATGGACGGATCCAGTTGCCTGCCGAATATCCTTTCAAGCCTCCTTCTTTCATGCTTTTGACTGTAAGTTTCTTGCTGTTTTAAAAGCTAGTCTTACTACTTAAGTCATTTTATGGTATAAGTTTTAGTAGAGATCAGAATGGGGCTAGTGATGTTGGTCAAACCTCACCTGCCACAAGCGGGCTTCACAGATTGGGCTGGGCAGGGTGCTAATTAATTTTGATGTGAAAAAAAGGATAAATAGCAGGTATCTTGGGAAAAAGAGGCTGAGGAGATTTGTAATTCAAGTGGAAAGTAAGCAAGTCTTAGGAAAGTCTTACCATAGGATAAGATCTGACTGAAGAGTACTGAAGGAAAGTCGATTTACTTGTACTCTCTTTTGTTTTGCATCTTCTTGATGCCTTTAATGAAAGTCTCTTACTTCATAAAATAAACAAATGAGTACTGAAGGAAGTCTTTGCTTTGCTCCACGTGCAAATCTGGAACATGTTTTTGAAGTGTGACCCAAGTTTCCCTCCCACTACCTAGTTTTTCTCGGGAGGGTAGCGAAAAAGATTGGAAAAAGCCAACCAAAGGGAAAAGCATGAACAAACTGAAAAAGAAGATATGGCATTGTTAGGAGCAGTGGGTGGTCATGTGAGTTGTGCAGGGAAAAGGAAGCCTGTCTTGTGGGTTGGGATAGTCTACCAACAGTAGAAGCAAAACCCTATCCCATTCAATTGCCATCTGGGTTTAGAGTTGATGCATTTCATGTTTAATAATCTGCTAACTCATGGTTGATTCTCTTTTCAGCCCAATGGACGTTTTGAAACCCAAACCAAGATATGTTTGAGCATTTCTAATCATCACCCTGAGCACTGGCAACCGTCATGGAGTGGTAACTTCATCATTCTTCTACCATTTTTGCACTATGTTATATTTTAATGAATAATTCACTTTCATATTGTTGCATCAGTGTTTTTTTTTTGGGGGGTGGGCGAGGGGGGGGTGCAAATTTAGGCAATGTCATGTTAGGACATAAAAAGATATCTTCATCTGAATGAGTTGGCATTTTCCTTTCTTGAAATTATATGGTCCTGTGCTTTTAACCTATGGCTGTATTTAGTTGAGTGTACTTAAAATTGGCTTTAGGCTGTGTTGATGGATTTAAAAGTCAGGAGATATGATTGAATATGTGGTATAAGTTATATGATTACTGTTGGTGTCCTGTACTTGAGCAAAACTAAAATGCGAACACCCACAGTATGCAAAAATCTCAATAAAATAGTAGTGTGAGCAACCCATATGGATTGGCGACTAAATACAATACATTATTGGCCTGCAATTATTATTCTTTAGTTGTATTGACAAGAAAAAAGCAGTTTGCAGTGCGCAAGCTATTGTGTGGTTTAGTCTTTTGTCTTAATGGATGCTGCTTTCCATCTTTTGGTAAGACGGAGCTACGGTAGCTAATTAGTGTTTAAATATCTTATGATTTGCAGTTCGGACTGCGCTGGTAGCTCTGATTGCATTTATGCCCACCAACCCAAATGGTGCCCTTGGATCACTAGACTATACAAAGGAAGAAAGGCGTGCTTTAGCTATTAAATCTCGTGAAACGGCTCCAAGATATGGAACTCCCGAGCGCCAGAAGCTGATTGACGAGGTATAACATTATCTGAATATCATTTTGATATCCAATCCATCGTCTGCAGGCTCAAGCGTTAATAGTTGATTTGTTTTACAGATTCATGAATACATGCTAAGCAAAGCACCCCCAGTTCCTCAAGCTACTTCCTTGCCAGCTCATGAAGAACAGAACATTAATGGAGAGGATGAGGTCCAAGAGAGTCCTGAAAACCCCAGCGCCGAGACTGCTGAGGAAAGGCTTCATAATCCATCTGATGCTAACACAAATATTGAAGAGAGACGCGAATTGGCTTTAGATGCAGAACCTGTACCGGCACCTATAGAGCTCCCTACTGCACGGCCAAGTGAGCCTCGGGTACTGCATACACCTCAACAGAGCGTCTCGAGGCAGGCTGATGACCGTATATTTACATGGGCAGCAGTTGGACTCACAATTGCTATACTTGTACTTCTGTTAAAGAAATTCATGAAAGCTAATGGCCACGGTGCTGTTTTCATGGATGAATCCTAAATCTACCAGCAGTAAATATGGAGTTCAACAGGGAATATGTTTGGCAATTTACTCCACTTGGGCCAGCTTATCCAGGAATATGTAGTATATTTATCCCTTTGCTGTTGTGACATCAACTATATAGATCGTGTAAACATGAATTACCATATGTTATTTTGACAGAGTTCTTGTATAGATAAAAGAGGGTCCTTTTTCTCAGATGTGAAGGATCATGTGAAGAAGTTAAGATGAAGTAAAGAAATTTAGTTTCACATTAGCTTGCTTCTTTCTGTTCGAAACGTGTATAAAGAATATTTATGGCTGTTTTCAAGTAATAATAATAACAGGAATGTACTTGTCTTAAGTTTAAAGGAGATAAAAAGATTGATGGGTATTAAGCTAATTCATTTTTATAATAGAAACAAGGTAATATACAATCTATACTCATTTCTAATCTGCCAACTACTTCAAAAGTTTGATGATTATTCCGAGTCACTAAATGGAATCTTACAATTCTGTATCTTAGGAGCTGTAGGTGTCTGGCTACAATCTGCATCAACTTTTTCATGAATCACTTGGGGGGGGGATAGAATCCTTCCATCCTTAACAAGAAGTCTCGGGTTTGAGGTTGTGGTGGGATGGATAGGATCTCTTCATCCTTAACTAGAAGTCTCGGGTTTGAGGTTGTGGTGGGATGGAATGGATAAGATCCCTGTACCCTTAACCAGAAGTCTCGGGTTCGAGCCTTGTGGAATGAAGAGAATCTAGGTAAAAAACACTCCTTTAATGGGATAATTTGGAATCTGCATATAATGGTGTATACCAAAACGAAAATGATGAAAGGAGATTGAAAACTCAAATTTCTCAGAAGTGGTGCAGTAAAAATGCTGGTAAAGAAAATAAAATTGCAGTAAAAATAGAAACTACTGAGAAAACAGTCAAGCCTGCAATTCCTTAGGAAGTCTTTTCATATACATTGCTGAGTTTCTGGCAACATACTTTCCACATTGTTTTCTTCTTGTATCCATTAACTTTCTCACAAAGTCCACTATAATAGAAATCCTTGACATCAAACTCTACATGAAGCTTATGGAACAGTTGAAAAATCTCTTCATCATTATATAAACTGCTGTCCAAAATCTCCCTCTGTATTAAATGGCTTGCATCTTTTGCAGACCTTACAAGAGATTTCATGAGGTAAACGTAAGACATAACGTGTTTCGAACCAATGTTACTGTGAGCCAGTAAAGTAGTTGTGGATACTGTTGTACGAACATCAGACGCTAGATATCTCACTCGCATACTTGTTGAACCAAAATGCTCCAGTGCCATCAGATTTCGGAATAAAATCTCAGAGTAGTTGTGTATTTTCAAAGTTGGGATTTCCAATACTTTGTCTTTGGTGAATCTCACATTCATAACACTTTCACTTATTGCCTTCTTGAACTTGATCCCTACAGCATGAAGATGTAGTACATTGTGCAAATGCTTTTGTACCCCATTTGGTTGAATTTGAGGAATTGTTGGAAGATAACATTGGTGAACCAAGTCCAATAAATGGTGAACTTTAGGGCCAAATTTCTCTATAGTAATGAGTCCTTCACCTGGAATTAATTTTCTAAAGAAGAGTAAAGCAAGTTGAATAAGGGAATAATTACATTCTTTAGGAATTGGAACTAAGTGAAATATTTGGTGTAGAACAAAAAAGGGGATTTGATTTTCGAGTAGAATTAAGTCACATCTTAAACGAAAAAACATCTCGTAATTGCTAAAGAATATATCATCTCTACGTCGATAACCCTTTAAAGCAAGCTTGATAAAAAGCTCAATGAGAAAGCCACAATCAAGCAACATCATTTGGACAAATTCATTACTTCCAATTTGATCAATTGTGTTTTCTCCATAGCATTTTCTTGCTTTCTCCTCTAAATCTCTAAGTGCTTTCACACAATTCTCTAAAATGGGTTGTGTGTTTATTGGTTTTCGACTAACTAGCGTGTTGAGATAACACCACTTTTGTTCCTCCATGTTTTTAAGTGTGTCAACTCCATGATGAAAAGGACCTATCGAGACTAATTTAGGAGAGTAACTATTTTCACTTCCCTTTTTTATTTCTAGAGGAACTCTGTTGATACAATGAAAACTTGAGATATTTTTCATCTTTTCGCCAATTGATTGTACAAGATCTTCTTCTTCTTGCACGATATCGAGTAACACATGATCTTTGGTTTTGATATTTGTATAGGATATATCTTCTTCTTTCATCTTTTCTTGAGACATTAGTAGAATTGATTCCCTACAAAATTTTTATTTCATTAATCTTTATAACTGAATTAACCAAACTCCTGCAGAAAAAAAAAGAACTTTCAAAAACCTTGAATGTGTACCACCCACCCCTAACAACCATTTTAAGCATCGACGAATTCAAGATTTAGAGTCAGAGTACGTTTTGTTTTTTATATATGTCTCGAACACATATATCTAGTCTGAGCTAGATAAGTGAATTATGTCGATTACGATACATCTAATCTAAATCCTCCACTATCCCTAAGGTGAAAAAGAAAGAAAAAGAGAAGCAAATAGATGAAATTAAAGGTTGAAAAAGATTGAAATAAGTTTACCAGATGAATGCAGCAATGATATTAAAGAGATAATCCAAATATGTTGATGATGACAAACCATAAAATAAAGGAATATGATGATTGGTAGGCGTTATAATCAATGTGTCTAAAAATAAAATTTTATATCTTCTTATGAATTTCACAGATAGGAGAATTCATTTGTTTACTTCATTTAGAGAAAAGCATTTGTTTTGTCAGAAAGCAAAGAATTATTACAAAGAAAAGCTTATTAATTACTTCTCTAAGAATCTTGAATTGGAAACAGTATTGGAGTAACAAAAGAATATAAATATTCTTAGACTTTGTTTTAAGTTGCATATATGTAAAGTTACTCTCTTTTATTGTTTCCAAATACAGGTAATATCCAGCGGCCAAAGCTTAGACAAATGAAAAATACTCATAAAAAGAGAATAACAAAGTATATTATGAGGTCAAACGTATTTAATTTTAGATGTAAATTTGTACCTCAATTTTTTAACTTTTAAAATATAATTTATGTTTATTAAAGCTATATATACAACAACAACAACAACAACATAGTGAAATTTCACTAATGGAGTCTGAGAAGGGTAGTGTGTACGCAGACCTTACCCCTACTCCGAAGGGTTAGAAATACTGTTTTCGAAAGACCCTCGGCTCAATAGAACAAAAGGACAAAAGTAGAGAATATTAGTATCACCACAGAAATAATAAGAAAAAATATGAACATGAAATCCCGAAGAAAAATGCAAAGTAAAGCGATAGCTATTGAATATGTCATGCACTGAAATAGTATGACACAACAATGACACTAGGTATCTTAGATAAAAACCCTATCAGACTAGTCACAAAGGTATAAGTAAGACAAGTCCCAACTACCTCCTAACCTACAACCTTAATACTCGACTTCCACAACTTCCTATAAATCACAATCTTATAATTGAAGTCTATTATATACAGTCTTACCTTATATTTTATTTCCACGGCTCGAACCTCTAGCCTTGTGGTCACGTAGCAACAACTTTACAAGAGAGCCCTTCATATACCCAGTGAAGTACTCATACATTAATTACCTATATTAAGATCTAAAATGTGTACAAGTTGACTAGCCTTTGTTGAAAAAATTTACTTATCACAAATCATTACATATTTAGAAGCGGTAAAACTAGCAGTGACTAAATAATTAGTGAACTAAAAAGTAATGTAAACACTGAAAAGCGACGTCAGCGAGGAACTGAATCTTATTTTTTTCTTTGTGGCTATGGAGATTCATTTCAAATATTCCTTCTAAAGAGTAGCGTAAAACCCTAACGTTCTTCTCGATTTGGCCATTTCCCTCTCCGAAGCTTCTAGAGTTTTCCCGAAACTTCCATGGCGTTCTGGTGGGCGCTGATTGTAATTGTATTCGCATTCGCGATCTGTAAGTTACTGTTGATGCTCATTCCTTCCAATGTCCCTTCCATTGACGTCGACACTTCCGACGGTAAGGCTTCGAACAAAATGTCGTCGTATTTTGCATTTTGCACTACTTTCAAATTGCTTATTATTGATAGCTGTATTGTTGATTTATTTTTTTTACATGTATTAATTCGTTGATTTTAATGATATTTTTGGTGTTATAGTGTTGGACGATGGGAATCACACGAAAGAGAACAGCTTCATTTATGTAAGTAATGAATGAAATGCTTTTTGCTTAGAGTCGAATTTTGGTACATTTACTTTATGTTGATATTATTGATGGTGTTGAACTATTCCATCGGGTACATCCCACCAGGACAAGTACCAGATAACTCTACCCATCAAAGCTCAGGCAGATGGGAAGGCAAAAAGCACTAGGTGATTTCTTCTCATCCGCCTACGCCTTGGTAGGAAGAGTTCTACCCGGTACCTGTTGAAATAGTTGAGGTGCGCAAGCTGGCCGCGCACTACTATCAAATACTAATTATAATAATAATAGTAGTAGTAATAGTAGTAGTAGTAGTAGTAGATAGTGTCGAATTGTGTTTTGCTTAATTTTTTTTTTGTCGTTTTTATGTTTGAAATGTTTTTCATGGCGTGATTTGGTTGAAATGTGGTTAGTTGAGGAGGCACTGTAGTGATAGATATTTTACTGTATTGCAGAAAACAATTTGAATTTGGAAGTGTGTTTGGTAGAATGTAAAGCTGTTTCCTGTGGAAAGTGTTTCACATTGACATTAGAAATCATTTACTAGAACATTTTACAATGTTCAATTGGTATATTATAATCATAATATCATACAAGGTGGTAGATAGAGTATGGGGATTGAATTCCCCAAGGTGGAAGTCTAACGGTCGGGGCAACCTTGGGAAGCAAGATTAAAGTCCCAACATAAGCTATACTAGATGAATTATTCTTATCTGCTTAAGCTTGGTAGCCTGAGTTACATGGTACATGTACTGGTGAGAAATAGAAAGTATCTAATGAATTAACCTAGGTGTGCACAAGTTGGCCAAAACATCACCTTTTAAAAAAAACGAAAAGAATGTGATGATCGTATTTTTGTGGTGTTTTTGTAAAGGTTGTCAAAAAAGCCTGAATGTTGGTTGAAGCAAAAGATATGTAGCAGAATGGGGATATTTTGTGAAAGAAAATGATCTCCGTCAGTAAGTTTCTGAAGTCAATTTTCTTCTTTCGATGGAAATAAGTTTATTCCGCAACCATTTTCAAAAATTCAAGATAACTGAACACTGAAAATTATTGGGAAAATATTTGTCTTAGTGAACACACTGGGAATATGAGTTTTATGTAATTTACAGCTTCACATCTTACTGAGAGTAGCTCTTCGGTCTTAGCGCTTCCAACTCATTTACACTATCAAGAAGGCATTTCTCTTTAGGAGAACTAGTCAGATGACACAGTTTGAGTTTTAATGTGGTGTGCATGTCTGTGTTGTTAGAACTTTGCCCTCTTACCTTTTGTGGAACTTTATATGGTTCATTCCACAAAGAAAAGAATGTGACACTTGTATCTTTTGATGACGAATTTTGCTCATTTAGATTCCCTCGAGAAGGCATACAGACAAAGTTCAGTGCTATGAACCTGCAACAATGAAGTACCTGGGTTTTTTACCAGCGCTGAAACCTGATGAGGTCAGATTTATGTACTAATTGTGTTCCTCTATTCTAAATGTCAATATCTTGTGTCATGCACTAAACTAACTTCCCCTTTTTCCTCCATCCTTTTTACATGGTTCAGTATCTAGAATCTCTGTAATTTCTCAAAAAGTATGTAGTAATTTTGCATGAAATTTTGCATAAAAATACTGAGTCATATTATTGGGATTTGATTAAGCAATCAGCTCACTGGTTCTCTTTTCCCGCCACTTATTATTGTAAGAACCTATATTACTCGGACTCTCCGAAAATATCGCCGGGTGCATGTCGTATTCTCCAAAAGCAGTGTATTTTTGGAGAATCCGACACGGGTGCGGCAGTATTTTGGAGAGTCCCCGCAACATAGGTAAGAACCTTTATGTGATCATAAACTTATACATGAACTTCAAGATTATAGGTTTGTTCTTACAAATAAACCAAACAGGTGTGCTAAGATTAGTGTCAGAATTAATAATCCTTATTTGGCACACTTTTTCACCAGCGTAGGCCTTATCATAGTTAAAGTGGTGGAGGTTCCCCGTGGTTTGTGGTTTGCCTTAGCTTTTTCCACCTCATATCTGGAATCGTATTAATTTCCTTGTTTTTCACCCCTAAAACCAGCATCGGCAGTCTTTTGTAGATAAATACCTCTTTACATGCAAGCCAAATGCAATTAACAAATTAAATTATGCTCAGGTTAAGGAGCGGGTTGCACATGCAAGGAAAGCTCAGAAGATATGGGCAAAGAGTAGCTTCAAGCAAAGACGTCTGTTTCTGCGTATACTTCTAAAGTATATTATTGAACATCAAGACCTTATATGCAAGTAAGGGCCACTTACCATGTAAAACTGCTGTTTGACACTGCCAACAATAATGACACTTTTAAATATGTTCAAGGTGCATGATGAAAGATACTGAAATGCTTAAGGTAGTTGTTGCCTATGTTTCTTCAACATCATCTGTATAGGAGCAGTAAACTCTTAAACTGACAATATTCGAGCAAAAACTTAGGGAATTAGACTGGATTCTTTCTTTTTGGGACATCATTTTACGGATCAAAGAATTTAGAAGAGTTAGTGATGCTGGAAGACTCTATATGCTGAAGTCCATGTTGACGCATATGTCAGTTTTTATGGATGTGAGGTACAATTCGTGACCAAATATTGGTGGACCTCCAAATGAAATATTATCAGTTATTGATTTATACACTAACATGGTGTACACAGTAAAGTGTTTCAGGAGAGACCCATAGTTGAGACAATTCTTGTGGTGGTCCAGATAGAAAGTGCTTGGAGACAGGAGCAGTGTTCCATTGAACATAATTTCGTTTCGCAATCATACACTACGAAATTGAAGAGGAGATAAGTGCAGAAAATCTATTAAACTATTGCCCAATTTATCCAAAAAAAAAAAAAACTATTTCTTAGAGATCATAACTTTATGCCAGTGACATTATTCCAAGTGTTTGGTTGCATTCAAAGTTTTCTATCCAATAATACTAAATATAACTATTGAAATATCAAAGATAGACAAATAAAAGATCTGCAGAAGAATCTCGCCCCCAGGGCTTTGGTCTAATGGTAAGAGCTCAGAAAGTGATGCATAGGTTAGCGCATGTCACATGCTCGAACAATGCTGCAGACAAAAGCATGGTATTTAAGTGGAGAAAGATAGAGGGGAGGGCCCATTATCGATAGAGTTTCAAACCATGCGCCACCGGCCCTCGGGATTTATTGGTCATAAAAAAATAATAACAGATGAATCTCATGATTATGAAAACATATCATTATCCAATTTCTCTTTCTCTCGCATATGACAACCTATAGTTTTAGCTTTTAGTCTAAGAGTTAGTTGCATTTAAATTGCCTCTTCTTTACACTAAACTACTATGTATCTTCCTATTTTTATTTGACCTTGTCGGATTATTTCTTTGAACAACTTTTGCTAGTATCTCTTCACGTGATACTGGAAAAACAATGGTAGATGCCTCCTTGGGAGAAATAATGACTACATGTGAAAAGATACATTGGCTTCTTTCAGAGGGTGAAAAGTGGCTAAAGCCTGAATACCGGTATGTCATGCAAATGGTTTCTCTTACTTGCATTTCTTTAAAATAGTGGATCCATTACTTCCATGGCTTCAGCCCTTGATACCTAGAAGGGCAAAGAAATTTATGATTAAATGTTGTGGTTTGCAGTTCATGTGGGAGATCAATGCTTCACAAGACTGCAAAAGTGGAATTTTATCCTCTTGGTGTTGTTGGTGCTATTGTTTCGTGGAATTACCCATTTCACAATATCTTTAATCCAATGTTGGCTGCAGTCTTCTCAGGGAACAGCATTGTGATAAAGGTCTTCATTTTTCCTTTCCAACTATCTACGGTTCCTGTTTGCTCATGGATAGAACTTTAGCAACATGGTATGCACTTGGAAAATATTTGAGATGAGCATACTTAAACGTAGTTGTCACATCTTGAACTTTAAATATGTACACATACAATTAAAACTGAAAAATATACAACCTCTCAGAAGCAAAATGCTAAAAAGCAGTGGTTTTGATTTTGACGAGATCCCCTCGTTGTTACCTTAGGTCTCAGAACATGCCAGTTGGTCTGGGTGTTTCTATCTGCGAATCATTCAAACTGCTCTTGCTGCAGTCGGAGCTCCTGAGAACTTGGTAGAAGTTATAACTGGGTATGCATTTATAGAGCATTTATCATCTTTGCTCTGGGTTGATTTGGCATACATTTTATCAAATTTTCCTTGCCAGCTTTGCTGAAACTGGAGAGGCACTAGTATCCTCTGTCGACAAAATGATATTTGTTGGATCACCTGGTGTGGGCAAAAAGGTAAGTCACCCTGAATAGGGCTTATCTTTTCATATCTTATGTGGAGCAACTTAAATTCCCTTTTCATCTTCTCGATAGCTTTAATTTGATTAACCTTTCTTTTTATTTTTCTTTTTTCTGCTTTATAAATCCTGATGTTCTGACTTTGTGTTCTGCAGATTATGCGGACTGCTGCAGATACACTGATACCAGTTACCCTTGAGCTTGGTGGAAAAGATGCATTTATTGTCTGTGAAGATGCCGATGTGCCACATGTATAAATTTTTCTAGTCTGCTTTCTTTTTGGGGATAAAGTACATTTGATTACTTTCCACTATGATAAGATCATTCAAATATCTCTACCAGAAGCTAAAGAAAGAAGATCATTCAACTATACCTTTATTTCAACAACAACAACAACAACAACAAACCAGTATAATCCCAGTGGGGTCTGGGGAGGGTAGTGTGTACGCAGACCTTACCCCTACCCTAGGGTAGAGAGACTGTTTCCAAATAGACCCCCGGCATCCTTCCCTCCAAGAACTTCCCACCTTGCTCTTGGGGAGACTCGAACTCACAACCTCTCGGTTGGAAGTGGGGGTTGCTTACCATCAGAGCAACCCCTCTTGTCTTATATACCTTTATTTCATGAGCCTTTAATGAAATAATCAAACTTAATGCAGGTTGCACAAGTTGCTGCCAGAGCAGCTCTCCAATCAAGTGGGCAGAATTGTGCTGGTGCAGAACGTTTTTATGTTCACAAGGACATTTACTCTTCTTTTGTTGCTGAAGTAGTTAAAATTGTGAAATCGGTTACTGCTGTACGTATCTTTTCTCCTTTTTGCCTCATTTTCAACTCGATGCATTATAAGATCTTTATTCTTCATGGGACAGCATTTTGCTTATAATGGTTGTTTGACTTCTTAGTTAGATAGCTTATTGATCTTATCTGAATGTTCAGCTCCCAATATATCATGTTCATCCTTGTTCAGTTTCCAGTATGCTGCTAATTGTGAGCGTTATAAGTATGAGTTTGCCCAGAATTGAGAGATAAATACATAATAATTTCCTGAAGCCTAAGCATAAAACTACTTATTCTCTTGTTAATTACATTAATATTAGTGATTTTGCTGATGTGGTCCAATTTTCTAAAATAATTATATAATCAAAACTGAAAATATTATTGTAGGGCCCTCCTCTATCTGGGAAGTATGACATGGGAGCCATATGCATGCAAGAGCATTCTGAAAAGCTTCAGTACCTGGTAAATGATGCCCTAGACAAAGGCGCTGAAATTGTTGCTCGAGGAAGTGTAGGCAATATTGGCGAAGGTGCTGTTGATCAGTACTTCCCTCCTACTGTGATTGTAAACGTAAATCACACCATGAAGTTGATGCAGGAGGAGGTATCATCAGTTTGATATATTTTCTTTTGTTTTAGTTTACTACAGGGATAAAGGTGGTCTGATTAACTCCATATGGAAATTGCTAATTGCTCGCAGGCTTTTGGACCAATATTGCCAATAATGAAATTCAGCTCTGATGAAGAAGTTGTTCAGCTTGCAAATGATTCAAAATATGGACTTGGTTGTGCTGTATTTTCAGGCAGTCAGCGTCGTGCTAAGCAGATAGCTTCACAATTACATTGTGGAGTGGCTGCTATCAATGACTTCGCATCAAGTTACATGTGTCAGGTACTTGGAGTGTAGGCATCAAACTCTTGAGGCATTTTATCAAGAGTTTGGCATACTTATATGTGACTATTTGCTTCATGATGATTGAGGTATGATTACAAACTAGCGACAATTTTGTGAACCTTAGACAATACCCTGTGACATCTGCATGAGAACTCCATTAGTGATTGCCGTAATTATCTTTTCTCCATTATTACTATTTATGTATCAAGGTTCATTCTGCTTAAGTCTAACTGTCCTACTTGAAAGTTTATGCAGATCCCACATGGTCTTATTATTTCTTAACCTTCACATCAAAAGAGATCAAAAAGATCCTTTCCATCATGACTTACCCTAATTCTTCAACTGCCAAAGTAACCCTTAATTGCATAACCTAATCCAAAGCTACCTTTCCCCTCGTGACTTGATCCCATTCTCAATTAGTGAGGCTCATGACCTTTCTGCTCCCATCATCGGTCCTGAAGCTTCACCATGTCCAACCCTGACATCTCCCTCTTCTAAAGGCCAACTACCTCAAAAGTGCCAAACTTTATCCTTTAAAACTGACTTTGGTTTAAATATTTTGGACCTCCCTGCTTACTTGGTTAACGCCATCCCCCTTCCCGGCATCCCTTTTTTCATGTTTCTTTTCAAATTGCGCCCCTTCTCAACCTTTCTTCTGAATAATGATATGCAGTCCCTGCCATTTGGTGGTGTAAAAGACAGTGGATTTGGAAGATTTGCTGGTATTGAAGGATTGCGAGCTTGCTGTCTTGTAAAATCAGTGGTGGAGGATCGGTGGTGGCCTCTTATTAAAACCAAGATACCAAAGCCTATTCAGGTGAGTTCCACATCTTCTGAAGTCATTCTATCATTCATACACTTCATGTCATTTACCCATATTTTTGCAGTATCCTGTTGCTGAGAATGGATTCGAGTTTCAAGAGTCTCTTGTGGAGGCTCTTTATGGTTTGAACATCTGGGATCGTCTACGGGCATTGGTGAATGTTTTGAAACTCCTTTCAGAGCAAACCACCCCCACGAGCAATAGAAGGCGAAGTGACTAAAACTACTGCTCATCTTTTTTGGCGAGAAGCTTAAAAACAAGCACTCAAACAATTTCCTTTGATCTCTCATCCTGCAATTGCTCTCAGGGCTGAACTCTTGCTCACGTTTACCTTTGGGTTACTAACTGGATAATCAATTTTGGTTTTTGTCGGGATTATTCAGATTAGTTCGAATTACTTTTCTGTCCAGCTTTGACACTCGTGAAATTGTTAATGCAAGGACAGTAGATGTATAGACAATAGTTTTGAGTGTGCTTTAAGCTAAAATAGTTCATCGGCACTATCCCATGGTGCATGACTATGGCCAGGCTATATGTATCCTCCGATGACCTTTCTTATTCTCAAAATTGCACCATTTTAGTAAAAGTTCTGCCTGGTGACATTCCAATCCGAGCCAAAAGAAGCTTGTATACCAAATTGAAATGAGACCATAGTTGTATTACATTTAGCAACATTTCGGAGTTTCATGCTCTGGCCTTAGCTATGATAGTTCACTGTACTCATCAAGGAGTGTTACTTGCAGCAATACTTTAGTAGCGCGCAGGGCAAAGACTTTTGAATCGCATCTAGAAGAGTTACTTTTAAATGGATAATTACATTGACAAACTCAAGATCTCTAGAACCCTCATCGACAAAATAAGTGCATGAGATAATCTGTAAAACTTGGCTGAAATACAATTATTACTGCTACAATTACCACGAAAAAATGTAGATGCTCAAAAATGACAACTCCGTGTTTAGTATCACAATGATTAAGGAAAAGAAACCCATGGGAAACTACAATAGCTACGATAAAATAGTCCCTTAAACATGTTTTTCTACACTCAAAACTTTTGAAAAGCTGAATAAGAAGTAGCAGATAGCACATACGTTATTTCTTTCCCTCTTAATTTCGCCCAGGCCAAGAGGTGAAATGTATTCTGTAAATGGCCTCCAAGGTTCCAACTACCCATAAGTCTCTACGACTTACAACTATAAACTAGACACCAAAATGTTACTTCTGTACTTACTATATTATCCTTAAGTCAATTGTTCTACGTACTAACTTCATAAACAAGGAAAGCAAAATGAAAAATAAGCCTTCCTGTTGTACAGCAGAAGGCAAATATTTCATGCGAGCTGACAATTTGAACCTGTAGCTCCGAACCATTGCATCGAACAAGAACAGCTTTTTCCATGCCACTGCTTCCAAAACCTATTTAAGGAACTACAAGAAAGATGACAAACCTAAGAATTGAGACATTATACAATGGAGCCACCAATGGCTTCCTCCTGTAAAATTGGGAATTCTAAGAACTCAAATCATACCATCACTGGTAGCCTGCTATGAGCAACTTAAATCCTTTTGACATCAAAATAATCGATTATACTTTTAAGAGGAAAAATGGAGTTTAGCAGAGACAACAATATCCTTTATTAGACGTGTTTTCTTTTTCCCTCTTTTCATGGGAAAAGTATTCTTCTTAACCCCAGATATACCATCAGCAGCCATTTCTGTAGGTGGAATGCCACTATACAGATCCAGTTATGAAGGTGAACTAAGAGGCAGATCCTCTAATATGACCACACAGCCAATGGCATTTGATGAAACATTCGCTTTAGTTGGCCTCACTTGCAACCCATCTCCTCTTTCGTGCTGGTCTTGGTTGCATAGCTTCAGTCGTGCCAGTAAACAAATCAACGGAAGGCTTGGAGATATTCTTTGAATCACTTTTTAGAGCAATAGGCTGCTTGAAACGCTCTCCACGCTTTTCCATCTTTGCCATGATCTCCAAAATTTTAGGGTTGTCCTTTCCCTCCACATCTTTATCATTAGCAAAATTCTTCATTTCACTGACTTGCGATTTTCCAAAACAAGTGCTTCTCCTTTTAATGGTTCTCTCATTCATTACTTCAGAAATTATCTCTCCCTCTTCAATATCCAAAGACTCTTCCTGCTGGGCATCTGAGAATATGTCAAGCCTCTCTTTCTCATTTTCTTTAGGATCAGTTGTCAGGTTTCGACTTCTGAGTGTCCTCCTGTAATGGGGTTCGTTAGTTCCATCAATAGGCTTCAGCTCCACATAACTATCTGAATCCAAGTAGCCATACCTGCCAAAGTATGTTACACCCCCTGCTTTGGAGCATCTTCCGGAGGACTGCAGATCCAGAGTCACAAATAAAAAATCAAAATCCTGATAGTTTACACAATTAATGAAGAGAGGCCGCCTTATCGTGCATGAGCTCACATGACACAAAAACTTACCATGCACGAAATTAGAGAACTTCCCGACTGTTAAAAGGCATCACTATCATACTAAGTACTAACAAAGCTGAAACTTTGAAAGGGGATGTAAATTAAATCATTAAATAGAAGAGAGTTATTTAGTCAGTGACTATATTGGTTTGTAAAATCATAATTAGAAGTGAAGAATAAAAGGAATTAGCATACGTGTAAATCTACAGGACCTGCCAAAGTAGAACACCAAGTTTTAGTTTACCAATAACTTCAATTTAAGACGTCGGAATGTGTTGGGAACAAGGATAATCACAAAGCTTTATAATGTTTTCAAAGTATATCAACACAAAATATAAATATAACAGTGCATTTTTAACATGAGGCATCAATGTATGTAAAGTTGATGGTTATATGGTGAAAAAAGAAATGGATCCTGAAGCAGCAGTAAATGCATTATAATCATGAAACAAAGCATGCAGCTAAAGTTTTCTCCACATCTTTTTTCGGTTTTCTATTATTATATTAGTTTTCTCACTTTGAAACCACAGAGGGAGGGGTGGGAACTAAGCCTATCACAGTATCTTACCTACAGAGCTGGAAAAGGCAAAGAGCAAATCCCAAATCCTTTTTATATTTTGGTATATGGTGTTTAGCTTCTTTTTTTTGATGAAGGCAGTGATTTTGTTGAAAAGATGGGGAAAACCATACATACAAGATTTATACCACATAGAGAACCTTAAAAACCATGATGATAGAGAACCATATCTTTTTATAAGAGAACCTTATAAAAAGACATGGTTCTCTACAAAAAGCACCCGATCATCAGCATTAACTGGTAATACAGTCAACCCTCTCTATAACAGCGTCGTTTGTTCCAAATATTTTTGGATGTTATAGCGAAGTGCTGCTATAGAGAACATATATTATAACATAACATAAAAATTGGTTCCGGAAAACTTGGCTTTTATAGTGAAGTATTGTATATAGGGATGTTGTTATAGAGAGGTCTGACTGTATCCGAAAGTGGTCCAAAAACATACAAGGTATGATGTTTAATCGTTATGTCCTCAAACTGAAAACTATCTACTTAAGATCTCAAGAACTATGTATAGAAAAATTGAAGACTACTACACCTAACACCCCCTACCAGTCCCTATCCCCTTAAAATATAAAGAAGATTTCATTTGTAGTCCAAGTTCAAGCAGGCGCAATATCCAATATGGCCTCTCAAATCGAATTTAGAGAATCTAACTATCTGGCTAAAACTATCATTTCCTATCTAAAAGACAAGTTGGCCACAACAAAGACATAAAAGGAGCATACACTGGGAACAGCAACGTCAGTGGTGTGGCAATCTACTTTATCTTATTTCACTACCCATCTCACATTCTTGAACAGGATTCAATGTCATCATTTTCAAATTTGTTGATATTGAGCAATAAATGAAAGCAAAGATAATACTTTACTAAAAACAGAAGGTATCCCACGTACACAAGCTCATGTCAAGAAAGAACATATGATTTGCTAGAATGAGGAGCTACAACAATAAAGTTCCTGCGTAAGCACAATTTTATGATAGTTGATACCCAAAAAGAAAAGCACATTCAGGACACGTAGCTTGACGCTAATAGTAAAGTTCAACAAAGTTTTATGCCAATGCCAGCTACAAAAGGCGACTTTCGTCCTAAACCGTTTCTCTATTAGAGATAAAGAAAACAATCAATGAAGTCATGCAGAAACATTGTGCTAGTGATGTATCAATCTGCCAGAAACAGGATAGAAAGATCCACAACCCCTTTCAACCACAGAAATAGAAACTCTTTTCTTTAATTGAGATCTGGTTAGTCAGAAGAAATAGAAAGTCTCACCATGTATACAATTTAGTGATATCCACCCACTAGCTATACAATTTGGTGAGTTTTCTTTCTAGTTTAGCAGAGATCCTCTATACAGATATTAACATTGCACTATATAAAAATATTTTACTTGCTTATCACTGTTGGAGAAGAGAAAGACTACCTATATAATTCTATAAAGACAACGAACTACTGGAGTCCTCTCACATTTCTTGCAAAAGCTTTACCACATTAGATATTTAATGTACACCAAGTGGCAAAAGACTACTACCAACTGGAGCTACATAATGATAAATGCTCCTTAAACAAACACTCTTTTCTAATCAAAGTATAGACGACTGTCACTAACAATCTATTTTTTGTTGGATCAAGAAAATAAACCGACTAAATGGTCACTGACAAATTTATATGGTACCATAAGTAAATACCGAATATTGATGATCAATTGATCATAGGTAATGTAAGAATTCCTAGCAAAGCAACCTTAATATGATTTTGGAATGGCACGCCCAATCTTTTAAGCGCCAATTCAAGAAATTTAAATTTAAAAGAAAATCAAGGCAATATGAAAACTTCAGAGAAAAAGGAACATACTGAATAAAACGCACAGGGAAATTAGGAAACCTTGGAAGAATCGGATGGCATCGCACAATGGAACAAGACCCAACATATATGGAGTACTCATATTTACATATGGAAGTATACAATCTTGATATTCGTATACACAAAATTACCTCTCTGTTCTCAACAACCAAGGCCGTGGCAAAAGAATCTCTCCCCTTTGGGAATCTCCACCGATTATCTCTATGAAAAAATTTAGACCCTTGACCAAATTGACTGGCTTTATTGCCTTCCCTGATCAATTTGTATTTTTCATGATCCACATGTCTGTCATCTAAAAGCTTTTCTACTAGATCGGGTCCATGTTTATTGTCAAATGACTCAAACCTTTTGTCACTTGAACTTCTTCTGAATGAATATGATGTCTTCTCAGAATCTAATATATTTTGCTGATACCTAATATTTTCATCTTCAACCCTGTGCAACCCTTCAGATTGCCAGTACCTTCTTCCTCTTTTAAAATTACCCTGATTACCAGGATACTTGATTATCTGATCAGCACTAATAGAATTGGTCAAATTAGCAGACTGACCACCATCTTGACATTTCCTAGTCCCACTGAATATTCCATGTCTTCCACGTGGAAGTTCAGGGCTCTGCCACCTTCTGCTAGCTGTACAAGGTTCCCTATACAAACGAAAGGATGGAGGTCGATACGCGTCAAATCTCCCTTCCTCATCCTTTAGATCCATGCAAAATACATTATTTAAACTATCGTGGGAACTGTTATCTCTCCTTTTGCCCCTATTAGGGCTTTTAGTTTCTCTTCTGAAATAAGTCAAATTTACATGATAGCCATCTTCTATAATATTAGTATCCCTGTTGTTGTATGATCTATATCTGTTATCTGTCTCTTCCATGATATCGTAGATGTAATTACATTCAGTTACAAGATCATCAGTCCTCATTCTGCTGTTACTCTGCAACTGATCAATTTTCCACATTTGTTGACTGGGTATCTCATCATCTAGATACGGAATGTGCTTATCAATCCATTGTTCTGATTCATGAAAAGAATTATTGTCCATGTCCTGAACAGTGAGTCTGCTCCCATAATGGGATCGATCTCTTTCCGACAATTCATCATATGTTGATAGTTCAAGAGGATTTAGCTTTCTTTTCGTGCTTCGACTGCTACACCAGTTGTTGTCATATCTGTATTCTAACTGACATTCCCTCTCAGGATCTTTTTTATAGGAATCCCAGCATGGATAATCAGAAAATCTTCCTGCATTACAGTAAAAGGGTTCTGCCCTCTTAAAATGTGAAGTATCTTCTCTTTCATGAGAGTCAAAAGCATACCGTTTATCCCTATGTCTGTGTTGGATCACAGTTGAATTACGCCTTTCATACAGTATCCTAGCATCAGATTTGCGGGAATCTTCAACTTTCAGGTGAGTTTCACTCATTCTACCAGGTCTTCTTCTGTCATGCAGCAGATCTCTTCGCACAGGCTTTCTACCTCGTGTAAAATATTTAGAACCACCAGACTTTGTTTGGATATAACGGGTTCCGGAAACTGGCTGGTAATCAATTGTACCCTTCTCCGGTAACTCAGAGTCTGCATTTGGTAATGACCTTATATGATGATCATGGGATTTCTCAATGTCAAGAAAAGCCCCATCTTCAGATGCATCACTATGACTTAGAGAACAACAAGATGAACCTGGGCTATGCTGTCGGCCTTCACCATGCAGTGGTTCTTGCAACATTACAGATTTTCTTGGATCAGATATGTCTCTCACACTGCTTTTATTCGCATCATGAGAAGATTCAATTGCTCCCGAGGTTTGATAGACATCACATTCAGTTCCCTCTCGGTGGGGATGCTCATCTGCATCGGAGAACTCACAGTTTCCGTTGTTATCTGAATCCATAGACACGTGTTCACGAACAGGTGTGTTCCTGGAATCCAGAGCTAATCTTATGAGAATGAAGTAACTTAACCATTAAATATATTTTTATTCAATACAGATCAGCATAAAACCAGCTGAGAAGCGAGAAGCAAGACCTAAAAGTAAAGGTGAAGATAGCAATTTCTCGTAACACATTTGACTAATAGAAACCCAAAAATGAAACAGATTGCCATGGTCCATGAAAAAAGAAATCTGTGAAAATTTTGACGGAATTTGGCAAATATTTCTGGGACAAAAACTTAAAAAACTTAGAAGCTGACAAAACTTTAAGCCAACTACGAGCATGAAAACCATGCAAGCAAACCTATCACATGTCAAACTCTTATGTCACACCAAAAACAGCGTTCGAAGTTCAACGATTTAAAAAGTAAAATCTGCAAGGGAATTCTACCAACATGTCTTTTCCAAAATAGTTGTGGTCCAAAGAGAAGAATAACCAGAAAGAATAAATCTAATAGAGATACAGACTATCATGACAGTTCAACCAGTAGATCCCAGACCTTCTAGATGTAGAGTTGCCTGATACTCCTCTTCCTTCCAAGCTGGCTAACTCATCTTCACTGGCACTACTAAAACAGAGAAAATCCCTTCCATTTCTCCCAACATCTCCATTCTCAGGTGATTCCCGCTGCTCTTTTGGAGAGTTTATGGGATCTTCCAATGAATCCTGCAAAGCAATCTGGTGCCAGCACAAGACTGTGAGAAGACAGTGCTTAGATGGTCAAGAAGTGGGCAGAATCAAAAAGTTTGTTACCTGTATGACAACATCAGAATCCCGATCCTGCGAACGTTCCACATCTGTCGATGGTTGACGCTCAATGATGCTCTCTTCCACCTCAATTTCTCTACCTTTTGGCTGATCATGGCAAGTTTAGACCATAAGCATCATTAACAGTTCAATTTCAGAAAAATTAAAAACAGCTAGGTTACAAAGACATCTACAATTTTTTTTCCTTTTAAATTCCATACTCAGCATGGTTTGAACAGAAGATGCTAGTTTTCCGACTCAATTCAGATTAAAATGCCCGTCCGTCATAGAGGTAATTTGTTCTTTACAAGTTTTGCCAACTATAACAGGTTCTCATAGTCCAGCACCCTCAAATGGGTGGCAACCAATCCATTGGCATCTCGAGTAAAACATCTTAACAAAAAAGAAATCAAGCAAAGAAGAGCTGCTGAGCATGAGAGAAAGAGTAAAAGAAAGAACCTTTAAAATACAGATGCAGGTAGAGTTAACAGTGCACTCATTATGGTAAGAATTACCTGCATTTTTAGGCAGTCCTTTCCAGAAAAGGGTCAGACCTATGCCTTTACTCAATTACTTATTTTGGCTTTTAATAATGGAAAAGATAAGGTTAAAGATCAAGAGGAATTTCACAACCCATTTGATACATATATAGGTGGGGTGTATGATCCTGATTAATAGGAACTTTGGAAAGACATAACAGTATGAACTGCTGTTGACTAAACAACTTTCGTTGGCTGGAGAAACTGTTCTACTCTGACTAAAGTGACCAGCATTTGCGGACATTACTTCTTGAAAAATATGGTCACCCTCAGCTTTCACAACCCATTTGATACACAAAAGCTGCACATATTGTTTAAGAAGTAGTAAATCATGAGAATCATCCATAGATACCTACCTTACTATTTTTCGAAGTCTTGTAGTCGGAATCCTTGACTACCCTTTTGGCCTTTTCTCGGTGCTTATCCTATTTCAGAAGTCAAGACCAAGGATGAACATGTAAGACATGCAGTAAAACTGGTAGAAGCAACTTTACCACCACTATACATACTCAAAAATTGGGAAAATATACAAAAAGAAAGATGAACAAAAAAATGACAGAAGGAAAAACTATATAATACATATCAGAAAAGACAAACTTGTATACATTCATTACCAGGCAATTGCAATACTGTTTCCAACTATCTTCATCGAAACCAAAATTAAAATAATCTGTCAAGTCAGCACCTGGATACCGCCAAGGTTTCTTCTCAAACATATCAATATTCATGTCCAAGATATTCCTGAAAAATTATAGATCAATTACACATCTATAAAAAAATGAAAAGATTCTATACTGCTAGGATTGTAGATCAGTTATTCTTCCATTTTGTTCTCTTGTAAATATGGTTCAGTACAACCTATGTACTGTTACATACTAATACATACAAATGTTACCATCTCAAAAAACTATGATATTCTGCCTCAAAAGAACATAGAATGGTTTTCTTTGTTAAACCTATTTCACAACAGTTCTTTGAGGAGATGACCAACACTATCTCCAACAAGCAAATATGCACCAGGAAAAGTGGAACCAGTTGTTCCAAATGTAGATTCTTTTCTTTTATCAGTATGTTTGAAATGTAGATATTTTCCAATAAAAATGGAAACACAAGAAAGCACTTAACCAAAGATTAGACTACAGGCTAAGTTTGACCAAATTTACTAACCTCGACCGAGGAAGTGAGAAGCTCTGTCCATTTTGAGCAGCAGAGCCTGAGCCCATCCTTTGCATGTAGCCATTATTATCCCAGGTGCCCTTGACCAATGCTGTAGAGTAAGAATGTAAGCAAGAAGATCCATCGGCTTTGAGATGACTTGAATATGCTGCTTGTGGAGGTCTGGTGTTCTACAGAAAAGGGAAAAATCATAATATGGAGCATGAAGCACTATGAAGTAACATAACTGCATTAATTCATCTTCAATTTGTATACGTTGTATTCTGGCCAACTTGTGCACACAACTAATCCACAAAAGCTAAACGGCACTAATTCATGTAAACACTGAAGAAACATATCACCATGAAAATCGTAACAGTTGAAGAATTCAAAACAGATAATCAAGAAGAAATATCTAAAGATAATTTCAGTAAATTCCCAAGTTGCAGCAATTGATGGTAGGTGTATCGCAAGAAGATCAACCCAAAAAACAAGGGAAGCAGATATTCTCTGCCTTTGCTTTGAAAAAGAGCAAAACCAGGATACATGATATTAAGCATGATTCTGCCCATTTTTCCAATAAACAATATATATATATATATATATATATCATCAATCAACTCGGTTTGGCCGGGTTTAACACTTGAATTAAACCCAAAGCAATATCGAAACAACTCAAATTTATATTTCTCCCACTCCGAAAAATTTGGGACATCTCGCTTCCTTAGATACTTTAAGCAACATTCGCAAATGTATTTTCACCATTTAATATGAGGATAATTGTAACATATAGTAGATTCAGAAAATTTAAATTTTAAATTTTTTAAGAAAATGAATTACTCTCGTCTGATTTTAACTTAACTGGACTCTGATCAGCAAATAATGCCAAACAAATAGGAATAGTGTGTACATTTACCTAATCTTCAGATTCTCAAGCAATCAAACTTCTAATAAAAAAAATTAGTTCAACTTAATTACTGCCAAGTAAGACTTCTGGAAAATAGAAAATGGCATAAATATCAGAATATACAAAATTCGCTTTGTACTAACGTCTGCCTGCTTTTGCATAAAAGCAAACCAAAATAAGCATCCAAATATCTAAGCAACTACTCAATCAGGTTCAATTAATCAATACCAAAACAATAATGAAATAAATTCAAATTTACACGACATTTTTTCTCTAATTTCACAGTCTAAATGATCCGAGGTCGATCCATAATTTGAAGTTTATAGGTTCCGACAACAACCTCAAGTTAGTATACAAGAATAATTGGGTTCTAGATATTTATACATGTTCCAAAATCTAAGAACTTTCTTTTCTTTTCCCTTTTTTCTTACTACAGTGGTGTCCAGGTCAGTTTGCTCGTTCACCAAGTACCCTGCTGCCTAAGGGTAACTCTGCCTAGGAAGAAATCAACTAGTGTTGAAAAATCTAACCAACTTGTCTCGGTCAGGTTCAACAATTAATCAATACCAAAACAATTTAGAAATATAAACTCAAATTTTAAACTACTTTTTCCCTCTAATTTTACAGTCTAATGCTACCTTGTAACTGTTTTTTTCTGCATTGCCGTTTTCGCTGCTGTTTGAATTTTGTCCTGAGCCATTTCCTTCAGCATTTTCCTCAATTTCATCTTCATTGAGAAAATGATTTTCATAATCTTCTTCATCATCATTCAACACTATGTTTAAATCATCCTCACTCTCGCTCTCGCATTCCTCTTCCTCTTCACTTACTGCATTTTCACCGTTGAAATTACCGACGGCATTACAGTCAACATCGTTGACTTCCGTTTGAAGCTGCGTTGAAATATGTACGGTGTTTATTGCTGAGCTTGCTTGGACTTCGACGTCGGCGTAGAGATCGCCGAAATCGTCGTCCTCGTCGACGACGTTCTCCATTTCGAGCGTACGGTGTACACGAAAAGAGTGTGAACTCAGGGTTTTAGATAAACCCTACTTAAAAGTGTAATTAAAAGGAACTAGTATTAGGGGTGTCAATGCATATTGGAAAAGACTAAATCAACCGAACCGTACCGTAACGAACCGATTTTTAGGTTTTCTTTTAAGAGACAGTAGGTTTTTATATAAATTTATAATCACACCGATAATTAGGGTAGGTTTTTTATTTTATAAAAATAAACCGAAAAAATACCGAACCGTACCGAATAAATTTTACATGTAGAAAATATATTTATTTGGTAAGTTTAAAAACAATAATGCACTTAATTTTCTTTCGGCCTTGGAATTATGAAAACTATTACGAGCCAACAAGTAATTAAACTCAAAATACTAATCTCTAAAACCTATTATGCTACTTCTACTTAAACTAAGTTATTTCAAGTATCTTTATTAGCAAGACACAAAGTATTTTATCAATTATGAGTAGCAAACTACAATGTATTGAATATGTTTTCTTTCATATAATTTAGATTTATTTTTTTGAATATTTTATCTCCTATAGACTTTATTCTTGAATCTCATCTTGGTATATCTTTCAACTCGTGTGATTTATATTTTCTTTGTCTTTGTTTGATTTCTTTTACGTTGTTGTAGAATAGTTGATGTATCTATATTCTAGTCATTTTTTTTTAATTCATCACCCTTTAAACAGTAAAAATGTCTAGAGAGTTTTGTTAAATCCTATAAAAACATATGTTATTGCATTCTACTTCTACTAGTGAATTTTACATGTATTTAAAAAAATACCGAAAATTAACCGAACCGTACCGATACCAAAGAGCAACCGACATGATTGGGACGGTTTCGAAAAGTCTAATTTTTGTTATACATAATAGAATAACCGGAAAAAATGGTATGGTACAAATTTTATGAAATAACCGTCCGAACCGAACCATTGACACCCCTAAGTATTAGTACCCGCGCGATGCGCGGACAAAAATCATATCTAATTGTGATGTAGGTTGTTTGAATCATGTGCAAATAACCTTAAAATATAAACTTCTGAGATAAAAATTATATAACATTAGATATTAATTATGAAGAAGGATATGAAATTATTGTTCAAATCTCGTAGTGGACAGCCTATTTTTTATATATATATTTGTATTAGCATAATCCTTAATTGTAGTACTTGCATTTCACTTTGTTGTCAATATTAAAGAATATTAAACATGTCATGTGTCACGACCCAAACTGAAGGGCCATGAATAGCACCCGACCACACTTGTCGAGCACCAACGTACATTTCATCTAACCTTCATTATTATCTTTTAAGGCTGACGAGATCAATATAAATGGTAGACCTAGATCATGGACAACCAGCAATAAAATATGACGGCATGAACATACATAGCAGGGGATGACCAGACAATCAAGAAACTACATATAAGGTATGAGCTACCACGCTACTATGAAAGACTATACAACAAAAACTAGCCGACAAGGCATACCAAACTATACATGAGCCGACACCTGTCTATGAGCCTCTAAAAGAACATAAGTGTTGCAACATAGCCGGAACAGGGCCCCGACATACCCATAATGTCTATAACAAAAATTGCATACCAAGACCAAGGCAAGTCCGGAGAAGGGATCTCGCCAATCACCGCTGAACTGGACAGTCTACTGTGGTGGGGGAGCTGCACCTACCTGTCTATCAGGACCTGCAGCACGACATGCAGCGTCCACAAATAAAAGGACGTCAGTACGAATAAAGTACTGAGTATGTAAGGCAAGGAACCATAAATACGATCAGTAATGTAAGCAAGGATAGAGAATATACAACCTGTAACATCTTAGTACCTCTGAGGGCTACTTACATGAAATGCATGATACATATGTATAAATACATAAACCTTTAAAGCATTCGCCTCTATGGGCATCATCATCATCATATCGTACCCGGCCATAATAGGCTCGGTAGAATCGTACCCGGCCACGTGGAGCTCGGTAAAACCCAACTGATCAGTGGTTGCACAATAGGTGCCGTACCCGGCCAACTATAGCGTGGCTCGGTAGAGTAAAATAGATACATATATATAATGCATGCTCGACTCATGGAATCACATTCTAAACCTTTCGGAGTGACGTAAGGTCGGTATCCTCTATACACGTTATTAGGACTAACTCTTCACTATGAACCTTATAAGAATCAGGAAGTACCAACAACATTGATAACATAAGACTAAGAGAAGCAACATTAACATCAATCGTTCCATAAGAGGGAAAACAATGTAAGTACTGCTAGCTTCTAAGAGTAGAGTATCTTGGAAGATCGTTCATTACATTATGTACAATCGGAGTCGTGCAAAAGAAGGAAAGGGATAGCCTCACATACCTTGTATATACTGCCCCAATCTCAAGCTATGCAATTGTCAAAACTCCTTAGTCTACAATAAGAGAAACGATACTATCGTTATCATTTAAGCGTCATAACTATTATGTATCGACCACAACCTATTTTACGATGAAACGGACAGCACCTCCCCTATATATATGACCTCACACCATTCAAAACAATCACCAAACAGCCCAAACAACATCAATAATAAACATATTGAGCCTCCCAAAATAGTCCACACACAGCCTAATCACTCCATACATACGACGACCACCGTAGTCGTGTCAAACAACCTGGAAATGTTACGAATAACTATCAGCCCATAACCCTACATATATATGGTGTTTCTCCACACCCTTCCTCCTCCAAAACTCCACAAGATAGTAGTAAAATACGCAGCCCAACAACAACGCAAAACAGTCCACAAAACAATAACATTACTTCCAAGCCTTTCGATATATATTTCACAAGTTCTAGCTTCAATGGCTTAGCTGCAACTTGGATAATCTTAAATACATATAGAGTAAGAGGTTCCTTACCTTTATACAGAAAGAACAACTCCAATTTGACCTTAAATTTCCATGAAATATCCCTCCAATGCTGCCACAACAACAAAAAAGCGAAACTAGCGATCAATTAGTGTTTTTCGGCACTAGAATCACTTTAGAAGGCTTGAAATCACCTAGGATTGATATTAAGAACATGAGGGAGTATTTACAGAACATAAACCCTTTAAAACAACCTCCCACACGAGCTGGAACGACACAAAAATGAGCAACAACAAGAAGAACAAGAGACTTACTAGCGCCACGGAATTCCCGACACTTGATTTGTGTTGTTTGCCCTTTTTTGGGTCTTGAATCTTGAGAGAACCTTGAGAGGATGTTACTAGGGTTCTAAGGTCTGAAAATAGTGAAAAGAAATGACTTAAAACGGGTTGGAGTCATCCTATATAGGTACAAATATCTTAAACCGACTTAGTGGGCCCCATAGAGAGGTGCTTGGCGCAGTCTCGCGAAAACGCGAATATCTCTCTACTCCGAGATCGTATCGATGAACGGTTTAATGAGTTGAAAACTAGACTCCTAGATCTTTAATTTTGTTGGTAGATCACCCCGTAATTCCTTGTAAATTATGAGAAAAGATTAGAAACATTTGACCCAATGTTTAAGTAAAATTATGAACCTAAGTTGCGACAACTTTTGTCGACTTTTGTTTCATAACTCGTTTGACTTCAAGACTTATGATACGGATATTATATGATTAAAATACCTTAATAAATGACCTCTTGAGTGTATTAAGCACCGCTAGATTACCTGAAAATACGAGTTACAACATCCTTGATTCGTTTAACTTCTAATACTGGTTAATCACCCTTATACACTCTTGTATCACTTAAGACCAATAGGATTGACTTCTTATCATCTAAAAGATAATTCCTTCTTGGATTTATGTTAACTAATATATGGCATGAACTAACACATGTGGATATGGGTTGTAACACCCTCCCCCTAGGAACATTCGTCCTCGAATGTAAGGGTTTATGGGGAGTTTAAATCATCGTGGATTCCAATGGAAATTTCCGATCAATTTTCCCCTATAAAATGGTCACTAGCAAAACTTGCAAGTAATTAAGCCCAACATATGGCTTCACAAGGCTACACAAAGTATTATGCGTATTTACATTATCTACATATCACCATTTTGTATTAAGGAGGAGTATTCTCAAATTATTGCTTACCTCATAGAGCCGTTTCACCTTCCAATGTATCATGTCTTCCACCAGCATCCTTGTTATCTTCATTCTGGAATAAGTAAGGGTATTTAGACTTCATCTCCTCTTCTGCTTCGCATGTCATTTCTTCCATATTTTTGTTCCTCCACAATACTTTGACGGAAGCTACATCTTTTGTTCTCAGCTTGCGGACTTGCCGATCTAATATCGCCACTGGCACTTCTTCATATGATAGGTCCTCTGTAACTTGTACATCTTTGATAGGGACGACTCGAGAAGGGTCTCCAATACATTTTCTCAACATAGATACATGGAATACCGGGTGGACAAATTCCAATTCGGATGGCAATTCTAACTCATAAGCAACCTGTCCAATCCGTCGAAGAATTTTATACGGCCCGATATACCTTGGACTCAGCTTACCTTTCTTCCCAAAACGCATAATACCCTTCATTGGTGAGATCCTCAGGAAAACCCAATCACCAACCTCAAACTCTAGATCACGACGTCGGACATCAGAATAAGATTTTTGCCTGCTTTGTGCCGTCCTCAATCGCTCCTGTATCACTTTCACCTTCTCAATAGCTTGGTGAATCAAATCTGGCCCATATAATTCTGTTTCACCGACTTCGAACCATCCAACTGGTGATCTACATCTCCTCCCGTATAGTGCCTCGTATGGGGCCATTTTAATACTGGAATGGTAGCTATTGTTATAGGCGAATTCTATGAGTGGAAGATGATCATCCCAATTCCCCTTAAAATCTAGAACACATGCTCGTAGCATATCTTCCAGTGTCTGAATGGTACGTTCAGCCTGTCCGTCAGTCTGCGGATGAAATGCAGTGCTGAGATTTACTTGTGTGCCTAAACCCTTCTGGAAAGACCTCCAAAAGTTAGCCGTAAATTGAGCTCCTCGGTCTGATATAATAGATATGGGCACACCATGAAGCCTAACAATCTCCTTGATATACAACTTTGCATAATCTTCAGCCGTGTAAGTTGTCTTCACTGGCAGAAAATGGGCACATTTTGTAAGTCGATCAATTATCACCCAGATGGAGTCAAACTTATGATAAGAGCGAGGTAATCCAATAATGAAGTCCATATTAATCACCTCCCACTTCCAGGTCGGAATCTCTATATTTTGAAGCAATCCACCGGGTTTCTGATGTTCTATCTTTACTTGTTGACAATTGGGACACTGGGCTACAAATTCTGCAATAGACTTCTTCATATTATCCCACCAATATTGCTCCTTGACATCATGATACATCTTTGTCGAGCCGGGATGGATGGAATATCGGGATTGATGAATCTCATTCATAATCTTCTCTCGCAACCCTGCCACATTAGGCACACACAATCGGCTCTGGTATCTCAGTGCCCCGTCTTTTCCGATCCCAAAAGCCATACTTTTACACTGTTGAATGCTTTCTCTTAATCGTACTAAGATAGGATCTTCATATTGTCGTGCTTTTACCTCGGCTACCAAAGATGATTCTGATGTATTCTGTACAGTAACACCTCCATCATCAGAGTCTAACAATCTGATTCTCATATTGGCTAGCTGATGAAGCTCTTTAATCAACCCCCATCTACCTGCCTCAATATGTACTAAGCTTCCCATTGATTTACGGCTGAGAGCATCTGCCACAACATTGGCTTTACCGGGATGATACAATATCTCGACGTCGTAGTCTTTCAATAATTCAAGCCACCTACGCTGCCTCAAATTCAACTCTTTCTGCTTGAAGATGTATTGTAAACTCTTGTGATCTGTGTAGATGTCAACATGGACGCCGTATAAGTAGTGCCGCCATATCTTCAAAGCATATATTACTGCAGCCAATTCCAAATCATGGGTTGGATAATTCTTTTCATGCTTCTTCAATTGTCTTGATGCATAAGCAATCACATTCCCACGCTGCATCAATACGCACCCCAAACCTATACCTGAGGCATCACAATATACCACATAACCTTCTGTTCCTTCAGGAAGAGTGAGCACTGGTGCAGATGTCAATCGATTCTTCAGCTCCTGAAAACTATGTTCACAAGTGTCAGACCACTGGAATTTGGTAGCTTTTTGTGTTAACTTAGTCAATGGTGATGATATAGAGGAAAATCCTTCTACAAACCGCCTATAATATCCTGCTAGCCCTAGGAAGTTGCGGACTTCTGATGGTGTTGTAGGTCTCGGCCAATTCTTTACTGCATCGATCTTCTGAGTGTCGACACTAATACCCTCATCAGATATCACATGGCCAAGGAATGCTACTGAGTTCAGCCAGAATTCACATTTGGAGAGCTTAGCATATAACTTACGATCCTGAAGCGTCTGTAATACTATCCGCAAGTGGCCCGCATGTTCCGCCTCCGAACGAGAATACACTAGAATGTCATCAATGAATACAATCACGAACACATCAAGATAGGGCCTGAATATAGTATTCATGAGATCCATAAAAGCTGCTGGGGCATTTGTTAGCCCGAACGACATCACCAAGAACTCAAAGTGCCCATATCTTGTCCGGAAGGCCGTCTTTGGAATATCCTTCTCCCTAACCCTCACCTGATGATACCCTGAACGTAAATCAATCTTAGAGAAATACTTGGCACCCTGGAGTTGGTCAAACAGGTCATCAATTCTTGGAAGTGGATACTTGTTCTTTATAGTAGACTTATTCAACTGTCGATAGTCGATACACATCCGTAACGACCCATCTTTCTTCCGCACGAATAGGACTGGTGCACCCCAAGGTGAAGTGCTAGGCCTAATAAAGCCCTTATCCAGCAAGTCCTTCAACTGCACCTTCAACTCTCGCAACTCTGCCGGGGCCATTCTGTATGGAGGAATAGAGATCGGTTGAGTGTCAGGCAACACATCAATGCTAAACTCAATCTCCCTTTCAGGAGGAAGGCCCGGGAGTTCATCTGGGAAAACATCTGGGAATTCGTTAACCACAGGGATTGATTGTAAAGTAGGCGGTTTCGCCTCCGCATCCCTAACACGAACGAGATGATAAATGTAACCTTTTGAGATCATTTTCCTTGCCTTAAGATAGGAAATAAACCTACCTTTCGGTGTAGCAATGTTCCCTTTCCATTCAATGACGGGTTCACCCAGAAATTGGAACCTAACCATCTTCGTACGACAGTCAACATTTGCATAGCATGAGGCCAACCAGTCCATTCCCATTATCACATCAAAATCAACCATTTCTAACTCAAATAAATTTGCCGAGGTTTGACGACTACAAATCATCACAGTGCAACCTCTATATACCCTTCTAGCAATCACAGAATCTCCTATCGGAGTAGATACCGCGAGGGGTTTACTTATCAATTCAGGTTCAATGCCAAACTTATTAGCCACAAAGGGTGTAACATATGATAATGTAGATCCCGGATCAATCAGCGCATATACATCATAAGAAAACACAGATATAATACCTGTAACAACATCTGGAGACGACTCGAGATCCTGTCGACCTACTAGAGCATAGGTTCGATTTTGAGCACCACTCGAACTCGGCACTGCACCTCTACCCCTACCACGACCTGTCGACTGCTGAAAACCCCGTGCTGGAGGTCGAACTGATGAGGAAGAACCAGACACAGATCCAGTCGGCTGAGCCATACCATCACCTCCTCTATTAGGACAATCCCGCATCATATGGCCAGGCTGCCCGCACGAATAGCATGCATCAGAACCTCGACGACACAGTCCAAAGTGGGCCTTGCCGCACTGATCACAATGTGGTGTTGGGGGTCTCATCTGACTAGTATCCCTGTGATGTTGCGAGCCAGATGCCCGCGAACTCTGACCTGGACCAGAATAGGATCGATCATATCGAGGCCTCTGAAACTGTGGAGGAGCACTAGCTACAGGTGGCGCCGAACTCCTCGAAAACTGTGGCCTGATGCGGCCTCTGAAGTCATCAGAATACCCTGCAAATCTCGCCCTCTTATGCTGGCCTCTATCCTGCTCCCTAACTGCCCTCTGCTGGCGCTTACGATCCTCTAGGGTCTGGGCATAAGCTTGAATACGGGAAATATCCATGCCCTCCACCAAGGAGGCTGTCGTACACTCATTTATTAGATGTGGTCCCAACCCATTCACGAACATATGCACCCTATCACTCATCTCGGCCACCATATGGGGAGCATACCTTGCCAAAGAATCAAACTGCATACTGTACTCTCGCACACTCATATTACCTTGTCTAAGGTTCAAGAACTTATCAGCTCTAGCTCGTCGTATCTCAACTGGCAAGTAGTGACGAAGAAAGGCCTCAGAAAATTCCTTCCACACAGCTGGAGGAGGGTTCGGACCCCTGGATCTCTCCCAACTATCATACCAGAGAACCGCTAAATCCCGTAGCCGATAAGAAGCCAACTCTACTGCCTCTGTATCACTAACATGCATAACCCGAAGTGTACGATGAACCTGGTCAATAAAAGTCTGTGGGTCCTCCTTGGGGTCTGATCCGGTAAACACTGGAGGGTCTAAATTAATAAAATCACGAACTCTTGTACTAACTGGTTTCTCAACAGCACCTGTATTCTGCCTCTGAACCTAAGCAGCTACCAAGCTAGTCAATAACTGCAAAGCACTCTGCATATCCTGGCCTGGAGTGCCAGACGGAGGAACTGGAGGTGCTGGGTGCCTTCTAATATCCTCTGGAGGAGATGAAGTAGATGAGGTATGAGAGGGCATCTCACTTTGAGCCTCACTTTGTCCTGCTCTAACTTGGGGCACCTGACTGGTACCCTCTCCCACTGCTGTATCAAGCCGTCTACTAATCGTTTGCTTCCTAGTCGAAGGCATCACTGAAAAAAACAAGGTGAATATTAGAGACGAACACTTACGACTCAACTCTACGCACGATCTAGATTCAGGAAGAAGGTAACAACCCTAGATGTCATGTAGCCTCCTGATTATAAATGTGGCGCGCTACACATCCATAATCAAGACTCTACTAGACACGGCTCATAGACAACCCCTAGGACAGACTTGCTCTGATACCAAGTTTGTCACGACCCAAACTGAAGGGCCATGACTAGCACCCGACCACACTTGCCGAGCACCAACGTACATTTCATCTAACCTTCATTATTATCTTTTAAGGCTGACGAGATCAATATAAATGGTAGACCTAGATCATGGACAACCAACAATAAAATATGACGACATGAACATACATAGCAGGGGATGACCAGACAATCAAGAAACTACATATAAGGTATGAGCTACCACGCTACTATGAAAGACTATACAACAAAAACTAGCCGACAAGGCATACCAAACTATACATGAACCGACACCTGTCTATGAGCCTCTAAAAGAACATAAGTGTTGCAACATAGCCGGAACAGGGCCCCGACATACCCATAATATCTATAACAAAAATTGCATACCAAGACCAAGGCAAGTCCGGAGAAGGGATCTCGCCAATCACCGCTGAACTGGACAGTCTACTGTGGTGGGGGAGCTGCACCTACCTGTCTATCAGGACCTGCAGCACGACATGCAGCGTCCACAAATAAAAGGACGTCAGTACGAATAAAGTACTGAGTATGTAAGGCAAGGAACCATAAATACGATCAGTAATGTAAGCAAGGATAGAGAATATACAACCTGTAACATCTTAGTACCTCTGAGGGCTACTTACATGAAATGCATGATACATATGTATAAATACATAAACCTTTAAAGCATTCGCCTCTATGGGCATCATCATCATCATATCGTACCCGGCCATAATAGGCTCGGTAGAATCGTACCCGGCCACGTGGAGCTCGGTAAAACCCAACTGATCAGTGGTTGCACAATAGGTGTCGTACCCGGCCAACTATAGCGTGGCTCGGTAGAGTAAAATAGATACATATATATAATGCATGCTCGACTCATGGAATCACATTCTAAACCTTTCGGAGTGACGTAAGGTCGGTATCCTCTATACACGTTATTAGGACTAACTCTTCACTATGAACCTTATAAGAATCAGGAAGTACCAACAACATTGATAACATAAGACTAAGAGAAGCAACATTAACATCAATCGTTCCATAAGAGGGAAAACAATGTAAGTACTGCTAGCTTCTAAGAGTAGAGTATCTTGGAAGATCGTTCATTACATTATGTACAATCGGAGTCGTGCAAAAGAAGGAAAGGGATAGCCTCACATACCTTGTATATACTGCCCCAATCTCAAGCTATGCAATTGTCAAAACTCCTTAGTCTACAATAAGAGAAACGATACTATCGTTATCATTTAAGCGTCATAACTATTATGTATCGACCACAACCTATTTTACGATGAAACGGACAGCACCTCCCCTATATATATGACCTCACACCATTCAAAACAATCACCAAACAGCCCAAACAACATCAATAATAAACATATTGAGCCTCCCAAAATAGTCCACACACAGCCTAATCACTCCATACATACGACGACCACCGTAGTCGTGTCAAACAACCTGGAAATGTTACGAATAACTATCAGCCCATAACCCTACATATATATGGTGTTTCTCCACACCCTTACTCCTCCAAAACTCCACAAGATAGTAGTAAAATACGCAGCCCAACAACAACGCAAAACAATCCACAAAACAATAACATTACTTCCAAGCCTTTCGATATATATTTCACAAGTTCTAGCTTCAATGGCTTAGCTGCAACTTGGATAATCTTAAATACATATAGAGTAAGAGGTTCCTTACCTTTATACAGAAAGAACAACTCCAATTTGACCTTAAATTTCCATGAAATATCCCTCCAATGCTGCCACAACAACAAAAAAGCGAAACTAGCGATCAATTAGTGTTTTTCGGCACTAGAATCACTTTAGAAGGCTTGAAATCACCTAGGATTGATATTAAGAACATGAGGGAGTATTTACAGAACATAAACCCTTTAAAACAACCTCCCACACGAGCTGGAACGACACAAAAATGAGCAACAACAAGAAGAACAAGAGACTTACTAGCGCCACGGAATTCCCGACACTTGATTTGTGTTGTTTGCCCTTTTTTGGGTCTTGAATCTTGAGAGAACCTTGAGAGGATGTTACTAGGGTTCTAAGGTCTGAAAATAGTGAAAATAAATGACTTAAAACGGGTTGGAGTCATCCTATATAGGTCCAAATATCTTAAACCGACTTAGTGGGCCCCATAGAGAGGTGCTTGGCGCAGTCTCGCGAAAATGCGAATATCTCTCTACTCCGAGATCGTATCGATGAACGGTTTAATGAGTTGGAAACTAGACTCCTAGATCTTTAATTTGGTTGGTAGATCACCCCGTAATTCCTTGTAAATTATGAGAAAAGATTAGAAACATTTGACCCAATGTTTAAGTAAAATTATGAACCTAAGTTGCGACAACTTTTGTCGACTTTTGTTTCATAACTCATTTGACTTCAAGACTTATGATACGGATATTATATGATTAAAATACCTTAATAAATGACCTCTTGAGTGTATTAAGCACCGCTAGATTACCTGAAAATACGAGTTACAACATCCTTGATTCGTTTAACTTCTAATACTGGTTAATCACCTTTATACACTCTTGTATCACTTAAGACCAATAGGATTGACTTCTTATCATCTAAAAGATAATTCCTTCTTGGATTTATGTTAACTAATATATGGCATGAACTAACACATGTGGATATGGGTTGTAACATCATGTTGTGATTTGTCTTGTTTGAGCACATTAGATAATATTATTTTAACAAAATTCTTACTATCACTTTGTTTTTATCTGAAAGACTGAAAGTCAAATATGTCTTATTTATCACATCATTTTTATGCAAATTCTTTTTTTTGTTCTTTTCTTATAGTTATTGTATTATTTCTTAATTAATATTATTATACTATCATATAAGTTTTTATTAGCTTAATAATTAAATTAATGACTTGCTTATTATCCTTTAATAGTCCTTAATAAATATAAATATTTTATTCTTGAAATTTGGTATACTTTTATGCTTGTAACCTCTTATTCGAAATTTTTTTAATCATTTAAATTTATAAGTAATATTTTAAAATATATTTTAATTATTTAATTTATTTATTTATATTTAATTTAATGTATAAGTATCCTCACAATACCTCTATTTTTTATATTACTATTTCACCTATAACCAAAATAATATCATATTTTATTTTAAATTGTAACTTTGAATTAATTTATTTGATTATTATGTTACAAATGTATTGAGTTCTCTTATAATTATTTTTGTATTAGCTGCAGTTAAATTTTCTTTCTTTTTAGCTTTAAGATGCAAATTTAATTTTTAATTTTTATTAGTAAAATTACTTATATTAAAATTTTATTTTAATCATAAAAAAATATTTTATAATTATTTTGAACACATTATATTTGAATGTTGTAGCAATATTTTCACTATCGTATTATTTACTTATGTAAATTTTCTTTCTCTTTTAGTTTTAAGATACAAATTTAATTTTTAATTTTTATTAGTAAAATTGTCTATATAGAAATTTATTTTTTATTTTTAAATTTTTATTTTATATTTTATATTTCATAAATAAGACTTCAATTTTGTGGTATTATCCATAGTTTGAGCATTCTCATCATAGTTTTAAGAACTCTAATCTCACATTCAAATAGTTTTTCCCTTTCATTTCGAATAGTAATTTTTTAGTAATTTAACATAATTTTGCTATTTTTTAATCTGATATATAGTCTTACTATACTTTATGTGGCTTTTTATTACCTTGTAACTTTATTTAATATCATTATCAACTACTATTCTTTAATATAATATAGATAAATATATAATTTTTTAATCATAAAATAAATATTTGTTTTGATTTAAAAATATTACTTGAAAATTTTAAATTTATTTAAATTTTAATAATATTTTTAAGTATTATATATTTACTTTATTTTATTTTCTAAACTCATGATTTATAAATATCCTCACATTATTTCTAATTTATTTTTATTATTCAATATTTTTAGTTTTTGATTTTGTATATTAGACTTGAGTTACGTGGACTTACCCATATTATGACTTTTCTTATCACAATATAAAAGACTTTCTTATCTCAAATTTAAATTAGTTTTACCCCTTCTCTATGATAAAAATCTGAATTTTTATTTTTTCTCTATTTAGTCTTTATTTTTAATATTATATTATTCAATTCCTAATATTATTACATTGTCATATGGATTTTTATTAGCTTGTTCAAATTTAATATATATTTCTATCACACTCATTCTAATATAATATAGATAAAAGTTGAATAACTTTCTCATCTCAAATTCAAATATTTTTTTATCATTCTATTTTCTAAATTGGACCGCATTTTCAAAAATTTATGTTATGCTTTCAAACTTAAACTAACTGTACTTAATTCAAATATTAATCATACAAAAGTATTTTCTTAATTGTTTGAACACATTATATCTAAATATTGTATTAATATTTATGTATAAGATAATTGTTTGCTCGATTTATCAATATTAATATGACTTCATTATTATTGTTATTACAATATTTTTTTACTGATTCTTTAGTTTTTATCTTACCTTATAAATAATTTGTATACTTTAATAAGATCTTATTTTGCTGTTTGAATTTATTAAATTTTTAAACTCAATAAATCTTTAATATCTTAAGTAAATTTTAGTTTTATTTATATTTTAACTTACTCCAAGATATAAATAGTCATAAGTTATCTCAATTTACGTATCTCTATATTTTTATTTTTTCCTATTATAGTTTTTTAATTAATTTTTTACCTCCATATTTCTAGCTAATATAGAAGAAAATCTATGAGTTGATCAATATATATTAGATTTGTCTAAGATATATTTAGATTATGTATAAAATTCATTAAACTACTTCCATTGATTATGTTTCTATTTATAATTTCTAATTATTAATGTTGTCCTAAAATTGCCAAGTGGCTTCATTTTAACTTGCCACTTGGCTTAACCACAATGCATACTACTCTCCTTTTTATATAACTAGTATTAGTACCCGCGCGATGCGCGGATAATTAAAAAGAACGATCTACACCATAAAGTTTAATATGTTAGTGTTAATACCATCTTTACAACCAAACATTAAAAATATTTTAAGACTCCAGTAAAACTTTCATTCCATCTCCTAATAAATGTTCCATAAAAAATAATGATACTATACAATTTGTTTGATATGAATGTTCCACAAAAAATAATGATGCTATACAATTTGCTTGATATGTAGCACGTGCCTAAGGGAACATTTTTGTAGCAAATGCTCATTACATATTGCAGTGCATTTTTCAGAAGTTGTCCTCAGTATTGAGGTTTATCACTACAAAAAAATATGAGTAAAAACTCAAGAATTTCTGGTAAACCCCTGTCACTAACATTTTAGAAAATTGAAAACCTAATTATGCGTAAGACACCTTACATTTCCTAATGCTTGTATTGAAAGTACGAAAATCCCAATAGTTGCATGAATTCGATCTCTCTAAAATAAAAAATTTGAAAAGAAATTTAAGTTAGTAAGGCGCATAAGTTGAAGAAAATACATCACAACACGAAAAAAATAACATGTAAAAGAGTATGTACCTTTTCATCTTGAATAATTAATTCAATTAAATTAGAATTTTCTAGTTTCTCGCGATCTGGAATGTGTCATAATCTAACAACACGACCCTTTAAATTCCAACTCATTTTGGACATTAATATTTCGCTGATATAGTTATAGTTTGGAGCTATACTTTGCAGAAGTTTGTGTGGAAGCTAAACCCTAAGTAATGTAGAGAAGCCAAACATAAGCAAAAGTTGTTTAAATAAAGATTCCTAAGGAAAGACAATCTAGTAAATTAATTTTTAAGTATATGAAATCCTAATTTTTAAAAAGGTATGTGTAAATCAATTTGTATGAGCGAGTGCGCAAAAAATGATATGGATCTTCATTTTTTAGCTTTTGGCTTATTTTAATTTTCAACATTTTTTTTGTGGTTAATTAAAATTTGTTAACCACCAAGCCTTAAATTTTTCTTGTCTTTTTCCTTTGTCCTCTTGTTCATTTTTCAATATTATTTCCTTTAATATAATATAGATGTAAGATACAAAATGTTTATTTAATTATTTCTCCTTAAAAAAGAATACCTACAATAACTGAATTATATAAAAAAATTAATTAAAAATATCTATAATAATGTATATTGTTCGTAAATAAGGTCAGATACAAAGCTTGTACTAAATATAGAATTATTATTTCAACTTAAAATTAATGTGTAAGATACAAAACGAAATTTTAATTGATTCTTTCTAAAAAAAAAGGATACCTACCATTACTGAATTATACACAAAATTTAATTAAAGATACCTATAATTATAGTATATTGGTATGCTTAATGAAAATTGTGTCTTTTTTTTGTGTGTACGACCAAAAGATTCTACTTTGGTCATTAAAAAGAGAACATTTTAATTTAATTAATTCTTTCTTAAATTTTTCAGTCTATTTTTAGCATAGTATAGACGTAAGACAAAATATTTATTTAATTAATTCTTTCTTGAAAAAGAATACGCACCATATTTGAATTATACACAAAATTTAATTAAAGATACTTATAGTAATGTATATGATACCTTTATTAATATATATTGTTCGCAAATAAGGTCAGATACAAAGCTTGTACTAAATATAGATTTATTATTTCAACTTAAAATTAATGTGTAAGATCCAAAATAAAATTATAATTGATTCTTTCTCGAAAAAGGATGCCTACCATAAAAGAAATCCTTAATAGTATTAGAAATCGATGATCCTGTAATTTTGTATGGCAAGTGTGAGTAATCATATATTGTCATGTCACAATGATCTTTTTCTTTTACTTATTTTTGGACTTTGGTCCATAACACGTTTTTGGAAAGAATTTTTTCTTTCCATTTTTACGTCAGCAGAATATTTCATACCTTTTTCTCTTACCCATATTAACTCAAAGTATTAATTTCATATTTCAACAGAATATTTGTCATATGTAATATTACTCCAAATATGGTTATATATATTCACGGACAACTCTATTTCATATTTCATTCCCACCAAAAAAATTAATTATTAATTAGATACAAAAGAACATCAAATAATAATTTTTTGACGGAAACTATGAACTTATATATAATATAATCTAGATATGGTAATATATGTTCATGGATAGCTCGATTTCATCTTTCTTTCCCAACAGATTTTTTATCCAATTAATAATTAGATACAAAAGAATATCGAATAATATTTTTTTCAATGTTATACAAATAGAATCCAACAAATAGATTTCATAAAAGTGCCAAGTGACTTTTTTCTCAATACGCCACTTGGCTTAACTTCATGCTTCATTACTCTCCTTTTAATATAATATAGATAGATTGAATAAGATCGTATTTTGCTGCTTGACTTTATTTATTTTTTATACTCAATAAATTTTTAATATCATAAATAAATTTTAATTTTATTTTATATTTTAACATACTCCAAAATATAAATAGTCATAGATTATCTCAATTTATGTATTTTTGTATTTTATTTTTTTCTATTATAGTTTTTAATGTTTAATTAATTTTTTACTTCCATATTTCTAGCTAATATAGAAAAAAAGCTATGAGTGGATCAATATATAGATATAAATATAGATATACATATAGATACAAATATACATGTATAGATTAGATTTGTCTAAGACCTATTTAGATTATGTATAAGATTCATTAAACTACTTCCATTAAGTATGCTTCCATTTATAATTTCTAATTATTAATGTTGTCCTAAAATTGTCAAATGGCTTCATTTTAGCTTGTCACTTGGCTTAACCACAATGCATACTACTCTCTTTTTAATATAATATAAATATAAATTATCATCTCGGTGTATTTTTAGTGTGATGGAAAATGTTTTCGGAAATATATTCTCTAATCAAATGTTTTTCGTAAAATATTTTCTAAAAAATAAATTATTTTATGGTATTCAAATGCTAGAAAATATTTTTTAAACAGAAAAGGGCCATAAATGCTTATTGAAAATGGCTCAAAAATGCCCTTTATTAACCTTTGGAACCAGAAATACACTCAACGTTTTTTTTGGGCTCAAGTATGCCCATGAGATTTAACATATCGGTCATGGTTAAATTTACCCTTTAAATATCCATGTAGCACATTATAAGTGTGCTGCGTGTATTAAATAATAAACAAAATTAAAATCCATCTTTAAAAAGATACCCGACCCTATCCTTTGACCCATAATACATATAACCCATTTAACTAAAACATAAAACAAAAACACATGTTTTAGTTAAATGGGTTATATGTATTATGGGTCAGAGGGTCGGGTCGGGTATCTTTTTAAAAATGGGTTTTAATTTTGTTTATTATTTAATACACGTGGCACACTTATAATGTGCCATGTGGATATTTAAAGGGTAAATTTAACCATGACTGGTATGTTAATCTCATGGGCATACTTGAGCCCCAAAAAAAACGTTGAGGGTATCTCTGGTTCCAAAAGTTAATAAAGGGCATTTTTGAGTCATTTTCAATACGCTAGTGTTATGAATAGTTTGTACATTTGATGCTACATTGGATGCCCATGTTGTGAATAACTTAAAGATTAAATTTTCTATTTTATGTCAATCATCTTTACTTTTTATGCCTATAAAAGGCCATATAATTGCAATGAAAAATTACACCAAAGTGAAAGAATAAAACACTTCTCCATTATCTCTATCTCTTCTTGTTTACATTTTACTGCATTGCTTTTATTTTATAACACGTTATCAGCACGAAGCTCTAATTTTATTCTTAACTCCCGCTAAGTTGAGCCATATTTTATTAAGGTATGTATCATTATAATCATTTTATTTATGGCAGTACATATCATATGCTCATTGTTTGCAGATTACTTGTGCGCTTGGGCATCTTAAATAGTTTAAGTACATTGCAGTGATAAAATAACTATTTCCTTCCGTGCTCAACTCTTAGAGGACCTCAAAGTCATCAAACTAGCTATGCACTAATGTCATACTTATAATATTCATGGACTCCCTAGATCAAAACATATCTTTAAGGCATTTTGAAGAACTGTGAGAAATAAATTGACAAGCAATAATTTTATAGTTTAATTACTTTATATTTATTGGAACATATAAATAATGTTAGTCACGTTCAGTTCTATTAACACATATATATCAATAATATAAAGTGAAATGAAACAAGTATGTAATTTCTACTTTATGGCAAGAATAAAATGAAATAGTAGATTGTTAACATGATATAGCTCTATTTTCATTTCTTTTACCTTAATCGTTTTGTTTTCATTAATTGTTTATTATTATAATTATTTCTCTAACTTATTCATCTTTTATGATAGTTTTCACTATGTCAAATTTATCAAAACTTGAATTTGTGGCACTTGACATCACCGGGAGGAACTATTTATCATGGGTTCTTGATGCTGAAATTCACCTTGACGCTAAAGGTCTTGGAAATACTATTATACAAGGAAATGAAGCATCAAATCAGGATAAAGCGAAGGCCATGATTTTCCTTCGTCATCATCTACATGAAGGGTTAAAAACTGAATATTTAACCGTAAAAGATCCACTTGAATTATGGATTAATTTGAAGGATCGATATGACCACCTAAAACTTACGGTATTACCGAAAGCTCGGTATGAGTGGATACATTTAAGGTTGCAAGACTTTAAAACCGTAAGTGAGTATAATTCTGCTATCTTTAAAGTAAGTTCTCTATTAAAATTATGTGGAGACACTATCACAGATGAGGACTTATTGGAAAAAACATTTTCTACTTTTCACGCTTCAAATGTGGTGCTACAACAACAATACCGTGAAAAAGGTTTTAAGAAATATTCTGAGTTAATCACATGCCTACTTGTGGCTGAGCAGAATAATACTCTATTAATGAAAAATCATGAAGCCCGTCCCACTGGGTCAGCTCCATTTCCGGAAGTGAATGTTGTAGCAACATATGATAAGTTTGAAAGAAAACAAAATAATTACAGTGGTCGTGGACATGGTCGTAAACGTGGACGTGGCAGGGGGCGAAACAATTATCGTCATTATGGTGGAAATAAATTGGAGAACAATAAGGGTTCTCAAATTAATCATTCAAAAGGTAAAGCTAGTATGTGTCACCGATGTGGTATGAGAGGTCATTGGGCACGCATTTGTCGTACGCCAGAACATTTTGTCAAACTTTATCAAGCCTCCCTCAAGAAAAAGAAAATAATGTGGAGGCACACTTGACCTTTCAAAATAATGATGATGAAGCAAGTCCCTCAAATAAATATGATTCTAAGGCACATCTTGCATATAAAGATGATGATTTTGAAGGCCTAACAAATATTACTCATTTAGAAGTTGGGGACTTCTTTGAGGATATTGACTGAAGAACTAATCATCTTACTGGGGAATGAAGCTATAAAAGTTGTTATGTTTATGTTTGCAACTAGTTTATTTTTCTTGAGTGTATTTTCCTAATGCATCATGTGTTGCTAGTTTCTACATTTCTAATGTATTTCTTAATGTTTTTTTCCTGCTTGTCTTTCATATTTCTTATGATGTATTATTTGTCTTTTTTATGAAGAATATGAAAATTCCCCAGTCTTCAGTTGGACTCAAGATTAATAAAGATGATATATGTCTTCTGGATAGTGCTACAACACACACTATTTTAAAAGATAAGAGATATTTCTCTTATTTGGTAATGAAAGAAGCGAATGTTAATACAATATCCGGTAGTACAAGATTAATTGAAGGTTCTGGAAGAGCCAATTTATTACTACCAGGAGGAACAAATTTGGCTATTGATGAAGCACTATATTGTAGTAAATCTCAAAGAAACTTATTAAGTTTCAAAGATATTCGCCAAAATGGCTATCATATTGAGACTACAAATGATGAAAAGATTGAATATCTTTATATTACTACAATAATGTCCGGTAAGAAATATGTGCTTGAAATGTTACCTGCTCTTTCCTCCGGCTTATACTACACAAGTATTAGCAGGATTGAAACACATGCCGTAGTAAACGAGAAGTTTACTAATCAAGATAATTTTATTATTTGGCATGACCGGTTGGGCCATCCTGGTTCTAATATGATGCGTAAAATAATTGAGAATTCACATGGACATGCAATGAAGAATCAGAAGATTCTTCAATTTAAGGAATTCTCTTGTGCTGCGTGTTCTCAAGGAAAATTAATTATTAGACCATCAACTATTAAAGTTAGGATGGAATCCCCTGCATTTCTGGAACGTATACAGGGTGATATATGTGGGCCCATTCACCCTCCATGTGGACCATTCAAATATTATATGGTTTTGGTAGATGCATCTACAAGATGGTCACATGTGTGCTTACTATCAACTCGCAATATGGCATTTGCGAGATTGTTGGCTCAAATAATAAAGCTAAGAGCACAATTTCCAGATTATGCAATTAAGACAATTCGTCTTGATAATTCCGATGAGTTTACATCCCAAGCCTTTAATGATTATTGTATTTTAACTGGGATAACAATTGAGCATTCGGTTGCTCATGTTCATACACAAAATGGTCTAGCAGAATCATTGATCAAACGCCTCCAATTAATTGCTAAACCAATGCTTATGAGAACAAAACTTCCCATTTCAGTATGGGATCATGTTATTTTGCACGCAGCATCACTTGTGCGGATAAGGCCCACAAGTTATCATAAAGTCTCCCCATTGCAATTGGCTTTTGGTCAGGAGCCAAATATTTCCCATCTTAGGATCTTTGGTTGTGCGATATATGTTCCAATTGCTCCACCACAACGCACAAAGATGGGTCCTCAAATAAGGTTGGGGATATATGTTGGATATGAATCTCCTTCTATTATAAAATATCTAGAGCCGATGACTGGAGATTTATTTACGACAAGATTTTCTGATTGCCATTTTAATGAATCAGTATATCCAACATTAGGTGGAGAAAATAAGCAGCTGAAAAAGAAGATAGATTGGAATGCATTATCACTGTCTCATTTAGATCCTCGAACAAATCAATGTAAACAAGAGGTTCAAAAGATTATTCATTTACAAAATATTGCAAATCAATTGCCAGATGCATTCACTAACCTACTAAAGGTGACTAAGTCACATATTCCAGCTGCTAATGTTCCAATTCGAGTTGATATCCCGACAGAACAATTAATTAAAGCAAATGAGTCTAAGCCATGCTTGAAACGTGGTAGACCAATCGGTTCTAAAGATAAAAATCCTCGAAGAAGAAAAAGAGCAAGTGATCGAAGTGAACATAACACAGAGGTAGTGCCTCAAGAAGAGCCCCAAGACGTAACAAATGATAAGACCTTAGGGGAAGTCCAAGTACCTAACAATAATGAAAATGAAGATATATCAATAAGTTACGTCTCAACCGGGAAAAGATGGAACCGAAATAATATTGTTATCGATAACATTTTTGCTTATAATATTGCTGTTGAAATAATGCAACAAGATGAGGATCTTGAACCAAAATCTGTCAATGAATGTAGACAGAGAAATGATTGGCCAAAATGGAAAGACACTATCCAGACAGAGTTAACTTCACTTGGAAAACGTGAAGTCTTCAAACCCATAGTTCGAACACCTGAAGGCATAAAGCCAGTAGGGTATAAATAGGTTTTTGTGCGAAAACGAAATGATAAAAATGAAGTCGTTAGATATAAAGCACGACTTGTGGCACAAGGGTTTTCCCAAAGGCCTGGAATTGATTATATGGAGACATATTCTCCTGTAGTGGATGCTATCACCTTCAGGTATCTCATAAATATGGCAGTACAAGAAAAACTTGATATGCATCTAATGGATGTTGTTACAGCCTATTTGTATGGATCATTAGACAACGAAATTTTTATGAAAGTACCTGAGGGATTTAAAGTGCCAGAAGCATATAAAATTTTTCGAGAAACTTGTTCAATAAAGCTTCAGAAATCTTTATACGGATTGAAACAATCAGGACGTATGTGGTACAATCACCTGAGTGAATACCTGTTGAAAGAAGGGTACAAGAATGATCCAATTTGTCCCAGTGTCTTTATAAAAAGGTCTGGATTTGAATTTGTTATAATCGCCGTGTATGTTGATGATTTAAATATCATTGGAACTCCTGGGGAGCTTCCAAAAACAGTAGACTGTTTGAAGAAAGAATTTGAAATGAAAGATCTTGGAAAGACAAAATTTTGTCTTGGTCTACAAATTGAGTATATGAAAGATGGAATATTTGTCCATCAATCGACATACACCGAAAAGATTTTAAAGCGATTCTATATGGATAAAGCACATCCATTGAGTACCCCGATGGTTGTGAGATCACTTGATATAAAGAAAGATCCATTCCGACCTCATGAAAATGATGAAGAGCTTCTTGGTGCCGAAGTACCATATCTTAGTGCAATTGGGGCATTAATGTATCTTGCCAATAATTCCCGACCAGATATAGCTTTCTCAGTAAGCTTATTGGCAAGATTTAGTACTTCGCCAACACAAAGACACTGGAATGGTATTAAACATATATTCAGATACCTCCAAGGGACCATTGATATGGGTTTATTTTATTCAAATGAATCCAAGCCATCATTGATTGGTTATGCAGATGCAGGATATTTGTCTGATCCACACAAAGGTCGATCTCAGACAGGCTATTTATTTACAAGTGGAGGTACAACCATATCATGGCGTTCGACAAAACAAACTATGGTTGTTACTTCTTCAAATCATGCAGAGATAATAGCCATTCACGAAGCAAGTCGAGAATGCGTTTGGTTAAGATCTTTAACTCAACACATTCAGCAAACATGTGGTCTTTCTTCGAAAGAGAATATTCTAACAATATTGTATGAAGATAGTGCTGCATGCATAGCTCAATTGAAAGGAGTATATATTAAAGGAGATAGAACAAAACACATTTCACCGAAATTCTTTTTCACTCATGATCTTCAGAAGAATGGTGAAATAGATGTATAACAAGTTCGTTCAAGTGATAATTTGGCTGATTTGTTCACTAAGGCATTACCAACCTCAATATTTGAAAAGCTGATATATAAGATTGGAATGCGTCGTCTTCGAGACATTAAGTGATTTTTCATTAGGGGGAGTAACTACACGATGCACTCTTTTCCTTAACCAAGGTTTTGTCCCACTGGGTTTTCCTGGTAAGGTTTTAAATGAGGCAGCAAGCAATGTATATTATAAATAACTATGTACATCCCAATATTTTTTTTGTAAGTTTTTAATGAGGCACATTGTCTTACATGGACATCCAAGGGGGAGTGTTATGAATAGTTTGTACATTGGATACTACTTTGGATACTACATTGGATAATACATTGGATAATACATTGGATGCCCATGTTGTGAATAACTTAAAGATTAAATTTCCTATTTTATGTCAATCATCTTTACTTTTTATGCCTATAAAAGGCCATGTAATTGCAATGAAAAATTACACCAAAGTGAAAGAAGAAAACACTTCTCTATTCTCTTTATCTCTTCTTGTTTACATTTTATTGCATTGCTTTTATTTTATAACACTAGGGGCATTTTATGGCCCCTTTTCCGTTTTTTAAAAGTAGTAAACATGCAAAAGAGATAAAATGGCTTATCTCACTTATGTTTTTTTCTTAATAGCCTGGTTATAGTAGAGTTGCTAAAATTTAGAATGTGTTTGATTTATAGTGACTAAAATATCTCTAAGAAAATATTTTTGGAAAAAACTAAATGAAAGATTAGTATAAAAATATTCTAATATAATGAACTTTTTTCATGTTAAAAACTTATACTTATACTACATATATCACTAAGAAATTTTCTTTTTCTGATCAAGAGTAAAAGGATTTCAATCATCTGACACGTTGGCTCGAGTTTTCTTGAGATTGGGAAAGTTTATTGCATTAATCCTTATGTCACATAGCAAATTTTGTAATAGTAATCTATAACTTCAGTTTCTTTTAAATAGTGGATCACTTTATATTACATTTTAAATTGGGAAAATACATAAGTACCCCTTGATTAATATTCGGATTTTCAAATACATGCTTAAAATTTACGGAGGTCCTATTACCCCCCTAAACTATTTTAAAACGAAATAAATTCACCCTTAAAATGTCACAACCACATCTATATTATGTGGTGGAGTACACACGCCTCAATTATTTTAACACTAAAATTAATTAATTTTTTTTCCAATTTTTTTTCAATCTTCTCCTTTCTTTCTCTGTTCCTTCTCTCGCCTCCATTATCACCAACCTCAAAAATCACAATTGTCATACCAGCTTCGTCATATACAATATCTTTACCACCTCCAAAAGAAAATTTTGACTTCCACCACTTTTATTTTCACCTATAATCGCATTCGCAACCTTCTTTTTCCCTATAACCAAAGAACTTACATTAATAAGAACATAACTTCAACTAATTAATGACCAATCAATTAGAGTCCAACGTAAAAGAAAGGTAGATCTATTAATCCTCGAGAACTTCTTAGAGGATAGTACAAAAAAAAGATTAGAATCATTATCATCATCGTAGACAAAACCATCGCTGGTGGTTTTGATACTCTCAAGTTTTAGAGTTGTTAATCCATCATTATCTTCATATTTTAATTCAATAGTTAGTTGGTTTTACTGGGTCTTTATTGTTGCTGCAAAATGGGAATGTACGGGTAAAAATAAAAGTGAAGGAAGACGAAAATGGTGAGCTGGACTCCATTTTTACTGGCGAGGAGTTCGCCAAAGTTCTTGTGGGAATCCCTTACAGTGGCAAGAAATAATTAAATGTGTTAGAGATTATTTTATTAATAAAATATACATAATTATAAAGTTTCCATTAGTAAAAAAATATATGTAGACATTTAATAAAATTTTAAGGTAGTTTTATGCTCTCACACACCTCCAAGAAAATAAACACACTTTTTGTGCCATGCCATATCTCAAGGGAATATTTATTCTACTTTAAAATTGTTCAGGGGGTAATAGGATCCCCGCAAAACTTAAGCGTGTAATTAGAAATCTGGCTATAGGTCAAGGGAATACTTATGCATTTTGTCTTTTAAATTTGGATAAGTTACATATCTGGTAGATTGGCCAAAAATAATTGCATGCTAGCCGGATGCAGAAATATGAATGTTGTACATAAATATATAAAAAAATATACATTTCGCGCGCCGGCTAATATTTTCAGAACCGATTATACTGTATAGTTTTTCCTTTAATTTTCACTAGAAAAAATGATTGTTATTGCTTCTACCTTGGTATTAAGTAAAAATAGCACGGGCTAGCCAGTTTTCGGACTGGTCATTCAAAAATAGCCAGCATTTGTAAAGTCATTGAAAAATAGCCACTATTTTACCGCAACGGAAAGTTCCAGCATAATATACTGGAGATCGGTGCACCTGTGTATGAGCTTCCAGCATATTATGCTGGAACTCTGATACGGAGAAAGTTCCAGCATAATATACTGGAGATTAAAGCACGTGTGTATGAACTTCCACATGTGCACGAGTCGTTAGCAATAAGTATAAATTAAACTTTAGAACAAAATAGGGAAGCCATTTTTTTTCACGAAGGTCTAGACCTTGCAATATATAGCAAGTTTTTAATCAATTGCTGGACTAGCCTATGGGTATAGTCTCATATCTTAATTGCCTGCAAACTTTCTGGTTAAAATTCTTTTAAAATTTGCTATATTTGATAGACTACAACGATTTCCTTGCATACCTTTGAGAATTTTATTTACATACGGGGGTGGTTAATATATAGTACAAGTATCTTAAAGTTTAAAATTTGGGATTTGTTATAAATAGAGTTTTATTTAAAGTGAATGTTTATATTTTTAGAGAGATTTTAGGGATTTTAATTGGTGGCTAAGTCACCCTTTCCCTATAAATAGATGAGTCCTATAACATTATAATTCATCCCAAAAGCAATAAGAATTCTCTTTCTCTTTCTTTGCAATATTCTTTTTTATTGTTTCATTATACGTTATCAGCACAAGACTCTACCGTCTCAAGAAGCTCTTTGAGAAGATTAAGGTATAACTTTCCTCCTCTTTTAATTATGACTAATATTATGAAAGAGCTATATGACATGGACGTTGGATGCCGAAATCCATTTAGATGCAATGCGTCTTGGAGACGCCATTAAAGACAAAAATAAAGTATCTACCCAAGACTGTGCTAAGACCTTGATTTTCTTGTGCCATCACCTTGATGAAAGGTTGAAAATAGAATATCTCACAGTCAAAGATCCACTTGTTTTGTGGAATTGCTTAAAGGAAAGATATGACAACCTAAAGTTAGTCACTTTTTCACAAGCACGATATGATTGGGATCATCTGAGGCTCCAAGACTTTAAGTCTGTTTCTGAATATAATTCTGCGATGTTCAAAATTACTTCTAAATGGAAACTCCGTGGAGATACTATCACTGACTATGATATGCTTGAAAAAACGTTCACAACGTTTTATGCCTCCAATATGGTCTTGCAACAGCAGTACCGAGAGAAAGGTATCAAGAAGTACTCTGGGTTGATTTCTCTTCTCCTTGTGGCTGAACAAAATAACGACTTGCTCATGAGAAATCACAAAAATCGATCCACTGGATCTACACCATTGCCTGAAGTGGATGAGGTGTATTCTCATTATTCTAAGTGTGGAAAAGGCCGTGGCCCTGTTTGTGGTCGTGGTCGTAGCTGTGGCCAAGGAAAACAATTCCTGGTGTTAATCACCCCCATCCCCTCAAAGAAAAATAACCACCAAAATTGGAAAGGGAAAGATGAGAAGTCAAATGTAAATAGTTCAGAAACTTAATGCTATTGTTGCGGTGGAAAATGGTATTAGGCAAATATTTATCGTACACCAAGACATTTGGTTGAGCTTTATCAAGCATCTCTAAAGAATAAAGGCCCTGAAGCTAATCTTGTCTATGACATTGAATTAGACATCACCCACTTGGATGTGACAGACTTCTTTGAGTACCCTGATGGGAAAATAGGCCACTTGAGCGGTGATGGATCTATGGTTAAAGATGATTGAGTAGTTTGGTTATTATTTTTGTCTATTCGCAGTAGTTAGTGAATAAACATTATATAAATAGTTCCTTATATGAGCAATAGTCATTAATATCAATTAGTATTATTTATTTTATGACATAATGTTAGTTCGTTTTGATTAAAGGTAGTTTTTCACAATAATGGTGTTCATTCGTTTGAGGATATGGAAAACTGCCTTAAAAGTGTCACTTGCTAATAGTTTGTGCATTTGAAGCACTTTGTTTGAGTTGTCGTTAACCTCTATAAAAATACAAGAGGGGGGTGAATTGTAAATACTTAAAATTAATTGCTTATAAATTGACTTATAACTTGAGTAGTCGATTGAATATGATAATTTAGCAATTATGGTAACGAAAGGTAAAATGTAGAAAATAATTGCAGGAATTAAAAACACCGAGATTTTTATACTGGTTCGGATTTAATGTGAATCCTAATCCAGTCCCCTTGGGTTGCAAGGGAGTTCTCTTTAGTAAATGAGTTTCCTCCGAGTACAAATGTGGTGTATATCGCTCAGTTTCTCTAGCACTCGTTTTTTATACAATGCCTCAATTTCTCTCATTTAAGTATGTGTAAGGCAGATGTTACTACAATTTTTGGTAGTAGTAATCTAATTGAAGGCTCTGGAAGAGCTACTATAACTCTTCCTAAGGGAACAATACTTATCATAGAGAATGCAATGTTCTCCTCCAAGTCCAAGAGGAACTTGTGAGTTTTAAAGATATCCGCCGAAATGGATATGATATTGAGACAATAGATGGGAATAATCTTGAATATCTTATCATTACCAAGAATGTCTCTGGCCAGAAAAGGGTTATTGAGAAATTCTCATCTTTATCTTGTGGCCTGTATTGGACAAGAATTAGTGCAATTGAGGCACATTCTATTGTAAACCAAAAGGTTACTAATTCCAATACTTTTGTACTTTGGCATGATCGATTGAGACACCCTGGATCAATTATGATCAGACGGATTATAAAAAACTCAAATGGGCATCCATTAAAGAATTTAAAGATTCTTTTAAATAATGAATTTTTTTGCACTTCTTGTTATTAAGGCAAATTAATTATTAGACCATCACCAACAAAAGTTGGGATTGAGTCCCCTGCATTTTTGGAACGTATACAAGCTGACATTTGTGGACCTATTCACCCACCTAGTGGGTCGTTTAGTTATTTTATGGTCTTAATAGATGCATATTCTAGATGATATCATGTGTGCCTATTGTCATATCGCAACCTCGTGTTTGCAAAATTAATGACACAAATAATTTGATTACAGGCGCAAATTCTCGATAATCCAATTAAGTCTATTAGACTTGATAATGCTGCCGAGTTTTCATTCCAAGCATTTAATGATTATTGTTTATCAATTGGGATTAAAGTGGAACATCATGTAGCTCATGTTCACACTCAAAATGGCCTTCCAGAGCCTTTAATTAAACGTTTGCAATTGATAGCAAGACCGTTACTCATGAAAACGAGATTGCCCAATTCTGTTTGGGGTCACACCATTTTGCATGCATCAATGCTAGTTCATCTCTAACCGACACATTATCATAAATGTTCCCTGTTGCAATTAATTTTGGGTCATGAACTTAATATATCTCATTTAAGAATTTTTGGATGCGCAGTATATGTACCTGCAACACCGACATATCGCACCAAAATAGGCCCCTAAAGAAGGTTAGGAATATATGCTGGTTTTAATCGCCCTCCATTATTCGCTACCTCAAAATATTAACGGGGGATTTGTTCACCGCACGATTTGCAGACTGTCGATTCGATGAGACACTTTTCCCAAAATTAGAGGGAGAAAATGGTGAAACCAAACGGAAAATTTTGTGAAAAAATTAATCATTGTCTCATCTTGATCCACGTATCTCTATTTCTGAAAATGAGGTGCAAAAGATTATTCATTTGCAAAAAAAGCAAATCAAATGACAGATGCATTTACGGATCTGAAGGATAACAAAATCACATATCCCTGTAGAGAATATTCCAATCTGTATTGATATCCATGCTGGACAATCTTCTACTGTCATAGCAAATGAGTCAAAAGCACACCTAAAACGTGACAGACCATTAGGTTCTAAGCATCGAAATCCTAGAAAAAGAAAAACAAAATATCAAAATGGCACTACGAAAGAGTCTCATGAAGAAATTCATGATTAACCAATCCTGAGATTCATGAGGAAATCACTGAGCCCGAGGCTCAAGAAAATAAGGAACTATCAATAAATTCAATTGATATTGAGACAAATGTGAATCGATTAGATATAGTGGTGGACTATGTCTTCGCATATAATGTTGCATCTAGCATTATGCAATATAGTGAGGATCTTGAACCTCAATCTATTGGAGAATGTCGATAAAGACGTGATTAGCCAAAATGGCAAGAAGCAATCCAATCAGAGTTGAATTCACTTGCAAAACGTGAAGTTTTTGGGCCTGTAGTCCAAACACCTAATGGTGTTAAGCCTGTTGACTATAAATGGGTCTTTATACACAAGAGGAATGAGAAAAAATGAGGTATAAAGATATAAGGCACGCCTTGTTGCACAAGGATTTTCACAAAGGCCTTGTGTTGATTATGAAGAGACATATTCAACCATTATGGATGCTATAACGTTCCGTTATCTCATTAGTTTTGTTGTCCATGAAAAGCTTGACATGCATTTAATGGATGTGGTTACCGCCTACCTTTATGGTCACTTGATAATGAGATATACATGAAAATTACCGAGGGATTTAAAATGTCTAACACACATAATTCAAAGTCCCGGGAAATATTTTTAATCAAATTGCAAAGATCTTTGTATGGTCTAAAGCACATAACGAATGTGGTATAATCGTCTTAGTGAGTATTTATTAAAGGAAGGTTATATAAATAATGCCATTTGTCCATATGTTTTTATAAAGAAAACAACATCGGAATTTGTTGTACGTATCATATATGTCGATAACATATATCTTATTGGAATTCCTACAGTTATTTAAAGAAGGAATTCGAGATGAAAGATCTCGGAAAGACAAAATTATGTCTTGGTTTGCAAACTGAATATTTGGCAAACAGAATTTTTGTTCATCAACCTGCCTACATAGAAAAGGTATTGAAACAATTTTACATGGATGGAGCACATCCAGTAAGTACTCTAATGGTTGTTCGATCACTTGATGTGAATAAGGATCCATTCCGACCTCAAGAAGAGAATGAAGAGTTATTTAGTCCTGAAGTACCATAACTTAGTGCAATTAGTGCACTAATGTATCTTGCTAACACTATAAGGCCTAACATAACTTTTTCAGTTAATGTCTTAGCAAGATATAACTATGTTCCTACAAGGAGACATTAGAATGGAATCCAATACATATTGCGGTATTTAAAAGAAATTATCGTTATGAGCTTATTTTATGGCAATAATTATAGTTCCGGTCTTGTTGGTTATGCCGATGATGGGTATTTATCTGATCCACACAAGGCTCGATCTTAATGGCTATGTGTTTACCTGTGGAGGCACTGCAATATCTTGGCGATCGACTAAGCAATCAATCGTGGCTACTTCATCTAATCGTGCTGAGATAATGTAGCATGCATAGCCCAATTGAAGGGAGGATTCATAAAAGTAGATAGGATAAAGCACATTTCACCAAAGTTATTTTTACTCATGGTCTTCAAAAGAATAATGATATCAATATGTAACAAATTCGTTCAAGTGATAATATGGTTGATTTGTTCACCAAATATCTATCGACGTCAACCTTCAAGAAGCTAGCGTACAAGATTGGGATGCGAAGGCTCAAGGATGTGAATTGATGCTCTCATCAGGGGAAGTTAGTGCGCGTTGTACTCTTTTTTCCTTACAAGGTTTTGTCCCTCTGGGTTTTCCTTGCAAGATTTTTAACGAGGCAACCAAAAGACGTATTGTTAGATATGTGTACTCTTTTTCCTTTACTAGAATTTTTTTTCCACTGAGTTTTATTTTAGTTAAGGTTTTAACGAGGCACGTTATCTGTTGAATAAATATTCAAGGGAGAGTGTTATAAATAGAGTTTTATATCCATATTTTAGAGAGATTTTAGGGATTTTACTTGGTGGCTAAGTCACCCTTTCCCTATAAACAGAGGAGTCCTATAACATTATAATTCATCTCAAAAGCAATAAGAATTCTCTCTCTTTCTTTGCAATATTCTTCTTTATTGTTTCATTATAGGATTTATATTCTTAAAAATAAGGCGGATTTATATATATAAAAGTTAAACTCGATAAATATTTACACAAGTAGTAATATTATTTTGGTACAACAAATAATAACTAGGTAGTGTCCAATAGAAAAAGCTCTTCCTTAAACAGATTAAGTATTTTATTGTTTGCAATCCATTAACTAATAGGGCACAACAAATAGTACAAATGAAAAGTTCCATTTTAGAAAAGAAAAAATATATAAATTGCCCATCAATCTTGTTCGGAAAAATCATTTACACACCTTAACTTTACGGGCGACCTATGTCCCCTCTATTTTTATTTGGAGTGAATTTAATACCCTATTGGTAATACTTAGTCAGTCTTGTGGTGGGATATGTAGTACACGCGCGCCACGTGTCAAAAACTGCTTTATTTTTTCCACTTATTTAATTACTTTTTTATTTAACTCTTTTTTTCCATGTCATCTTCGTCACCACCTACACCACCATGGAACCAACTCTAAATCACCTTGAAAAGCTACAAAAATAGAAAAAAAAAATACAAAAACAGTAGCCATGTCTTCATCCTTCAAAGTCATGTAAATTCGCCACCAAATGATCGCTATTTTCGCTCCTTTTAACCACTAAAAATCAGCTAGCAAAACAGCCCAAACAGAGCTCAAACCCCCCACAACTAACCCCCAAAATCAGCACCTAAAACTCACCCCAAAATACCTCAAAATCCACCCCAAAATTGTAGCAAAATCAGCTGCGAAAATCAGCTCCAAGACACCCCCAAATTCCAACAGTTTTTTTCCTTTTAAAATCACTAAAAATTGCAGCAAATTTCAGCCCCGAAACCTCCCCAAAACCTGCTGAAATCAGCCCTCAAAACCACCAATTTATAGCTCCAAAATACCTTAAAATCAATCCATAAATAAGCCCTTGGTTGTGAGATATTTTGTCTTTTTTCTTTTTAATTCTTTGTACTAGGATTATATTAATAGAATATGGCGAAGGAAACAGACGAGTGGAAATAGAGACTCAACAAGAAAAAAAGAGAAGCAAAAAATAAAACATGACTTAGTTTCTATAAATGGGGAGGAAGATGGTGACACTGGTTTGCTAAAACGAAGAAAGAGAAAAAGAAACGAAAAAGAAAAGAAAATGAATAAGAAAAGAGAAAAATTAGTATTAAGTTTAATTAGCTAGAGTATCCAATAGGAAAGTGACACATGAATAATTAAATTAGTTTAAAGCTTCTTTTTTTTTTACCTCACGCGCATCTACGAAACGAGCTACACTTTTCATGCCATGTCATAACTCAATGGGATATTAAATTTAGTTTAGATAAAAATAGTGAGGTGTTAGAACACCCATAAAATTTAAGTGTATAAATAATTTTTTGCTTACAAGTTTAACGGGTACTTTATGCATTTTCTCGTTGGAAAATGCAAAAAAGGCAACAGAGAACAATGCTTTCCTGTCTATGCACTTTTTCCAGCTTATTTGACTATTCAAAAATTAGCTTTAGCTTCCTCCAAAAGCCAAATATTACGACCATATAATAACTTGCTCTACAAGGTATAATAAGAAATACTATATCCTTGCCCTAAACCTTGAAACAGCATAGCAATAGCATTGAGCCACATGCCTACAATATATTTTACATACTTAATTTCGTAAAAGGCTCATATTTACTCTTTTACTGTTAAAATAAATTATATTTACCCATGTCGTTATACTTTTGTGTTTAAATCTCGTTAAATAATTCATCACAATTTAAGATGTAGAATTTAACTTATATACACAGAAAGTATTATGAGATTTTTTATCAATATCTTTCGATATGTTGTAGTAACAAGTGCTTTGTCTAATTTTTCAGAAACTAATTCTTTTTATTATGAACGATTATCTTTATAAGTGTGTGAAAATTCTTTTGCATGTATATCAAAAAGTCTTTTTATGGATTTAATTAAGTTATAAACTTTAACATATGATAACATATTTATTATTATTGTATCAAAAAACAATAATTACTGTAATAATTATCAAGAGATTTTTTTTCGTAGTTATTTAAGAAGTGAGGTGATTATATACACCGTCATCGCACAGAAGAACAAATTCTTCTTTTATAGAGAAATGTATAATTTTAGCCACTTTGAAAAATAATAGCCCATAAAACATATAATTTATATATATATATATATATATATATATATATATATATATATATATATATAAGTGTTTATATACTTATAATTCCAAAAAATATTAGCCCATAAAATGTACTCCAGTATATTATATTTTTATGTATATGTGCATTACATTCATATAATATTTTTGAGTAGTCAATGTCAGTGGCGGGCAGCATTCAACCGACTGGTGTCAATCGATACTCCTTCGACAGAAAGTTACACTATATTGCTAGATAATTTTTTTTTAATTTTATATATACTATTTGCTATTCGTTGACTCTTGCTTGACTTTTCCATGTGGTATCTACTTTTTTTAATATTTCGATATTTCTGGGTGAAAATTCTGACTCGGTCACTGATCAATACAATTAGTTTCGGCTGACTAGCCAATTTTTGCCCTCTTTTATACTGGCCGCCTCGAGTATAGTGACTTCATTGAACTAGCTTGACTAGCTAGCCATGACTGTCGAAAGCCGTTGAAATCTATAAAAATGTAAAAACATGAACTAATAGTAGTGAATAATTAATACTACTTTTTAAGATCATTTATTATGAGCTATCTTCAGAAATTCTTCTGCTTATGTTTCTTTTTGGTCATGTTTATAACCTGCAATATTGGACTTCACTGGAGTAGATGTATTAAGTCTGGAAATGTGAAACAGAACTCTCTCATTCCTTCTTTTTCAGGCAAATTCTTGCATTTTTCCTATCAAAATAGCAGCAGAATCACAAGTACTATAACAGAGAAGGCATACTTCAGCATCAGAAAACTTTTGTATTATGGTAAAAGTAATTTCCATCTTTATGAATTATTTCTGCTTCCTTTTCATCTTAGATATAACTTTTATTTTGGTATATATAAGGTCAAACCATCCCGTCGGAGGCGGAACCAGCTAGCAAAAGGTCAATCCCATAAAAATTTAACTGGTTTAATTTAATAGGGAAAAATAAAAAATTTGGTTATACATTTATAAATGCTTGCATCTCTCTATTTTGTATAAAGGAAAAATGAAGAGAATATTCTCATAGGAGTATAAAATTCTGAACCCACTTCTGCAACTAGTGTAAAAACGCACGGGTTGGTTGAGTTGTTTGGGTAAGTGATTTTCCAAGTGGGATCAATTCCTTTCATCAGCAGCTTGCTCAGTCAGAGCTCGTCGCACCGGTCTTGCCTAGTGCGGTTTACATCTCCTATATAGTTTGCGAGCTATTGCACAGTGAGCAAGTTACAGTGCGCACCCAAAGGATAGCAGCTGCGAGTTTCCCAGGAAATTTTCTAGAAAAAAAAAGACTATTTGAGTTCGGGTTGTTTATATTGCGGACTCTCCAAAAATATTGTCGCATCCTTGTCGAATCCTCTAAATGCACTACTTTTGAAGGATACGACACACATTCGATAATATTTTTGCAGATTCCAAGCAGCATAGTTGATTGTTAGCTTCTTATGCAAACCAAGTTTGCTAACAAGAAAAATTTCTAGTATGGTGGTACTAACTATTGTTATTTTGACAATCAGGGTCTTGCACAAACAAGGATATAAGCATTTCACAGAGCCAATATTCAACCACTGGAATTCCACAATTTTTGGTTGAGATTATCAACACTTGTTTTACAAATTGTGCACCTTCCAACATTCATCTAAGCTGTGGTTGGTTTGCCTCAACAAGAATAGTGAATCCAACAACTTTCAAAAGACTATCTTATGATGATTGTTTGGTTAATGAAGGAAAACCTTTGAAGGCTAGCCATATTATTAGATTTACCTACTCAAATTCATTTATGTATCCTCTTTCTTTTAAGTCTGCCGAGTTTTGCTAGTCAATCTATAGATTCTTAAATCTGTTTAAGTTCTATGCACTAGACGGAGTAAAAAATGTGTACACAATCATATCACTGATCACGCCAAACTCTAGTCCTAAAAAGGATAAGCGGTCGCTGCAAATATTATTCGGTCTAAGAGTCCGGAGTCGAATCCCATAGAGAACTAAAGTTTCATTATAACTGTTCAATATCACTAAAAAGACAAGTTCGAACAATTCTTAAGTTATAAATATTAAAATTCTTATATTTGATTAACTAAAAAATTAAAGTAGTAGATTAACGACTAAAGATACTATGGGTTGGAAAAAAGATTAAAGGGGTATAGAGTTATGATTTTTCCAATTGTCGGAATTCGTCCCATTACGTCTTCTATAATTTCGCCTAAGTATTCTCTTCCGATCGTGAGTACTTAGGGTGTCGTAATTCTCTCTCGAGTAACTACCATAATTTACTAGATATATTCTCTCGAACTACGCTAGTTGGCACTAATTCATCGCTCACTACAATCACACCAAGGTTTTGTTATCTCTATTCCCGCCTTTAAACCCTCCGTATTGATCTCTCACATACGTTAGGAGTGATGTTGTTCAATAACTAACTAAATATATACCCTCTCTCAAGCAATGCATACCAAAATAGGCAGAGTCAATTGATGGTCATTCAATCAACAGCAGTAAACACGCAGTTGAACAAGTAGAGAAATCTAACGGTTTAATTATATAAAAATATAACGAGAATTTATCTTACGAAAGAGCAGAAGGGTGCAACTCGAATAAACAGAAAATAGTACCACAACTGTTGATTGATTAAACTGAAACTCCTTTACAAAGACAAAGCCAGATGAAATCTCTAAAGCAGAAATTATAATGAAATACTGGAACTAGCAACAACTAAGGATAAAGGAAGCAGAACGAGGTGAGGTACAGAAGAACGGGGAAGAGAAATAGAATTATTCATAACAACTCAATTGACTCCTTGCAATGCCTATTTCGTGGTGCCTTATACTGCTGCCCAATTCATTTTACCCCTTGTCACATGCATTTCCCCCTTTCCAGACATAGTCCTCAAGTCGTTTAGGTGGAATGATCATTCTAGAAGTCTTGCGTGACATTCCCATGTGCTCTACTTACGTGGCTTCCACGTCATCTCTATTTTCATTCACAACAATACTCTCCTCCTGAAAAGCAACCTTGTCCTCAAGGTTGAGATCAACTGGATTCACCGTGTCAGTGACATCTCCAAAAAGCAAAGGAGTGACTTGATGATTAGGAGTTCCAACACATCGTTTCAACATGGAAACATGAAAGACCGAGTGGATCTTAGCAGACTCGGGCATTGCTAGGCAGTAGGAAACATTGCCAATGCGTTTCAACACCTGGTAAGGACCAAAATATCATTTGCCAATCTTGTGATCTCGCTGCAAGCGCAAAAAAGTTTGCTTAAATGGTTTTAATTTGACGTACACTCAATCACCAATAGCAAAGGTCGTATCAGTATGGGACTTATCTGCCAATAGCTTCATACGGTTCTGAGCCTTTAACAAATTATGCTTGAGAATGTGCAGAACTTCATCACATTGCAGCAGGTAGGACTCAACTAATTCGCTCGCAATGCTGCCCAAAATATAGCGAGCGATGGTTGGAGGTTCACGGCCATAGAGTGCTTGAAAAGGAGTCATGCCAGATGCAATTTGATAAGTGGTGTTATACCAATATTCTGCCCATGGTATCATGGCAGCCCAGTGGGAAGGAACCTCAGTGACAAAGCAGTGCAAATACTGTTCCACATACTTGTTAAGTTCGTTTGATTGCCCATCCGTCTGAGGATGATAAGCAGTACTCATGGCAAGAGTCGACCCTTGTAAATGATGAATTTCTTGCCAAAACAAGTGAGGAACCTGGGGTCACAATCAGTAACGATAGTTCAGGGAGGGCCATGGAGCTTGATTATACCTACCACGAAAGCCTCAGCCACAGTTTGAGTAGAAAAAGTAGAAGGCAGTGGTATGAAGTGCCCATATTTCGTGAGTCGATCTACTACAGTCATGATGGTAGTCTTCCCTTTAGAACTTGGAAGACATGTGATAAAGTCCATCGCAATGTCCTCAAATACTTGATCAGGGATGGGCAATGGTTGCAATAAGCCTGCAGGATGAAGGTGGGAGTCCTTCATCTGTTGGCATATCTGACAGGCTACCACAAAAATTTGTACATCGCAATGCATATGCCTCCAAAAGAAATTAAATGCCAAACGATGGAAGGTGCGAGCAACCCCAGCATGTCCTCTAGTATGAGTGGCATGGAACTCAAAAATTAGTTTCAGGCGTGAGGAAGAATGTGAAGGAATAACTATCCTTCCTTAATAAAAGAGTAACCCATCTTTGAACAGATAGTCTTCATAGCCAACATCCCCACGACTCAAAGCCTGTTGAATGTCGACCAACTTCGTATTGGAGTGGTTCAATTGCTTCAACTCAACCTCAATAGCAAAAGAATTGACCGATAGAGTCATGAAGGTCGCTTCTAAAGTTCGAGAAAAAGCATCTACGGCAGAGTTTTGTTTACCAAGACGATACAAAACGCGAAAGTCATATCCCACAAGTTTAGTGAGCCACTTTTGTTGCTCAGGTGTTTGTATGGTCTGCGTAGTTAAGTTCCTCAACGATTGTTGATCAGTAAAGATTGTAAACTGACGTCCCATCCCAAAAGGTACTGCCATCATTTATTCACAGCCTGAGTAATGGCAAACATCTCTCTGTGATAGGTGGATGCCTTCTGCATACGAGAGCTTAACTTCTGGCTGAAGTAAGCAATGGGGTGGCCTCATTGTGATAGAATAGCCCCGATACCTTGCCCGGATGCGTCAGTTTCCACCTGAAATTCTCGACTAAAATCTGGTAGAGCCAAAACAGGGGTGGAGCCCAACTTGGCCTTCAAAGCATCAAAGGCACTTTGTTCTGCATCTGCCCACTTGAAAGAGTCCTTGCGCAAAAGACCAGTCAAAGGACCAGCTATATAGCAGCATAATGATGGATAAATCTATGGTAATAACCTGCAAGGCCAAGGAAACTACGAACCGCCTTTGCAGAACGAGGGGTGGCCATTGCTGGATAGCCATGATCTTTTCAGGGTCCACGGACAGTCCTTGGGCAGAGATGATGTGGCCCAAATAATCCACGGATGGTTGGCCAAATAAACATTTGGATCGCTTGGCGACTAGCTGATGGTCGCGTAACAACTGCAGGACCACATGTAAATGTTCCATGTGTGCATTCTAGGATGAACTATAGACCAATATATCATCAAAGAATACCAAGACGAAACGACGTAAATGGGGCCGAAAAACTTCATTCATAGTTGCCTGAAAAGTGGATGGGGATTCGTCAAGCCAAACGACATTATCAAGAATTTGTAGTGCCCATCGTGGGTACGAAAAACAGTCTTGGCCACATCTTTAGGCCTGACCTTGATCTGATGATATCCGGATAATAAGTCCAGCTTGGAAAAATAACATTCTTTGTGCAATTCATCAACAATTCATCAATGGTGGGAATTGAAAATCGATTACGAACTGTGATAGCATTTAGTGCCCTACAGTCAATGCAAAACTTCCATGTACCATCCTTCTTGCGCACTAGCAATACCGGGGACGAAAACGGGCTGGTGCTGGGACGTATCACTCCCTCCTTAAGCATATCTGTCACAAGTTGCTCCATAGCTTGTTTCTGGAAATAGGGGTACCTATATGGTTTTACATTTACAGGTGGTGCCCCCGGGGTGAGGTGTCTCGAGTGATCCTGGACGCGGGAAGGAGGCAATCCGGCTGGCTTCTGAAAGATATCAACATAAGATTCCAATAGGCTGCACAAGTCATGGGCCATCTCATCTGCCATTCCTCTCTCGTCAACGATCATCTCTAGGCAAAAGAAAGAGGAAATATCATCAGTTGTTGCCATGCGCCTCAAACTATGTAACTGAATTTGATGAGTGCCAGTGGGAGAATCTCCATGCCATAACACTTTGGACCCCTTCAAAGTAAATTCAAACTCCCGTGTTGCATAATTAGTGACAAGGCGCCCCAAAGTTGCCAACCATGCTACCCCAAGTACTACATCAGCCCCGTGGAAAGGTAGGACATACAAGTCCTCAACCAGCGTAGTTCCTTGAATCAACAAGGCAACTTGGCGCACTACTCATTCACAATGAAGTCTCTGTCCACTGCCCACTATTACGGCAGAACGGGGAATGACCTCAATTTGGAGTTGAAGGTGTTTAGCTACTCGTGGTTGAACAAAGTTGTGAGTACTTCTGTCGTCTACCAATACTTGGACGGGCGATCCACTCACTTGCCCAGTGAATCACAAAGTTGATGGGGAGATTCCACCAGTTAAAGCATGGTAAGAAATATCTGATTGCTCCTGTAATTCCAAACATTGCAACTCCTCGGCTATGAAATCATCAGTAACAAAGGATTCCGGCAAGCCAAGGTCTACATAGGACCCATCTGTAAGCAATAAAAGTTGAGGAGGCGTCTTACAGTTATGACCAGCAGTATATTTCTCTTCACAATAGTAGCACAATCCACGTTCACGACGACTCTGTAATTTGGCATGAGATAGGCGTTTGAGGGGTGGACGATTTGGTGGGTAAGAGCTAGATGCGGCTGGAATGAGAGGACTCGAGGATTTTACGGTGTAGGGTGACAGTGCAAGTTTAGGTGTGGGTAACAGTGCTGGAGTTTTGATGAAGGCTGGTCGGACGGGCTTTTTTCAGCCTGGATCATTTTTTCGTGAATATGGGCCAAATCTAACGTCTCCTCATAAGTTTTTGGCCTATGGACAAGCACTGAATTCTTAATATCCTCTCTGAGCCGAAAAATAAAGAGACGTACCATACGACCATCGATCATGTCATCTGTTTCGTTGGCTATATTGTCAAACTAACTCTAAAAATCCGATACGGTGGTGGTTTGTCTGAGTTTCGCCAAGCATCCCTCAGCTAATTCTAACCCTTTCTGACGGAAACAGATCCGTACTTTTGCTGCAAAATGATCCCAATCCACCAGTTGTTTATTCCAAAAAAGCCAACGATATATTCGAGAGCTTCTCCGTCCAAGTAGAAGGAGGTGATTGAGAGCCTTTAATCCTCTGCTATATGGTAAAAATCGAAGTAGCGATCTGCTTGAAAAATCCAGGCCTCTGGATTTTCACCACGAAACCACCCTATCTCCACCGGACCTCTATGGCGAAGAATCGATGTTGCCGTAGGTTGGTCATCGTGTGGGTATCTCCCATGGCGATGGCGAGTGACTTCCATCGTTGGGTATCGATGTTGATTTCCCACCACTTCCAGTAATAATGAACGGATATCAACAAGGATTGAATCCTTCACTCCCTGAACTAATTCTTCTACGAGAAACTTGAGTTTTTGGTCATCCATTTTAGACCTCTGGATGAAAGCACCAATGTTACAAATTCAAAAGAACAGAAGGGTTTAACTCAAATAAACAAAAAATAGTACCACAACTGTTGATTGATTAAACTAAAACTCGTTTACAAAGACAAAGCCGGATGATATCTCTAAAGCAGAAATTACAATAAAATACTGGAAATAGCAACAACTAAGGGGAAAAGGAAGTAGAAGGAGGTGAGGAATACAGAAGAACTGGGAAGAGAAATAGAATCATTCATAACAACTCAATTGACTCCTTGCAATGCCGATTTCGTGGTGCCTTATACTGCTGCCCAATTAATTTTACGCCTTGTCACGTGCATTTCCCCCTTTCCAGACATAGTCCTCAAGTCGTTTAGGCGGAAAGATCATTCTAGAAGTCTTATATGGCATTCCCATGTGCTCTTCTTGCGTGGCTTCCACATCATCTCTATATTCATTCACAACAATAATAGTATGCAAAACTACAATACTAGAATTCATAACCAATAATGAAAATAGGAAGAAGGAAGTGAAAAATTCGTAGAAGAATTCTCCTCCTTGCTCCTAGCGTGTTCGTGCCTCCTTGGATCGAATACCCTCTCTAATGATGTCTCCTCTAATGATGTCTAACCCTTCAAAAACTAACTTTAAGGGGTATTTATAGGATAGGGGCCGAATTTTACATGTACTAAACTAATGAGGAATTAAAATTTGCTCGGATGGCATCGTCGACGCCTTGCACTGTCTATGGCACTGTTGTTTTGGTGCAAGGCACTGTCTGGGGAGCCAATGACAGTGCCCTAGACAATGCCTTGTATTGTCTATGGCACTATTGTTACTGCGCAAGGCACTGTCTGCGGCGTCAATGACAGTGCCATGTACAATGCTTTGTACTGTCTATGACACTGACTTTTCGTTGCCTTGCACATCTTCTTTTATTGCTCCATTTTGTAGCTTTGAGGTACCATTTCAGGCAACTTTTGTCCAATTCATATCCAAACATTCCTACACATGAAATAAGCTCTATTAAGCGCAATTATCGCACAATTTAGCATCCAAACAACAAGCAAGTAGGGTAAATAATGTCAAAATATATGTAATTATATATCTCACGACTATGAGTGGCAAATGGGCGGATCGGGTCGAATATGGTTCGGGTCGAAAACGGGTAATGAAAAAATAGATAAATTATCTGACCCGACCCATATTTAATACGGATAAAAAATGGGTTAACCGGCGAATAATATGGGTAACCATATTATCTATGACTTCTTGCTCATATGATCACTTTTTGGAGAATTCTTAGTCTCCCTAACTTGAGAAACCCCAATTTGAGACTTTACAAATGTAAAATTTAGACTCAGTGATTATCCATTAGTTATCCGTTTTCTAAATGGATAATATGGTTCAACCCACTTTTCAGTGAATAATATGAGTGGTTAATTATTTTGTTTGAACCATTTTGCCACCACTACTCACGACATCAATCACTTAATAATTATAGGTAAGTTTTCTGATAATCATTATTTGGTAATCTGGTAAATAATGATAACTAATCTACTTTTACAAGTTAAAATTCACTTATATTGTAAATATAGTCCAACATCATGAACCAGAAGTAAACTCGTGGATCTTCACACATGTTTCAATGACAGGAAAAACTTAATTCAGCTACACGTAAAATAGTCAAAGGTATGGTTGAATAATCGAACATATTTGCTCACATTCCATACAAAAGCTTCAAAGCCTTACCATCCTTCGCCATATTCACAGAAAGATTTATCACTTTTAGTTTTTTATCGTTGATAAATTTCTTAATTCAAATTCTCTCTAAAATAGTACAATAGATATTGGGCAATATCGCGCTAATTAGCTTCCGATGTATTCAATATACTAATTATCTTGAGTTGTGGAAAATATTTTCCGCAAATAAAAATATATTTTGTCACCAAAAGAGGAGGAGGACTCGCTTCAATCAATAGTTAGGCATTATTTTCATACTTTAATACAAAATAAATGGAGGTAAAAGGTGAACGTTTTGCTATAGCTAAATTAATGGTTTTTGACTATGAATTAAAATAGCAGTAACAAACGTTTCCCTTTTCTAATATAACTGATTGACTAAAAATTAGCAGCAATTACAGAGTTTAATTTTGGTATTGCAAAATTAACGATTATCTTTCTAGCTATTTAAATGCTGCGTCCTCACTATTTTTATAAGCATATTTTTCCTTTGTATTGTCGTTCTCCTTGAGAACTAAAATACTTTAAAAATATGAGCCATTTCTTGAATTTCTTCTTCGGTTTCTTTTTTGTCATGAATATTATTATAGGATGCAATAGTGAATTTTACTTGAGTGATAAGTCTCGTAACCAAAATCTTTTGTCGGACGATGCAGGTAAAACTTTCTATCTTTATGGAGTAATTATTTCTACTTCCTTTCGATTTATGTACTTTAATTCCTCTTACTATGTATAATTTCCTTCTTAATGTATCTGTGACACTTATATTTATGTTGCAAACAAATCAAATTTTAAATTGGATATAACTTATATGTAACTAATTACGTAAAGAATTTTTACGTATTTTGGCGCGTTGTAGTTGGTAACTTGTTCTATTTATACATTGATATGATATGTAGTTAATGGAGTAGAATTTTATGTGGCTTGATAAAATTTTCTATATGTTAACGCATACACTAATTCTTATTGATATTAACTTCTACATATATTATAAAACTGTAAACGGATTCAAAACTACATTTAACCAAAAGAATAAGGCTTTACCTTTACGCCTTTACCTATTCCAATAACAATATACCTAGTATAATCCCACAAATGAGGTCCGAGGAGGATAATGTGTACGTAGACCTTACCCCTACCTGGGGAGGTAGAGAGACTGTTTACGATAGACCATCGGCTCAAGAGAAGGTGGAAAGGAATTATAACGCCTTTACCTATATTACAACATGTTAAAATACAATACAGTGAGACCTCTCTAAAACAACATCCCTATATAACAGCACTTCATTATAAAAGCCAAGTTTTTTCGGAACCAATTTTCATGTTATGTTATAACATATATTCTGTATAACAACACTTCGCTATAACATCCAAAAATATTTGGAACAAACGAGACTGTTATAGAGATGTTTGACTGTAGTACAAATTTTGACAGTAGTGTATATTTTAACATGCTATCAACTTTATTTTTAAAGGTTCTTACATCATACTTGTAAAATACCATTAAATTAGTAAATGCATGTCATTGCATGTAACATGGACGTGCAACCAACTTTAGATTCTCTACGAGATTTGTTAAACCGTCTGGACTGTATATATAAAATCCGTTTGGAAGGATCTTATAGTGAAAAGACGATCAAAACGATCTCAATGTTATGTAAAACTATTATATATAGTATTATTTTGTCGGTGTAAATAACTTAAACTCTTTTTATTTTTGGCAATTATGACGACAGAGGTTTGCACAGGCAAAGATATAAGCATTTACCAGAGCAGAAGTTCAAACGAGCATGGGATTCCAGAGTATATAGTTGAGATTGTGAACACTTGTTCTACAAATTGTGCAGCCTCTAATATTCATCTCAATTGTGGTTCATTTGCCTCTGCTAGATTGGTGAATCCAACAATTTTTAAAAGACTTTATTTTAATGATTGTTTGGTTAATGGAGGAAAACCTTTAAAGGTTGGAAAAATTATTAGGTTTACATACTCAAATACATATATGTACCCTCTTTCCCTTAAGTCTGCCAAGTTTTGTTAATCAAACTGAACATCTCTAAGTATTCAGTGTAGTTTATTTTTTCATTAATTAAACATCATGTTAAAGAAGAGAAAAGGGCAAGAGAGCTATGTGTTTCTTCATTTTCTCTTTGTAGTCTGGTCTTTTATAATAACAAAGCTTATTTCATATTTTTTTGAGTACTAAAAGTGGCGTCTTTGTTAGATTAGTTATTGTTTGATGGGAGTATTGAGAAGAGGTTATGTTGTCCTCAATGGAAAAAGAAAGGAAAAAGTGTTTAAAATTACTTCTTTGCTTTATATAGTTTGAATATTTTAAAGAATGTTGTGAAGGGAAAATTAAAAATTTGACTATGTTATTAATAGTCAAGATTGGGCACTTGGCCTTTTGGCCTATTAAGTTGTTCGGAATTAATTTTTAGTCACCTATTATTTTATTAATTAATTTGAAACTTTTTAAATTATTTTTCAGAAAACGTTTTAATAGTTTTCTTTTTTAAATTCAAAAAAGATGACTATTGATTTTAAAAGGTGCTTATTATGAAAAGATGAATCTGTTAATTCCAACACTCAGATAAGTATTATAAATACCCATATCATCTCCAAAACGAAATCATCTGAAAATTTCAATCTCTTTCTCTTCTACTTATTTTTTACAACTCACAAATATTCTGTTCTTGTGGGAAATTCGACTTAATTGCTAAAACTCGAATTTCAGAGGTTTTATAAAATCCTAGAGGAATTCTGCTATTAAACCTGAAAGAAATTAGTGGAAAACTTAAATTCCTTAAGGACAGTGATTACACTATCGAAGCCAGATTATTTCATCTCTGTTATAAAACAATAAAAGAAGAAGAGTATTATAGAGAAAAGTAAAGAGAGAGAATTCTTATTAATTTAGAATGCATTACAATAGAATTTCTCTGTCTTTTTATAGGGAAAGAGTAACTTAGCCACATAGTAACAATTCCTAGAATCTCTCTAAAATATAGACATTCACCTTAAATACAATTCTATTTATAGCACTCTCCCTTGAATGTCTATTCAACAAATAATGTGCCTCGTTAAAACTTTAACTAAAATAAAACCCAGTAGAAAAAAATTCTAGAGAAGGAAAAAGAGTACACATGTTTAGAAATACGCCTTTTGGTTGCCTCGCAAAAAAATCTTGCAAGAAAAACCAGTGGAACAAAACCTCGTAAGGAAAAAATAGTACAGTACGTATCAACTCCTCCTGATGAGACAATTAATTCACATCTTTGAGTCTTCGCAATCCAATTTTGTGTACCATCTTCAAAAATCATTGGTAAAGATTTGATAAATAAATCAACCATATTAACTTGAATGAATATGTTGCACCTTGAAATCGTCATTCTTGATAGATATATAATGTCTTCACAAAATGCTGTGGAATGACCTTTTCAATATCTCCATAGAGATTCTCGCAATCATATTATCATGCTTATAGTAATAGCAAGATACATATGTGCGCAAATTGCACTTAAGGATGTAGTACTTCATGACCAAGAATTCTATATGCTTTAAGCAATTTAAATCCTTTAGGGATTATCATATAAGTTAAGTTATATAAGCCATATAAATAGACTTTAGATGCATATCAAGTTTTATGTCATATAAGATAGATAAAAGTGATTGCACACACCATTGACTTTATACTTTCACGTGTTTGAACTGCAGGTCCAAAACTATATGTCTTTCATATGAAACCAATTCTACTTGAATTGTTTCTTTAGACTTAATATCCTCATATATATATTTAGCACTGTCATAGATGTGGTCGGCGAATATTTTATATCGGTTCCAACCTCCTTATTTTTCAGAAAGACAAAACAAAGAGATCTCTTGATTCATGTATTCAGGTACCTGAATCTCTCATGAGATTTTATGAAGTGTTATTTCATGTGATCTTCTAGATCACCTGCCTCCTTATTATGACCATTCTAATCGTTTGCTCATCTTCTTTATCAATAATTTATTTGAAACTGATTTGTCTATACGCTTTAAGCGTACCATAGACTTTGTCCTTCTAGGACTTATTCTAATAGGAGCATTTGTAGTGAGAATATGGTTATTTTCTTTGAGCCAGCAAATGCGTCTAGCATGCTTTGCATTATATTGGAGATGAATTATCTTTTTATGAACATCAAGTTCATATTATCTTATTCGAGGATCTAGATGTATAAATGATAATTCATTCCACGTAACTTTTTCTCAATTGTTTTTCTTGCCTCCCTCCCAGGTTAGAAAAACTAACTTCCTTCCTCAATTTTGGCAATCCATCTTTGTGCATTATGGTGTAAATGAAAATATACACCGTATGTAACGACCCGACTGGTCGTTTTGAGCATTTGCACTTCGCTCGGTAGTTTGAGGGTACTAGTATCTCCACATGATGTATTATGATTTGCATGAATTGCCGGTTTTTGTTTTCAAGTTATTCGAAATCGATTTGGAAGAATGAACTTCAAGATTTAGGCTCTAAGTTGGAAGAGTTTACCATGTTTGTATCACGACTTTCTACCTTCGGGACCGTGATGATGCCTAACATTTCACTCGCTAGGCAAGCCAACACTAGAGAATTGTTAAGACAATTTTAATCAAATTCAATAAGTAAAATCAATCAAACCGAAATGAAGCTAAAGTTGAGTGCAGAATGACATAAAAACCAATAATATCTAAGTACACCCTCGATCTGAAGTCACAAGTTCACGAGCTTCTAGAGTTACTACATACAGAGTTTGGAATAAGTACAACTGTCTCGAATGATAAGAATAGTAAATGGGGGGAAGTGGAAGGGGACTTCAAGATCTGCGAGTGCCATCAGATCTACCTCGAGTATCCAAAAGTAGTTTCGAGCTAAAATGCCTCACGGACAGTTGGGACCAGTACCAAAATCTGCACAAGATGTGCAGATTGTAGTATGAATACAACCGACCCAATATACTCTGTAAATGTCGTGGTTAACCTTGACTTGAGGGATTAGGACTTGTTTTCCTATTTGCTATGTTGGGTACAACATATATATGAGGTGACAATTACTTATGCATTGTTGTTGGGTTAAAGCATGCGAGTGAGACTTGTTTCATGTAATTTATTGCTTTCTTTGATCATGATATTCATAAAGAGGATTACCACAGGCAGTTTGAGCGTCTCCAATAGGGCAGTATGACTGTTACTCAGTATGAGACCCGTTTTGTGGATCTAACCTATCATGCCATTCTTCTGCTTCCTACCAAGAAAAAGAGAAGGTGAGGAGGTTTATTTAGGGACTCACTCTTCTATCAAGCTATAGATGGCCAATGAGACTAGGGGTGAGATTTCTTTCAGGCAGCTGCTAATGTTGCCAGGCGGATCGAGATGGTTCTTGCACAAGAGAGAGGTCAGGGTCTGATAAGAGGCTTCGTCATTCTTGTGGGTTCAGTGGTGCCCCGTCTGGAGGCAGGGGTACTTTTGTAGAGGCCATCCTCCTAGGCCGTTTCATTCAGCCCTCCAGGCATCCCATGATGCTTCAGGTGGTCACAACCCTCATATGTCTCATTCCGACCAGCTAGCCTACAGTGCACCACCAGCTCATATTAGTGCACCTCCGCTCCAAAGCTTTTAGGGTGGTTACTCAGGTCGACAAGGTCAGTGTCAGGGTTAACAGTCAGAGCAGCTGAGGTCATGTTATACTTGTGGTGATCCAAGGCACATTTCTAGATTTTGCATACATGCATCGGGCAGCTCACAGCAGCAGGGTTCTCATGCCATGGTTCGGGTACCGAGTATTTCATTGCCTGCTCAGCCAGCTAGAAGTAGGGGTCAGGAAGCTAGAGGTGGAGGCCAGGCTATTAGATGTGGTGGTCAGGCTGCTAGAGGTGGAGGCCAGCCAACTAGGGCACGTCCTAAAGATGTAGTTCAGAGTAGTTGGGCCCAACCCCGATGTTATGTTTTCCCATCCAGGCCAGAGGCTGAGTCATCTGACGCTATTATCACAGGTATTGTTCTAGTTTTCCATAGAGATGCATCAGTTCTATTTGATCCGGGCTCTACTTATTTCTACGTGTCATCATATTTTGCTTCCTATTTGGTTGTGCCTCGTGGTTCTTTGAGTGCTCATGTGTATGTGCCCACACCTGTGGGAGATTCTATTATTGTAAATCGTATTTATCGTTCGTGTGTGGTTACCATTGGGAGTCTTGAGACTAGCGTAGATCTTCTACTTCTCAATATGGTAGATTTTGATGTCATTTTGGGTATGAATTGGTAGTCACCTTATCATGCTATATTGGATTGTCACACCAAGACGGTGACATTAGCCTTGTCGGGGTCGCCTTGATTAGAGTAGATAGGGATTCATGGCCATTCTACCAGCAGGGTTATCTCTTATGTGAAGGCTCGGTATGTGATCAAGAAGGGGCGTCTAGCCTATTTGGCTTATGTCCGCAATTCTAGTGTGGAGGTTTCTTCCATGGATTCAGTACCAGTTATTCGTGAATTTCTAGAGGTGTTTCCTGCGGATCTACCGGGGATGCCACCTGACAGAGATGTTGACTTCTGCATTAATTTGGCTTCGGGCACTCATCCCATTTCTATTCCGCTATATCGTATGGCCCCGCCAGATTTGGAAGAAGTGAAGGAGTAGTTGCAAGATTTGCTTGAGAAGTGCTTCATTAGACCTACTGTCTTGCCCTGGGGTGCGCCTGTGTTGTTTGTGAAGAAGAAAGAAGGATTGATGAGTATGTGCATAGATTACCGGTAGTTGAACAAAGTCACCATCAAGAATAAGTATTTATTGCCGAGGGTTGATGAATTATTTGATCAGCTTCAGGGTCCCAAGGTGTTTTCAAAGATTGATTTGAGGCCTGGCTACCATCAGTCGAGGATTAGGGCATCTGATGTCCCTAAGACAACTTTTTGGACTTGGTATAGGCATTATGAGTTTCTAGTGATGTCATTTGGGCTGACAAATGCCCTAGTAGCATTTATGGATTTGATGAATCGGGTGTTCAAGTCCTATTTAGATTCCTTTGTGATTGTATTTATTGACGATATCTTGATCTACTCTATCCGAGAGGAGCATGATCAGCATCTTCGGGTTGTATAGCAGACTCTAAGAGATATCTAGTTATATGCCAAATTTTCAAAGTGCGAGTTTCGGGTTGAGTCAGTCGCTTTCTTGGGGCACGTAGTATCAGCAAAGGGTATTCAGGTGGATCCTAAAAAGATTGAGGCAGTTCAGAACTGGCCTAGGCCCACTTCAACTACAATAATTCAGAGTTTCTTGGGTTTGGAGGGATATTACCGTCGGTTCGTGGAGAAGTTTTTATCTATAGCATCCCCATTGACCAGGTTGACCCAGAAGGGTGCCCCGTTTAGAATGTCAGACGAGTTTGAGGCGACCTTTCGGAAGCTCAAGACTGCTTTGACTACGACGTCAGTGTTGGTATTGCCCACATGTTTAGGATCTTATACAGTGTATTGTGATGCATCTCGTACCGTTCTTGGTGCAGTATTGATACAGGATGGCAGGGTGATTGCATATGCATCGTGGCAACCATTGTTCATACGCTAAAGATTTGGAGGCACTATCTTTACGTCGTGTCGTGCGAGGTATTTACGGATCATTAGAGCTTACAATATTTGTTCAAACAGAAGGATCTCAATTTGAGGCAGAGAAGGCGGTTGTAGCTATTGAAAGACAATGATATCACCATCTTGTATCATCCAGGGAAAATGTGGTGGCTGATACCTTGAGCATAAAGGCATTGAGTATAGGCAGCCTTGCGTACATTTCAGTCGGTGAGAGACCGCTTGCATCAGATGTTCAGGCTTTGACCAATCAGTTTGTGAGTTTGGATGTTTCAGAGCCCAGTTGTGTTCTAGCTTGTACAGTCGCTCAGTCTTCTTTGTTTGAGCGCATTAGAGAGCGACAGTATGACGACCCTCATTTGCTTGTCCTTAGGGACACAGTGCAATACGGTGGTGCCAAGCAGGTTACTGTTGGAGATGGTGGAGTGTAAGCACGTGCTTTTTGCCATGTGAGAGAATTACTCCCCAAAAATCCAAAATAAAACAATTTTCCTTTGTGTGCAATTTTAGAATTTTTGTGGCATTTTTGATAATTATTTGTATTTCTGTCTGTGCGTGTTTATTGGTTAAATTAATAAAAAATTACAAAAATATGTCGCATTTGCATTTAGTATTTATTTAAGTTTGTTTTACAAAATCATAAAAATAATGTACATTGCATTTTTAGCATTTAACGTCTAAATTGTGTGATTTTTATAGTTAATTGCTATTTAAATGTGCGATAATTGTTATTTGGACAGATTTTTGAAGTTATAATAGATTTTGAATCAGGGCAGTAATAGTAGTTTTAGGGGTAATACGAGAATTAACCAATTGCAGATTATTTAATTATGGTGGGGGACAAGACGTAATGATAAAAGCAAAAAGGAAAAGGTGGATAATGATGTCTTCTTTTCAAAAAGAGGGAACAAGGGGGCCCACTTTGACTACTTTTCAAAAAGAGGGAACATGGGGGCCCACTTTGACTACTTTTCAAAAAGAGGGAACACGGGGGCCCACGTTGACTACTTTTACTAAAGTAAAAGTGTGGGTAATAATAAAAGTTAAAGGGTGTACATAGTGGAAAAAGATTGGGTCTTGCTTTGGGTATATAGAAGACTCATTTGACACTTAAAGGGGAGGAGATTTTGGGGAGAATTTTGGGAGAGATAAAAATTTCAGAACTAAAGAGGAGATAAGAACATACTTTTAATCTTGAAGAAGAGGATTTAAAAAATATCCGAATACTATTTCCGTGTATTCCTGAGTGTGATCTTAGCCTACTGTTTGCTTCTGGGATTTTCAATTGGCTTCTTGAGTTAACTGTTGGTCCTTTGTTATTGCTTTATTGAGTATTTGCTGGAATTTCTGTTTGGTTTTCAAGTCTACTGCTGGGTTTTCTGACTGCTGGTTGTTTGTTGTTGCTGCGCTGTTTCTACTGTTGCTGATCCTATTCTTCCTTTCCTTGTATTCAAATACAAGGTACACGATAATACTAGCTATTGCAAGCTGAAAAATGTGAAAGCATGAATACATGAAGAATGGAACTTTGAAGTTTTAATTTCGCTTTTTCTTCGTTTCTTTTACTGATTGTATTTAGGCTATTTCATGTATTACTGTTTAATAATTGGAATAAGAGAAAAATAACATAAGTTGGTCTTTAGTGAATCAGCTTGGCAAAATGGGTTAATTCACTAGCTATGAAAGTTTTAATACGGTCAACAGTAGGTCAATCATGAATGGATAGTTAAATTTAGTTAAAGCCAAACAAGACTAGATAATGTTTAAGTTTAATAATCTTTCTAATAAGCTTTAGTAATTGTGGTTAAATCTAATTTCAAATGGCTATGAATAATTAATTCCAATAGTTGTTTTTTTATATAACAATGCGAGCTTCAATCTAGCTATATTTGATTTCTTTTGAATATTAGTTGTCGAATTTCTTATTTTATTTATAATTTCAAATTTTTTCTTTAAAATTCTTTCATTTAATATTGGTCCTAATCTAGCAATTAGTATGTTACATGTTCTTAATTTTTTCTAACTCCTAATTAATTAGGATTTTCTTTCTTTATTTTAGAGACTAAAATTAATAGAAAAAATGTAGTCATTCTAAGATTATCTTTTTTTAAAAATAAAAATAAAAAATAATAATGAGACGAGCCTCGCCAAATAAAATTGCAAATTGCGGGGCCCTCACAAAATGTATGTGTTAATTACTTAGAACTCGGGATAGGCCGCTTTGCGAACTCCACGGCCTTACCCAAAATAACAACACGCTAGTTTCTTTAGGACGCGTCTTAATTAATCTTACTTTCCTAAACTCGGGTGCACATTTATGTGACCCAAATCCAAATCTCAGCGGAGTCAAAGTGTGTCGACGATCACGGGTACATTGATTGTGACGCGGTTCGAAATACATTTTCACAACGTTGCAATTCCCTATAAAATAATAATAATAATAATGAAAGTGGTAAAGAGTTAAAATCCGCACATAAGCTCATAATGTATAAAAAATCAGATAAACAAGCCGAATATGACAGTTGAGCGACCGTGCTAGAACCACGGAACTCGGGAATGCCTAACACCTTCTCCCGGGTTAACAGAATTCCTTATCCGAATTTCTGGTTCACGGACTGTAATACAGAGTCATTATTTTCCTCGATTCGGGATTAAATTGGTGACTTGGGACACCCTAAAATCTCCCAAGTGGCGACTCTAAAATGAATAAACAAATCCCGTTTCGATTGTCCTTTAATTGGAAAAACTCCTTCACCCCTCACGAGGGCAGAAAAAGGAGGTGTGACAGCTCTGGCGACTCTGCTAGGGATCCAAAACCCAGAATCTCTGGTTCAGGGTTCAGAATTTGAGCTTAGATAAATTGTTATATTTGGCTTTATCTGATTTTTACATGTTTGAGCCTAATGTGCTAAATGTTGCTTTTACCGCTTTGATATTATCTGAACTGTATATAAACTGTGCCGAAACCCTTCTCTTCTTACCTCCGGGGATGTGCTTACTGGTTGAGACTCCCTATTCTGTTAGTGTCATACCTTGAAATAAGAAAGAGGCCGGACAAGTTACTAAGCCGGATGGCCCTTTGGTTCCCGGAAAGTTGCCCCTCCTCGATTCGAGTTGTCCGCTCGGGTACACAGTCTAGAACACCGACTCAGGTTTTGAACATAGAATAACATGACTTCATGCTGGATCCCTAGTAGGAACGTTTGTTTGCATCACGTGCATCTGACTTTGGAGGCTCAACACAGGGGTTGGGTCTGTCTAGGACAGGTGTACCAAAAATAAAAATGATCATCCTGGTGCATCTTACTTGCTGCTACTTGTGCATTTATTTGATTCGAACTTGTGTTTTTACCGACTTTCGAATATCACGAATATTGTGAAATTAAAAAAAAAGGAAAAAAAAAGAAATAGCGGTTAGGGAATTAATTATTTATTTTTGAAAAAAAAACCCAATGCCTAAATACTATCAAAACTCTGCCGAAATTTTGAGAAAATGAGAAAAAAATGTTTTATTAGTTTGTTTTATTAAAAGCAAAGGAAAAATAGAAAGAAAAAAAAGAGTCGTTGTTCTGTCTTGTTTTTCAAAAAAAAATAAAAATAGTTTATCTTGCCATGAAAATGAAAAGGAAAAACAGTCTTGTTTTTAAAATGGTTTTTTTTATTATTTATTTATTTGTTTATGAAAATGCCAAAAAATAAAAATAAAAAGAGTCATGCGTTGAACGTGGTTTTATTATTTGTTGCAAATATATATATATATCTAATCCAAAAAAGTTTTTCTGGAAAAGTTTTTTAGACCCCTAATTTTCAAAAAAAATAAATCCAAAAATATTTTCCAATATTGATTTCTTTAGAAAGTCTTTTTAATTGTTTTGTTTTTAAAAAATAATTATAAAAAAGAAGATAAAATAAAAATAAAAATATTTTCTTTTAATTTCTTCCAAAAAATCCGAAAATATTTTCATTCGTCTTTCAAAATTGAATTCAAAATTCAAAAATATTTTTTGTAAGCATATCTTTCATTGAAAGTAAAATTCCAAAAATATTTTCTTTCTGCTTTAGAAGTTTTTCTTTCGAAAATTCAAAAAAAAAATCTTTCGAATTCTTAAAATCTTTTTCTCCTTTGCAAAATGCTTCCTTTCTTCTTTATAAGTCTTTCCTTCAAAAAATAAAATTAAAAGGAAAAAAAAGTTAGTTTATTTACTTTATTCATGGTATCTCGAACTACACGGGTTTGATTCTCACCGGATGTGAGATACGCAGGCAACCCTCATCGGGTCCAACCTCCCCTTTTGCTTAAATAACCAAAAACAAACAAATAAAAAAAAACATGTCAAAATTTTAATTTTGTCATAAAGAATTCGGGTGACGCTGTTTTGTCAAAACATAGCCGAATGTTCCCGAAAGGGACGCCGGAGGGCTGACTTTGCATAAACAGCCACCTTTGGGTTATTTTTTTTTAGTATTTTTTGTCCAGTTAACCCACACAGCCTTAAAAATCTTCGTCCCCGAGGCGCTAAAGGGCCGTGTTTGCAACACCAGGTTTTTATTATAATTTGAAAAAAAAAACAAAGAGTCAGCGATCAGGTGAATACCGTTTGGGTTTTTGGTCAAAATAAGCCGAGCCAGCTTTGGCAGCGTCTTAAGCCGTTCTTGCCGAAATAGCCTTAGAGTATCTTTCAGTTGTCGAAAGGCTATTTTCGTAAAAAACGGACAAGTTTGTAAAGTGTCATAAAATAATCCTCCCCGGCCTCAAAATTCATGTGAAATTTGGAAGGGGCCACATTTGCAAAAAATAACCGTTTGGTTGCATTTGTCAAACGGAGAAAGGGAGCTGGCCTTTTGTTTTGAGGTTGTAAATCTTTTGACTAGAATATATGGGTTGTTTGATTTTTGAGTTTGTTGGTCATCTTTCAATCTTTGAAACCCAGTTTGTTTTATTATGAAAATCGATAAAGAAAAAAAATGTCTCATTGTTGTTACCTTTCATTTTGTCCGAATTACGCAATGTCTGATTCATGCGGGGTCATGATACGTAGGCAATCTCCATAAGATTCGACCACCACAAAAAAAAGGAATAATAATATTAATAAAAAAAATAATAATAAAGGAAAGTGTAGGAGATTTTCAAAGGGGCACAATTACAAGAAGCCGGAACGACGCACATAACTGAAGTGAATGCGTGATAGAACGGTCTAACTGCTTAGGGGCACTGTATCTCTGATATTTGATTATCTGTCAAATGCCCTAACACTAACGTGATGACTTCACTTTGCTGTTGTTCATATATAGAAAAGTGGTTGGCTGTGGTAACTCCTCCTTGCAAAGCAAAGTCAAAGGACAATGACTCAGAACCGCATAACCGAGTGGGTCGGTACTGATGACCGACAACAACTGGTCGAACAGAACAACGGGTTGGTAGAAGAAGTAAAAATGCTGAGACAGCATGTGACAGACATGTATCAGGCATGGATGACTGGGAAAGCACCACCCCCTCCACCGCCTAGCCTCTTGAACTCTGTCATTACCCAAGCACCCAACACCATAACGGAAGATCCTCCATACTCTCCATCCCAACCCACTTATGGCAGCTTTCCCAGCTGCCCGAGTAGCTCCATCACTCGTCAACGCTACTCCCCTCCCCAACGCTACTTCTCTCCACGAGATTCCCAAAGACGGGCTTCACTTTTCAAATACCCAGCTCCACAAAAGGCCTATCCACCCTCACAAACCTACCGGAAGCCCCCTGGATCAGGTTTCCGGCCCAATCAAGCATTTAGGAACGAGAGGTTGCTGAAACGAGGAAAGGCTCTCACCCCTATCGGAATATCTTTTGCAAGTCTGTTTGAAAGGCTAAGGCATGCTGGCCTGATTGAGACGCTCCCCGCATATACTCCAGATCCACGTGCAAGAAACTTTGATTCGGCAGCACGATGCGCATACCATTCCAATGTCAGAGGGCACAATATTGAGAGATGTCGTAATCTGAAAAGGGAAGTAGAGAAAATGATCCAAAAGGGCGGATTGTGATCAATAACAGTGACATGGAGCACTCGAACCTTATCGAGAACTTGTTGACGGAGGTTGATGATGTTGAAGCTGGTAATGGTCTTGGAAGTATTGATGCAAAGCTCAGTGGCTAAGATGCCAGGTTTGATAATTGGGAGGGCGCTTCGTTCCTTGGTTATCAAGAGATAAGCTTTTGATTGTTTATTTTGTTGTCATTTCTGTTCTCCGGATTATTAAGTTTGTAATTCGGATTTTGTCTTGTGTCAAACCTTCTTATCTTTCCATTTTTTCATAGCGGTTTGTTTAAGTTTTGTCCAGGCTATTTTAGGATTTTATTCTGGTTTGTTTCGTTTGTTTTGTTATTCAAACCATTTCACCGGTAATCTAATGCAAAATCCGGTCTTTTATTATTTCCCGTCATCTTTTGTTTGGTCCTTCTATCATTTTTGTTCAGCACCGATTCTGGTGACATGACATGCGCACACAATTTGGGCCTGATCTTAAAAGATAATCATAAAACCATTGGGAGGTGATCAGAACATTTAAAAGGAATAAAGACGGTTTGAGATTATTCGGAGCTCGAGTCATACAGAACTAGGGCAAGTAAAACACAAAGAAAACCGTTAAAAGCAAGATTCGCCTTTCATGATAATGAGAGTGAGAGTATTGCCCAACGGTGCTTTAAAAATGACGAAAGAAAAAGGCAAATGTATGCACATGGTTATGAAGCCCAGCACAATCAGAAGATATGGTGAATATTTAATGGTGTTGTTTGTGCTTGGCGTGTTTTGAAGATTGGAATGACGAAGGCATTTTATTCTGCTATCTAAACACTTTCTCCTTCGTTAACCCTTTGAGCCTTATTTGTTTTTTTTCATACCCCTCTTTCGGAATCAGTAGCAAAGAGTAGAAACACAAACATAAAAAGATAAGATAAGAAAAAAAACACAAAAAGAAAAAGAAAAAAAATCAACAAAACGACAAAAGAAAAATAAAGAAAAAGAAGAAAAGAAAAATGATAACAAAAAACAAAAGAAAGTCAGAAGAAAACAGAGGAATTGGGAACTACGTTTGACCTGATTCCTCAAAGAGGATACGTAGGCGCTTCACGGCTCGGTCATAGGGTGCATAATGTGCATTGGGTGCATAGTGTGCATAGGGTGCATAGTGTGCATAGTGTAACGTAGTATAACAAAAATAAATAATCCCCAAGCAAGAAACTGAGGCAAGGGTTGCGCTTGTTGTAAACAAATATGGTTCCGAAGGTTGTAATTTTGAACCTCAAATTGATTTGTTTTTTAGCCTTTAATACCCTTTCTTTCTAGCCTATCCAAAAACCCACATTACGGTCCAAAGAAAGACCTTCTGATCAGTCTTCAAAAGATGCCAAGTCAGACAAATGAGAGTCTTACCGATGAACATAACACTCTGATCCACAGTAGAAAGGACTCTAATCCCCAGCAGAGAGAGTCATATCGGCTACACTCCAAATCCCCATTTGGAAAATGATACAAATGAGAGAGTCTTATCGGTGAAAATCTTCACGGTCACCATAAGGCGATGAAAGCTGAGAGAAAAACCAAAATGAGAGAGGCTTGATAGTGAAAACCCTTCGGACACTACAAGTCGAATAAGATTGAGAATCAGATGGGGAATCGCCAAATGAAGATCTTGAAAGACAATTGACAGCGGATGATAGGCCACATGTGCATGTCATGACCATTAGAGTCGATATCTGCGTTTGATAGGTTTTTATTTATAGTTTCTTTTGTTAAAGAGTCATATTTTTCCTTTGTCTTTTATTTTGTTCCTTTTTATCTTTCTCCTTTCATAGAAAAATTCCCCAATAGAGTCTGTTTGGTCAGAACAAGTGAGAAATGACTTCAAAATATGCCATCAGCTTTCCAATTATGCAAGATGAGATCTGACTAGTACATCCAAGTGATATAGTCAGCAAGGAACAAGCGCGAGGCCAGTGTCAAGAAAGATATCCCCAGCAAAAGGGAATTGACAAAAGGATTGACGAGTGTCAAGAGGGATATCCTTGCCGAAATCAAAGGTTATAAACCTCAAGGCCAAGGCCCGTGGACAAATCAAGGAGAGAAATGATCATGATTTGGGAAATTCATACGAGACTAAAAGGTCGGGGAAATGCCAGTTTCCGAGCTATGCCACAAAAGAAGAGGGATATCCCCAGCAGAAAGGGATTATCCCCAGCAAATAATATCATCCCCAACAAGTTGTGGAACGCAGAGCAAGGAAGGAGAAAGGGAAAAGCCATCCTAGTAGGAGTATCACAACCAACCACCATGTTTTAAACTAACAAATTTTGTTTGATTTGAAATAGGTAAAGGAAATGGCAATGATAACGGAAATGAATGCCACAAGAGAGATTATCAAACTGGGGCAAAAAATTTTCCTTTCATTTTGAAAATTTTCTGGAAGTCAGGTACCCATTTGGGGAAGAATAAAAGATAGTACCAGTCTCAAGGGAAGTGATCTTTGAACCAGTGTTACCCCCAGCATAACAAGTTTTAATGAAGGAAGTTGTTCCCCAGCGGACGGAACAAAAGGATGAAACTTATGCTCAAAGAAGCAAAAGGTCGGCCAGTACCATTCCCAGCAGCCTTCCAAAGAGTGAAGCACTAGTTTTGAAGAATCAAAATCCCCCAGCAGTGTTATCCTCGACAGCGTTATCCCCAGCTGATAACTTTTTATCCCCTAACAGGTAAGTAAATAATTCCCCAGTAGTGTTATCCCCAGCAGTTACGAGGGAAGACAACACAAGTTTTTAAGGAAATGGTTCACGCATAGGAGATGCACTTCCTAAGTTTAGTTTTACCAATAGGAGACGCACTTCCTAAGTTTAGTTTTACCAATAGGAGATGCACTTCCTAAGTTTAGTTTTACCAATAGGAGACGCACTTCCTAAGTTTAGTTTTACCCATAGGAGACACACTTCCTAAGTTTACTTTTACACCATAGGAAACGCACTTCCTAAGTTTATTTTTACCCTAGGAGACGCACTTCTTGAGTTTATTTTCATTCATAGGAGACGCACTTCCTAGTTTAAAGTCATTAAAGTTTTACCCATATGAGACGCACTTCCTAAGTTTATTTTTACCCCTAGGAGACGCACTTCCTAAGTTTAATTTCATGCTAGGAGACGCACTTCCTAAGTTTAATTTCATGCATAGGAGACGCACTTCCTAAATTAAGTTTCACCCCTAGGAGACGCACTTCCTAGTCTGGTTCATTTAAGTTCATTTGTAGGAGACGCACTTCCTAGTTTGAATCATTGAAGTTTCACCCCTAGAAAATGCATTTCGTAGTCTGGGTCGTTCAGGTTATATTTTGCTTTAGGAGACGCACTTCCTAAAAATGAGAGTTTACCACTAGGAGACACATTTCCTGATCTTGGTACAAGTTTTACTCGTAAGAGACGCACTTCCTAGTTGGGTTCATCCTCAAATAGGATATGTTGGGTTCATCTGCCCTCAAATAGGATATGTTGGGTTCATCCGCCCTCGAATAGGATATGTCGGGTTCATCCGCCCTCGAATAGGATATGTCGGGTTCATCCGCCCTCAAATAGGATATGTCGGGTTCATCCGCCCTCAAATAGGATATGTCGGGTTCATCCGCCCTCGAATAGGATATGTCAGGTTCATCCGCCCTCGAATAGGATATGTCGGGTTCATCCGCCCTCGAATAGGATATGTCGGGTTCATCCGCCCTCGCATAGGATATGTCGGGTTCATCCGCCCTCGAATACGATATGTCGGGTTCATCCGCCCTCAAATAGGATATGTCGGGTTCATCCGCTCTTAAATAGGATATGTCGGGTTCATCCGCCCTCAAATAGGATATGTCGGGTTCATCTGCCCTCGAATAGGATATGTCGGGTTCATCCGCCCTCGAATAGGATATGTCGGGTTCATCCGTCCTTGAATAGGATATGCTGGGTTCATCCGCCCTCGAATAGGATATGTTGGGTTCATCCGCCCTCGAATAGGATATGTCGGGTTCATCTGCCCTCGAATAGGATATGTCAGGTTCATCCGCCCTCAAATAGGATATGTCGGGTTCCTCCGCCCTCAAATAGGATATGTCGGGTTCATACGCCCTCAAATAGGATATGTTGGGTTCATCCGCCCTCAAATAGGATATTTTGGGTTCATCCGCCCTCAAATAGGATTTTATTTTCAAAGTTGTTGTTGAGGTCAGGAGCCCGCCTGAAGAGAGGAAAGGCGTTTTATTTTTAAAAGTTGTTGAAATGTCGCCAGCCTAAAGAAAGGAATGACATTTTATTTTCAAAGTTGTTGAAGTCAAGAGCCCGCCTGAAGAGAGGAAAGGCGTTTTATTTTTAAAAGTTGTTGAAATCTCGCCAGCCTAAAAAAAGGAATGGCATTTTATTTTCAGGGTTGTTTGTTGAAGTCAGGAGCCCGCCTGAAGAGAGAAAAGACGTTTTATTTTTTAAAGTTGTTGAAATCTCGCCAGCCTAAAGAAAGGAATGGCGTTTTATTTTTCAAAAGTTGTTGTTGAGGTCAGGAGCCCGCCTGAAGAGAGGAAAGGCGTTTTATTTTTAAAGTTATTTAAATCTTGCCAACCCAAAGAAAGGAATGGCATTTTATTTTCAAAAGTTTTTGTTGAAGTCAGAAGCCCGCCTGAAGAGAGGAAAGGCATTTTATTTTTCAAAGTTGTTGTTGAGGTCAGGAGCCCGCCTGAAGAGAGGAAAGGCGTTTTATTAAAGTTGTTTAAATCTCGCCAACCTAAAGGAAGGAATGACACTTTATTTTCAAAAGTTGTTGTTGAAATCAGGAGTCCGCCTGAAGAGAGGAAAGGCGTTTATTTTTCAAAGTTGTTGAAGTCAGGAGCCCGCCTGAAGAGAGGAAAGGCGTTTTATTTTTAAAGTTGTTTAAATCTCTCCAACCTAAAGGAAGGAATGACACTTTATTTTCAAAAGTTGTTGTTGAAATCAGGAGCCCGCCTGAAGAGAGGAAAGGCGTTTTATTTTAAAAGTTGTTGAAATCTCGCCAGCCTAAAGAAAGGAATGACATTTTATTTTCAAAGTTGTTGAAGTCAGGAGCCCGCTTGAAGAGAGGAAAGGCGTTTTATTTTTAAAAAGGGTTGTTGAAATCTCGCCAGCCTAAATAAAGGAATGACATTTTATTTTCAAAGTTGTTGTTGAAGTCAGGAGCCCGCCTGAAGAGAGGAAAGGCGTTTTTTATTTTTAAAAATTTTTGAAATCTCGCCAGCCTAAAGAAAGGAATGACATTTTATTTTCATAGTTGTTTGTTGAAGTGAGGAGCCCGCCTGAAGATAGGAAAGGCGTTTTATTTTTCAAAGTTGTTTGTTGAAGTCAGGAGCCCGCCTGAAGAGAGGAAAGGCGTTTTATTTTTCAAAGTTTCTATTGAAGTCAGGCGCCCATTTGTATAACGAGAGGAATACTTTTCAGTCTTTACATTTCATGTCTCAGGCGCCCACCTATATAACGAGAGGAATACTTTTTAGTCTTTACATTTCATGTCTCAGGCGCCCACCTATATAACGAGAGGAATACTTTTCAGTCTTTACATTTCATGTCAGGCGCCCACCTACATAACGAGAGGAATACTTTTCAGTCTTTACATTTCATGTCTTAGGCGCCCACCTGTATAACGAGAGGAATACTTTTCAGTCTTTACATTTAATTTCTCAGGCGCCCACCTACATAACGAGAGGAATACTTTTCAGTCTTTACATTTCACGTCTCAGGCGCCCACCTGTATAACGAGAGGAATACTTTTCAGTCTTATACTTCAGGTCTTGAAATCAGTAGCCCCTCCGGAAAGCAGAAGGTTACAACAGGAATCCCCAGCAGGAAACAATAAAAATCCCCAGCACCGGAAAGCAGAAGGTTGCAACAAAAGGTCCCAGCACAAGTTCAAGCGCATGAGTCAAAAGGAAGAAAAGACGAGTCTTGAAAGAAGCGGCCTGTGAACATTAAATTATGCCCAGCATAACAAATCTGATGAAGAGAGCCGTATTCCCAGAGGAACCGCCGAAAATCTTAATGAAGGGGGCCATATCCCCAGTAGACCGAACAAAATGATGAAAACTGGTATTCAGAAAAGCAAAAGGCCAGTGTCATCCCCAAATTCTCGAAAGAAAAGCACCGGAAGAAACACAAGCCGACAAGAAAGCAAGGCAACAAGAACAAGTTGAAGATAGATGAGATCTTATGATCCGTAGTCTAGCCTAGCTTCTTGTTTTCTTTTAAGAACGGTGTAACAAGGAGATCGGTAAGCAATGGTAATAGCATGCAACAGCAGTAACATTGCAGTCCCATGGTAGTCCCAGCTACCAAAACTTCCCAAACTACATTAACCTGATTCCCCTTTAGCCAGGGATATGTAGGAAACCTTTGAAGCAAAGGTTCGGTTAAATCTTTTTCAAAAAATGCTTCACACGAAGTATTCGGATGGGCAAAAATCGCTCACTTTATCTTTGCACGAAAACCCTTCGTGTCTTCGGGCAAAGAGGGGCAGCTGTAAGCACGTGATTTTTGCCCTATGAGAGAATTACTCCCAAAAAATCCAAAATAAAACAATTTTCCTTTGTGTGCAATTTTAAAATTTTTGTGGCATTTTTGATAATTATTTGTATTTCTGTCTGTGCGTATTTATTGGTTAAATTAATAAAAAATTACAAAAATATGTCGCATTTGCATTTAGTATTTATTTAAGTTTGTTTTACAAAATCATAAAAATAATGTACGTTGCATTTTTAGCATTTAACGTCTAAATTGTGTGATTTTTATAGTTAATTGCTATTTAAATGTGCGATAATTGTTATTTGGACAGATTTTTGAAGTTATAACAGATTTTGAATCAGGGCAGTAACAATAGTTTTAGGGGTAATACGGGAATTAACCAATTACAGATTATTTAATTATGGTGGAGGACAAGACGTAATGATAAAAGCAAAAAGGAAAATGTGGATAATGATGTCTTCTTTTCAAAAAGAGGGAACAAGGGGGCCCACTTTGACTACTTTTTAAAAAGAGGGAACACGGGGGCCCACGTTGACTACTTTTACTAAAGTAAAAGTGTGGGTAATAATAAAAGTTAAATGGTGCACATAGTGGAAGAAGATTGGGTCTTGCTTTGGGTATATAAGAGACTCATTTGACACTTAAAGGGGAGGAGATTTTAGGGAGAATTTTGGGAGAGATAAAAATTTCAGAACTAAAGAGGAGATAAGAACATACTTTTAATCTTGAAGAAGAGGATTTCTAAAATATCCGAATACTATTTTCGTGTATTCTTGAGTGTGATCTCTGCCTACTGTTTGCTTCCGGGATTTTCAATTGGCTTCTTGAGTTAATTGTTGGTCCTTTGTTATTGCTTTATTGAGTGTTTGCTGGAATTTCTGTTTGGTTTTCAAGTCTACTGCTGGGTTTTCTGACTGCTGGTTGTTTGTTGTTGCTGCGCTGTTTCTACTGTTGTTGATCCTATTCTTCCTTTCCTTGTATTCAAATACCAGGTACACGATAATACTAGCTATTACAAGCTGAAAAATGTGAAAGCATGAATACATGAAGAATGGAACTTTGAAGTTTTAATTTCGCTTTTTCTTCGTTTCTTTTACTGATTGTATTTAGGCTATTTCATGTATTACTGTTTAATAATTGGAATAAGAGAAAAATAACATAAGTTGGTCTTTAGTGAATCAGCTTGGCAAAATGGGTTAATTCACTAGCTATGAAAGTTTTAATACGGTCAACAGTAGGTCAATCATGAATGGATAGTTAAATTTAGTTAAAGCCAAACAAGACTAGATAATGTTTAAGTTTAATAATCTTTCTAATAAGCTTTAGTAATTGTGGTTAAATCTAGTTTCAAATGGTTATGAATAAGTAATTCCAATAGTTGTTTTTTTTTATATAACAATGCGAGCTTCAATCTAGCTATATTTGATTTCTTTTGAATATTAGTTGTCGAATTTCTTATTTTATTTATAATTTCGAATTTTTTCTTTAAAATTCTTTCATTTAATATTGGTCCTAATCTAGCAATTAGTATGTTACATGTTCTTAATTTTTTCTAACTCCTAATTAATTAGGATTTTCTTTCTTTATTTTAGAGACTAAACTTAATAGAAAAAATGTAGTCATTCTAAGATTATCTTTTTTAAAAAAAAAATAAAAAAAAATAATGAGACGAGCCTCGCCAAATAAAATTGCAAATTGCGGGGCCCTCACAAAATGTATGTGTTAATTACTTAGAACTCGGGATAGGCCGCTTAGCGAACTCCACGGCCTTACCCAAAATAACAACACGTTAGTTTCTTTAGGACGCGTCTTAATTAATCTTACTTTCCTAAACTCGGGTGCACATTTATGTGACCCAAATCCAAATCTCAGCGGAGTCAAAGTGTGTCGACGATCATGGGTACATTGATTGTGACGCGGTTCGAAATACATTTTTACAACGTTGCAATTCCCTGTAAAATAATAATAATAATAATAATGAAAGCGGTAAAGAGTTAAAATCCGCACATAAGCTCATAATTGTATAAAAAATCAGATAAACAAGTCGAATATGACAGTTGAGCGACCGTGCTAGAACCACGGAACTCGGGAATGCCTAACACCTTCTCCCGGGTTAACAGAATTCCTTATCCGAATTTCTGGTTCGCGGACTGTAATACAGAGTCATTCTTTTCCTCGATTCGGGATTAAATTGGTGACTTGGGACACCCTAAATCTCCCAAGTGGCGACTCTGAAATGAATAAACAAATCCCATTTCAATTGTCCTTTAATTGGAAAAACTCCTTCACCCCTCGCGGGGCGAAAAAAGGAGGTGTGACATGGAGTTTTAAGGATGCAGGGTCGTGTTTGCGTGCCCAATGTAGATGGATTTTGTGAGTTGATTATCGAGGAGGTCCATAGTTTCCAGTATTCTAATCATCCGGGTGCTGCCAAGATGTATCAGGACTTGTGGCAACATTATTGGTGGAGGAGGATGAAGAAGGATATAGTGGCATATGTAGCTCGGTGTCTAAATTGTTATCAAGTAAAGTATGAGCATTAGAGGCCTGGTGGTTTACTTTAAAAAATAGAGATTCCTAAGTGGAAGTGGGAACGTATCACTATGGACTTCGTTGTCGGGCTCCCACAAATTCAGCGGAAGTTTGATGCAGTTTGGATGATTGTGGACAGCCTAACCTAGTCAGCGCATTTCATTCCTGTGGCAGTTACCTATTCTTTGGAGCGGTTAGCTGAGATCTACATTCGCGAGATTGTTAGTTTTCACGGTGTGCCCATGTCTATCATTTATGATCGAGGTATGTAGTTCACCTCGCACTTCTGGAGGGCAGTACAACATGAGTTGGGCACGCGGGTTGAGTTGAGCACAATATTTTATCCTCAGACGGACGGACAGTCCGAGCGCACTATTCAAATATTGGAGGATATGCTCCGCGCTTGTGATATAGATTTCAGAGGTTCTTGGGATCAGTTCTTGCCACTTGCGGAGTTTGCCGACAACAACAGCTACCAGTCGAGCATTCAGATGGCTCCATATGAGGTATTATATGGGAGGTGTCACACCTCCTTTTTACCATCCGAGAGGGTATATAAGAGAGTTTTTCCAATCAAAATGACATAAATCGAAATGAGATTATTTTATTTATTTTTCAGAGTCGCCACTTGGAATATTTATTATGGTGTCCCAAGTCACCGATTTATTTTAAATCCCAAATCGAGGAGAATTGACTTTATTTAAAAGTTTGCGAAACCAGAAATTCTAGGTAAGGAATTATGTTAACCCGGGAGAAGGTGTTAGGCATTCTCGGGTTCCGTGGTTCTAGCACAGTCGCTTAACTATTAATAATTGGCCTAATTATCTGATTTATTACATGTTTTAAACATATTGTGCAATTTATTCCTTTTACCGCTTTTAGTTAATTATTTAACCATTTTTAGAATTTATGAAATTATTTCTTGAACAAGTTACAATTGTCGTACACTTGCTATTTTGGAACACACCTCAAACCACGTTACATGAAATGCACCCGCGATTTGCGACATGCTTATTTTTATTAATATTCAAATTTATTATGATCGGGTTACATGAAATGCATACCTGATTTTGGGGATTAAGTATCATAACTATGTCATGGGAATCGTACCTATAGTCACGATGTTTTATTATTAATCGCGCCTAAAGCAAGTTACGATGTTTGTGATTTTTTCCCTAATCTAATTTGAGATTGTTGTGAGGCCATGAGTTATGAAAAATGGAATTTGTGGAAGGAAGTATAGAGATGAAGAGTTGGTATAGCATTTATAAATGGACAAACGAAATCAGATCTCCGGCAATAACACTTGCACATGGATAACGAAATCAAATCTCTAAATTTTTTTTACAAAAGATGGAAATCACTAAAAGACAAAGTCGGTAAATGAATTCTTACCAAGAAAATTTTGCAGTTGCCTTTTTTTTTTGGAGCTTTGTCAAGAAAAACTATTGAAACAATTTATGGAAATGAAAATCAAGTATGAGAATGAAATTTCATTAAACCAACGCCCAACACCTCCCACCTCAAATATATATATATATATATATATGTCATACACATTGCAACAAATTATTCTAATAATGAACCCAAACGATAACAGGTAAGAAGTAGAGAGGTCTCGGATTTGAAGACAAATATGCTGTTACAACTTACGGAAGGCCTTCCATTAACCACAATATTACACGAAGCAGGGAAGACAAGACGAGTACCTAGAGCGCAAGTCTACAGCTCCAAAAACCATATAACCCAGCAGCTCCAAAAACCAAACAACTTCAGCAGATTCGACAACTTCAACAGCTCAAACCATTTACAGAAATCCCAGAAAATGGGCAGTAATTGAATGAAAACCCGAAACCAGCTTTAAATCTTCCTTTTCATTATTTTCTTTTTCTTTTTTGATTTTTTAGAGTTCTTCTTTTTTTAGATCTGAAATTCGGTACTTTTAAATTCGGATGTTTTTGTCTGTGAAAGTGAGAAAAGAATGAAAAAAGAGAGGGGGAATGAAGAAGAAGAAGGGGAGGGTGTTCGTTCCTTTTGTTTTTAAGAGAGGAATCCTCTCTTCTCTGATTAGGTCCATGTGGGTGTGTGTTTTTTAGAGAAAAATGAGGCAGTGTTATCTGAATGAGTGTCTTCCAGCCGAAACAGGTGCACCGTTTCTCTCTTTTGTTGTAGAGGAGAGATCTGTTACATTTTTTTGTCTAGGTTAGAAAATGAGAAAAGGGTTAGGTTTTAATGAAGATAGAGTTTGGCCATGTGGGTATTGGTATGGTATTGGGCCAATTAAAGCTGACCCGATCCGATTTTAATTCAAAAACAAGCCCCTTTTCTTGTCATATTTTTCTTACTTCTTCTTTGATTTTAAAATCTAATAAAATCCTAAATTAATCTAATTTGTAAAAATTAAAATTATTTATCTATTAAAATAACCAATTAACTTAAAATTAAATAAAAACACTAATTTCTAAAGACTAAAAACTAAATATGTAAAATGACCATTTTGTGATTTTTTCCCTTAATAATGCAATTAACTCAATGTAATTAATTCCTAAATGCAAATTGAACCTAGGATGGCATGAAATTAAAATGTGACAATTTTTATGATTTTAAAAATATTAAACATGCATGAGATGCAACTAAATAAAGAGAAATTCCTAAAATTCATTAAAATTATTCTTTATTTATTTTTAGGAGTTATTTTCATGTAGGGCAAAAATTAAGTGCTCACAGCTGCCCCTCTTTGCTCAGAAACATGAAGAGTTTTTGGGCAAAGATAAAGTGAGCAACTACGAGGAACTTTTGCCCGTTTGAAACTCCATTTGGAAGCATTTTTTGAAAAAGTCTGACTGAACCTTGCTTCGGAGGTTGCCTATATATCTTTGGCTATAAAAGAATCAGGTTAGTGTAGTTCTGGAAATTTTGGTAGCTGGGACTACCGAGAAGCTGTGATTTCACTGATGTTGTTGCTGTTACTGCTTGCTGAGCTCCTTATTACACCAAAATTAAAGATGAAAAGCTAAACTAGCTAAGCCTATCAACTATGAGTTACAAGATTCCTATCTATAAACCTTCTAAAGCTTGATCTTGAGTCTTGGCTAGTTCTTCCTGCAGATTCTGATCAGAATCTTGATGCTCATTAGCTGCAACCGCTGGTTCATTCTTCTTCAAATTTTCAGATCAAGGCGGGACATGCAAAGCTTGTGACTTCAATCATATCTTGAGCAGTCTGCATCTTTTCTCCGCTTCTACACTTAGAGTTCACTTCTTTTCTTGTTTTTCTTTTCTTTTATTTGAATCGAGACTTCTTATTTTGGTCGCCTTGAAACTTGTGCCTCAAGGTAAAAACCTGTTCAGGCACCAAAACAAACAAACGAACGAATTTTTCTGCCCCAGTTTTCACCAGAAAAATTTCGTGAGTTATTGTAACAAAAATCTAAATTACTTCTTTATTGAAGGCAATAAAATCAGGATTGTGTATCCTTGGGAGAAAAGAGATTAAAGAGTGGAGCCCTATATCTAAAAGGAAATCAAATGGGGAACGGAGGTCCTAAGTTGGAAAAATTACCAGGTTATGCTGGTATCAACTAAGGAATGGGACCCTATGCCGGAAAAGATTACCAGGTTATGCTGGCAAAGCTAGGGAGTGAGACTCTATGTTGGAAAAGATTACTAGGTTATGCTGGCATCATCTAGGGAATGGGACCCTATGTTGGAAAAAATTACCAGGTTATGCTGGAAAAATCATCGAGTTATGCCGGAAAAGTCCTCGGGTTGTGCCGGAAAAGTCATCAGATTATGCCGAAAAGGTCCTCGGGTTATGTCGGGAAATTTATCGGGTTATACCGGAAAGGTCCTCGGGTTATACCGGAAAGGTCCTCGGGTTATGCCAGGGAAGTCATCGGGTTATGCCGGAAAGGTCCTAGGGTTATGCCGGGGAAGTTATCGGGTTATACCGGAAAGGTCCTTGGGTCTTGCCGGGGAAGGTCCTGGGGTTATGCCGGGAAAGTCATTGGGTTATGTCAGAAAGGTCCTCGGGTTATCCCGAAAAAGTCATCGGGTTATGCTGGAAAGGTCCTCGGGTTATGCTGGGGAAGTCATCGGGTTATGCTAGAAAGGTCCTCGGGTTATGCCGGAGAAGTCATCGGGTTATGCCGGAAAGGTCCTCGGGTTATGCCGGGAAAGTCATCGGGTTATGCCGAAAAGGTCCTCGGGTTATGCCGGGGAAGTCATCGGGTTATGCTGGAAAGGTCCTCGGGTTATGTCGGGGAAGTCATCGACTTATGCCAGAAAGGTCCTCGGGTTATGCCGGGAATCAACTAGGGAGTGGGTCCCTATGTTGGAAAGATTACCAGGTTATGCTGGCATCGACTAAGGAATGAGACCCTATGTTGAAAAGATTACCAGGTTATGCTGGCATCAACTAGGGAGTGGGACCCTATGTTAGAAAAGACGCATCTAGGGATTGAAGACCCTATATTACCATGATTTTGAATTTTTTTTCTCTTTTTTTTCATTTGCTTCATCATTTTTTCTCTTTTTTTTTTTAATTTCATAGAATGAGTAAATGTGAGAAAGAATTATGGAGGAGACTTCCCTTTTTGGGTTGTTGCTGCAAAGCTATTTTTAGCCCTTGCGCAGGTTCTTTTTGGTCGCACCTGCTTCTTTCAAGGTTACTTTTAGATTGCACTTGTTTCCTGTTTTTCAAACAAAGAACAATTTGTCAGTTTGAAACGGTGGTTGGTTTTGTGGCCTTGATTATTTCAACCATTTGATCTCGGCCCCTTTCATCTGCAACTGGTTGTTTCTTGAATACCGATTGCATTTCTGACCCTGGAGAAACTCTGGCTTTTCCAGACTTTGCCATGACGATTGGTCAGTGGGACTCACCATTTTCGACTTTATTTTGCCTCTCTAGGCCTTTCCCTTCCGACTTGTTGTTTTTTCTCTCTTTTTTTTTCGGGGCATTGGGGAACTTTTGGCTCCTCAAAGTTTGTCGCACCGTCTAGTCGCGTGGGACTTAACCTTTTTCAACTTTATTTCGCCTTCATAGGCCTTTCATTTCTGGCTTTTTTCTTCCAACTTTAGTTTCAGAGCATTTGGGATTCTTTGGCTTCTCAAATCTTTGATGCCCCTGACGAGGCTGGGTGCCTTGTTGCACATTAGCTCGCGTCAAATAAGAACCTGTAAATCAGTCTTGCCATCCTTTCTTTGTCTCAGTTCCAGAATAGAGTTAAACCGAAAGAGATTCAAAGAAAATAATAGAATAGAGAATGAGTTTAAAACAAGAAGTGTCCCTTTCGAGGAAAGGGAAAAAGGACTTACTAGAGTACATGCGGACTTCAATGAACATGACATGCCTTTTAGACTGGATGCATGTTCTGTGTAAACCGTCTGACTCCCAGAAATTCATCACAACTTTTGCCACAAAATCGAAAAACCTTGCCAGGACTCTGTCGATGTCGACGGCTGTGAGGATCCTCTTTTCGATCAGGGGCGCCTTTTGCGGGTTTTCACCATCTAACCTCTCTCATTTCTCTTCTCACCATCGCCTTACAGCGCTCTTTGCGAGTTTTCACTAACAAGACTCTCTCATTTTTTATTTTTTTGCTTATCATCGCCTTACGGTGCCCGTGAGGATTTTCACCAATAAGACACTCTCATTTTATTTCTCTCATTTTGTTGTGTCAGATCCAAGTAACTGGATACTCCCATTTTGAACCTCTTTGTCGGTTGATCAGAAGGACTTGAACAGGGTTTTGGGGTAAAAAGCATTTGGACTGAATTATAACCTTGGAACCTTTCAGGCGAACCCATCGCCGAAGCTTTGTAACTTTTGCCCCAGTTTCAACTTTTGGGGGAATTTGGATTTTTATTTTGGTGTGACTGAACCCCAGAGAGAGGTTGCTTACGTATCCTTTCGAAATCAAGTCAAACGTAGTTCAAAAAGCTTTATTTTTTATTTTCTTTTGTTTTTCTGTTTTATTTTGTTTTCTCTTTCTTTTTCCTTTCCTTTCCCTTTTTGTCATTTCATTTTCCTTGTCTTTTCTTCCCCTTTTTTGCATCTTTCTTTTTTTTTTCTCCATTTTTCCATTCATTGTTTTTTCATTCTTGTCACGCCCCAAACTAGGGGAGGCACGACTGACACTCGATACTGTATTCGATCGAGTTGGTCACTAAACATACTAGCTAACTAAACTGGGGCCCAACAGATCGAGCAACACAACATCTGAAATACTAAGCCTGGACCATTAAAGTTATGACCTGAATAACAATAAGCCATATAAACAAAGGTAGACGAGCCAAAATAATAAAGAACTAGTTGGCTGACAAGGCCGCTATTGGAGACATATATGCCTACACACATATATATACATGCCAAGCCTATGGGCTGGATACTGAAAGCTGCAAAAAGAAACCAAGAATACTGTGTCCACAATAGCCTCTAAGAGTGTCATAAGCACTGTCGGAACAAGGCCCCGACTATACCCAAACTGCACACAAAAGTAACCATCCTATGAAAGCTCCAGGAAGAGGTGGAGCTTACCAACTCACAGCTGAACCCCGAAATCCTAGCGGAGGGGTCGATCAGAATCCCTACCTGGACCTGCACGCAAGAAACAAAAATGCAGTGTCTCCAGGCAACGGGACATCAGTACGAATAAAAATGTACTGGTATGTAAGAAAGAAAGTAGAATCATACATAGCTGATGTAAAAAAATAATAGTGAAACCACCTGACACTGAAACTCTTATAGCCTCCATGACCGACATCCGACCTCATAGTAATCAATTATGCATGGTATGCTCGTGTAAGCGTATGTCGTGAATACATATATATTGATGCAAATGCATGACATACCCAACCAAATGCTAGCAATGGCGGTCTCTCCCGGTAGCTAACCGGTATCATATTGCCAACCTGTGGCCATCTGTACAATATATATAGTTTTTCGGGCAAATAGGCCCCTTACCTCCGATTATAGCTCAAAGTCCATGCATAATATGCCATGCATGATATGAACTTTGAATTCACATAATAGGCCATAACAAGAACTTAGTCTATCTTGGCTCATTGGTACTCTTATTCTTATAGTCTCATAATCATCTTCGTATCTCATACAATTGTCTCGTGGAACCTCATATGTTTTCGTTGAATAAATAAGCTTGAAAACTTAACTCGACTTTTAGAAAGATAACTTAACTCTGAAGATGTTCATAAAAAGCTTAAGGTGCTTCACTTAGTCCTTATACCTGATTTCTTGATAATTAGTAAATGAAAGTATATCAAAAATCAAGTGTTTTAATAGTTTAAACGTAAAATTTATATTTGATATTTTTGGAAATCGATGTGTCAATTTAGAGATTTTAAAATATACTTTAACAAGGAAGAAAGACTGGTCGTAAATACTAAATGCCTTTATTTTATTTAGTCACACAACCCAAAGACGAATAAGAATTCATATATATAGACATATGGATAAGAAAACCGACAAAATGCCATATATAGATGTCTAATACCCTAATTAACCGAACGAGTGGAATATCAACCTAATAGCATCATGAAAATACTTCATCTATGATTCCAATGCCTTTCACAGAAGATCTTTCTAGCAATAGAATAGTAAAATATCACATTTGACGTCTTAGGAATTTCCAAGAATTCGTGCAAAAAGGAAGGACATAGCTTAGCCTAAACATACCTTTCCAACGAACGTCTGAATGCCTGTAGTTCCTTCACGAAAGTTGTTCCTTACGTCTTAAGCTTTGCAAACACTATATATATGCAGCTTATACACACCTATAAATAGTTCATAATTGAGTTTAAATCGGCAGATTTGCCATATGGCCCTAACTTGACGAAACGTCCGTAGAACTTTGTAAAAACGATCATAAAAGAGTCCCAAGATGATTACCTTGGAAAATCAAGTATAAAGCCTGAAGAACTAGCAAGAACAACAAATTCCTATCTTCCAAAAATAGCTCCAAACACAGCTAATAGAAAGGGGAAACGATTGCAAAGCGTAGAGATTGAGTTTCTAGGCACGGGGACAAACTTTAACGGTAGAAATCGTTAAAAACGTACCTTAATCACTCAAGAATACCATGGAACCCTCTATTCATCTCCCTCACTGTTTTGGGATGAAAATGAAATGTTTTGGGGTCTTACAAGTCGGATTTGCCCACTTATACCCCTTGTTTGACCCGACTCGGTTCGCGATCCGGTTTCAGCCTGGACAGTCCAGGGTAAAACAGTCATAACCTTTTACTCCAATGTCCGTTTGATGTGAGGTTATTTTGGTTGCGAACTAGACTGATAGACCTTCGATTATATAGGTTATGGGTTCTCTAACTCATTATATATTGGGAGAAATGATCTGATACATTTTACCCAAAGTTTAGAAAAATTGTTACAGAAATTTACGATAACCTTTGCCGACCTTTATTTCGCAACTTGCTTAACTCCAAAACTTAACATGTGAACCGTGTGATATTATAATACCTCATAACAAACTATTCTTAGCATATTAGATACTCTTAGTCTTATCCCACAGGTGCAAGTTAACTTAAACCTTCCGAACGTACGGGGTGCTACCCGAGCCATTTCTCTAACCACAAACCTTTGTTTAAGAGATTCCTTTGACCTAAAGCTTTAGTTAGTTCCTTGATATTACCACATATTTTCAGTCTTATTCTCCCAATGTGCTATACCCAATCGTATATGCCTAATATAACCACACCACGTTACGTATATTACATAAGAGAAGAGAAAAAAAAACATGGGGTCTCACAGTCTCCCTCCCCCCCTTAAGAACATTCATCCGCGAATGGGTCAAGTCAATTCCTTTGTTTTATTTTTTTTCCCGCTAATATGTTATTTGTGAGGCTATGTTTTTTACATTTGCAAAGCATAAATCAAATTCTGGAGATTCCAACTACTAGGCTTCGTATAGCTATCTCGCAATAAGAAATTTAAATTGCACTTTCATGTCATTTAAAATCCAATTAAGTGTTGTAAAGAAATAATTGCCAATTATTTAAATGCGACTCACTTTAAGTCGTAAATAGGTGGGGTTACTTCTTCTTCATTTCCTCCTCAGCTTCCCAGGTCATTTCCTCGATGTTGTTATTTCTCCATAACACTTTCACGGAAGCCACTTCTTTAGTTCGAAGCTTTCTTACCTGCCGATCTAAAATAGCTACTGGTACCTCTGCGTAAGATAAGTCTTCAGCGATGTGAATATCCTCAATGGGCGTAATATGTGAAGGATCTCTAATGCACTTCCGCAACATAGATACATGAAACACAGGATGGACTGCTCCCAATTCAGAAGGCAAATCAAGCCCGTACGCCACCCTACCAATCCTCCGAATAATATTATACGGTCCAACATACCTGGGGCTGAGCTTCCCCTTCTTTCCAAATCGCATTGCCCTTCATAGGCGATACTTTCAGGAAAACCCAATCTTCTACATCAAACTCTAAGTCTCGTCGTCGAACATCTGCATAAGACTTCTGCCGACTTTGTGCTATACGCAGCCGGTCTCTAATAAGTTTTACCTTTTCCATTGCTTGCTGGACTAAATTAGGACCTAACAACTCTGCTTTCCCGACCTCGAACCAACTGATCGGCGACCTACACTTCCGCCCGTATAGTGCTTCGCAAGTGGCCATCTGAATACTAGCTTGGAAGCTGTTATTATAAGCAAACTCAATAAGAGGTAGATGATCATCCCAACTTCCTTTAAAATCTAGCACGCAGGCACGTAACATATCCTCAACTGTCTGAATAGTACGCTCTACCTGTCCATCAGTTTGCGGATGAAAAGTTGTGCTAAGATTTACCTGCGTGCCTAGACCCTTCGAAAAAGATTTCCAAAAATGTGCTGTAAATTGAGCCCCTCGATTAGAGATAATAGATAATAGTACCCCGTGAAGGCACACATTCTCCCGAATGTAAAGCTTGGCATAATCCTCGGCTGAATATGTCGTCCTGACTGGTAGGAAATGAGCAGATTTTGTAAGCCTATCAATAATTACCCAAATAGAATCATACCTCCATGGAGTGCGAGGCAAACCGATGATGAAGTCCATATTTATCATGTCCCATTTCCATAATGGAAGTTCAATACACTGAGTTAGGCCTCCAAACCTCTGATGTTCGGCTTTAACTTACTGTCAGTTAGGACATTGGGCTACCATCTCCACGATATCTTTTTTCATTCCATTCCACCAATAGATCTGTCGAAGGTCCCGATACATCTTTGTCGCTCCGGGGTGAACGACATATCTAGAATAATGGGCCTCCAAAAGAATCTTGGTGTGGACCTCTCCGACTGTTGGTACACATAAGCGGCACTGGTATCTAAGGACTCCATCTCCAGTTAGCTCAAATAAAGGTTGTCGCTATTGTGGAATATTTTCCCTCAGTTTTATAAGCTTAGGATCCTCGTGTTGTCGCTCTTTCACTTCAGTAACAAAAGAATATTTTGCCGTATTCTGAACAAGAATGCGTCCAACCTCTGCATCTATCAAACGCACCTGCAAACTAGCTAGCTGGCATAGATATTTGGTCATCTTGACCTTATCAACTTTAACATGGCTTAGACTGCCCATGGACTTCCGGCTAAGAGCATCAGCAACAATATTAGCTTTGTCGGGATGATATAAAAATATCAACATCATAGTCCTTTAGTAATTCTAGCCATCTTCTTTGTCGTAGGTTCAGCTCCCTCTGTTTAAATAAATACTGAAGGCTCTGGTGGTCGGTGAAAACATCAATATGAACCCCATATAGATAATGCCGCCAAATCTTTAGGGCGAAGATAACTGCGGCTAACTCAAGATCGTGCGTAGGATAGTTCTATTCATGTTTCCATAACTATCTGGAGGCGTACGCAATAACCTTACCATGATGCATAAGAACACAAGCTAGGACAATTCTCGAGGCATCACAATAGACAATATAACCCTCAGTGCCATCCGGAAGAGTCAAGACAGGTGTCGTCGTAAGCCTTTTCCTTAGCTCCTGAAAACTTTGTTCACATGCCTCAGTCCACTGAAACTTAGCTCCCTTATGTGTCAGTTACATCAATGGTGCAGAAATAGAGGAAAATCATTCCACAAACCTTCGGTAATACCTTTCCAAGCCTAAAAGGCTACGAACCTCTGTCGAATTCAAGGGCCTCGACCAAGTCATCACAGGTTCAATCTTTTGGCCATCAACCTTGATACCATCGCTAGTAATAACATGACCAAGAAAAGCTACAAAAGTTAGCCAAAATTCACATTTAGAGAATTTAGCATATAACCTGTAGTCCTGGAGAGTCCGCAATACAGCTTGCAAGCGGTCCGCATGCTCGGCTTCCGATCGTGAATATATCAAGATATCATGAATAAACACAATCACAAATTCATCCAAGAATGGTTTGAATACCCGGTTCATAAGATCCATAAAGGCTGTTGGGGCATTTGTAAGCCCAAAAGATATGATAAGGAATTCAAAATGGCCATACCTCGTCCTAAATGCTGTTTTTGGGATATCAATATCCCTGACTCGTAGCTGATGATAACCAGATCGCAAGTCGATCTTCGAAAAGCATTTGGCACCTTGTAACTGGTCGAAGAAGTCATCAATCCGTGGAAGAGGATACTTATTCTTGATAGTGACTTTATTTATTTGCTTTTAGTCAATACACATCCGCAAGGAGCCATCTTTCTTTCGAACAAAGAGCACCAGAGCACCCCATGGGGATGTACTTGGCCTAATAAAGCCTTTATCGAGTAAGTCCTTCAGTTGTTCCTTCAATTCCCTTAGCTCTGCAGGAGCTATTCTGTAGGGAGGAATGGATATAGGCTGTGTATCAGGAAGCAAATCTATAGCGAAATCGATTTCCCTTTCGGGGGGAATTCCTGGAAGCTCGTCAGGGAATACCGTCGGGAATTCATTCACAATAGGAACCGATTGAAGAGTCGCTGGCTCCTTATCTATATCCTTGACATGAACCAGATGGTATATATAGCCTTTAGCAATAAACTCTCGAGCCCTAAGGTATAAAATAAACTTACGCTTGGGCGTGGCTGCATTACCTTTCTATTCAAGGACAGGCTCACCCGGAAAATAAAATCGGACCAACTTTGCACGACAATCAATATTAGCATAACAAGCTGCCAACCAATCCATACGCATAATGACATCGAAGTCTAGCATAACCAATTCCACTAAATCAAGAAGTTGGACGGTCATTAATTAACACTATACAACCTCGATAGACATGATTAGCTACAATAGAGTCGCCAACTGGCGTAGACACCTCAACTGGCTGTGGCAACAACTCAGATCTCATGTTAAGCTTACCAGCAATAAATGGAGTAATATATGAAAATGTAGAGCCGTGATCTATCAATGCATAAATGGAATGAGAATGTATTGTCAATATACCTATGGCAATATCTGGGGATGCCTCTGAATCTTGTCGGCCTGTGGGTACATAAAAGTGGTTCTAGCCACCACTAGAACCTGAGGTGTCTCCTACACCTCTCCCCCTACCACATCCCTGAGTAGACTGTGGACCTAGTCGGGGAGCACGGACTGAGGGCGAAGAGGCTGCTGTGGATCCTGAAGGCTGAGCTGGTGCACCTCTGCCTAACCCCGGGCACCGGCTAATAAAATGTCATGTCTGCCCACAATGATAACATGCACTCGAACCCTGTCTACACTGCCCGGTGTGCAGCTTACCGCACTGAGTACATGGAGGAATAGGCTATCTCATTTGTGCGGAACGCTCTTATCGATGGCCCTCATGCTGGCCTGAGCTCTGCCCCGGTCCTGACTGAATATAACGATCAAACTGCTGGCCCTGCATCTGTGGTGGGAAACTACTTGCTGATCGAGGTGGATATTGATGGAGTGGGGGCTTGAAATCACCCTATGGCTCCCTATAAGACCCCATAGTATGAGCCCTCTTACTCTACTCCCTATGCTTGCGAGTATCACGAATCCGACGGGAAAGGTCCTCTGTAGTCTGAGCGAAAGCCTGTATGCGGGAAATATCTTCATCATTCGATAGGGATGCTACCCTACAGTCTCTAATCAGATGATCCCCCAAACCATCCACATAATGATGAACTGTAGCCCTCATGGTACGTACAATATTTGGTGCATACCTCGCCAAAGAATTAAACTATGGCTATAATCCCTCACACTCATACCCCCCTGCTTCAGGCTAAGAAACTGGTCAAGACGGGCCTCCCGAACCTCCCATGGCAAATAATGGGCTAAAAAGCCTCAGAGAAGTCCTCCCACTCTGCTAGCGGAGCATCAGGTCCTCTAGATCTCTCCTATGCCTCATACCATAGGACGGCTACATCACGTAGTCTAAAAGAAGCCAATTACATAGCCTCGGTGACGGAGGCATGCATCACCCTCAATACTCTATACATTTGGTTTATAAAGTCCTGGGGATCCTCAATGGAACTGGATCCTGTAAATAGTTGAGGGGACAAGTGAAGAAACTCTCGTACCATCGAGCTTCCTGTCCGATATCTCCAGGCATCTGCTCCCAACTTTAGTTGTTGCTCATGAATAGAAACCATCCTAGTCAGCAACTGAACTGCCTCCCTCATCCCCTGCTCCCCAGTCTCTGATGGCGGAACAACAGGTGCTAGAGGTCCTGTGTCTCTAGCTGCCTCAGGTACTAATATAACTGGTGAGGCTGGGGGTACTGCATCTCCCTGGGCTCCAACAAGTGTTGGGGAAGCTAAAACTAGGGGTACGGGAGACTCACTGTATGCCTCTAAGGGAAATCTATCCCTCTGACCCGGTGGGGAACGACTGGTACCTTCCCCCGGATTCATACCTATCTCTCGTTGTGCCATCTCCTGAGCGTAGGTAGCCTGTAAGATAAGAAACACAAAGCACGATTTAGATTTCATATGTTCTTATAACTTCGCTCTATAGCACGATCTATTAATTGAAACAAACATAACCATTCCTAAATGCCTCATAGCCTCCAGATTATAAGTGTAGTGCACAACACACCCATAAGCAAGACTCTAATAAACACGGCTTGTGGACTCCCTCGGATACGACCTGCTCTGATACCAAGTTTGTCATGCCCCAAACTAGGGGAGACACGACTGACACTCGATATTTTATTCGATCGAGTTGGCCACTAAACATAGTAGCTAACTAAACTGGGGGCCAACAGATCGAGCAACACAATATCTGAAATACTAATCCTGGACCGTTAAAGTCATGACCTGAATAACAATAAGCCATATAAACAAAGGTAGACGAGCCAAAATAATAAAGTACTAGTTGGCCGACGAGGCCGCAATTGGAGACATACATGCCTACACACATATATATACATGCCAAGCCTATGGGCTGGATATTGAAAGCTGCAAAAAGAAACCCAGAATACTGTGTCCACAATAGCCTCTAAGAGTGTCATAAGCACTGTCGGAACAAGGCCCCGACTATACCCAAACTGTACACAAAAGTAACCATCCTATGAAAGCTCCAGGAAGAGGTGGAGCTTACCAACTCACAGCTGAACCCCAAAATCCTAGCGGAGGGGTCGATCAGAGTCCCTACCTGGACCTGCACACATAAAACAAAAATGCAGTGTCCACAAGCAACGGGATATCAGTACGAATAAAAATGTACTGGTATGTAAGGCAGAAAGTAGAATCATACATAGCTGATGTAAAAAAATAATAGTGAAACCACCTGACACTGAAACTCTTATAGCCTCCATGACCGACATCCGACCTCATAGTAATCAATTATGCATGGTATGCTCGTGTAAGCGTATGTCATGAATACATATATATTGATGCAAATGCATGACATAACAAACCAAATGCTAGCAATGACGGTCTCTCCCGGTAGCTAACCGGTATCATATTGCCAACTTGTGGCCATCTGTACAATATATATAGTTTTTCGGGCAAATAGGCCCCTTAACTCCGATTATAGCTCAAAGTCCATGCATAATATGACATGCATGATATGAACTTTGAATGAACATAATAGGCCATAACAAGAACTTAGTCTATCTTGGCTCATTGGTACTCTTATTCTTATAGTCTCATAATCACCTTCGTATCTCATACAATTGTCTCGTGGAACATCATATGTTTTCTTTGAATAAATAAGCTTGAAAACTTAACTCGACTTTTAGAAAGACAACTTAACTCTGAAGATGTTCATAAAAAGCTTAAGGTGCTTCACTTAGTCCTTATACCTGATTTCTTGATAATTAGTAAAGGAAAGTATATCAAAAATCAAGTGTTTTAATAATTTAAACGTAAAATTTATATTTGAGATTTTTGGAAATCGATGTGTCACTTTAGAGATTTTAAAATATACTTTAACAAGGAAGAAGGACTGATCGTAAATACTAAATGCCTTTATTTTATTTAGTCACACAACCCAAAGACGAATAAGAATTCATATATATAGACATATGGATAAGAAAGTCGACAAAATGACATATATAGATGTCGAATACCCTAATTAACCGAACGAGTGGAATATCAACCTAATAGCATCATGAAGATACTTCAGCTATGATCCCAATGCCTTTCAAAGAAGATCTTTCTAGCAATAGAATAGTAAAATATCACATTTGACGTCTTAGGAATTTCCAAGAATTCGTGCAAAAAGGAAGGACAGAGCTTAGCCTTAACATACCTTTCCAACGAACGTCCGAATGCCTGTAGTTCCTTCACAAAAGTTGTTCCTTACGCCCTAAGCTTCGCAAACACTATGCAGCTTATATGCACCTATAAACAGTTCATAATTGAGTTTAAATCGGCAGATTTTCCATATGGCCCTAACTTGACAAAACGTCCGTAGAACTTTGTAAAATCTATCATAAAAGAGTCCCAAGATGATTACCTTGGAAAATCAAGTATAAAGCCTGAAGAACCAGCAAGAACAACAAATTCCTATCTTCCAAAATAGCTCCAAACACAGCTAATAGAAGGGGAAAACGATTGCAAAGCGTAGAGATTGAGTTTCTAGGCACGATGACAAATTTTAACGGTAGAAATCGTTAAAAACGTGCCTTAATCACTTAAGAATACCATGGAACCCTCTCTTCAGCTCCCTCACTATTTTGGAATGAAAATGAAATGTTTTGGAATCTTACAAGTCGGATTTTCCCACTTATACCACTTGTTTGACCCGACTCAGTTCGCGATCCGATTTCAGCCTAGACAGTCCAGGGTAAAACAGTCATAACTTTTTACTTCAATGTCCGTTTGATGTGAGGTATTTTTGGTTGCGAACTAGACTTATAGACCTTCAATTTGATAGGTTGTGAGTCCCATAACTCATTATATATTGGGAGAAATTATCTGATACATTTGACCCGAAGTTTTAGAAAAAATATTACAGAAATTTACGATAACCTTTTCCGACCTTTATTTCGCAACTTGCTTAACTCCAAAACTTAACATGTGAACCGTGTGATATTATAATACCTCATAACACACTATTCTTAGCATATTAGACACTTTTAGTCTTATCCCACAGGTGCAAGTTAACTTAAACCTTCCGAACGCGCGGGGTGCTACCCGAGCCATTTCTTTAACCACGAACCTTTGTTTAAAAGATTCCTTTGACCTAAAGCTTTAGTTAGTTCCTTGATATTACCACATATTTTCAGTCTTATTCTCCCAATGTGCTATACCCAATCGTATATGCTTAATATAACCATGCCACGTTACGTATATCACATAAGAGAAGAGAAAAAAAACACATGGGGTCTCACAGTTCTTCATTTCAATTTTTTTTCGATAACACTTTCGGGTTCCAAAGAGGGTAATCAAAGAAGGGTAATAAAGTAAATCATCCGGATCACACCCTAGGATATCTGAATGCAGAAAGGATAGCAAGACTAGCTACTAAGACTCCCGTCTGATGGGGAACTTTCATGCTTGGCGACCATTTTTTGGCTTTTCTTCTGTCTCGACAATGGCTGCAATGGCCTTCAGTGCCTGATCAAATTCCTCATCTTCACAAATCATTCCGACTATTGGCCCAATGTTGTGAGCAGGCAACAAATTGTTCATCACATCAGGAGCTTCTTCATCACGAAAAACAATTCTTTCAGCTTCAATCAAGTCTTCAACTGCCCTTTTAAGGGTCCAACAGTCCTCCGTACTGTGTCCTACTGCTCCAGAGTGGTATTCACATCTAGCGTCAGCTCGGTGCGAGGATGACTTGAGGTTTGGCCGATTAGGGGCCACTGGCTGCAATAGATCTAGCCTGATTAGCTTTTGGAACAAGCTTGAATACGATTCACCAATAGGGGTGAACTGATTCTTTCTGAAAGGCTCTCTTGGGCGAGGATTGTATTGGGGATCATTTGGTTGAGGATTATATGGATCTTGGTAAGGATGGGCCTTTTTGGGGAGTGGAGCTCGGTTTTGGGTATAATGTTGTGGCCGCAGATAAGGTTGCGCGTTCATCACCGCATACAGAGGCGATGCCACAGCATAAGCAGCATCTTGAAAGGGATAATAGTGTGGTGGGACCATAAGAGGCACATATGATTGGCTGAATGACCTGCGGGCCCCCCTCAAGCTTGAAACCATCATGGTTCCCTCTTCAACCCCATTTCTGTTCATCAAATCCTCCGAACCATTCTGAGCATCCTGTGATGTGGACTTAAAGGCAGCATGACTCAAGATTTGCCCTATTTTTAAACCGTTTTCAACTATTTCCCAATTTTGATAGCCTCAGCTAACGACTTACCCGTAACAGATATCATGTTCTGGAAGTAGTCCGCCTCTATGGCCTGTAGAAAGACCGTGACCATTTCAATTTCGTCCATTGGAGGCTTTACCCTGGCAGCTTGCTCACACCATTTGACAGTATATTCGCGGAAGCTTTCCTCGGTTTTCTTTTTCAAATTGGACAAAGAGTTTCTGTCGGGAGTGATGTCCACATTATACTGAAACTGGCTGACAAAATCTCGGGCCATATCGCCCCACACGTGCCAATGGGTAATTTCTTGATCCGTATACCACTCAAAAGCGATTCCGATGAGGCTTTCTCCAAAATAGGCCATTAGCAGCTCCTCTTTTCCACCCGCGCCTCTCAACTGGTTACAATATCATTTCAGTGAGCGACCGAGTCTCCATGCCCGTCGTATTTTTCAAATTTTGGCATCTTGAAGCCAGCAACAAGTGGACATGGGGACACATACAGAGGTCAGAGTATGAGACACTCTTTTGGCCACTCAGACCTTGCATGTCTTTCAAGCTTTGTTCCAGGCTCTTCACCTTCCGAGCCATTTCTTCTTACTCGGGATTTTTAACAACCTTTTCTTGCTCCCCCGAGAGATCATATTGCGGAGGTTGAGTGAAAGAGTATGGGGTCACATATGTTATTTCTGATTGAAGTTATGGACCCTGAAAGGTGAACATTGGAGGCGCAATATACGGCCGTGGTAAAGTTAGTTGTGCTCTGGTGCAGACTGGTGCTGCAGAGAACAATATTGGAGGTGCCCTGGAAACCGGCGCCTGGGGGTGAACCACAGAAGGCATGCCAGTAACATGGGACAACATTGGAGGGTGCCCGCATGGGATGAGCGGGTCAGGCACAAGGGCATTGGTAACCTCACCTGACTTGGGGATCAACTCACGGAACCCAGGGATTGCACTTGGCAGTTCCCTACTATTAGACCAGGCACCCCACATTTCCAATAAGTGGAGACGCAACATCCTATTCTCTTCAGCAGCTGCTGATTCTAGCTGCAGAATAGCCGATGTCGGGCGATCCTCAGGACCGATGATTGGTAGATTACTTACGGAGGCCATATGTGCCTTTGGATTTTGTGAAGGAGGGGAGGCTAAACTACCAACAAAACCAACCTCCAAATTCTGACTAGTTTGCACACCCAACAACCTTGGTAGTTTTGAGATGCTTAACAGATAGGAAAACGCACGTTTGGATGCAATGCACCTAAACAGTTAAACGTTTCTACCATGTGTTTGAACGGTTGCATGTTTCATCTCGGCCTTAACTAACCCTTTTTACTTAGTACCTCTTTTCTTCATTTCTGCCTCTCTTTAATCACTCTTGATTTTTTCATCTCGTTTTTGCCGCTCTCTTATTTTTGGCACTCTATTTTTCTCTTTTTGTTTGTCACTTTTTATTTCTTGCCGCGACTTTATTTTCTTTTCTCTTTTTTTCTTCAAATTATTTTTCACTCAATTTTATTTTATAGCTATGATCGAATCCGATGGGAATTGCCGCCGTAACATAAGCTAACTCTTTTTTTTTGTTTACTTTCATAAAAACTCAGATCAAGAAAGCTTTAAGAAAAAGAAAAACATATTTTTTTGATTTTTTTTTTTGGAATTTTCAAAAGAAATGCTTTAAAAGAAGAAAGAAAATATTTTTTTTTGATTTTTGATTTTGATTTTGATTTTATTTTATTTTTTGAAAGAAAGACTTCAAAAAATTCCTTTTCTTTTGATTTGAACTTTGGGAATTTCAAAAGTAAAAGGAAGATATTTTTATTTGAATGTTCATTTGTTTTCTCTTTTTCTGATGAAGAAAGAAAAATATTTTTTGTTTTTGGAATTTGGATGTTGCCTCTTAATTTTCGAAAGAGGGACTTTTAAGAAAATATTTTTTATTTCTCAATTTTTTTAATTTTTTTTACAAAAGTACTTCTAAAGAAAAATGAAAATATTTTTAGATTTCAAATTTTCAAAAATTTTATGACGTTTACGAAAGAAAGACTTTTAAAGAAGGGATTTTTTTTGGATTCTTTTTTTCAGATTTGTTTTTTTTTTGGATTTTTGAGAAATATACTTCAAAATAAAGGAAACACGAATTTTGGATGTTGATTTTTTTTTATTTTGTTTTTTTTTATTTCTTTTTTTTTCTTATGAAAGACTTTAGAAAGAAGAAAAATATTTTTTAGTGTTTAAAAAAAAAATTCTTTTTTTTTGAATTTTCTAAGGCTAAAGAAGGAACTAAAGGAAAATATTTTTGGATTTTTGAAAATTGGGGTCGGAACCGATAAGCTTTGTCTACGCATCTCACATCCGATGAGAATCAGACCCACGTAGTTCGGTCAGTTTTGACGGAACGGGAAAACATGACACTTAAAAAAATTGGCTTATTTTGAAATGACCTTTCTTTTTTCTTTTTTTTTTCTTCAGAATTTCAGAAAAGTTTCACGATTTTCAAATACCTACCTCACTCTTGTTTCTTTTCTTTTCATTTTTTTTTTGAATTTTTTTTCTTTCCCTATTCTAGAAGTCGGTCAACTTGCAAACCGAATCAAACAAATGTGCAAGTAGCACGTAAGATGCATCAGGATGGTCTTTTAATTTTTGGGTACACCTGTCTTAGACGGAGCCAACTCCTGTGTTGGGTCCCCAAAGTCAAATGCACGTAATGCAAACAAACGTACCTACTAGGGATTCGACATGAAGCTATGTTATTCTAGGTTTAAAATCTGGGTGTATTGTTCAAGACTTGGCTTACCCGAGCGGATATCTACACTTGGCTTACCCGAGCGGACAACTCGAGCCAGGGGGGAGGGAAGCGTACCGGTAACCAAAAGATCATCCGGCTTTGCAACTTGTCCGAACCTCGTTCTAAATTAGGGTATGACACTAACAGAAAAGAAGTCACGCCGGCGTGCACTTCCCAGAAGATTAGAAGAGAAGGGTTCGCAACAGTTTATATACAGTTCAAATAATATCAAAGTGGTAAAAAGCGATATTTAGCACATTAGGCCCAAACATGTAATAAAAATCAGATAATAAATAAAAGCCAAATATAACAATTATTCTAAGTTTGAATTCTTAAACCCTGAACCAGAGATTCTGGGTTATGATCCCCAGCAGAGTCGCCAGAGCTGTCACACCTTCTTTTTACCACTCGAGAGGGTATATAAGGGAGTTTTTCCAATCAAAGTGACATAAATCGAAATGAGATTATTTAATTTATTTTTCAGAGTCGCCACTTGGAATATTTATTATGGTGTCCCAAGTCATCGGTTTATTTTAAATCCCAAATCGAGGAGAATCGACTTTATTTAAAAGTTTGCGAAACCAGAAAACTAGATAAGGAATTCTGTTAACCCGGGAGAAGGTGTTAGGCATTTTCGAGTTCTGTGGTTCTAGCACGGTAACTTAACTATTAATAATTGGCCTAATTATATGATTTATTACATGTTTTAAACATATTGTGCATTTTTTACTTTATAACTGCTTTTAATTATTTTTAATCGCTTTTTAGGATTTATGGAATTATTCCTTGAACAAGTTACGATTGTTGTACACTTGATGTTTTGGAACACATTGCAAACCGCGCTACATGAAATGCACCCGCGATTTACAACATGTTTATTTTTATTATTGTTCGGAGTTGTTATGATCGGATCACTTGAAATGCACACCCGAATTTGGGAATTACGTATCATAACTATGTCACGGGAATCGTACCCTTAGTCACAATAGTTTAATTAATTAGTGCGCCTAAAACAACTATGCATGTACGAATTCTTTTCCTAAACTACTTTGAGATTATTGTAAAGGCTCGAGAGTTTATGGAAGAAATTAACTAAATTATTGTGGAAAAGGCAGGCTAGCATTTAAGGATAAGGGCTAGCCTTATCATACTACTTTGGGCCTTAGCGAGATTAAATTGATAGGCCCAAGTCTAATTTTCCAAAATGTAAATCCGCAGCCCACATCAATTGAATAACCCAAACTTACTGCATTTTTACACTTGAACCAAATGTCTAATTTTCTCCGTTAGCAGATGACACTTGCGGAAACTGAAATCTGAGGCAAGCCAAATAAAAACTAAGAAATTTGGAGAATGAAGCTCAGCAGTCCAAAAATCAGCAAAGTCAGAACAGGAAAACAGCAGCAAACCAGATTCTTCTTCTTCTCTTTTTTCCCCCAGAATTTTCAAAGTTTTTTGCAAACCAGATTTTCAAAGCTCTCACGGATTCAACAATCAACCATCAACCATCAATTTTGGAGAGTCTAAATACTCTTACAATCCTAGAAAATAACAGAGCCAATCAACTGAAATCCCTTTTTTCGAAATTTTTCAGAAGTGAAAGCTTTTGAAGGAGCAGGGTTCTTTGATTTTTTATGTTAGTCTAGGTCTGTCCATTACATGAGTGGGAATTGTGTGTCTATATCTGTGGGTGTACAAATGAGAAAGTGAAGAAGAAGAAGAAAGAGGGGGGTGCTTTTTTTTTTTTGTTCAAGAGAGAGGGTGCGTCGTTTCTCTCTTTGGTTGCAGAGGAGAGATCTGTTACGTTTTTTGTCTAGGTTAGAAAATGAGAAAAGGATTAGGTTTTAATGAAGATAGAGTTTGGGCCATGTGGATATTGGTATGGTATTGGGCCAATTGAAGCTGGCCCAGTCCGATTTTAATTCAAAAACAAGCCCCTTTTCCTTTCATATTTTCTTCCTTCTTCTTTGATTTTAAAATCTAATAAAATCCTAAATCAATCTAATTTTGTAAAAATTAAAATTATTTATCTATTAAAACAACTAATTAACTTAAACTAAATAAAAATACTAATTTCTAAAGACTAAAAGCTAAATATGTAAAAATAACCATTTTTGTGATTTTTTCCTTAATAATGCAATTAACTCCATGTAATTAATTTCTAAATGCAAATTGAACCTAGGATGTCATCAAATTAAAATGTGATAATTTTTATGATTTTTTCTTATGATTTTGAAAATATTAAACATGCATGAGATGCAACTAAATAAAGAAAAACTCCTAAAATTCATTAAAATTATTCTTGATTTATTTTCATGTAGGGCAAAAATTAGGTGCTTACAAGAGGTAGTGTCGATCACCAGTTGGATGGTTCGAGCCGGGGGAGGCTCGGTTCTTATACAAATTTGGTAAAGGATGTCTTGGATAAGGTCAAGATTATTCAGGATCGACTTCGCACAACTTAGTCCATGCAGAAGAGTTATGCCGACCGTAGAGTTCGTGATATTGCATTCACGGTCGGAGAGAGGGTGTTGCTCCGGGTTTCACCCACGAAGGGTGTGATGAGGTTTAGAAAGAAGGGCAAGTTGGGCCCTAGATATATCGAACCTTTTGAGATTATTTAGATAGTGGGTGGGGTGGCTTACAAGATCGCATTGCCAACTAGTTTGTTAGCAGTCCATCCGGTGTACCATGTTTCCATATTTCCGAAGTATCATGGTGATCCGTACTATATGTTGGATTTTAACACACCGGTTGGACAAGGATTTAACTTATGAGGAGGAGCTGGTGGCTATTCTTGCCCAGTAGGTTCATCAGTTGAGGTCGAAGAGTTATCCTTCAGTTCGAGTGCAGTGAAGAGGTCAGCCCGTTGAGGCGGCTACTTGGGAGTTAGAGTCGAACATGTGGGTAGATATCCACACCTTTTCACCAGCCCAGATACTTTTCTATGTCCGTTCAAGGACGAACGATTATTTTAGAGGTGGAAAATGTGATGACCTGACAGACCATCTAAAGTTTTAAACCTTAAATCTATATTTTGAAGCCTTCGATAGCTTCTTAAAGCCTTCCTCGATTTGTATGCACAGTCCGGGTATTTTTTTTTCGGAAGATTTTTATGGTAAAACTGATAAAATATGAAATTTTGCCTTAAAAGTCAATTTGGGTTGACTTCGCTCAATGTTTTGAGAAAATAGACCTGAATCAGTATTTTGACGGTCCCGGTGGGTCCGTATCATGATTTGGAACTTGGGCGTATGCTCGGAATTGAATTTGCAGGTCCCTAGCTCGAGTTATCACTTTTTGTCGAAATTTAGAAGTTAAAAGGCTTAATGACTTTGAAGGTTTGACCAATGTTTGACTTTATTGATATGGGTCCGTATTTTGGTTCCAAAACTCGGTATAGGTCCATTACTATATTTATGACTTGTCTGTCAAATTTGGTAAAAATGGAGTTAGTTTGACGTGATTCGGACGTCCGATTGCTTAAATAGAAGTTCTAAAGTTTTCTTGAAAATTTCATTTGATTTGGTGTCTAATTTATAGTTCTATTTGTTATTTTGGAAATTTGATCGTGCGAACAAGTCCGTATATGTTTTTATACTTATGTGCATGTTTGGTTTGGAGCCCCGAGGGCTTGGGTGAGTTTCAGATAGGCTACAGAGTGAAATTGGACTTAGAATCATAGATGATGCATTTAGTTTCTAGTGTCTGCTGCAGATCTCGCATTTGCGAGATCTGGCTCGCATTTGTGAAGAACCATCCGTATTTGTGAGCTTGGGCATGGCTGGGAGGTTCTCGCATTTGCGAACTTGAAATCTTCGCTTTTGTGAAGGCAGAGTCGCAATTGTGACTCATCCCAATTTTGATAATCTTCGTATTTGCAAAGAAGGGTTCGCATTTGCGAGGACATCAGGGTTCTCATTTGTGACCATTTTATTGCAATTGCGATTGATTAAGGTCAACCATGTACTACTACAAAGTAGCAAGAGAAGTCGAAACAGCTTTTACCCAAGAAGGTCGGGATTGATTTCCACAGGGAGCTAGAGATTGGGATTGAGTGTCTATCTAAATTGGAGTTGCATAATTGTTCCTAATTGCACTTCTATTCATAATTGGTTTTGATATTACTTCTAATTTTATACTACTAAGATGCTAAATTAGGCTAAGTGAAGCTAAGAGTAAACTATTGAAGGTTGTCTAAATAGTTAAAAGGCACTAGGGAAGTGACTTTCTCCTAGATGGCTAATTGACGGATTCTCAAGTGTAAGGCTAGATTATCATATTTGGGGATTACGATATAACCATTGCATGATTCTACTCACTCTATACCTCTCGGTAGTTAGAGTGATTTTGCCCTAATTGTCTTTCTCAAGATCAATCTGGTATGATAATTTGTGCAAGCAATTGAGGTTCAAGTCGGGTATTACTATCTCTAGGTTTAACCCTTTAATTGGGTCTATCAATCTCTTGAATACGCCCCAATTTCCTGTTGGACCAATTTCATAAACTTAGGCTCACTTTCTTAAGAAGAGCCATAATCAACAGGCATAAACTAGTGTTTGCAACCACTAATTCAACATTTAAACAATAAATTAGTCCAAATATCAAACACCCATAGACATTCAAGACTTAAAACACAAGACCCATCAATTACCCACACTAGGGTTGAGCCACAACCCTAGCTAATGGGTCCAGCTACTCATGGTTATAGAAGAAAACAAAGAAATAGATGAAGAAAAACCCATAATATTTAATTACTAGATAAAACTTAAAGATTCAATGAAGAAACTAAGCTAAAATTACTCAAAATAGAAAATGAGTACTGTTCACGAGCACAGCTCTTTGTCAAAATACAACTGATGATCTAAAAATGGGAAAAAAACTATTTATACTAGGCCAAAAATTCTAGACAAAAATACCCATGTGGGGCTAGTGCGGACCGCACAAAATCGAGTGCGGCCGCACTGAGGCTCTTGGTTGAAATAATCTGCTCTCTGAAGTTGGCCACTGCGGGCCACACAAAATGCACTGCTGCCGCAATGGCTTCTATTGCAGTATGTACAAAATGGACCGCGGACCACACTAGACATATTCCTCCAACTTGGCAACTTTCTGATCTTGGGCTTTGCGGACCGCACAAAGTCGAGTGCGGCCGCAATGAGGTCAATGTGGTCCGCACAAAATACTTTACGGTCGCATTGCTTGGCTGCCTGAAATGCACACTCTCTGGACCTCCTCTTTGCGGATCGCACAGAATGGTGTGTGGCCGCACTAGTCCTGTTATACTGAGCTTGGCCTTATTCTTGGTACTTATGCATATTTCACTCTTTTTTGAGCTGGTTTTGACAAATTATCACCTTGTTGACCAAACCCTGCAATCAAGTACAACATGTGAGCTTTGGGACTATTTTGTACACATTTCTAATCAAAACTTAAGCAAGAAAGAGTGTAAAATGCATCATAATCCCTAGTTATCAACTCCCCCAAACTTAAACTGTTGCTTGTCTTCAAGCAAACAAAATAAGACCCACCCCCTAAGAGTCAATCCAAGAAAATTCAGCTGACCTAAAGTGACCTCATCTAACATCAATTGGGACTAGCAATTGCTCTCATTTCAAATGAATCATTAACGACATTCACTCTTTTAAACACCATGGATTCAGTGCGACACAAGAGCATCAAGAGTTGACTCAACACATCAAAGAAACTCTTTCTATTACTTTGGTCATTGTGGAACCCAAACTCACACATCCTCGACTCTCCCTAAGCAAACCTCACCTTTAGGATAGTAGCACTCAGAACGAGGTTAATGGAAATACACTCATCTCTCTCAAGGAAAAATCACAAGTCCGGCTCTAAATACCATATGCGTGCCCCTTATGTGAGTCACCACTAATGTAAGTTTCATTCAACTCAAGATCATATAGGGCTTTTGTGGAGACATAGTGAAGGCTTTTGGTTTAGGGTAGGACTGTTTGGTCTAAGTAGGTTCCATCTTCCCTTTAGCACTTCTTTTTCTTTATTTTGGCACATCTTCACTTGACTTTTTAAGTCATTTCACTTCTTTCTAAAGGGTTAGAGAGACACGCTGTCACTCTTTCTTGTTCATTTCAAATCTTTTCTCCTTTCTCAACTTTTCACACCGTTCATTCTTTGCTTTTATTGAATCCCTTTATTCTTTTCTACATTGAACAGTCTTTTTGTCTTTTTGATTTTTCTTTCTTTTTCATTGCCTTTCTTTTTTTTTCATTTTGTATCTTTTACCACTTTGTTACAATCCTCGTCTCTACCCCCAAACTTATACTTTTTCCATGCGCTAAGGAAAGATCGGGTGCCAAGAGAGGGTATCTTTAGAACGGGTAAAGGCTTGTACCGTGGTTCTTGAAAGAAAAAAGTCTAAGGCTCAAAAGGGCTGACTAGGGATTTTATCATTGGTAGGCTATGGAAGTGTTCAAGATATTATTCGGATCAAGGAGAGCCTATAATCACGTCTCAAGTCAAATTTCACTTAGGATTTCGCCTAGACAAACATTCAGGGCAATTTCTAGACCAATGGCTCGGGACTTGGATTTGTAATTCAAATTCTCACCACACAGCTATGGGATTACTAAAGACATAGAGTTGGGGGCCCACAACAACCTTAGATAAGATTTGAGTACATAATGGTCCCGAAAAGAGTTGAGTGCCTTTTCATGTAAATCAACAGCATCCGTAAGCAATTTCTGGTTCTCTAGGATCTTCTTCTGTGGAGGAGGAGGTGTTGACTGAGCTGCCACTGTGGTAGATAGTACAGATAGCTTAGAAGTAGTTGTCTGCATCCAATTGTTGATGCTGACGAGGGCCTGGCGAGGGCGGTGGGCAGTTAATGGGAATGTAGTGGTGGAGGGTATCTCTAGAGCTATAGAAGTGGATGGACCTGGGGCCATGTATGCTAAGGTAGAAGGAGGCTGAGTAGGAGCCACTACCACTACTGGCTCTTCAGACTGACCAGTCGAAGTAGTGGCTTTACCCTTGAAGTTCTTGCCCTTAGGGTTGTCATCACCTTGTAGGCTATACCATGAAAAAGGTGACTTCGCCTTCACTTTCATATCAAACTTCCGCTTTTCCACATCTTGGTCCTCCAGGTACATGGTCAGGAAGTTGGGGAAGGGATAAAATCTATCACCTTTGTTCACTACCCGTGTAATAACCCGGGACATCACATTTCCGACGTTAATCAAGTACCCCGCCATGATAGATGCTGCAAAATTGCCCGGTGAATAGGGAGTGAGTTATCGTGGGTGGTGGGGTCTAGCATGCTGCACACAAATGTCTCCTACCCCTTAGCCTCAAAATTCAAAGTTCTTCTCAATATCTTCACTCCCGCAGTCAACCACTCGGGGGTGGTACCTGGGATTGCCAAGTACTCCGCCAACCAAGGACGTGCTTCTTCACCCAATTTCATCTTCTCTAAGTACAAGGACTCATCCTCCTCTGTGAAGCCCAAATAGTTATTTATGGTCATGCCATCAAATTTCACCTTTAAATTTCGCACTTTGGTGACTGTGGTACCTTTTTGATGTAGGCCACATTGGTGTAGAACTCTTTCACGAAATGCTCATTGGCATCCTCCACATGGCCTATGAAGTAGTCCTATCCAACTCTCTCTCTGAATTGCCTCAACACATTAGGGTTGTGAGGCAAAAGGTCTCGGTGATAAATTTACGCTCAGGTATCAATTTCCTTTCGGGCCACCACTCTCTGAACTTGTGGTAGGCAACCTCACTTACTAACCGGTCCTGCCATGCCTCCAGATTTCTAGTCCTCTCTACCCCACCTACTTGGGGCTCACCCCCTTCTACTTCTTCCCCATCTTCTGCTACTGGACCCTCTCCGGATAGTGAAGCTGTAAGAGAGGTGGAGTATTCATTTCCACTGCTGACAGTTGAGCCCTCAAACGACTCAGAAGATATACGCATTGATGCTTGGGCAGTGGGAGAGCCTGGAGGTGTATCCCTCAACCTGTTCCTCTCCGGCTAGTCAGGAACATACTCTGGCACGGAGCCTGAAAATGCCTCCCAGGAAGGCTCATACTCACTCCCCGATTGGTCAATGGCTCTGCCAGCAGCTCTTATGATCCTCCTTGTGTTCTTTATGTTTTGTCGGACTTGTGGGGTCAATCTTAACATTCCTTGTCCCCTACCCCGGGAGGACTCTCCTCTAACTGATTGTTTACCCCCTTTGCCTCGAGATTTCACCATTGTCTGCAAACAATATTCAATTATGCTTTGTTAGTATCAGTAGAAACAATGAAATGCAAAGTTGCAAAAAAAATTGTTGCATACAGTTTAAATGTTGCAGAATGCGGACCGCACAAAATAAGGTGTGTCCGCAAAGAGGCTACCACGGACCACATAAAATCCATTGCGGTCCATACAGAGGTGGGGTTCAGACTACCCATTTTCTGAATCTATGCACCGCGGACCACACAAAAAGGCATTGCGGTCCACATTGAGGCACCGCGGACCGCACAAAATCTATTGTGGTCGTGGTCCTCAAATGTCAGCATTCAAAAATTTGTCCATTGCGATCCGCACAAAATAGCATTGCGGACCGCACAGAGGCACCGCGGGCCGTACAAAATCCATCGCGGTCTGCACTGAGTGCCTAGCAGCAATACCAACCTAGGGTTCATGTTTTGTTCATTTTTAGTCCAATTATTCACCTATTAATGATTCCCTAAGTGTTGCCTCAGTGTTTTAACTACCTAGTCCTAATTAAAACAGTATTTAACTAACCTAAGCTACAAGATTGAAAGAAAAATGGTAAGGGAAGGAATGAGAACTAAGAAAAACAAAAAACTCAAAGAAAGTAATAAAATTAAACAATTAAGAAGGAGTTCAAGTTACCAGAAATGAGATTTACTGAAGATTGAAGAGTCTTAGCAGTTAATTTTGTGCAATGAGAGTGATGAACAGTGATTTTTATGCTTCTGAGATGAAAAGGGTCGAAAAGTTTAAATGTAGGGCCTCAGGTCCTATTTATAGAAAAGGTCCTGGGCCCCAGCTCACCTACCCACCGCGGTCCGCGGTGCTCAAAACCATGAGGCACTGACAAGTTGACCACTGCGGACCGCACAAAATACAATGCGGCCACAGTGGACCACCGCGGACCGGACAAAATGCAATGCGGTTGTGGTGGAAAACTTCAGAGATTCCCTACTTTTATCAAATCACTTTTGCGGTCCACATTGATTTCTTGCCCCCGCACAAAGGCCTTTGCGGCCGCAAAAAATGAATGCGGTCCGCATTGCCAACTTCAAAGAGTGAGCACTTTCCAAATTGTTCCTGCACTGCATCTACACAATCCTACAATATCTCACAACCAGTCAGTCCAAAAATAAATCCTATACTACAATAAAAATCAACGAAATATAATAAGAAAGACACATAGGTTGCCTCCCAAGAAGCGTCTGATTTAACGTCGCGGCACGATGCAAGGTACCATCAAATCACTTACGATGAAGAAGTGCCACAACGTGGCTGTCATCAATCTTGCCCAGGTAGTGCTTGACCCTGTGCTTATTCACTCTGAAAACTTCCCCATTTTTGTTCTTCAAGTCAAGTGAACCAAACGGAGTCACAAACACCACTTCAAAAGGTCCACTCCATTTGACTTAAGCTATCCCGGAAACAGACGTAACCGAGGGTTGAACAAGAGAACCAAATCACCCACTTTGAACTCCTTGCCACGAGCATATTTATCATGAAGGTACTTCATCTTGTCCTTGTACAAGGACGAACTAGAGTAGGCATATAATTGGAATTCATCAAGTTCATTAAGTTGCTCCACACGAAGATTTGTTGCCACATCCCATTCAAGATTCAACTTCCTCAAAGCCCACATGGCCTTGTGCTCCAACTCAACTTGTAGATGGCAAGCTTTCCCAAACACCAACCAATATGGAGACATACCAGTCGGAGTCTTGTAAACAGTCCTATAAGCCCATAGAGCATCATCCAATTTTTTTGACCAATCGGTCCTATTTGCATTGACCGTTTTTGACAATATGCTCTTGATTTCCCTGTTTGAGACTTCAACTTGACCATTCACTTGAGGATGATAAGGAGTAGAAACTTTGTGATTGACACCATACTTTGCAAGCAAAGTGTCAAAAGCTCTATTACAAAAATGAGACTCCCCATTACTTATGATTGCACGAGGAGTGCCAAACCTTGTAAAAATGCTCTTCTTGAGAAACACAACAACACTTCGGGCTTCATGCTTGAATCAATAACTTACCTTGGCATGGATAATGAAAGCCCCCGCTTGAAGCTCTCCAAAAATCGCCCAACCAAAAGAGAATGGAAGAAAATGGGCCAAATCCCCGTTCTTAAAGAACCCATCTGCCTCGCGACATCCCGCACCTGCAGCCATTTGACCGCTTATGCGGTTCCGCAAGTGCAGTAAATATTTCGCTCCTGCAGAGATGCCCCCAGCTGCCCGCTTCTGCTTCTGTGCCTTCCCTTCCGTAGGTGCGGTCTCGCTTCTGCGGCGAGATAATCGCATATGTGGTCTCAATACTGCCCAAAAAAATCGCATCTGCGTCCCTCTTGGCCGCTTTTGTGGCTCCGCACCTACGGCCAAAACCTCACAGGTGCGGTTACACTAGAAGGCAACTGCTTCAGCACTTCTTCCAAGTCCAAACTCGATCCGTTGACCATCTGGAATCCACCCTAGGCCCTCAAGACCTTCGCCAATTATACCAACGCGTCCTAAAATACATTACGAACTTAGTTGAGCCTTCAAATCACATCAAACAATACTAAAACCATGAATCGCACCCCAATTCAAGCTTAATGAACTTTAGAACTTCAAATTTCTACATTCGATGCCGAAACCTATCAAATCACGTCCGATTGACCTCAAATTTTGTACACAAATCACATTCGATATTACAAACATATTCCAACTTTCAAAATTGGAATCCGACCCCGATATTAAAAAGCTCACTCCCGGTCAAACTTCTCAAAAACCTTCAAATTTCTAACTTCCGCCAAATGACCCTGAAATGACCTACGAACTTCTAAATCTACATCTGGATGTGCTCCTAATACTAGAATCACCATACAGAGCTATTCCCAAACTCGAAATCCCAAACGGACATCGATCCGGACATACATCCAAGTCCAAAATCATTATACGAATATGTTGGAACCTTTAAATCGCGATTCCGAGGTCGTTTACTCAAAAATCCAACCTTAGTCAATTCTTACGACTTAAAACTTCTGAAATAAGAGTTTTCTTTCCAAATCAACTCCGCACTTCCCGAAATTCAATTTTGTTCACGCGCACAAGTTATAATATCTGAAGTGAAGCTACTCATGACCTCAAACCGTTGAACAACGCGCTGGAGCTCAAAACGACCAGTCAGGTCATTACACAATCATACATGAATTTGACATGGTGAGACATAGAATTTTTACCACTTCAAGTGTTATAATTTCTCACAAACTCTATTAGATTTACAATCAAAATTTATTGTCTTTACTTGTTTTAAAATCAAATTATAGAATTTTAAGAATTTGAAAGAGAAAAATAAGGTAAAATACTTACCTTAAATCCATAATTTATTCCTGAAGGAAGTTCATGCATCAATTGACAATCGTTACACTCAATATTATGTAAAAGTTGAGCCTCATGCACATATCCCAAAGTCTGGTGACCAAAGCAGATGCTTCTACTCAATTGATTAGAGCCTCGTGCCGATAATGTGTTATAAAACAATAAAAGATGAAGAAAAGTATTACAGAAAAAAGTAGAGAGAGAATTCTTATTGATTTGGGATGAATTACAATGGAATAGAACCCCTCTATTTGTAGGGAGAGTGACTTATCCACAAAGTAACATAAAAATTTCTAGAATCTCTCTAAAATATAGACATTCACCTTAAATACAATTCTATTTATGACAATCCCATTATTTTTCTAACAATCTTATATTATTAGTGCCATTATTACGTAAAATAACATATTCTGAAAAGTAATCATAACGTAGAGTCGTCTTTGTCAGGGAGTATAAATTTGAATTTAGTCAAGTCTTAATACTGTTATCGAACAGTACTGGATGGAAAAAAAGAAGAAGAAGAAAAGTGTCGAGAATATAGGATATAACCTAAGTTCCATCACCATTCACCAATTTACCTTATGGAAGATGTAAAAAAGCCATCACAATTCACCAAAATGCTTAATTTGTGACAAAGATAGATTAATTGTATGTCACGATCAAACCCATTATCAAATTAGCTATTAGCCTATTAGTTCATGACTATCACCTATTTAGTGATAATATCATTTTATCATTGGTTTTAACGATTAATTAATTGTAATACCTCACATTAAAAATAAGGGTACTTAAGTAATTTGTAAAAAGAGGAAAAAACAACAAACTAATAAAACAACAAAAAAAAGAAGAGAAAACACAAGTGGGTTTAACCCATTAGAGATGTAAAAGAGCTTCATGAGAAGCTTTAGTTAGAAAGGATTTTTGAGATTAGGAATTTAAAAGAATTGGAAGAAGTCTCGTACGAAAAAGGGAAAATAAGCCAAAGAGGAGATTTGATGGAAATCTTTTCATCAACAAGATATAAACACTAAAAAATTACTGGTGTATTTTTGTGATAAACTCTGGGTATTACATGTATTCTTTCTCCTTTAGAAACAGAAGCAACTTTATATATATAATTCCACGCATAACTAAGTAAGCGTGAGGTTAGATTAGATTCTGAGTTTAAACGAGAAGGTTAAGAGATTGAGAAAAATCCATAATACTTTTCATGAATTACAGAGTATATTATATGAATAGGATAAAATTTATAGATTATGGATTAGTTAAATTTCTCCTAGAATGGGTAAATATAATTTAGCGAATTGATGGCCAAGTATGGAACTTTGAGAGTTGCGTATTCTAAATTGATCATGGATTAGCCTAAACAAGAAACTTAATACTTGATTAATATGATGTCATTATAGATTTATTGAAAGAAGTCCTACGGATTGCTTGAGATGATGCATTTGGTATTTCGACACGAGTATTGTGAATAGTAATCTTGTCACAATTTGTGTTTTCATAACATGCATGGTTTATATATGATTTTGAAAATAAATGTGTTACCGATGCTTTGAAATTGCATATGAGACAAGTCCTTTACTTGATATGGTATCGAACAATTTATTTGAGATATTTCTAAATGTTTTCACTGTTACTAGATATGTTTTACCATTACTCGAGATGTTATAGTTATCTAAAATATTTTTATTACATATGAGACAAGTCCTTTACTTGATATGATATCGAACAATTTATTTGAGATGTTTCTGAATGTTTTCACCGTTACTAGATATGTTTTACCATTACTCGAGATGTTATAGTTATCTAAAATGTTTTTATTGTTATTAGACATATTTTACTGTTATTTGAGATATGATTACCATTACCGAAATGAAATTACATGATTTGATAAGAAATGATATGCCCTTTTTTTTATTTTGAAAATGCTTTCATACGGGTATTTACTATTTACAAGAAAGAGTATTAATGAGAGGAAACTTTGAAGGACCCCGTAGCTATCGGCGGGTTCGTTAAACCTGGTGCACCTTCTATTTACAGATTATCGATTACAATTATAGTCCTCGCTAGTGTGAAGGTAGAACTAGCATACAGTCACAGTTTTTCCCTCGAGTAGGAATCTACAGTTATATTTGACTTCTTTTATGAAGGGTCCAAACATTGATACATATTACGTGGATCCTTTCTTGGAAATCTCCCAAACATAAAGATTTGATATGGCACAGTATTACCGAGTTTATTACCGATTTGTTAATTGATTTCTATCACAGAAAACACACCGAATAGACTTATTATATTTACCTTTTGAGAAAGGGCATTTTGTTTGATATACTAGCATATTTTTTGACTTGTCCCCAATTAAAAACGATTGTAGTTAAGTGTTATTACTCACAGAGCTAGCGACCCATTCCCCGCTATTTTTTCCCCAAGAGACAATAGGTAAGTCAAATGAATATTTCGAGTGTTAGAGTGTATGAGTTGAAAATTCCTAGTGACTCCCGCATTTATTCGCGTGGGCGATGACTTTTTAATTATTTGTTATATCTCATTTATTTGAAACTCTTAGAGTCGCTCCAAAATCATTTTCATTAGTATCATGTATATTATGTTATTGATATAGACTTGTGACTCTTGTTAGGCTTTCTTGTCGTATTTTTGGAGATGAAATTAATATTGTTGTGATCAAAATACTTCGTTGATGAGGATTATAATCGTTTTGGTGGATATTAGTTGATTCATTCTAAGACAGGTTTATTTTGGATAGTCCTAAAATAGGGAAAACTCTGTCTGATTTTCTGTAAAATATCAATGAGACTTATTTGGGGTACTTACTCCTGAGCGTCGATCATGATCCTAAATTGAATTGTGACATTAATTTTTAAAACGAATACTTTGTGGAATAGGATAACTCGTGCCTAGCATAAGTGGGATTAATTCTAGTTATTTCTTACTTTGCTTTGCTTTTCATTATTCAATTAGCAAACAAAAGAAAAGAAAAACAAAGGGTTTTAAGGTTGAAGAGGTACTTAGCAAAGAAAGAAAAAAAGGTGTTATTTCTCTATTTGCACAAGATTAGTGAAAAAGCATTTTAGCTCGTTAAATGAGGTAAAGGATAATGTCTACAATTATTCCAATATAGGAATTTCGAGATACATAAAACCAGACGAAAGATATACATAACTAGAATTAATTTTTAGCCTCTAACCCCAATTTATGTGACTAAGATAGGTGGTGTTATTCAAGAAATGATTCACAACGGGAAAAAATAAAGGAGATTCATAATAAAATTGTTACTATGTATATCTGTTATAAAACACGAATGAAAAATATTTATCGTTAATATCTATGTTTTAGTTACGCTAGATATAATATAAATTATCGATCAAGATTATAATGGTGTGATAAGTACTTTTTCTTTCTTAATCAAACTTATATTTAGAGATTAATTATAAGTGTGTAATTGCTTTCGACAGAAAATATTTTATCCTAAAGTGAAACTTTTCTGCACAAAGCCAATGGCTTTCAAAAAGTGTATGGCATCGGGTGTGAAACCAATAAAATGGAATTAACCAAAAAAAAAATACAAAGAGAAGAAACTATACTTCCATAAAATAGAGGGGTTACTAATATTATTTTCGATAAAATGGAGGGGTTAGTAATATTATTTTCAAACAGTTAAAGGGGGTGATCCTGTAATTTCAAAAACTTTGAGATTTTTCAGATAACAAAATGGAGTAATCACAGATTCTAGCCAAAAGGAGCTACTATTGTAACAAGATGATGGCTCTGAGCATCCCTTGCTCTGCTTCACTTGGCACCAAATTGCGAGGTACTCTCTCTATTCCATACTTCTCTGGCTAGTATTATTATTCTCTTTAATTTTTTTTTCCAGTTTTCTTGAATTAATCTGGTTTCTCTATTACAGCTCCGCTTAATTCCAGCAACTACAATGATCTTGAGAAAGTGAAAAGCATCATAAAGAAAACAGTGATTCCTTGTTTACCTAATTCTCCTGTTGAATCGCTCCAAAAGGGCAATTGGGTCAAGCTCATTTGTGGTGCTAGCTTTGAGGTCTTCACCTAACCCCTCATTTACTCTAAAAGACTTCACCTTTACAGTTTTCTGCACCTGATCTTTCTTTTGATCTTATTTTTACTTCCTCTGTCCCAATTTTAGATGCACAATTTCCTTTTCGGCTTATAAAAAAAAAGGATAACACCTTTCTATAGTTAGAAACATTTTAACATTAAACTTTTCCTAAATTTGTAGCCACACGAATGTCTAGGACTTGCCCTCAAGGGTTAGTTGAGGTTGTTGGTGAGTGGTTCCCCACATTTGGGATTGATTCCCCTCACCAGCAGCCTCCTTAGTCAGAGACGGATACAGGGTTTAGATTCTATGAGTCCAACTTTTAAGGTTTTAGCATTAAATCCATTATATTTTTAAAATTGTGGGTTCAGACCTATCATTTATTGCAATTTTAATGAATTTTTACACATAAATATATGCTCTGCGTCGAAAGTACTGAGTTCACATAAACCGGTGGCCAAACTCTACATCCGCCCATGTCCTTAGTTAGAGCTTGTTGCACCGGGCTTGCCTTGTGCGGTTTACGTCTCCTATGTGGTTTCTGTGTTGTTGCACAGTGAGCAGGTTACTCAGTACGCACCCGAATGGTAGAGGCTGCGGGATTCCCTGGAAATTTTCAAAAAAAGAAAATGTCTACGACTTGGTTTAGACCACAAGTTCAAAAAAATCTGTCTTTTTTTCTTAAACTATGTGCCTAGTCAAACAATGCCACATAAATTGAGATAAAGGGTGTATGTATAATCAAATTCAACTACCCCAATCCCAATTTAAATGGCATTATTTCGTTTAAGGATTGACTCAAAATGTTTGATGCTATTTCAGTTTTTATAAATTTCACAACTTAGCAGAGTTCAAATTCATTATACTATTCAAATCTTGAACTTTGATGATATGTTTATCTATCAAACTGATTTCAATCATTATTTTAATAAATGAACCATTAGTTTGTGTTTGAGGGTTCTTTTTGTTGTTGTTGTAGTAGTAGCATTTTAATATTTTTCTACTATCACTGATCCATTTTCTGTTACAATAATCTCACACACACACACACACACACACACATATATATATATATATATATATATATATATATATATATATATATATATTCCTGATTTAAATATGTCATTAGAAACAGACTACTTAATTATAGAAACAGACGGTAGCTTTGAAGGTTGGGGAGCAGTTTTGAAGGCAAAACCAAATAAATATAGTGATAAGAATACAGAAAAAATATGTGCTTACCAAAGTGGTAAATATAGAGAAAAAGGAAATATGAGTAGTATAGATGCAGAAATATTAGCTGTAATTTACGGATTAAATAGTTTTAAATTATATATATTGAATAAACAAGAAGTAACAATTAGAACTGACTGCGAAGCTATAGTTAAGTTTCACCAAAAGATAAACGCAAAGAATAGTAGTAGCAGAAGATGGTTAAATTTTATTGATACTATATCAATATATAATTTGGTTTTTGAACATATTAAAGGAAAAGATAATAATCTAGCAGATTAGTTAAGTAGGCTTAAAATTACTGTCAATTAATAAAGTATTTTACATGTACAACATGAGACCAACAGTTCCCAAGACTGAATACAAGGAAAAGGGCATTCAAGCCTCACCCTCAGACAAATACTTGCAGGCAGTATTAGGTAATCTTCATTTTAAGCCACAACGTTTTGCAGAACAAACTAATATGGAAAGGATAAGTTTTGGAAAGCATAATTTAGTATTCTTTCCTCCATCAAACATATCATTTAGAGTTTTACCAGAATGTGTCATAGATAGACCTCAAAGATGTTTAATTGATAGTTTATGGATAGCATACAATAAAAAAGACACTAAATATTTTATAGCGGCTCTTAATGCCTTAGGACAGTATTTTACAGACAAAAACCAAGATAAAAGATTTAAATAGTATGTAGTTATACATGGTAAGACAAATGGTATTTCTCATACATGGTTAGAAGTACTAGACTCTATTAAAGATTTAGAAAAACCGCTTTTCAAAGGTTTTAATGACTTCACTGAAGCATTAGACTATGCAAGAGGAATACTAGGACCAAACTACTATATCTCCCCAGCACTTAGACAAAACCCAGAAGAAAAAACCCCCCAATATAACATCCAAAAAGACAACGATAAGATAATATTCTGTGATCATTGCTCATCAATGACAGAAGCCTTCAAACGAATAAACCAGAAGAATGAAATCCTGGCACAGGAAAAAACAAAACTTATGGAGCAAGTGAAGGTACTAGAACAGAGAGTACATGCATTAAGATTTGAATTGACACTATCACAATCCCAAACTCAAGTTATTTCCCAACAAGACACAGAGATGAGCAGTCCAAAACATAGTTCTCCATCTCAAGAAAAAATGGATGAGAAGGGTGTGCATTCCCCAATGAATGCAGCAAAATCTACTGTATCGGATAATGATACAGCTAGTCCGATTCAAACGGTGACCGGTAAAGACACATCAAATCCGTTTATAGCTGTCACTTTGCCAAAAAGTGAAGATGAAGGTTCATCAAGATGAAGACTACCTAGAACATTAACACAGGGAGAAGCATTAAAAAAAGGGTATAATTTCTAAAAAGAAAAAAAATGAGAAAATAGAAAACATAATTAAACAGACATTAGAAAATTTCTTTCAAGAAAAAGAAGAACAAGACAAACATATGATTAAAAATCCTAGTCCTAATCCAAGTCCTAATCCAAGTCCAAAAAGGTCTCAAAGGGGAAGATGATAATTACGAAGATGAAAACCACCTAAATTATCAAGATGCTCAAGATCCATACGAAGATGATTTAGGAATGAGTTTTGATTCAATAGCTCTACATAATTTAGACACGTAAAAGGAAGCAAGGTCTCAGTCAAAAGCAATTGAGAGCAGCAAAGACAAGCAATAATGCTAGTATCCCACTAGGCGTGCCAATGCGAAAGACAATTAAAGAAAAGAAGACGTGACATAAAGAAGAAAAGAAATAAAGGAAAGAAGATGTGACAAAAGGTAGTGCTAGTGGTGCTACAAGACAAGCTGAATTTTTGAGTGGAAGAAAAAGTTACAAGCACTAAGGGAATCTCTGCTCAAGCCATGTGAAGATGGGGTCCAATGAAGTACCCTACAAGGCGGGACAAGAAAGATTTCTGGAAATGTTTGAAGTCCATTTTTCAAATCCGTTTCAAAAACTTGGCTATAAAAAGGAGAAGAAAGAAATACAAGTCGAAGAAAGAACACTCTCAAGAAAACCATCAAAACACCCTCCTTCATCACCCACCATTCTCCAAACACCTTGTAATATACCTTTATAAAATATTTCCTTATGTATGCCTTAGTAGTTCCTCCTTCAAGCCTGTAAAATAAATAAATCCCTACGCTTATGTGTGTTTGTTTTTAATTCCAAAGTCCAGTAAGCTCTTTCGAGTTTCCCGAAAGGGAAATCTCTCTCCTGTAAACATGTAAGTTACTTATTTTTATCTAAATTATGTTTCTAGATATTACCCCTGTTTTTTACAGTTTTATGTTATTTTGTATAGCTTTATGTTTATTATTCCTCAATTACTAGTTTGATAATAACCAGACATCACTCTTAGTATATGGTTATCCTCCCAATTTCTTAACAATTTTGATGAATTAACCGGTAAATTCCTAAGAGAAACTGGTTAAGTGAAACCCGAAAATAACCAAGAATGGGTATATATGTGTTTAACCGTGGCCAGGGTGAGGTTAAAGGGAAAAAAAAGAGTTAAGAATAGATTTATTTCTTTAAAAGGTTGGGAAGAAGAGATGAACAGTAAAGTAAAAAAAAAGTAAAAGGGGTAATTTCAGTTCATGATTTAGATAATATTGTAACAATACATGTCTATAGAATAAGAGAGAGAGTACCGAGTAGGATTTTTACAACATAAGAGTTTAATCACAAAAAATATTTTTATTGGTAATGTCTATTAATTGTAATAACTATAGTAATCCAGAAATATTTGCTAGAAGCCTTACCTCAAGTCTAGAAGAGTTTAAATTAGACGTAGAAACCGGATTTTACTCGATAATAGACTTAACTGTACATTTTATATACCTACAACAAAATAGTAGTATTTGTTCAGATATATATAGAAAACAACTGCATCTGATAATTTTAATATTATCATATCATCAATCTTACCATCTAAGAACAAGATTATAAAATTTATATCCTAGACTTTATTTTATATATATATATATATATATATATATATTTAGTCAAAGTTCACATCTTTATCTCCATCTGCAGTCGAATACTGTCATATAAAGTGTAACGGAGCTAGTACAAACTAAGTCTGAAGATTATACAAAATGCATAGACATGTTAAGTTATTTGAGCAATTGTATCTTTATTGGTTTTTGTAGGATTTGGTCGACATCAGGAACCTTTCTCTGGTTTATACTCTTGCTGGAGGTGAAAAAAGAATCATTAACTGTCTCTTTATAGTTTTGGCACTAGTACTTCTTGCATAGGATTGGATTGGTGAGTTTGTGTGTTGATTGTAGTTGATTGCATCGACTGTGCTGCTGAGGCGTCGGTGGTGAATGCTGTAAGCGAAGGAGTAGAAGCAGCCAGAGCCATTGTGCCCATTCGCAGGCCTTGGATAATGATCAGTGTTAATGACGATGAAGATCTTCATTTCCGTAAAGCTGGTAACTCTCCCCACACCCTGATTCCGACCACCATTTGTCTTCTCTGAGACTCAATAATCTTGGTTACCTGATGTAGGGGTAAACATTTCTTGCTTTTGTTTTGTATAAGTAGGCTTCTGATTGGGACCCTGCCGTAGACAAAAACCTGCTGTCACCAAAACTATGATATTTAAGTGGAGAAGGTTAGAGGGGTAGGCCCGTTATCCACCGAGTTTTGAACCATGTGCTACTGACCCTCAAGGTTTCTCGGTTTATTAAAAGATAATAGGCTTCTGATTGGAGTGTATAATCTTCTGAAGCATTAGAAACTGTGAAATGCTAACTTGATTGAGTATATTTTTACTTTGGATATTCTTGTTTTGAAGAACTTGTCGTCCGTATTGAGCCTTCCTAATGTCCTTCTTTTAGTGAGCTTTAAAGTATTTTCCAAAAATTGAACGAAGAACCACCTGAGGAGAAGAATTTAGCTTAAAACTACTCTAGTTTAGTAAACAGAGTAGCTTATAATGCAAGTTCGTTTTCAATTGAGTCTATTATTTGTCAATCTCATAAAATGTGAAGACAGCAACCCTTTATGTACAAAAATGAATGGTACTGAGAAAATTAGCTCAAAGACCTGAGGTTGTATTTTTACCATGAAGGATTACTCATAGATCACCGGAAGTATTCCAAAATAAGACGATTGAATTTGATACTCCTGTTTCGTATGATATTGTGGCAGAATTTGATCCGGATGATTGCCCTCAGGATTGCACAAGACCTTGTGAAAAAGTCTGTCCTGCTAGTGCAATATTGCAAAAGGTTCTTTCCATTTCCAATTCCCTTGATTTTATCTATCATACACTTAACCTTGTTGCTATCCCCTGTTATATTCATTTTAAAGTTTATTCATGTTCATTCCTAATCGTTACATCTGTAACTATAGCAGGGCGGAGTTTTGGCTGAGCGCTGTTACGGTTGTGGTCGTTGCCTTCCGGTTTGTCCTTATGACAAAATAAGTGAGTTCCATTAATCTGGTCATTCTCTCCATCCCCCCTCCAAAAAAAAAAAAACCAACAAAAATCTATTTCTCTCTGTCACCATGGTTTTTGCGTGCTGCTGCTCACTATTTTCACCATTACCTCTGTTCCCTTTAATTTTAGCATTGTTGTTTGTACGTGCACATTGCATTCATGAAAAAATATTTTGTTGATTTAGGAGCTATTACATATGTGAGAGATGTTACTGCTACAGCTGAACTTCTTGAAAGGGATGATGTTGATGCCATAGAAATTCATACCAGTGGAAGGTTAGCATAAAAATATTTTGGTTAATGTATTCCCCGAAATCATTCAAGTGTGACTTTCACTACTTATTCTATTGAAGCACAAACTTAACCCGTAGAATAGGTTACTCAAGATATATTGTTGTAAATTGTAATACACTCTGACTTTTGTTTTCTAAATTCTTTAACAACAAAATCACAAATAAAATGTAGACGTGGTTCTATTTCGTAAGTTTTTAAGGATAAAAGTTCTACTTCCATGGTTTTCAAGAGTCGAGGTCACATTATCAAAGCGGCATCATTTTGTAGCTAGCAATTGTATCTTATCTGCATTCTCATTTTTGGAATAGGGTGCCTGCAGTATTTAGAGAACTCTGGACTGGGTTGGGGAACTCAACTGCAAATCTGAAGCTCGTGGCAGTATGTGAAGCTGTTATTCGTTTTCTGATCTCTGATGGCTAAATTAAATAATATCATCTAGTAAGTTAAAAAAAAAATTATTCCATTTCAAAAAAGTAAGTTAATAATTTGTTTTTATCTTGGTTTCCTGTAGGTTAGCTTTCCAGACTTGAGAGATTCAACCATATCGGCGATGGAAGCTATGTACTCCGTAATGGAAACCAACATACAATGCTTAAACTTATGGCAGGTGCAGATCATGCGTCCTATTGCTATACTTATTTAGAAGCTAGGACTCTCCAAAGATATTTCTCACAATTTCCAATTATTATCATGATTGAAGTTGGATGGTCGACCTATGAGTGGAGATATTGGGCGAGGTGCCACGAGAGATGCAATTGCTTTTGCACGAAAATTGGCCTCTGCTGAAAACAAGCCTAAAGGTATCCGCTAATTCGTTTGCTACTGCTTGCAACAACTCATTGTTGCTATAAAATACTCGCTGGTGCAACTTGAAGATTCTTCCTACGCCATAGGTTTCCTTCAACTGGCGGGTGGTACAAATGCTCACACCATAGAGGGTTTGAAAAAGGAGAGATTATTCCAAACAACAACCATACATGGTATTAACTCCACAGCTAACACTTTATTAAGTTCATGTTCCTCATAACACTGAAATTTTTATATCAATTTGCACATTTCTTCAGAGGCTTCAGATTATGAGAAAATTCCCTCGAGTTCCTTACATTCACCAAATGCTTTGATCGCTGGTGTGGCCTTTGGTGGCTATGCACGAAAGGTTGGTCTCTTATTGCCAATCATGTAAATTATTGTAGTCTATCGAATCAACTGCATAGGGTAAATACTTGGCAGTATCATAATTTTGTCTTCTTATTCTCTTCAGATAGTTGGTAGGGTTTTGAATTCAGTGCAAAACCATCATGGACTTGCTCATGTCGAAGATTTCCCCGAGCTACTTCTGCAGGCCATTATTGAATCACTTGCTCTGGTTGGAACTGTTAAATGTTACAACATCCAGAAGCAGATCACTTAGATTGTATTTGAGGTTGATACATCAGAAGAAATTAAAACAATGAGGTTTTGGGAAGACCTGGCCCAAGATTAAAATTTATGGTCTTTGGTACAGAAAAAGTCAAAGGTCAAAATCAAAAGATGACGGTGGTATAGCTCAGACAGAATATAGAAACAAATACCAGAGTGGAGAAGGATCAGTTCCTATACATGATCATAGGGGAGGGCTTCGAAACTTTGACTTAACGGTGTGCTCTTTAACCTTGAGTTCTTCACTTTACTCATTATCTACTTTGGTAGATCTATAGCCGAATAAATCTAGGTTCCAGCAATACTTTTAAATGTTATGAAGTGCTTTATTAAATTAGCTTGCTTAGCTGAATGTTATATTTGACCTCCCTTACAAACAACCATTGTAGATATATCATTAAATTCATTTTACTTTTCAGTCATGAAATGGTATACAGTATTAGCCAACTATGTCTATTTTCTAGTGTTGAAATGCTATCCCATGCAAAAATCGCCACTGTTTTCAGCTGGCTGGTTGTGCTACAACTAAAAACGGTCATCATAAGGACCTAGTCATGCCATGAGATCTTTAAAACTTCTGATGTTTATTTATCATGCCAATATTGTTCTTCTCGATACACAATCTTATATGGATATAAAATGACATGAAACCATGCACTTGCTTGAACTGTATAGCATTCTTTTGGAATCTTATTGGCATTAGAAATATCTGCTCTGTTCGTATTCTTGTTAACCTAACATTTCTATAACTTAATTTTCTATATTCATTATCTTTTTGTAAATTGTTTTCCTCTTTATTTGTATTTTCTGTGTCTAATATTTGGCTCATGTGGTCATGTCCTTATCAGGAAATTCTTGACACCAGGCGAAGGCGGCAAATGCATCTGTATAGCTCACAGATTACTTTGGACTCTAGCCTCCAATGTTTAGTTAACAAAGTGCAGTTTTGGCAAACCCAAAGGGATTATTTGGTGACTGACTAGTGACTCATGACCAGCAATTGATTGGAAGAATCCACCCCCAGCTCTAACATGTGTATCAGCAATTGCCACTTTCTTAGTAGATACAATTAAAGTCATCTATCTGCTGAGATGTGAGAATAGGAGAAGTTATTCCAAGAAAAGTTTAGCCTTTTGAGATGAGAGAGTTGGAAGAGGCTGCTATTGGAATCAATCGTCCCCTGTAAGCAGGCTATAACTAAGGTCAAGTTCAATCATGTGGCCTGACATTTCATCGCAGTTCACTCCTTCCCATAGGCAGCAATCCGTGCTCATATTCCATGATAATGTTTTTGGATAAGATTTCTTACCATATTAACCACAAATACTAGACGACCGTGCTCTTTTCTGATTAGATTTCTTCGTCCGTGCCTCAACTGTGCCCCAAATATCAAAGCATTTACCTACTAAAATTCAACAAAACGCTTATTGTAGGTCCCTCATCTAGTATTTGTCATTACGATAGTTAGAATCTTATCCAAAATAATTTCATGGAATATGAGCGCAGCTTACTGCCTATAGGATAGAGTGAAATGTGATGAGATGTCGGGCCAAGTGATTGAACTAGACCGTAATTGCAGCCTGCCAACGGGGATGATTGATTCCAATAGCACCCTCGTCCAACTCTCTCATCTCGAAAGGCTAAACATTTCTTGGAATAACTACTCCAATTCTGACACAACCTTCAATGTGTATCAGCAAATAGAGCTTGTAAAAGAGTATGTTATTTAGCCAGTGCTTAGATTCATTTATGGTCTACTATTGTATCAAAGCAAGAGATGTCCTCAATCTCTCCCTGCTGCAAACTATGTTCTTTGTAATCCAAGCACAGAACTTTTCCTCAATATTTTGCCAAAAGGTTTTCTTAAACTCAAATCCAAATGTCATAGGCTGGCTGCAAGCATTTTTGCTGTTATTATAATCCAAAACTCAATTTTAATAATCCTGTTGATTTATTTGTAGGATAATAGTTAAGTGAAGACAGCACACCTGCTTAGTAAAATTCTGTCTCTTTTTATATCTTGCTTACATTATTCGTTTGGTATGAGGTATAAGAAGGTATTGTGCCGGTATAAAAATTTAATACCACCTTAATACTTCGTTTGGTTAGCAAACCATGTATAAGTTATCCCAGGATTAAAATTAACACCGGGATAACTTATACCTTATAGAGTGTGGGGTAATTAGCACCAGTATAACTTATACATTCTTCTTACAAATTATGCAATTGTTATATTTAATACAACATACCAAACAATGGATAAAAAATAATTTCAGCATAATTGATCCTATCATAACTTATTCGGACATAAGCGGTATTCAAACCAAACGACCCCATTGTTTTTGTCATTTCTTGACAAACTCCTCTTCATTTGCAATATATGCAGTCTGGTTCTTCTATAATAAGAAAAGCTCACACTAAAAATAAGACTTTAAAATTTGATGACACAGACATTGATCTCTATTCTACTCAGATGTACTGAAAATCTATATATACAATTCTTTGGAATTTTTCAGTTTCTGTTGAGTTATATAATGATCTCTTTTAAAGTCTAAAGTTTAACTTTGTTCCTCTAGCCTAGTCATAGTTAACAATATTCAGTCACTTTTTTTTTTTTTTTACTTTACACAATTGATATATGATATTCACTGGCTCGATTAATTTGAATATTTCAAAAATGTATTTTCTCTGCCAGGAGATTTTTCATTCTGCACTTGATTTTACCCAAAGTAATGCGGAGAGAGCAATTTACCTTTATTTCTTACATTTAATTTTAATGTACTAAGACCAACTCTATCTGGAGTTTAACTGCTTTCTTGGGTTCGGTCATATTTTTATCTCGTCATTGTTCCTACTTGTTGTCATTATTTTTTTCCATCCGTTTTTCAGCCGAGGGTCTATCGGAAATCACCTCTCTGCCCTTTCAGGACAGGGGTAAGCTTGCATACATCTTACCAGTGGCGGATCCAGAATTTTGTGCAAGCAGATTCAATCTTAGAAGTACATAACTTTAGTAATAAAATATAATTGTCAAGTGGATTCAAATAAAATATTTATACAAAATTTATGCAGCTTTAATCATAATTTATACATATACACAATATTACTTTTTGATGAAGCGGGTTCAACTATCACGTGCGTCCGTCACTGCAACTTACCTTTTTCAGACCCTATTTGTGAGAAATTACTGGATTTATTGTTGTTGTACAGAGACCAACTAAATAAGTTTAAGAGAGTATTTTCAAGCAATTAGATGCACCTGTCCCAGCTAGTCAATGGTGGACTACTGCTTGCCAAAATTGTAGTCCAATGGTAGAAAGAAAAAAAAAACATGAAAATCATATTTTTAATAATATAAGAAGAAAATGATTGACGGCTACTGACAATTATTTACTTATTCTTTTTCTGCACTTAAGTGGATATTATTAATAATAAAAATGATATGGTCATTTGTGGCTGCTTGCTTATGTTTGCGTTATTTCTGATGTGCCGCAGCCTGCAACTTCAAGATTGCGGGAGAAATTCAAAAATAACAAGATTTATAAATGGTCGTTCAAAAATAGCTACAATTTTAAAGTAACTGAAATTTAGCCACCTTTTATGTAAAGATAAATCTGAACGAAAATATTGTTTAAAATTCGGAAAAATACTTCAGTATAATATATTGGAACTCTTGTATAATATATTGGAACTCCAGTATAATATACCGGTCCAGCATAATATACAGAATATTGGAGCACTGGTGCTCCAATCTCCAGTATATTAACTTTCCGCTGGTTGGAGTTCCAGCATAATATGCTGAAAGTTCATACACATATGCATCAATCTCCAGTATATTATGCTGGAACTTTCCGTGTTACAGCAAAATAGTGGCTATTTTTCAATGAATTTGCAAAAGCTGGCTATTTTTGAATGACTAGTCCAAAAATTGGCTAGCCCATGCTATTTTAACCAAGATTGCTCGTATTTCCAATTTCTAATATGTCTCATACTTTAGCCCGAGTTATTTTGCGCACACCTTAATTATTTCATCGAATACTTAGTTATCTCCTATCAGCCTAGGATAGAAGATAAGAAGAAATTATGTCATCATTTAGTCTACATTTAACCTGTTTTTTCGTTGCACCGACTAATTAAATGTTTTCTGTTTTTGGAATTTGATTTGATATTTTATTTGATGGAATTCGATGATTAAGATACCATAATTCAAACAAACAAATAATGAGTAAACTATTAATTAGTGTAAGTCATGTATCCAACCAATCTTGAAATGTAACTATAAGTTTAAGTCAGTACATTGAATTAATTAGATTCTTTAACCCAATATTTAAATAGTAGCAATTAATATAATGATGGCTAAAAGTCTTGAGTCTTGACTCTTGACACTATCTGTGGAGGCGTTCAACAATGGCAAGTAGTAGCAAGGTTTAGTGTAACTATTTATTTTTCATAGTATTTGAAATAAAATATTGGAGCATTTGAAATATGTCTTTTTGCTACTTGATGATGTTATGACTAACCACCAACGGTAATGGTGAAATGGAAAAGATCCCGCTAGGGCGTACGCAAGATTTTTGATAAGCGGTGTAAAAATTTTAAAAAAAAAATAAATTACTATAATAAAAGTTGGTATCGATTTTTTAGATTTAATTATACTCAATATTTTCATTTTGCATACTATCTATATATACATATTAATAAAAAATTTGACAAAGCGGTGTCACGTGACACCACTTGCGGTAATGTGTATCTGCCTCTGGATCCATCCATCCATAATTAAAGGTTTTAGGTTCAAGCTCTAAAAATACAAAAAAAAAAAAAATCCTAATAGGAAACGTTTATAAGAAGTGAATCTGGATGAGTTGAAACCCTACTACACTATCGAACATCGAATGAAAAACAGAAATAAAAATGTAGCCATTATTCTATTGCATTTTCCAGCATTTAATTATGACTAGAAAGTGACACTACATTTGAACATCAGTGTCAAAAGACCATTCCATTAAATTAAATTCTCTTTTTTGTTCTTTTCATATATGGTGTTCGTATTTTAATTCATCTCTCGTACCTACTTTTCTATTGTGTTATTATTTTCTTCCCTTTTGTTTTTTTCTCTCTATCTTTACTTTGATTAAACTCTAAGCATAGCCAACAAACTAACTCTTTTATATCATTTTTCCCATGCCTACCATTTGGTGTATTCAATTTTGGTAGCAGCCAAGAATGAATATCCATAAAAACGTAATAAAGAGATTCCACTTATAACTTATACATTCACTATAAATGACATTTGTCAAAAAAAAAATTACTTCATAGTGGGATTTTTCGACACAAATTTGAATTAATCGAGTTCCAAAATGATTGTCAAATATGAGATGAAAAAACAAAAAATAACTATATGTGACTTGTAATGTGATGGTCATTATATTTAGCTATTAGTATATTGTTAGTATTTGAGCCTGAGATGCTTCATACTTAAACGAAAGAATTTATGATCATTTTTTTTTCCAAATTCACTATAGGAAGATTTTTGGGAACATTTGCCGTTAAATTTTCTTTTATATTTCCTTTTTTTTTTGTTTTTAATGGAAGTCACTAGACTAAATGTGGGAAATCATTACTTCCTCCGTCTCAAATTATCTATCGTAATTTGCTAAAAGTAGTTGTCTAAAATTATTTGCTATTTTAGAAGTTCATGCTAAATTAATTTTCTTCTTCTATTTTACTCTTAATATTAATTGTTTTTGAAGATTTACAAATATCTCAATTATGAGTAAACATTAAATGAACAAAGATTATATCTTAAGACTTATATAAAGGTAAAACAATAAAAAATCTCTCCAATTTAATATTTTTTTAAGGAGCGTGTAATAGAGAAGTACTACGGATAATTTGACACAGGGGAGTACATGTCAACAGATAATAAACAGTATTTGGTTCTTTTTCATTAATTATGAAGCTAGAATAGCAATTATGACACCCAAGAGCTTCAGTTTATAATCAGGTACTGTACCTAACCAAAAGATTGAAAAAGAGTGCCCCACTAATTAACTCCAAAGTAGAAAACATTCACTATGTCTAATAAATGCAAATGCACATTTCTTCATAATTTATAATATTTTTGCTGTATTAAAAAAATAAAATCTTTTTAGCCCATAGATGTTAATCGATCTCTTTAAAAACAACATATGTTATTGTTATTAATGTACCAATCAAATACTTAAAACAATTTTAAAATGAATATGTTTTAGGACGTACAAATCGAATAACGTAAAACATGCACAATCAGAATAGATATCTAAAACATAGAGCTAGCGTTTGGCTATAGATTTCCAAATTAATTTTGAAAAATTTGATTTGGATAAAGTTTGATTTGAAGACGAAAATGTGTTTGGATATCAGTTTTCAAAACAAATTTTACTTTTTTTAAAAAAATAACATGATAACTTATACCCACAAGTTCTAAAAACTATCACAAATACCCAACAATACCTTCATCAATAGCATTCATTATCATTATCACAAACCATAGTCCTGAACATAGATAATTTTGGTACGAAATTATCATTTTTATAATAAACTACATAATACACTAGCAGATGACTGAGAAGATGAAGTTGTATTGTTATAAAATAATAAATGGTGGGCCCTTTTATAAAATATAAAAGTTTGGGACAATTTTTTAAAAATATAATAGTAAAATTTTGAGCCTGGTTTTGGATTTGGGAATTTGCCAAAATATGCATAAAATTTATGAACAAACATGTATTTACAAAAAAAAATTGGGAAAAATTTGACAAAATCTATGGCCAAACAGGTCCTTTATCTTACCTTTCTTTTGATTTTCCATCAGGTTTTCGGTATCTGTATTAGGGCCTAATTTATCCAGATTCGCGGTGAGAACTCTCTCTTTTGTGGTAAAGAGCTCCAACTAAAGGAGATTCCTACTCAGAACTTGAACCCCATACCTTTGATTAAGAATGATAGAATACTTATCACTCCACCACAACCTTCAGTAATCTGATCTTAAACCTTTGGTATGATTTCTACCTATTTGCATGGGACGAATCCCAAATTTACAATTCAAACATTCAACATGTTAAAGTATAAATTAGTCTTCAGATAACAACAACAACAACAATAATGTGAGATTTTCCGGCGTAAATTTGAATTTAGTCGGACTCCAATGTGAATACCGATACTGGGTAAAAAACCAAAAAAAAAAAATAACAATATTATTATTATTATTATTATGGAGTCGTCTTTATTAGGGATCGTTTTATCCCCCAACATGGAACTTCCCGGTGCGAATCCGGATTTAGTCGAGCCCCAATATAAATACCGAACACCAGATGTAAAATAAAAACAACAACAACAACAACAACAACAACAACAACAACAACAACAACAATAAGAATAATAATAATAACAATAATAATAATAATAATAATAATAATAATAATAATAATAATAATAATAATAATAATAATAATAATAATACCACTAAGAACAAAGGTCAAAAAAGAGCATCCACAATAATAGGGCAGCCCACCTTGATTTGTCAAGCTAGTAGAGTCAAGCCAACCTTCCAAGTTCCATTCCACCAAATCCATCCTCCAACCTCACCACCCCACCTCCATCCAACAATTTTTTTTCTGCTTTCTCTTTTCTTTTCCGATCTAATCATTCAATAATTTAAAATTTGATAAATTTGTATTCTGTGTTGTTAGAATTACTTTATCAGAAATTTCTTTATTTCTAAATTAGTATATGCCATTAAAGACGAAGAGATCTCATCCATCTATCATACTCATAGTGATTCTTCTTTATTTAATAAAACAACAAAGAACAATCATAGAACGATAAGTAGTTAAGTATATTCAGTGTTCACACTAAATTAAGAAATTTAACCTTAATAGTTTAACATTAAAGTGGAAATATACATCACTTCACCTTAGATAAATGAGAAATGCATATATCAAAAATACATATTTGTGAAGTCTAAACAGCAAGGACGATAAATTTTCTTCAATAAATTTGAAATTCAAGAATTCTTAATCAAAGAGTAGTTGAGGAAATAAAGAACCTTTTGTTACATAAGACTTAAATATTAGTAAGTTCACTTAGACATAAATTTAGAATATTAGAGCTAATAATCTTCGTAAAAATTTACTCACACTTGATACTTATACCAAATGATGAATGAAAGATAAGTCTTATCACTCAGTGATATTTCAGTAACATATATTCCTACATTAATTTTTAACTTCTAAAATTAATTTATTTAATTGATGTGAACATCAAGTTACTCCATTTATCTTGAACTCCGGATATTGAATGCTTAAAAAATAAAATAAAAATAAAAAATTTAAAAAATTATTTTTTCTAAAATTGTTTTTTCAAAAAAGGAAAAAAGAAAAATCAAATTAGCTCTGAAGTAACTACCAGTACCAGACGCGAATCATTTGTCTGTCTTTCAAGGTTGGCTGCTCCGTCTCCCATTCTCATATCATTCCCCCACTCCCACCCCCACCCCACACCCCACACTATTTGAGTGTGAAGAATGCAAACTGGAATACTAGAAGTCTCGCCACCTTATATATATACACACACTCATCTAACTCCATTCCACCATTCAACCAACCAACCACCTAATTATTTCACTCACCTCAACTGTACTTAGGGGGGAACAAGTTCATTCTTCATCTCCATTTAATCAAGAATATCTATACTTGGTACATTTTTAAATTCTTCTATTTGTTTCCTTTACATTTATAGTATCTTTTTCAAATTCTTAATGTTGTTATTGAATTGGGATCTGGGTTTTTTTTCTTTCCAATTTACTACCTGTTAATCAATTAGAACTTACATTCTTGGTACATTTTGAATACTAGCAATTTGTTTTCTAAAACTTTCTTTATCTGGATTCTTGCTGTTCTTTTTAGATTATGTGATCTGGGGTTTTATCATTTTATTGAGTTGCGATCTGCATTTTTGTCATTTTACTGTTGAATTGTCGATTTGGATTTTTGTCTGTTAGTGTATAATTGCTGGAGTTGTTGAATCTCTCTCGTGTTTCGTGTGATTTTTGATGTTTCTAAGGTGACATGCTTTGATTTGTTTGTATAGAATTTTGATCTAGGAAAGATCTGCTTTAAGAGTCATTTTAAAGTTGTAGTGTTTTTGGGAGACTGAAGATGCATTTCTTTGGGTTTACGTGTCAAAGATCTGATCTTTTTACGAGTTTTTAGTATATCATGTTTTGTTTACACGTTAAAGATCTGATTTTTAATGAGTTTTTAGCATATCATGTGTTTTGAAATCATCATTTGGAATCACCTTTCTCATTGCTTGTTAGATTTTGCCTATTCAATTAGTATTCTTCCTTGAGTACATCTGTAGTTTCACTTTCTTATTCTTTATACTTAGTTCTGATTTTCAATCATCATATGCTCGGATGTAGCCTGTTCCCGGTTTGTTTTCGTTGGTTAATGGTCTATTTAGAGAAACCTCTTAAGGTATCATCTTGTTATTCTATGTATGAATTTTTGTTCTTATGGGTTTAGAAATGTTGATTTTGGGTGGACAATCAATTGTGATTTGCTAATCATACATGAAAACACATTGCAACCCAAACACTGTATGCTAAAGCGGTTCACTTTCAGCTCCATATTCACCTGTTGAGACATTGTTTTGGCAGTTGTCTAAAGTCATGGGCCGCTTCTTTCATGAAAAACTTTATCTTTGATGGAACTAAGCTTTGATGTTTTGTGCTGATATTGTAACTTTTGCAGAGATCTCGATTAAATCAGCAGAATGGCGACTGGACAACTTTTCTCCAAAACTACACAAGCTTTGTTCTACAACTACAAGCAGCTTCCCATCCAACGGATGCTTGACTTTGATTTCCTTTGTGGTGTGTATTGCATTTTTACTCTTTAATCATGATTCTTGAAAATAGATGCGTGTACAATATTTGCTGTATAAGGTATTCATTCACATTTTTATTAATTGTTTTTGTATTGTAGGGAGAGAAACGCCTTCTGTTGCTGGAATTATCAACCCTGGTTCTGAGGGATTCCAGAAACTCTTCTTTGGTCAGGAGGAAATTGCAATTCCAGTACATTCTACGTGCGTGAAATTCATACCCTTGCTTGCTTCATTTCTCTATACTTTGATTCTTTTATTGGTTATTTTTCCATGCTACTTTGTGCTTTTATTCAATGTGGTCCTCTTTCATTTAGTTGTCGTATTTAGTCTTTTGGTACAAATATAATGTTGATGCGTTTAAGCTTGTTTCTCCAAATTTCATGCAATTGAGTTTTCCAAGTATATAATTAGATTATGTGACTTTCCAACTTTTCGTTCCTCTTTATATCATTTGAAATTTGTGCAATATAAGCACATATCAATAGACTTGTTGCTCTAGTTTCTCAGTTTGAACTACTTCAGTAAATGAGTAGTCTTCATTTTACGTTATCTACAACCACCAAACAGAACATAATATAGTGAATATGAATGAACTTTGCCTTCTTTACAGACCTTTAGTTGTGGAGTCTTATAAATTTTGATGCTTATATTTGCAATTCTAACCCATTCTACAGCGTTGAAGCTGCCTGTGCTGCTCATCCCACAGCTGATGTGTTCATAAACTTTGCCTCTTTCAGAAGGTTGGTAGTACTAAACATCCTACTGTTTTTTTTTCTTTTTTTTTTTTTGCTGAAAAAAATCTTCAACTACAATAGACGTGCTCATATATCTGATCTTTGCTTTCTACATTAATTGCAGTGCTGCTGCTTCCTCCATGTCTGCTCTAAAACAGCCAACCATCAGAGTTGTAGCTATTATAGCTGAAGGTGTTCCTGAGTCGGACACCAAGCAGCTTATTGGCTATGCAAAGGCAAATAATAAGGTATGCTAATAGTTACATCATTCCTATTGTGTCCATCAGCATACGGTGTTTTTCTTCTTCTTTTTTCGGGTACATTTTTTTAAATTATTCTTGACTGATGTTAGATACTCGAGAAAAGAATGAGTATCAATTCACCCATTGCTATTTAATCATTACCTAATCTCATATATCATGGTTCTTTTCTCCTGGAGGCAATAACTCTTCCTATCGACAAGTTTCATATTTCAGAAGTTATCAAACTTAATATGTGCACTTTTTTCAGGTGGTTATTGGTCCAGCTACTGTCGGAGGGATTCAAGCTGGAGCTTTTAAGATTGGTGATACTGCTGGAACAATTGATAACATTATTCAGTGCAAGCTTTACAGACCTGGATCTGTGGGCTTCGTCTCCAAATCTGTAAGTGATTGTAGCACGTCTTTCGTCTTGTATTTTTGATACATAGAAGAGATCTCTAGTTGGTCAAAATCGCGATGCATTATCCCCTTCACCCCCAGTAGATTTATACCATCTCTTTACTATACTATCAACAATTTTCAATTATGTCTTTCTGTCTTTTCTCACAGCTTTCAACTGTGGTTAAGTTATTTCCTCTAGGTGGAATCATAAAAGAGCAAGATAACTTTTTGTGGTTTCGTAGTACTAACTTTTCTCTTAATATATAGGGTGGTATGTCTAATGAATTATACAACACAATTGCCCGTGTGACCGATGGAGTTTATGAAGGTTAGGAATTCTAAATCCTGAATTATGCTTTTCAGAACACTTTTATATTCATTCATACTTAGAAATATAATATGAGTAAATTTTCGGTCTGTGCAGGAATTGCAATTGGTGGGGATGTCTTTCCTGGATCTACCCTTTCTGATCATGTTTTGCGCTTCAACAATATCCCACAGGTAATTTTGCTCGTTTCTAAACATTAAATTGTGACTCAAGTAGCATTTTACCTCACCATCCTCGTATAACTAGAACCTTAATAGGGCATGATCAACTATATGTTGAACCATTTTGCCCTTCCCTTCGCAATTTGATTTTTTTTTTCTTATGAAATCTTAGATCAAAATGATTGTGGTACTTGGGGAACTTGGTGGACGAGATGAATACTCCTTAGTTGAAGCCCTGAAGCAGGGAAAAATCAACAAGCCTGTTGTTGCCTGGGTTAGCGGAACTTGTGCTACACTCTTCAAATCGGAAGTACAGTTTGGACATGCGGTGAGCTATTTCACCTTATTCCCTTGTTTCTCGTAAAATGCAGATAAAATGTCCGTCTACTCACACGTCAAATCTAAACTTAGCTTGACATCTCTTCGTAGGGGGCAAAGAGCGGTGGTGAAATGGAGTCTGCACAAGCAAAGAATCAAGCACTGAAAGATGCTGGAGCCGTGGTTCCCACCTCATACGAAGCTTTTGAAGGAGCAATCAAAGAAGCATTTGAACAGCTGGTGAGTCTCTTGATATTGAGCACAGTCAAGAATAATTCTTCTACTTGGTATTAGTTTTAATAGTTTTACCTCATCGTTTTGATAGGTCTCGGATGGCAAAACAACTCCTGTAAAGGAAATAACGCCTCCACAAATTCCTGAGGATCTCAACACAGCAATTAAGAGTGGGAAAGTTCGGGCCCCAACTCATATTATTTCCACCATATCTGATGATAGAGGTATGGATTGAATTTGACTACATTTTATTATTGATTATTTTGCCTTCTTATTGCTAAATAAGAGTCAGAACGAATGCTGATTTTGTCTTCCATTTCTATCTATAGGTGAAGAGCCATGCTACGCTGGTGTACCCATGTCATCTATTGTGGAGCAAGGATTAGGTGTTGGTGATGTCATTTCTCTGTTGTGGTTCAAACGCAGCCTTCCCCGTTATTGTGCACGTTTTATTGAGGTAAGCTAGTTGTCATTGCATTGTTATTGTTCTCTGATTAAGTTATAAAATTTGCTTATATTGGACTACGTCTTTTGCCCCACGTCGTTCTATTTCTAAACATCCGTTTTCTTGCGGTTGCTTTGACTTGGCAGATTTGCATTTTGTTGTGTGCTGACCACGGTCCCTGTGTCTCTGGTGCTCACAACTCCATTGTAACTGCAAGGGCTGGAAAAGACTTGGTGTCATGTCTTGTTTCCGGTATGTTATAATTTGTTATTAATGTAGTTACTTTATGGGTTTATCATTCAGTTGGAATTGGAATAATGTGTTTTTGTAACAGGGTTGTTGACTATCGGTCCCCGATTTGGTGGTGCTGTCGATGATGCTGCCCGATACTTTAAGGATGCTTATGACAGGGTGAGCCCTTACGATCTAAGCTACTATTAGAATAGAAGCAGTTCCTGCTGCTATCTTGAGTGTCGGGATTAATAAACTTTTGCAATGCTTTGTTTGCAGGGTCTTACACCATATGAGTTCGTCGAAAGTATGAAGAAGAAGGGCATCAGAGTGCCTGGAATCGGTCACAGGTAGCATTTCTTGTAATTCATTCTCGAAATTAAGTGTATTTATTCAGTTTATATCGTAGACTTGCTCCCTGAAATGGTAGTTGGAGAAGCTAAATGGTGTACTTGAAAGTCTTGTGAAATTGTAGCATTTCATGGTCGTACACTCGCAGTGGCGGAGCCAGGAATTTCAGTAAGGGGCGTCAAAATATATAAAATAAATACGCAAAAAAGCTAAGGAGATTCAACATATAATACGTATACATAAAAATAAAATGTTGACCTAGTTATACAATGTAATTTTTCGGCGAAGGGGTGTCACCTGACCCCTTAGTCTAAGGTGGCTACGCCGCTGGAAACTCGTGTGATTCTTGAATGCATCTCATGCATTGCATCTACTTCTTCTGTGATAGGATCAAGAGAGGTGACAACAGAGATAAGAGAGTGGAACTACTGCAACTTTATGCGAGGGAAAATTTCCCTTCTGTTAAGTACATGGAATATGCAGTTCAGGTAGAAACCTACACACTCTCAAAGGCAAACAACCTAGTCCTCAACGTTGATGGCGCCATTGGTTCCCTCTTCTTGGATCTCCTTGCTGGAAGTGGAATGTTCACCAAACCAGAAATCGATGAAATAGTAGAGATCGGTTACCTGAATGGTCTGTTTGTGCTGGCACGTTCTATTGGTCTTATCGGGTAAGTTAGCTGATCCTTCAAATGCTGCACTTCCATTAACTATTCGTCTACGTTAAACAGAAATTTAGCCGTTACACGATTGTAACGTACCTTTTTTGAATTTCAGGCACACATTTGATCAGAAGAGATTGAAGCAGCCTCTATACCGTCACCCATGGGAAGATGTTCTCTACACCAAGTGAAGACACTCTCAGTAGCAGCAGGCAGAAATGGCGATTTTCTTCCTATCCAGCATTTTATATAAATGTGTTTTGTTAGCCATTTGTTGTGATCATTCTTCATGTTTTCTGCTAGTATTTTGTACTCCTAAGTGCTTGCTATAAGCATTGTAGTAAGTTGTTATAAGAGACAACTCTTTTAGTTTCACACGAAGAGTTTGCTTCATTTCCTGTATCTGAAAAGAAATAAAACATTCATTGCTTTACCTTGCTTATTGAGTCATTATATTATTGCACAAGATTTGTTTTCTCTCCACGAGAAGCAGTTTGTGTTTGGCTAATTAATTTGAAAAACACTTCAATTTAGTGTATGGCTAAACTTTTAAAAGTATTTCTAAGTATATTTTTCTCAAAAGTGCTTTTCAAAAAAGTGTTTTTGGGAAGATCCTACTTTTTCTGCTTCTCCAAAACTCTACTTAAAGTACTTTTTTTTTTTAAATTCTAAAAGCTTGGTCAAACACTTCGACTTAAAAAAGAAGAAGAAAGTACTTTTAACTTTGGAGAAACAACAACAACAACAACGACCCAGTATAACCTTGAGAAGCTTGGCAAAAAAATGCTAAACTTGTTGGTCAATTAAGATTTAAACAGACTTTTGGACGCTGCCATATACTAATTAATTAGTGTAAATTTCATGCGTGGTTATTCAGCTTTGTATTCATTACCCAAAAGTCATTTTTTTTTGTTACATAAAAGTCATTCAACTTTGTGTCCAAAAGTCACTTTTCTTTCTTTTGTTACACAAAAATTATTTCACTTTGCTCTATCTATCACAAAAGTCATCATGGCCAGATTTTATAATACTTTTATTTGAAAAGTCTATTATGCTCTTGACATTATAAATCATCCTATTTATATAATACCTTTTATATTGTATATTAAATAATATATTTTTACCTAGATATTTTACTTATAACTGAAATAACTTTGTATTATTTTATTTATTAATTTTATGACATATTCGTATATTTAATTTTTTTTATGGAACTCAATTTGTTTAATCATATTCAAACATATACATATTTGAAAATATAAAAACGATAAAATATTTATTTTACAAATCTGTTTTACAAATTATAGTTTTTTATAGCCAGTAATTTGCGTTTAATATTAAGTTTTTTAAAATTTTCTCTGTTAATATTATTTATTTGGAAGTGTTATCTCACGTGTCAGTGTGCTAAACATGGGTATTTTATTTATTGGATTAACGTATATGGCTTGGCTGATAAATCAGTTAGCTTTGATTTTATAATTTTTATTAAAAATATTTTATTAGGCATGTTTAAGAACGTTGACTTGAGATTTGTTCACAGTAATGCTATTGACAAATTTAATAATGTTACGATATATATTAATGTTAAGAAAAAAAATAAATGTACGAATATATTATAAAGATAATAAATAAAATAATATTAAGTTATTTTAATTATAGACAAGAGAGGTTGCTCTGATGGTAAGCAACCTCCACTTCCAACCAAGAGGTTGTGAGTTCGAGTCACCCAAGAGCAAGGTGGGGAGTTCTTGGAGGGAAGGATGCCGAGGGTCTATTTGGAAACGGCCTCTCTATCCCAGGGTAGGGGTAAAGTTTGCGTACACACTATCCTTCCCAGACCCCACTGGTGGATTATACTGAGTTGTTGTTGTTGTAAGTTATTATTTTAATTATATGTAAAATACTTGGGTAAAAGTATATTATAATATAAAAGGTATTACATAAATGAGAGGATTTATAATGCAAATGGCGTAATAGACTTTTCAGATGAAAGTTTTATAAAACCTGTACAATTTTGCAAATGTACACAAAATTGAATGATCATCCGTGAAATTTACTCAATTAATTACAATATTAATTTTCGTAACTGAAAATAAGGCAAGCAATTTGTTACGGCCTGTAATGATTAAATTACTCTAATGGCGTAAATAAAAAGTATAATATTTACATTATCGGTGTAAATAAGTTTAAAATGTTATAAAATAAAAGTAATGCAGTAAAATGTAAACAAGAAGAGATAGAGAGAATGGAGAAGTGTTTTCTTCTTTCACTTTGGTGTAATTTTTCATTGCAATTTCATGGCCTTTTATAGGCATAAAAAGTAAAGATGATGGACATAAAATAAGAAATTTAATCTTTAAGTTATTCACAACATGAACATCCAATGTAGTATCCAAAGTAGTATCCAATGTACAAACTATTCATAACACTACCCCTTGGATGTCCATGTAAGATAATGTGTCTCATTAAATACTTACAAAAAAAATATTGGGATGTACATAGTTATTTATAATATGCATTGTTTGCTGCCTCATTAAAAACCTTACCAGGAAAACCCAGTGGGACAAAACCTTGGTTAAGGAAAAGAGTGCAGCGTGTAGTTACTCCCCCTGATGAAAAATCACTTAATGTCTCGAAGACGACGCATTCCAATCTTATATATCAGCTTTTCAAATATTGAGGTTGGTAATGCCTTAGTGAACAGATCAGCCAAATTATCACTTGAACGAACTTGTTGTACATCTATTTCACCATTCTTCTGAAGATCATGAGTGAAAAAGAATTTCGGTGAAATGTGTTTTGTTCTATCTCCTTTGATATATCCTCCTTTCAATTGAGCTATGCATGCAGCATTGTCTTCATACAATATTGTTGGAATATTCTCTTTCGAAGAAAGACCACATGTTTGCTGAATGTGTTGAGTTATAGATCTTAACCAAACGCATTCTCGACTTGCTTCGTGAATGGCTATTATCTCTGCATGATTTGAAGAAGTAGCAACCATAGTTTGTTTTGTCGAACGCCATGATATGGTTGTACCTCCACTTGTAAATAAATAGCCTGTCTGAGATCGACCTTTGTGTGGATCAGACAAATATCCTGCATCTGCATAACCAATCAATGATGGCTTGGATTCATTTGAATAAAATAAACCCATATCAATGGTCCCTTGGAGGTATCTGAATATATGTTTAATACCATTCCAGTGTCTTTGTGTTGGCGAAGTACTAAATCTTGCCAATAAGCTTACTGAGAAAGCTATATCTGGTCGGGAATTATTGGCAAGATACATTAATGCCCCAATTGCACTAAGATATGGTACTTCGGCACCAAGAAGCTCTTCATCATTTTCATGAGGTCGGAATGGATCTTTCTTTATATCAAGTGATCTCACAACCATCGGGGTACTCAATGGATGTGCTTTATCCATATAGAATCGCTTTAAAATCTTTTCGGTGTATGTCGATTGATGGACAAATATTCCATCTTTCATATACTCAATTTGTAGACCAAGACAAAATTTTGTCTTTCCAAGATCTTTCATTTCAAATTCTTTCTTCAAACAGTCTACTGTTTTTGGAAGCTTCTCAGGAGTTCCAATGATATTTAAATCATCAACATACACGGCGATTATAACAAATTCAGATCCAGACCTTTTTATAAAGACACAGGGACAAATTGGATCATTCTTGTACCCTTCTTTCAACAGGTATTCACTCAGGCGATTGTACCACATACGTCCTGATTGTTTCAATCCGTATAAAGATTTCTGAAGCTTTATTGAACAAGTTTCTCGAAAATTTTTATATGCTTCTGGCACTTTAAATCCCTCAGGTACTTTCATAAAAATTTCGTTGTCTAATGATCCATACAAATAGGCTGTAACAACATCCATTAGATGCATATCAAGTTTTTCTTGCACTGCCATATTTATGAGATACCTGAAGGTGATAGCATCCACTACAGGAGAATATGTCTCCATATAATCAATTCCAGGCCTTTGGGAAAACCCTTGTGCCACAAGTCGTGCTTTATATCTAACGACTTCATTTTTATCATTTCGTTTTCGCACAAAAACCCATTTATACCCTACTGGCTTTATGCCTTCAGGTGTTCGAACTATGGGTCCGAAGACTTCACGTTTTCCAAGTGAAGTTAACTCTGCCTGGATAGCGTCTTTCCATTTTGGCCAATCATTTCTCTGTCTACATTCATTGACAGATTTTGGTTCAAGATCCTCATCTTGTTGCATTATTTCAACAGCAACATTATAAGCAAAAATGTTATCGATAACAATATTATTTCGATTCCATCTTTTCCCGGTTGAGACGTAACTTATTGATATCTCTTTATTTTTATTATTTTTAGGTACCTGGACCTCCCCTAAGGTCTTATCATTTGTTACGTCTTGGGGCTCTTCTTGAGCCACTACCTCTGTGTTATGTTCACTTTGATCACTTGCTCCTTTTCTTCTTCGAGGATTTTTATCTTTAGAACCGATTGGTCTACCACGTTTCAAGCATGGCTTAGACTCATTTGCTTTAATTAATTGTTCTGTCGGGATATCAACTCGAATTGGAGCATTAGCAGCTGGAATATGTGACTTAGTCACCCTTGGTAGGTTAGTGAATGCATCTGGCAATTGATTTGCAATATTTTGTAAATGAATAATCTTTTGAACCTCTTGTTCACATTGATTTGTTCGAGGATCTAAATGAGACAGTGATAATGCATTCCAATCTATCTTCTTTTTCAGCTGCTTATTTTCTCCCCCTAATGTTGGATATACTGATTCATTAAAATGGCAATCAGAAAATCTTGCCGTAAATAAATCTCCAGTCATCGGCTCTAGATATTTTATAATAGAAGGAGATTCATATCCAACATATATCCCCAACCTTCTTTGAGGACCCATCTTTGTGCGTTGTGGTGGAGCAATTGGAACATATATCGCACAACCAAAGATCCTAAGATGGGAAATATTTGGCTCCTGACCAAAAGCCAATTGCAATGGGGAGACTTTATGATAACTTGTGGGCCTTATCCGCACAAGTGCTGCTGCGTGCAAAATAGCATGACCCCATACTGAAATGGGAAGTTTTGTTCTCATAAGCATTGGTCTAGCAATTAATTGGAGGCGTTTGATCAATGATTCTGCTAGACCATTTTGTGTATGAACATGAGCAACCGGATGCTCAATTGTTATCCCAGTTGAAATACAATAATCATTAAAGGCTTGGGATGTAAACTCACCCGCATTATCAAGATGAATTGTCTTAATTGCATAATCTGGAAATTGTGCTCTTAGCTTTATTATTTGAGCCAACAATCTCGCAAATGCCATATTGCGAGTTGATAGTAAGCACACATGTGACCATCTTGTAGATGCATCTACCAAAACCATATAATATTTGAATGGTCCACATGGAGGGTGAATGAGCCCACATATATCACCCTGTATACGTTCCAGAAATGCAGGGGATTCCATCCTAACTTTAATAGTTGATTGTCTAATAATTAATTTTCCTTGAGAACACGCAGCACAAGAGAATTCCTTAAATTGAAGAATCTTCTGATTCTTCATTGCATGCCCATGTGAATTCTCAATTATTTTACGCATCATATTAGAACCAGAATGACCCAACCGGTCATGCCAAATAATAAAATTATCTTGATTAGTAAACTTCTCGTTTACTACGACATGTGTTTCAATCATGCTAATACTTATGTAGTATAAGCCAGAGGAAAGAGCAGGTAACATTTCAAGCACATATTTCTTACCGGACATTATTGTAGTAATATAAAGATATTCAATCTTTTCATCATTTGTAGTCTCAACATGATAGCCATTTTGGCGAATATCTTTGAAACTTAATAAGTTTCTTTGAGATTTACTATAATATAGTGCTTCATCAATAGACAAATTTGTTCCTCCTGGTAGTAATAAATTGGCTCTTCCAGAACCTTCAATTAATCTTGTACTACCGGATATTGTATTAACATTCGCTTCTTTCATTACCAAATAAGAAAAATATTTCTTATCTTTTAAAATAGTGTGTGTTGTAGCACTATCCAGAAGACATATATCATCTTTATTAATCTTGAGTCCAACTGAATACTGGAGAATTTTCATATTCTTCATAAAAAAAACAAATAATACATCATAAGAAATATGAAAGACAAGCAGGAAAAAAACATTAAGAAATACATTAGAAACGTAGAAACTAGCAACACATGATGCATTAGGAAAATACACTCAAGAAAAATAAACTAGTTACAAACATAAACATAACAACTTTTATAGCTTCATTCTCAGTAATTGTTTCGCCCCCTGTCACGTTCACGTTTACGACCATGTCCACGACCACGGTAATTATTTTGTTTTCTTTCAAACTTATCATATGTTGCTGCAACATTCACTTCCGGAAATGGAGCTGACCCAGTGGGACGGGCTTCATGATTTTTCATTAATAGAGTATTATTCTGCTCAGCCACAAGTAGGCATGTGATTAACTCAAAATATTTCTTAAAACCTTTTTCACGGTATTGTTGTTGTAGCACCACATTTGAAGCGTGAAAAGTATTGTTGTTTTTTCCAATAAGTCCTCATCTGTGATAGTGTCTCCACATAATTTTAATAGAGAACTTACTTTAAAGATAGCATAATTATACTCACTTACGGTTTTAAAGTCTTGCAACCTTAAATGTATCCACTCATACCGAGCTTTCGGTAATACCGTAAGTTTTAGGTGGTCATATCGATCCTTCAAATTAATCCATAATTCAAGTGGATCTTTTACGGTTAAATATTCAGTTTTTAACCCTTCATGTAGATGATGACGAAGGAAAATCATGGCCTTCGCTTTATCCTGATTTGATGCTTCATTTCCTTGTATAATAGTATTTCCAAGACCTTTAGCGTCAAGGTGAATTTCAGCATCAAGAACCCATGATAAATAGTTCCTCCCGGTGATGTCAAGTGCCACAAATTCAAGTTTTGATAAATTTGACATAGTGAAAACTATCATAAAAGATGAATAAGTTAGAGAAATAATTATAATAATAAACAATTAATGAAAACAAAACGATTAAGGTAAAAGAAATGAAAATAGAGCTATATCATGTTAACAATCTACTATTTCATTTTATTCTTGCCATAAAGTAGAAATTACATACTTGTTTCATTTCACTTTATATTATTGATATATATGTGTTAATAGAACTGAACGTGACTAACATTATTTATATGTTCCAATAAATATAAAGTAATTAAACTATAAAATTATTGCTTGTCAATTTATTTCTCACAGTTCTTCAAAATGCCTTAAAGATATGTTTTGATCTAGGGAGTCCATGAATATTATAAGTATGACATTAGTGCATAGCTAGTTTGATGACTTTGAGGTCCTCTAAGAGTTGAGCACGGAAGGAAATAGTTATTTTATCACTGCAATGTACTTAAACTATTTAAGATGCCCAAGCGCACAAGTAATCTGCAAACAATGAGCATATGATATGTACTGCCATAAATAAAATGATTATAATGATACATACCTTAATAAAATATGACTCAACTTAGCGGGAGTTAAGAATAAAATTAGAGCTTCGTGCTGATAACGTGTTATAAAATAAAAGCAATGCAGTAAAATGTAAACAAGAAGAGATAGAGAGAATGGAGAAGTGTTTTCTTCTTTCACTTTGGTGTAATTTTTCATTGCAATTACATGGCCTTTTATAGGCATAAAAAGTAAAGATGATGGACATAAAATAGGAAATTTAATCTTTAAGTTATTCACAACATGGGCATCCAATGTAGCATCCAATGTAGTATCCAATGTAGTATCCAAAGTAGTATCCAATGTACAAACTATTCATAACAAAAAACTTATTATGAACAAAATGATTTTACATTCACATCCTATGCCATCGAACAGCTGCTGATTTCCTATGCGGATTTTTTTTGAGAGATTGCTTCACTAGAGTTCTAACAATGATGTATTAAAAATTTCAAATTCCGACAATAAAAAGAAGTGCAATGCATTAAGCTCCAGTTATGCGCAGAGTTGACTATAAGAATCTATTGTACGAGCCTTATCCTGTATTTTTGCAAGAGGCTATTTTCACTTCGGAGAAGGGCGGGACCACAAGAATCTATTGTACGCAATCTTACCCTGCATTTCTACAAGAGACTATTTTCATCACTCGAACCCGATGCTATTTTCACAGCTCCAACCCGTGCCCCTTCTCCAAAAATAAAAAATAAAAAATTAAATTCAAATTAAGACAAATTGATAGAAAAACGTCATGTTCCATTATAATGGGGAATGTAGGCTAACAACCCACTAAACTTTGTGCTATTTGTAATCGGATAATTTTTTATTTTTCACATACAAACAAAGACATACTAATTTTTAAAAAGTATTTGAATAATATCATCTTTGCGAAGGGCCATTTCTAATCTTCTCTTTATTGTTCCAATTTTATGGGATGTCCCAAAGACACAATGACGGGCAGATTTCAAATGCTAGTAGTTGTTTGATAAAATGCCCTAAAGAACTCAGGAGACAGTCAAGAAAGTGTGCAGGAAAATGGCTTACCTCAACCTCAAATGATAAGTGCACAAACTCAAACAATGTGAAAGTACCATGTAGTCTGTGTACAACAGAAAAATTTCTGCTTCAAAAAAAAGAAGAAGGGGGTGTCCTAGTCTTTTTGATTTTTTTACGAAATGCGAGCTGAGGTCAGATTTAATCCTTTGGTTGTATAATAGCTGCAGATGAGGCCAATTTTGTGCATTTGAGGGTAAGTGACATCACTTTACTGAATCCTATATTGAATTTATTCCAAAAATTCTGGAAAACTCTGACATTAGTCAAACTTCAAGTTTCTTGTTTCAGCGGGAATTTTGGATGATTGTGGACTGCCATTTATGTCAGTGGCGTACGCGGGGATTAGTACAAGCGGTGAGAAATTTTAGGTCCGGAGTTGTGGATAAGTATTTATTTTGGTATTTTAAATTGAGTTTCTGTTGTGCACAGATGTATGTAGAAACAAATTGTTGTTCTCGTGGTTCGAGTTGAACAATTGATCAAAATTGCCTATTTCTTTTTTATCTCATTATCTCCTGTCAACACTTGTTGATAATCGTCATTAATACACTTCACCTCGTTTAAGTCCTTTGGTGAGCGTTGGAGAACAAATGAAGTCATAACTAAATATATAAATGCCATAAAAGACATGTATGCAGGAGCCTTGACTAGCGTGAGAACATACTAAGCGATACAAAGGAGTTCTCCATAATTACGGGTTTACACTAGGGATTGGCATTGAGCACGTACTTGTTTACGTTAATTATGGATGAGCTAACCAACACAAGATGAGGTCCCATGATATATGTTATTTGCTGATAATTGACGAAACCGCGAGGATGTAAACCAAAAGTTTGAGCTATGGATAAGCGCTCAACATAGTAAGTTTTTTTCGATAAGTAGAAGTAAGACTGAATGTATGTATTGCAAGTTTAGCCGGCATAAGAAGAGTGACGTTGAGGTGATATTAGACTGGATTTTGGCTCCAAAATGCAAACAATTAAGATATCTAGGCTCGTTGTACAATAGCTGCAGATGAGGCCAATTTTCTAGTCATTGGTTTGGCCCTCCACTATCTCTGAAGTCTGAACCATGAGAGGCATGAGATCATCAAATTTGGAACTCATGTTAAGACCTTTTTACCTTTTCCAAGGCTGTTTTGCTAGAAAGTGCATTATACGTGACATCACTTTACTAAATTTTATATGGATCCATTCCAAGAATTCTGGAAATCTCTGGCATTTGTCAAGCTTCAGGTTTCTTGTTTTAGCAGGAGTTTTGGATTATTGTGGACTGCCATTTATGTCAGTACCGTATGCGAGGATTTGCAAATGTGAAGTCTTAGGTGGCACTATAGAGTTTTGAGGTTTACCTTCTTATATAGAGAATTTTTTCAGTGAAGCAGTTTCGAATGACCCAATGATACCTACTGTATATACACATTGTTTTTCAAAAATAAAATAAAATTATATACACGGACAGAATTAAACTATTAGGCGAAGCTGTGTTGGATGACACCACTTGATTCTAACTGTCTTTGCCGCTGCTGCCATTTATGTTACTAGGTTCTTTTATTTGCCTTGACATATTTTTATTGGAACTGATATGATATTGATGTGAGTTCTTCGTTTAAATTCTTAAAACATACAAAAAGTAATAGTGACCAAAAAAAAAAAAAATAGACAAATCCGTATTGAATAATCCAGCGAGGATACATACCCATAGTGGCCAGATATTTTGCTACGGGTGTTTGAAATTTAATATATATGTATGAGAAGTAATACTTGACCAATATATACAGGTTAATTTTCCGGCAAAGGCCGTTTAACTGACCATCTGTGAGCCCATGGACTCCGCCATTGCATACCCATAAAGGAGTCCATATGGCATACGTAGCAAGCTGACGTTGTTCAGGTTATTTAGTATCACTAATGTAGGTTCATGATTTAAGGCTCCTCATGGTTGCTATATATTACACCCAGTGCAAGGCAAATGTACGGACTTGGATCTATTGCGTCATTAACCTTTGACAGTCATTATCCAAAGAAATGATATGAGGAAGCTAGCTGTTAGCAGACGAAAAAGGTGGCTTCTTGAACTGAAAGGGCGACCATTTCTTCATTTTCAGCAAGAAATGCACTTCAAATTTGCAGATTTTGTTTGTATATGGCTATATTGACATTCCCCCACGGCTTTGGTCTAGTGGTAACATTGCAATATGTGATTAGTGGGTTAGGTGCACGTCACGGATAAAAGCCTAGGATTTAATTGGATAAGGGTAGAGGGGCAGGCCCACTGTCCATTGAGTTTCAAACCTTGCATCACTGGCCCTTGGCGATTTGTTGGTTATTTAGAAAAAGGCTATATAGATACAGATATATAGTGGGGTATCAGTGGAATTAGTCATAGATCCATCCTATTGGTTCTTCTCTGAGCATTGTGGGAAGAAAGTCGAACTGGCTGAGTCTGAAGTGGGGTTTAATCAATCTTGGAATCTTGAACTAAAATGGATAAGACAACAGCATCAGCTCAAGGACCAACATCACCAGCTGAGGAGCTGCTAAAGAAGATCCAAGAACTGGAGGCAGGGCATGCCCAGTTGAAGCAGGAGATGTCTAAGCTCATGATTTCTGAGGATCACAGATTACAGAGACAAAGGTCCCATTCAATCTTCCCACAACGGCTGCCTCGTCTTATGGATGGTGGTGGTTTTGATTGTGGTGCTGCGGCTGTCTGGAAAAGGGGGTCAACCTCTTTCCAGCATGCTTCACTATCACAAAGAGAGAGTAGTAATAAAGGGGTGGAAGACAACAGTAACGGTAGAGCTGCTGCAGTGAAGTTTACTGATAGACACTACTTTAATATATTACAGTCAATGGGACAATCAGTGCATATATTTGATGTCAACTGTCTTATAATTTACTGGTGAGTAATTGAAACAGACTTCCTATCTTTTGCCTTTTCATTTTTCCTTTTTTTTCATCCGGACTTGGGAGAGAAAAGAAGTGGGTGGAAGAGATTGAGCTTGTGTCTGTAACTATCTGAGTTTGCTTTTTAGTTAGTTAGTAAAATGTTGCATCAGTGAACACTAAACACTTTGTACAGATAGATGGAACATTTTATTTGGCGTTAGTTAGACCTTATTGGTGCTTGTCACGTTTGTTCAATGTTGTTAACATAGAAGTGTTATTTGAGCTGTTTTTGTACAGGAATCGAACTGCTGAACAACTATATGGTTATTCTGCTGCAGAAGCTCTTGGACGAAATCCTATTGAGCTCCTAACAGATGCTCGGGATTATGGTGATGCTGATCACGTTGTTCACCAAGTGAAAAAGGGTGAGATTTGGACTAGACAGTTTCCAGCTAAGAATAAGCAAGGGGATAGATTCGTAGTCGTTGCTACCAATACCCCTTTTTATGACGATGATGGTACTTTCGTCGGTGTTATCTCTATATCAAGTGATGTGAGGCTTTTTCAAGAAACAGGGGTTGCATCGATGGGAGTGAAGCAGTTGGAAGCTGATACGACATTCAGAGCAGTTGGAGCCAGGACCCTTGCTTCTTCCAAACTTGGACTTGATCGCCAACAGCCTCTGCAAGTTACCATTGCCTCTAAAATATCTAATTTGGTTAGTACTGTCTTTGTCTTGATAGTTGCCTAGTTTTCTTTTGTTTTTTTTGGTTCTCTTTACTCTCTGTATACAGTGGTGGCATAAACTGACATGTCAAAACCTCATAATAGGCCTCAAAGGTGAGCAACAAGGTTAAGTCAAAAATAAAGACAGGAGAGAGCAGCGTGCTTCGTGAAAGTGGAAGTGGAGATAGTCATCATTCTGACCACACATTTTCTGATGCTGCTCTCCCAGATCACAGGGAGGATGCAAATTCAAGGGGAGGCAGCACACCTATGGGAGATGTTCACCCTTTTCCAGTTGGGATATTCTCTAGTCTTGCAAAGGAGGAGCACTCCCCAGGGAAAGCCTCAAGTGATTGTGGGGATGAGAGTGAGGGAAAACAAGGAATTTCAACTATTATCACCTCTAAGGCAGAGGCGTGGATGGCAAAGAAAATCTTATCATGGCCATGGAAAGGCAACGAGCGAGAAGCGTCAGAGGCAAAGACTACACGATTTATATGGCCTTGGCTAATCAATGACCAAGACAATGAGTTGAGTCACAGTAACAGGTATAATGCACTAAAACCAAACAATCAGTTTATTGATACTAACCGGACAACCACCTATGAAGCTTCTGGATCCTGTTCATCTTCATTTTGTGTCAACAGCACAAGCAGTGCTAGCAGCTGTAGAAGCACCAGCAGTAGCGCTTTTAGTAAGGTGGGCGTAGATACTGGTCGCCTGGATTACGAAATCTTGTGGGAGGACTTAACAATCAGAGAACAGATTGGAGAAGGTGCGGAACTCCTTTTATGGGTGAAATTGCCAAAAACAAGTCTATCAGTTATTCCAAACTTGATCGTAGAATTTTTGGTATCAGACAAGGATGTAGTTTACTTTCATTTTCTGTTTTCCAGCCACTGTAGATACTTCTGTTGTGCAGAATAATCAGAAGTTAGTAGTCAATTGCACTTAAATGTTGTGTATCTCTTTCCTAAGCTAATACATTTATTTTGCAACGAGCAATCCTTACCAGCTTTAAAGCCATGATATTCTTATATATTCGAAGTTCTTACCATCACCTTTTTCTTTTTCTCTTCATTCTCACTTTTCTTTTATGTGTTTTTTTCTAGGTTCTTGTGGAAAAGTTTATCGTGCGCTGTGGTATGGATCAGTATGTTCTTTGCCCTTTTTTTTTATTATTTTTTTTCCAGGAGTTCTTTGCCTCTTCCGTTCACTAAACTTCCTGGCAATTATTTGTGATTTATTTCTAAACATAGTACAATGTTGATTAGATGTCATCGTATAACATATCGTTCAAATATATATTTGTAAGTTATCATTTATTCTGGGAGCTTATGCTTATAGCCTGAAACACAAGGGCTAAATTCTGGCTTCTTGGTCCCATCATATGGATGGCGTCAAAGTTTAAAATTGCTGTAAGCCAGCAATTTTTTTTATCAAATCAAGCTGTAAGCATGTATTTTTGTAGTATTTTAAATGAGGCATCTCTTACTTTCTTTCTAACCAACACTTGAAATCTAGATCTACTAGCTATGTTTTGTAAAAGGAACACACAGGTGGTTGTTATGCTGGTTCTCCATTCTAACGTAATGATGTTGTTGTTGTGCAGGATGTTGCTGTTAAAGTATTTGCAAAGCAAGAATATTCTGAAGAAGTGATATATTCCTTCAAACAGGAGGTCGTTCTTTCTCATATATCATGAAATGCTTTTGTCTTTTTCTGAGTGAATATTGTTTTTCCATAAAATTTTAAGCTATATGCAGTCATAATGATGGTCTCTCCTTTCGTAGTTGTCATAAAATTGATGTAGCCTTTAGAGAAGTCTTGGATGCAGCGAACCAAGGTTTAAACTCACTGGCAATGTATTGTCCACTAATTCTATGCTTTGGATTGTTGAAGAGAAAGACAAGCTAGAAGATACTGAGCACTAAGTAGAGCCTTTTTTGCTCTTCGACTCTGTGATTTCTGGAAAATTTGAATTTTGTAGTGATAATCAATCCCAGTTTGCACATGACCAATGCGAAGAGGTATCTGCAAATGATGGGAACTAAATGTGTCTAAAACAAAATATCATTTTCCCAGTTCACTGTCACAACTATGTTAATAGTTAAAATTAAAATTCTGAACAAGAGAAAATATATATATATATATATATATATATATATATATATATATATATATATATATATATATATATATATATTAGTTGTAAAATTATTTATCAAATGCTAATAGTGAATCAAAGTCCTTCACCACCTGCCTTTATGCTCTTCGTCACTTTTAAAGCCCAATGCACTTGATCAAGGTATAAGGATTGGGAGCTTTCTGTATTGATGCCTTGGTTTATCTGGAGAATCCCAAATCAGTACATCCATGGTTGTGAATCTATCTTTTGTATTCTACTAATTTTGATCAACTTCCTCTTGGAGTTCCTTCCTATTTTCCAACCCAAATGCTATTTGATTTTATATTAGAGGACTAGTTGCCGAAGGAAAATAGTCCTATAATGAAGGAGTCATCCATACTATGTCTTGGAAATAATTAAGCTTAATGTTTTTCCTTTTTAATTCAACTATGGTTAGTTACATTATGCTTGATCCAGACGCATCCCTGACAGGCCTTTTGCCTACTCTTTTTGAAGGTGTCCCTTATGAAACTACTTCGACATCCAAATATTCTTCTATTCATGGGTGCAGTAACTTCACCTGAACGCCTCTGCATTGTCACAGAGTTCCTGCGACGGTAAATCTTTTTTCTTCTTCATGTTACCTGTTCAATTTGTTTTGCACCTATTCCTTGTGACTGCGTCGGTCTTGTTCGTGTGTAACTGATAAACTATTTCACCTTTTCCATTGTTGCAGGGGAAGTTTGTTCAGGCTATTACAGAGGAATTCATCCAAATTAGAATGGAGACGACGGATCCACATGGCTTTAGACATAGTAAGTTCCTATGAGTTCTGCACTCCCACTTATATTAAATACTAGTATTTGGGTACGCGCGTGTATCCTATCTCAATAAGTATATAGTTTTAAAAATGCACATAAATATTATATTAAAATTTTGCGTTTCAATTATAAAATAAAGGTTAATTAAAGGAAAGTGTGAGTTCCTGAAGATAATAATTGTTGATCTTATTTAGCTAATTCTATAAAAGAAGAAATGTGATAATAGAAGTCTTCATCAATCATCTTTGTTCATATTTTAAAAGCACTAATCCTTTTAACCAAATACCGTTCACTTTTTACTCTCCGTAAGTGCACTCTATATTGGATAAAATTATAAATACATACAAAGTACTTTTTTAGAAAATCATAGTTTTTTATTCTATTAAAAAAGGTCAAGTAATAAATATAAGGAAATAATAAATGTAGTACTTTACATAGGACAAATTTCGTATGATCAAGAATAGTTCTTTTAATTAATGTATTTTTCTAATCCAAGTAGAGTTTATTTGTTTCTCCATAATTAGAAATTAGAAAGACAAATTCATTTCGATGTAGAGCGCCTCAGCTTGTATTTATGCAAAGAAATAAAATTTCAAGAGATAAGTTCATCATAGTTAAAATTGTAAATTTAAAATTGTCTAGCAATATTTTAAATCAAGTACTAATAGTTTTTCACTTGATTTGTTATTCAAGTGATTGACTCACTTGAGTTCAAGTTGACTCTTTTAATAAATCGCAACCTAAACTAAAACTTGAATTCAAGTGAGAATATTACGTGTTTGCTATTTTATAATAGAATAATATTTATGATGTTAAACATTAGGAGTTCTTACATAATTCAAACAAAAAAATTAATATTCGAAACTTTTAGTTTCAAATCTAAACACTAGGAATCGATAAATTTTTAGTTAATTTCAAATTCTTAAATATCAGAAAATAATTAAATGATAATTTTGTTAAATGTGAAATCTATTTTTAAAGATAAAAATACCTAACGATTCCCAAAGAGAATTCATGCTTTTATCTTAAAAATCGTGTCATTCCCTTAGCTTTGAATTAAAATTCATACATTTGAAAGCTATAAGAGAATAATGTTGCTTGCTCTTGGCCAGAAAACTTGGATGGAAGAACCTGCTTGTTTCATTGCCTTTTGCCTTTAAAAGTATTTTTTTCTGTCTTTTAAGAGGGAAATTTTGAAATGAGAAAAAGAAAAATCGACAATTTCTATGCTAAAATAAGATATGGAAAAAACAGACTCCTAGATCTAAAAAGAATTGAAAGTAGGAGAAGATTTTACAAAATAATTTGATTATCGTGTATTATTATTTTTCCTTGACAAATTTATTACTACCATAGTTTAAGTAAGGAAGATTTCATACACAAAATTTAGTTAGATTTTGAAGTCCTAAAATTAGGAAAATAATTAAATGTCTTTTTCTAAATATTAGGAAAGTAATTAAATATCAAGGAAATAACAAAATGACTATTTTGTCTATTGTGAGATTAATTTTTAAAGGGTAAAAAAGGCGAACGACATTTCGCTAAGGGGCTTCGTGCTTTTAATATAGTATAGATTACCAGGAGTAGCATCCATTATTTTCACTGGATTTGCCCATATCCTTTTCCTTTTTTTCTTGGTCCTTCAAGTGTTGGCTGATCATCAAATTCTTTCTATTAGTACTATAATACTTATATTTGGAGCTACCAAGATTATTCTTTTAGGTTAACTATCATGTTTCTTTTTGCTGCTTTTTTCAGGCCCGTGGCATGAATTATCTACATCATCTTAACCCACCTATAGTTCATCGTGACTTGAAGTCTTCAAATCTTCTTGTGGACAAGAACTGGACTGTTAAGGTTTGACTTCAGTTCATCTGATTGTCATTGTTTCTCTTTCTTACCAGCCGCCTCTTTGTCTATTACTAAAAAGGTTTTAATATGTTGAATAAGTTCTCACCCTGCAAATATCAATAGGTTGGGGACTTTGGTCTATCACGTCTTAAGCATGAAACATATCTAGCAACAAAGACGGGTAAAGGAACGGTATTCAGCTTGAACTCAGAAATTCTCTTCTTACTGTATCATATGAGCTATTTTAGTTCACCTGTGGTTCAACATCAAATGACCATCTGACTTTCTACCTTAATTCTCTCGCAGCCTCAATGGATGGCTCCAGAAGTTCTTCGCAGTGAACATTCAGATGAGAAGTATGCCAAATATGCTATATATCCGTTTTTATGCAGATTCTTGAATATTTAACTGATATCGATCCTTCTTTGGATGTGCATTTAGGTCTGATATATACAGTTTTGGAGTGATACTGTGGGAACTTGCCACTGGAAAAATCCCTTGGGATAACCTCAACCCAGTGCAGGTATTTTCAGCTTCCTCTCAGTTGGACAGCATTACATTAAATTCGGTTATCTAGCTCAGGTTGGTGAAGAACCCCCTGCTCTTCACGCAAAAGAAACGTAAAAGATTGAAGTGGGTTATTTTACTTCATATAGTGGTATACAAAGAACAACTTTTTGGAGTTGATTGCAGGTGATTGGAGCTGTAGGGTTCATGAATCAGCGGCTAGATATCCCAAAGGATGTTCATCCGCAGTGGGCTTCTATTATCGAGAGCTGCTGGAATAGGTTTTGCATCTTAGTTCTTTCAGCCATCATAATTTGTTCTGCTGATGCAAATAGCCTTATGACGAATGCATTGTCTGTCTAAGATATATGCTTAAGATTATGAATTATTCTAATTATTATTTGGAACTACCAAGGCATATTGTTGCATAAATGCAAGGTAAGGCTGCGTACGATAGGCCCTTGTGGTCCGGCCCTTCCCGAACCCCGCGCATAGCGGGAGCTTAGTGCACCGGACTGCCTTTTTAAGGCATATTGCATTGACATTCAAATTTGTCCTGAAGTTGTAATGAAGTCGTCCTCAGCAATCCAGGCTGAGATGACATTAGAACACAATCAATATCGTCTTTGCAATCAAAATAAAGGAGGCATTAAAGGACAATATATAACCTGGTAGCCTCTTGCATGATATTAGTTTAGTCTGGAACATTGAAGGTTTTACTAATATGTTTAAAAATGAACATTTTAGGAAAAGGAGGTTCGAGTTCGGTGCATTTCATTTACAAGTAACGAATAAGTATTACTTGAATTTGATTCTCAGACTAAATTTTTAGATAAACCAATCCCATCACTTCAGCATTTTCACTGCAATGGCAAAGCATCTGCTTTGGCCTCTGGCAGATCCAGGAATTCTTAAATGGATTTAAAAAAAAAATGCAAGAATGCCACACCTGGAATCCAAATCTATGACTTAAAGCAATTTTGAGCCACCTTTACCGCTCCTCCAATGGTTCACTTATGCAGTTGTTTTACCTTATTTGCGCACTACAAAGTTTTGACGAAGGAGATTCAATTGAACCCCCTTAGGACCATGTAACTCTGCTGCTAGCCCTGGCAATCATTTTGCATTGAATCACATTAATATTACTCATCTTTTGATTTAAGCTGATATGCAACTTAATTGTTTTGTCAAACCCAGTGAACCACGGTCTCGCCCGTCTTCCAAAAAATTGGTGGAGAAACTTAATGATCTGCAGAAGCTGTATGTTATTCAGGCCCAGACAGCATGTAGCAGGAGATAGCAGCCATAAGGAACAGTAAATACAAATAGTGCGCTTGTGCTTGAGTTTCATCGTCAGATTGCTAGCAGATGCATTGTACCAACTCTTCAAGGTTTCATGTCTGTCACAGAAAAGTTGGTCAGTCAGAGCTCACGAGCTGCTTGTGTTGTCGGATCCTAAGTTCAGAGGCAAAATGTTAAGGTTGCTTTTATTGCAAGGAAATCTGATAGAGAAAAAGCAGCTGCCTTTTATTGGAGTCGAGTTGGTAGACTGACTACATGAATCTAGCATGATTCTGTTCAATGACTTCAAGCTACTTTCGGATGGATTCAAGCTGGAGCTTTTAAGATTAGTGATACTGCTGGAACCATTGATAACAATATTCAGTGCAAGTTTTACAGACCTGGATCTGTGGGCTTTGTCTCCAAATCTGTGAGCGAGAACATCTTTTATCTTGTATTCTGATACATAGTATAAATCTCTAGTTGATCAAACTTGCTATGTATTATTCTTTACCCCAGTATATTTCTACCAACTTTTTGCTTAACTATCTTCAAGAATTCACTAAAGAAATAGTGTTTGTGATATTCTTCAGTCTTTTCTCACATCCTTCAACAGTTGGAATAAGTATGCAGAGGAATGTATTATTCCTAAATTCTTCCTTTAAAGTAGTTGGACGGACTTTCATTTCTATAGATAAATTGGAAAATTTAGTCCACTATACTAAGGTGGACAGACTTTAAAAATAACTTATAGTAGTTTACTAGTTTTATAAAAGGCCCCATTTATGGAAATATCATGACTCAGGAGTCATCAAGAAAGTGTGCAGGAAAATGGCTTACCTCAACCTTAAATTCAGTCTTCTGGTACAATCGCTGCTAATTGCAGAAACTCAGAGAATGTTAAAGTTTACCGCGTCGTCTGTCTACAAGCAGCAAATTATGTACAGCTTATTAAAAAGAAATATCCAGATAGGTCAAATTCAACCCCCTTGGGTGTATAACAGCTGCAGATGAGGCCAATTTTTAGTCATTGTCTAGAAAGTGCATTTGGGGGTACGTGACATCACTTCACTGAAACCTATTGTATCCATTCCAAAAATTCTGGAGAACTCTGACATTAGTCAAGTTTCTTGTTTTAGCAGAAATTTTGGATGATTGTGCACTGCCATTTGTGTCAGCGGCGTCAAGCGCTTAGATAGTTTATTTCATATTTTAAATTGAACTTTTTCTTTAGTGCCACGATAGTTGGCACAACTTTGGATATCTCCTTTGTTCTTAGAAACTGAAATCAGGAAAATCCTTCTCCACTCATCGAGTCACTTCTTAGTATAGCATTAAATAGCTCGGTAAGCCATCCCACTCAATCTCACCAAGACATTTCCAAACCTATGTGAGGATGCTATCTGGACCACATGCTTTTCTAAACTTCATATTTTTCATGGCACTCTTTACTCGTATGCAGATGCATGTAGATCTTGAGTTGAATCAATTAATCAAAATAGTCTCTCCATTTTTCCTTATTACGCTTCATCTGGTTTAACTCGTTTAGTGGGTATTGGAGAAGAAAGGAAATCTTGTTAAATATATAAATGCCATAAAAGACATGTATGAACGAGCCGTCATTGACGTAAAAACAGTAATAAGAGGTACAAAGGAGTTTCCCATAACAGTGGATTTACACCAAGGATCAGCATTGAACCCTGTATTTGTTTACCGTAGCAATGGATGAGCTAGCCAATACAATACAAGATGAGGTCCGATTATTTTCTGACAATATTGTGCTAATTGACAAACCAACAAGGGTGTGAACCAAAAGTTTGAACTATGGAGAAGCACTAGAGAGTAAATGTTTTCGGATAAGTAGAAGTAAGACTGAATGTATGTGTTGCAAGTTTAGTCGGCATAAGAAGAGTCAAGTTGAGGTGAGATTAGAGTGCCTAAAATTCAGATATCTAGGCTCGTTGTACAATAGCTGAAGATGAGGCCAATTTTCTAGTCATTAATTTGACCCTCCAACCATGAGATGCCTGAGGTCATCAAAATTGGAACTAATGTTAAGACATTTTCACCTTCTCTAAGGCATGTGGTTGCTATAGAAAGTGCATGACATCACTTAACTGATTCCTATAATGTGGATCCATTCCAAGAATTCTGGAAAACTCTGGCATTTGTCCAGGTTATATAGCATGAATCACTTATGTAGGTTCAACATTTAAGGCTTCTCATGGTTGCGACATATTATGCTGAGTATGTGACCAACATAAGTACTTTGATCTATTGCGTCAATAACCTTTGACAGCCTATCTACAGGAAATGATTTGAGGAATAGGCTGTTAGTGGCCGAAAAGGTGGCTTCTTGAACTCAAAGGGTGACCTTTTTCTTCATTTTCAGCAAGAAATGCACTTCAAGTTTGCAGATATTGATTTGTGGATGGCTATATCGGCACAGATATATATTTGGGTGTCAGAAAATTAGTCATAGATACATCCTATTGGTTCTTCTCAGAGCTTTGGGGGGAAGGAAAGTCAAACTGGTTGAATTAAAGTGGGGTTTGATCAATCTTTAATATTGGATTGAAATGGATAATACAACAGCATCAGCTCAAGGACCAACATCACCAGCTGAGGAACTGCTAAAGAAGATCCAAGAACTGGAGGCAGGTCATGCCCAATTGAAGCAGGAGATGTCTAAGCTCACGATTTCTGATGATCACAGATCACAGAGACAACAGCTTCCTCGTTTTAGTGCTGGTGGTGGCTTTGATGTCGGTGCTGTGGCTATCTGGAAAAGGGGGTCAACATCTTTCCGGCACTCGTCACCATTGCAAAGAGCGAGTAGTAGTAAAGATGAGGGAGAGAGCAGTAATGGTGGTGGACATGCCACTGTGAAGTTTACTGATAGACACTATTTGAATATATTAGAGTCAATGGGACAATCATTGCATATATTTGATGTCAACCGTCGTACAATTTACTGGTGAGTAATTGAAATAGACTTCCTATCTTTTGCCTTCCCATTTTTCCTTTTGTTCATTCGGAATTGGGAGAGAAAATAAGTGGGTGGGATAGATTGAGTTTGTGTCTGTAATTATCTGAGCTTGCTTTTTAGTTAGACTATGATTGGTGTTTGTCACATTTGTTCATGTTATTATTAATATAAGAGTTTAATTTGAGCCATTGTTAGACTTTGATTGGTGTTTGTCACATTTTCTCAATTTTATTAGTATAGGAGTGTGATTTGAGCCATTGTTGCACAGGAATCGAACTGCTGAACAACTATATGGTTATTCTGCTGAAGAAGCTCTTGGACAAGATCCCATTCAGCTCTTAGCATATGCTCAGGATTATGCTGATGCTAATAACATTGTACATCTAGTGATGAAAAGGGGTGAGTGTTGGTCTGGACTGTTTCCAGTTAAGAATAAGCGAGGGGATAGATTCCTAGTCATTGCTACCACTACCCCTTTTTATGACGATGATGGTACTTTCGTAGGTGTTATTTCTGTAACAAGTGATGTGAGGCCTTTCCAAGAAACAAGGCCTGAATCAATGGGAGTGAAGCAGTTGGATGCTGATGCAGGATTTAGAGCCAGAAAACTTGCTTCTTCCCAACTTGGACTTGATTCCGAGCAGCCTCTGCAAGTAGCCAGTGCCTCCAAAATATCTAATTTGGTTAGTACGGTCTTTGTTTTGGGTAGTTGCCTGGTTTTCTTTTGCTTTCTTTTGGTTCTCTTTACTGTCTGTATACAAGGATGGGCATATGCTGACATGACGAAACCTCATAACAGGCCTCAAAGATGAGCAACAAGGTTACGTCAAAAATAAAGACAGGAGAGAGCAGCGTGCTTCGTGAAGGTGGAAGTGGAGATAGTCATTACTCTAACCTTGCATTTTCCGAGGCTGCTTTGTCAGATAGCAGGGAGGACACAAATTACACTGGAGCGAGTACGCGTAGGGGAGATGTTCACTCTTCTCTTGGATTATTTTCTAATCTTGCAAAAGAGGAGCGATCCCTGGGGAAACCCTCTGGGGATGAGACTGAGGGAAAACAAGGTATTTATAAGACTATCACCTCGAAGGCAGAGGCATGGATGGCAAAGAAGAGCTTACTGTGGCCATGGAAAGCCAATGCGCGAAAAGCGTCAGAGGCAAGGACTACACAGTCTGAACGGCCTTGGCTAAACAATGACCAAGACAACGAGTTTAATTACAGTAACAGTAATAATGCATTAAAACCAGACAATCAGTTTATTAATACTAACTGGACAACCACCAATGAAGCTTCGGGGTCCTGGTCTACTTCATTTAATGGCAACAGCACAAGCAGTACTAGTAGCTGCGAAAGAACCAGCAATAGTGCTGTTAATAAGATCGACACAGATACTGACTGCCCTGATTATGAAATCTTGTGGGAGGACTTAACAATTGGAGAACATATTGGAGAAGGTACGTGAAATTCCTTTTACGGGTTAAACTGTCAAAGACAAGTCTATCAGTTATTCCAAACTTGATTGTAGAATCTTTGGAATCGGGCAAGGATGTATTTTGCTTTCATTTTCTCTTTCCAGCCATTATAGATGCTTCTGTTTTGAACAATAATCAGAAGTTTGTAGTCAATTGCACTTAACCTTTTGTATATCTCTTTCCGAAGCTGCTGCATTTGATAGTTTTAACCATCGCCTTTTCCTTTACGTCTTCATTCTCACTTTTCTTTTAATCTGTGTTTCTCTAGGTTCTTGTGGAATGGTTTATCATGGGATGTGGTATGGATCAGTATGTTCTTTGCCTCTTCTCTTATTATTAATTTTTTTTTACCAAGAGTTCTTTGCCCCTTCTGTTATTAAACTTTATGGAGAAAACTATGTTCTAAGCAATTATTTGTCAGTTATTTAACATACTGCAATGTTGATTAGATGTCATCGTAAACATATCATTTGTTCGAATATATATTTGTATGTTACCATTTACTCTGGGAGCTTATGCTTATAGCGTGGTACCACAATGGCTAATTCTGGCTTCTTGGCCCTATCATATGGATGATGTCAAAGTCTAAAATTTCTATAAGCCAGTATTTGTGTTGTATATTACATGAGGTTCCTCACACTCTCTTTCTAATCAACATTGAAATCTGGATCTACTAGCTTTTTTGTTTTTTTCTAGAGGGAAAATCCAGGAAAGTGTGACTTTGCTGGTTCTTCTTTGTAACATATTGATGTCTTTGCTGTGCAGGATGTCGCTGTTAAGGTATTTTCCAAGGAAGAATATTCTGATGAAGTGATATATTCCTTCAAACAGGAGGTCAGTCTTTTTGTTCATAAATTTGTCATGAAATGCTTTTGCTTCTTTTTTTTTCCTGATTAAATATTTGTTTTCCCATAGAACTTTAAGCTATATGGCTGGTCTTTCAGTTATTTCCTAGAAATCGCCATAAAATTGCTGTAGCCTTTAATGAAGTCTTAGATGCAGTGAACAAGGTCAAACGTACCAACAACTTTTTGCTACAAATTATATGCTTTGAATTGTTGGAGAGAAGGACAAAGCTGGATTATACTCACTGATCACTAAAATGGAGCTTTTTATGCTCTTTGTCAGTGTGATTTCTTGAAAATTTGAACTTCTTATTGTAATCAATCCCAGTTAATGCAGCATCAATGCGAAAAGTAATTTGCAAATGATGAGTATTAAGTTTGTCTAAAACAAAAATACCACTTCTCAGTTCATTAGAGACTATAACAATAGAATCCATGAAAATATTAACCAAATATGATAAGGTACTAGTTGAAATTAAAATTCTCAACAAGAGAAAAACATAAATAAGTGGTAAATTATTTAATAAATGCACTTAAACAAGGAACAAAGACTCAGAGCTATCTGTCTTCCAGTTCTTCTCTTGCTGAGTCTTGGTTGTCTGCAAAATTGTAAATCGGACATCCATGGTTCTGAATCTATCTATAGTATTCTATTAATTTCGATCAACTTCCACTTGGAGTTCCTCCTTTTATTTTCCAACTCAGATGCTATCTGATTTTATAGATTTAAAGGCCAAAGAAAATAGTTCTACGACATTACAACTCATTCATAGTATACATTGGAAAATGTTATTTGCCTGATACTAGTGCATGGAGACTTAAGTTTAATGCTTTTCCTCTCCAATTCAAGTAAGGTTATGCTAAATCCAGAAGCATCTCTGACAGGCTTTATGCTTATTTTTTGTAGGTGTCCCTTATGAAACGTCTTCGACATCCAAATGTTCTTCTTTTCATGGGTGCAGTAACTTCACCTCAACGCCTCTGCATTGTCACAGAGTTCCTGCCACGGTAAATTGTCTACCTTCTTTATGCTGAATAACTTGTTCCTCTTTTCCCCTTCTGTGTGACAATTTATTTGGTTTTATTCTTTGTGACTGTATCAGCATTTTTTCGTGTGTAACTGATAAACCATTTCACCTTTTCCACTATTGCAGGGGAAGTTTGTTCAGGCTATTACAGAAGTATTCATCCAAATTAGAATGGAGACGACGGATCCACATGGCTTTAGACATTGTAAGTTCCTATAAGATTTGGATTACCAGTTACTTTATATATATATATATATATATATATCAGGCCAGCTTGAGTGCCCCTCGACAATTCCACCGGTACCACCAGTTATATTAAATATTACCATGAGTAGCATCATTTTTGTATTTCCTCCTTCATGTGTGGCTGATCATCAAATTCTTTCTGTTAGTATTATAATATTTATCTCAGATATTTGGAGCTACTAGGGTTATTCTTTTAGGTTGACACTCATGTTCACTTTTGCTGCCTTTTTCAGGCTCGTGGCATGAATTATCTTCATCATCATAACCCACCTATTGTTCATCGAGACTTGAAGTCATCAAATCTTCTTGTGGACAAGAACTGGACTGTTAAGGTCTGGCTTCAGTTCATCTGACTGTCATCGTTTCTCTTTCTCACCAATCTCCTTAATGTCTATTACTAAAGAGGTTTTAGTATGTGGAAAAAGAGAATCTCACCGTGAAACTATTAATAGGTTGGGGACTTTGGTCTATCACGTCTTAAATATGAAACGTTTCTAGCAACAAAGACGGGTAAAGGAACGGTATCAGCTTGAACTCAAATCTCTTCCTTACTGTGGTAGTAAGAGCTCTTTTAATTCACCTATGTTGTTTGAACTTCTGCTGACTTATATCATTTTCTACCTAAATTCCCCTGCAGCCTCAATGGATGGCTCCAGAAGTTCTTCGAAGTGAACCTTCAAATGAGAAGTATGTCAACTATGAGATACATGCATTTTTAGGCAGATTCCTGAATATTTTAATGATATCAATCCTTCTTTGGATGTGCATTTAGGTCTGATCTATACAGTTTCGGGGTGATACTATGGGAACTCGCCACTGGAAAACTCCCTTGGGATAACCTCAACCCAATGCAGGTATTGTCATTTTTCTGTAATCTCACTTGCACAACATACCATAAAATCCGATCATCTAGCTCAGGTTGGTGAAGCCCCCCCCCTCCCCCCCCCCAACCCCCGTTTTTTTCTTTTCGAGATGATAACATGCTGTGTATATTAAAAAAACAGTACATAGGTTGTACTGAAACCATATTTACAGTCATTCAAAAAAAACAAAAAAAGATACACTGTTCTGCAATCCTATCAAGAAACTAGAATTCCTACGATAGAAGTAGTATCTTCTCTGTAATGCTGATTACCAAAAACAAAATACAATTTAGTTTGATCTTCTCAATACACCTGGCATTCCTCTCATTCCAGATTGTCCACCAAATACATACTGGGACACTCCTCCATCTATCTCTGTCTCTAGCTCCACTTCCAGCTTCATCCCAACTCAAGAGAGCTTTAGTAATCTTGTTAGGCATAGTCCAGGATATGCCTCTGAGATTAATAAAGATTTTCCATAACTGGTCTGTTATCCTGCAGTATAAAAAAGATGGCCGACTGTCTCTGCTTGTTCCCCACAAAGAAAACACCTTGAACATAATCGTATCCCTCTCCTGATGAGATTTTCATGGGTCAAAACAGCGTCCTTTGCTAAAGCCAAGTGAAGCAGGCTAAGGGATCATGACTTTCCAGATATGCTTCCATGGCCAATTTGTGATCTGTTGGTTTGGCTGATTCAGTAATTTGTATGCTGTATTAACCTTGTAAATTCCCCTGCTGTGTCCCTGCTGCCATAGTGTATCCACCCCATTCTGTAAGAGACGGGGTTTGACAGAATTCTATGAGCCCCCCACCCCCCCCCCCCCTTCACGCATAAGATAAGTAAAAGATAAAATTGGATTATTTTTCATCATAATACATATAAAGAACAACTATTTGGAGTTGATTGCAGGTGATTGGAGCTGTAGGATTCATGAATCAGCGGCTAGATATCCCAAAGGATGTTCATCCGCAGTGGGCTTCTATTATTGAGAGCTGTTGGCACAGGTTTGCATCTTAGTTCTTTCTACCATCATAATTTGTTTTGCTGAAGCAAATAGCCCTATGAGGAATGCTGAAAACTTCTGAGGCGTACTGCATTGACATTCAAATATATTCTGAAGTTATAAATGAGTCGTCCTTAGCAAACCAGGCTGAGATGACATCGGAACATATACAATATCGTCCTCGCCAATCTGAGAGAAAATAAAGAAGACATTAATGGAGAATATGTAACCTGGGTAGCCTCTTGCAATGATATTAGTTTATATTGATGTCTGGGACATTGAAGGTTTTATGTCAATCCCAGGTAATTCTGATGCTGCTTAGTGACTTCTGGAAAAAACCCACAAATTCCTGCTGAATCAGCTTAGGTTCAGTTAATCTCTCATCATGTTCAGTGTAGATGCAGTATACTCTGTTTCTAGCTTTCAACTGGGCATGGAAATACTTGGGGGTCATTTGGTAGGATGTATTAGGGGAAAACAATACATCTATTAGCTTTGATATTATTAATCCTTGTTTGGTAGCGTTTTTTACCACTTATTTGTTGTCTCTTAAGATGATGTTATTACTTTTCTGGCTTCTTTTGTTGTTACAGACCTTTTCTTTTGTTTCTTTTATGATATTATTATCTCTTCTGTTGAGTCGAGGGTCTTCCGGAAACAACCTCTCTACCCTTCCCAGGTAGGAGTAAGGTCTGCGTACACTCTACCCTCCCCAGATCCAATTAGTGGGATTTTACTGGGTATGTTGTTGTTTGGTGGCGTTTTTCAACCTATGTATAACTAATACATGTATTAGTTATACCCCCTATTTGGTATAATCCTATATATAACTAATACATAGCAAACCATTACATTAGTAATACCATGGTTTTTAATACATGGATAAGCATGTATGCACCCTTATGCAATGCATGTACGATTGATCCATGTATAAGCATGTACACACCCGGAAACAGCCTCTCTACCCTTCCGGGGTAGGGGTTAGGACCATGTAGGCGCTAGCCCTACCAACCATTTTTCGTCGAATCACATTAATTTTTCTCATCTTTTTGACTGAGCTGGTATGAAACTTTACTGTTTTGTCCAACTCAGTGAACCACAGTCTCGCCCGTCTTTCCAAGAATTGATGGAGAAATTTACCGGTCTGCTGAAGGAGTATGTAATTCAAGCACAGACAGCACGTAGCACTGCAAGAGATTGCAGCCATAAGGAACAGTAAATACAAATAGAGCGCTTATGCTTGAGTTTCATCGGCATTTTAATAACTCTTCAAGGTCTTACGGTTGTCACATAAAAGTTGGTCAGACAGAGCTCATGGGCTGCTTGTATTCTTAGATCCTAAGTTCAGAGGGCTGTTCGTGCTGGCACGTTCGATTGGTCTTATTGGGTAAGTTGAGCAAGCCTCAAATGCCATTTTGCGCTGCACTTCCATTTACGATTCTTCTATGCTAAAACGGAAATTTAGTAGTCGCTAAACGATTGAAATATACCTCTTTGAATGGCACTATAGCAGGCACACTTTTGATCAGAAGAGATTGAAGCAGCCTCTGTACGGTCACCCACCTATGGATGTTCTCTACACCAAGTGAAGACTGAAACTCTCAATAGCAACAGGCAGAAAGTTGCCTGCTCTCTATCCAGCATTCTATATAGAAGTGTTTTGTTTGCCTTTTGTTGTGGCCATTCTTCATGTTGTAGACTAGTATTTGTACTCCTAAGTGGTTGCTAAGCATTTCTTTAAATTGTTATAAGAGACAACTCTTTATCGGAAATAACCTCTCTATCTTTACAAGGTAGGGATAAGGTCTGCATATATACTATACACTACCCTCCCTAGATCCTGAGTTTTTTGTTGGTGTTATATAAGAGACAACTCTTTTCATTAATTTCAAGCGAGGAGTTTTCGCCAATACAGAAATGATAGCATTCATTGTTATTCCAGCTAATAGCTTGTTCATTCCCTATGAGGTGCTCTTTTTGGATTGAATCTTGTTATAAACTTATTGCACAAGTTGTTTTAAAAGACTTTACAAGTAAAGCTTGAATAGAATTATGTATTAATTAGCATTCAACTTAAAATCACTGACTGCAAAATTTTATGTAATATCAAGTATCAGGTCATTTAAAAACTATTTATATTACTGGTAATTGTCTATCTTATGCATGAGTTTGTAACCCCAAAAATAAGGTATTAACATGTTACAACAGATTAACTATACTAACAGTGGCGAAATATTTTTGCCTTGTAAGTGTATATAAGTTAATTATCGGTAATTAACCGAATGACTGTTAATTCATGTCAAGAATTTTGGAAGGAACATTGAATAGAATTCTTGCTATGGTAATATAAACTTTAAAGACAGATTGATAGAAAAACGTTACATTCGTATTATAGGAAATGATAGAGTCAAAACTATATAATAAACAGTAATAGAGGTTAAATAAATCAAGTGGAAAGGGCTATAAGACACTCATTTGTTTTAAAAAAAACTTATTTACAAAAAAATTATATATACACATTCTTTTTTCCAGAAAACATGTTGAAGACAATCCTGAAAAGTCATTCAGGATTAGGAATTTAAAGTATCTTTTGGGTTAAGTTGAATAATTAACCTAAATAGCCGCGCTTAAACTAAAAATAGCCAATGAATATATAGTATATGTATATAATTGTGTATAATACGTTACTGGAGGTTTGAAGACAGACCCTGGAGTCAAAAGGTTTCAAATTGAGCAAGACCAAAACGGAATACTTGGACTGCAAGTTCAGTGACGAAATTCATGAAGCGGATGTGGAAGTGACGCTTGACACTCAAGTCATCCCCAAGAAAGGGAGTTCCAAACACCTTGGTTCAGTAATTTAAGGTAATAGGGAGATTGACGGGGATGTCACACATCGTATTGGAGCGGGGTGGATGAAATGGAGGCTCACATCCGGCGTTTTATGTGACAAGAGAGTGCCGCCTAGACTTAAATGTAGGTTTTATAGAGTGGTGGTTAGACCGACTTTGTTGTATGAGGTAAAGTGTTGGCCAGTTAAGAACTCTCATGTCCAGAAGATGAAAGTGGCAGAGATAGATTTGTGGGCATACAAGGAGAGATAAAATTAGGAATAAAGTTATTCATGACAAGGTTGGAGTGGCTGCCGTGGAGGACAAGATGCGAAAGTGAGGTTAAGATGGTATGAGCATGTGAAGAGGAGAGGTGCGGATGCCTCTATAAGGAGAGGTAGAGGTAGGCCTAAGAAGTATTGAGCGAGGTGATTAGGCAGGACATGGCGCAACTTTAGCTTACTGAGAGAATGAACCTTGATAGGAAGGTGTGGAAGGCGAGGATTAAGATAGAAGATTGCTGGTAGTTAAGTGTATCTCTTTGCCATACCAGACTACCAGTTGCATTAGTATTAGTCTTGTATTTTCTTGTTCGTAGAGTTATATGACTATTTGGTATTTCTTTCGCATTATTATCTTATTATATCACTGTTGTTACTACTTTTTGATACTGCTTCTTTTCATTTTCCTTGTGCCGAGGGTCTTCGGAGACAACCTCTCTACCTCCACAAGATAGGAGTAAGGGTTGGGCACATACTATCTCCTCAAACCCCACTTGTAGGATTACACTAGATATATTGTTGTTGTTGTTATATAATCGTGTGTAATTTGTGTATATTCTATGTAAACCGGCTAGAAAAAGTAAACAGTAAATCTAGTCCTACTGACTATTAACAGTCGGGCCAGAGCCGTTATAAGTCAAAAATTTCAGAGAGGTCAATTTCAACCCCTTTTTTTCACTAAACAAATTCAACCCTTTGGCTGTATAGCAGCTGCACCCTGCAGATGTTACCCAAAAATATAATGCAGATGAAGCTAATTTTCTAGTCATGCTGAAATTAGGGAGGCATGACATCATCAAAATTGGTACTCATGCTAAGTCCTTGCCTTTCCAATGCTTATTTAGCTATATGTGCATTTTGGGGTGCATGACTGACATCACTTTACTGAATCCTATGTTGAATCTATTCCAGAAATTCTGGAAAAATCTGACATTAATTAGTCAATATTCAATTTTCTGGTTTTAGCAGAAATTTTGGACTGCCTTTTATGTAATTGGTGTACATGGGTAGCAGCGCAAGCTGTGAGAAATTTTAGGTCAGTAGTTATGGGTAAGGATTTATATGGTATTTTTAAATGATAGTTCGCATTACTTTGAATATATCCTTTGTTCTAATAAATTGGAATCAAGGTAGTGCTTCTCCATTCGTCGGGCATGCTACTACTTCATGGTGTAGCATTAAATAGCTCGGTAAGCCATCCTACTCCAACCTTGCCAAGACACTTCTAAACTATGATTAATATTTTCCAAGACAACTTTTTGCTAATTGATGAAACAACGAGAGTGTAAACCAAAAGTTTGAACTATGCAGAAGCACTCTAGAGTAAGAGTTTTTGGATACATAGAAGTAAGATTGAACGTATGTATTGCAAGTTTAGTCAGCATAAGAAGAGGGAAGTTGAGGTAGGATTAGACTGGATTCTGATGCCTAAATGCAAATAATTCAGATATCAAGGCTCGTTGTACAATAGCTGCAGATGAGGCCAATTTTCTGGTCATTGGTTTGACCTCCAATGTATGTGAACCATGAGAGGCCTGAGATGATCAAAATTGGAACTGATGTTAAGACCTTTTCACCTTTTCAAAGGCCATTTTGCTAGAAACTGCATTTGGGGCACGTGACATCACTTTACCGAATCTTATACGGGTCCATTCCGTGAATTCTGGAAAACTATGGCATTTGCCCAGGTTATATAGAATGAATCACTAATGTAGAGTTCAACAGCACTTGGATCTGTTGCGTCATTAACCTTTGACAGTCATTATTTAACGGAAATGATATGAGAAAGCTAGCTGTCAGGGGCCGAAAAAAGTGGCTTCTTGAACTTAAAAGGCGACCATTTTCTCCATTTCAGCAAGAAATGCACTTCAAAATTTTCAGTTGTATATTGCTACATAGACACAGATATATAGTGGGGTGTCAGTAAATTAGTCATAGATACATCCTATTGTTTTTTTCTCAGAGCATTGGAGGAAGGAAAATCAAACTGGTTGAATCTGAAGTGGGGTTTGATAGATCTTGGAATATTGGGTTGAAATGGATAATACAACAGCATCAGCTCAAGGACCAACATCACCAGCTGAGGCAGGGCATGCTCGATTAAAGCAGGAGATGTCTAAGCTCACGATTTCTGATGATCCCAGTTCACAGAGACAAAGGTCCCATTCTATCTCCCCACAACAGCCGCCTCGTTGTAGGGCTGGTGGTGGTTTTGATGATGGTTCTGTCGCTGTTTGGAAGAGAGGGCCAACGTATTTCTGCCATTTGTCACCATTGGGAAGAGAGAGTAGTAGTAAAGGCGAGGGTAACAGCAGTAATGGCGGTGGCCATGCTGCAGTGAAGTTTACTGATAGACACTATTTGAATATATTACAGTCAATGGGACAAGCATTGCATATATTTGATGTCAACTATCGTATAAATTACTGGTGAGTAATTGAAGTAGACTTCGTATCTTTTGCCTTTTCATTTTTCTTTTGTTCATTTGGATTGGGAGAGAAAAGAAGTTGCTGGGAGAGATTGTGTTTGTGTCTGTGTCTGTAATTAGCTGAGTTTGCTTTTTAGTTAGACCATGATTGCTGTTTGTCACGTTTGTTCAATGTAACATAGGAGTGTAAGTTAAGCCATTGTTAGACCTTGATTGGTGTTTGTCATGTTTTTCAATGTTATTAATTTAGGAGTGTAATTTGAGCCATTGTTGCACAGGAATCGATCTGCTGAACGGCTATATGGTTATTCTGCTGAAGAAGCTCTTGGACAAGATACCATTGAGCTCTTAGCTGATGCTCAGGATTATGGTGATGCTGCTAACATTATAGACCTAGCGGTAAAAAGGGGTGAGAGTTGGACTGGACAGTTTCCAGTTAAGAATAAGCAAGGAGATAGATTCGTAATCATTGTTACGACTAGCCCTTTTTATGATGATGATGGTACTTTTGTCGGTGTTATTTCTGTATCGAGTAATGCTAGGGATTTCCAAGAAACAGGGTTTGCATCGATGGAAGTGAAGCAGTTGGAATCTGATGCAAGATTTAGAGCCAGAACCCTTGCTTCTTCCAAACTTGGACCTGATCCCCAGCAGCCCCTGCAAGTTACCATTGCCTCCAAAATTTCTAATTTGGTTAGTACTCACTTTGTTTGGATAGTTGCCTGGTTTTCTTTTAGTTCTCTTTACTGTCTGTATACTAGGGTAGGCATATGACGAAATCTCATAACAGGCCTCAAAGGTGAGCAACAAGGTTAAGTCAAAAATAAGGACAGGAGAGAGCAGCGTGCATCATGAAGGTGAAAGTGGAGATAGTCATTACTTGAGCCGTGCATTTTCTGGGGCTGCTCTCTCAGATCACTGGGAGGATGCAAATTCCATTGGAGCGCGTACGCGTTTGGAAGATGTTCACACTTCTCCCTTTGGATTATTCTCTATTCTTGCAAAAGAGGAACATTCTCCGGGGAAACTCTCAAGCTATTCTGGGGATGAGAGTGGGGGAAAACAAGGGATTTGTAAGGCTATCACCTTTAAGGCAGAGGCATGGATGGCGAAGAAGAGCTTACCATGGCCATGGAAAGGCAACAATCGAGATGTGTCAGAGACAGAGAGTACGAGACTTGTACGGGCTTGGCTAAACAATAACCATGAAAATGAGTTTAATTACATTAACAGTTATAATGCATTAGAACCAGACAATCAGTTTATTGATACTAACTGGACAACCACCAATGAAGCTTCGGGATCCTGGTCTACTTCATTTGATGTCAACAGCACAAGCAGTACTAGTAGCTGCGGAAGCACCAGCAGTAGTGATGTTAATAAGGTGGACATGGATACTGACTGCCCGGATTACGAAATCTTGTGGGAGGACTTAACAATTGGAGAACATATTGGAGAAGGTGCGTGAAATTCCTTTTACAGGTTAAATTGTCAAAGACAAGTCTATCAGTTACTCCAAACTTGATCATAGAATTTTTGGAATCAAGTTTATGCTTATGGCGTGGTACCGCAATGGCTAAATTCTGGCCTCTTGGTCCTATCATATGGATGATGTCTAAGCCTACTCTAAACCAGTATTTGTGTTGTTAATTTCATGATTTCTGACACTCATCTTTCTAATCAACGCTTGAAGACTAGATCTTACTGGCTATTTTTCTAGAGGGTCGCATAGTGGTTGATGTTGGTGCTGGTAGTGGCATTTTGTCATTATTTGCAGCTCAGGTGATCTGTTTGTACCAATGCATCTTGTGCTTGTCAATGAACGATATCAACCATAGCACAGCCATTTATGCTGATATCTCTACTCTATATCTTTTCTTTTTCCCACCTCTCCACACCCAAAAAACCTCATAGGCTGGTGCAAAGCATGTTTATACCATAGAAGCTTCTGAAATCGCCGAATATGCCAGAAAACTGATTGTTGGAAGTCCATCACTGAATGACAGAAATACAGCAAGTGTTCTTTTACTTGTTTAAGCTGACTCCACTTAGTATGGGATTGAGGTGTTGTTGATTTATTGATTGTTCTCTTGTTTTGTTCCTGTGCCTTCTCCAATGCTATCCGACATATTCATATGGTATCTTGGTAGTGCTTCTTATGTTTTTTTGTTAACGTTTCATCTGTGGATGTTTAGGTAATCAAAGGAAATGTTGAAGATGTAGAGTTACTTGACAAAGCTTATATTTTGATCTCTGAGCCAATGGGTAAGCCTGTCTAGTTAGTCTCATTTTTAATTTATTATTTGATCATGTTAACTTCTACGATGAAGCATTGTGTATACTTCGGTCGTGCTGCAAGTTTGCTAGAACTTTAGGTTATTCCCCTGGATTGACGACTAAAGTTCTTCTTGAAACATCACTACAGCTATATCATTGTCAATTATTTGATTTTCAAGAACCTATACTATTAAAGACGGAGAGTATATGGAAGATTAAGACAATGGAAACATCTGATCTGATGAATGCTTTGCTATCTGTGGACCAAACAGAAGTGAAGAGAAGATCCATTTGCCTATGTGCTGGGAACATTTCCGATTGCCTATAAAAACTGAGAGCATAAAACACATATATACATGTTCAGTAGCCAATACACATCCTAATAACTTTCACACATAGTACACATTGAGTTGCATTTTAAATTTGTACTGCCTGATTGTCCACTATTTTCCACGCTAGCCCTGGCAACTTTTGGCTTTGAATCTCTTTAATTTTCCCCATCTTCTCAACTGACCTGGTATGCAACTTTACTGTTTCGTTCAACTCAGTGAACCACAGTGTCGCCCGTCTTTCCAAGAATTGGTGGAGAAACTTAACGATCTGCAGAGGGGGTATGTTATTCAAGCCCAGACAGCAAGTAGCAATGCAGGACGTAGCAGCCATAAGGAATAGTAAATACAAAAGGCGCTTGTGCTTCAGGTTGATCGTCAGATTGCTAGCAGAATCATTTTGCTAACTCTTCAAGGTTTTATGGCTGTCACATGAAAGTTGGTCAGCCAGAGCTCACAAGTTGCTTGTGTTGTCCGATCCAAAGTTCAGAGGGATGTTCGTGCTGGCACGTTCTATTGTCTTATCGGGTAAATTGGGTAATGATTCAAATGCCATTTTGTGGTGCACTTCCATTAACTGTTCTTCTACATTAGACCGAATTTCTAGTCTCTATACGATTGAAACATGCCATATTTGAATTCCAGGCACACATTTGATCAGAAGAGATTGAAACACTGTACCAAGTGAAGACTGAAGACTCTAAATAACAACAGCCAGAAAGTTGCTTGCTCCCTAAAAAGTGTTTTATTAGCCATTTGTTGTGATCATTCTTCATGTTTTAGACAAATATTTTGTACTCCCAATGGTTTCTAAGCATTTTTGTAAGTTTGTAATAAGAGACAACTCCTATATATGAAAGAAATGATACACTTTTTGTTATTCCTATAGCTTGTTCATTCCTATGTTGCTCGGACTATCCGAAAATATCGATGGGTGCATGTCGGATCCACTATTTTTGGAGGATGCGACGCAGGTGCGGTAACTGTTTTGGAGAGTCCCCGCAACATAAGTTCATTCCCTCAACATAGGTCCATTCCTTGTGATGTGCTCTTTTTGGAATGAATTATCTTGTTATGTGCTTGTTGCACAAATTGTTTCAAAAGACTTACAAGTTAAGCTTGTTGTTAATTGAGATTGAATAGATTTTTGGAATAACCCCATATGATAATTAGAGTTTAAATTAAATACACAGACTATTATTTTATATACCATTCGATATCAGGCCATTTAAATGCTAATAACTTGTTACTCTTCTATCTTATGCATGAGTTTGTAACCCCAAAAATAAGGTAGTAACGTGTTATAACAGATTAACTACTCTACCGACAAGGGTTGTGGTGGAGTGGTAAGTACTCCTTCATCTTTAACAGAGGTCTCGGGTTCGAGCCCCTGGGTATGGAATCGTCTTTTGTTAGGAAGCGCTTTATCCCCCAATGTAGGATTTTCCGGCGCGAATCTGGATTTAGTCGGGCCCCAATGTGGGTACCGGACACCGGGTGGGAAACCAAAAAAAAAATCAACTACTCTAATCGTGGCAATTTTTTTTTTTTCATTTTTAGTTTATGTGAGTTATTATTGGTAATTAACCGAATGGTTTTAAATAAATCAATGGCAACGAGCAGCTGTTAGGATCAATATAGATTGCTATTATAATAGGCAATGATAGAGTTAACACTATATAATACAAGAGTAATAGAGGTTAAATAAATCAAGAGGAAAGGGCTATTAACACCACTCATTTGTCTTAAAACAAACTCATTTATAAAACAATTATACATACACAATTTTTTTTTCTTCTAAAAAATTTGTTAAAGACAATCCTAACAAGTCATTTGAACCTATATTCTCTGCTCTGCTTTAAACAAATTTCACATTATAATAGAATGGAAAAGTTAGACGTCATCAAAATCAAGATCAAGAATTCAATTGTTGAAGCACATTTTGGATTAAAGCCTGAGTGGTAAATAATGTAATATATTGACAGTTGAACCTGAATCGTTACAAGTCAAGTTTTGGTGGGGCAAACTTCATCGAGGAGGTTGAATACCTAAAAAGGTAAAATGTAACAATCTCCCACGAACAATAAATTATTGCATACGTATCCAAGAATTCCTGAGAGGTCAAATTCAACCGTTTGAGAACATCCGATAAAATTGGAAAGTTGTATAATAGCTATGTCATTCAGGGACATCCGATAAAATTGGAAAGTTGTACAATAGCTGACGATGTTACCAAAAAAGAATAGCTGAAAATAAGACCACTTCGACTTCTCTAAGGCAATAAGGCATGTGTTTGCCAGGGGTGGATTTAGGGGAGCGCAAGGGGGTTCACCCGAACCCCCTTCGCCGAAAAATTACACTGTATATATAAGGCAAAATCTGTTTTTTACCTCTATATATTAAGTTTTGAATCCCCTTAACATAATCCAAAAGTGTAGTTTAGTGGTCAAGGGGATTCAAAATCTACATAAGATTATGAGTTCAATTCCTACTAGCTACAAAATAAGTTTTTTGAATCTCCTTCGTGGAGATTCTGCCTCCGCCACTGGTGTTTGCTATAGAAAGTGCATTACATCACTTCACTTGAATCCTATAATATGCAACCATTCCAAAAATTCTGGAAAAAACTTACATTAATCAAGTTCCATGTTTCTTGTTTTAATAGGAAGTTTGGATTTGCTGGAAAATTACTATTTTCGGATCCATTCATAAGGGGTGCTAATTAACTCGTTACCCATTAGCTAGTCCTCCTAAAGCCCTAGTTCTAGTCTATAAAAAACACCATTATGGGTGTTGAAAAGAGAGATTTTCACTAGCAACGACTTGAGTTTTAATATCAATCGATCAATCTTTGCACCGAAGGGATATTTAGGCTTTGAAAACAAGGGAGTTCATCTGTGAGGATATCCGACGACCGGTGAGACAAGCCGTGATTGCTGCAGATCTGCTGCCGACTATGTCAGTGGCTTCGTGTAAGCAGCGTTGACTTTTTAAATGATATATTATAATTTAGATTTGAGGTATTTTTGGGTTATAAAAGTTTCATTTCGTATCTCAAATTGATATTTACTTTTCAATATCATAACTGATAATCTTAATACGTAATTAGCTAATTAACAAACTTTAAAAGATCAAGCGAGTTGGCATATATGTTTTTCTTGGAGATTCTGGAAAAATCTTACATTAATCAAGTTCCATGTTTCTTGTTTTAACAGGAAGTTTGGATTTGCTGGAAAATTACTATTTTCGGATCCATTCATAAGGGGTGCTAATTAACTTGTTACCCATTAGCTAGTCCTCCTAAAGCCCTAGTTCTAGTCTATAAAAAACACCATTATGGGTGTTGAAAAGAGAGATTTTCACTAGCAACGACTTGAGTTTTACATATCAATCGATCAATCTTTGCACCGAAGGGATATTTAGGCTTTGAAAACAAGGGAGTTCATCTGTGAGGATTTCCGACGACCGGTGAGACAAGCCGTGATTGCTGCAGATCTGCTGCCGACTATGTCAGTGGCTTTGTGTAAGCAGTGTTGACCTTTTAAATGATATATTATAATTTAGATTTGAGGTATTTTTGGGTTATAAAAGTTTCATTTCGTATCTCAAATTGATATTTACTTTTCAATATCATAACTGATAATCTTAATACGTAATTAGCTAATAACAAACTTTAAAAGATCAAGCGAGTTGGCATATATGTTCTTCTTGGAGATTCTGGAAAAATCTTACATTAATCAAGTTCCATGTTTCTTGTTTTAACAGGAAGTTTGGATTTGCTGGAAAATTATTATTTTCGGATCCATTCATAAGGGGTGCTAATTAACTCGTTACCCATTAGCTAGTCCTCCTAAAGCCCTAGTTCTAGTCTATAAAAAACACCATTATGGTTGTTGAAAAGAGAGATTTTCACTAGCAACGACTTGAGTTTTACATATCAATCGATCAATCTTTGCACCGAAGGGATATTTAGGCTTTGAAAACAAGGGAGTTCATCTGTGAGGATTTCCGACGATCGGTGAGACAAGTCGTGATTGCTGCAGATCTGCTGCCGACTATGGCAGTGGCTTCGTGTAAGCAGCGTTGACTTTTTAAATGATATATTATAATTTAGATTTGAGGTATTTTTGGGTTATAAAAGTTTCATTTCGTATCTCAAATTGATATTTACTTTTCAATATCATAACTGATAATCTTAATACGTAATTAGCTAATTAACAAACTTTAAAAGATCAAGCGAGTTGGCATATATGTTCTTCTTTTTAGCTAAAAAAACTATAGTGGCCCCGAGCGTGAGAGAATGTTAGACGTTTGGTAATTTTTCCTCCGATCAAAATACAAAATCTTATCGAAGCTGCTAATCTCATGCATAAAATGCGATACAAATAAAGATAGAGAACGAATTACCTACTTTTAGCGAGAAAATCGAGTTTTCTTATTCTGAATTAAAAATTATTGAATAAATTCAATATAATAAAAGCTTGTTGGCATTCATGTCTATGTCCTTAAATTTGGTCAATGTTTTAATATCACATTAATTGGATTAATAGCTTTGTAAAATCTCAAGCTAGGCCGGTGCAAGAATGGTAGATATGCTGATGTATAACCCGGTCCAAGTACACCCTACATCTAACTGTTCATTTGCTTATGTGGTAGGAAAAAACAGTGAAAGCTCAATCTAATATGTGGCCTAAAGCTAAAACTTAAAAGAGGCCTTAATTCTTTTAGTAAAATTTTTATATATTAATTTGATATTTATTCCTATAGCTTCATGAAATTCAAGAAAGTTAATTATATTTGGGTAATTAATTTTTTCACTTAATAATATGGTTAGTACGTGTAATTCTCATGAGACATTGTTAATCTTAAGTTATATCTCATTGATTTTAGTTTACAAACTTTTTTCAACCGATGGAACAATTAGAGAAAATATTAAAATTATTCTATAAGCAATAGAAACATTTAAAAAATTAGAGTATCATGATTTACTTGTACAATTTTTATCTCACTTTTAATTCCAAAAATTGATAAAATCATCAATTTCATAGATTATTATGATTTAAAAGATATTCAAGATTAATATATTGTTTAATCAAGCTTCTCCAACCTCCCCCCTCCCCCTCCAAAACGTATATTTTTAAGAAATTTGATGTGTTTGACCAAGTTTTTAGGAGGAATCAAGCTACAATAAGGTAGCATATTTTCTAATCTAATCGTTTAATAATCTAGTTAGCTTGAGCTTGAAAATATTTAAAAAGACATTCAGAGAATTGAAAAAATTAAATCTTACAACACCAAAGTTATAAACAAGAATGATTCAAGTTCAAATGCATTAGACAAAATTAAGATAGAAAGTAGCTACAAATATAATTGCCTACTATTTTCAACCATAATTACATTATATATTTTAAAATGTACATAGTATAAACTTTGAAATATAGACGTAATGATTGATAAAAATTGAAAACATATGATTGCAAAAATTTATTTTTACTACAATAAATATATATATAATTATTTATATTATATATATGATTAATTTTGGAGTCTTAACTTTTTGGGGCCTAAAGCCACTGCTTTAGTGGTTTTAGGGTTGAGCCGCCTCTGGGAAAAGAACCAAGATTCTGCCTTACCAGTAAGATATAAAACTGCAATCTCCAATTTTTCTTCTGGATCAAGAATCTATATATATACTGAAAGTATCTCTCCCCTTTTCTCAACCACGCGCAGGGATCAATATATTCAAAGAAAGAAAACTCAAATCTAGAGCGTTGATTGTTCTGAGTTCTTCCTGCTACTGTATCAAAGTGCTCTCCTCTGTGTGATCGACTTCCAAAAGTTCCCAGTTGAAGATTATTCCTGGGTGCATTGCCCAGAATACCATCCGTATTAGGAAGAAGCCTCTCCATCAACATGTCAAGCTTCCTACCCAATTCATCCAATTTCGAGTCATGAGACTCAAACTTCTTGCTAGATCAGCTATGTAATTTTGTAATTGTGTTTTCACTTTCTTAACACCTTCTTCAGTGGATTGATCTTGTTTTTGGGACTGTCATCTTGGCCAGGAATGTGCTCTGATACCAATTTGTTATGGCTTAGAATTGTAATGAACAAATTCGAGAAATTATAAAGACAATTCGACAACTGAAACTTTTATTGATTGCAATCAGTTTGGGTTATACCGAATACAATGTCAAATGAAATTACAATTAACATACAACTCTACAATGATAACTCAATTGATGAATTCTCGAAGAAGAAGGCGAAAAGCATGGAGGTTACAGGAAGGATAGAAGAAGAATCTGCATAGACCAGAGAAGAGAAAGAGAGAGAAGGTCGTTGGAAATAGGGTTGTGCATGGATCAGATCGAATTTCGCATATTTCGAATTCGGATTTTGGATTCTACAAAATGCAATTCGAATTCGAACCGAATTAATATCAGATCGGATTGGATTTTAAAGTTTGGATCGTATCAATATTTCGGATTCTGGATCGGATTATACGTATTATTAAGGTTATTGCTAATCTAATCGGATAATGCATCTGCCTTATCTGCTTCTTCTATGTTCTGTGCTAATACAAACATCTCTTTGTTTTTCATCTCTTTTATCAGCATTGCATCCTAAGAAAATATTTCTCTAGATGTTCGAGTTGTTATGTCTCAAAGTTGCAAACTCATGCGGATATTTCTTTTGTAAAAGAGGCAATACAGCAAAAAAATTGATGTTTCTGCAATTATGAGGGTACTATGGTGCCAATATAGCTAAATCCAGCAATTGTAAAGGTAATAACTAGGAGAAAGATGTAAAAGAACTACTAACTATCCGAAATTAAAGTTTAGTATTTCTACATGCCTTAATAATTTCGGATTGGATCGGATCGGGTTAAAATTATACCAATCCGAATCCGATTCGAATATCTAAAATTTTAATAAATATAATTCGAAATCCAATCCAAATATCTAAAATCCAAAATTGAGTGAATCGGTTCGAATTTCAGATATCTAATCTAATAAAGTTGTAAATACAACTAGTTAGTAATTAATCCACAACTCGTCTTCGGAAATGTATTGACGAACCGGTAGTCAAGCTATCTGTGTTGTCTAGTAATTAATCAAGATTTTTTTTTTTATACATGAATACAAAATTCATAATATATTGCTCATTGTTCACCTCAATGGTATTTGGTTGCAGCAGAAGAAGTCAGTGTAATCTCACAAGTGGGGTCTGGGGAGGGTAATATGTACGCAGACCTTACCTCTACCACGAGGGGCAGAGAGACTGTTTCCGGGAGACCTCAGTGTACAGTGATCATTTTTAATTATATAGTAAAATTATTGACCCATGTTTAAAGTCTCCAAATATCTAATCTCCACCGTTCCTTCTTATTTATTTTAGTTGTAAATGTAAATGTAAATGTAATCTATATATACGTCCAAATTTGATTATAACATGCCACCTGTATCATGCCACGTGGCTCCTCGAAAAAGACCTAATATGAGCTCTACTTTCCTAATTTCTATTCCCAGTTCTTCTCAGATAAGGCTAATACCTAACAATAAATTAGTCATTGATACATCCGATTAGTTTTTCTCAGAAAGAAAATCAAACTGGTTGAATCTGAAGTGGGGTTTGATCGATCTTGGAATATTGGATTGAAATGGATAGTACAACAGTATCAGCTCAAGGACCAACTTCACCAGCTGAGGAACTGCTAAAGAAGATCCAAGAACTGGAGGCAGATCATGCTCAATTGAAGCAGGAGATGTCTAAGCTCATGATTACTTACGATTACAGGTCACAACAGCCGCCTCGTTGTAGGGCTGGTGGTGGTTTTGATGGTGGTGCTGCCGCTGCCTCGTTAGAGTTGTACGATCACAGGTCAACTTATTTCAGGCATTTGTCACCATTGGAAAGAGAGAGTAGTACTGATGGCCATGCTGCAGTGAAGTTTACTGATAGACACTATTTGAATATATTAGATTCAATGGGACAAACATTGTGTTAGGATTTGCCTGAATTTCTAATCTATTAGGACTTTCTTTCTTGAAGGAATGGAAAAAGACTCCTAAAAGGATTAGATCTCCTTAATATGTCATCTTTTCTTGGAAGACAAGTTTTGCACATGTATAAATTAAGTATCTTGTTTAGCGGGAGATTTTTCTCTCGATAGTTTTTCTTTCTTTTATATTAGTTTTATCATATGTAGATCAATTAACCAAACCATTATAAATTATTATGCTTAGTTTAGTATATTTTTCTTTTGTCGTCTGATTTATCGTCCACCAAGCTTGTTATTGTTAGTTTTCGCATGCACCATGTTATTTCGATCTCAACAAGTGATATCAGAGCCAATGATTCAGAGTCAACGGTTGAACGAGGTTGAAGACAAATTCAATGCGTGTTTAGACAGGACGATAATGAAGATTTATTCAACATACTACATGTGGAGATAAATTTACAATCACAATTGTATTCAAAACGCGTGCGGCTACATCTCTCCTTTTAACCCATATTTTGGCACTTTTAACCAATGCCAGTTTTAAGTCATGCCTACTTGTAACGCATGAGTTCCAATGTCAGTTTTAACTCACGCTTCTTTTTAATGCATGAGCTTCTTTTACCCCATGTTTATTCTTAACACGTGGGTTCCTTTTAACCCATACTTGAGCTTCTTTTAATCAATACCAAGATTTTCAACCTTTACCGATTTTTAATCATGACAAGCAGCAGTGATGAAGATTATGTGAAGAACGTGAATCAACCTTGTCAAGAAAATTCAAGCCAAGGGGAGATTGTTAGGATTTGCCCTGAATTTCTAATCTATTAGGACTCTCTTTCTTGAAGGAATGGAAAAAGACTCCTAAAAGGATTAGATCTCCTTAATATGTCTTATCCTTTTCTTGGAAGACAAGTTTTGCACATCTATAAATTAAGGATCTCTACTTCTCACAAGAGGACAACAAAAATATCCACAATGTAGTCATTAAAGAGTTTTGTTTAGGGGGAGATTTTTCTCTCGATAGTTTTTCTTCTTTTATATTAGTTTTATCATATGTAGATCAATTAACCAAATCATTATAAACTATTATGCTTAGTTTAGTATATTTTTCTTTTGTCATCTGATTTATCGTCCACCAAGCTTGTTATTGTTAGTTTCCGCATGCACCATGTTATTTCGATCCCAACACATTGCATGTATTTGATGTCAACTATCGTATAAATTACTGGTGAGTAATTGAAGTAGATTTCGTATCTTTTGCCTTTTCATTTTTCTTTTATTCATTTGGATTGGGAGAGAAAAGAAGTGGCTGGGAGAGATTGAGTTTGTGTCTTTAATTAGCTGAGTTTGCTTTTTAGTTAGACTATGATTGCTGTTTGTCACGTTTGTTCAATGTAACATAGGAGTGTAAGTTGAGCCATTGATGGACCTTGATTGGTGTTTGTCATGTTTTTCAATGTTATTAATTTAGGAGTGTAATTTGAGCCATTGTTGCACAGGAATCAATCTGCTGAACGACTATATGGTTATTCTGCTGAAGAAGCTCTTGGACAAGATACCATTGAGCTCTTAGCTGATGCTCAGGATTATGGTGATGCTGCTAACATTATAGACCTAGCGGTAAAAATGGGTGAGAGTTGGACTGGACAGTTTCCAGTTAAGAATAAGCAAGGAGATAGATTTGTAATCATGGTTACGACTAGCCCTTTTTATGATGATGAAGGTACTTTTGTCGGTGTTATTTCTGTAGCGAGTAATGTGAGGGATTTCCAGGAAACAGGGTTTGCATCGATGGAAGTGAGGCAATTGGAACCTGATGCAAGATTTAGAGCCAGAACCCTTGCTTCTTCCAAACATGGACTTGATCCCCAGCAGCCCCTGCAAGTTACCATTGCCTCCAAAATTTCTAATTTGGTTAGTACTCACTTTGTTTGGATAGTTGCCTGGTTTTCTTTTTGTTCTCTTTACTGTCTGTATACAAGGGTAGGCATATGATAATATGACGATATCTCATAACAGGCCTCAAAGGTGAGCGACAAGGTTAAGTCAAAAATTAAGACAGGAGAGAGCAGCGTGCTTTATGAAGGTGGAAGGGGAGATAGTCATTACTTTAGCCATGCATTTTCTGGTGCTGCTCTCTCAGATCATAGGGAGGATGCAAATTCCATTGGAGCGAGTACGCGTTTGGGAGATTTTCACCCTTCTCCCATTGGATTATTCTCTATTCTTGCAAAAGAGGAACATTCTCCGGGGAAACTCTCAAGCTATTCTGGGGATGAGAGTGAGGGAAAACAAGGGATTTGTAAGGCTATCACCTTGAAGGCAGAGGCGTGGATGGCGAAGAAGAGCTTACCATGGCCATGGAAAGGCAACAATCGAGATGTGTCAGAGACAGAGAGTACGAGACTTGTACGGGCTTGGCTAAACAATAACCATGAAAATGAGTTTAATTACATTAACAGTTATAATGCATTAGAACCAGACAATCAGTTTATTGATACTAACTGGACAACCACCAATGAAGCTTCGGGATCCTGGTTTACTTCATTTGATGTCAACAGCACAAGCAGTACTAGTAGCTGCGGAAGCACCAGCAGTAGTAATGTTAATAAGGTGGACATAGATACTGACTGCCCGGATTACGAAATCTTGTGGGAGGACTTAACAATTGGTGAACATATTGGAGAAGGTGCGTGAAATTCCTTTTACAGGTTAAATTGTCAAAGACAAGTCTATCAGTTACTCCAAACTTGATCATAGAATTTTTGGAATCAAGTTTATGCTTATGGCGTGGTACCGCAATGGCTAAATTCTGGCCCCTTGGTCCTATCATATGGATGATGTCTAAGCCTACTCTAAACCAGTATTTGTGTTGTTAATTACATGAGGTTTCTGACACTCATCTTTCTAATCAACGCTTGAAGACTAGATCTTACTGGCTATTTTTCTAGAGGGTCGCATAGTGGTTGATGTTGGTGCTGGTAGTGGCGTTTTGTCATTATTCTATGTTGCGTGGACTCTCCAAAATATTGCCGCACCCGTGTCGGATCCTCCAAAAATGCATTACTTGTGGAGGATCCAACACACATCCAGCGACATTTTCGAAGAGTCCGAGCAACATAGTCATTATTTGCAGCTCAGGTGATCTGTTTGTACCAATGCATCTTGTGCTTTTTGATGAACGATATCAACCATGGCAAAGCATGTTTATGCCATAGAAGCTTCTGAAATGGCCGAATATGCCAGAAAACGGATTGCTGGAAATCCATTACTGAATGAAAGAATTACAGCAAGTGTTCTTTTACTTGTTTAAGCTGACTCCACTTAGTATGGGATTGAGGAGGTGTTGAATTATTGATTGTTCTCTTGGTTTTTTCCGGTGTCTTTTCCAATGCTATCCAACATATTCATACAGCATCTTGGTAGTGCGTCTTATGTTTTTTTGTTTATGTTTCATCTATGGATGTTTAGGTAATCAAAGGAAAGGTTGAAGATGTAGAGTTACCGGAGAAAGCTAATATTTTGATCTCTGAGCCAATGGGTAAGCCTGTCTAGTTAGTCTCATTTTTAATTCATTATTTGTTCATGTTAACTTCTAAGATGGAGCATTGTGTATGCTTCGGTTGTGCTGCAAGTTTGCTAGAACTTTAGGTTATTCCCCTGGATTGACGACTAAAGTTCTTCTTGAAACATCACTATAGCTATATCAGTGGTAATTATTTTATTTTCAAGAACCTATACTATTAAAGACGGAGAGTATATGGAAGATTAAGACAATGACAACATCTGATCTGATGAATGCTTTGCTATCTTGTGGACCAAACAGAAGTGAAGAGAAGATCCATTTTGCCTATGTGCTAGGAACATCTCCGATTGCCTATAAAAACGGATTGCATGAAACTCAAATATACATGTTCAGTAGCCAATACACATCCTAATAACTAAGTTTCACACGTAGTACAAATTGAGTTGCATTTTAAATTTGTATTGCCTGATTGTCCACTATTTTCCTTATAGGGTGAAGATTTTTCAGTATTTGTTGTTTGTTATATTTTGTTTTCATATCGTAGAATCTGAAGTCCTATATTACTGCAAACAGCTGCAGCTTTTGCCAGAAACTTCATTCTCAGATGCATATAAGACAATCATGAAAGAACTTTGATATTTTCCCGTGATGGGGTTCTGTGCATTTCATTTACAAGTGACTAATAAGTACCTACGACTTAAAGCAATTTTGACTCACCTTTGCTGCTGCACTAAAGCTTTCCTTGTGCAACTATTTTACCTTATTTTCGCACTATAATTTTCGACAAAGGGATTTCAATCTTCTCAACTGACCTGGTATGCAACTTTACTGTTTCGTCCAACTCATGTGGTTGTCGCCTGTCTTTCCAAGAATTGGTGAAGAAACTTAACGATCTGCAGAGGGAGTATGTTATTCAAGCCCAGACAGCAAGCAGCACTGCAGGACGTAACAGCCATAAGGAGCAGTAAATACAAAAAGCACTTGTGCTTCAGGTTCATCGTCAGATTGCTAGCAGATGCATTTTGCTAACTCTTCAAGGTTTTATGGCTGTCACATGAAAGTTGGTCAGTCAGAGCTCACAAGCTGCTTCTGTTGTCCGATCCTAAGTTAAGAGGATTGTTCGTGCTGGCGCGTTCTATTGGTCTTATCGGGTAAGTTGGCCAAGTTCAAATGCCATTTTGCGGTGCACTTTCATTAACTATTATTCTACATTAGACCGAATTTTAGTCTGTAGACGATTGAAACGTGTCGTTTTTGAATATCAGGCCCACATTTGATAAGAAATTGAAATTTGAAGCTCTGTACCAAGTGAAGATTGAAGACTATCTAAATAACATTAGCCAGAAAGTTGCCTGCTCCCTAAGAAGTGTTTTATTAGCCATTTGTTGTGATCATTCTTCATGTTTTAGACTCTCATCTACTCTCTAGTCGAAGGTCTATCGGAAATAGACTCTCTGCCTGTCCTACTCTCCTTAGATCTCACTTGTGGAAACTTACTAGGTTTTGTTGTTGTTGTTGTTGTTGTATTCTTCATGTTTTTGACTAGTATTTTCTACTCCCAAGTGGTTTCTAAGCATTTTTGTAATTTTGTTATAAGAGACGACTCCTATATATGAAAGAAATGAATACATTCATTGTTATTCCTATAGCTGTCCATTCCCTGTGAGGTGCTCTTTTTGGATTGAATTATCTTTTTGAAATAACCCCATATGATAATTAGGGTTTAACTTAAATACATTGACTCTGCAAAATTTTATATACTATTAGGTATTAGGTCATTTAAAAGCTAATTACTGGTTATTGTCTATCTTATGCATGAGCAGTTGGGAGGCAGGATTTCCACAAAAGAATTTAAAAGAGAAAAAAGTTAAAATTTAAAGATACTATGGCTAGTGGGAATAGAATCAGTGACCTTACAAAAGTTTTGAACCCTTTGATCACTGAGCTATGCTTTTGCGCTATGTCAAGGGGATTCAAAATATAATAAATAGAGGTACACAATAGATTTTGCTTTATATATACAATATAATTTTTCGGCTATCCGTCCTTATGCATGAGTTTGTAACCTCAAAAATAAGGTAGTAATGTGTTACAACAGATTAACCACTATAACAGTGGCGAAATATTTTTGGGAGAAATTCAAAAAAATAGCGAGATTTATAAGCGATCATTTAAAAATAGTCACACTTTCAAAAGTAATCGAAATTTAGCCACTTTTTATGTAAAGATGAATCTGAACGAAAATATTGTTCAAAATTCGGAAAATACTCCAGTATATTATACTGGAGTTCCAGCATATTATTGGAGTTCCGACATAAGTACACTGGAACTCCAGCATAATATAATGGAGTTCCAGCAAAGTATATTGGTCCAGTATAATAAGCTGGAAGTTTATACATAGGTGCTCGAATCTCCAGTATATTATGCTGGAACTTTTCGCGTGTTGGAGTTCCAGCATAATATGTTGGAAGTTCATACACAGATGCACCGAACTTCAGTATAATATGCTGGACCGGTCTCTATTGCAGCAAAATAGTGTCTGTTTTGCAATGACTTGGAACATTGGCTATTTTTGAATGACAAGTCCGAAAACTGGCTAGCCCATGCTATTTTTACAATATTTTTGCATTGTTAGTTTATATATCGTTTATTATTGGATAATTAACCGAGTGATTTTAAATCCACATCCCGTGGTAACGAGCAGCTATTAATTTCCTACACCGGAAACTAAACGAATAATCTTGGGAAATTGGTTAACTTGAATTCTTACAATGACAAATATTAAAATTTCAGATTGAAACAGATTTATAGAAAAACCTTACATTCCCATTGTAATAGGAAATGAGAGAATTCAATTTTTGAAGCACATTTTGGATTAAAGCCCAAGCGGTCAAATTAAAGTGTTGAGGATCCAAAAGTTAAACCAAAACAATTAGTGTAATACATTAATAGTTGAACCTGAATCGTTACAGGTCAACTCTGAGCAGGACAAACTTCATCGAAGAGATTGACTACCTAAAAAGGTAAAATGTAACAGTTTGGGCATGAACAATAAATTATTGCTTACGTATCCAAGAATTCCAGAAAGGTCAAATTCAACCCTTCGGAAAAATCCATTAAAATTGGAAAGTTATATAATAGTTATATTCTTCGGGGACATCGGATAAAATTGGAAAGTTGTACTATAGCGGCAGATGTAACCCCCCCTCCCCCCCCCCCCCAAAAAAAAAAAAAGAATAGCTGCAGATGAAGCCAATTTTCTAGGCATTTGTTAGAGGCCTGAGATCATCAAAATTGGAACTAATGTTAAGACCACTTCACTTGAATCCAATAATATGGAACCATTCCAAAAATTTGGAAAAATCTGACACTAATCAAGTTCCAAGTTTCTTGTTTTCACAGGAAGTTTGGATTTGTTGGAAAATTGCTATTTTTGGGTCCACCTATAAGGAATGCTAATTAGTCCCTTAGTTCTAGCCTATATAAATATTACTATGGGTATTGAAAAAGAGAGATTTTTCACTAGACTAGAAACGACTCGGTTTTACATACCAAAAGATTAATTTCTGTATCAACTAAATTTTTAGGCCGTAAAAATAAGAGAATTCATCCGTCTTATGAGGATTCCCGACGATAGGTGACACAAGTTGTAATTGCTGCCAATCTGTTTCCGCAACGGAGAACCCATAAGTCTGCTAAACTAGTCTTTACAGTTAAATACTTCAAGATTGATTCGTGTAAGAATCGTTAACTAATTATCAATTATACCATAATTTGGATTTGTGAAATATTGGGTCATAAAGTTTTATTTCGTATCTCAAATTAATATTTACTTTTCAATATCATAACTGATAACCTCAAGTATGTAATCAGCTAATTAACAAACCTTAAAAGATCAAGTGAGTTGGCATATATGTTCTTCTTTTTTTCTTTCAAATAAAAACTTTAGTGGTGCCGAGAGTGAGGAAATATTAGACTTTTGGTAATTTTTCCCTCAACGAAAATAAAAAAATCTCATTGAAGCAGCTAATCCCATGCATAAAATCAATAAAAACAAAGGCAGAGAACGAATTACCTAATCTGAACAAGCAACGCAAGTTTCTTTATTCTGAATTGGGAATTATCGCTTATCAGATAAATTCAATATAATAAATCAGAGGCGTATCCAGACTATAAAGTTTATGGGTTCCTATAACGATCTCAAGTTATCAATTGGGTTCACAATCAAATATTTATAAATATTTTAATAAATTTTTTAATCAATATACAACGACCGTGCAAAAGCTACTGGGTTCTCGGGAACCCGCACGTTACCCTCTAGATCCGCCACTGTAATAAACGCCTACTGACATTCAAGCTTATGTCCTTAAATTTGGTCAATGTTTTAATATCACATTAATTGGATCAATAGCTTTCTAAAATCTCAAGCTAGGCCGGTGCAAGAATGGTAGATATGCTGATGTTTCTTTGTTTAGGATTGAAAAGGAAAAAAAAAAATTGGAGATAGAGATGTATAATGCATCTTTAATTTTACTGCTAAAATCACGTAAAATTTAATTATAAACATACATATAGTATTTTGCCTATTTTGTCTATTCTCATTTGTCTTTAAATAAACATATTCATCCATGTTTAATTACATGTATCGGGTTTATGCCTTAAAAGTAGAATCGTCTCTGATAAAGAGCACTTTACCTTCAAATGAGACTTCCCAGCGTGAATCCAAATTCGTTAGGCAGAAAGTAATAAACCAAAAAATAAATTAACTAAGAATATTATGGATAGAAAATATCAGTTGCTTTTATTGATAATTTTCAACTCAATTTTGCGTAATGTAACTCTTAAGGACCGGTTCAAGTCAAACGTTATATATTAATAAATATCTTCGTTTACAAATTATGATTAAAATAATAATTAGTTGCTTTATATCCTTGTTTCATAAAAATTGGTTTTTCGAACAATGTTCGATATCCATATTGGAACCTGATTAATCTGAATTCGCGGTGCGTAAAGCCTTTTAAAAGGAAAAACTTTCCCCAACAAATTTTTATTCATTCCGAAGGTTCGAATTTGAGACATCTTATTAATGAAGAAGGGATTATATCCATCCTACTATAATCCTTAATATTTTTATTTAACAAAATAATCATACAAAATATCCAAGAAAAAGTTTAGGACTCGTTCTAAAAAGATATAAAAGAATGTAGCGTAGCTCGGTGGAAAAACATTCGGGTTAACACAAGGTTTGGATTAAGAGCTATATCTTAAGGGGGTGTGATATAGGCAACATACCCTAATATAAGCATTAGTGGCTGATTCTACGGCTTGAACTACTGACGTAAAGGTCACACGCAGAAAACTTAACCGTTACTTTGATATTGACTTGTGTGTCTTTGTGAAGCAATGCATAAAGAGAGATAGGGAAATAAAGAGATCTATGGAAAACCATTGCCTTTTCCCACTTTCCCTAAACAAAGGGGGAAAGGGACAAAATGCATTTAGAAACAAGATATGAATTACCATTATGGAACCAAAATGCTTCCACATGAAAGGAAATAATTCAATCTCCAAAAAACCAATACTCTAAAAAGTTATCCTACAAACATGTTAAATAAAAGGGAGTATGAAATTAAAAAATAGCCAGATTTACAAGTGGTAATTGAAAAAGAGGCATAATTTTAAAAATAACCGAAATTTAGTCACTTTTCATATAAAGATAAATCTGAAAGAAACACTGTTCAAAATCCGAAAAATATTCCAGCATAATATACTGAAGTTCGATTTTTTTACATGTGAACTTTCAACATAATATATTGGAGTTCCAGCATAATATACTGGAAGTTCATACATAGGTGCACCAATCTCCAGTATATTATGCTGGAACTTTTTGTGTTGCAGTAAAATAGTGGTTATTTCTCAATAACTTTGCAAATGCTAACTATTTTTCAATTACCAGTCCGAAAACTTCACAACCCGTGCTATTTTCATCAAAAAGAAGACTTCCTATTGAAATATATTTTTCTTTTGCATAACTTACATAATTCTTTTGGACTAGGTGCTCGGTATTGTATTGTGGTCCCAATTAATTTGGATTCACGACGTACACGGTCCAGTTTATCGGAAAAAGTCATCTAGTCTATCAGAAACAATTATCCAGTCTATCGGAACAATCTCTATATTTTCACAAGGTAAAAGTGAGATAAGGTCTGTGTAGACATTACCTTTTTCAGACCCCACGTATAAGATTACACTGAATATGTTATTGTTGTTACCGCGCAAAGCTCATTCAAGGAGAAAACGTTCTATATCAACAAAAAAAAAATTCATTTTCATGGTTTGAATCCGAAACATCAAATTAAGAGTGGACAGATCATATTTGTCCCACAACAAATACCTTTTGTGGTATAACTTATCTTATCCAACCTTTGACATAACTTTGTTGAACTGTCAAAACTTTATCCATCTACTCAGCTTACCACTTCTATTATTTTCTTTGCTTTTTTTATTTTTTTTTCCATTTAATATACAAAAACTTGCCATTGCTGTGGGCAGAAACAATAATTTGGGAATTAGGTGCACTCTACGTAATCAAATTAAATCAAATTAAATGTACATTCATAAAGGAGAACTGTTGTTGGACTTAGCTTTATTTAAATTATTATATGAGGACTTTATATTTGCTTAGAGATCTTTTGGGGGGTCTATTTCCGTTTTATAATTTTTTAATATTTGTTTTTTAACCTAAACATTATTTTATTCTAACAAAAAAATAACACTATTGCAATAAAAAGGTTGTGATTTATACTTCCTCCATCCTAATATGTTATAAATATTTGACTGGATATATTCAAGAAAGAAATAAAAACTTCAATGCTAAGTTAAATATGTACATAAAATAACAATCATTTCAATGAGATACATCACAAATATATCAATTTTTATAAAAGTAAAGTAAACAACTAACAACAACAATAACTAGTCTGAGTGAAATTTTATAGTGGGAAAGGACAATGTGTACGATCTTACCCTTACCTCGCGAAGGTAGATAGGTTATTATCGAAAAATGCTTGACTCAAGAACAGTAAAAATAGTGCAATAAATAAACAATAACAATAATTAGGTAATAAACGTATAGTAATGTAAAAATGTTAAAATAGATGAATATGATTTCTTCGGGCCTCCATGCTTTTAGATATAAAGTATTTTCTTTTAATGAACCTTACTGCCGCAAATTTAAATTAATCGATACGAATATTGGACTCCGGATAAAAATTTTAAGAGAAAAAAAAAAGGCAATAGAAGAAAAAACAGAAAAACAAAAGTAAGTTCTCATTTTCACGCACATAATTCTATCGTTAACATCCTCCACCATATAATCATTATCATTGGTTGTTATGGCGCGTTTACCAAACGCCCTTCATTTGAGAGTAGGATTAAATCACTTGGCGGTCATAGCTATAAACAAAAATTCTGTAACTCAAGTTGAAGGAGGAGAGAGAAAAAGAAGGCAATGAAAGAAGAAAAAAAAAAACAAAGAAGAGGAGAGAGAAAGTAAGAAGAGAGAGAAAGAGCTGAAAAGGGCGTCCATTTATGTGCATTTTTCAGCTAGAAATGAACTCCTTTTTTATTTCTATGTGATTACATAGAAAAAAATATAGTTGGGTTTTAGTGCAATTAGTCATAGATCCATACATAGAAAGTAAGAAGAGAGAGAGAGAGAGAGCTGAAAAGTTGGTTTCTTGAACTCAAAGGGTGTCAATTTTTGTGCATTTTTAGCAAGAAATGAGCTCCAATTTTGCAAATATTGATTTTCTTATGGCTATATAGAAACAGTTATATAGTGGGGGTATCAAGACAAATTAGTCATAGGTCCATACCTAGAGAGAGAGAGAGATGGAGAGAGAGAGAGAGGGAGAGAGAGATGAAAAAGTGGCTTCTTGAACTTAAAGGCTGACCATTTTCATGATTTCATCTACAAAATGAACTTGCAAATTTGCATATATTGATTTCTGTATGGGGTAGCAGTTGCAATTAGTCATAGATCCAAACATAGGAAATAAAGAGTGTGTGTGTGTAAGATAGAGCTGAAAAAGGTGGTTTCTTGAACTCAAAGGGCAACCGTTTTATTCATTTTCAACAAGAAATGCACTTCAAGTTTGCAGATATTGATTTATATATGGCTATTTAGACATATATATAGTGGGAGTTAGTGAAATTAGTCATAGATAAATCCTATTGTTTTTTTGTTTGTTTTTAGTATCCTATTGGTTCTTTAATCCGAAGTTGGGGTTTGATCAATCTTGGAATCTTGGATTGAAATGGATAATAATAATAATACTGCATCAGCTCAAGGACCAACACCACCAGCTGAGGAGCTGTTAAAGAAGATTAAAGAACTGGAGGCAGGTCATGCCCAGATGAAGCAGGAGATATCTAAGCTCATGATTTCTGATGATCAGAGATCACATAGACAAAGGTCCCACTCAATCTCACCACAAAGGCCGCCTCGTCTTAGGGGTGGCAGTGGCGGTGGCTTTGATGGTGGTGCTGTTATGTGGAAAAGGGGTTCAACCTCTTTCCGCCATTCGTCACCATTGCAAAGAGAGAGTAGTAGTAAAGGTGAGAGAGACAATGGTAATGGTGGAAGCCCTGCTGCAGTGAAATTTACTGATAGACAGTATTTGAATATATTACAGTCAATGGGACAAGCAGTGCATATATTTGATCTCAATGGTCATATAATTTACTGGTGAGTAATTGAAATGTACTTCTTATCTTTTGCCTTTTCATTTTCCTTTCGTCCGTTAGGACTTGAGTGAGAAAAGAAGTGGGGTTGGAAATATTGAGCTTGTGTCCTGTGATTATCTGAGTTGATTTTCTTAGTTGGCTAGTCCATAGTTGCAGTATTGAACACTAAAAACTTTGTGCAAATAGGTAAGAACATTTTATTTGGCCTTAGTTAGACTTTGATTGGTGTTTGTCATGTTTGTTCAGTGTTATCAATATAGGAATGTAATTTGAGCCGTTGTTGCACAGGAATCGAACCGCTGAAAAACTATATGGTTATTCTGCTGCAGAAGCTCTTGGACAAGATCTCATTGAGCTCCTAACGGATGCTCAGGATCACAATATTGCTAATAACATTGTATACCGAGTGCTAAGGGGTGAGAGTTGGACTGGACAGTTTCCAGTTAAGAATAAGAGAGGGGATAGATTCGTAGTCGTTGCTACCGATACCCCTTTTTATGATGATGATGGTACATTGCTCGGTGTTATTTGTGTATCGAGTGATATGCGGCCTTTTCAAGAAACAGGTCTTGCATCGATGGGAGTAACACAGTTGGAAGCTGATACAAGATTTAGAGCCAGAACCCTTGCTTCTTCCAAACTTGGAAATGATCCCCAGCAGCCTCTGCAAGTTTCAATCGCCTCCAAAATATCTAATTTGGTTAGTACTGTCTTTGTTTGGTTAGCTGGCTGATTTTCTTTTGCTTTCATTTGGTTTCCTTTACTGTCTGTATAGTGTATACAAGGATGGGCATATGCTGACATGACGAAACCTCATAACAGGCCTCAAAGGTGAGCAACAAGGTTAAGTCAAAAATAAAGACAGGAGAGAACATCGTGCTTCGTGAAGGTGGAAGTGGAGATAGTCATTATTCTGACCATGCATTTTCTGAGGCTACTCTCTCAGTCTCAGATCACAGGGAGGATGCAAACTCAAGTGGAGCAAGTACGCCTAGGGGAGATGTTCACCCTTCTCCTTTTGGAGTATTCTCTGATCTTTCAAGAGATTCTGTGGATGAGAGTGAGGGTAAACAAGGGATTTCTAAGATCATCACCTTGAAGGCAGAGGCATGGATGGCGAGGAAGAGCTTATCATGGCCATGGAAAGGCAACGAGCAAGAAGCGTCAGAAGCAAGGACTACGCGATTTGTATGGCCTTGGCTAAACAATGACCAAGACAATGAGTTGAATCGCAGTAACAGTTATAATGCATTGAAACCAGAGAATCAGTCTATTGATACTAACCGGACAACCACCAATGAAGCTACTGGATCCTGGTCGTCTTCATTTAATGTCAACAGTACAAGCAGCGTTAGTAGCTTTGGAAGCACCAGCAGTACTGCTGTTAATAAGGTGGACATGGATACTGACAGCCTGGACTACGAAATCTTGTGGGAGGACTTAACAATTGGAGAACAGATTGGAGAAGGTATGCTGAATTCCTTTTACAGGTGAATTGTCAAAAACAAGTCTATCAGTTATTCCAAACTTGATCGTAGAATCTTTTGGTATCAGGCAAGGATGTAATTTACTTTAAATTTCTATTTTCCAGCCATTATAGATGCTTCTGTTGTGCACAATAACCAGAAGTTAGTAGTCAACTTCACACGTTAATTTCACAACGAATAATCCATACCAGCTTTATAGCTATGATATTCTTATGTATTTGACAATTTTTACCGCCTTCTCTTTTACTTCTTAATTCTCACTTCCTTTGAACTGTGTTTCTCTAGGTTCTTGTGGAACTGTTTATCATGGGCTGTGGTATGGATCGGTATGTTCTTTGCCTCTTCTTTTGTTACAGTTTTTTCTCTGCCAAGAGTTTTTGGCCTCTACCGTTCATTAAATTTCCCGCAGAAAGAATCTTATAAGCAATAATTTGTAAGTATTTCTAAACATACTACAATGTTGATTAGATGTCATTGTATAACATATCGTTTGTTCAAATATACATTTGTAAGTATCATTTGCTCCGGAAGCCTATGCTTATAGCCTGAAACACAAGAGCTAAATTCTGATTTCTTGGTCCTCTCATATGGGCGATGTCGAAGTATTTCTCTAAGCCAGTATTAGTGTTGTATATTACATGAGGTTCCTCATACACTGTTACTACTATCTGTTTTTCTAGAGGGAACACCCAGATAAAAAAGGTGACTGCCCTGGTTCTCCTTTGTAGCATTATGATGTCTGTATGCCTTAGCTTTATCCAAAAAGCATAATGGTGTCTTTGTTGTGTAGGATGTCGCTGTTAAAGTATTTTCCAAGCAAGAGTATTCCGATGAAGTGATATATTCTTTCAAACAGGAGGTTAGTTTGTTTCTCATAAATATGTCATTAAATGCTTTCCCCCCCCCTGATCGAGTATTGTTTCTCCATAGAACTTTAAACTATATGACAGTCACAATGATGGCCTTTCCAGTTATTTTACCGCTAATAAGGTCTTGGATTCTGGTAATGATGATGATATGATTGAGTTGACTTAAAGAAAGAAATGAGGATTCATATCGCCGACCCCAACTTGTTTGGGATCGTAGTTTTTTTATTTCCAAAAAATTCCCTCCCAATTAGGAGGATCTATAGTGTTTCCACACTTCCCCTCCGGCGTGACTCGAATCCAGCAATGTATTGTCATTATATGCCTTGAATTGTTAAAGAGGACAAAACAGGAAGATACTCAACGAGCACTAAGAAGAGCTTTTTGTTTGCTCTATATCAATGAGATTTCTGGAAAATTTGAACTATCTTAGTGTATGAACCAGTTGATGCAGCACTAATGCGAACAGAAATCTGCAAATGATGAGAGCTAAATGTGTTTAAAAAAAATAGTGTCTTCCTAGCTCATTAGAACTATCACAATTCACAATGCAAAACTAAGTCTATACTAACACGGCAAGGTAGTAGTTGAAATTAAAATATCAGTAAGAGTAGTACGTTAAAAAGTGGTAAAATTATTTGTTAAATGCTAACAGAGAATCAAAGTCCTTAACCCCCTGCCATTACGCTCCACATCACTTTTGAAGCCCTATGCTCTTAAACAAGGTATACCGATTGGGAGCTGTCTGTCTTGGAACTGTCTTGCTTGGGTCTTGGTTTGTCTGTAGAATCACATCATCCATTAGTTCCGAGTGTATCTTTTACAACAACAACCACAAATAAGGTATAGGGAGGGTAAGATGTACGCAGCCTTACCCCTACCCCTGGAAGGGCAGAGAGGCTGTTTTCGATAGACCCTCGGCTAGAGAACGACTGAAAAAGAAAAGGTAATTGCAACAAGTAGGAATAACAACAAGATGAAATGAGATTGAATCCAAGAATGCAGTCAAACTCTAGGTAGTAATAGCCATCTATGGATAAAAGATAACGTACTAACACTAATGCTAGCGAACTGAGTAACACAAAGAGAAACACTCGACTACCTACGAACCTTCTATCATAATCTTTGACCTCCACACCCTCCTGTCTAGGGCCATGTCCTCAGCCAGCTCCAGTTGTACCATGTCCCGCCTGATAACCTCTCTCCAAGACTTCTTAGGCCTACCTCTACCCCTCCTGCTACCCACCGAGGCAGGCTAACTGCTAGCACCTTCTAACTAGGACTTCTATACTTCTCCTCTTAACATGCCCGAACCATCTCAACCTGGCCTCCTGGCTCCCGTATCTTATCCTCCACAGGGGCTACTCCCACCTTTTCCCGAATAACTTCATTCCTAATAATATCCAACCGGGTATGCCCACACATCCAGCTCAACATCCTCATCTCAACTACTTTTAGCTTCTGGGTATGAGAGTTCTTGACCGACCAACACTCTGCTCCATACAACATAGTCGGTCTAACTACAACCTTGTAGAACTTACCTTTAAGTCTCAGCGGCACATTCTTATCACACAAGACACTGGAAGTGAGCCTCCACTTCATCCATCCTGCTCCGATACGATGCGTGACATCTTCATAAATCTCCCCGTTACCTTGTATCATAGATCCAAGATACTTGAAACTACCTCTCTTGGGGATGACTTGCATATCAAGCCTCACCTCCATATCCCCTTCCTGGGTACCGAACTTGCACTCCAAGTATTCCGTCTTGGTCCTGCTCAACTGAGTGTATCTTTTGCATTCTATAAATTTCGATCAACTTCCACTTGGAGTTCCTCCTTGCTTTCTGATTTTGTATTAGAGGATAATTGCCACAGAAAATAGTTCTACAATGAGAAGGCTCATGCATAATTCGTCTTGGGAAAGGTTCTTGTGCCTAATATTAGTGCATGGAGACTTAGATTTAATGCTTTTTTCACTTATTAATTAGTACAATGAGAGCATCTCTGACGGGCCTTGTGCTTACTTTTTTTGAAGGTTTCCCTTATGAAACGACTTCGACATCCAAATATTCTTCTTTTCATGGGTGCAGTAACTTCACCTGAACGCCTCTGCATTGTCACAGAGTTCCTGCCACGGTAAATCCTCTTCCTTCTTCGTACTGAATAACCTGTTCACGTTGTTTTGCTCCTAGTCTTTGTGACTGCATCAGTCTTGTTCGTGTGTAACTGATAAACCATTTCACCTTTTCCGTTATTGCAGGGGAAGTTTGTTCAGGCTATTACAGAGGAACTCATCCAAATTAGAATGGAGACGGCGGGTCCATATGGCTTTAGACATAGTAAGTTCCTAGGAGATCTGTAATACCAGTTATATTAACAATTACCAAGAGTAGCATCCATTATTTTTAGCGGATTTGCCCATATTCTTTTCCTTTTTATTTTTTGCTTGTCTTTTTTCCTTCATGTGTGACTGATCATCTAATACTTTCTATTAGTACTATAATATTTTGTCTCTTAGGTTAACCATCATGTTTTTCTTTTGCTACTTCATTCAGGCTCGTGGTGTGAACTATCTTCATCATCTTAATCCTCCTATAGTTCATCGCGACTTGAAGTCTTCAAATCTTCTTGTGGACAGGAACTGGACTGTTAAGGTTTGGCTTCATTTCATTTGACCGTCATTTTTTTTTCTCTTTCTTACCAATCTCCTGAGTGTCTATTACTACAGAGTTTTTACTTTTTAATACGTTGAAAAAATTCTCACCATGCAAATATCGATAGGTTGGGGATTTTGGTCTGTCACGTCTTAAACATGAAACATATCTAGCAACAAAGACGGGTAAAGGAACGGTATTCAGCTTGAACTCAGGAACTCTTTATCTTACTGTATCAATATGAGCTATTTTAGTCACCTATTATGTTGTTTGCACTTCAACTGACTTATATCACTTCCTACCTTAATTCTCCTGCAGCCTCAATGGATGGCTCCAGAAGTTCTTCGCAATGAACCTGCTGATGAGAAGTATGTGATCTATGAGATACACACACACACACACACACACACACACACACACACACACACACACACATATATATGCATTTTTATGCAGATTCCTGTGTATTTTGATTATATCGATCCTTCTTTGGATGTGCATTTAGGTCTGATGTATACAGTTTTGGAGTGATTCTATGGGAGCTTGCCACTGAAAAAATCCCTTGGGATAGCCTCAACTCAATGCAGGTATTTTCATCTTCCTGAGATCACACTTGGACAACATTCCATAATATTCAGTTATCTGGATTCTGGCTCAAGTCGATGAAAAGCAGTGGCATAGCAGGAATTATCATTAGCGGTGTCAACAGTTGAAAAAGTGAACAAATGAATATTTACCATTACAGCAAGCGGTGTCATTTTTATATTTGTACCCAATATTTTTATTTTTCTTATTATCTAGTCATACATATTTACGAACAAGATTCGACGAAGACAAGGTGCCTACGCCCCTGGTAAAGAGAGCCCGCTCCTTATGTGTACAAAAAGTAAAAGATAAAAATGGATAATTTTTCATCATATTATGGTACATAGAGAATAACTTGTTGGAGTTGATTGCAGGTGGTTGGAGCTGTAGGATTCATGAATCAGCGGTTAGATATCCCGAAGAATGTTAATCCACAATGGGCTTCTATAATCGAGAGCTGTTGGCATAGGTTTGCATCTTTGTTCATTCTGCCATCATAATTTGTTTTCTTGAAGAAAATAGCCTTGAGGAATATATTGTCATGTCAAAAACATGTGCTGAAGATTATGAATTATTCTTATCATCATTTGGAGGACTTCTTAAGTTATAGCAGAATAGTCCTTAGCAAACCAGACTGATGTTCGTGACATTGAAGGTTTTAATAATATGGTTAGTAATGAAACCATTTTAGGAAAAGGAGGTTGGAGTCCAATGCATTTTATTTAGAAGTGACTAATAAGTATTATTGGCTGAATTTGATTCTCTCGACTAAATTTTTAGATAAGCTTATCCAATGACTTGATCAATTTGGCAGCAACCATTATTTTTCCTATTACTATGGCGTTGGGGACAGCTTGTGCAGCTCGACTATTTCACCGACTACCTGCTACCCTCCACCAGCACAGGGTGGTCCTTTACCTACCAAACTTAGTCTAGGAAGAAATAACATAGTTTTTTTTGTTTATACTGGAATTTGAACCCTTATCTCTCATGGTCTTCACCTACTTCATTGGATGCCACGTCACACCCTTGGATGCGGCAACCATTTTTGCTTTTAGTCACGTTAACTTCACTCATCATTTGAACTGAACTGCTATCTTACTGATAAAAGAAACCTTCTTTTCAACTGAGCTGATAAACGACCTTACTGTTTTGTCCAACTCAGTGAGCCACAATCCCGGCCTTCATTTCAAGAACTAGTGGAGAAACTTAAGGATTTGCAGAGGCAGTATCTTATTCAGGCGCAGACAGCACGTAATGCTGGGGGAGATAGCAGCCAGAAGGAACAGTAAATACATTTGTGCTTGAGTTTCATCTGAAGATTGCTAGGAGATGCATTGCTAACTCTTCAAAGTTTTATGGCTGTCTCGTGAAAGTTGGTCAGACAGAGCACACAAATGGCTTGTGTTGTCGGATCCTAATTCCAGAGGCAAAAATGACAGGATGGCTGTTATTATAAGGAAGTCTGGTAGAGAAAAAACAGCTGCTCTTTTAATGGATTAGTTGAGTCAGTCGGTGACTACATGAGTTCTAACATGATTCTGTTCAGTGAATTCACAGTTTGCATCGTTAAATGTCTTGTGGTGTGAAGTGAATTCCGCTTAAATCACTGTGTGTTTTATATGGTTACGGCATTCAAATACTTGTATATTGAATGAAAAATTAGTGTTCAAGTTAGTACATTTAAGTCTTAGAAGTTATTTATTTTCTGATCTTTGCTGTTGCTCCTTTGAATGCAACCTTAAATTTGTTTGTCTAGGGCACCACACAAGGCAGTAGCCAACGAAGTGATACTCTTTTTAAGTCTCATTGAAGTTTAGCAAGGTGAGTCTGTAACAGAGACTCTCATCCTCAAAAGTACCAACCTAATGCATTTGGGGATTCAGTATACGTTTTCTGTTTTTCTTTCTTTTTTTAACAGCGGTGTTCGAGTCGAGCAACTCGACTATCACTAGAGACCTGCTACCTTACACCAGTACAAGCACCGAGTAAATCTACGCTTATGGAAATGGAAAAGGCCAACCAAGCATTATTTCTCTGCTGCAATTTGAACTTGGTTTCCCATGGTATTGACCTACTTTATTGATTGCTAGGCCATACCCGTAAGTAATTTCACATATACTTCACAACATTTTGGATAGCTCTATTCCAAGAGCTGAATATGGAATGGAAAAAGGGCAACCTTAGAGATCAAGTCCTAAGAAAACCAAGATTTCCCTCGAACTTGCTCACTATCTCACACGTTTAATTTTTCCCTTCAGTATTAGCAATGACCAATCGACGTAGCATAAACATTTCATAGTCTCTTTGTTAATACATTTCGGAATGAAAACAAAAATTTCTGGTACTGATTCTCTTATCTTTTGCATTACATTAATTCAGCAAATGCCTTATTGCAGCTACAGCATCACCTTTATGTTCTCTCAAAGTCCTTTCAGCAACCTTCTTGTCCACCTATTCCACAATTAAAACACCATGACTCATGAGAGACTTAAAATAAACCAACAGAAAACAATAGGTATAGATGTAAGAGGAAACCAACCTCTAGTTCATTTGCAATTATATCAATATCAGCAGCATTTATCTTAACAGCAGCTAGTTCCTTTTCCCTGTAATGAACACAAATTCTTGATGTCATCTAATTTATCAAGGACTGAGATTTCACAAGAAGCATTAGAGACATTATCAGAGCAGGAAAAAGACACTGAAATAGATTCAAGAGCTAAGCACACATATGGAAAGGTAATATTGCTGTTTATATGAATGTCATATACTTGTGCCTAATATGTCTTTTTCCCTTTGCGGATCCGAGAGACAACAGACTAAATCTTAGTGGATTGTGGCAACAATTCCACTCTACCATTCTGTCACTCTTATCATTTTCAGTTTAAGTATGAGAAGACATCTCAAACAAATTCAATTATTTATTTTGGATTAAGTCGTAGTCCCTTGCACATATCAAGTTATCAACTAAGGCCATGTGGAAAAACTTGTGGACAGCTCATCTATATAATAAGGTTACCCAAATTGGAATTTACAAGCAATGCTTCCCAAATTTCACGTAAGGACTTGAGAATTGCAACTTCACCTTACCAAATAGTCGAACACTCTTCAACTCTCACGAAGCAACAAATTCAACTCAATGCACAGTACAAACACCTTTCATATAAACAAAGAAGTATTTTGGGTATGATTAACAAAAGAGATTCAGTGATTAACAACAATCATCATATCATCAAACAGCCTCTATCAAACAATTATTTTATCTCTGATTACAAAAAAGTCTTACTGTTTTAATTATAAAAACTATAATACTATAATTTCTAAATATGTAAATCTTATTTAAAAAAAGAGGAAATAACTTCTGAATGTACTTCAAAGTTTAGATGATGTGATGCTTGTATTTGTTTGAGTGATAGAAACTATTAAGAGTCAAACCCATCCACCAACTTCCCAGCTACCAAGATTTGAAAAGGCTATAGCCTAATTATTAGTGCATCAATTTTAAAATATAATTTACATTGTTATGATCTATATAAAAGATACTACTATTAAGAAATATTTGAAAGGGTCTTTGTTAAGGAAAATTACTGTTTGACTCTCCAAATAGTAATTCTCAAGATACTCATTCATTAGCACAAGCAACTAAATCACTATATATTTAGAAACAGCATAAAAACAAAACATATATACATATAACAAAATTTTATTGGTAAAAATATTTGAAAATAATACAGTTAAATGAAGGGATAAAATGCGCTTTTGATCCTTCAATTATTGATAAATTCTGATTTTGATCCTTGTTATATTTGGCTAAGTATGTTTAACCTTAAAGTAAATTAAATGTGTGAGTTTTGTCTTTTATATAGAAAGTATGTTGCATATAGGTTATTTTTAGAACAATATTGCCTTCAAATAAGAAATAATATTACAAATTTAACATAGCACACGGCTAACTGAATGGTTTAACAGTTAATAATTCATTAAATTTTGAAAATTCAAAAGTAGAGGGATCCATCAAAAGTGTACTTTATGGTTAATTCAATGGTAAATATACTTAATATCAGATATCAGGACTAAAATCAAAATTTGTCAATATCTCAGGGACTAAAGGTGCAAATTTCCCTTAATTAGTGAACAAACCTCATCCTCATAGCTTGAAGATCAGCTTCCTTGGATGCATAAATTGAAGCCATAGCCTAAAGACACAATTTTTCAGCATTAAAAATTGAGCCAAAAAATGTCAATAAATACAAAAAATATATATACTGAAGCAAATTCGAAATTGCAACTATTCGTGTAAAAAAATGAATTTTGATGTGAAAAAACGGTACCGTTTGAACACGAGAGGAATCGAGCTGACGATCTTCGACATGGTCAGTGAGCTTATCAAGGGCTTTGCTTTGCTGCTGCAAATCCTTTGAGTCCACCATCTCTAGTGCTTCGTCTCCCGCTTCCATTTTTACTTTTTTTGCTTTGACTTTCAGATTCTCTTTCAGTTTCAGAGAGTGGAGAAGAAAGTGTTCACCATTGTAATTGGAGCCCTAAGATCTGTTATTCCATGGGCCGGATCTGGTATTTGGGCTTTGAAAAGCTCTCTTGGACTATTGTTTGACTTTGAGGTGTAATACTAAAGTTTTTGCAAAAATAGGATATTTTGGTTAAAATAACACGGGATAACCAGTTTTTGGATTGGTAATTGAAAAATAGCTAGAGTTTGTAAAATCATCGAAAAATAGCCACTATTTTGCTGAAACATGGAAGTTATAGCATAATATGCTGGACTATGGAGCTCATGTGTATAAACTTCTAGCATATTGTGTTGGAACTCCAGTACACGGAAAGTTCCAGCATAATATGCAGGATTATGGAGTTCATGCGTATAAACTTCGAGCATATTATGTTGGAACTCTGGCATATTATGAATTTTCAGTACATTATGTTGGAATCTCATATGTAAAAAAATCGAACTCCAGCATATTATACTGGATTTTTTCCGGATTTTTGAAGGTGTTTGTGTTTAGATTTTTTTTTAACATGAATAGTGGCTAAATTTTGATTACTTTTGAAACTGTGGTTATTTTTCAATTGTCAGTTGTAAATCCGGCTATTTCTGATTTTTCCCCTTAATCCAATAAAAGCATATTAAACACATAGATTCACCATTTACACAAATAATCAATTGAATTCACTATTTACTTTTCCTAGCCAGTATTATCTAGGGTCTCCCTTGCTTTCCCCACTTTTCTTGAATTAGACGTGCAGAGTTTAAAAACTGCACCTTTCTTTTTGGAACACAAAAAGCATCAAAATAATACATAACTGTAACTATAATCATAGATGTGTAATTATTCACTATATATTCCGTGTGAAACTTTACACTAACTGTTTAAATAACTAAAATGTTTAGCCAGAGGCATCATAATTAACACAAGATGCACTTCATGGCTAATAGTAAGATTAACTAATAAATATATTCGTCTATCTTCTATGATCTGTATATCATTTAAAGAGGCAAATTAATTTATAATCTTCCAAAATAATCAATTTTAAAGCCAAGCTGGAAGCCATTCTTTGCCTTGGATGAAATCTACAGAGAGAAATGGCACGGCTTCTTTGTCATTCAATTGCTTTGACCATGGGGCACGACCTTCTGCACCAGACCCTGGTCCATAGCACTTGTATTCAGCATGATATAAATTCCTGCACCAAGTTACATTATTGGAATTAGTCGGGTTCAGAATTTAAATTTAATGGATTCAATATTTATATTCTTATTGTTGAACTATTCGAAATTATAGGTTCAAAATTAACATTTATTAAACTTTTAGTAAATTTTCATATATATTGACCCTTCGTGTCAAGAAATTGAGTTCAGTTGAATCAAACAAACCAGGCTATGTCTGCCTCTGGTTAGTATAATTGCGTATGAAGTACCACTATCTCAAATGTTTTATTCAAATAATGTGTTCTAACTTATTTGCGGGTAAAGTTGTTGCCACGTAACTAGAAGGTTACGGGTTCGAGCCGTAAAAACGGTCTCTTGCAAAAATGAAGGGTACGACTACGTACGATAGACCCTTGTAGTCTGACCCTTTCTCGAACCCCACAAATAGCGAGAGTTTAGTGCACCGTGCTGCCCTTTAATATGTTCTAACTTAGCAAAAGCATATAAGACTTAGGTTTCGGGATGAGAGAATCTTATACTAGGAGCAGGGGTGTAACCAGCTCTTCGGTAGCGAGTTCATCTGAACCACCACTTTCGATATGAAACATAAATTTAGGTGTAAAAATTTACTAAAATTACAACAAATAGTTGTATGAACTTATAGCTTTAACAATGTAATGAGTTCAATGCTAAAAATCTTAAAAGTTGAACCCATAAAGTTTAAATCCTGGATCCACTTCTGAATAGGAACGATAATAACCGATCAAGCCATTAGTCGTCATTTCGTTCAAAATTGATGCAACCGGAATCAAGGAAGGGGAGCCTTGGCGTAATGTTCGAACCGGGAAACAGCCTCTTACAGAAATACAGGGTAAGACTACATACAATAGACCCTTGTAGTCCGGTCCTTCCCCGGACCCCGCGTATAGCGGTAGCTTAGTGCACCGGACTGAATGCAAGCGGAATCAACAAGCCACTACATTAGCGGCTCATAAACTATATATGTTCGCCCATTACTAAATAAGTCTGTTCAGTGGTCGTAAGCTTATAAATCTAATAAAAAAAAATCTCAATTTAAGATATGAAAAGTTTATCTTACTTTGTTGATCCTGGAGAGCTCCAATTAGTCCAGCCTTGAGGTACAATTGTCTTAGACAAGTAAGTATGTGCAAAAATGACCCTGGAATAAGCCCCTTTGGCTCTTCCTAAGTACACACCTCCAATTCCATATACCTTTCCTTCAACAAACACAAAACCACTGTTTTCTTTGGCACTATATCTACTTTGTGCTGTCACTGAACCCTGAATCTCTACCCTTCTATCTGCAATTACAAATATCTCACAGCTCTGCAATATTTTACCAAAAAGAAAAAAAAAAGGGATCAAATGTCAATGAAGAGATAATATTTTCAGCATCATTTTGCAAGCATTGACTTTTAAATGAGTTTAACGTTTATGCACTGTAAAAGAATTTTCACCACTAACGGCCACGCAAAGGGTAATGAGTTTAACTTCTACATATTGATGGCATAAAAAGTATAAAAATTAATCAGTGTCATCTAAATATCTCATAGTTTTGTTGTTGGGCTGAACTAACATGTGTGCGATATTGTCCGTTTTGAAAAGTCTCATTTTTCTCCAAAAGCCCTCATACCATTAAGAGAATCACACACTTTATATGTCGCTTACCATTTTTTTCGGCTACCAATGCCGGATTTTGTTCACATACCCAATAACAATTTTTTTTTATTGTTTTACAAAAAAAGGGAAAAAACTAAATCAAATGTATATTGTATTTTAACTAATTTCAATCTCTATCAGAGGCGGATCCAGGAAATTAATGCGACGGGTGCATAATATTCTATTCAATCAGTTTCCCTAAAGGCTTTTAGCGTTAAGGGTGCCAAGTGATTTAAATTAACCATTTTCAAGGTGTACACATATGCATATACAAATTTTTTGCCGAAGTTTACGAGGTTCGGTGACCCCTCAACATAAGTCATAGATCCGTCTTTGATCTCTATACACTAACAAACTCACCTTATAAAAGAATATTATTAAGTCACCAAAAAGATAATTATAAATAGGTTACCTGTTATAAACGGATTAAAATATAATAATGTAAAAATTAAATAAACTGTCAATATATATAAGTTAAAAATTGATGAGTACAAAGCAAAGGTTGGAAAAAACTCACATGAAATAAAGATTGGCCACGGCCAAAAATGAAGTCTATGGAACCTTGAATGTAACAATCATCATAATAGTGTCTGCCTTTGTAGTCAAAGAGAGTGTTGTGAGAGCTCAAAAATGCACAATGATAGAAGGCAACTTTGTCTGCTCCAACCAAAGCTGCTACTGATGACTTGTTTTGTGAGGTAGAAGTTACACCATTAAGTGCTTGATTCTAGCAAAAAATCAAGTTCACAGTTAGCAATATTAGAAGAATTTTCACAATATGTCAATGTAGCAACACATTTATATTTTAGACAAGTTAGGTTAGGTAGGTTGTCTAGATCATACCCCTGGAGTACGGCCTTTTTCCCCCGGGCGAAGCTCGAACACGACCTACGAGTTCGGTCGAACCTAGTAGCTTTTATTCCAACTATGTATTTGTCTTAAAAAAATTCATTGAATATGCATAATTTATTAATTTAGAATTCAATAACTTAAACAAATTAGATTCCCAAACCCATAAACTTTAAATCTGGACTTCGCCTCTGCTTTTCCGGACCCTGCATGAACGTGGGACACTTCGGACACCGGACTGTCCTAGGTTAGATTTGGATATATGTGTTTGATACGATGAAAGTTATTTTTCAATAAAATAGAGTATATTAATTTTCACATAGGAATTTATTTTCTGATACTTGGTTATCAAACATGTTTTTTCAAGGAAAACATTTTCAATCAAAAGAGGTATAAAATAACTTCCCTCGCTGATGGACGGAAGCTATTTTTTCTTACAACAATTTTAACTTTTAATTTCGTATTTCTTGCTTCAACCAGGACTTAGCTAGGCATTATTATCAATTTTTAATTAGAACGCAAAATTTTAATCATAAAACTATTTATTTTGCTAATATTATTATCAATCTTTAATATTTTCTATAAAGACGACTTTCATCATATCAAACATATATTAAGCTTAATATTTTAGCTCAAACTCAAGTACTTAACGCACATACGGACAGAGTAAATATTATAAGCATGCATGACAAATATTCGCTAAATATTTAACAAATTAAAGTAGTATGATGGTACAAAAAAATTAAAGAATATAATATGAGGATGGATAGGAAATTATTATACCTTGAAGCTAATGCCAAAGGCAACGAAATTAGGAGCTTCAACTCTAAAAGTAGCAGATTTGGAGTTGTCTGTAGAACTTTCTGCCCATACAATTGATGTCCTACCTTTTCCATTGCCTCTCATGAAAATGTAGGGTTTCTTTGGAGGTACATGGACTTTTTCTCTGCAAAAAAAAAAAAAAAAAAAAAAATATATATATATATATATATATATATATATAAAACACAATCTCAAAAAAATTGATAACTAGTTCTATATTTGTGTTTTAATATGATAATTAAGGGACAAGTTTCTTTCATTTCCTTTTAGACATTAATTTACTAGTTATAATATTTGAAGGGAATTATGAAGGGCCCAACCATGATTAGATTTGGAAAACTAACACGCTCAATAAGTTAAAATACTTCCTATGGACCGTCCCTCTCAACAAACTTCCCACAACTCACATGCTCTCCAGAAGAAACATCTGTCCTAATTGGACTTGCACTATTTGTGGTATAGGAAAAGAAGACATCGAATACGTTTTCTTTGGTTGTGTTTACTCTAAGGCAATATAAGCACAAACATGCACTTACCACAACTACCCCCAAGGCCAGAATTATACAAATGATACCATGTGTAAATAACTGGCTTAGAGATCAATTGAAGTCTAGAAAGCCCTACAACAACTATGTCAACTAGGCTTTGTTGCTGACGCGTCTTAAATGTTTTTCCAGGTTTGTATGACGTCTCCACATTTGATGTTATTTCCGATGTAGGTCATAATTACTTCCCTTCCTACTATAGCATATATAGACCACCAGAAATGATATTGTTTTCAAGGATAATAAATCCCCCCCCCCCCCCAAACCCTAATGTCAATGTTCCAGTGAGTAGGGCAATAGAATTCGTGTTTGCAACTAATAAGCTAGCCAAAAATCCTAGAAGGAACACCATTCTTATTAAGTGGGAACCACCACATACCGGTTTCTATAAACTTAACATAGACGGGGCTTGCATTGGTAATCCAAGAAACGGGGTATAGGGGGAGTATTTAGGGATAACAACAACCCATGGATCCTGGGTTTTAACATGAGTGTAAAACACACGACAAATATATACATGCTGGTACTGCTTCACGGGGTTAAACTAGCTATTGAAAGAGGCTTGATGCTGTTAGTAATTGAAACTGACTGTCAAGAACTTATTAATTTGTTGGCTATCAATGATTGTTTCTATCAAAACTTGATTGATATGATTGCAGGCCCCTATTGAGGAGCACGAGTGATCCACCACTAAAACATGTATTTAGAGAAGCTAATGGAGTGGCAGAACAATTAGCAAAAAAATGCATGCAAAATGGATGTTTTTGGAAGATTGTTCACTTATCCTTTTCTTCCCGCTTTTGTTTGTACTGCTTTTGAAAGAGATGGAATAGGTACTCTGTTACCTAGGCGAATCTCCCTTTGTAATAACTCTTGAAGTTTGCTATTATATATATATATATATATATATATATATATATATATATATATATATATATATATATATAGAGAGAGAGAGAGAGAGAGAGAGAGAGAGAGAGAGAGAGAGAGAGAGAGAGCGCCTTAGAGCAACTGTAAAATTGTCTCCATATGACCTATAGGTCACGAATTCAAGCCGTAAAAATAACTACTAATGCTTGCATTAGGGTAGGCTTTCTATATCATACTCCTTAGTGTGGCCCTTTCCAGGACCCTAATACTGAATGCAAAATGCTTTATACACAGGATTGCCTTAACAGTTATAATATTCGCCTCAATGGCAGATCTAAAACAAAAGGCATGAAGAATATAAAGTAATTTTGAACTCAAGGGTGTGGTTTACAACGATTAATAAGGTGAGCAAAAGTTATGGTAGATAAGTAGAGACGAAGCTAGCATTTAAAGTTTATAGGTTTAGGATTTTAGTACTTTTTAAGTTATTGGGTTCTAAATTAATAATTTATAAATATTCAATGAAATTCTTAAGAGAAATACCGAGTTTAAATTAAAACTATTGTGTTAGGTCGAACCCATATGACGATGCTAGCTTCGCCCATGTAGATAAGAATTCAAATGGCAACATAAACGCTAGTTGTTTATTTTACATATGTGTAAGATTTGGTGTACAGAGTTATCCTAATAATCAGGGGCAGATCTATAGCCCAATGTACGGGGCACGTGAACCCATGGTCTTTCGACCAAATTAGGTTTTTTTTAGAATTGATTAAATATTACCTACTGGTACCCATGCTACAAAAAGACAAAATGTTGCACTTGGTTAAATGCTAAGTTATTTACCTAGAGGAATAAGGATCAATTCCCACTTAATACTTAATTTTTTTTCCTTTTTAGTGGTGCACCCATGTTATAATAATTTTAGACCCGCCTCTGCTAATAATACCCAATGAAATAATCATAGATATCTAGCGAAATAATCAGAGGTATGCGTAAACTATTATGAAAAATTAAAAGAAAACATAGAGCAATGTACCTATAAGTCCCTTTTCTAACATGGATAATAATCCAATCAGAATTCCCATCTGGAACTGAGTTAATTGCAGCTTGAACAGATTTAAAATTCCCTTGGCCATTAACATCTACAATTATTGTACGATTGGTGTCAATCTTCTCTGTTAAAAGAGGAGAATCAATCACTTTTTTCACAGACAAACCATGAACAAAATTCAAGCAAATGAAAAATATAACAAGGAAAATGGCCAAAAATGCAAAGTTATTCATCTTAAAGACTGTTGAAGAATTTTGAAAGGAAGATAAAGGAAAATTCTCAATAGTGTATAGTTAATTTCTAAGTGTACTTCATTTCCTAAGTAGATTTGGATAAGATTAAGATTAAAGTTTGTTGGAATTTGCTAATTTGGCGCATTAAAATTGGTAAAACTTAATTTTTCTTTCTATGTTAGAGGACATCCAAAGGATTCTTTTGTGGTTGAGGCTTGAGATGAAATTGTATATAGTACATCAAGTTCGAAATTTCTATGGTTATTATTGTTGGGCAAAGATCTTAATTAACTAGAAGTCAAGAGCTCAGCAACAATTTAATATAAATTGTGTATGATATTTCCTTTTACTTAATAAAACTATTAAAATTAAAATTGATAAACTAATTTAACATTGTATAGTTATACAACGTTCTAAACAAGAGTGGGTTGCTTGCACCTTCCACTTCCAACCAAAAGGTTGTGAGCGTCTGCGTACACACTACCCTCAGACCCATAAGTAGAATTATACTGGGTTGTTGTTGAAGTTATACAACTTTCATTAGTAAAGCTACTTTTGTCCCTTACCAACTAATTTGTGAAGTTTTACTATTATAATAAAAATTCAATAAGATCAATTTTTTTGAAGTTTTCTCTTTTCTAGGATACACGTTGAAACACAAGTACAAAAAATATGTATGTTACATTTTATGACGTGAATAACTAAAAAGCATTTAAGTAAATTCTGAAAACTATTATCACTCAACTTTAAACTTCTTTATAAGTCTAAATTGTAACACTACCTCGATATCACTAAGCCTAAAATTTTACGTATGCCATTAGAAATATATGTGATTATATGCAGTAGCGGAGCCAGAATTTTCAATGAGTAGGGTCAAAATATAAATGAGTACGCATACAAAGAAATCGAGGGCAGTCAACATATGATATATACACATAAAAATTAAGAATTTAACGTATCTACGCTGTATAATTTTCCAATAAAAGAGTTTCAATTGACTCCCCTTGCCAATTGAGTGGCTCAGCCACTGATTATATGATTAAATTTTACGTATGTCACTAGATATATGTTATGTGATTAGATTTTGCATATGCCACTAGATATACATGTAAAGGGCAATCTGGTGCAGTGCAGCAGGGTCTGGGAAGGACCGCATACCAAGGAAGTGATGTGAATAATCTATCTTAATGCAAGCACTAGTAGTCGCTTCCATGGCTCGAATGCGTGGCTTATATGCAACACAGAGACAACTTTACAGTTGCTCTCAGTAACATATACATGAGATTTGTCATGGGCTGCTTTCCAGCCACGCCCCATGACCCCTTGGATGCGTCCAATGGCGTCCTAGCAAGCCTCCCAATGCCTAGCGTCATGACCGGCCCCGTGGTCTTGGCAAAGTCAAGTGACAAACATGCATGTGCATTTGTCGCCCCACCGATAGCCTTCGCCAGTGCCCTGCGGCTGGCAGATGCCAACAGTGCCACACACACATATAATGCCGCGCACGCAGATCCTAATGCCTCGTCAGCGCCCAGATGCAGGAACATTCCAACAACGCCCTATGCACAGACCCTGATGCCAAGCACCAGAGCCCAACTGCAGGCAATTACAACAAGTGACGCGCGCGCCAACAGCACCGCGCACAGACCCTGACCCGAAAAACAAAGGTGCTGCCAACGAACTTATTTCTACCTTGTTTTAGATTAAGTCCTTTTTATTGTAATTATAGAGTAGTTTTACTTTATTTTCATTAAGTGTGTTTCTCTAACTTAGCTAGGTCAAGTCTTGTAACTTTGGTTTATTTTTTAAGTATTATTATGGGAGATCAAACAATCATTTCTCTGTACTGGTATCTCTCCCCCTCGACACCGTATCATTTTGTTATAGCTTTCATTCATCAATAAAGTCATCAGCTTTCATTCATAATTGCTCATTTCAATTCTCTCAATTGCTCACGGCATTGATTTTTCCGTACGACACTGATAATCTAGTCTAGCATACGAAGGGACCTCGGTTGACAGACAACAACCGCACTGACATTGGTATCTTAGTCTTACGTCGCTCTTCCAAGGAACATCAGAAAGTTGCCACATAATAGTTGGTATCAAAGCCTAGGCTCGACAAGGATGAGGGAACACATTTGCCATTACCACCATTTTTTACCATGGTGAATTATGGGGAGTGCATTGCGTCCTTAGAAGAGACGATTGATGTATTACGGCCCATCGTGGATACAGTTCCTGATCTAAGCACCAACCTAATGCAAAAGTTGGACGACCTAGACCACAGAATGCGGCAGGCCGAAGTTGACATAACAAACACCAGTCGCGACTTTGAGGAAGACCGACAAATGACTACTGTTGAGGCAGCCAATATTCATGGTAAAATCGAGGACCTCCAAAAGGAGCGTGCCGAGGATTTATCTCATCGGGAACAAGAGGCAGACAGACTGACTGCCATGTAGCAAACCATAGACAACTTGACAGGCTAGCTCAATGTTGTCAATGCTGCCCTACAAAGCCTACCGAAAACCAAATCAAGGGTGCTGTGAATCACACCCCCATGCCACAAAAACTGAAAATTCTGGAGCCAAAGTCATACGACGGATCCCGGGATGCTAAAGAAGTGGAAAATTTCATCTTCGACATCGAATAAAACTTCGATATCATGGGCCAGTTGGAAGAAACCAAAAAGGTAGCAACTTTTGCCATGTATCTTCAGGGTGATGCTAAACTATTGTGGTGGGTCAAATACGAAGCCATTAGGGCCCGTGAAGATACTCTCCAGACATGGGCAGAACTGAAGGCAGCCATACGCCTGCAGTTCTTCCCCAAAAACGTGGAATACAATGCACGAAGAAAGATACGGGAGCTCCACCAGACTAGGTCAGTGCGAGATATGTGCGGGAATTCTCCGCGCTCATGCTAAACATATGGGATATGGGAGACAATGACAAACTCTTCACATTCATAGAAGGTGTGAGCACGTGATTTTTGCCCTACATGAATTACTCCCATAAATTCAAAACAAAATAATTTCTTTCAGTGTTTGCAATTTTGAGGATTTTCGTGGCATTTTCTATTAATTGTCTGCTTTGTTTGTACATGTTTATTTTATTCTAATTTATGGAAAATACAAAAAAATGTGTTGCATGTGCATTTAAGAGTTAATTTTGCATTCTAAGGATTAATTGGTAATTAGTTTTTGTATATAAAAAGGAAAAATCACAAAAAAAAAAAATAGTTTAATTTGCACTTTTAACTTTAATTTTTGATTTTAGTAGTTTTCTTTTTAATTTGTTAGTTGGTTAATTATCATTTAGGTCTAATTAGTGTTTTTAGGTTAATGGAGCTCTAGGAAGTAATTTAGATTTTTTATTTTAATTTTAGGAAAAAGAAATTAATTAAAAAAAATTTAGAAAGGGAATTGAAAAGAAAAGAAAGAGAGGGAATTGAAAGACAAATTTGTGCTAATTTGTACTTAAAACACTCAGCCCCAAACGGACTCCTCCCCCAAACCCGTTAAGCCAAGCCCAATCCGTCCCCTGACCTGGCCCCTCACCTCCCCAACTCAAAACGACCCCGTTTCCGTGTCTAGTGATCTCAGCCGCCGAGGTTGGCCCAATCCAATGGTGGGGAAGTGGGGTGGGTTTATTATTTGTGTGTTCGAATCTCGTAACCCCCCCATCTCATTTCCTAGACCGCATCGTCCCCAACTAACCCTAACTGAGCTGCCCTAATTCCCACCACCTCAGGTTAGCGGCGCCACCTCCGATGACCACCATATTCACACCCTAAACTCCTCATCCCTTCCACAATCCCAATCCACAACCAACTTCGTTCGAACGCACTCAGAACCCCTCGAATCTGAGGTTGAAGGCATAAACCCTAGCGCCGCCCTCATTTCCTCCGGTGGCGGCGCTACCTCTGTTCACCACCAAATTGACACCATAGAACTGCCATGACCCCCTTGTACCAAATCCATACTCTGTTCCCCTCGAATTTTGCTAGAATGTCTCGAATCTTAAATCTAAGGTTCGAGCCCCAGAAGCCAAAGCCAAAGCTATGCATGCAACGGTGTTTTCCTAGTTTTTATGAGTGTTCCGGGCCAGTTCTACCACGGAATAACTTTATTCGACAAAGAACAAGTAGTTGACGATATTCGGGGTTTTAAATCGGAAAGTCATTTGAAGGGTCGAGCCCGAGTCGGTGAGTTTCTTTCTTTCCCTTCGTTTTCGCTTGTGATTCCTTCATCTTTCTTTCCTCTTCTCTTCTTCTCGTTCCCTCCGGTTAATTAAAATAAAGTTGAACGAGTTTTCTAGCTGAGATCAAGTACTGTCCATTTTTGTTCCGTCTCAATTTTCTGTTCCAAGTTGGTTCTGTGATTTTTGTTTGGTCGGTCTAGTTTCTTTTGTTAACAATACGATTAATTTCTGATTTCATTTTGTTTGTTTAGCCCTGACTAGTTTAATTAGGATTATATGACAATTTAATCCCTTAGCTTAGATTTTAAGTTTTCTGAAAGTTGTTTGCTAAAGTCTGCTCAACTTGGGTTCATTTCATTTGGGCTCTGAATTCATTTCATAAACCATTCTAAGAGTTCAAATGGATTTTTCGAGCCCAAGTCTGGTTTGATCATTGGGTCATTTGACCCATGACCCATTTGAGGCCCCAGGGGTAATAAGCAGGATTGTTAAGAGTAATATGGGTAATATAGGTAATGGAATCTTTTGTAACAACCTAAGAAAACTTCTAGGAAGCTAGGGTAGGGGCTAATATGAAAATCTGAGTTTGAAGTTAAGGGTATTTGAGCAGAAACGAAAAGATCAGAAGGTTAAAAATGCAAATTTGAATTTTTTTATGCTACCCTAATAGCTTGCCTATAAAGGCATCCTAACTTGACATTTAAGGGAGAGCTGGAAGGTTGAAATAGCTAAAAATACAGGAGAAAAAACAGAGCCAAAATTGTTTAATAAAGTGACTGTTTCATTGAACTCCTTTTGGGAATTTTTGGAGTTTTCAATTTGCAGAAGTAATTTCTAACTCGGGCTAGTGCTGAATTGAATTGAATTTTGGGTTTTAAAAGGTTTTGATTTGAAATTTTCTGGGTTTGTTCGACTGAAACTGGTTTTGGACTATTGACCATCATTTTGGGGATTTTGAAATTGGTTCTATTGGTCGTTTATTGTCGCTGGGCTCTTCTATACTGTTACTGCTGATTCCTCACTTCTTTTCCTTTTAATTTCCAGGTACACACTCTACAACTTGTATAAGGTGAATGCTTGACTTGAAGGGTGAAATGAAAAAATGGAATTGTAGAGCTTAACATTAGTTTGTTATTCATAGTTTAGTTCATCTCTTTCTTCTTTTTCTGAATCTTCATTCTCTGAACCTATAGTAGCAAATCTGCTTTTGTGGTGATAAATGAACTATGGACTTTAGCTATTCAGTTTTCTTCTAATGAGTTCGAATGTATGCTGGATAAAGGAGTCGTTAGGCTTTGTCACAGAGATTTAATTTAATGCTTTGGGGTTCTACACCTTTGTTTAGTTTATGTTGAAGATCAATGTAGTTTTAGCTGTGATGGCCGTTTGAATCCATTGAAATGCTAAGTATTGGCTTGTATGTATATCAATTTACCTAGACTCTATTTTGTAAGCATGTTCATTCTCGAAGTCAAGGTTCATATTCATGTTGAAACTAGTTAACAACTGATTTCAAGCGTAATGTTTAGATAATTGCTTGATTTGGAAATTTGTGGTCATAATGTCTATTTGGTCATTTCATGTTGGAGTAGTTAAGATTAAAGAGCTAGATAGGTAATTGGTGTTTGATATTTTGAAATCGGGGTTTAGGTTGGCTAAGTCAATTTCATGTTCCAAGTTAATGTCATTAATTTTCATTCCCTGATTGGCATAAAAGTTTGGGGCATAAAACTAGGGCCTAACGCAGGCCCAGCTGAATGGTGCGTCGAATGCGGATCCCTGGGCGCCTCTGCTTCATCAAAAATTGGGCTGGGCTTGAGCCCAATTCCTAAAGACATTTTAAAAGGGGTCTATTCAATGGTGTTTGAAATAGTTTCTCTTCGGGTCTTTAATTCTCTAATACAATGCGTCTAGTAACTTGTAGGGTAGAACCCTTAGTTTAAACAAATAGAAGTTTGCCGCAAATTTTTCTGAGCTGATTTATTGGGCTTTTCAAATGTAAATTGGAGGTGAGCCATATTTAATAACATAAGCAGATTATGGCCCTCATATTGACTTCATAATTTAGATATAACAAATAACCAATTATCGTAGTTTGCTTTAGGCACGTTTAATGTATTATCGTGGTCGTGGACACGTTCGCGTGACATGATTATAATCGTAAAAACAAAACCGGAGTATGCGTTCGCGTAACTGTGTCCATACTTTTCTTAATAAAGTGCTATTAATTGTGGACACGTTCGCGTGACATGATTTTTGACGCGCCAAACAGATGGGTACACGTACACGTGACTCATTCCAAGATAATTTTTCTTTATTAAAAGCTATAAAAGGTAAAAGCACATAGGTTCTAAATTCAGTCAAGCCAAGTATAATCAAAGCGACTGTGCTAGAACCACAGAACTCGGAATGCCTAATACCTTCTCCCGGGTTAACATAATTCCTTACCTGGATTTCTGTGTTTGCGGACCGATAACAGAGTCAGACTTCCTCGATTCGGGATTTTAAACCGATGACTTGGGACACCCTAAATTATCCCAAGTGGCGACTCTAATTTTTAATAAATAAACGATCCCGTTTCGATTGTCCTTTTATTGGAAAAACTCCCTTTATGCCTTTTATGGGGTGTAAGTAAAAAAGGAGGTGTGACAGCTTTGGCGATTCTGCTGGGGACTGAACCCAGAATCTATGGTTCAGGGTTCAAGAATTCGAGCTTGTTAATATGATTCTGCTTGGTTCTATTTATTGTTGATATTACTGTATTCTGTGAACTTTTTGTGCTAAATGTTATATGTTTACTGCTTAATATTATCTGGATTGTATATAACTGTCTTCTTACGCCACCCATCTGAGTCTTCTGAAAATGGTGCATACGTTCGCGTAGCCCGCTTTCTCTGTAGAAATTTTACCAAGTAGAACGAGGCTGGGCAAGCGACAAGGCCGAGTAGACTTCAGTGCTCCCGGTACGTCGCCCCCTCCTCGGCCCCAGTTGTCCGCTCGGGTACCCCAAGTCTAGACCAAAACCCCAAGATTTAAACCTAGAAAAACACAGGCCCATGCCGGATCCCTAGTAGGAACGTTTGTTTGTATCATGTGCATTTGACTTAAGGGACTCAACACAGGGGTTGGGTCCGTCTAGGACAGGTGTGCCCGAAATAACAGACCATCCTGATGCATCCTATATGCTATGTGAACATTTATTTGTTTTGGCTTGCATGTTGACCGGCTAGGGAAAATAAAGCAAAAAAAAAGAGAGGAAAACCAAGAGTGATATAGGGAAGGAAATAAAACCTTGTTCTAAACATCCCGGTATTTGAAAAGCATCCTGAAACTCTGCCCAAAATTTTTTCAAAAAAAAAAATAGAAAAATAGTTATTTTTAAAAGAGTCAAACACTGTGTTCTTTCAAATGTGTCAAAACTGACCGAACTACGCAGGTCTGATTCTCACCGGATGTGGGATATGTAGGCAACCTACATAAGGTTCAGCCTTATTTTTTTTGAAAAAAAAGAAAAGAAAAAAAAGGAGGAAAGTCGGCGGTCAAGTGAATGCAGTCCAGATTTTTTAAAGCCGATCCAGCTTTAGCCATGTCTTAAATCGTTCTTGCCGAGATAGCCTTAGAGTATTTTTTAGTTGTCGAAAGGCTATTTTCGTAAAAGCATGGACAAGTTTGTGAAGGGTCATAAAATAATCCTCCCGGCCTCAAAATTTATGTGAAATTGGGAAGGGGCCGTGTTTGCAAAAATAGTCACTTGGCTAAAATTGGCATATAGGGGGAGAAATCACGGTCCTTTGATTTGTTTTTTTTTCTTTCTTTTTTCTCTCGTTTTTTCTTTTCTTCTTCAAAAACCTGTTTACAAAAGGGTCTATTAGAGTCAACCTTAACTTTAATCTTCCACAGGAATAAAATGAATCCCATCCAGGATCCGCCAGAAGTGGTCAGGGAACAAACTCAGTTGCACTTGCGTATGTGGTGGAATGATCTAGATGAAGATGGTCAGAAATGGGTGAAAAAGCAATTGGGTGCTCTTATAAACATTTTTGAGATCAAACCACGGGACGATCTGATCAAGGCTTTGGTAACTTTATGGGATCTTGTCCACAATGTCTTTCGTTTCTCGGATTTTGAGATCACCCCTACTTTGGAGGAAATAGCCGGGTACATTGAATTCGGACGGGATTTGAGGAAGCAACAACTTATATTTCCAAGGGCTCCATCGGTGCACAAATTCTTTGACCTCCTAAATATTTGTAAATAGACGAATAAAGAACGTGTGAGCAACGGGTCTTGTGCTTTCCATTTCTTATACTTCAGGTTCGGGCACTCTGCTGGTTTTGAAACACATGAAAAGGGTCTGATCAACAAACAAGACAAGGGCCTTTGGAAAATTCATCGTCGGTTCGCATTTATTGTAACATTCTTGGGGATCATGATTTTTCCAAATGAGAAAGGGACGGTGGATATTCACATGGCTAGAATTGCACAAATCCTCACTACCAAGGAAGATCATACACTTGCCCCGTTGGTGCTGGCAGATATTTATCGAGCATTGAGTTTATGCAAAGTAGGGGCTCAATTTTTTGAAGGTTGCAGCGTCCTTCTGCAAATGTGGTTGATCGAGCACCTTCGCCATCATCCCAGATTCATGAGTTATGGTTCAAGCCCGAATAACTTCATCACTAGTTACGAGGAGAGGGTAAAAGATTACAACGCAGCAGAAGGGTTTGAAGCATGTGTTTCTCACTTGAAGGTTCTTAACGCAGGTCGGGTCGAGTGGACCATAGGATGGCTCCCGAGGACAGAAGCCATCTATATGACTGCTACCAAAGGTTAATGGGCGTAAAGAGTATTCAGCCATATGCACCGCAGAGGGTCTTGAGGCAATTGGGAAGGTATCAGATTGTGCCTGAAGATGAAGATCTAAGCACCCAGGTCATAGAGTGACATCCAGAGGCCGCATTGCCCGAGGCTGTAGTTCAGTAGGATTGGAATAGCTGCCGGTATCTAAAAAATGGCACCCAAGTTCCAGACGTCGCCAAGGGAGAAGTAGATCCAAATTATGCTGCTTGGTTTGAGAAAATGTCTTATGTAAATAACGAGCTAGAGCCCGAGAGGCCCGCCAAAAGGCCTCATGTTCAAGCCTTTGATAATAAAATTCAGGAGAGGTTAGCCTGGGGGGATAAGGAAGAGGAATATAAGGCCACCATCCATGGTCTACAAGAGGAGTTGAGAAATGTCACCTTCAACAATGATTTACAGGCACAAGAGGCCGAGGGTGAGAGGAGAAGATTGGTGCAAGAAAATGAAGCTCTCAGAGCTCAGATTCAACAATTGAAAATTGAAGCCGAGAACCCAAGACGAAGCAGGAAAGATGAAAGGCTCATTTACAACCTCACTCAAAAGGTACGTGACTATGAAGATGACCTGCAGAAAGCTGAGTCTGAACTAGCAAAAGCACGGGCAAGGTTGGCTAAAAGCGCCGAAGGGCGTGCAACTTTCGTTCAACAGATGAAAGAAAGATATGAAAGAGGGGTCACAGGTTGGGAAAAGGCAATCAACAACCTCGAGGGTAAATGGATAAACAAGCCAAAAATTTTGAGGCTGAAAGAGAACATTGTTACGCCTTAATGGCACGGCTAGAAAGGGACTTGCAACAACTCCAAGAGCAGAACCAGGTAGCCGAATGAACTTTGGAAGCCAAAACCGAACAAATTGGGCGTTTGTTGCAAGAGAAGGGCGTCATAAGAGAGCGAGTCAAAAGGGTCGCCAACTATATCGCAATGAAGTGCAGTAGCTGTGAGGATATGATGAGATCTATGTTCTTCGCTACTGTGATGATTTTTTATTCGCCAGGTAATGGAAGATCTCTACCACCTTCAGGGGGATTTAGCGAGTCGGCCCGCAGCAAGGCCGAATGACGCCCCGCGGGTCCCAGGGACAATTGAGGCATTAATATATTTGTGATTTCTTGAGTCTGTGTTTTATTTCCGTTAAAGTCTGCCAGTTGTTTTGGAGTCTGTATTTCTGTTATCAGAGCATGTGGGTTGTTTGTTTTTAAGACTGTATCTCGAGTCTGTTAGTTTCTTTCGAGTCTGTTAGTTTCAGTCTTTGTAATAACGTTTTTATATGAAAATTGAAAATCCCAAAATGTTTTTACTTTATTTTACACTTATCCCCAAGAACTACGCTTGGTCTGATTCATGCGGGGTCATGATACGTAGGCAATATCCATAGTATTCGAGCGCAACCAAATAAAAAAAAAGAGAAGAAAAAAAAGGGGAAAGAAAATAAGAGGAAAAACAAGAGAGTAAAGAAAAGGAAAGAGCGGAAAAACAAGAAAGAAAAAGAGAAAATAAGAGAGAGTAAAAACAAAAAGAGAATAGAGGCCAGAATGAAAGGAAAGAATAAAAAAGAGAGAAAAGGGGATGTTTGCATTTGAAAGAAAGAAAAGGCCGGGATGATGCATGCAACCGATCAAATACATAATAGAAACGGTTAACTGTTTAGGTGCATTCATGCCCAATGTGCGGTTACCAATCTGTTAAAGCCTAATTGCTAACAAGGTTGTTTGTTTGATGTATTAAGTCTAGGCAGGTGGTTAGTTGACTGACATTCTGGCAACTCACTCCTACAACACCGATCGAAAGACACGCTGAATATGGTCGACCAGGAAGTAGAAACAAGTTTTGTCGACCCATCGAAAGAGGTGGAAGAAATGGACGTTAATGAGATGAGGGAAGAAATGTATAAGCTGAAACAACAGATGGCTGAAATGTACCAAGCTTGGGCGAAGGGGCAACTGCCACCGGTTTATCTCGCCAACCCTGCTTATATCCCACCATCAGCCCAACCTCCGGAGCCTCCCGCTGTGAACTCATCTCCAGCCTTTCCCCTCTACCAACAATGCCATGCAACCACTTCCCATACTTCTCAAGCTCCACCACTCAAACAAGTCCCATACCCTCCTACACCAATTACACTTATTTTTGTGGCACCTCCACCTACTACATTACACCGATCTTCCAGTGAACCCCTATTCCAAACTCACGACAAACAGTACTATCCCCCTGAACCCACCTTCAAAGTTCTAGAGCCATATCATTACACTCCTCATCTTGATATCCCGACAGAGACCGAGAAACCGCCTAAAAACCCCGAGCATGAAGAGATGATCAGAAAGGTCAAAAGCTTAGAGCAATCTTTCCGAGATATGAGGGGGCTGAGAGGTCAAGTGAGTGTGGCCTATAAGGATTTATGTCTTTTCCCAGATGTTCAGTTGCCAGCAAGTTTCAAAATGCCCAAATTTGATCTGTACGATGGGCATGGTAACCCGGTAGCACACTTAAGAGGATTCTGTAGCAAGATGAGAGGAGCAGGTGGAAGAGACGAATTGCTGATGGCATATTTTAGCAAAAGTTTGAGTGGGTCGGCGCTAGAATTGTATACCAGACAAGATCATAGCAGGTGGTACACATGGGATGATTTGGTGTACCATTTGGTCCCATGTGTACCACCATCATCCCAGATTCATGAGTTATGGTTCAAGCCCGAATAACTTTATCACTAGTTACGAGGAGAGGGTAAAAGATTACAACACACCAGAAGGGTTTGAAGCATGGGTTTCTCACTTGAAGGTTCTTAACGCAGGTCGGGTCGAGTGGACCACAGGATGGCTCCCGAGGACAGAAGCCATCTATTTGACTGCTACCAAAGGTTAATGGGCGTAAAGAGTATTCAGCCATATGCACCGCAGAGGGCATTGCCCGAGGTTGTAGTTCACCAGGATTGGAATAGCTGCGGTATCTAAAAAATGGCACCCAGGTTCCAGACGTCGCCAAGGGAGAAGTAGATCCAAATTATGCTGCTTGGTTTGAGAAAATGTCTTATGTAAATAACGAGCCAGAGCCAGAGAGGCCCGCCAAAAGGCCTCATGTTCAAGCCTTTGATAATAAAATTCAGGAGAGGTTAGCCTGGGGGGAGAATGAAGAGGAATATAAGGCCACCATCCATGGTCTACGAGAGGAGTTGAGAAATGTCACCTTCAATAATGATTTACAAGCACAAGAGGTCGAGGGTGAGAGAAGAAGATTGGTGCAAGAAAATGAAGCTCTCAGAGCTCAGATTCAACAATTGAAAATTGAAGCCGAGAATCCAAGACGAAGCAAGAAAGATGAAAGGCTCATTTACAACCTCACTCAAAAGGTACGTGACTACGAAGATGACCTGCAGAAAGCTGAGTCTGAACTAGCAAAAGCACGGGCAAGGTTGGCTAAAAGCGCCGAAGGGTGTGCAACTTTCGTTCAACAGATGAAAGAAAGATATGAAAGAGGGGTCACATGTTGGGAAAAGGCAATCAGCAACCTCAAGGGTGAAATGGCTAAACAAGCCAAAAATTTTGAGGCTGAAAGAGAACATTGTTACGCCTTAATAGCACGACTAGAAAGGGACTTGCAACAACTCCAAGAGCAGAACCAGGTAGCCGAACGAACTTTGGAAGCCAGAACCGAACAAATTGGGCGTTTGTTGCAAGAGAAGGGAGTTATAAGAGAGCGAGTCAAAAGGGTCGCCAACTATATCGCAATGAAGTGCAGTAGCTGTGAGGATATGATGAGATCTATGTTCTTCGCTACTGTGATGATTTTTGTTCGCCGGGTAATGGAAGATCTCTACCACCTTCAGGGGGATTTAGCGAGTCGGCCCGCATCAAGGACGAATGATGCCCCGCGGGTCCCAGGGACAATTGAGGCATTAATGTATTCGTGATTTCTTGAATCTGTGTTTTATTTCCGTTAAAGTCTGCCAGTTGTTTTGGAGTCTGTATTTCTGTTATCAGAGCATGTGGGTTGTTTGTTTTTAAGACTGTATCTCGAGTCTGTTAGTTTCTTTCGAGTCTGTTAGTTTCAGTCTTTGTAATAGCGTTTTTATATGGAAATTGAAAATCCCAAAATGTTTTTACTTTATTTTACACTTATCCCCAAGAACTACGCTTGGTCTGATTCATGCAAGGTCATGATACGTAGGCAATCTCCATAGGATTCGACCGCAACTAAATAAAAAAAAAGAGAAGAAAAAAAGGGGAAAGAAAATAAGAGGAAAAACAAGAGAGTAAAGAAAAGAAAAGAGCGGAAAAACAAGAAAGAAAAAGAGAAAATAAGAGAGAGTAAAAAAAAAGAAAGAACAGAGGCCAGAATGAAAGGAAAGAATAAAAAAGAGAGAAAAGGGGATGTTTGTATTTGAAAGAAAGAAAAGGCCGGGATGACGTATGCAACCGATCAAATACATAATAGAAATGGTTAACTGTTTAGGTGCATTCATGCCCAATGTGCGGTTACCAATCTGTTAAAGCCTAATCGCTAACAAGGTTGTTTGTTTGATGTATTAAGTCCAGGAAAGTGGTTAGTTGACTAGCATTCTGGCAACTCACTCCTACAACACCCGATCGAAAGACAACCTGAATATGGTCGACCAGGAACCAGAAACAAGTATTGTCGACCCATCGAAAGAGGTGGAAGAAATGGACGTTAATGCGATGAGGGAAGAAATGTATAAGCTGAAGCAGTAGATGGCTGAAATGTACCAAGCTTGGACGAAGGGGCATCTACCACTAGTTTATCCCGCTAACCCTGCTTATATCCCACCATCAGCCCAACCTCCGGAGCCTCCCACTGTGAACTCATCTCCAGTCTTTCCCCTCTACCAACAATGCCATGGCACCACTTCCCATACTTCTCAAGCTCCACCACTCAAACAAGTCCCATACCCTCCTCCACCAATTACACCTGTTTTTGTGGCACCTCCACCTACTACATTACACCGATCTTCCAGTGAACCCTTGTTCCAAACTCATGACAAACAGTACTATCCCCATGAACCCACCTTCAAAGTTCCAGAGCCATATCATTACACTCCTCATCTTGATATCCCGGCAGAGACCGAGAAACCGCCTAAAAACCCCGAGCATGAAGAGATGATCAGAAAGGTCAAAAGCTTAGAGCAATCGTTCTGAGATATGAAGGGGCTGGGAGGTCAAATGAGTGTGGCCTATAAGGATTTATGTCTGTTCCCAGATGTTCAGTTGCTAGCAGGGTTCAAAATTCCCAAGTTTGATCTGTACGATGAGCATGGTAACCCGGTAGCACACTTAAGAGGATTCTGTAGCAAGATGAGAGGAGCAGGTGGAAGAAACGAATTGCTGATGGCATATTTCAGCCAAAGTTTGAGTGGGTCGACTCTAGAATGGTACACCAGACAAGATCATAGCAGGTGGTACTCATGACCAACTTCATTTTCAGTATAATCTTGAAATCATCCAAGACTGTTTGTCATTGATGAAGATCAAGAAGAAGCCCGGTGAGAGTTTCCGAGAATATGGGTTCCGTTGGAGAGAGCAAGCAGCGAGGGTTGACCCCCCAATGAAAGAGAGTGAGATGGTTGATTATTTCTTGCAGGCTTTGGAACCCACTTATTTTGGTCATTTGGTGTCAGCAGTGGGCAAGTCCTTTAATGAAGTTGTGAAAATGGGAGGCATGGTTGAGGAGGGACTCAAGTCCAATAAGATCATGAGTTACTCAGCAATCAAAGCAACCACCCAGGCCATTCAAAACGGTACTGAGGGTGTACTTGGAAAGAAGAAGAAAGAGGATGTCGCAACGATCGAGTCGGCAGCTTGGGTTGGATCCAGGAACCTTCCACAATTCTACAACCAGCCTCGACCCTATCCCCAAACCTACCCCCACACACCATATAGCACCACAACATTACTACCCACCGTCAGATCCCCATTTTTCTGTCTATCACGCACAAATCTATACCCAACCTCCCGCACGCGCAATGGCATACGCCAGCTCCACAAAATCCATACCAAGCTCCACAAAATAACTATCCACCCCTAAAAGCCTACAAAAATCCTCCTGGAACAAGTTTTCGACCCAATCAAGCATTTAAGAATGAGAGGCTGCAGAAGCAGAAGACTTTTACTCCATTGGGAGAATCCTATACTAGTCTATTCCATAGGCTGAGACAGTTGGGCATGTTGAATCCGATCGAAGCCAAACTTCCGAATCCCCTTCCCTGAAATCTTGATCGCTCGGTGAGTTGTGAGTATTGTTCAGGAGCCCTGGGCCATGACACAGAGAAATGCTGGAAACTAAAAACAGTTGTACAAGAGCTCATTGATACTCATCGGATCGAGGTTCAGGCCCTAGAAGCACCAAATATCAAGCAGAATCCGTTACCAGTTCACTATGAGACCCATATGATTGAGTTGATACACAAGGGAGGGGAGGATAAGAAACCCTCGCAGATGGTGATGATGATCCGCTCCAGTGAAACCAGTTCAAAGGAAAAGGTAACCAGTGGGAAATCAGTGGTCCAGTTGAAAGGGGTAGACAATAAGCCAGCCGTGGTAGCCGAGAAAGGGTCTTCAAGCACTGTTGCAGTGCAACCAGAGAAAGCTAAAGTGGTGGTGTAAGGGGTTACAAGTAAACCTGTTGTGGTCGTGAAGGGTGCTCGCACAGAGCCTGTTATTATACAACTAGTAACTCAGCTTCCAGTAATCAACAGCAAGGCGGTCCCGTGGAATTATGAACGAGTGACAGTAACTTACCTGGGGAAATAGGTTAAAGAAGAAGTGTGTGAGACCTATGGGTTAACTCGATCGAGGAGGTGCTTTGCCTCCGAAAAGTTAAGAAAAGCTAAGACCTAAAAAGATAATCCAGTGTTGGTGAAGAAGTAGTGACTGAGGAAGAAGCAGAATAATTTCTGAGAAAGATGAAAGCGCAGGACTATTCCATTATGGAACAGTTAAGGAAGACACCAGCTCAGATCTCGCTCTTGTCATTATTGATCCATTCAGACGAACACCGTCGTTCTTTGACGAAGATCTTGAACAAGGCTCACGTTCCTGACAAAATCTCAGTAAACCACTTGGAAAAGATAGCTAACAAGATATTTGAGGTAAACCGAATCACTTTTTCCGATGATGAGTTGCCCGTGGAGGGTACCGAGCACAATAGACCCATTTATCTGACAGTGAAATGCGAAGTTTCCGTGGTTAATCGGGTACTGATTGACAATGGGTCTAGCGCAAACATCTGTCCTCTCTCCACATTGAACAAGCTACAAGTGGAGGATGAAAGAATTCACAAGAACAGTATTTGCGTTCAAGGATTCGACGGTGGAGGGAAAGATTCAGTCGGGGACATAGTGCTTGAGCTCACAATAGGGCCAGTTGAATTTACTATGGAATTCCAGGTGCTCGATGTGGATGTTTTGTACAATCTGCTGTTGGGACGACCCTAGATCCATGAGGCCAAAGCGGTCCCGTCTACTCTGCATCAAGTGGTCAAGTTTGAATGGGATCGACAGGAAATTGTTGTACACGGCGAAGATAATTTGTGTGTGCCCAATGGTGCCATCGTTCCGTTCATAGAGGTTGACGATGATAAGGGACCATGGGTTTATCAGGTTCTCGACACAGTATCGGTAGAGAAAATTCCGGAAAGAAAGTGTGTTCCAACTCCAAAGATGGCTGCGACATCAGTTATAGTAGCTATTGAAATGTTGAAAAATGATTTCGTACCGGGCAAGGGTTTAGGTGCATCTCTGCAAGGTATTGTGTAGCCAGTTTCTCTTCCAAAGAATCTGGATACTTTTGGTCTGGGGTTCAAGCCTACCGTTGCAGACGTGAGAAGAGCTAGAAAAATGAAACAGAAAGCATGGGCATTGCCAAAGCCAATCCTGCGTCTGTCTAGGTCATTCGTCAGGCTAGGTATCAAAAAGCAACTGTTGTCAAATGTCCCTGGACCACTGATTGGTGCCGATAGAGACTTGGAGAAGGAGTTCGAAAGGTTATTCGCCGAGGTCAATATGGTTCAGGCTGGGGAAGGGTCCAGCAAGGCAGATGTACAATTTGTGGGAGCACGTGCAAAAGTCCACAACTGGGAAGCTACTACTCTTCCTACCCGTAGGGAGTCTTGGTAGTGGGTTTTGATTTTCTTTTAGTTGTCTGGATTATTCCAGGGTCTGTAGTTCAGATATTATGTTCCGTCCAGTTGGATGTGTTAAAACCCTGTTATCCTTATATTCAATGAAATGCAATTGTTCCTTTTCCTTCATTTCTTCTAATTTTATTTTTTCTTCTTTGTACAATTCTTTTTATGCTGATATCAATGACATGACATGCACGAGGAATCTTCGGCCCAATTTTAAGAGCCAATCTAACTCTGAAATAATAATACAAGAAATCGAGTGTGATGACGAGTTGGAATTTGAGGATGATGAGGCCTATGAAGAAATTAGTAAGGAACTAAGTCATTTTGAGGAAAGGCCCAAACCTAATTTGAACGATACAGAAGCAGTTAATCTAGGGGGCCAAGAAAATGTCCGTGAAACTAAAATAAGTGTCCATCTGGAACCTCAACTCAGGGAGGAGATAATTAAAGCACTGTTCGAATACAAAGACGTTTTTGCATGGTCCTATGACGACATGCCGGGTCTGAGTACTGATTTAGTGGTTCACAAGTTGCCCACCGACTCGGCGTTCCCTCCTGTCAAACAGAAGCTGAGAAAGTTCAAACGGATATGAGTGTAAAGATCAAAGAAGAGGTCACCAAACAGTTCGATGCGAAAGTTATTCGGGTCATGCGGTATCCTACCTGGTTAGCCAATGTTGTGCCTGTGCCAAAGAAGGATGGCAAGACCAGGGTGTGCGTTGATTATCGGGATCTCAACAAAGCAAGTCCAAAGGATAATTTTCCCTTGCCAAACATCCATATATTGATTGACAATTGTGCCAAACATGAGATTGGTTCTTTTGTGGATTGTTATGCAGGTTATCATCAGATCTTGATGGATGAGGAAGATGAAGAAAAGACGGCATTCATCACGCCGTGGGGAATGTAATGCTATCGGGTCATGCCATTCGGTTTGAAAAATGCTGGGGCAACCTACATGAGGGCAATGACAACAATATTCCATGATATGATACACCAGGAAATCGAGGTGTAAGTGGATGATGTGATCGTGAAGTCTAGAAAGCAGTCTGACCATGTCAGGGATCTGAAGAAGTCCTTCTGAAGGCTTCGCAGGTACAATCTCAAGCTTAATCCTGCAAAGTGTGCTTTTAGGGTGCCGTCTGGAAAGTTGTTGGGGTTCGTAGTCAGCCGCCGAGGTATTGAATTGGACCCATCAAAAATCAAGGCCATCCAGGAACTGCCACCTCCGAAGAACAAGACCGAGGTGATGAGTTTGTTAGGGAGATTGAATTATATCAGCAGGTTCATCGCTCAGCTCACGACAACTTGTGAGCCTATCTTCAAGCTATTAAAGAAAGACGCTGCGGTCAGGTGGACACACAAATGTCAGGAGGCGTTTGATAAGATAAAGGGGTATTTGTCAAATCTACCCGTGTTGGTCCCGCCAGAACTAGGGCGACCTTTGATTCTATATTTGACGGTATTGGACAATTCATTCGGCTGCGTATTGGGTCAACATGATATCACTGGCAGGAGGAGAAGGCCATCTATTACCTCAGCAAGAAATTCACGTCGTACGAGGTTAAGTATACTCACCTTGAGAGGACATGTTGCGCCCTGACTTGGGTGGCACAGAAGCTGAAACATTATTTGTCATCTTACACTACCTATCTCATATCTCGCTTGGATCCATTGAAGTATATCTTTCAGAAGCCTATGCCCGCAGGGAGGCTTGCAAAGTGGCAGATCCTTCTCACAGAGTTTGACATTGTCTACGTGACTCGAACTGCAATGAAAGCACAGGCCTTGGCGGACCATTTGGCCGAGAACCCGGTTGATGAAGATTATGAACCTTTGAAAACTTATTTCCCTGATGAAGAGGTGATGCACATTGATGAGTTAGAACAAGTTGAGAAGCCTGGATGGAAATTTTTCTTTGATGGAGCCGCAAACATGAAGGGCATAAGGATAGGATCAATACTTATTTCTGAAACAGGGCAACACTACCCTGTTACGGTTCAGCTTCGTTTTTACTGCACCAACAACATGGCTGAGTACGAGGCATGCATCCTAGGTTTGAGGTTAGCTGTGGATATGGGTGTCCAGGAAGTCTTGGTCTTGGGAGACTCGGACCTCTTGGTGCACCAAATTTAGGGAGAATGGGAAACACGGGATTTGAAACTCATACCATACAGACAGTGTTTGCATGATCTTTGTCAACGATTTCAATCAATAGAATTCAGGCATATCCCAAGGATCCATAATGAAGTCGCCGATGCTTTAGCTACTCTAGCGTCAATGTTACATCATCCAGATAAGGCTTATGTGGACCCTTTGCAGATTCAGGTCCGTGATCAGCATGCTTACCGTAATATGGTAGAAGAAGAACTTGATGGGGAGCCATGGTTCCATGATATCGAAGAATACCTCCGGATGGGGGTATATCCGGTATAGGCCACTGGTGATCAGGAAAGAACAATTTGACTATTGGCAAGCGGATTTTTCTTCAGTGGAGGGGTGTTATACAAAAGAACTCCAGATCTTGGATTGCAAAGATGCATAAATGCCAGACAGGCCACAATTATCATGACTGAGGTACACTCCGGGGTTTGTGGACCGCATATGAGTGGGTACGTTCTGGCATAGAAGATTCTCCGAGCAGGTTATTACTGGCTCACTATGGAGCGAGATTGCATTAGTTTTGTGCGAAAGTGTCATCAATGCCAGGTGCACGGAGATTTGATTCATTCCCTACCATCTAAATTACATACAATGTCGGCACCATGGCCTTTTGTTGCTTGGGGCATGGATGTCATTGGGCCAATCGAGCCAGCAGCATCAAACGGACACAGGTTTATTCCGGTAGCCATTGATTATTTCACCAAGTGGGTTGAAGCGAAAACTTTCAAATCTGTGACCAAGAAAGCAGTGGTTGATTTTGTGCATTCAAATATCATCTGTCGGTTTGGGATTCTGAAGGTAATCATCACGGACAATGGCGCTAATCTCAAAAGTCATCTGATAACAGAGACATGTCAGCAGTTTAAGATTATACATCGCCATTCCACACCATACCGCCCTAAGGCGAATGGAGCAGTCGAGGCAGCCAACAAGAATATAAAGAAGATACTTCGAAAAATGGTGGAAGGTTCTAGACAGTGGCATGAAAAGTTTCCGTTTGCATTGCTGGGTTATCGCACTACTGTCCGTACTTCAGTAGGGGCCACCCCTTATTTATTGGTGTATGGCACGGAGGCGGTGATACCTGCAGAAATTGAAATCCCATCCCTTCGGATTGTCGCTGAGGTAGAAATTGATGACGTTGAATGGGTCAAAACCTGCTTGGAGCAATTAAGTCTGATTGATGAAAAGAGATTGACAGCAGTATGTCATGGTCAACTATACCAATAGAGAATGGTGAGAGCATATAACAAGAAGGTACGTCCACAGAAGTTCGAAGTGGGTCAGTTAGTGTTGAGAAGTATCTTGCCTCATCAGGCTGAAGCAAAAGGAAAGTTTTCCCCAAACTGGTAGGGGCCATTTGTCATAACTAGGGTGTTTTCCAATGGCGCGCTATATTTGACAGATGTGGAAGGGAAGTGTGTAGAAATGGCTATCAATTCCGATGCGGTCAAGAGATACTATGTATGATTTCTTTGTTTGATTGTACTTGGTTGTATTTGGCATATTTTGAAGATTGAAATGACAAAGGCATTCTGTTCTGCTATCTAAACACTTGATCCCTCGTCACCCCTTTTGAGCCTTATTTATTTTCTTTCTTACCCCTCATTCGAAATCAGTAGTGAATATCAGAAACACAAGCATGAAAGATAAGAAAAGGAAGAAAGTAAAAGAGAAAGAAAAGGAAAGAAAAAGAGGAAAGTAAAAGAGAAAAAAAGAAGAAAAGAAAAAAAATAGAGAAAGAAAAGAAGGAGAAAAGAGAAAATCACAACAACAAAGTAATTCCTATGTCATGAACTACGTTCGACCTGATTCCTTTTAAGGATACATAGGCAGCCTCACGGTTCGGTCTCATCAAAATAAAAATCCAAAAGTCCCCAAGCAAGAAACTGGGGCAGAAGTTGTGGTTGTTGTAAGAAATCTGATTCCAAAAGTTGTAATTTTGAACCCATGTGAATTATTTTGAGCCTTTTTATATCCTTTCCTTCTAACCCTATCCAAAAGCCCGCATTACGGTTCAAAGAAAGACCTTCTGATCAGTCTTTAAGAAATGCCAAGTCGAGCAGGTAAATGTAATTCATGTCAGGGGCAACACTCTGGTTCAAGCAGGAAAAATAAAAACGAGAGAGTCTTATTGGTGAAAACCTTCACAGGCACCGTAAGGCAACGGGAGTTGAGAGAAGTAAAAATGAGAGAGTCTTATTGGTGAAAACCTTTTCAGGCACCGTAAGGCAATGAGAGTTGAGAGAAAATGAGAGAGTCTTATTGGTGAAAACTCTCACGGGCACCGCAAGGCGAAAGTGAGTCAAGAGATGAACGAATGAAAGAGGTCTGTTGGTGAAAACCTTTCAAGGCGCCGCAGGATGAACAAGTTCAAGGGTTGGGTAAAGCAATCAGGTCATGGAAATGTTGAGGCAACAAAGTACGGCAACTGAAAGTTGATTGGTTGGACAGATTGGGCCGATTAATCCGAAATGCATGTCATGATCATTGGTACTTGCTGTTCCACTCAGATAAGTTTCTTTTTCTTTTTCCTTTTGTAGCAGTCATCTGGTTTTGGATTCTTCTTATCCTTAACCCGCAAAGTCATTGCATTTCATTTTTCTTTTGGGGTTTATTTGTCTAAGATGTTTCAATGTCAGTCCTACTCAAAGCAAGTGAAAAAGGATTTCAAAGCTCACTACCAACTTCCAAAATTGCAAAGCACATCGTGGTTGGAGCATACTAAGGATAACATGATGTAAGAGGGGGGTACAAGGAATCACCAGAAGTTTCATAGGTGGAATGGTTTGGTAATGTCATGGGTGATGCAAAAGATCAGATAAAGGGGTCAGAGATAAAACAACAGCAGGGGTATAGAACACTCAGTTCGTCTAAGGTCGTGGGGTTTGAAAGTCAGTCAGAAAGTCAAAGCGGTTTAGGGCCAGTTCGGAGAAATCAGCCAGAACAAAACGATGCAGCGGAAAGATCTTCAGTAAGAATGCCATCAGCTAACCACCATTTTAAACTGGCAAAATTTTCTTTGATTGAAACAGGGGCAGAAAATTTGTTTGTTTCGGAGAAACCCTCCGTGGAGAAAGGCAGTCACCAAACAGGTTTGATTTTTCGATTTTCAGGACCCTCGTGGAAAATGAGACCTAGTTTAAAGTTTGGAAATAGCATAATCTAGCATAAATGTATCCCAAAATATAAGTTAGCTTAGAAGTTTGCATGATTCGAGATAGGATTCAATTAGGAGTCTCCAGGACCCTCCTGAATAATGGGACTTAGCTCTAAGATTTCGATTAGATAACAACATTCAGCGTAAACTCTGTTGTAGGGTAGTGTAATTCAGACATAAAGGTTGTCACCCTTAAGATAAAATTTGACCTTTGATTTTCAGGACCCTCCCGGATAATGGGGAGTAGTTTAAAGATTCTCTTAGATAACAAGATTTAGCAGAAGTCACACCTGTAGAAGATATAACTTAGATTTAAAATTGTCGTTTAGTTAAGAGTTGTCAGGACCCCCTGCATAATGGGACCTAGCTTTCAAATTCTTAGTAATATTTGGTAATATGATTCAGTTTAACACTCACATATGTGCCTAGTTACCAAACTAGGGCAGAAAAATTTTCTTTGTTTTTGTCTATTTTGTTGAAATCAGGTACCCGCTTGGAGAACAGGGAAAAGTAGTTCAAGTTCAGCAATCAGGAGCCCGCCTAGAGAGCAGGGAATACTTTCAAAATTCAGCAATCAGGAGCCCGCCTGGAGAGCAGGGAATACATTTCAAGTTGAGATCAGGAGCCCGCCTGGAGAGCAGGGAATACATTTCAAGTTGAAGTCAGGAGCCCGCCTGGAGAGCAGGGAATACATTTCAAGCGCAGCAGTCAGGAGCCCGCCTGGAGAACAAGGGAGTACAATTTATGTTTTAGCTTTAAAATTCTTTGATTTGTTTATCTAGCAGTCAGGAGCCCGCCTGGAGAGTAGGGAATACATTTCAAGTTGAAATCAGGAGCCCGCCTGGAAAGCAGGGAATACTTTCAAGTTCAGCAGTCAGGAGCCCGCCTGGAGAGCAGGGAATACTTTCAAGTTTAGCAATCAGGAGCCCGCCTGGAGAGTAGGGAATACATTTTAAGTTCAGCAATCAGGAGCCCGCCTGGAGAGTAGGGAATATATTCAAGTTCAGCAGTTAAGCGTCCACCGGAAGAAAAGAAACATATCTCAAAGTGTAGTTGGCAGTCAGGCATCCACCTGGAGAAAAGGAAAACATCTCAGATTACAATTCAAGGCGGCAACAAAGGGATTCCACCAGGAGAATACAAGTCAACAAGAACCACAAGAGCAAGTTTGAAGATATAGATAGGATTTTGTAATGCACAGACCATAGTATAGTCTAGCTTCTTTTTATTTTATCATGGTGTAATAAGGGGATGCGGTAAGCAGCAGCAATAGCAATAACAACAACAGTGAAGTCACAGCTTCATGGTAGTCCCAACTATCAAAACTTCCCGAACTACACTGACCTGATTCCTCTTTAGCCAAGGATATGTAAGCAACCTCGGAAGCAGGTTGCGGTCAAATCTTTCAAAAATGCTTCCCACGGAGTATTCAAACGGGCAAAAAATCACTCGTATCCGCTCACTTTATCTTTGCCCGAAAACTCTTCGTGTTTCCGAGCAAAGAGGGGCAGCTGTGAGCACATGATTTTTGCCCTACATGAATTACTCCCATAAATTCAAAACAAAATAATTTCTTTCAGTGTTTGTAATTTTGAGGATTTTTGTGGCATTTTCTGTTAATTGTCTGCTTTGTTTGTGCATGTTTATTTTATTCTAGTTAATGAAAAATACAAAAAATGTCTTGCATGTGCATTTAAGAGTTAATTTTGCATTCTAAGGATTAATTGGTAATTAGTTTTTGTATAAAAAAAGGAAAAATTACAAAAAAAAATAGTTTAATTTGCACTTTTAACTTTATTTTTTGATTTTAGTAGTTTTCTTTTTAATTTGTAAGTTGGGTTAATTATCATTTAGGTCTAATTAGTGTTTTTAGGTTAATGGGGTTCTCGGAAGTAATTTAGATTTTTTATTTTAATATTGGGAAAAAGAAATTAATTAAAAAAAATTTATAAAGGAAATTGAAAAGAAAAGAAAGATAGGGATTGAAAGACAAAGTTGGGCCAATTTGTACTTAAAACACTCAGCCCCAAACGGACTCCTCCCCCAAACCCGTTAAGCCAAGCCCAATCCGTCCCCTGACCCGGCCCTTCACCTCCTCAACTCAAAACGACCACGTTTTCGTGCCCAGTGATCTTAGTCGTCGAGGTTGGCCCAATCCAACGGTGGGGAAGTAGGGTGGGTTTATTATTTGTATGTCCAAATCTCGTAACCCCCCATCTCATTTCCTAGACCGCATCGTCCCCAACTAACCCTAACTGAGCCGCCCTAATTCCAACAACCTCAGGCCGGCGGCGCCACCTCCGATGACCACCATATTCACACCCTAAACTCCTCATCCCTTCCACAATCCCAATCCACAACCAACTTCGTTCGAACACACTCAGAACCCCTCGAATCTGAGGTTGAAGGCACAAACCCTAGCGCCGCCCTCATTTCCTCCGGTGGCGGCGCCACCTCTGTTCACCACCAAATTGACACCATAGAACCGCCATGACCCCCTTCTACCAAATCCACACTCCGTTACCCTCGAATTTTTCTAGAACGTCTCGAATCTTAAATCTAAGGTTCGAGCCCCAGAAGCCAAAGCCAAAGCTACGCATGCAACAGTGTTTTCCCAGTTTTTATGAGTGTTCCGGGCCAGTTCTACCATGGAATAGCTTTATTCGACAAAGAACATGTAGTTGACGATATTCAGGGCTTTAAATCGGAAAGTCAGTCGAAGGGTCGAGCCCGAGTCGGTGAGTTTCTTTCTTTCCCTTCATTTTCGCTTGTGATTCCTTCATCTTTGTTTCCTCTTCTCTTCTTCTCGTTCCCTCCGGTTAATTAAAATAATGTTGAACGAGTTTTCTAGCTGAGATCGAGTATTGTCCATTTTTGTTTCATCTCAGTTTTCCGTTCTAAATTGGTTCTGTGATTTTTGTTTGGTCGGTCTAGTTTCTGTTGTTAACAACACGATTAATTTCTGATTTTATTTTGTTTGTTTAGCCCTGACTAGTTTAATTAGGATTATATGATAATTTAATCCCTTAGCTTAGGTTTTAAGTTTTCTGAAAGTTGTTTGCTATAGTCTGCTCAACTTGGGTTCATTTCATTGGGCTCTGAATTCATTTCATAAACCATTTGAAGAGTTCGAATGGATTTTTCGAGCCCAAGTCTGGTTTGATCATTGGTTCATTTGACCCATGACCCATTTGTGGTCCCAGGGGTAATAAACAGGGTTGTTAAGGGTAATATGGGTAGTATAGGTAAGAGAATCTTTTGTAACAACCTAAGGAAACTTCTAGGAAGCTAGGGTAGAGGCTAATATGAAAATCTGAGTTTTAAGTTAAGGGTATTTGAGCAGAAACGAAAAGATCAGAAGGTTAAAAATGCAAATCTGAATTCTTTTTATGCTACCCTAATAGCTTGCCTATACAGGCATCCTAACTTGACATTCAAGGGAGAGCTGGAAGGCTGAAATAGCTAAAAATACACGAAAAAAAATAGAGCCAATTTTTTTTAATAAAGTGACTGTTTCATTGAACTCCTTCTAGGAATTTTTGGAGTTTTCAATTTGCAGAAGCAATTTCTGACTCGGGCTAGTGCTGAATTGAATTGAATTTTGGGTTTTAAAAGTTTTTGATTTGATGTTTGTTGGGTTTGTTCGACTGAAACTGGTTTTGGACTATTGATCATCATTTTGGGGGTTTTGAAATTGGTTCTATTGGTCGTTTCTTGTCGCTGGGCTCTGCTATACTGTTACTGCTGATTCCTCACTTCTTTTCCTTTCAATTTCCAGGTACACACTCTACAACTTGTATAAGGTGAATGCTTGACTTGAAGGGTGAAATGAAAAAATGAAATTGTAGAGCTTAGCATTAGTTTGTTAATCATAATTTAGTTCATCTCTTTCTTCTTTTTCCGAATCTTCATTCTCTGAACCTATAGTAGCAAATCTGCTTTTGTGGTGATAAATGAACTATGGACTTTAGCTATTGAGTTTTCTTCTAATGAGTTCGAATGTATGCTGGATAAAGGAGTCGTTAGGCTTCGTCACAAAGATTTAATTTAATGCTTTGGGGTTCTACACCTTTGTTTAGTTTATGTTGAAGATCAATGTAGTTTTAGCTATGATGGCCGTTTGAATCCATTGAAATGCTAAGTATTGGCTTGTATGTATATCAATTTACCTAGGCTCTACTTTGTAAGCATGTTCATTCTCGAAGTCAAGGTTTAGATTCATGTTGAAACTAGTTAACAACTGATTTCAAGTGTAATGTTTAGATAATTGCTTGATTTGAGAATTTGTGGTCATAATGTCTATTTGGTCATTTCATGTTGGAGTAGTTAAGATTAAAGAGCTAGATAGGTAATTGGTGTTTGATATTTCGAAATCGGGGTTTAGGTTGTCTAAGTCAATTTCATGTTCCAAGTTAATGTCATTAATTTTCATTCGCTGATTGGCATAAAAGTTTGGGGCATAAAACTAGGGCCTAACGTAGGCCCAGCTAAATGGCGCGTCGAATACGGATCCCTGGGTGCCTCTGCTTCATCAAAAATTGGGTTGGGCTTGAGCCCAATTCCTAAAGACATTTTAAAAGGGGTCAGTTCAATGGTGTTTGAAATAGTTTCTCTTCGGGTCTTTAATTCTCTAATACAATGCGTCTAGTAACTTGTAGGGTAGAACCATTAGTTTAAACAAGTAGAAGTTTGCCGCAAATTTTCCTGAGCTGATTAATTGGGCTTTTCAAATATAAATTGGAGGTGAGCCATATTTAATAGCATAAGCAGATTATGGCCCTCATATTGACTTCATAATTTAGATATAACAAATAACCAATTATCGTAGTTTGCTTTAGGCACGTTTAATGTATTATCGTGGTCGTGGACACATTCGCGTGACATGATTATGATCATAAAAACAAAACCGGAGTATGCGTTCGCGTAACTTTGGCCATACTTTTCTTAATAAAGTGCTATTAATTGTGGACACGTTCGCATGACATGATTTTTGACGCGCCAAACAGATGGGTACACGTACGCGTGACTTATTCCAAGATAATTTTTCTTTATTAAAAGCTATAAAAGGTAAAAGTACATAGGTTCTAAATTCAGTCAAGCCAAGTATAATCAAAGCGACCGTGCTAGAACCACGGAACTCGGAAATGCCTAATACCTTCTCCCGGGTTAACAGAATTCCTTACCTGAATTTCTGTGTTCGCAGACCGATAACAGAGTCAGACTTCCTCGATTCGGGATTTTAAACCGGTGACTTGGGTCACCCTAAATTATCCCAAGTGGCGACTCTGATTTTTAATAAATAAACGATCCCATTTCGATTGTCCTTTAATTGGAAAAACTCCCTTTATGCCCTTTATGGGGTGTAAGTAAAAAAGGAGGTGTGACAGAAGGTTTGAAATCTCATGCCCGTATGGAGCTGCAAAGACAAAGAGTAGATACCCTGTCCAAGGCGATCCAAGGTGCAGAACGCCTTGGGGATTATCACATGAGAACTCAGAATGATAGGCCTCAGCCGCCTGTCCGAAGGGGATACAATGGGAGCCATCCTAGAAATGGTGGCCCAAGCAGAAGTGGGGGAGATCAAGGTACATCCAAAACTAAGACTCCTTCCTCAAGCAGTAACAATGTTGCATCCATCAACAACAATCATGGGAGAAAGCCCCATTTAGAATGTCGTCATTGCGGCAGGCCACATTGGAACAATGAGTACCCACATACATAGATCAACGCTCATCAGACTGTTGAGGATAAGTCAGATGATTCAGATGACGCAAACCAAGTGGGTGCCTTCAATGCAATTGTTGGCTTTATCCCTGATACCTTGGCGGGAACCAATGCAGGTACTCGTAAGAATGACTCATGACCAACTACAAAGAAAGGGAAAGAAAAGATGGACGATCGACCTCCTCCTACACAAGTGAGGACCTTAATATTCATCTAACTGAAAGTGAATGGCAAACCCATTCGGGCAATGATAAACACGGATGCTACCCATAACTACTTAGCTTCAACTCAAGTAGAGCGCCTTGGTCTAGTTGTGAAAAGGAGTAAAGGCCATGTCAAGGCCATCAAGTCACCACCTCAGACATTGGTGGACCAAACAAAGAAGTGTCGGTGAAACTTAGTCCATATGAAGTAAGAATCAACCTACATATCGCAATCATAAATGACTTTGACATGATAGTGGGATTGGAATTCCTGAGGCAAACCAACACATTACCGGTACCATATGTCAACATGCTCCTGATGATGGGAGAAACAGGGTCAAACCCCGCGTCATACCATGAATACCCATAAAGATGGCCGCTGAAAAAATCTCAGCCATGCAGTCGAAGAAGGGAGACAAAAGACATGAACCTATGGTTCCGGCTACCCTCTTCAACAAGAATCAGAAATCATATCATCAGCCTCAAAGAAGTGATAATGCCCATCAACGTGTGAAGACTTGTCAAGCAAGCCATAAGGACAAGTCGGACCACTTATCACAGTCGGGACATTGCAACCACTATATGTCCCAAAAAGACCTTGGGAAAGTGTTTCCCTTCACTTCATCACAGGATTGCCTAAAGTCGAGAATCTTGAATCCATCTTGGTGGTTATAGATTGGTTTTCCAATTATGTCACTTTTATAGCAACCCCACAAAACATATCGGCAGAAGATACATTTCGACTTTTCTTCTTGCATATTTTCAAATATTGGGGCCTGCCAAAAGATATCGTTAGTGAAGGCGACTCACACTTCACTAGTAACTTTTGGACCTATCTCTTCAAGTGCTTTGGGTCAACATTGAGTCACAACCCAAGGATCCATCCACCATCGGATGGCCAGACAGAACGGTTCAATGATATGCTGGAGGAATATCTCTGCCACTTTGCAACCGGATCATAGAAGCATTGGGTAAAGCTTTTGGATGATGCTCAACTGTGTTTCAATTCTTAAAAGAGCCATCATACAAACAAAAGCACTTTTGAAATTGTTACCGGACAACATCTGCATCTCCCACAAACAGTGAATGCATCAACCGTGCCGAAATTTCCTTGAGCTACCAACTCCTTGAGGGAATAGGAGCGCAATATGGGGATAGTGCAGAGCTATCTCTTTGGAGCCCAAGAGCAGGCAAAAAGGTTCACCGATCAAAATCTTCGCTTTGTCCAACATCAAGTAGGAGACAAAGTGACGCTAAACATCCCAAGGCGGTACATGTTTGCAGAGAGGACCCATGACCATCACCTACTACAAAAATACGCCTACTTCGAGGAGGCAAAAACCAAATCGAGGGTGCTGTTAACCACGCCCCCATGCCACAAAAGCTAAAAATTTCGGAGCCAAAGCCACACGACGGATCCCGAGATGCTAAAGAAGTGGAAGACTTCATCTTCGAGATCGAATAAAACTTCGATATCATGGGCCAATTGGAAGAAACCAAAAGGTTAGAAACTACTTCCATCTATCTTCAGAGTGATGTTAAACTCTGGTGGTGGGTCAAATACGAAGCTATTAAGGCCGGTGAAGATACTCTCTAGACATGGCCAGAATTGAAGGCAGTTATATGCCTGCAGTTCTTCCTCGAAAACGTGGAATACAATGCAAGGAGAAGGATACAGAAGCTCCACTATACTAGGTCAGTGCGAGATTACGTGCGAGAATTCTCCGCACTCATGCTAAACATACGGGTTATGGGGGAAAATGACAAACTCTTCGCATTCATAGAAGGTTTGAAACCTCATGCCTGTATAGAGCTGCAAAGACAAAGGGTAGATACCCTGCCCAAGGTGATCCAAGCTGCAGAATGCCTTGGGGATTATCATATGAGAACTAAGAATGATAGGCCTCGGCCGCTTGTCCGAAAGGGATATAACGGGAGCCATTCTAGCAATGGTGACCCAAGTAGAAATAGGGGAGATCAGAGTACATCTAAAACTAAGACTCCTTCCTCAAGCAGTAACAATGATGCATCCATCAACAACAATCATGGGAGGAAGCCCCCTTTAGAATGCTGTTATTACGGCGGGCCACATTGGAATAATGAGTGCCTACATAACCAGATCAATGACCATCAAACTGTTGAGGATGAGTCAGAAGACTTAGACGATGCAGACCAAGTAGGTGCCTTCAATCTAATTGTTGGCTCTATCCCTAATACCTTAGCGGGAACCAGTGCAGGTAACCGTAAGAATGACTCATGCCCAACTACAAAGAAAGGTAATGAATAGGTGGAGGAGAGGCCTCCTTCTACACAAATAAGGACCTTAATATTCGTCAAACTGAAAGTGAATGGCAAACTCATTCGGGCAATGATAAACACGTGTGCTACCCATAACTACTTAGCTTCAACTCAAATAGAGCGCCTTGGTCTAGTTGTGAAAAAGAGTAAAGGCCATGTCAAGGCCATCAACTCACCACCTCAGACATTGGTGGAACAACCAAAGAAGTGTCGGTGAAGCTTGGATCATATGAAGGAAGAATCAACCTATGTATCGCAATTATAAATGACATCGGCATGACAGTGGGACTGGAATTTCTAAGGCAAACCAACACCATACAGGTACCATATGCCAACATGTTCCTGATGATGGGAGAAAATGGGGCCAAACCCGGCGTCATACCATGAATACCCATAAAGATGGCCATTGAAAACATCTCGGCCATGCAGTCGAAGAAGGGAGACAAAAGACATGAACCTATGGTTCCGGCTACCCTCTTCAACAACAATCAGAAATCATATCATCAGCCTCAAAGGACTGATAACGCCCCTCAGCGTGTGAAGACTTGTCAAGCAAGACACAAGGACAAGTCGGACCACTCATCAGAGACGGGATCATTGCAACCATTATATGTCCTATAAAGACTTGGGAAAGTGTTTCCCTCCACTTCATCACATGATTGACCAAAGTCGGGAATCTTGAATCCATCTTGGTGGTAATAGATCGATTTTCCAATTATGCTAATTTCATAGCAGCCCCACAAAACATATCAGCAGAAGATACAATTCAACTTTTCTTTTCGCACATTGTCAAATATTAGGGCCTGCCCAAAGACATCGTTAGTGAATGCGACTCACGCTTCACTAGTAACTTTTGGACCCATCTCTTCAAGTGATTTGGGTCAAAATTGAGTCACAACCCAAGGATCCATCCACCATCGGATGGCCAGACAGAACAGTTCAATGACATGTCGGATGAATATCTTTGTCACTTTGCAACCAGATCATAGAAGCATTGGGTGAAGCTTTTGGATGCACTTTTGAAATTGTTACCGGACAACAACCGCTTCTCCCGCAAACAGTGAATGCATCAACCATGCCGAAATCTCCTTGAGCTGCCAACTCCTCGAGGGAATGGGACCGCAATATGGGGATAGTGCGGAGCTATCTCTTCGAAGCCCAAGAGCGGGCAAAAATGGTTAACCGATCAAATTTTTTGCTTTGTCCAACATTAAGTAGGAGACAAAGTGATGCTAAACATCCCAAGGCAGTACATGTTTGCCGAGAGGACCCATTACCCTCGCCTACTACAAAAATACGCTTACTTCGAGGAGGTAAAAACCAAATCTAGGGTGCTATGAACCATGCCCCCATGCTACAAAAGCTGAAAATTTTGGAACCAAAGCCATACGACGGATCCCATGATGCTAAAGAAGTGGAAAACTTTATCTTCGACATCGAATAAAACTTCGATATCGTGGGCCAGCTGGAAGAAACCAAAAAGGTATCAACTATTGCCATGTATCTTCATGATGATGCTACACTCTGGTGGTAGGTCAAATACGAAGCCATTAGGGTAGGTGAAGACACTCTTCAGACATGGGTAGAATTGAAGGCAGCCATACGCCTGCAGGTTTTCCCCGAAAACGTAGAATACAATGCACGGAGAAAGATACAGGAGCTCTACCAGACCAGGTCAGTGCGAGATTACATACGGGAATTCTCCGCGCTCATGCTAAACATACGGGTTATGGGGGACAATGACAAACTCTTCGCATTCATATAAGGTTTGAAACCTCATGCCCGTATGGAGCAGCAAAGACAAAGGGTAGATACCTTGCCCAAGGCGATCCAAGCTGCAGAATGCCTTGGGGATTATCAGATGAGAACTCAAAATGATAGGCCTCAACCGTCTGTCAAAGGGGGATACAACAGGAGATATCCTCGCAATGGTGGCCCAAGCAGAAGTAGGGGAGATCGGAGTACACCCAAAACTAAGACTCCTTTATCAAGCAGTAACAATGATGCATCCATCAACACCAATCATGGGAGGAAGCCCTCTTTAGAATGGTCATTGCAGCGGGCCACATTGGAATAATGAGTGCCTATATAAACCAATCAACGCCCATCAGACTGTTGAGGATGAGTCAGAAGACTTAGACGATGCAGACCAAGTAGGTGCCTTCAATACAATTGTTGGCTCTATCCCTGATACCTTAGCGGGAACCAATTCAGGTAACCGTAAGAATGACTCATGCCCAACTACAAATAAAGGGAATGAATAGGTGGAGGAGAGACCTCCTCCTACACAAGTGAGGACCTTAATATTCATCGAACTGAAAGTGAATGGCAAACCCATTCGGGCAATGATAAACACGGGTGCTACCCATAACTACTTAGCTTCAACTCAAATAGAACGCCTTGGTCTAGTTGTGAAAAAGAGTAAAGGCCATGTCAATGCCATCAACTCACCATCTCAGACATTGGTGGAACAACTAAAGAAGTGTCGGTGAAGCTTGGCCCTATACGAACGAAGAATCAACCTACGTATCACAATCATAAATGACTTCGACATGATAGTGGGATTGGAATTCCTGAGGCAAACCAATGACATACTGGTACCATATGCCAACATGCTCCTGATAATGGGAGAAAACGGGGCTAAACCCTCCGTCATACCATGAATACCCATAAAGATGGATGTTGAAAATATGTCGGCCATGCAGTCGAAGAAGGGAGACAAAAGACATGAACCTATGGTTCTGTCCACCCTCTTCAACAAGAATCAGAAATCATATCATCAACCTCAAAGGAATGATAACGCCCATAAGCGTGTGAAGACTTGTCAAGCAAGACACAAGGACAAGTCGAACCACTCATCAGAGATGGGATCACTGCAGCTACTATATGTCCCCGAAAGACCTTGGGAAAGTGTTTCCCTCCACTTTATCATAGGATTATCCAAAGTCAGGAATCTTGGTGGTAATAGATCGGTTTTCCAATTATTCCAATTTCATAGCAGCCCCACAAAACATATCAGTAGAAGATACAACTCGACTTTTCTTCTCGCACATTATCAAATATTGGGGCCTGCCCAAAGACATCGTTAGTGAACGCGACTCATGCTTTACTAGTAACTTTTGGACCCATCTCTTCAAGTGCTTTTGGTCGACATTGAGTCACAACCCAACCATCCATCCACCATCGGAAAGCTAGACAGAACGATTTAATGACATGATGGAGGAATATCTCCGCCAATTAGATCACAAAAGCATTGGGTAAAGCTTTTGGATGCTGCTCAATTGTGTTTCAATTCTCAAAAGAGCCATCATACAAACAAAAATGCTTTTGAAATTGTTACAGGACAACAACTGCTTCTTCCACAAACAGTGAATGCATCAACCATGCTGAAAGCTCCTCGAGCTAACAACTCATCAAGGGAATGGGAGCGCAATATGGGGATAGTGCAGAGCTATATCTTCGGAGCCCAAGAGCGCCCGCTTTGTCCAACATCAAACAGGAGACGAAGTGATGCTAAACATCCCAGGGTAGTACATGTTTGCATAGAGGACCCATGACCCTCGCCTACTACAAAAATACACCGAACCCTTGTCCATCGAAAGACGCATTGGGAAATCCACATACCAGGTGAAGACTCCATCCTGGTGGAAGATCCATCCATTTTTCCGTGTCAGCCGTCTGAGATCATTACATTGTTCCCAAAGCCATCTCACAACACAAAGGGGAACAAACCTCCAAGCCAACAACAATTCGATCAATCATCAACATGCAGGTAAGGCTCCGAGGACGTTGCCAACTTAGGTAGGGGAGAATGTTATCGGCTGCTTTCCAGCCACGCCCCATGACCCCTTGGACACTTCCCATGGAGTCCTAGCAAGCCTCCAAACACCAAAAGCCATGGTCGCCCCGTGGTCTCGGCAGCGTCAAGTGACAAGCGCGCATATGCCTGTGTCACCCCACTGATAGCCCTTGCCAGTGCCCTACGACTGGAAGATGCCAACAGCGTCGCGCACACAAATAATGTTGCGCAAACAGATCTTGATGACTCGTCAGCGCCCATCTGCAGGCACATTCCAACAGCGCCTTGCGCACAAACCCTGATGCCAAGCACCATCTATCACGACCCTAAACTCGGACCTGGTCGTAATGGCGCCTCTCGTGAAGACAAGGCTAGCCGACACTTCCCATTTTCCAATTATTAATAGTTAAGCATTAAGAAACAATCTAAACATGAATAGATAAACCAAAATTTAAGCAAATTATAGAATAATATGCGGAATACAACCCAAACACAACCCAATACGGGGGTGTCACAAGTCACGAGCATCTAACAACACGGGATACTCCAAAGCAACTACAGAGTTCAATACAGAAAACCAAAATCAGGAAGGAATAAGATAGGGAAGAGCTCCGGGCTGCGAACGCCAACAGCTACCAAGAGACTCCTCAGATCCGCCTGAGCCGAAAATGATCAGCACTCGGGAGCGGGACCAGCTATGCCTGAATCTACAACAGGGTACAGGGAGTAAAGTGAGTACTCCAATTCAGTGAGTAACAAATGTAAATAAAGACTGAAAGTAAGAAATCACGTAAGGCACAAAGCATACTATAATGAAGTAGTAAAACCATTTAAAATAGTAAATCAGTGAAAGATAGATGAAAACCCTTTAACTCAAATGTAATTTCATGAAAGACCTTTTTCAACTATTAAGCAGGTAATTAATAGGCAATTAAGGAAAAATAAACACACAGAGGTTCGCCGCTCGGGCACAGTATCAACAAATTCGCCCCTCGAGCAACATCTCAGAATAGTACCAGCCCCTCGGGCTCAATCTTACACAACAATGGGTACTCGCGCTCACTTGGGGTGTGCAGACTCCTGGAGGGGCCCCTTACGTCCCAAGCGCAATATCAAGCCATCTCGTGGCGTCATCACTAGGCTCTCGGCCTCTTATCAATCAAGCCACCTCGTGGCGTACACATCTCAGGCCCTCGACCTCAAATCAATATCAATGTTTCCTCACAACATAGACCCTCAGCCCTACTCAGTCAAAAATCCTCACAAGCCGCTCGGGCAATAGTAAAATAGTGTTTCTCAGCCCAATTATCATTTAAAAGATCATCTAGGTATTAAAACTGAATAAGTATGGCTGAGTATGAAAACACTAGAAAAATAATATGACTGAGTTCAAGTATAAAGTCAAAACAATGAGGAAATATCTATAAAAATCCCCAAAAGGTTCAAATAGTTGGCTCGAAGCCCAAATATGGCATTCAGCCCAAATAGTGATGATAGCAAATAAATTTCAGTCAACTACGCGGTAAAATCATCAATCGGGACGAATCAAGTCACAATCCCCAATAGTTCACGACCCTATGCTCGTCATCAAGCGTGTGCCTCACTTCATTATAGCACTACGATGTGCAATCCGGGGTTTCAAACCCTCAAAACATCATTTACAATCATTACTCACCTCAAACCGGTCAAATCTCTAGCTCGCGACGCCTTTTCCCCTCGAATCAGTCTCCACTCGCATTGAATCTATCCAAAATCAGAACGAGGACGTCAAAAATAGGCTAAGGGAACGAAGCCCAAGCGAAAACAATCAATATATGACACAAATCCCGAAATGACCAAAACCCGACCCCCGGACCCATGTCTTGGAATTCAATAATTTTTACATAAATAGATTGATTATCTACCCACGAGTTCATACATATCAAAAGTTCTGAAATTCGACCTCAAATGGTCCATCAAATCCTCAATCAAAGGTCTCCAATACTAAGCCCTAGTTTCCCCAATTTTCACCCATAATTTCCATAATATCTAGCTCTAATCCGTAAATAATAGCATAGGAACGAGTTTTAGGTCCGAATTCATTACCTCAATGAAATTCCCTTGGAATCCCTCTTTCAAATCGTCCAAAAAAAGCTCCAAAGCCGAGATAAAAATGGTGAAATAGCTCGAGGATAAATATAGACGTCTCCGTACCGATCCGCAAGACTCTACTAAACCTGCTCATGACTCGTGAGAACTATGTAACCTAGGCTTTGATACCAACTTGTCACGACCCTAAACCCGGACCTAGTTGTGATGGCGCCTCTCGTGAAGACAAAGCTAGCCGACACTTCCTATTTTACAATTATTAATAGTTAAGCATTAAGAAACAGTCTAAACATGAATAGATAAACCAAAGTTTAAGCAAATGATAGAATAATACGCGGATTACAGCCCAAACACAGCCTGATACCGGGGTGCCAGAAGTCACGAGCTTCTAACAACATGGGATACTCTAAAGCAACTACAGAGTTCAATATAGAAAACCAAAAATAGAAAGGAATAAGATAGGGAAGAGCTCCGGGCTGCAAACACCAACAACTACCTAGAGACTCCTCGGATCCGCCTGAGCCAGAAATGATCAGCACTTGGGAGCGGGACTAGCTTCTCTTGAATCTGCACACAGGGTGCAGGGAGTAAAGTGAGTACTCCAACTCAGTGAGTAACAAATGTAAATAAAGACAGAAAGTAAGAAATCACGTAAGGTACAAATCATACTATAATGAAGCAGTAAAACCATTTAAAATAGTAAATCAGTGAAAGATAGATGAAAACCCTTTAACTCAAATGTAATTTTATGACAGACCTTTTTCAGCTATTAAGCAGGTAATTGATAGACAATTAAGGAAAAATAAACACACAGAGGTTTGCCCCTAGGGCACAGTATTAACAAATCTGCCCCTCAGGCAACATCTCAGAATAGTACTAGCCCATCGGGCTCAATCTCACATCACAATGGGTACCCATGCTCACTGGGGGTGTGCAGACTCCTGGAGGGTCCCCATACGACCCAAGCGCATATCAAGCTATCTCGTGGCATCATCACTAGGCTCTCGGCCTCATATCAATCAAGCCACCTCGCAGCGTAAACATCTCAGTCCCTCAACCTCAAATCAATATTAGTGTTTCCTCACAACATAGGCCATCGGCCCTACTCAGTCAAAAATCCTCACAAGTCATTCGGGCAATAGTAAAATAGTGTTTCTCATCCCAATTATCATTTAAAAGATCATTTAGGTATTAAAACTAAATAAGTATGGCTGAGTATGAAAACAATGGAAAAATAACATGACTTAGTTCAAGTATAAAGTCAAAACAGTGAGGAAATATCAATAAAAATCCCCGAAGGGTAATAGTTGGCATGAAGCCCAAATATGACATTCAGCCCAAATAATGATGATAGCAAATTGATTTCAGTCAACTACACAGTAAAATCATCAATAATGATGGACCAAATCACAATCCCCAATAGTGCACAACCCCACGCTCGTCCTCAAGCGTATGCCTCACTTCAATATAGAACTATGATGAGCAATCCGAGGTTTCAAACCCTCAAAACATTATTTACAATCATTACTCACCTCGAACCGGTCAAATATCTAGCTCGCGATGCCTTTTCCCCTCGAATCGGCCTCCACTCACGTTGAATCTATCCAAAATCAGAATGAGGACGTCAAAAATAGGCTAAGGGAACGAAGCCCAAACGAAAACAATCAATATATGACATAAATCCTGAAATTACCAAAACCCGACCCCCGGGCCCACATCTCGGAATTTAATAATTTTTACATCAATAGATTCCTTCTCTCCCAACGAGTTCATACATATCAAAAGTTCTGAAATCCGACCTCAAATGGTCCATCAAATCCTCAATCAAAGGTCTCTAATACTAAGCCCTAGTTTCCCCAATTTTCACCCATAATTTAAAAGATTTCTAGCTCTAATCCGTGAAATGCTATCATAGGAACGCGTTTTAGGTCCAAATTCCATACCTCAATGAAGTTTCCTTGGAATCCCTCTTTCAAATCGTCAAAAAAAAGCTCCAAAGCCGATATAAAAATGGTGAAATAGCTCAAAATTCGCGAAGGCCACAATTTATACTTTCTGCCCAGACATTTCGCATCTATGGCCAAATTACCGCTTCTGCGGTACTGCATATGCGGCCAACTAACCGCTTCTAAGGTTCCTCACTTAACGGCCAAAACCACTCCTGCGATCAACCTTCCGCACCTGCACCTTGGCAGGTGCGGTCCCATAACCGCATCTGCGATTCCTGATAACTCCTCAATAATCTGCTTCTGCGGCTCCTCTTCCGCATGTGCAGCATCGCACCTGTGGTCCCCAATCTGCAGGTAAGGAAATACCAGAAGCAACAAATTCAGCAGCTGCAACAAAGTTTCAAACTACCCGTCAACCATCCAAAATCACCCTGAGGCTCCCGGGACCTCAACCAAAAGCAAAAGCATATTCTAATACCTTATTCAAACTAGTACCAATCATCAAAATACCTCAAACAACATAAATCAACCAAAACACATCGGATTCAAGCCAAACTTTCTAAAATCTTCCGAATTTCGCTTTTGATCAAAAACCCAACCAAACCATGTCCAAATGACCTGAAATTTTGCACACACATCCCAAATGACCCAACAGAACTACTGCGACTCTCAGAATTCTATTTCGACCCCTATATCAAAATCTCGCCAACCAACCAGAAATCGCCAAATTATCAACTTCGTCAATTCAAGCCTAAATCTACTCCGAACCTCCAAAACTCATTCTGATCACACTCCTAAGTTCCAAATCACCTCCGGAAGCTATACAAACTATTGGAACTCACATCCGAGCCCTCTAACACATAAGTCAACATCCGGTTGACTTTTCCAACTTAAGCTTCCTTAAACCTTACCAAAATCATTCTGGATTCGATCTGACCAACCCGATACCTGATCGAGGCCTACCCTACACTACTATTGAGCATTGAGAGAGGGTCTAAGTAGCCTTTACCCAATTTAGGGTCGGGATTGATTTTCACAAAGAGCTAGAAGTTGGAGTCGGGTATCTATCCAATTTAGATTTGTGTATGTGTTCCAAATTGCACTTCTAAATATTTTTGGGTTTTTGTTTTACTTCTAATTTTATCAAACTATAATGCTAAATTAAATTAGAATAAGCTAAGAGTAAACTATTGCGAGTTGTTCAAATAGTTTAAAAGGCACTAGGGTAGTTCACCTAGGTGGTCAATTGACGGGTACTTAATTCTAAGGAATGATTGACATATTTGGGGAGTATGATATAACCTTTGCACAATTTTACCCACTCTATACCTCTCGGTGGTTCGAGTGATTTTGTCCGAATTGACTTTCTCAAGACCAAATGAGTTTGCAAATTTGCACAAGCAATCAAGGTTCAAGTCGGGTATTACTCTCTCGAGGTTTAACCCTTTAATTGGGGCTATCAATCTCTTGAATACGCCCCAATTCCTTGTTGGACCAATTTTAGAGACTTAGGCTCTCTTTCTCAAGAAGAGCTCAAGTCAACTAAACATAAACTAGTGTTTGCAACCACTAATTCAACAATTAAATATGAAATTAGCCCATATATCAAACACCCATAATCAATATAGCCCTAAAATACAAGACCCATTAATTACTCACACTAGGGTTGAGTCACAACCCTAGCTTATGGGTCTAGCTACTCATAATTAAAGAAGAAAAACAAGAAATAGATGAAGAAAACTCATATTAATTAATTGTTAAGATTAACTAGAAGATTCAATGTTGAAATGAAGATAAAATTACCCAAAATAGCTAAAATATTCGAAGTCACGAGCGCAGCTATTAGCTAAAACTATCTGATGACCTAAAAATGGGAAAAGAAGCTATTTATACTAAGCTGAAAAATCTAGACAAAAATACCCCTATAGGGCTAGTGCGGACCACACAAAATCACGTGCGGCCGCACTAAGGCTCTTGATATAAAATTCCAGCTCTCTGAATATGGGCAATGCGGACCGTACAGAATCGAGTGCGGCCGCAGTGGCTTCTAGTGTGTTCCACATGAAATGGAGCACGGACCGCATTGGCTTCAATCTCTAAAACTAGCACCTCTCTGATCTTTGGTTCTGCGGACCACACTAAATCGAGTGCGGCCGCAGTGACTTCAGTGTGGACCACATTAAATCTCATGTGGCCGCATTGCTTGTTGGCCTGAAAATCACCTTCTCTGAACCTCACTTGTTCAGACCGCACAGAATGGTGTGTGGCCGCATTGGGCCTGTTTTGCCTGAGCTTTGTCTTGTCTTGATACTTGTGCAAGTTTCACTCCTTTTTGAGCTGATCTTTGACATCTTGTCACTTTGTTGATCAAACCTGCAATCAAGCACAACTTGTGAGCCTTTTGGGACTATTTTGTACAAATTTCTAATCAAAACATAAGCAATAAGGAGTATAAAATGCATCAAAATTCCTAGTTATCAACTCCCCCAAACTTAAGCTTTTGCTTGTCCTCAAGCAAACAAAATAAGACTCACCCCTTAAGGTAAAATCCAAGAAAATTTAGATGTCCTAAAGTGACCACATCTAGCATCAGTTGGGACTAACAATTGCCCTTAATACAAACGAATCATTAACAACACTTAATCTTTCAAACACCATGGATTAAGTGCGACAAAGGAGCATCAAGAGTTGACTCAACACATCAAAGAACTCTTTCTATTACTTTGGTCATTGTGGAACCCAAACTCACACATCCTCAACTCTCCCTAAGCAAACCTTACCTTTAGAATAGTGGCACTCAGAACGAGGTCAATGGAAATTCACTCATCTCTCTCAAGAAAAAGTCACAAGTCCGGCTCTAAGTACCATATGCTTGCCCCTTATGTGAGTCACCACTAATGTAAACTTCATTCAACTCAATATCATATAGGACTTTTGTGGAGACTTAGTAAAGGCTTTTTGTTCATGGTAGGCAATGTTTGGTCTAAGTAGGTTTCATCTTCCCTTAAGCACTTCTTTTGTTTCATTTTGGCACACATTCACTTGACTTTCTGAGTCTTTTCACTTCTTTCTAAGGGGTTAGAGAGACATGCTGTCACTCTTTCTTGTTCATTTCAAATCTTTTCTCCTTTTTCAACTTTCCACACCTTTCATTCTTTGCTTTTCTTGGATCCCTTTTTATTCTCTAACATATTGAACATTCTTTTTGTCTTTTTGCTTTTCTTTCTCTTTCATTGCCTTTACTTTTCTTCATTTTTGTACCCTTTTACCACTTTGTTGAGATCCTCGTCTCTCCCCCCAAACTTATACTTTTTCCATGTGCTAAAGGAAAGATCGGGTGCCAAGAGAGGGTATCTTTTAGAATGGGTAAAGGCTTGTATCATGGTTCTTGAAGGAAAAAGGTCTAAGGCTCAAAAGGCTTGACTAAGGATCTTATCATTGGTAGGTTATGGAAGTGTTCAAGCTATCATTTGGACCAAGGAGAGCCTATAATCATGTCTCAAGTCAAAATTCACTTAGGATTTCGCCTCAACAAATATTCAGGGCAAGTTCTAGACCAATGGCTCGGCACTTGGACTTGCTATGCAATTTCTCACCACACAAGCTATGAGATCACTAAAGATTTGATCACACAATGGTCCCGAAAAATAACTTGATGATTATCGGTCAGCACAAGAGTCTCAAGGTCACGACTTTCACCATCCTAAATACAACAATTTATTTTTGACCATGAGATCAAAGGCAAATGTGCTAGGCCCAAGTGAAGCTTTGCTTGAGGCACCCTTATCACTAACTATTAAAAACAAAAAGAAAACGGACTCAAACCATTAAGAAGGTTGTCACGCCATCCATCATTGGGAAGAGCCACCCGGTTCACACAACTCCACCTTTGGAAAGAACTGTGGCATTAAGAAAACCAAAGGCTTATTGTAAATTTTCAAAACAAGAAGCTACAAACATAAATAAGAAACTAAGAACGAAAAATTGTGGAAAGTAAAACGAATATATACAAAAGGGGATTTGTCGAATATACAATAGATGGGATGAATATGTATAATGTAACATAACTTTATATACAGACCCCAAGTAAAATAAAAGTACTAGGAATGTAACAAAATGTTAAAATTATATACAAACCAAAGATGAAAAACAAAGAAAGCATAAAAACTGTCAAATATATACAATAATTCAAATTCATAAAAGTAGGGCCTACCCCCTCAAATTAAAGCTGGCATTGTCCCCAATGCCAACTAAACTAAATAAGCACCAAAAAGAAAAAGGAAAAAGGATATAGAGACTCCCTATGGCCCGTTTGTCTGCATGGGCTCCTGAGTGGTCCTTGGGTCCTCAATATGCTCGGGAACCTCAGACTGGTTCCCTATGGCCTACTATTCTACTACTGGGACCTGGGCCTGGACAGGCTCCTGAGGTGCATCCTGTTACTGACTGGAGGAGGTCTCCGGTGGGTCTGCCAACTGGATGACTGCATCGTCTGCTCTAGGAATCATCCTCTTCCTCTTGGGATGCCTCTGGGACTACTCTGGCTGGGGATGAGCTGCTGGCACATGATCCTGGAGCAATAAATCCAAAGGCAGTTGGTCTGCCTTCAACCTGTCAACATCAACCCTCAGCTCCTTCACGGACTCTTTGGAAGCCCGCGTCTTCCTCAACTTCTTGTGCTCCCTAAAAGGCTCCTTGAAAGCTTTCCCATGAGAATCCATAGCATCTGTGAGCACTTTCTGAATGTTAAGGATTTTCTTCTGGTTGGCCAGAATCTCCTTGAGGGCATCCTCTATAGACTGCAGGACTTGCGGAGGCAGAGGTGCCGACTAAGCTTCCACTGTAGTAGTGAGTATAGACAACTTGGATGAAGCTGTCTGCATCCAGTTGTTGATGCTGAGAAGAGCCTGGCTCAGTCAGTGTACCGTCACTAGGTAAGCTCGGGAAGAGGGTATCTCAGGATCTGCTGAGGTGGATAGGCCAGGAGGAATGTCTGTGGAGGTGGAGGCAGGCTGAATAGGAGCCACTACCACAACTAGCTCTTCATACTGGCCAGTTAGAGCAGTGGTTGTTCCCTTGAAATTCTTGCTATTTGGGTTGTCATCACCCTGCATGACATACTACGAGAACGGGGCCTTTGTCTTGTCCTTTATATCAAATGGCCTCTTGTCAACCTTGAGGTCCCTGAAGTACATGGTCAAAAAGATTAGGAAAACGTAATTTATGTCACCCTCACGGACTACCTGAGTGATCACCCGAGACATAACATTCCCGACATTTATCGGGTACCCCGCCATGATCGATGCCACCAAAACAGCCCGGTGAAGAGGGAGGGAGTTGTGATGAGTAGTGGATTCCAATCTGCTGCACACAAATGTTTCTCACCCTTTGGTTTCGAAATTCAGACTTCTTCTCAAAATTTTCACTCCCGCATTTAGCCAATCGGGGGTGGTACCTGGGATTGCCACATACTGAGCCAACCAGGGACGGACCTCCTCACCTAATTCCATCTTTGCCATATACAGTGCCTCATCCTCCTCATCAAAGCCGAGGTAATCATTTATTATTTTCCTGTCAAAAAACACCTTCAGATTTCGCACCTTGGTCACTTTTGTACCCTTTTTGATGTGGGCAACATTGGTATAAAATTCCTTGACCAAGTGCTCATTGGCCTCTACACACTCTCCCAAAAAGTACTCCTAGCCAACTCTCTCCCTAAACTGCCTCCTTACATTGGGATTGTGAGGTAATAAGTCTCTATCAACAAAGCTCCTCTCCGGGATCAACTTCCTCACCGGCCACCATTCCCTAAATTTGTGGTATGCTACCTCGCTCACAAACAGGTCTTGCCACACCTCCGGTTTCCTTGTTCTTGCAACACCTCCCACTTGAGGTTCACCTCCTTCTCCTACTTATCCTACTACCCCTTCTCCCCCTTCTTCCTCATCGTCCCCTACTGCACCCTCTTCGGATAATGAAGTTGTGGGAGAGGTAGAGTATTCCCCACTACCTTCAGCTGAGTCTTCAGACAACCCAGAAGATACATTCACTAACGCTTGGGCAGTGGGGGAAGGTGGAAGAGTGTCTCTTAACCTGTTCCTCTCCGGCCAGTCAGGGATGTAATCTGGCACGGAGTCTAAAGAGATCTCCCGGGAGGGCTCGTACTCACTCCTTGACATGTCAATGGCTCTATCAGCCGCTTAAATCAGCTTCCTTGTGTTTTTAATATTTTGCCGAGCTTGAGTAGTCAGTCTTATCATTTTCTGTTTCCCTCCCCTGGAGGATTCTCCTCTACCTAGTTGTTTAGATCCCTTTCCTATTTGTTTCACCATTGTCTGCAAACACAATCCATTAGGCTTGTTAGTATCAGTAGAAGCAATTAAGAGCAGAGTTGCAGAAAAGAAGAAGTTGCAAACAGTTACAGAGGCTACACAGTACGAACCACACAAAATGTAGTACGGCTGCATAGAGGTCTATGTGGACCGCACAAAATGGTAGTGCGGTCCGCACAAAGGTGGGGTTCAGACTACCCACTCCTTGTATCCAGGCAGCGCGGACCGCACAAAATGTAGTGCGGACACACAGGGACCAATGCGGACCACACAAAATATAGTGCGACCACAGTCCCCAAAGATCAGATTTCAGGGCTTTCAGCAATGCGATCCACACAGAATGTTATTGCGGACCGCACAAAGGCATCGCGGACCGCACAAAATCGACCCGGTCTGCACTGAGTGCCCAACTGCGACACTAACTTAGGGTTGTTGAAATTATGATTTTAAGTCCACTTTTACACCTAGTAAAGGTCCCTAAGTGTTTGCCCAGTGATTTTAACTACCTAACTCAACTTTAATCAAGAAATCAACTACCCTAACCTAACCAATTGAAGAAAATATGGGAAGAAAAGAATAATAGACAAGAAAACAAAAAGTAAAGGAAGAATAACAAAATTGAAACAACTAAAAAGAAGGTGATGTTACTATATGTGAGAAGAATGAAAATGAACAATTCCAAGCAGTTAAGTGCGACTAAAAGAACAGATGAACAATGATTTATAAGTTCTGAGAGTCAAGAGATCGAAAAGTGTAACAGGAGGGCCTCAAGCCCTATTTATAGAAAAGGACGTGGGGCCCAGTCTTACCAACCCAGTGCGGACCACACAGAATGGATTACGGTCTGTACCACATAACTTGTTTCAAGTTTGAGAAGGCAACCCACTGCGGTCCGCACAAAATGCCATGCGACCGTAGTGGTCCACCGCGGACCGCACAAAATGTAATGCGGTTGCGGTGGCAAACTTCAGAGAGTTGGACATTTCATCTTTCACCAGTGCGGTCCGCACTAAATGTAGTGCATCTGCATTGACAACTTCAGAGACCTGAACACTTTTTCCACTATGTCCTACACTGTATCAACACAATCCTGTAGCATCTCACAACCAAATAGTCCAAAAATCAATCCTATACTACAATTAAAATCAAATAAAAACAAGAAGAAAGACACATGGGTTGCCTCCCAAGAAGCGCTTGATTTAACGTTGCGGCATGACGCAGGTTACCATCAAATCATTTGAGGTAAGGAAGTGCCACCATATGGCTGTCATCAATTTTTCCCAAGTAGTGCTTGACCCTATGCCCATTCACTCTGAAAACTTCACCATTTTTGTTCTTTAAATCAAGAGCACCAAACGGGGTCACACACACCACTTCAAAAGGTCCACTCCATTTTGACTTGAGCTTTCCCGGAAACAGACGTAACCGAGAATTGAACAAGAGAACCAAATCGCCCACTTTGAACTCCTTGCTACGAGCATATTTATCATGAATGTACTTCATCTTGTCCTTGTACAAGGACAAACTGGAGTAGGCATGGAATCGGAATTCATCAAGTTCATTAAGCTGCTCCATACGAAGATTAGCTACAACATCCCATTCAAGATTTAGCTTCCTCAAAGCCCACATGGCCTTGTGCTCTAACTCAACCGGTAGATGGCAAGCTTTCCCAAACACCAACCGATACGAAGACATACCAATCAGAGTCTTGTAAGCAGTCCTATAAGCCCATAGAGCGTCATCCAACTTCTTTGACCAATCGGTCCTATTTGCATTTACCGTCTTTGACATATGCTTTTGATTTCCCTATTGGAGACTTCAACTTGACCACTCGCTTGAGGATGATATGGAGTGGAAACTTTGTGATTGACACCATACTTTGCAAGCAAAGTGTTGAAAGCTCTATTGCAAAAATGAGACCTCCCATCACTTATGATTGTACGAAGAGTACCAAACCTTGTAAAAATGCTCTTCTAGAGAAATGCAACAACACTTCAGGCCTCATTATTGGGCAAAGCCACGGCTTTAACCCACTTTGAAACATAGTCCACCGCCATAAGAATGTATGTGTTCCCACATGAGCTAACAAATGGGCCCATAAAATCAATGCCCCATACATAAAAAATATCAACCTCAAGGATGGTGTTGAGAGGCATCTTATCTTTCTTCGAAATTCCACCCGCTCTTTGGCATTCGTCGCATCTCTTTACAAAATCACCCGCATTTTTGAACAAAGTTGACCAATAAAACCCACAACTAAGAACTTTGGAAGCCGTCCTCGCCCCGCCATGATGGCCACCATAGGAAGAGGAATGACAAGCCTTCAAGATACTCAATTGCTCTTCATCCGGGACACACCTTCGGATCACACCATCCATGCAAATCTTGAACGAGTACGGCTCATCCCAATAGAAATTCAAACTATCCTGCTTGGGCTTCTTCCTTTGGTTAGAAGAGAGCTCACACGGGATTATACCAGTCACAAGGAAATTAGCAGCATCGGCAAACCATGACATATCATTCATCGACACCGAAAGGAGTTGTTCTTTGGGAAATGAATCATTGATCTCTAGGCCGTCACAAGGCCTCCCCTCCTCCTCCAAGCGGGACAAGTGGTCCGCCACTTGGTTCTCACTACCATTCCGGTCCACAATCTCCAAATCAAACTCTTGAAGTAACAAGACTCATCACATCAGTCTAGCTTTGGAGTCCTTCTTCGTTATCAAGTACCAGAGTGCGGCATGGTCGGTATGAATAATAACCTTAGCACCCATAAGATACGGCCGGAATTTTTCCATTGCGAACACAATAGCCAAAAGTTCTTTCTCGGTCACCATGCAGTTCACTTGAGCATCATTCATTGTCTTGCTCACATAGTACACCAGATGAAACATTTTGTTCACTCTTTGACCCAAAAACGCCCCAATCGCAACATCGCTTGCATCACACATGAGCTCAAAGGGCAAGCTCCAATTAGGCATGGTAATGATAGGAGTGGTGGTCAACTTATGCTTGAGAAGTTCAAAGGCTTGCATACATTTTTCATCAAACACGAACTTAGCATTTTTTTTCCAACAACTTGCATAAGGGATTCACTACCTTCGAAAAGTCTTTGATAAATCTCCGGTAGAACCCCGCATGCCCATGAAAACTTCAAACTCCCTTGACAGATGTAAGGGGAGCCTTGAAATCACATCAATTTTTCTTTGTCTACCTCAATACCATGCTTCGAAATTTTATTCCCAAGAACTATCCCTTCTTCCACCATAAAGTGGCATTTCTCCCAATTGAGGACAAAATTGGTTTCTTCACAACGGGCCAAAACTCAAGATTCTTCAAGCACTCATCAAATGAATCCCGCACAACACTAAAGTCATCCATGAACACCTCCAAAATGTCTTCCACCATATCGGTGAAGATGGCCATCATACACCGCTGAAATGTAGTCGGTGCATTACACAACCCAAAAGGCATCCTAGAAAAGGCAAATGTACCATATGGACAAGTGAATGTGGTCTTCTCCTGATCTTCCGGAGCAATCAAGATTTGGTTGTACCCAGAATACCCATCCAAGAAACAGTAGAAGGCACGCCCAGCAAGTCGGTCTAACATCTGATCAAAAAAAGGTCAAGGAAAGTGATCCTTGTGGGTCACTTTATTCAACTTCTGGTAGTTCATGCATACCCTCCAGCCGGTGACAGTTCTTATAGGAATCAACTCATTTTGTGAATTTGTAACCACGGTCATGCCACCATTCTTCGGTACACATTGCACCGGTGAAGTCCAAGAGCTATCAGAGATAGGGTACACAACCCCGTCATCCAACCACTTGATCACCTCCTTTTTCACAACTTCTTGCATTGCCTCATTCAACCTCCTTTGATGCTCCAAGGAGGGCTTTGCATCATCTTCCAGAATAATCGTGTGCATACAGAATGTGGGGCTTATCTCTCGAATATCAGCTAAAGTCCATACAATTGCCTTTTTCCACTTTTGAAGCATCGCCAATGTGGAATCGACCTCCATGTTAGTAAGGCAAGAAGAAAGAATAACTGAAAAAGTAGAATTTGAGCCTAAGAACTCATACTTGAGGTGTGTAGGCAGTGGTTTCAACTCCAACACCGAAGGCTCCTCAATTGACGATTTTGTAGGTGGAGTCTTTCTATTCTCGAGATCCAAAGATAATTTCCTAGGCTCATAAGAATAAGAGCCCATCCCATGTAAAGCATTCACACACTCAACTCGGCTTGTATCATCATTGACATCAAGGTTTAATAATACGGCCTCCAATGGGTCCTCCACATTGATCATTGCACTGGTGTCATCAATGATCACTGTTGTGATGAGGTCCACAAAAGAGCACACCTCGGTGCTGTTGGACTGCTTCATTTATTTGCACACATGAAAGACCACCTTTTCATCACCTACCCAGAAGGTGAGTTCCCCTGCTTCCACATCGACTAAGGCCTTCCCCGTAGCAAGGAAAGGTCTTCCCAATATGATAGGAACTTCATAGTCCACCTCGCAGTCCAAGATCACAAAGTCAGCTGGCAAGATAAATTTGTCCACTCGGACAAGCACATCATCAATAATACACAATTGTCTCTTAATCGATCTATCTGCCATTTGTAACCTCATGGAAATCGGCCTAGGTTGCCCAATACCCAAGGTTTTAAAAACTGAGTAGGGCATCAAATTGATACTAGCCCCCAAATCATATAGAGCCTTGGCAAAATCTGCACTTCCAATGGTGCAAGGAATGGTGAAAGCACCGGGATCTTCAAGCTTCGGGGCCATTGAATGCACTATAGCACTAACTTGGTGAGTCATCTTTATAGTTTCACAATCTATGGACCGCTTCTTTGTAACCAAGTCCTTCATGAATTTAGCATAGCCCGACATTTGTTCAAGAGCCTCCACCAAAGGCACATTAATGAATAAGCTCTTCATCATGTCAATGAACGTTTTTAACCGATTCTCATTTTTCTGCTTCGCGAGCCTTTGAGGATAAGGTGGAGGTGGCCTTGGCAAAGGAACCTTGGCTTTAGGCACAACCGGCTCCGGCATATCTATTATGTGTTCCCTAGACGAGTTCACATCATTTTGAGTTTCCACCTCGACATCTTGAATATCAATCCTCACTTCTTCATTCACATTTTCATCAATCACATTCTCAACCACCAAAGGAACGTCATCTTCTTGCAACTCAACATCATCACTCAAAACTTGCTTTTGCTTGGAGGCATTCACATCACCGCCTCGTCCACTCCTTGTAGTTACCTCCATCACATGATTGTTCCCACCCTTCGGGTTCATTACCGTATCACTTGGTAGAGCACCCTTAGGGCGTGTATTCAAGGACTGAGAGATTTGGCCTAACTGCACCTCTAAGTTTCTAATAGAGGTATTGTGGGAAGCCCATTGAGCATCCGAATCCGCATTCTTCTTCATCATCTGTTCGAACATCATTTCAATTCTACCCATATCATTGCTAGAATAACTAGGACCTTGGGATGGAAATGGGGGTGGATTGTTCGGTTGTTGGTACATTGGGAGCCTTTGAAAGCCTTGCCCTCGGTTTCCTTGGTTTCTATTGTTCCATCCACCTTAATTGTTATTGCCACCCCAATTGTTGTTATTACCATTCCAATTTCCTTGGTTGCTTTGATTATTGTTGTGATTGCCCCAGTTGTTGTTTTGGTTGTTGTTCCCCCAATTACCATTGCCTTATTGTTGATTGCCCCAATTGCCTTGAGGTTTCCATTGTTGTTGGTTGGCAGAGTTACCCCGTTGGCCTTGATAATTATTCACGTATTGAACCTCTTCACTTTGTTCATCATAACCATCATTTTGAAATCCACCACAATCATTGTCAAATTGCTCAGAATTCCCTTGGTTTTGTTTCCCTCTTTGCCTTCTTTTGTTGACAAGCATATTGAAACTCTCCATGGCATTCACTTGGCGAGGATTTTGAACTTGTTGCAACTGTGCCTTTGTGAGTTGGTTCATAGTAGTTGTCAGCTCAGCTATAGCCTGCCCATGATCATGTAATTCCTTATGCAAATGAGTGACCATGGGGTCACCTTGGGGCACATTGTCTCCACTTTGCCACGCAGAAGAAGTGTTAGCCATCTCGTCAAGAATATCACATGCCTCATCATACGACAGCTTCATAAAGTTTCCCCCAACAAGTTGGTTCACTATACATTGGTTTGTTGTATTAATACCCCGGTAGAAGGTTTGTTGGATCATCGACTCGGTCACATCATTGTTGGGGCATTCTTTCACCATTGTTCTATAACTCTTCCAAATCTCATGCAAAGGTTCCGTGGGCTCTTGCTTGAAAGCCAATATCTCCTTTCGCAATGCCACCATATGCATGAACCTGTCCGCCAACTCATCCCAAGTAGTGATGGAATGGTTGGGAAGTTGCTTGAGCTAATCCAATGCCTTCCCTCTAAGTGAGAATGGGAAGAGTCTCAACCTAAGAGCATCCTCAGACACATTAGTCTGCTTGCTCCCTCAATATGTATTTGCGAACCCCTTGAGATGTTTGTAAGCATTTTGATTTGTAGCTCCCGTGAAATACCCACGCTGCTCTAGTAAGGTCAACATCACATTGGTTATTTGAAAATTGCCCGCCCGGATTCGGGGTGGGAAAATAGCACTTGCATACCCTTGGTTCAGAAGCACTCTGGGAGCCACTCTTGGAGGTGGCGGAGGAGGTTCTGGAATATTGTCATTAACATTAGCATTGGCCTGGCAGCCTCTACGTTGTCCTTGAAGTACAAGAGGCACCTCATCATCTCTGACATCATCTACCTCCTCCCCCGCAATCACATTTTCAAGAGGGTCATTAGCATTGTTCGCTGCCATTTGGTACCTAAGTTGTGACACAACCAAGTTAGTAACAAAGAAGGAAAGAAGAACAATACACAAAACTAGCTAGATAGATAGCCAAAACCGTTAGCTCCCCGGAAACGGCGACAAAAAGTGATCGAGGCCTACCCTGCACTACTATTGAGCAGTGAGAGAGGGTCGAAGCAACTTTTACCTGATTTAGAGTCAGGATTGATTTCCACAGAGAGCTAGAAGTTGGAGTCGGGTATCTATCTAATTTAGAGTTGTGTATGTGTTCCAAATTGCACTTCTAAACATTTTAGGGTGTTTGTTTTACTTCTAATTTTATCAAACTACAATGCTAAATTAAACTAGAATAAGCTAAGAGTAAACTATTGTGAGTTGTTCAAATAATTTAAAAGGCACTAGGGTAGTGACTTTCACCTAGGTGGTCAATTGACGGGTACTTGATTCTAAGGCATGATTGACATATTTGGGGAGTATGATATAACCTTTGCACAATTTTATCCACTCTACACCTCTCGGTAGTTCGAGTGATTTTGCCCGAATTGACTTTCTCAAGACCAAATGAGTTTGCAAATTTGCACAAGCAATCAAGGTTCAAGTTGGTATTACTCTCTCAAGGTTTAACCCTTTAATTGGGGCTATCAATATCTTGAATACGCCTCAATTCCTTGTTGGACCAATTTTAGAGACCTAGGCTCTCTTTCTCAAGAAGAACTCAAGTTAACTAAACACAATTGCAACCACTAATTCAGCAATTAAACATAAAATTAGCCCAAATATCAAACACCCATAATCAATCTAGCCCTAAAACACAAGACCCGTCAATTACCCACACTAGGGTTGAGCCACAACCCTAGCTTATGGGTCTAGCTACTCATAATTAAAGAAGAAAAACAAGAAATAGATGAAGAAAAACTCATATTGATTAATTACTAAGATAAACTAGAAGATTCAATGTTGAAATGAAGATAAAATTGCCCAAAATAGCTAAAATATTCGAAGTCACGAGCGCAGCTCTCAGCTAAAACTATCTGATGACCTAAAAAGAGGAAAAGAAGCTATTTATACTAAGATGAAAGATCTAGACAAAAATACCTCGGCGAGGCTAGTGCGGACCGCACAAAATCACGTGCGGCCGCACTAAGGCTCTTGACATACAATTCCAGCTCTCTGAACTCGGGCAATGCGGACCGTACAGAATCGAGTGCAGCTGCGGTGGCTTCTAGTGCGGTTCACATGAAATGGAGCGCGGACCGCATTGGCTTTAATCTCCAAAACTGGCACCTCTATGATCTTTGGCTCTGCGGACCGCACTAAATCAAGTGCGGCCGCAGTGACTTCAGTGTGGACCGCATTAAATCTCATAAGGCTGCATTACCTGTTGGCCTGGAAATCATCTTTTCCGAACTTCACTTGTGCAGACCGCACAGAATGGTGTGTGGCCGCATTGGGCCTGTTTTGCCGGAGCTTTGTCTTGTCTTGGTACTTGAGCAAGTTTCACTCCTTTTTGAGCTGATCTTTAACATCTTGTCACTTTGTTGATCAAACCTGCAATCAAGCACAACTTGTGAGCCTTTTGGGATTATTTTGTAGAAATTTCTAATCAAAACATAAGCAATAAGGAGTATTAAATGCATCAAAATCCCTAGTTATCAATACCACATAACACGGATAAACAAAGCATAAAGAAGCAGAAATGGGGGAAACAGAGCGGTAACTCATGAGACGATTGGTCGGGTCGTCACATCCTCCCCAACTTAAATAAACGTTCGTCCTCGAACGAGTCAAGAAACATACCTGAAGCCTCAAACAGGTGCAGATATCTACTCCGCATCTCCCGCTCGGTCTCCCAGGTATCCTCCTCCACGGGCCGACCTTTCCACTGCACTTTCACTGAAGCTATATCCTTTGACCTCAACTTTCGAACCTGACGACCCAAAATAGCTACTGGCTCCACCTCATAGGTTAAATCATCATCCAATTGAACCGTGCTGAAATCCAAACATGAGACGGATCCCCAATATACTTCCGGAGCATAGAAACATGAAATACCGGATGCACACTCGACAAGATGGGTGGCAAAGCAAGCTCATAAGACACCACCCCAATCCTCTGAAGCACCTCAAAAGACCCAATGAACCGTGGACTCAATTTCCCTTTCTTCCCAAATCTCATAACACTCTTCATGGGCGAAACCTTCAACAGAACCTTTTCACCAACTATGTAGGACACATCTCGAACCTTCCTGTCAGCATAACTCTTCTGCCTCGACTGCACTGTACGAAGCCTCTCCTGAATCACCTTCACCTTCTCCAAAGCATCCTGCACCAAATCTGTCCCCAATAGCCTAGCCTCACCGAGCTCGAACCAACCAACTGGAGATCTACACCGTCTCCCATACAAAGCCTCATATGAAGTCATCTGAATACTCGACTGGTAGCTGTTGTTATAAGTAAACTCTGCGAGCAGTAGAAACCGATCCCATGACCTTCCGAAATCAATGACACAAGTACGCAACATGTCCTCCTATATCTGAATAGTGCGCTCGGACTGCCCGTCCATCTTAGGGTGAAAAATTGTGCTCAACTCAACCTGAGTACCCAACTCTCGCTGCACAAACCTCCAAAACTACAAAGTAAACTGAGTGCCCCTGTCTGAAATGATGGAAACGGGGACACCATCTAAACGAACAATCTTCCGGATATAGATCTCCGCCAACCGCTCTGAAGAATAGGTAGTACACATAGGAATGAAGTGCGCGAACATTGTCAGCCGGTCCACAATCACCCAAATAGCATCGAACTTTCTTAAAGTTCGTGGAAGTCCAACAACAAAGTCCATAGTGATCCTCTCCCACTAATTGAGACACCTGAGCCACAAATCCCATAATGTCTTTCTTCATTCTTCTCCACCAATAGTGCTGCCTCAAATCCTTATACATCTTCGCGGCACCCGGACAAATGGAATACTGCGAGCTATGGGCCTCCTCCAATATCAACTCATGAAGCCCATCCACATTGGGCATACAAATCCGGCCCTGCATCCTCAACACCCCATCATCACCAATGGTTACATCTCTGTCATCATCATGCTGAACTCTGTCCTTAAGGACAAGCAAATGCGGATCATCATACTGGCGCTCTCTGATGCGATCATATAAGGAAGACCGAGAAACCACACATGTCAATACCCGACTGGGCTCCAAAATATCTAACCTCACGAACCGATTGGCCAAGGCCTGAACATCAACTGCAAGAGGTCTCTCCCCAACTGGGATATATGCCAAACTCCCCATACTCACCGTTTTTCGGCTCAAAGCATCGACTACCACATTGGTCTTTCCCGGACGATACAATATGGTAATATCATAATCCCTAAAAAACTCCAACCACTTTCGCTGCCTCATGTTGAGATCCTTCTGCTTGAACAAGTGCTGGAGGCTACAATGATTAGTGAACACCTCACAAGACACACCATACAAGTAATGCCTCCAAATCTTCAACGAGTGAACTATGACAGTCAACTCCAAATCATGAACGGGGCAGTTCTTCTCATGGGGCTTCAACTGACGAGAAGCGTAAGCAATAACTCTACCCTCCTGCATCAAAATACAGCCAATACCAACTCTCGAAGCATCATAATACATGGTATATGAACCTGAAGCTGATGGAAAAACCAACACTGGAGCTGTGGTCAAAGCTGTCTTTAGCTTTTGAAAGCTCTCCTCACAATCGTCTGACCATACAAATGAAACCCCCTTTTGAGTCAACTTGGTCAAGGGCGATGTGATAGATGTGAATCCCTGAACAAACCGGCAATAATAGCCTTCCAACCCAAGAAAGCTATGAATCTCTGTGGCTGAGGATGGTCTGAGCCAACTCTGAACCGCCTCTATCTTCTTCAGATCAACCTGAATACCCTCGCTGGACACCACATGCCCCAAGAAAGCCACTGAACTGAGACAAAACTCACACTTGGAGAATTTTGCATAAAGCTTCTCCTCCCTCAATATCTGCAACACAACTCTCAAATGCTCTGCGTGCTCCTCCTAACTACACGAATACACCATAATATCATCAATGAAGACTATGACAAACGAGCCGAGATAATGCCGGAACACGCTGTTCCATCAAATGCATAAATGCTGCTGGGGCATTGGTAAGCCCAAAAGACATCACCAAGAACTCATAATGACCATATCGGGTCCTAAAAGCCATCTTAAGAATATCCGAGTCCCTGATCTTCAACTGGTAATAACCTGAACGGAGTTCAATCTTGGAGAACACTCTCGCTCCCTGAAGCTGGTCGAATAAATCATCAAAGCGAGGCAAATGATACTTGTTCTTAATTGTTACCTTGTTCAATTGCCTATAATCGATGCACATCCTTATAGTGCCATCCTTTTTTTTCACAAATAGAATCGGCGCACCCCAAGGTGACACACTAGGCCGAATGAACCCTTTATCAAGGAGTTCCTGAAGCTTCTATTTTAACTCCTTCAACTCCACTGGTGCCATACGATACGATGAAATAGAAATGGGCTGAGTGACCAGCACCAAGTCGATACCAAAATCAATATCCCTGTCCGATGGCATTCCCGGCAGGTCTGTAGGAAACACATCAGGAAAATCCCTCACAACTGGAATAGAATCAATATTGGGAGTCTCAACACCGACATCCCTCGCAAAGGCTAGATGCGAAAGACAACCCCTCCTAACCATATACTGGGCTTTTAAGAAAGAGATCACTCTACTAGGAACATAATTAGTCACACCTCGCCACTCGATCCGTGGCACCTGGCATAGTCAATGTGATTGTCTTAGCATGACAGTCCAGAATAGCACGACACGAAGATAGCCAATCCAAGACCAATACATCAAAATCTACCATACACAATAATAAAAGGTCCACACGGGTCTCCAGACCCCTAATAGTCACCACACACGACTGGTACACACGGTCTACAACAACAGTATCACCCACCGGGGTAGATACATGAACAGGTGAAGCAAGAAACTCACAGGGCATACCCAAATAACGAGCAAAGTATGATGACACATAAGAAAAGGTGGAACCGGGATCAAATAATACAAAGGCATCTCTGTGGCAAACTAAGACAATGCATGTAATAACAACATCTGAAGTAATAGCATTGGGTCTGCCTAGAAGAGCATAGAAACAGGCCTGACCGCCACCTGATCAACCTCCCCCTCTGGAGGACCCCTAATTGACTAACCTTCACCCCTAGCTGGCTGGGCGGGTGGTGGTGAAGTAACTGGCGGTGAGGCCGATAACTGACCCCTCTGCTGAGATGAACTAGCAAGGCGACGAGGACAATGCCTCCACATATGACCCATCTCTCCGCACTCATAACAACTCCCAAGTGCTGGAGAAGGGGACTAAAGGGAACCCCTCGCACCAGAGTGACTAGCAGATGCACTCGGCATAGAAAAGCCCTGAACTGATGGAGCACGGGTCGAACTCTGAGCTGGAACGACACTAAGTGATGACTGGCCCTGCTGAGAACTGTGATAACCATGACCCAACAACGTCCCACGATAACCTGGGCAAGCTGGCTGAGCCTGCCTGAATGGACAGCCTTTGCCGTGCTGAAACTGACCTCTCAATGAAGCACCAGTATAACTACCAGATCCTCGAGGCTACTTGGCCTCCCTCTCCTCTCGCTCCTGGCGACAAACAGACTCAATCTCACGGGCGATATCCACAACCTGCTCGAAAGTAGCACCAGTCACCCTCTCTCTGGTCATGAGAATACAAAGTTGGTAAGTGAGACCATCAACAAACCTTCCAATCCTCTCTCGATCTGTCGGAACCAACCAGATGGCATGACGAGCTAATTCGGAGAACCTTAACTCATACTGTGACACAGTCATCTCCCCCTGACGCAACCACTCAATCTGTCTGCGCAGCTCCTCTTTGCGGGACTGCGGCACATACTTCTCCAGAAAGAGAATGGAGAACTGTTGCCAGGTAAGGGGTGCTGCACCAATACGCCTACGCCTCTCAAAATCCTCCCACCAAGTGAAGGCAACTCCAAAAAACTGATAGGTAGTGAAAGTGACCCTGCTGGTCTCCAGAATACCTGTTGTACGAAGCATCCTCTAACACTTGTCCAAAATGCCCTGGGCATCCTCGCCCTCTGCACCACTAAAGGTCGGAGGCTGAAGTCTACCAAACCTCTCCAACCTACACTGCTCGTCCTCTGGCATGACAGGAACTACATAGTCCTGAGCAGCTGCAACCGGCTGGGCTGGATGCGCCCCCGTCATCTGAAGTCCCTAAACGACCTGCTCAGGTGTGCGAGCGGCGGGAGTTTGATTGCCTCCCCCGGACTGAGAAGTAGCTGCGGTTGTAGTGGCTAAAACCGCCTGAGCAAGGCCAGTGCAAACTGATAAGATCTGAGCCAAGGCCCCCTGAAGACCCGGAATAACAATGGGCACAGCTGGTGCCTGAGCTGGTACTGCTGGAGCGTCCAAAATTGGGACCTGATCCTGAACTGGGGCAAATGGTGGATTTTGCAGGTGCTGCCCTAGCTGCTCTACCCCTACCACGACCACAGCCGCATCCTCGGCCTCTAGTGGCCATAGCTGGTAGTACTGGTGGTCGTCCATCCTGACCGGTAGCGTGTGTCCTCACCATCTGTGAGAGAATAAAATAATAGAAGTTTAGTACTCGGATCAACAAATTCGCACGACAAGATTTTCAACAATATGAAGTTTTTCCTAAAGGTTCTGCAGCCTCTCGAGGATAAATACAGATGTCTCTGTACCGATCCACGAGACTCTACTAAACCTGCTCATGACTCGTGAGACCTATGTAACCTAGGCTCTAATACCAACTTGTCACGGCCCTAAACCCGGACCCGGTCATGATGGCGCCTCTCATGAAGACAAAGCCAACCGACACTTCTCATTTTCCAATTATTAACAGTTAATCGTTAAGAAACAGTCTAAACATGAATAGATAAACCAATGTTTAAGCAAATGATAGAATAATACGCGGAATACAGCCTAAACACAGCCCAATACCGGGGTGTCACAAGTCACGAGCATCTAACAACATGGGATATTCCAAAGCAACTACAAAGTCCAATACAGAAAACCAAAAACAGGAAGGAATAAGATAGGGAAGAGCTGTGGGCTGCGAACGCCAATAGCTACCTAGAGACTACTCGGATCCGCTTGAGTCGGAAATGATCAACACTCGGGAGCAGGACCAGCTACGCCTGAATTTGCACATAGGGTGCAGGGAGTAAAGTGAGTAATCCAACTCAGTGAGTAACAAATGTAATTAAATATTGAAAGTAAGAAATCACGTAAGGCACAAAACATACTATAATGAAGCAGTAAATCAGTGAAAGATAGATGAAAACCCTTTAACTCAAATGTAATTTCATGAAAGACCTTTTTCAACTATTAAGCAGGTAATTGATAGGCAATTAAGGAAAAATAAACACACAGAAGTTCGCCCCTTGGGCACAGTATCAACAAATTCACCCTTCCGGTAGCATCTCAGAACAGTACTAGCCCCTCGGGCTCAATCTCATATCACAATGGGTACCCACGCTCACTGGGGTTTGCAGACTCCTGGAGGGGCCCCTTACGGCCCAAGCGCAATATCAAGTCATCTCGTGGCATCATCACTAGGCTCTCGGTCTCATATCAATCAAGTCACCTCGTGGCGTACACATTTCAGGCCCTCGGCCTCAAATCAATATCAGTGTTTCCTCACAACATAGGCCCTCGGCCCTACTCAATCAAAAATCCTCACAAGTCACTCGGGCAATAGTAAAACAGTGTTTCTCAGCCCAATTATCAATTAAGAGATCATTTAGGTATTAAACTGAATAAGCATGGCTGAGTATGAAAACAATGGAAAAATAACATGACTGAGTTCAAGTATAAAGTCAAAACAGTGAGGAAATATCAATAAAAATCCCTGAAGGATTCAAATAGTTGGCACGAAGCCCAAATATGGCATTCAACCCAAATAATGATGATAGCAAATAGATTTCAGTCAACTACGTGGTAAAATCATCAATCGGGACGGACCAAGTCACAATCTCCAATAGTGCACAACCCCACGCTCATCATCAAGTGTGTGCCTCACTTCAATATAGCACTACGATGTGCAATCCGGTGTTTCAAACCCTCAGAACATCATTTGTAATCATTACTCACCTCGAACTGGTCAAATATCTAGCTCGCGACGCCTTTGCCCCTCGAATCGGCATCCACTCATGTCGAATCTATCCAAAATCAGAACGAGGACGTCAAAAATAGGCTAAGGGAATGAAGCCCAAGCGAAGACAATCAATATATGACACAAATCCCGAAATTACCCAAACCCGACCCCGGGCCCACATTTCGGAATTCAAATTTTTTTTACATCAATAGATTCCTTATCTCCCCACGAGTTCATATATATCAAAAGTTCTGAAATCCGACCTCAAATGGTCTATCAAATCCTCAATCAAAGGTCTCCAATACTAAGCCCTAGTTTTCCCAATTTTCACCATTAATTTCCATAATTTCTAGCTCTAATCGTCCAAAAAAAGCATCAAAGCCGAGATAAAAATGGTGAAATAGCTCAAAATTCGCGAAGGCCACAATTTATACTTTCTGCCCAGACATTTCACATCAGCGGCCAAATTACAGCTTCTGCGGTACCGCATATGCAGCCAACTAACTGCTTCTGTGGTTCCTCACTTAACGGCTAAAACCGCTCCTGCGATCAACCTTCCGCACCTGCGCCTTCGCAGGTGACAACTCCTCAATAATCCGCTTCTACGGTTCCTCTTCCGCATGTGCGGCGTCGCACCTGCGGTGCCCAATCTGCAGGTGCGAAAATACCAGAAGCAGCAAATTCAGCAGCTGCAACAAAGTTTCAAACTCCCCGTCAAACATCCAAAATCACCCCGAGGCCCTCGGGACCTCAACCAAAAGTACAAACATATTCCAATATCTTATTAAAACTTGTATCAATCTTCAAAACACCTCAAAACAATATCAAATCAACCAAAACGCATCGGATTCAAGCCAAACTTTCTAAAATCTTGCGAATTCCACTTTTGATCAAAAACCCAACCAAACCACGTCCGAATGACCTGAAATTTTGCACATTCATCCCAAATGACCCAACGGAACTACTGCGACTCTCGGAATTCCATTCCGACCCCTATATCAAAATCTCGCCTACCAACCGGAAATCACCAAATTATCAACTTCGCCAATTCAAGCCTAAATCTACTCCGAACCTTCAAAACTCATTCCGATCACACTCCTAAGTCTCAAATCACCTCTCGAAGTTATCCGAACCACCGGAACTCACATCCGATCCCTCAGACACATAAGTCAACATCCGGTTGACTTTTTCGACTTAAGCTTCCTTAAAAGAGACTAAATGTCTCAAACCTTACCAAAATCATTTCGGATTCGATTCGACCAACCCGATACCACATAACACAAATAAACAAAACATAAAGAAGCAGAAATGGGGGAAATGGGGCGGTAACTCATGAGATGACTGGCCGGGTCGTCACACCATCGCAACCGCAAGCAAATACAACAAGTGTCGCGCGCACCAACAACACTGCGCGCAGACCCTGACCCGAGAGATAAAGCTGCTGCCAACAGGCTTGTTTCTACCTTGTTGTAAACTAAGTCCTTTTCATTGTGATTGTAGAGTAGTTTTACTTCATTTTCATTCAGTGTGTTTCTCTAACTTAGCTAAGGTCAAGTCATGTAACTTTGGTTTATTTTTTTAAGCATTATTAGGAGGGATCAAACAATTAACATTTTCAAGCAATCATATCTTTGTACATGTATCTCTCCTCCTCGACACCGCATCATTTTGTAATAGCCTTCATTCATCAATACAGTCATCAGCTTTCATTCACAATTGCTCATTTCAGTTCTCTCAATTGTTCACGATATTGATTTTTCCGTACGACACTGACAATCTAGTTTAGCGTACGGAGGGGACCTCTTTGTCGGAAAACTCTTCGTGTTTCCAGTCAAAGAGGGGCAGCTGTAAGCACGTGATTTTTGACCCTCCCCGAGGATTTTCACATTTTTTTAGCATAAATATGTAATTGGGTCTAATATAGCCATTTTAACTATTTTTACTTTATTTCGTTGCAAAAAGAAAAATCACAAAAAATACATATATAAATTTTAGTTTATGTATTTCTCATAAACTTGAAAAAATACAAAAATTGCACTTTATTTTGTAATTTATATAAATTCGAAAATTACAAAAAAATATATAGTTCTATTAATGTTTGCAGTCATTATAATTTTGAAAAAATACAAAATATTACTTCATATGTTATCTTTATATATAAAAAAAACGAAAATTACAAAAAAATAGTTTATTAATATTTTGTAGCTATTTTAAATCTTGAAAAATATTTAAAAAGATATAGTTTTGTTTAAATACTAGTCTTATTTTTGGTAGTTATTTTGCTTACATAGGACTAGTTAAGCAACGTTTTCCTATTTCTCGGGTCCGGGCAAAAGAATAATATTCGGGTTCAAACTACCCGGTTTTAGGCCTACTTTCGGACCTAGCCCATAATAAACCGAGTCCAGGACACATGGGGAACCCCACCACGCGTGGGGGACACAAATCTCGAACCCCACCACGCGTGGGCTCATTTTTTTGGGCAAACCCATTACAAAACACGGATGAAACATTTTGAAGAAAAAAAAATTTTCAAAAAATTAAGAAGAGGCCACTGTTCACGCTTCTTCTTCCTCAAGAAGAAGAAGAAGAAACCCTAGCTAACCCTCTCCGTCAACGACCCTTCCAGCAGCCCCCGACGTCGGAACCCACTCCCTCACGTCGTTACCCTAGCTAACCCTCTCCGTCACGACCCCTCCAGTGAAACCACCATAAACAGACCCCGCTACCTAGCCTACCACCTCTAAGCTCCCCGCGTCAACCACTGCCCAAACAACCCACCCAAACTCCATCGTAACCACCGGAGCCCCGACGAGCAGCTGTCGCTGCTGCTGCTGCGTCAAGTTCCTCCCCTCCAAACCAATTAAACCCTAAACCTCCATAGCTGCTCCCTCCTCACTAACAGACCCGTCGACACCCGCGCCTCCGCCTCTGTCAAACAGCAACTGTTGTTGCTTGCCCGTCACCCTTCCAAAACCTTTCCGTCACCTCCCTATCGTAACCTCAAAAACCAGTCGCACCACTACTCCCTCACGGCGTCACTGCTCCGACGACCACTGCTGTCCGTCGCCCCCATGTCCAGCGACGCCTCCGGCCATTAAAGATTGCTTGTCGACCCCACAGTCGTCGACCAAACAGTCCGTCAGCTTCACGCCAAGCAGCCCTGCGGTGTCGAAGTCGAGTTCCAGTCCAAAGCCCAAAAGTTGAGTCGAGGTCCGGTTCGTCAAGTTTGTTCCGAGGTTTCGTCGTTGTTCCTCGTTCAGTGAGGTCCGGCTTGAGTTCCGTCGAGGTTGTTGTCCGAGGTTTCGTCCCAGGTCCAACGCATCGGACGATAATATCAAGTAGGTCATCTCTGTCGCGTCCTTCATATTTGCTGTTTAGTAACATGTACATGTGTTTTCTTGAAATACAATCCTAGTTCATGCGAATAGTATGCAAATGAGCGAGACATATTCATATGATGTTTGCAAATTGCTATTTCTTGTTAATTAACTCCGTATGATATCGAAATTTGGTCGTGAATGTATTTCCTTTGTTTCGTCATGTTAAGTAGTTATTCGGCATTTTGTTTCTCCATGTTCAGATTATTGTTATCTAAATGTTTGTCTTAATGGTTGTTTCTACATGTAGTAGTAATGTTAAAATCATAGTAGTAATTTAATCCCGCGAAAAAATACTCGTTTCATCAAATAAGTTTAATCTACAACCCATGACCCCGCAAAGTAGCAAAGAAATGTAGTCATTTTAGCCTTGTCCTTTTTTCTAAAAAAAAAAGAGAAAAAAAAAGAATAAATAAATAAATAAAAATGAGACGAGCCTCGCCAAATAAAAAATACAAGATGCGGGCCCTCTAAATGTATATATATTAAAAATACTTAGAATTCGGGACATGCCGTTTAGCAAATTTTGCGGTCTTCTCCAAAATAACAATACGTTAGTTGCTTTAGGTGCGTCTTAATAACGTATTTTTCTTAATTCGGGTGCACATTTATGTGACCCAAATCCAAATCTCAACCGAGTCGAGATATGTCAATAACCACGGGTGCATTGATGTAACGTGGTTTGAGATATATTTTCACGACGTTGCAATTCTCGTAAAAAATAATAATAAAAGCGGTCAAGAGTTTAAAACTCGCACATAGGTTTTACACTTGTATAAAATCAGATAATCAAGCCGAATATAACAGTTGAGCGACCGTGCTAGAACCACGGAACTCGGGAATGCCTAACACCTTCTCCCGGGTTAACAGAATTCCTTATCCGGATTTCTGGTACGCAGACCATAATATAGAGTCATTCTTTTCCTCGATTCGGGATTAAAATTGGTGACTTGGGACACCCTAAATCTCCCAAGTGGCGACTCTGAAATAAATAAACCAATCCCGTTTCGATTGTCCTTTAATTGGAAAAAACTCCCTTGCACCCTCTCGGGTATGTAAAAAGGAGGTGTGACAGCTCTGGCGACTCCGCTGGGGAACTTACACCCAGAACCGCTGGTTCAGGGTTAAGAATTCGAGCTTAGAATAATTGTTATAGTTGGCTTTATTTATTATCTGATTTTTACATGATATATGCCTAATGTGCTAAATGATGCTTTTACCGCTTTAATATTATTTGAATTGTGAATATATACAACTGTTACGAAACCCCCTTCTTTCTGAGTCTTCTGAATTTATGGTGTACACGTGCGCGTGACCCACCTTTCTGTTAAAGTCATACCAAATAAGACGGAGTTGGGACAAGTAACTAGGCCGGGCAGACTTTCGTGCTCCCGGTACGTTGCCCCCGCTTCGGCTCAAACTGTCCGTTTGGGTAAGCCAGGTTTAGAACAATCAACCTCAGGTTTTTCACTTAGAATAACTCAGCCATGTACCGGATCCCTAGTAGGAACGTATATTTGCATCATGTACATTTGGCCTTGGAGACTCAACACAGGGGTTGGGTCTGTCTAGGACAGGTGAACCCGAAATAAAAAGACCATCATGATGCATCCTACTTGCTACTTGTGCATTCATTTGCCTCGAACATGCTTGTTGACCAGCTTAAATGAAATCATGGTGAGAAATGACACTCCTTATCATGTTGATCACGTTAAATAAGAAAGTTGCACGATTTTTTAGATAAGCATGCTATTATGTTAATTAAGCACATGGGGAACATTGTGGAATTCAAGAAGTCTTGGTATTCCATATGTCCCCCACGCTTCATTTTTTGGGAAAAGCACATGGGGAACATTTGTGGAATCCAAGAAGTCTTGGAATCCCCTATGTCCCCCATGCTTCATTTTTGGGAAAAGCACATGGGGAACATTTGTGGAATCCAAGAAGTCTTGGAATTCCCTATGTCCCCCACGCTTCATTTTTGGGAAAAGCACATGGGGAACATTTGCGGAATCCAAGAAGTCTTGAAATTCCCTATGTCCCCCATGCCACATTTTTGAAAATATAATAAATATAAAAAATAAAATATATATGTATATATAAAAAAAAGTAAAAAAAAAACATTGAAAATTCAAAAGAAAGATTATGTATGTTTTCATCATCATCCACAAATTAGAAAATAGTGGAAAAGAGGAGAACATAACAGTGTAGAGATGTGACTACTTATTGTTAGGAAAAAAAAAAAAGCAAATGTCCAAGTAGTGTCGAAACTCTGCCGGAATTTTGAGAAAATAATAAAAAATATATATGCCTTATTAGTTTGTTTTATTAAAAGCAAAGGAAAAGTAGAAAAAATCATCATTGTTTTGTCTTGTTTTTCTAAATAAAAAAAAAATCTTGTTTTTAAAATAGGTTTATTTATTTGTTTATGAAAATGCCGAAATAATCCAAAAATATTTTCCATTAATGACTTCTTTAGAAAGTCTTTCTAATTGTTTTAAAAAAATAAATATATATATATAATAATAAAAAAAATCCAAAAATATTTTGATTCTTCTTTCAAAATTGAAAAGAAAATTCAAAATTCAAAAAAATTTTGAGAAGCATTTCTTTTATTAAAAGTAAAATTCCGAAAAATACTTTCTTCTTCTTCTTTAGAATAAAAAAAAAAAGCAAATGAAATTCAAAAAATATATCTTAGAAGTATTTCTTTCAAAAAAGAAGATCAAGCAAAAATCCAAAAAAAAAAAAAAACTTCAGTTATTCTTTTAAAGTAGTTCTTTCACAAATTCACAAAAAAAAGGGGAGTTAGTTCATCTACTTATTCCTGATTGCCCGAACTACACGGGTTTGATTCTCACCGGATGTGAGATACGTAGGCAACCCTCATCGGGTCCAACCCCACCTTTTGCTAAAAAAGCCAAAAACGAATAAGTAATAAAATAAAAAAACATGTCATAAATAAGTCGGGTGATGTCCAACCCACCTTTTGCTAAAATAGCCAAAAACAAATTAAAAAAAAAACATGTCAAAATTTCAATTCTGTCATAAAGAGTTCGGGTGATGCTGTTTTGTCATAAATAGCCGAATGTTCCCGAAAGGGACGCCGGAAGGCTGACTTTGCATAAACAGCCACCTTCGGGTCATTTTTTTAAGATTTGGTCCAGTTGACCCACACAGCCTTAAAAAATCTTCGTCCCCGAGACGTTGAAAGGCCGTGTTTGCAATATTGAGTTTTCTAATTTGAAAAACGATAAAAAGAGTCATAAATAAGCCGGGTGATTCTGTTTTGTCATAAATAGCCGAATGTTCCCGAAAGGGACGCCTGAAGGCTGACTTTGCATAAACAGTCACTTTTTGGGTCATGTTTAGGATTATTGGTCTAGTTGACCCACACAGCCTTAAAAATCTTCGTCCCCGAGGCGCTGAAGGGCCGTGTTTGCAACTCCACGTTTTCATTGTAATTTGAAAAAAAAAACAAAGAGTCAGCAGTTAGGTGAATACCATTCGGATTTTTGGTCAAAATAAGCCGACCCAGCTTCGGCCGCGTCTTAAACCGTTCTTGCCGAAATAGCCTTAGAGTATCTTTCAGTTGTCGAAAGGTTATTTTCGTAAAAGAATGGACAAGTTTGTAAAAGTGTCATAAAATAATCCTCCTCGGCCTCGAATTCATGTGGGATTTGGAAGGGGCCACGTTTGCAAAAATAACCGTTCGGTTGCATTTGTCAAACAGAGAAAGGGGGCAGCCTTTTGTTTTTGAGTTTGTAAATCTTTTGATTAGAATATGAGGGTTGTTTGATTTTCAAGTTTGCAGGTCATCTTCAAACCTTTGAAACCTAGTTTGTTTTAAAATTGAAAAAATGTGAATTATTGTTTAGCTTTTATTGGTCCGAACTACGCAAGGTCTGATTCATGCGGGGTCATGATACGTAGGCAATCCCCATAAGATTCGACCGTTTTTAATAAAGAAAGAAAGAAAAAAAGAGAGAAAAAGAAAATACAAAATAAAATAAAATACAGGGTTTCCCAAAGTGCTTTAAAAGGGGACAAATGAGCAAGCCGGGATGACGCATGTTGTTTGAAGCAAAGCATGTAGAAACGGTTAACTGCCTAGGAGCATTACATCCTCTATGTGTTGTGATCAAATCTGTTAAACTCTAACGCTAACAAAGCTTGTTGTTGTCTGAAACCAGACAAGTTAGTTGTTAAAGAACTCTGGCAACACACTCCTATCAAACCAGATCCAAAGGACCGGTAGCAACAAGCATGACTACTTCGGAGAATAGTACCGAGGAAGAAAGGCCGATGAGCCAGTTGTTAAAGGAAACGATGGAAAAAATAGAAAGGATGGGATTAGAGATGAATGCAATGCAGCTAGCTCTAGCCAAAGCACAAAAGACCCCTGAGCCACTAGGGCATATGCCGGAATACCTTCACTCTGGCCCCTCAACTAGCCTCCCGAATCACCGTTGTCTTCAGGAGAGAAGCCCCCATGATTCCCAAGCTCCACCGCCCCATCAACCTCTCCCAATACCAAATGTTCCGACTTATATGGGACCCACATCAGCCACTCTGCAAAGATCAAACAGCGAGCCATTACTTCAGGCTCCCGATACGCAATACTATCCCCTTGAGCCTACATTCCATGCCTCCGAACCACATGCCTACAATCCACATTTGGAGGCACCGACAGAAATTGAAAAACCGGTTAAAGCCCCAGAACAAGATGAGGTATTGAGGAAATTCAAAAGCCTGGAGCAGTCCTTCAGGAACCTGCACGGATTGGGCAACCAGGTCAGCGTGGCCTACAAAGATCTATGCCCTTTCCCGGATGTCCAACTCCCGGCTGGATTCAAGATGCCTAAGTTTGATTTATATGAAGGGCACGGTGATCCCATGGCACATTTGCGGGGATTTTGTAGCAAAATGAGAGGGGCAGGTGGCAAAGATGAGCTGCTGATAGCTTATTTCGGCCAAAGTTTGAGTGGATCGGCGCTAGAATGGTATACCAGGCAGGATTCCAGCAGATGGTACACTTGGGATGATCTGGCGCAGGATTTCGCAAGCCATTTTCAATACAATCTCGAGATAGTCCCTGACCGTCTCACATTGCTGAGGACTGGAAAGAAGCCTGGGGAAAGTTTTCGTGAGTTTGGTTTCCGCTGGAGAGAACAAGCGGCCAGAGTTGATCCTCCCATGAAAGAGGGAGAAATGGTGGACTACTTCTTGCAAACACTTGATCCAACTTACTTTGGTCACTTGGTGACAACGGTTGGGAAATCCTTCAATGAAGTGGTAAAGATAGGGGTCATGATAGAGGAGGGCCTAAGGTCTAACAAGATCCTAAATTACTCAGCGCTCAAGGCAACGACCCAGGCTATTCAGAGCGGCACGGGAGGTGCGCTCGAGGTCGCATCAGTCGAAGCAGGTACTGAGTCCAAATTCAAAGGTCCTTCCTCTCATTACCAGCCCAAACCCAGTCATCCAAATTATCCACACACTCCATACAACCTTCCACAACCCTACTACCCACCATCAGAGCCACTCTTTTCAGCCCATCATGCCCAAGCCTGCCCCCGAGCTCCATATAATCCGCCTCAGTATTATCCTCCGAACAAGGCCCGGTCGCAGGGTCAACCATCAGGTCACCCCCAATGGCGAAAGCCAGCACCACATAATGCATTCTTGCCTTCACAACGCTTTCAAGCACCCAACGACCCTGGAAAACAGGGGCATGGGGGAAACAAAGGCAAGGAAACAATTTCACGCCAATTGGGGAGTCCTACACAAGTTTATTTGAAAAGCTAAAGCTTTCAGGACTGATTGAGCCACTCCTTGGCTATACTCCAGATCCATATGCAAAGGGGTTCAATCCTGCTGTACGATGCATGTACCACTCTAATGTCCAAGGACATAGCATTGAAGACTGTCGTTCTTTGAAAAAGGAAATCAAAAGAATGATTCAGGAAGGGGCAATTGTGATCGACGACAGTGACATGGAGCAGGCGAATCATCTTGAGAACTTGTTGATTAATGTTGATAACACTGAAGTTGGGGATGGCCTTGGCAGTGTTGATATGGAGATCAATGGCTAAAATGTCATGCTTTGCAGTTGGAAGATACTCCATTTTGGGTCAGCCCGAGATGCCGTGCTTGGATAGTTGGAAAGACATTCCATTTTTGGTCAACCGGAGAGGATCTTTGATTGGTCTATTTTGTCGTCATTTCCGTTGTTCGGATTATTAGGATTGTAATTCGGATTTGTTTTGTGTCAATATCTTTCCGCCTATCTTTCCGTTTTGTCATAGCGGTTTGTTTAAGTTTTGTCCAGGTTGTTAGGATTTTATTCCGGTTTGCTTTGTTTTTAAAAAAAAAACCATTTGTTCAGTCCAATGCAAAAAATTCAGTCTTTGATTATTCCCATTCATCTTTCTGTTTAGTCATTTTATCATTTTTTATTCAACGCCGATTCTAGTGACATGACATGCGCGCACAGTTTGGGCTTAGCATTTAAAGTTAATCATAAAACCCCGAAAAGGTGATCAGACCATTTAAAGGAAATAAGAACGGTGTGAGATTATTCAGAGCTCGAGTCATGTGGAACTGGGGCAAGTTAAACAAAAAGAAAACCGTTTAAAAGCAAGATTCGCCAAATTGGCATGAGGTTCGTTCATAATAATGAGAAAGAGAGTGTCACCTAACGGTGCTTTAGAAGTGACAAATGAACAAACAGACGTTTAACATAATTGTCAAGTCCAGCACCATCAGAAGGGACTACAAGTTTAAATTGTGTTGTTTGCGCTTGGCATGTTTTGAAGACTGGAATGACGAAGGCATTTTGTTCTGCTACCCAAACACTTTATCCTTCGTTACCCCTTTTGAGCCTTATTTATTTTCTTTCATACCCCTCGTTCGGAATTAGTAGCAACGAATGGAATACGCAAGCATGGCAGTTAAGAGAAAAGAAGAATAAAAGAAAAAAAGGAGAGAAAAAAAAACGACAAAAAGAAAGGAGAAATGAGAAAAGAAAAAGAGAAAAGAAAAATGATAACGAAAAAAAGTCAAATGAAAAAGAGGAATTGGGAACTACGTTTGACCTGATTCCTCAAAGAGGATACGTAGGCGCTTCACGGCTCGGTCATAGTTTTGAAAAATGAAAAAAAAATCAATTAAAATATCCCCAAGCAAGAAACTGGGGCAAAGGTTGTGTTTGTTGTAAATAAATCTAATTCCGAAGGTTGTAACTAATAACCCAGAATTAATGTATTTTTGAGCCTTTTATACCCTTTCTTTCTAACCTTGTCCAAAACCCACATTACGGTCCAAAGAAAGACCTTCTGATCAGTCTTCAAAAGATGTCAAGTCAGACAAATGAAGAGTCTTACCGACGAACATAACATTCTGTTCCACAGCAGTAAGGACTCTAATCTCCAACAGAAAGAGTCATACCGGCAACACTCCAAATCCCCAGCTGGAGAGAGATATAAAAACGAGAGAGTCTTATTGGTGAAAACCTTCACAGGCACCATAAGGCGATGGAAGCTGAGAAAAGAACCAAAAATGAGAGAGACTTGATAGTGAAAACCCTTCGGGCACTACAAGTCGAATAAGATTGAGAATCAGATGGGGAATCGCCAATTGAAGATCTCAAAAGATGATTAACGGCGGAGGACATGCCGCATATGCATGTCATGGCCATTAGAGTCGGTATCTGCGTTTGATAGATTTTTATTTATAGTTTTTTGTTAAAAGGTCATTTTTTTCCTTTTGTCCTTTTATTCTGTTCCCTTTTATCTTTTTCCTTTCATAGAAAAATCCCCAATAGAGTCGGTTTGGTCAGAACAAGTGTGAATTGACTTCAAAATAGGCCATCAGCTTTCCAAAATGAGATCTGACTAGTACATCCAAGTGGTATAGTCAGCAGGGAACAAACGCGAATGTCAAAAGATATCCCCAGCAAAAGGGAATTGACAGAAGACTAAAAGGTCGGGGAAATGCCAGTTTCCAAGCTATGCCACAAAAGAAGAGGGATATCCCCAGCAGGAAGGGATTATCCCCAGCACATAATATCATCCCCAACAAGTCGTGGAGCACAGCGCAATGAAGGAGAAAGGGAAAGCAATCCCAATAGGAGTATCACAGCCAACCACCATGTTTTAAACTAACAAATTTTGTTTGATTTGAAACAGGTAAAGGAAATGGCATTGATGCAGAAACGCATGCCACAAGGGATATTATCAAACTGGGGCAGAAAATTTTCCTTCCATTTAGAAAATTTTCTGGAAGTCAGGTACCCCCAGCTGATAACATTTTACCCCCCAACAGGTAAGTAAATAATCCCCACCAAGTTTTCCAGGTAAGACATTTTCAAGTCTTAAGGATATTTTGGGTTCATCCGCCCTCAAATAGAATATGTTGGGTTCATCCGCCCTCAAAACAGGATATGTCGGGTTCATCTGCCCTCAAATAGGATATGTCGGGTTCATCCGCCCTCAAACAGGATATGTTGGGTTCATCCGCCCTCAAACAGGATATTTTGGGTTCATCCGCCCTCAAATAGGATATGTTGGGTTCATCCGCCCTCAAATAGGATATGTCGGGTTCATCCGCCCTCAAACAGGATATGTCGGGTTCATCCGCCCTCAAATAGGATATGTCGGGTTCATCCGCCCTCAAACAGGATATGTTGGGTTCATCCGCCCTCAAATAGGATATGTTGGGTTCATCCGCCCTCAAAACAGGATATGTCGGGTTCATCCGCCCTCAAATAGGATATGTTGGGTTCATCCGCCCTCAAACAGGATATGTTGGGTTCATTCGCCCTCAAACAGGATATGTTGGGTTCATCCGCCCTCAAATAGGATATGTTGGGTTCATCCGCCCTCAAAACAGGATGTCGGGTTCATCCGCCCTCAAATAGGATATGTTGGGTTCATCCGCCCTCGAATAGGATATTTTGGGTTCATCCGCCCTCGAATAGGATATGTTGGGTTAATCCGCCCTCAAACAGGATATTTTGGGTTCATCCGCCCTCAAAACAGGATATGTCGGGTTCATCCGCCCTCAAATAGGATATGTCGGGTTCATCCGCCCTCCAATAGGATAGTTCGGGTTCATCCGCCCTCAAACAGGGTATGTTGGGTTCATCCTCCCTCGAATAGGATATGTCGGGTTCATCCGCCCTCGAATAGGATAGTTCGGGTTCATCCGCCCTCAAATAGGATATTTTGGGTTCATCCGCCCTCAAAACAGGATATGTCGGGTTCATCCGCCCTCAAAACAGGATATGTCGGGTTCATCCGCCCTCAAATATGATATTTTGGGTTTATCCGCCCTCAACTAGGATATTTTGGGTTCATCCGCCCTCGAATAGGATAGTTTGGGTTCATCCGCCCTCAAATAGGATGTTATTTTCAAAATTATTGATGAAGACAGGCGCCCACCTGAATAACGAGAGGAATACATTTCAGTCTTTAAGGTTCTTGACAGGCGCCCACCTGAATAACGAGAGGAATACATTTTTGTCTTTTTATTTTGTTCTAGGTCACCCACTAGTATAATGCGGGAATACATTTCTGTCTTTTCATTTCTGTTCTAGGTCACCCACCAGTATAATGCAGGCATATCATTTTTCATGTCTTTACTGCCAGGCGCCCACCTGTATAACGAGAGGAATACATTTCAGTCTTTAAATTTCTTGACAGGCGCCCACCTGAATAACGAGAGGAATACTTTTGTCTGTGCATTTCATATTTTAGGCGCCCACCTGTATAACAAGGGAATACATTTTGTGTCTTTACCATTAGGCGCCCACCTGTATAACAAGGGAATACATTCCACGTCTTTACCCATAGGAGATGCACTTCCTAAGTTCAGTTTTACCATAGGAGACGCACTTCCTAAGTTCAGTTCTACCAATAGGAGACGCACTTCCTAAGTTTATTGTACCCAATAGGAGACGCACTTCCTAAGTTCAGTTTTACCATAGGAGACGCACTTCCTAAGTTCAGTTCTACCAATAGGAGACGCACTTCCTAAGATAAGTTCTACCAGTAGGAGACGCACTTCCTAAGTTAAGTTTTACCAATAGGAGACGCACTTCCTAAAAATAATTTCACCAATAGGAGACGCACTTCCTAAGGAGACGCACATCCTAAGATAAGATTCACCAAGAGGAGACGCACTTCCTAAGAACAGTTTTTCCCAATAGGAGACGCACTTCCTAAGTTCATTGTACCCATAGGAGACGCACTTCCTAAGTTTATTGCACCAAGAGGAGACGCACTTCCTAAGATAAGTTTCACCCAGAGGAGACGCACTTCCTAAAAAAATAATTTCACCAATAGGAGACGCACTTCCTGAGGAGACGCACTTCCTAAGAAGTTTCACCAATAGGAGACGCACTTCCTAAGAATAGTTGTACCAATAGGAGACGCACTTCCTAAATTCAGTTTTACCATAGGAGACGCACTTCCTAAGTTCAGTTTATCATAGGAGACGCACTTCCTAAGTTCAGTTTTTCCTGAGGAGACGCACTTCCTAAGAAGTTTCACCAATAGGAGACGCACTTCCTAAGAATAGTTGTACCAATAGGAGACGCACTTCCTAAATTCAATTTTACCATAGGAGACGCACTTCCTAAGTTCAGTTTTACCATAGGAGACGCACTTCCTAAGTTCAGTTCTACCAATAGGAGACGCACTTCCTAAGTTTATTGTACCCAATAGGAGACGCACTTCCTAAGTTCAGTTTTACCATAGGAGACGCACTTCCTAAGTTCAGTTCTACCAATAGGAGACGCACTTCCTAAGATAAGTTCTACCAGTAGGAGACGCACTTCCTAAGTTAAGTTTTACCAATAGGAGACGCACTTCCTAAAAATAATTTCACCAATAGGAGACGCACTTCCTAAGGAGACGCACATCCTAAGATAAGATTCACCAAGAGGAGACGCACTTCCTAAGAACAGTTTTTCCCAATAGGAGACGCACTTCCTAAGTTCATTGTACCCATAGGAGACGCACTTCCTAAGTTTATTGCACCAAGAGGAGACGCACTTCCTAAGATAAGTTTCACCCAGAGGAGACGCACTTCCTAAAAAAATAATTTCACCAATAGGAGACGCACTTCCTGAGGAGACGCACTTCCTAAGAAGTTTCACCAATAGGAGACGCACTTCCTAAGAATAGTTGTACCAATAGGAGACGCACTTCCTAAATTCAGTTTTACCATAGGAGACGCACTTCCTAAGTTCAGTTTATCATAGGAGACGCACTTCCTAAGTTCAGTTTTACAATAGGAGACGCACTTCCTAAGAAGTTTCACCAATAGGAGACGCACTTCCTAAGAATAGTTGTACCAATAGGAGACGCACTTCCTAAATTCAATTTTACCATAGGAGACGCACTTCCTAAGTTCAGTTTATCATAGGAGACTCACTTCCTAAGTTCAGTTTTACCATAGGAGACGCACTTCCTAAGTTCAGTTCTACCAATAGGAGACGCACTTCCTAAGTTTATTGCACCCAATAGGAGACGCACTTCCTAAGTTCAGTTTTACCATAGGAGACGCACTTCCTAAGTTCAGTTCTACCAATAGGAGACGCACTTCCTAAGATAAGTTCTACCAGTAGGAGACGCACTTCCTAAGTTAAGTTTTACCAATAGGAGACGCACTTCCTAAAAATAATTTCACCAATAGGAGACGCACTTCCTAAGGAGACGCACATCCTAAGATAAGATTCACCAAGAGGAGACGCACTTCCTAAGAACAGTTTTTCCCAATAGGAGACGCACTTCCTAAGTTCATTGTACCCAGAGGAGACGCACTTCCTAAGTTTATTGCACCAAGAGGAGACGCACTTCCTAAGACAAGTTTCACCTAGAGGAGACGCACTTCCTAAAAAATAATTTCACCAATAGGAGAGCACTTCCTAAGTTCAGTTTTACCATAGGAGACGCACTTCCTAAGTTCAGTTCTACCAATAGGAGACGCACTTCCTAAGATAAGTTCTACCAGTAGGAGACGCACTTCCTAAGTTAAGTTTTACCAATAGGAGACGCACTTCCTAAAAAATAATTTCACCAATAGGAGACGCACTTCCTAAAAAAATAATTTCACCAATAGGAGACGCACTTCCTGAGGAGACGCACTTCCTAAGAAGTTTCACCAATAGGAGACGCACTTCCTAAGAATAGTTGTACCAATAGGAGACGCACTTCCTAAATTCAGTTTTACCATAGGAGACGCACTTCCTAAGTTCAGTTTATCATAGGAGACGCACTTCCTAAGTTCAGTTTTACCATAGGAGACGCACTTCCTAAGTTCAGTTCTACCAATAGGAGACGCACTTCCTAAGTTTATTGTACCCAATAGGAGACGCACTTCCTAAGTTCAGTTTTACCATAGGAGACGCACTTCCTAAGTTCAGTTCTACCAATAGGAGACGCACTTCCTAAGATAAGTTCTACCAGTAGGAGACGCACTTCCTAAGTTAAGTTTTACCAATAGGAGACGCACTTCCTAAAAATAATTTCACCAATAGGAGACGCACTTCCTAAGGAGACGCACATCCTAAGATAAGATTCACCAAGAGGAGACGCACTTCCTAAGAACAGTTTTTCCCAATAGGAGACGCACTTCCTAAGTTCATTGTACCCATAGGAGACACACTTCCTAAGCTTATTTCTCCCAATAGGAGACGCACTTCCTAAGTTCAGTTGTACCAATAGGAGACGCACTTCCTAAGAAGTTTCACCGATAGGAGACACACTTCCTAAGAACAGTTTTGCCCATAGGAGACGCACTTCCTAAGTTTACTTTTACCCCATAGGAGACGCACTTCCTAAATTAAGATTTCACGCATAGGAGACGCACTTCCTAAATTATTTTCATAGGAGACGCACTTCCTAGTTCAAAATCATTGAGGTTTCACCCATAGGAGACGCACTTCCTAAGACTATTTTACCCCTAGGAGACGCACTTCCTAAGTTTAATTTCATTCACTGGAAACGCACTTCCTGAATTAAGTTTTCATTATTAGGAGACACACTTCCTAGTCTGGTTCGCTCAGGTTATACTTTTGCTTAAGGAGACGCACTTCCTAGTTTGGCTTTTTAGATTATATTTTATTTCCGGAGACGCACTTCCGGAATTGATATTTCGCCCTTAGGAGATGCACTTCCTAGTTTGATTCGTTTTGAGTTCGACCATAGGAGACGCACTTCCTAGTATAGTTTTTGAAGTTTACCCGTAGGAGACGCACTTCCTAATCGAGGTCTTTCAAGTTTTTTAGGAGACGCACTTCCTAAATCGAGATTTTATTCATAGGAGACGCACTTCCTAGTTCTAGTCACTGAAGTTTTCACCCTTAGGAGACGCACTTCCTAGTTTAGCTCATTCCGATTCAACCATAGAAGAAGCACTTTCTGGTTTGAGTCATTGAGGTTTTTATTTTAGCAGACACATTTGCTAGCAAGAGTTTTGGTTTTACCCGTAGGAGATGCACATCCTAGCCTAGTCTTTAGTTTACTCTCATCATTGCATCAGTAGGGTAAGTGAGTTACAAATTTGCTAACGACTCACAAATCTTCCCAGTACAAACTGGTTAGGAAATTTTGTTTGTTTTGTTTGTTTTGATTGTCAGGGACCCGCCTGTAGAACGGAGGAACAATTTTCAAGATCAAGTAGTGACCCACTGGAAAGCAGAAGGTTACAACAAAAATCCCCAGCATTCAACCAAGTTATAAATAGCAGAAGCTCGCCTCAAGAATGCGAGTCAACATCTGAGATGGTCGACAAAAGCTGGACACAACATAAAAGAAAAAGAAAAGAAGAAGAACAAGAAAAGAGAAAAACAAAAAAGGAGAAAAATAAGAAAGTGGAGAACAAATGTGGTCTGCTCAAGAACTAGCACCTACAACCAGCAAGTGTCAAGGTTCAAATCCAAAGTCTGTATGAAGCACCATTCAAGACTCAAGATCAAGTTTCAGAAGACTTATAGATAGGAATCCTTGTAACTAGCAGCTGATAGGTTTAGTTAGTTTTTCTCATTTTCATTTTGATGTAACGACAGGACCGCGGACCGGAACCTCAACGGAACGGCACCTCGATCGGCTCTCCACCTCGATACACTTCACCATCTCTCTCATTTCCGAACTACACGTGGCCTGATTCCTGTATAACCAAGGATATGTAGGCAGCTCAGATACCAGGGCTCGGTCACATTCCCTTCCTTTCCTCAGTGTAATCCCTCAAAATAATGGTCGGGTCAAAAACACGTCTAGTCGTTCTTTGTCGGAAAACTCTTCGTGTTTCCAGTCAAAGAGGGGCAGCTGTAAGCACGTGATTTTTGACCCTCCCCGAGGATTTTCACATTTTTTTTAGCATAAATATGTAATTGGGTCTAATATAGCCATTTTAACTATTTTTACTTTATTTCGTTGCAAAAAGAAAAATCACAAAAAATACATATATAAATTTTAGTTTATGTATTTCTCATAAACTTGAAAAAATACAAAAAATGCACTTTATTTTGTAATTTATATAAATTCGAAAATTACAAAAAAATATATAGTTCTATTAATGTTTGCAGTCATTATAATTTTGAAAAAATACAAAATATTACTTCATATGTTATCTTTATATATAAAAAAAACGAAAATTACAAAAAAATAGTTTATTAATATTTTGTAGCTATTTTAAATCTTGAAAAATATTTAAAAAGATATAGTTTTGTTTAAATACTAGTCTTATTTTTGGTAGTTATTTTGCTTACATAGGACTAGTTAAGCAACGTTTTCCTATTTCTCGGGTCTGGGCAAAAGAATAATATTCGGGTTCAAACTACCCGATTTTAGGCCTACTTTCGGACCTAGCCCATAATAAACCGAGTCCAGGACACATGGGGAACCCCACCACGCGTGGGGGACATAAATCTCGAACCCCACCACGCGTGGGCTCATTTTTTTTGGGCAAACCCATTACAAAACACGGATGAAACATTTTGAAGAAAAAAAAATTTTCAAAAAATTAAGAAGAGGCCACTGTTCACGCTTCTTCTTCCTCAAGAAGAAGAAGAAGAAACCCTAGCTAACCCTCTCCGTCAACGACCCTTCCAGCAGTCCCCGACGTCGGAACCCACTCCCTCACGTCGTTACCCTAGCTAACCCTCTCCGTCACGACCCCTCCAGTGAAACCACCATAAACAGACCCCGCTACATAGCCTACCACCTCTAAGCTCCCCGCGTCAACCACTGCCCAAACAACCCACCCAAACTCCATCGCAACCACCGGAGCCCCGACGAGCAGCTGTCGCTGCTGCTGCTGCGTCAAGTTCCTCCCCTCCAAACCAATTAAACCCTAAACCTCCATAGCTGCTCCCTCCTCACTAACAGACCCGTCGACACCCGCGCCTCCGCCTCTGTCAAACAGCAACTGTTGTTGCTTGCCCGTCGCCCTTCCAAAACCTTTCCGTCACCTCCCTATCGTAACCTCAAAAACCAGTCGCACCACTACTCCCTCACGGCGTCACTGCTCCGACGACCACTGTTGTCCGTCGCCCCCATGTCCAGCGACGCCTCCGGCCATTAAAGACTGCCTGTCGACCCCACAGTCGTCGACCAAACAGTCCGTCAGCTTCACGCCAAGCAGCCCTGCGGTGTCGAAGTCGAGTTCCAGTCCAAAGCCCAAAAGTTGAGTCGAGGTCCGGTTCGTCAAGTTTGTTCCGAGGTTTCGTCGTTGTTCCTCGTTCAGTGAGGTCCGGCTTGAGTTCCGTCGAGGTTGTTGTCCGAGGTTTCGTCGCAGGTCCAATGCATCGGACGATAATATCAAGTAGGTCATCTCTGTCGCGTCCTTCATATTTGCTGTTTAGTAACATGTACATGTGTTTTCTTGAAATACAATCCTAGTTCATGCGAATAGTATGCAAATGAGCGAGACATATTCATATGATGTTTGCAAATTGCTATTTCTTGTTAATTAACTCCGTATGATATCGAAATTTGGTCGTGAATGTATTTCCTTTGTTTCGTCATGTTAAGTAGTTATTCGGCATTTTGTTTCTCCATGTTCAGATTATTGTTATCTAAATGTTTGTCTTAATGGTTGTTTGTACATGTAGTAGTAATGTTAAAATCATAGTAGTAATTTAATCCCGCGAAAAAATACTCGTTTCATCAAATAAGTTTAATCTACAACCCATGACCCCGCAAAGTAGCAAAGAAATGTAGTCATTTTAGCCTTGTCCTTTTTTCTAAAAAAAAAGAGAAAAAAAGAATAAATAAATAAATAAAAATGAGACGAGCCTCGCCAAATAAAAAATACAAGCTGCGGGCCCTCTAAATGTATATATATTAAAAATACTTAGAATTCGGGACATGCCGTTTAGCAAATTTTGCGGTCTTCTCCAAAATAACAATACGTTAGTTGCTTTAGGTGCGTCTTAATAACGTATTTTTCTTAATTCGGGTGCACATTTATGTGACCCAAATCCAAATCTCAACCGAGTCGAGATATGTCAATAACCACGGGTGCATTGATGTAACGTGGTTTGAGATATATTTTCACGACGTTGCAATTCTCGTAAAAAATAATAATAAAAGCGGTCAAGAGTTTAAAACTCGCACATAGGTGTTCATATTGTATTTAAAATCAGATAAATAAGCCAAATATAACAGTTGAGCGACCGTGCTAGAACCACGGAACTCGGGAATGCCTAACACCTTCTCCCGGGTTAACAGAATTCCTTATCCGGATTTCTGGTACGCAGACTGTAATATAGAGTCATTCTTTTCCTCGATTCGGGATTAAAATTGGTGACTTGGGACACCCTAAATCTTCCAAGTGGCGACTCTGAAATAAATAAACCAATCCCGTTTCGATTGTCCTTTAATTGGAAAAAACTCCCTTGCACCCTCTCGGGTATGTAAAAAGGAGGTGTGACACGCCCTATAACAGATTATGTGATTCTAATCCATGCTCATTGAATGTGCACATTTTGAGCACAAAAATAAAGCGTGTGATTTTGGTCAAGCTCAGCTTACACGACACTGCATAACCGTATTTATTTCAACCAATTGCTTCTTAAAAGACTCGTAAATTCTTAATAATTGCTAGAAATCAATTTTAGAAATCTAAAAAAGGCAATAAAAAGGTAAGTATTTAATTTCTTTAAATAATGACGATGAATTATGGAGAGACTTGTCAATGAAGCAGGTCAATTTTTTTTTGGGTCCTTTTTTGCCTTTTCTTTTGTTCCACTTTTTCCTTTTCCATTATTTTTTCCTTTTTTTAGGACCAAAAAGAGAGTCTAAAATCAGAATAATAAGACATTGTACTTAGAGGGTGTTTGGATTGGCTTTTAAGCTGGTCAAATCAACTTTTAAATTCCTTTTAGCTTTTCAATGTTTGACAGTTAAAAAATACTTAAAATAAGTTAAAAACTGCTTAAAACAAGCCAAAAGCAATAAGTTGGGCAACCCTAACTTATTATTATTTTTTAGATTAAAAATTATTTCAACTGAAAAATTACCTTTTTAAGTCAATCCAAACGGGCTCTTGGTGGCCCTGTAGTTCAAGGTATTAGGTGGGCTATTTTGATATAAATTTTGAGATTAAATATATACCATGTTTGGTTATGCTTATTAGCTAAATTAATATTTATTATACCAAAATCTTGGTATAATTTGTCTCAAATAAAATGTGGATAAGTTATTCAAATTTTAATCCCAAAATTATAATCTTGGAGTAAGCTTTTGAACTAAACAAACCCTAGCTAATACTTTGACTCGTAGTAGAGTTTTATGTGTATTAGGATTTCTAAAGCTACACGATAATTTACCTAGAAGAACAAGAACTCTTTATGGAGATGGAACACAATAATTACAATAACTCAATATTAACTCATTAATACTTTTTAATTATCAGTCTTTAATATCAGATTACTGAAGACGAATAAGAAGAGAAAGAACAAGCATGGCTACTGCTTCAGGTACCTTTTCTTTTCTTCCTTTTTAGTTTTTAATATCATATTCAAACTCAATCAACTATGACTCACCGGCCTTAAACTAGAGGTTTCGGGTTGGGGTCCTGGAAACAGTAACACTCTGAATTAGTCAGGTATAATGTAGATATACCGGATAACGGGCGGAAAGCCAAAAAAATATGTGACTCAATTTCAAACTAATTGGGGTCGATATGAATCCTCTACATTTGTTCTTAAGACATGAACATAGTAATATTCGCCTTTAACAAGGGGTCTCAGTTCGAGCCAGAATAGAAAAAATCCTAGTAGAGAGTGTTTCCTCTTTAGTGAGCCTAATGTGACGTGCATCTTAATTAGTCGGGACCTGAAATGGGTATTGGACACCGACGGATGATAAATAAAAATTTTTTATGTATATGCTGTTTTCTCCCTGCAGCTATCTTTTTAACAGGAAGTTTACTTTTCTTTGTTGTTTGTGGAGAAAAATTTTGTTGATGATTTTCTAGTGTTCTATGATAGAGAGGCTAGGTTATAATTGATAGAGTGAATAATATGTCTTTTCTTTCTTTAATGAATATAAATAAGATATCTTTTTTTGTTTTGTTTTAGTAATGGTAGCCATATTTTTGTATTTCCTGATTCTTAGATTTTTTTTACTACCTGATTTATTTATGATTCGATTTTACTATTATCTTGTTGTTGTTATTTCCACTACATCAGTAGCTAGCAATCTCAAAAAGGTTTTGAACCCCTTTGACCACTGAGCTACGCTTTTGGGCTACAATGCTAATTGGATTCAAAATATAATATATATATATATATATATATAGAGGCACAAAACAGAATTTGCAGTATAATTATCCGGCGAAGAGGTTCGGGTGAACCCCCTTCCGCCCCGGGGCAGATTTCGCTGGAAAATTATGTTGTATATATATATGACAAAATATATTTTTACCCTCCATATATTATGTTTTGAACCCCTTGACATAGCCCATAAGTAGGTCATTGGTTCAATTCCTACTAACTACAATCTTTTTTAATTTTTGAAGTTTTTTCTTTTTTTGAACCCCTTTAGCGGAAATCCTGCTTCTGCCCCCTAAATCCACCCCTGCTCTACACTGATGTGATTATGCATGCAAGTTTTAAGCCTAGGGTCTATCGAAAATAGTCTTTCTACATGCACAAAGGTGGGGATAAAGCTGCATACTCACTACCCTCCTCAGACCCCACTTGTGCGATCACACCGGATATGTTGTTGTTGCTTTTGTTTTATAAGCCAGATTGATATGCTTGCTTTTGAAAAACTCTGTTTGTGCTCATGTTACAATATCTCTCTTTTGAGAACTCAATAGTAAGTATTTGTTAAGCAGGTGAGGGACAAAAGATCCAATTCCCACATTTTGATGTAGTTTCAGATGAATCAGACCACTATTACCTCAAATCAAACCAATCCAGAAAGGATAAAAATAGTTTCAAAGATGCAAACACTTCTACCTGCAGAAACATTATGAAAGAATGGAAAATCCTTGAGAAAAATCTTCCTGAATCCATTTATGTTCGCGCTTATGAGTTACGAATGGATCTGCTACGAGCAGTAATTATCGGTGCTCCTGGTACTCCTTACCACGACGGGCTCTTCTTCTTTGATATCGTGTTTCCTTCCGATTACCCGAGGCATCCTCCCAAAGTTTACTATCATTCACGCGGCTATCATATGAATCCTAATCTGTATCCTAATGGTACAGTTTGTTTGAGTCTTATTAATACTTGGAATGGTAGCAATCAGGAAATGTGGACACCTAAAAATTCTACAATCCTTCAGCTTCTCGTTTCGATTCAGGGGCTAGTACTCAATTCTAGACCTTACTTCAACGAGCCTGGACACGAAAACTATACCACGTCTGAGAGGTGGAAGAACACGTCGTTAGCTTACAATGAGAAAGTGTTCATTTTATCTTGCAAGACAATGTTATGTCATATTCGTACTCCTCCAAAGAATTTTGAAGCCTTTGTCTATGAGCATTTTCGTGAACGTGGTGAATTTATATTGGCAGCTGTTAATGCTTATAGTGATGGTAAGGCGATTGTTGGTTGTTATCAAGGAGATAACCAGACATCGTCTCGAGTTAATGTGTCTGCTGAGTTTCAGAGAAATTCAAAGAAAATGTATGTTGAGTTACAAAAAGCATTCAAGAAATTTAGCATTTCAAGTCCAAATCAGGTGGAGATGAAACCAAAGGAACAAGCTAAGAAGAAGAAAAGGAAAAATAAAGAAAACTCAAGTGGTGTTAAGCCAAAAGTAACAGAGGAAAAGTCTAAAGGTGGAATTATGCAGAAGATAGTAGGTTTTATTAAGCACATTTTTGAATTTGAGAATTAGAATTATGTTTTTAGATTTCAATATACTGGAAACAGTTTGCACCAAATGGAACATTGACTTAGATTTAGTTGTTATTGTCTGTCTCATACTCAAGATTTCCCTTGTTTTTGGTAGATTAATTATTGGTTATGAAGTCTGAATTTGTGTTGTTTTCTTAGTTATTTTCTTTCCTTGTTAGAGAATTTCTTAAATGGGGTCAAGAAATTATTGGTTATGAGTTTAGGTCAAGAGTTGTGGGGTTTTAAAGCTTTTAATCGTATTATCTTTTTAAGTGGTGTTGACTCACTATATATATATATAGAGAGAGTGTTATTTTTCGAAGTTTTTTAGCTGTGATTTATATAATTCTTAAGGATCCATCAGTAATTAATTACTATACAAAGTGTATGTTGGCACGAATTTATGGTTGGCTATGTGAGTTCAGCTGAATTTATTGTTTTTGGTTCGAAACATATGCATAAAAAATTCAAATGTATACATATCATACTCATTTTAAAGACACCTGGCTCTAGATTCTGAATTCATCTCTATGCATACAGAGGAATTAATCATTCTTTTTATATATAAAAAAAAGAGTAGTTTCGTACAAAGCTTTTTTTCATTCCATTGTTTAAATGAATCATACAGTTATTCAACCCTTACTATTAAAACAAAGATACACTATGCTCATACTCCTACACATGCACCAATGAAAACATCTAATGTTATCACCGAAATAAATACGACTTAATTTGTCTTTCTTGAAATAGAAAACATCGATTATCGATAACATTAAAGTTCCTACAATTTTTTTTTAATCATACTATAAAATATAAAAAATCATATAAAAATCTATGTTTCTATCAGTACGTTAGTAATCTAAAACTGATACCAAATCTTTGCAATTGAAATCATAGTAATTTGGAACCAGCCATTCCTTAAGCCGGAGGTCTATCGACTATCAGTCTGTATACACACTATCCTCCGCAGACCTCACGTGTGAGATTACACTGAGTTTATCATCATTTTATTGTTATGGAACCAGCCCAAGAAATCAGTTGGTTTTCCACTGGCATTGTATTGAATCAAGAAGATGAACAAGACATAACAAGTAAGAAATTACTTCCTTCTGATTCAGATTTTGATACAGTTGATGATTGGGATTTCGACGTCGAAAACGAAACAAAAAATCATCTTTATGTCACACCTGAGAGTTTAATACATAACAAGAAGTCAAGAACTTCGTCGATTTCTTCACTTAACATATTGAAAGACTTTGGAAATGGATTCAGAAAATTAAAGGGGCAAAAAATCACTATTCAAACTAGTGAAATTGAATGTGCAAATAATGGTAAATTGTCTACAGATTCAATTCTTCGTTTAGGCGGACAAAATTTTATTCAATCTTTTGAATCTTCAGTTGATCATCCATTTGTTAGTTCCTTGTTAAGTATTTCAGAGGAAGATTCTAGAAGTGTTGAACTCGTCGAATGCCTTTTATTTTGCGCGGAGAAAGTGTGGCAAAAGCAATATGATCGCGCGATTAACCTTTTAAATGAATGTGACAAGTTTAGTTCCAAAACAGGAAATCCTGTTCAAAGACTTGTTTACTATTTTTCCCGTGCCCTACGTGAACGAGTTGATAAAGAAATCGGAAAAAATAGCACGAAAGGTTTGGAGATATATGGAATGCAAGATCTTGAGAACGCGTTAAGGAGTATAAATCAATGTACGATTGCAGTTCAAGACATGCCTCTTTGTCAAGTGATAAAATTTGTTGGAATTCAAGCGATAGTAGAAAATGTAAGAAACTCGAAAAAGATTCATATAATTGATCTTGAAATTAAAATGGGGGTACAATGGACAATCTTGATACAAGCACTTGTAACTCATCAACAAGAATCTCAATCTCCCTTTGAATATCTCAAAATAACTGCTATAGGAAATACTCAATCAAGGACTAAACTCGAGGAGACAGGTAAACGACTGATGAGTTTTGCTGAGTCTTTAAACTTACTATTTTATTTCAAGAGCGTTATAATAGAAGATATCATGGATCTCAAGAAAAATGACCTAGATATAGATCCTGAGGAAACGATTGCAGTTTACGCGCAACATTTTCTGGCTAACATGATAATGCAACAAGAAAAGCTTGATTTCTTGATGGGATTTATTAAAGGTATAAATCAGCGTATAATGGTCATTGCTGAAGTTGAGGCAAATCATAATTCTCCAGTTTTTGTTAACCGTTTTATTGAAGCATTATTCTACCACGGTGCTTTCTTCGATTTATTTGAAGATTGTATGAAAAATAATGAATCAAACAGAACGACTATGGAATCAGAGTTTATGTGGCAAGGAATAAGGAATATTGTAGCAGCTGAAGGAGAGGAAAGGACTATTAGACATGTAACAATTGAATTATGGAGAGAGTATTTTAAGCGATTTGGAATGGAGGAAATGAAATTGAGTAATTCGTCGTCGTATCAAGCGAAAATGCTGCTCGAAAAATTCAGTACTCGGAATTCTTTTACGCTTGAAATGAATGGAAATTTTCTAGTTATTGGGTGGAAGGAAACTCCTCTGAATACACTTTCTGCTTGGAAATTTCGTAAAAGAAGTATTTCTCATGGTGCTTGCTTCTTCACTCTTTAACATTAACGGGCACCCCGATGCATAAAGCATTTCGCGTTCACGTAGGGTCCGAAGAAGGGCCGCATCCCAAGAGGTGTTATGCAGACAGCCAAACCTAATACAAACACTAGTTGTTGCTTTCATGGCTCGAACTCGTAACATATAGTTAATGTACTACTTATTATGTTTGATCAAATAGATGTTTTGTTCAACTCCTTTATTTTCTTCTAACAGTTTAAAAAGGCCTACTTGTAATGAAAGCTATATAGATTTTTCTTTGTCTTTCCTCCCCCCTCCCCCCCCCCCCTGTATAAGAACTGGTCCAAGTTCTGTTCATGTCTGCTCCTTAATTTTAATGTTCTTTAATTGCTTTATTGTTCTAAAAATGAAGTATAATTATATTTGTCATACCTGTTTGTCAAGTTTTTAGTGACACAGATTGTAGAATTTAATGAATCAATTTTTGTAAACATTGTGGTTATATTATTATTTCTAATGGCATAATCCTTTTTGACACCATTTAATGTGATAATTTTTATGCTTGTATTTGCAGCAACTAAAAATAACTTCTATTACAGCTAATGGTCATATGTTCCATTGTGATTCTTGTGTTTTTCTTAATCCTCCATTTGGGGATAGATGAGATTTCTCTACTCTTAAACAGAGTCTCGTGTTCGAGCCCTAAGATGAAAAACTCTTGGTAGGTAGTGCCTTCCCCTTTAATATGTCATACGCGATCCAAATTCGAATTAATTTGACGAGTGGGTTCCAACATTTTCGGGGTTCCTAATTGAAGAATTAAACAAAATAGCCGCCCACCCAGCTATTTAAACTAAAAATAATTGGTGGATGTATAATATATGTATAATTTATATATTTATGTGTATAAAGTTAATGTATAATCTATGTATATGGTTAGAAAAAGTAACCAATGAATTTGGTCGGCTATTTGTATAAAGATCCCTTTTCGTTTCCGCCACTCAATGGACTGGGCTGTGACCCGACGACCTCCTGGGCCGGCCTCTATATTCTGTTTTTCCATGGGCTTATAAGTACAATCCATTCGAAAAATTGCAAAATATGACACTTTTTGAGGTGGTTTTAAATTAAATTTTGAACCCCACTTGCTCTATGGATAGAATTTTAAGGTCAAAAATTAAAAATGTTGTCAATGAGGCAAGCGAGGGGTAACACTTGTTTGCATGCGACGTGATAAAATTCAAGACCATCCACTTTAAGGGCTATTTGTGTACTTCACCCCAATTCATTTGTTACCCGTAATATTTCCTTCCGGGTAAGGATTCTGCAATTATGAGTTGACCATTGAAGATTTGAAGAAATAACCTAAACAACCAACACCCAATTGTTTAAGCTAAAAATAGTCGACAGAGGTAATATATATATATATATATATAATTGTATATAATTTATGTATACTGACTAGGAAAAATAAATTATTTTTCTGACCAGCTATTTGGATAAAGCTGATCGCTGAGAATTGTGCTGAGACATAACTAATGAAAGCTTATTTGCATGGTTAATGGAGAACGTATGTACAACCAGGGGCGGATTTAGGGGGCGACAAAATTTATTGTTTGCCTGTATATGTTATGTTTTGCAGAGGCGGATTCAGGAATTAGATTTTATGGGTTCAACTTTTAAAGTTTTTGCATTGAACCCATTGTATTTTTAAAGTTATGGGTTCATACCTACCATTTTCTGCAATTTTAATAGATTTTTACACATAAATTTATGCTGCGCAGCAAAAATACTGGATTCAGATGAACCCGTCGGACATACTCTACATCCGCCTCTGATATTTTGAATCCCCTTGACATAATCCAAAAGCATAGCTTAGTAATCAAGAGAGTTCAAAACCTTTATAAGGTCATTGGTTCAATCCTCACTAACTACAATTATTTTTAACTTTTGTTTTTTGAACCCCTTAGCGAAAATCTTTCCTTCGCCACTACATACAGACATATGTCTTATTTCATTGTCTGAGATTTTAATTAATGTTCAAGTGATTGTTTAGTGACAGAGACATGAGTGAGGATTTCATTTCGAATATTATAAAACTTTGTGTGAACCTATTTGTTTAAATTTTAATGGACAAAATTAATTTGAAAATATGTGGTTTGTGGTGGGTAGATTGTACTGGTGGTGGATTAATAGATTGATACCCGCCCGTTGTTTAACACACCAATAATTTTTGTTAATATTGACGATGTAAAATATATTTATAAAATTACGTCATTCAAAAATAATTACAGCTAAGTCTTTTAAATGACATTAATTGATAATTTTTAATTATTAATAAATAATCAGCGATAACAAATTAAATTAAACTAATAATGTAAAAATTTATTATATTCTATGTATATAACTTAAATTATATAAAAATAAATAAAAGAGTATTAGGCTAACTAGTAACTTGATCTACTAACCAATAAGGGTTGTGATGGAATGGTAAATACTTCTTTATCCTTAATCAGAGGTCTTATATTCGAGCCCCTGGGTATGGAGTCGCCTTTGTTAGGGAGCGCTTTACTCCCAATGTGAGACTTTCCGGTGCGAATCCGAATTTAATCTGGCCCCAATGTGTGTACCGGACACCGGATGGAAAACCAAAAAAATACTTGATCGACTAGATGAGGCTCAATCAAGAGGACGAATAAGATGGTGACACGTACAACTGTTAATTCTATGTCATTTCATTTTCAAGAAAGAAACTTCACCCATCAATTAAACTTGCAGTCGTTCTAGCATTGAGCAAAAAACTTAGCTAACATTTCTCTCTGTATCTTTTTTTTTTTTTTTTCTGAATTTCAATTTGTTGCATTGTCCTCATTAAAACATTAGATCCTCGTTAGATCATATTTAAATTTAAAAAAAAATTCCCGTATTTACTTTTAGACTTTAGTGTTGCTAATCTCAAAGTAAAAATTACTACACTAGTATAATATTCGTATAATTTGACTAGCTGCAGTCGCTTGTACCCAACCTCTTCTTTATGTTACCAATTAATAATTTTGTACAACTATATTTGCAGTAGACTTTTAAGTGAACGATCTGAGTAATTACTTTTTAGGTTATTAAGGTTTAAATTGAAGAAAAATAAGAAAACCCAAGGACAAAAAAAGAGAGGGAAAAAAATTATAAAATTTCTAATAGAGACTTATCTTTTTTGTTTGTCCATTCAGTGTCCGACATCCAATCAGCGTTTGATTAACTCGAATCCCCACCATGTAATCAGAATTAAATGTCCGATATCCTAAGTTGCTCTGACACAACGGGGCATTTGCATCTATACCCGCTTTTTGTGTCACGTTTTAACTTGTGTTCGTTTTATAAAAAAAATTGCAAGCGTATCCGCTTTTTCGCATAATTTCAGCATACGGGGCTGAAGTAGCAAAGACAATCACGCAAAACTTCAGCATTCTAGTAGCCGGGCCTGAAGTTCAGCTCTAGAGCTGAAGTTATTGTTTTGTAACTATCGAACTTCAGCTCTAGAGCAGAAGTCTTTGTTTGTAACTGGCGAACTTCAGCTCTAGAGTTGAAGTTTTTGTTTAATAACTGTCGAACTTCAGCTCTAGAGCTGAAGTTTTTTATTTTTAACTAGCGAACTTGAGCTATAGAGCTGAACTTTTTGTTTGTAAGCTTCAGCTCTAGAGCTGAAGTTTTTGTTTTGTAACTGTCGAACTTCAGCTCTAGAACTGAAATTTTTGTTTGTAACTGGCGAACTTCAGCTTTAGAGCTGAAGTTTTTATTTGTAACTGGCGAACTTAAGCTCTAGAGCTGAAGTTTTTAAAATCCTTGAGTATGTAATGCTGAAGTTTCTATCTTTGGGGGAGGAACCATACCTTATATACATGACCAGTACTGCAGAAAAATCATTGATTAACTACCCTTTATCCACATGATCTTTCTGCATGCGAGAGTTTGAGATCTGATAACTTAGTACTATTTTAGCTGTTGGGGATATTATAGCTCCATAAATGTCAAGAAGATTAGATTCTTTTTAGATGCAACACTTTAAATTGGGATTCCGGTAATACAATTGACTTTTCTTTTGACAAACATTGAAGAAGCAGATTGAAAATAAAGATTTCGAATCGCCTCGGTCTATAAAATATTCATTTCACAAAAAGGTTTTCTTACGTTACAATTATTTTAATTATGTATAGTAAGATGACTTCTAATAAATTGAGTGAAGCCACAGAAGGAGAGATATTGTTACATCAATATTAAGTTCCGGAGAGATATGGAGATCACTAGGAGAAGGAAAAGGAGAAAGGGCTGAAGTTTTTTTAAAAAAGTGGGTACAAGTTAAAAAAATTTAAAAAAATGAGTTTAGGTTAAACGGGGGCGACCAAATAGGGCGCTCCGTGCAATTTTTACTGACAAAGCGGTATGAGTATGAGATCCGTACCAAATTTGATCAAATAATTTTGGATAATTTGATCAAATAATTTTGGATACTTTGATTATGGCTGACAGAAAAATTCGAGACGAAATACAATTTGATTCCCGAAACCAGAACCAAAACTAGGGTAAATTTGAAGAAAAGAGCATATATTACATAGGAAATCAATCATTTACTTATTACTTATTTACAACTTGAGAATAAAAAAGAAATTCACACTTTACAAGCTATACGTAAGTATTTAGTAAAATTTCTTATAATTTAGAGATATTTTTATATTTTTGAATTATTTTAGTCGGATCCCTGCATCCCTATCCGTACTAAGATCCGTATCCCCAAATTTTAAAATTTATATTTTGAATTATCCAATCTCTAAATCTGCATTCGTGTCGGCCATCTTTGTCTATGTCCGAAGTTTCGATTAATTCGAATTTGCTTATATGACGTGGACTACTAACTGAATAAGAGTGTTACACGTGTGAATACAGAGGTACCTCATAATAAATTCCTGATCGATAATATTGTTACACTTGTATAAGAGCAGTACATACATATCACAATAGATTTCTCACAATAGCTCTACCAACATCAGAAAGTTCATGAACGGCGACGTTTAATGCAGAAAATGGTGATTTACTACCCTTAAAATACTCTTCACATTCTTGTGCATCTCCAGATGAACCTACCATTCCATCTTCAGCAAATTTTGGATCCCCTTTGGTTAAAGCTTCAATTGCTTCAGGCAAACTTGCTGTTAAAATTACCTGTTGAAATTTAAACATTACGTTAATTGATTATAACTTGAAAAAATTACTGACTTTGATTTAAAAGCAATAATTATGCCTCAGTCACATAAAAGTTGAGGTGAGCGTGGCTTAATCTTAGTTGTAAATAAAATATAAGGAATAAATAAAGATGATACTTAGGTTATATGTGGAATAAATAAGCTCCAGTAACTATTGATGTGTGATGACTGACGTTCTCTATAAATAGAGACAACTCCTAATATTTTCTTTTAATTTATTTTAAAAAAGATATTGTTTATATAATTAGATAGAATTAATGAGATAGATTTGTAGCCACATAAATATTTATGACATATTTAGATCATAAATTTCAAAGTTTTTTTTCTTAAACTTTTCGTGCCCAGTTAAACATTCTCACACAGACGGAGCCAAAATTTGACTAAGAAAATTAAAATATGAAAAAGTAAATTTATAAAAAAGCCAAGAGGAATCAATCTATATATATAAGTAAAAAAATTATAGAGCTATACAGTGTAATTTTTCGCTTGACACCCCTTGAATACATGTGACTCTAGTATAAGAATAACGCTTACATAATCTGTTTCTTGAGTATATGTTTGGTTCTTTCTTTCTTTAACTACAGTTAAACCTCTCTATAACGGCATTCTTATATAAGAAGACCTCACTAAAAAAGCGAAGTTTTTTCGGAACCAAATTTCATGTTTTGTTATAATATATCTTTTCTATGACAAGAATTTGTTATAATATCCAAAAATATTTGAAACAAACGAGGCTGTTATAGAGAGGTTTGACTGTCGTAATAACATGTTATGATTAAATATTTTCTATAAATAGATGACAATCCCGGTTCTTAATTATTCTAGAAATAACCATAACGTATTATGTTTCCTTGAGTACATGATACGTAGTTTTTGTCCACAATTTGCTGCCACTATTAAATAATTGAGCTGAAAGGTGCACTCTTCGTTTCAATTATGTTTTGCTCAGCATGGAGTTCTTAAAAAATTAAAATTTGTGGTCCAAAACAAGGGAAAATACTTGTATAATTATAAATTATGTCATTTAAGTAAAATAACAAAAATTAAATAAAATGACAAGTTTAAAGTTAAATTATTACTAAATATAAAAATATATTTTGGGGCGAAGGGAGTACTATATAAATTTCTTATATTACCTTATATGAAAAGGCACAGTTTTTCAAAGGACCTTTCCAAGCTGCCGGAGGATTCGAATGCCGGAGTTTTGAAATTGTGACTGCAGCCTGATTAGCCTTAGATTTTATAGCATCGACCATAATTAGTGCCAACGTTGTAATATCCCCTGTTTCACTTCGTTTGTCCGAAAGCAGAGTTTTCAGACAAAGTTGGTAATTTGGTGTGTTCTTGCATGTAGTTTCTACTAGATTATTGGCGTTTGTTTGTAGTAGTATTGTCAGCAACATCATTAGGACAATCAAATTCTTCATTTTGAAGTTGGAAAAGAGAAGAGAGAGAACCAAAGTTGGATTTTTTTTATGGAGAAATTTGAGGTTGGAGTGTGTTTTGTAGAGGGGTTTGGTTTTTATATAGATCAGCTTACGGAGGCAGACCTATGTGTAATCACGAAGGGTTCACCGGATTCGTAAACTTCGATAAAACTTTTGTATATTCAGACCTATCTATAATAGTCATATTTTGTAATAGCATTTTACTATAACGGTCAATATGAGTGTTTATAGTTCGGTTTTGATCTGTTTTTTCCTAAAAAAAACAAATCAAGTAAGTTAGTTTTCAAATATTAAAATCAAACAAAACAAATTAAGTCAGTTTTTTCTCGATTCGGTTTATGTCGGTTTTTCGGTTTTTCGGATTATTTGTCGGGTTTTTTCTTAAATATAAGACATACACTACCAAATACATATTTCGGCGACCACATTTTTAACGTAACACTATCAAATCAATTGCCCTTTGAGAGATCTATTATTTAACAAGATATATTGATGATAATTGAATCAAATAGTGATGAATAATTTAAGAACTCAATTAAAAATATATTATTTTTAACGTGAAATAGATTCTTGCACATAACAAAAGAAAATTACCAATCAAACTAGAATTTAAATGTAAAAAACTGTACTAAAAGTGCAAATGATTAACATTTACTATAAAACTTTTGAAACTTTGTATAAAAGTATATATATATATATAAATTATTGAAACTTTGTATAAAAGTATACATATATATAGGTGTAATAATAAATTTAAAATAGCTACTCCTATATTCGGTTTGGTTCGTTTTTTTTATTAAAACCAAAACCAAACCAAATTTGATCGGTTTTTAAATTTCAAAACCAAAACCAAACCAAACAAAAAAGTATCGATTTTTTTGGTCGGTTTGGTTTGATTTTTCGGATTTTTACGAACACCCCTAACGGTCAAGTTTCTGTCGCACTATATAATCGGAGAGGTAAGGTAGGCCAAATAAGTATTAAGGAGAAGTGATTAGGCAAGATATGACGTTGCTTCAGCTCCATTCTATTGCGTGCAGAGGCAGACCTACGTGTAATCATGAAGGGTCACCGGATCCGTAAACTTCAGAAGAAATCTTATACATTCAAACCTCTATAGAACAATCATATTAATAATAACACTTTACTATAACTGTTAAATATTATGTTATAATATATGTTCTCTATAACAACATTTCACTATCAGAGGCGTATCTATATTTTCATTCTATGGATTAAACATTTAAAGTTTTTAACATTGAACGCATTATATTTTAAAGTTATGGGTTCATATCTACTATTTATTACAATTTTAGTGATTTTTACATATAAATTTATGCCCCGCATCAAAAGTATTGGATTCAGTTGTACAAGGTAGCTCTACGCTGCATCCACCCGGCCCTGTTTACTATAGCAATCAAAAAATATCAGAACAAACGAGGCTGCTATAAAAATGTTTGATTGTATATATATTTGTATACCTTAAAAATGGTTAATTCAAATTACTCGGCATTCTAAACACTAAAAATCTTTAAATAATACTGATTGAACAGAATATTGGTACCTCTGACGCGTTAATTAAATCTTAGGTCTGCCTCGTTGTGTGCATATCTGTTTCTCCTTTTCGGTGGGGCTTGTGGGGAGAGATAGTTTCTAAAGAAGACACGCTGCTTCTGAACATCTTTGGATCATTAAATCAGACTCTATATGATAAGACTTGGAACTACCAAAGTGTACACAAACCAAAAAGCATATCACTTGTACACAAACCAAAAACATATCACTTGCCCTTCTATTTCAAAAGGTGTGGATCCAATAATTTAAAGTTAGTGAAGTGTAGAATGTTATTCCCCTTCTATCCCATTTTATTATTCGACATATATATATATATATATATATATATATATATATATATATATATATATATATAGGGCAGATGCACCTTCAACGAAGTGGTGTCACGCGACACCGCTTCGTCGGCTAAATATATGCATCAATACCGTGAGAAAACGAATAAGTAAAAAAAAATGACACCACTTAATACAAATTGCCTCTTGGCATGTTGGTTAAGTATTTGATTTTGCTCTAATAGGTCAGAGGTTCAAACCTCAACTGATTATGTAGAATTGAACTAGGACCTTTTCTAACTTAAGATTAAAATCAATGGTCTAGGGTTATTTTTTGTTTAAAAATATGATAACTAAAGTTATTTATTTTCGTTCTTTTAAAACTTTCGGCACCACTTATAAAAATTTCTACATACGTACCTGTATATATAGTGATGTGTGACGTCCAGGTTGATGTGCCCTCAGCCTAATGATTTCGAGCGCAACTTATGCTTAAAGACTCGATAATTTACTTGATTATGCAATTCAAACCAAATATCCTATTTCGCTATGTTCTTCATTGATGCAAGAGTGGAGATATCCATTGTTGTTTATGCATACGATAATATTTAACTAGACATTAGGTTTTTTAAGAAATAAAAGAAAGATTCTTGAAAAATACTAAAAATACTCTTGAAACTTGAAAGGTGTGATATTAAATTTGATATTTTTAAAGTTATAAGAACATAGTATTAAGGCTAAAATCATATAATATAGAACATAGAAATAGAGATAATGCATGATTCCTTTCGTTATCGTGATCATGATAGTGGGATGCATCATTTTATTGCCTTTTTCTTATCTCTTCTTTTTGGGTTGATTTATTGGAAGCTCTGAATTATTTTCTCTTGTTGTTTGATTGAATGACATAATTAGATAATGGAGTGATGCAATACATCTAGTGGTCGATAAAATTGCGTAATATTATTGGCGATGCATTTCTTTGTGCAATGCATTTCTTTCTTTGCAATGCTTGCGTATTATCCTTCACTATCTGTTTTCTAAAGATGACAATACAAAAAAAAAAAAAAAAGGATTTAGGGATAGCAACATTTTTTTTGCTAATCCGTCTTTGAATAAGATTAACCAAATTTTCATTGCTTAAAATGAACAGATCGGTGCACAGCGCATTCTGATGCACGAAGGCTTCAGGAAAGAGCCGCACCCTAAAGGATGTAATGTAGATAGACTACTCTAATGCAAGTATTAGTGACTGCTTTTACATCTTGAACCTGCAACATATAGGTCACATGAAAACTACTTTATCGTTGCTCTAAAATTAATTAGATTTTTCTTGTTTAACGACAAAATTTGTTCATCGGAAATTTCTGTTTTTTTTTTTGTAGATTGTTCGTCAAACTTATTCAATCGTACGAGGTAAATTTCTCATGTATATTTTATTCTCTTTTTTTTTTCAAATTTCTTGTATTTGCAACATGCTAGATCTTTAACATGAAACGTATATAGAACGTAAGACGGCCAATTAAAACTTCTGAAAACACGCACATGGGGAAGTATATTGAGTTCTATTACCTTTTTAGGCAGAAGTGTACAAACTAAACCAGATCATCAAATCGAAAAGTCGAACCAACTCGATTAAAAAAGAGATATTATTATTTTTAGCCTGCATCAAAAATTATATATATCTGATAATCAAAAAAGTGTATAAAATTTATATAATTTTTGTATATAACACCTACAGAATGTATATATATGCAAAAATATACAAAGTTTATACATTTTTTTGGTTATAATTTTTACAACGGCTATACAAAAATATCGATTATATTTGGTTTGATTTGGTTTGGTATTGAGTAAAAAAAATCGAACCAAACCGCCATATAAATATATAATTTTATATATACTTTTAACACTATTTATAGTATTTCTTTAAAAATGTCTAGAAATATTTGTGATCCTCTTATGAGATGTAATATTTAGTTAAATATGAAGTGCTCCATATTTCTTAGCTTTAAATAATGGGTTGTATATCACTTTTTTATTAAGTGTTAGTGAAATGCGTCAATCTTTTTGTTCTTCCATATTCATATGTCAAGATCTATTAAATTCTTCTATCTTTTTTGAATTTGAAAAGGTATTTCAATAATTTAAAATTAAATAGAACATATCACTATATAGGTTCGTATCTATTTTTATGTTTAATTATTAATTCGGTTAGCCTTAAAAGTGTACATCAATGTAATATTATTGTCAAAAGACTAAAAAAATACCTATCATGTGTTACTAAGAAAATTCTTCCATAAGATATTTAAATAGCTCATATATTGTCAATTTTTCTAATTTTTACTAAACATATTATCAAAAATTTCTCCTGGAATTAGGGGTATACATGGACCGAGTAGGTTCGAATTTTATCAAAATCAAACCAAACCAAATATATCAGTTTGGATTGGTTCGATTTTGTCGGGTTTAGTTACATGGCATTTGTCTTTATTTTTCGAAATGATCTAATACTCCGCACTCTACTCTGCATTTCTGTAAAATGTTGTTTTCATGACTCGAACCAGTAATCCCTTGGTAAGATGACAATAACTTTACCAATTATGTCAAGGCTCCTCTTGTAATGGAAAACAACAAATGTTCTCAATTGTATCATATTTTTTTTTGACCAGGCATGGAATTTAGAAAAGAATGGAATATTTTTAAAACTTTTGATGAAATAAGTTTCAAAATATTTAAAGTTAAATTTCTTATTTACATTAAAAAATCATCACATAAATGGGAACTAACACATTTCCCTTTCATGCATGATCATATCAGGACCTTGAAGTTGTCGTGGCCCAATTTTGATTAAAAAGCGTTTTGCACTATACATACTTTTTTGACATTTTGCGTTATATCTTTTATTATCTACTAGTAACTAGTAATAATTTACTATCTAGCAAATTTCAAAATACACCAATGTGAAACTAGTGTCGTTTTCAGGATGGAAAAATACAAATATTACTCAATAAATAACAATAATCTGTTATCGTGCCCCACACCCATGTGCTGAGAGCTGCGCAATTTGTCTAAAGCGGCCGCTGGTTTTGGTTTAAGAGAAGAAATCTAATACTCCCTCCGCTTCTATTTAGGTGATGTAGTTTGATTCGGTACGGAATTTAAATTTTTTTTTTTTTTGAAATTTATGATCTTAAAAGGTTAAAGGTAAAATCTTTGTTACGCCATGACATTTTGCTTAAAAAATTTCTCATTAAAGGTAAAATGAGTAAAATAAAGAATTTAAAATTAAATTATTTCCAATCGTAGAAATTTATGCCCCGTCTCGAAAGTTATGAGTTTAGTTGAACCCGTAACTATAATGCTAGATCAGTGGCAGACGCACGTGGTGGCAAGCGGGTTCAACTGAACCCGCTTTACCGAAAAATAATACTGTATATATGTATAAATTACGATTAAAGCAGCGTAAGTTTTGTATAAATATTTTATTTGAACCCACTTGACAACTACTATTTTATAATTAAATTTATATACTTTTAAGATTGAACCCGCTTGCATAAAATTCTAGGTCCGTCATTGTGCTAGATATGCCTCTGGCGGAACAAAAATTTGAACATTATAAGTTCGGGACTGTAATTCTTTTAAATTAATAAATTATAAATTAATAATTTTATATATATTTAATAAATTTATTAAAATAAATATAAAATCTAAATAAAAATTATTAAGTTCAGCGGAACCCGACTCTAACTTCGCCCCTGAGATTCACATAATACTCCCATATCGGCGCTGGGACATAAGAAAATAGGCCAAGTGGACATGTCTTATCCACCAAAGTAATTGAATCAACGTTTACATTGTATAGAAAAGTCAGTGTCAGCATACCTAGCAGAGCACCATAAGTGACACCTGTTCCTCCAATCTCTCACATCTGTTCCAATTAAGAGTAACAAATAACTGTTTGATTTGAAAGATGAATTCTCTCGATTTTGTGGTTGCTGGAAATGAAATTTATCTATGCATTGTTATTTGTTACGGTTCAAAATAAACAAGCAGCGAAAATAATAGAGAACGATAACTAAAAATAAAATAAAATTAATCAACATAATCGAAGGTAGTCTGAATAATCAAGTAGAAAAGAAAACTTAAATACCCGTCTTCTTGAGTCGAGGGTCTATCGGAAACGGCCTCTCTAGCTCTTGAGATATGGGTAAAGTCTACATACACTCTGCCCGACTTCACTTGTAAGATTTTTCTGGGTTATTATTGTTATTGTTGAACATTTTAGACAACAATCAAGGCTAATCCAACCGCTTCCAAAGAACGATGAACTACAATCCTAAATATAAAGAAAATGAGAAAAAGATTATCCTCAAGAACCTAATTCTTGAAAGTACGTAATTCCCGAACACAAACCAAGAGGTCTAATTCTCCCTCGAGGAGTTTTCGTATGTCAAAATACGCTAACTGCTTAATAAAATAACCCTAGACTTAGAAATACGTAAAATAAGCAAAGTTCCAATATCTTGCGCGCTTCGCGCACCGTGAAGCCATGACTTCAGTGGTTCTACCCTTTGGGCGCGCACTCAAGTGCGTTCTCGAACTGCTTCGCTCGCAACATCCTTCCCAAGCATCAGAATATGATATTCTTCGTACGAATCCTCAAATTGACTCTCCAAACACCTTCTAGTTAATCGTTGAAGATCCTGCATCTCTTTAGCGTACATTCCTTGAACGTTTTTGGACTTGAAACAAATTAAGTTTTAGATAATTCTGGGTCATTCAATGTTCTCGGAGGGTCTGATTAATTTAATTTTACATCGGAAAGTCTCACTTTACTTTGGAGGTAAAATGCTTCGTACTAAAAGAAATTTCATTTCCGAGGTACGAATATAAAACATCTGGTTAGTATGAAGATGTATTTACTAATTAACCACAAACTTTAGTATTCTAATTTTATTTACAATTAGAAAAATTTAAACTATATACAAACCAGATAAATAATTTATATAATACTAGTGTTTAGTGGCTTATATATAGTAGATAATAGATAATATATCAAATCTTCTAGATCATAGATTCACGTTTATTAGACACTTAAGTAAGTTGATTTTAAGTACTTTTACATAATTTGATTGTTAACCATCATTTCAAAAGATGCATTGTTACAGGTGGAAAACGTTTTTTATTTCCCTAATTGAATATTAGTAAGCAAAACCTCTTCGATTGTTACTCGTTAACTTAAAATAAGCATATTTTATGCTAATAATTAGGTAAAGATTAAAGGAATTAGTATCTAATCTTACATGATTATCCCAAAGTATGATTGTATTGTATGAGTATTCATTAATCATTACATATTGTTAAGAGAAAATGACATTATATAGCCGATCTCAAAATAATAACAAATATATATATACACAAAAATTATATAAATTTTATATATATTTTTTGACTACCAAACATATAGTTTCTGATGTGAGCTAAAAGTAATAATACCCCGAACTGTTCAACTTACGTAACTCATTATACTTGTTATGGGTTAAACGACTCTCTCTCTCTCTATATATATATCCACACACACTTCTTTGTTAGCGAATGTAATTAGTTTCGTCCGACCAACAAATTTTATATTTTGCCCATATTATTATGAGTATGTTTTCACTTTTAATCCCTTAATTGTTGATAAATTATGATTTTGATCCCTGTATGGGTCAAAATATGTCATTAGAGTATGTTCCCAAGTCGTCTTTGGACGAGATATCCCAAGAAGCAGCGAATTTGTGGTCGAAAAGTCCACGTGAGCCGTAGTTGAGATGTCAGCAAGGGTTGAGGCCGAGGTCGAGGTCGGATACCGTTAACAGAGCTGTAACGGCTGGTTTTCAAGATAGGATACTAAAGAGAATATTCTAGTAGATATTCTCTGCATTTGTACTATTAGGGTTTTTTTAGGAATATGTCCAATATAAATAGAAAAAAAGACAATTAGAGGGGCATGTGAGATTCATTGTAAAAAAGACACTTTGACTAAAAGATTCGGCACTCACTTACTAGCATACAAACATTACCTTTTACTCTATGATTTTGGTCGAGATTATTCCATCATATCCAAAAATAACTCGAATATTCAAAGATCTGTCTATCATTCGCTATCAAGAGAAAGATCCACGTATTCCATCCTTTATTGGGTTAAAATTCCTCTTATTTACTTGAATGTCATTTATTATTGTTCATTATTATTGAATGCTACATTATTGCCACTAATTTCTAGAACATTTATTACACAATATTACCACTGTTCGTCCAAATCTGTATGACATCAGTTGCTCTTTTCAAAACTAAGATCTAAGGATATTATTGTAAGCTAAGATTAACTCTTATTTATAGAAATTTAATTATTTGAACCAAGATTTATAATTTTTGGTCAAATAATTTGGCGCTGTATGTGGAGTTTTCCTAGTTAAAATTTTAGTTTTCTCTAGATCTACAATTAAACAGGTCACTAACGTCACAAAACCCAAGATCTTTTTTTTTTGCATATACAAAACCCTACATCGCAGGTAACCGAGAAGAAAGGACGAGAATAACAAGTGACCTCCTAACCAATCTCATGAATGTCATCAAAGAAACCTATGAAACGATGGGTGAGGACACGACGCCCAGTGCGTCCCCTAGGTGGGATGGGTCACCACCCACACACTGTAGCATAATGAAACCCCATAGTAAAGGAGCCTCCATGTTTGTAGAGGAAGTGGCACCTCTAGCTGTACAAAAACTCCTCGAGGCATGGCTGACTGACACACTAACAAGCATCCTCAACAAACCCGCTCCAGGCTCGACTGCAGAAATCACAAGGACTGGCACAACACAACAAATAGACGAGCAGTGCAACCAACCCTCTCCTTCAACTACAGGTATAACTCACAATGTCGTCGATAATGCAGATGACAATGCCCTCGCAACTATCTTGAAAAGGATGGACGAAATGGAGAATAAAAACAAGACGCTCCGAAATTAGATGAAAGAACACTAAGAATAGGTTGGCAAGGTACTGGGAGCTCCTAAGTTGCTGCCGAAAAGGGACGCCAGTAGGTTCGTAGAACGGCCATGCAGTGACGGTGTAACCCTGCATGCTATACCAAAAACTTTCAAAATGCCGCCCTACCTCAAGATATACATAGGCACAACTGACCCTGAAGATCATATGATTCATTATGTCACTGTCGTGAAAGGCAATAACCTCTCCAAAGAACAAATGTCTTCCTTCTTGCTGAAGAAGTTTGGTGAAACCCTCACTGGAGTGGCATTAACATGGTATTCGCAGCTACCAGCCCGTTCCATAGAAACTTTTGAAGAAATGGCCGACAAGTTCGTAACGGCTCATGCCGGAGCCAAGAAGGCCGAGGCGAGAACGATTGACATATTTGCTATTAAACAGTCTCTAGGAGAAGGATTGAGGGACTTTCTCGCGCGGTTCAACCAAATAAGGATGACTCTGCCAAACGTATCAGAAGGGATGACAGTGGCAGTCTTTCAGAACCGGCTGAGTAGAGATAGTTCAAGAGAAACTAGAAAGTTGTTGAGTCGGTTTATGAAGTATCTCCCAACGACTTGGGACAAACTCAACAGGCCAACTCACCAACTGACTTTGGTACAAGCCGAATCAACAAAGGATCTAAAAGACAACGCCAGAAAAGATCATTCAATTTCGCGACCTAACAGGGAATGGCATCAACCATATATCAGGTTGGTCGCCGCGCCCTCCCCCCGCTATAAAGAAGGTCCATCCAGACCAAGGATAGGAACTCATCAGAACGATAGAGGTATGCCCCTTATTATCTGTGATGACCCTAAAGGTCATCTCTTGTTTTAGAAGTCAAAACTGTATTCCGATGCCTTGAAACCTATTTTTGTCTCACCTCAATTTGCGTGCGTAGTTCGGGCATGTTTCCAGAAAGTTTTTATGTGAAATTTTTGTCTCACCTCAACTTGGGTTGAATGTTAATGTGTATAACTGTAATGGTTGGCTTGCCTAGCTTTCACGAGTAGGCGCCATCACGACTCCCGGGGGTGGAGAATACATGTCTTGACAAGTTGGTATTAGAGATCTAGGTTTCTTAGGTCTCACAATTCACGAACAAGCTGGGTAGCGTTTGAGAGATCGGTACGGAGACGTTTGTGCTTATACCCTAGAGGCTACAGAGTCTAGGAATAATTTCACATCTATTCTTCTCTGTTGTGCGATTTGACTTCTCAATGCTAATTGAACTTCTACTCTATTTTTTCGCAAATGGCGAGAACACGTTCTTCTTCATCCGATGATCAGTAGCCCGAGCCCCCAGTGGCAGCTCCTACGATGGGCAGAGGATGAGGTCGAGGCCGTGCCAGAGGCCGAGGCAGGGACAGGACTCAGCCTAGAGCAGCAACACCATCGACGGAGCCTTAGGTAGAGTTCGAGGAGGAGGTTCCAGCCCAAAACGTTCCAACGGGGCCAGCTCAGGTCCTAGAGGGGTTCATCGCCACTCTGGTACTCCAGGATGCTTTTGTCCATCTAGTGGGCCTTATGGAGAGTGTTGCCTAGGCAGGCTTACTTCCTGTAGCACCAGTCGTCTCTCAGGCTGGGGGAGGAGCACATATTCCCGCTAATCGCACTCTGGAGCAAATGGCTCCCCAATTTCAGACTCCAGCAGCTCAGCCAGTTAGGGTAGTTCAGTCGGGTGTTATGGCTCAGATCGGTGATGGAGCAGCTATGTCTGCTGATGCTTTATGGAGGTTGGATAGGTTCACCAAGCTCTTCACTACTACTTATGGCGGTACATCTTCAGAGGATCCCCAAGACTATTTGGACAACTGTCATGAGATTTTTCGGAACATGGGGATAGTAGAGACCAATGGGGTTGACTTTGTTATTTTTCGTCTGTCAGGTTCTGCCAAGACTTGGTGAAGGGATTATTGTTTGGCTAGACCAGCTAGGTCACCGGCTTTGACTTGGGATCAGTTCTCTCAGCTCTTTCTAGAGAATTTTCTACCTATCACTCAGAGGGAGGACTATCGGAGGCAGTTTGAGCGCCTCCAGCAGGGTTCTATGACCGTCACGCAGTACGAGACCAGATTTATCACCTTGGCCCGTCATGCTCTTATCATACTTTCCACCTAGATAGAGAGGGTGAGGAGGTTCATTGAGGGACTCACTCAACCGATTCGATTGCAGATGGCTAATGAAACAGGAAGCGAGATTTCTTTTCAGGATGCGGCCAATGTGGCTAGGAGAGTTGATATGGTTCTATCATAGGGGAGTGGTCAGGGGTCTGATAAGAGGCCCCGTCATTCGGGCAGGTTCAGTGGTTCCTCATCTGGAGGCAGGGATTCTTTTGGTAGGGGCCATCTTTCCGGGCCGTTTCATTCAGCACTTCAGGCTTCTTATGGTGCTCCAGGTGGCCGTGGTTCTCATATGCAGTATTCTAATCAGTTTCCCTACAGTGAACCACCATCTCCTATCAATACACCGCTGCTCCAGAGTTTTCAGGGTGGTTACTCAGGTCGTCAGGGTCAGTAGTCTCAATAGCTGAGGGTTTGTTATACTTGTGGCGATACGAGGCATATTGCTAGATTTTGCCCTCGATCACCGAGCAGTTCACAGCATCAGGGTTCCTGTGCCATGGTTCAGGCACCGAGTGTTCCACTACCCGCTCAGCCAGCCAGAGGTAGGGGTCGAGGTGTTAGAGGTGGAGGTCAGACCATTAGAGGTGGAGGTCAGACAGCTAGAGGTGGAGGCCAGCCAGCAGGAGGCCATCCTTGGAATATAATTCAGAGTGGTGGTGCCCAACCCCGATGTTATGCTATTCCAGCCAGACTTGAGGCTGAGGCTTCCGATGCAGTTATCACAGGTATAGTTTCAGTTTGCAGTAGAGAGGCCTCAGTTCTGTTTTATTCAGGGTCTACATATTCCTATGTATCATCTTATTTTGCCCCTTATCTGGTTGTGCCTCATAATTCTTTGAGTGCACATTATATGTGTCTACACTGGTGGGTGATTCTATTATTTTATATCGAGTCTATCGCTCGTGTGTGGTTATTATTGGGGGTCTTGATACCCGTGTAGATCTCCTACTTCTCGATATGGTAGACTTCGATGTCATTTTAAGGATGGACTGGTTATCCCCTTATCATGCTATATTGGACTATCACGCCAAGACTGTGACTTTGCGCTTGCCGGGTTTTCCTCGATTGAAGTGGAGAGTGACTACCAATCATTCTATCAGCAGGGTTGTTTCTTATATAAAGGCTCGGCGTATGATTGACAAAGGGTGTTTGGCTTATTTGGCGTATGTTCGTGATTTTAGTGTTGAGGTTCCTTCTATGGATTTTGTAGCTGTTGTTCGTGAGTTTCCAGAGGTATTTCCTTCAGACCTGTCGGGGATGCCACCCGACAGGAATATTGACTTTTGCATTGGTTTGGCTCCAGGCACTCAGCCCATTTCTATTCTGCCATATCATATGGCCTTGCCAGAGTTGAAAGAATTGAAAGAACAGTTGCAAGACCTACTTGATAAAGGCTTTATTAGGTCTAGTGTCTCGCCTTGGGGTACGCCGGTGTTGTTTGTTAATAAGAAGGATGGATCGATGAGGATATGCATAGACTATCGGCAGTTGAAGAAGGCCACAATCAAGAATAAGTATCCATTGCCGAGGATTGATGATTTGTTTGATTAGCTTCAGGGTGCCAAAGTGTTTTCGAAGATTGATTTGAGATCTGGCTACCATCAATTGAGGATTAGGGCATCCGATATCTCTAAGACAGCTTTTCACACTCGGTACGAGCATTATGAGTTCTTAGTAATGTCATTTGGGTTGACAAATGCCCCAGCAACTTTCATGGATTTGATGAACCGAGTGTTCAAGCCTTATTTGGATTCCTTCGTGATTGTCTTCATTGATGATATTTTGATCTATTCCCGTAATCGGAAGGAGCACGAGCAACATCTTTGAGTCGTTCTCCAGACTCTGAGGGACAGTCAGTTATATGTTAAGTTTTCAAAATGTGAGTTTTGGTTGAGTTCAATTGCATTCTTGGATCATGTTGTATCAGTAGAGGGTATTCAGATGGATCCTAAAAAGAATGCGGTAGTCAAGGACTGGCCTAGACCCACGACAACTATAGAGATCCAGAGTTTCTTGGGTTTGGCGGGTTATTACCCCCGGTTTGTGGATGGGCTTTCATTTATTGCAACCCCAATAACCAGGTTGACCCAGAAGGGCGCCCGATTCAGATGGTCAGACGAGTGTTAGGCGAGCTTTCAGAAGCTCAAGACAACTTTGACTACGGCGCTGGTTTTGGTTTTGCCCACAGGTTCAGGGCCATATACAGTATATTCTGATGCATCTCATATTGGACTTAGTGCAGTGTTGGTGCAAAATGGCAAGGTTATTGCATATGCTTTGCGACAGTTGAAGATCCACGAGAAGAATTATCCAGTTCATGATTTGGAGCTAGCAACCATTGTTCACGCGCTGAAGATTTGGAGGCATCATTTATATGACGTGTCATGTGATGTGTTCACAGATCACAAGAGTTTGCAATATTTGTTCAAGAAAAAGGAGCTCAATTTGAGGAAAAGGAGGTGGTTGGAGCTATTGAAAGACTATGATATCACCATCTTGTATCATTCAGGGATGGCCAATTTAGTGGTCAATGCTTTGAGTAGAAAGTCAGCTAGTATGGGTAGTCTTGCGTATATTCTGGTCGGTGAGAGATCGCTTGCTTTGGATGTTCAAGCCCTAGCCAATCAGTTCATGAGGTTGGATGTTTCTAAGCCCAGTCATGTGCTAGCTTGCACAGTCGCTCGCTCTTTATTATTTGAGTGTATCCAAGATTGGCAATATGATGATCCTCATTTGCTTGTCCTTAGGGACACGGTGCAGCAGGGGGGTACCAAGCAGGTTACAGTTGGAGATGATGGAGTTTTGAGGATGCAGGGTCATATTTGTGTGCATAATGTGGATGGACTTCGTGAGTTGATTCTAGAGGAGGCCCATAGTTCTCGGTATTCCATTCATCCGCACGCCGCTAAGATGTATCAGGACTTGCAACAGCATTATTAGTGGAGAAGAATGAAGAAGGATATTGTTGCGTATGTAGCTCGGGTGTTTGAATTGTCAGCAGGTAAAGTACGAGCATCAGAGACCTGGTGGTTTGTTTCAGAAGATCAAGATTCCTCAGTGGAAGTGGGAGCGTATCACTATGGATTTTATTGTTGGACTCCCACGGACTCAGAGGAAGTTCGATGCAGTATGGGTTATTGTGGATAGGCTAACCAAGTCGGCGCATTTCATTCTTGTGGAAGTTTCCTATTCTTCATAGAGGTTAGCCGAGATCTATATACGGGAGATTATTTATCTTCATGGTATGCTCGTGTCTATTATTTCTCACTGAGATACGTGGTTTACCTCGCATTTCTGGAGCGCATTACAGCGTGAATTGTGTATACGGGTCGAGTTGAGCATAACATTTCATCCTCAGATGGACGGGCAGTCCGAGCGTACTATTCAGATTTTGGAGGATATGCTCTGAGCATGTGTTATCGACTTTGGAGGTTCTTGGGATTAGTTCTTTCCATTAGCAGAGTTTGCCTACAACAACAGTTACTAGTCGAGCATCTAGATAGCTCCCTATGAGGCCTTTTTATGGTAGGCAGTGTCGGTTGGTGGTTGGATGGTTTGAGCCGGGTGAGGCTCGGTTGTTGGGTATAGATCTAGAACATGATGCCTTGGACAAGGTTAAGATCATTCAGGATAGGCTTCATATAGCTCAATCCAGGCAGAAGAGTTATGCCGATCGCAAGGTTCGTGATGTGTCATTCATGGTCGGAGAGCGAGTGTTGCTTCGGGTGTCACCCATGAAGGGCGTGATAAGATTTGGGAAGAAGGGCAAGCTAAGCCCTAGATTCATCGGTCCTTTTGAAATTCTTGATCGAGTGGGAGAGGTGGCTTACAGACTTGCATTGCTGCCGAGTTTATTAGCTGTGCACCCAGTGTTTCATGTGTCCATGCTTCGGAAGTATCACGGTGATCCATCTCATGTGTTAGACTTCAGCACTGTCCAGTTGGACAAGGACTTGACCTATGAGGAAGAGCCGGTAACTATTCTAGAACGGCAGGTTCGTCAGTTGAGATCGAAGAATTTCCCTTCAGTTTGTGTGCAGTGGAGAGGTCAGCCTATTGAGGCAGTGACCTAGGAGTCTGAGTCCAATATGCGAAACCGTTATCCTCATTGTTACACCTCCTTTTTCCTACCCAGTAAGGGTATATGGGAGTTTTTTCAATTAAAGGACAATCGAAACGGGATTTGTTTATTTAATTCAGAGTCGCCACTTGGGAGATTTGTGGTGTCCCAAGTCACCGATTGTATCCCGAATCAAGGAAAATATTCGACTTTCCAAATGAAGTCTGCGAACCAGAAATTCTAAGTAAGGAATTCTGTTGACCCGAGGGAAGGTGTTAGGCACCCCCGAATCCCGTGGTTCTAGCACGGTCGCTTAAACTGTTGTAATGGCTAGATATCCGATTTTAATACATATTATAATTCATGTGCTTTTATCAACTTTAAACCGCTTTTATTATTAGAGAATTGCTACGTCGTGAAAATGCATTTCGAACCATGTCGCAATCAATGCACCCGTGGTTGTTGACACATTTTGACTCCGTTGAGATTTGGGTTTGGGTCGCATAAATGCACACCCGATTTTAAGAAGGTAAGATTATTAAGCACGCGCCTAAAAGACTATCGTGTTATTATTTTGGGAAAAAGGCCATGAAATTCGCTAAGCGGCTGATCCCGAGTTCTAAGCAATTAATATATACATTTGTGAGGGCCCCGCAATTTGTAATTTATTTTTTTGGCGAGGCACGCCTCATTTATTTTGAAGGGTAATCCTAGAGTGACTACATTCTACTAATTAAGTTCGTCTCTAAAGATGAAAGAGAAAAAGTCCTAATTAATTACATGCTTAATCGGGCCGTTGTTTATTATTTACCAACTTACGACCACTGTTGAAAAGTAAACATCACCAAAATTGAAATTGTAAATAAAGTACAAAATTGACAAGTAGTATTTTTCAAAAGAAACTAAACATCTTATAACTATCCTAAGCCCATTTTGTTAAATGAACAAACCATGGGTATTAACTACTTACAAATATTGGCAACTAGAATTAACTTTAATTGCTAATGCTCTCTCGAAAAAATATTGAACTTCAATATTAACTCATTTTGTACTCGACTCATGTCTATTGTATTAATGTTCTTAGCCTTGCTATATTGATTCACTCTTCAAATATACTAAACCCGCTAATTCTACAAGTTAAGGGTCCCTATGTTTGCCTAAATTTGCGGGTCTTTGTTACTTAAAGATTCAACCATTACAAAATTGCGAATTACTTCTATTCTAATGTTCGTGAGTTCAAAGCTAGATTTTTGTTAGCTAACCAATATTAAATTGATATCCTACATGGATTATGTGCCAAAATGATTCCGAACTAAGGTATTTGATAACACGCATTAACAAAACTGACATTATTTAACTATGAAACTCACGCGAGACTTAAAAGTTCAAAAACCTACATCTTACTCAAATTGAACACACATATTATACTAATTGATGCTCATATCTTTTCAAGGAATTCAGTCCACAATTTAATGTTACTTATCACTTATTGCTAATAAAATGATCTTATAAAAGAAACAGTCATACTTATACAAATGTCTAACATTCATTTAACATAAAACACATAATTGAAGTCTATCTAAGATACAAAACTTCTATAACTAAACATGCTAAAATTCTGCCATCTCATTTCATCTTCAAAGCGTACATCAAAATGGTTTGTAGAAGTGTACCTGGTATGGACACAAGAAGAAAAGAGGAAGATCAGCAGGAAGTGTGCAACAAACAACAACGCAACAGCCACAACAGTAATCGCTAAACCAATAATCAGAAATCTCAGTAGTACTGGAAAACCAACTTGTGATTTTCAGAAAAACCCAACAGATATACCAGAAACCCAGGAATGATACCAAAACCCCGACAGTATCACAAGCAAAAACAGAATGTATTCAGAAATGAGATATGACAGTAGATTTTCTGATTTCTGTTCTTTCAGCTCCCAAATAAAGACACTAGACCCTCAATTTAAACAATAACAAACTGATTTTGACTTTCAATAGTGAAAGAAAGTAGATCTCCTCAGTTTAAACTCTCGAACTCTGGAATTTTTAAGGTTCAAAAAGCCCCTATTTCTGTTTTTGTTTTATTTCTGAAAATCTGCTCTCCCCTATTTCCTTCTGAAAATTTCAGCTTATATCTCCACTTCAACTCTCAATCTCTAACCAAAAAAAATTATTCCTCTCAATCTCTAACCAAAAAAAATTATTCCCCCTTTTATGTCAGATTCACAGCTTCTTCAATAAGCATTTCAGTTAGTGCATCCTCCACTTAATATTCTACTTTTCATTTCTTAATTAACCCATTATACTAGTGCTAATTATTTTAACAATTAGTGCACCTTTCAGCCCCTTAAAATCAGCAATAAATGTCATTCCCATTAAGAGATGTTTCCACTTAGTCTAATAGAGCCCTAGTTTAATTAGTAGGTATCCTAATTCCCAAACTACCCCTGATATTACTGCATTGCCCTAAGTTTACTAGTCTGGAATTAAAAAGTTCAAACCCAAAACTGATTTCTAACTATCTCCTAATTGTTTACAGTTATATCCCAATTCATATCCTAAGCTCAACTCAAAATCAGATCATAAGGGGTGTCAATCAAATGACATGAGTTGATCAAATTGGAAACCAATCCTGATCAGCTCATATCAGATGATCAAGAGGGAGAAAACAATGAAGCAAGCTTCTTTCAATACAAGCTCTAAACACAGAGAAGAAAAACATGCTGGTAATTACACTGAAACGAACAAAATCATGCTTCACTAATTTTTTTAATCGATTTTAATTGACGACACTTATTTAATCGACTATACGAACTATTACATGTAACAACTAATCAACAAACAACATAGACTAAACAAGTCACCAAATGACTTCAACTTTTTGGACACTTAGCATGGAACATTTAATGAGTTTTAATCCAGTTGAACACATAGTTCATCATACAGATATGTTTAACAGTCAAACAGAAAAATCGACCAAATAAAAGATCTGTGGGAGATGAACAAAACTGAAAGAAAAATATAAAATCACATCAATTAAACTAACAAACAAACAACAAATAATATATAAAATATGAATAGAAGGAAAAGAAAAACTTATATTTGAAAGCTTATGAATAAAGGACCTAGGGCTCAAGTGGACTCGACCATTTTAGGCCGAATGGACATTAATCAGGGTGTTCTCAGTTGAGAACACCTATATTAAGGTCTATTAGACCTCAATCTCCCGCTAATTCGGACAAACCCCCAACTTTTGGATTTCTAGGGTTCACACAGGTGTTTTTGGGATTCGAGGGTTTCTGGTTAGATTCGAACCCAACCTTCGTTGGTTTAGGCCTAAGGGGGGTCAGGGGAGTGTTAGGTATCAATTTGGGGTGGGTTGGGGTAGGTTTAGGTTATGCTCGAATCTTCGATTGAAGATTCGAGAGGTTGTAGGGAGATTCGAAGTAAAAGGTTAACAGATCCATGATGAGGGTGGTCAGGGGATGCTGTGGTGTTAATTTGGTGGTCATCGGAACATGTGGAGTTTTCAGACGAACTCTTCGATTGAAGATTCGAGAAGGTTGGTGATGATTCGAAACAAACGGATACTGGATTTGGATTGGGGGTGGTTAGGAGGTTCAGAGGTGTTATTTTGGTGGCCGGCGGTGTCGTTGCCGCCGGGTTTCAGGCAAAGGGGAGTTAGGGCGGGTAGGGTTTTTTGGGGGGGGCATCGTCTTCAGAGACGATGATGAACAGGAAGACCGGGGGGGTGTTTGGTTTGGGGCGTGGGGTGAGATTGAGGGCTTATATATAAAAGGGGGGAATGGATCCTGGCCGTTGGATCAGGTGAGATTGATGGCCAGGATCTCTTCACTTAAGGGAACAGTGCCGTTTTGTTTAAACAGGGGGTTTGGGTCGGTCTCAGATGGAAGTGGGTCGGGTCATGAAGGAAGGCCTGGGAGCCATCAGATCAAAAGCATTGAACGGTCCTGATCAAACACACCTAAAACGGCGTCGTTTCAATTATGCAGGGGCTGAACTGGACCGTTTGATTGAAACAAATAAACGGCTCAGATTTGAGACGTCAATACGACGTCGTTTGGATTAATTGCAGGTGGACTGGATTTGACCAGGTCTTTTGGAATGTTTGGGCCTGATTTTTGGGTCTAAATTTTTGGCCCAGATCTGATTGGCCATATATTTTAACTCTTTTCATTTTCTTCTTTTAATTAACAATTCCTAATTAAATTGTAAAAAATAAATAAAAAATAAAAAATAACACTACACAAATATTTATTAATATTTACCACAATTAACACACAAATTAAAACCTTAAAATAAAATCACACAATGACAACAGATAAAATAAAACGCATATTTTTGTGATTTTCTTTTATAGAGCAAACTGACGATTTTAATTAATTCCTAAATGCATAATTAAATCCTAAATATGCATACAACATGTATTTTTATATTTTTGTTTTCGTATTTTTCAATTAACTACAACAAGGTAAATATTTACGGACAAAACACAAATAATTATCCAAAATTGCCACGTAAATCCTAAAACAATTGTACATCAAGAGAATTTTGTTTTATTTTTTGGTTTCTTTTGGAGTAGTTTTCGTGAAGCAAAAATCATGTGCTCACAGCTGCCCCTCTTTGTCCGAAAATACGAAGGGTTTTTGGGCAAAGATAAAGTGAGCAGATACGAGCGATTTTTGCCCGTTGGAATACTCCGTGTGAAGCATTTTTTTGAAAATGACTTAACCGAACCTTTGCTTCAAAAGTTTCCTACATATCCCTGGCTAAAAGGGAATCGGGTTAATGTAGTTCGGGAAGTTTTGGTAGCTGGGACTACCATGGGATTGCTTTTTTGCTGTTACTGCTATTGCACACTGTTGCTACTGCTTACCGATCTCCTTATTACACCGTGCCAAAAGAAAATAAGAAGCTAGACTAAGCTAGGAAGTACAAAATCTTATCTATCTTCCACTTGCTCTGGTTGCCTTGCTTTCTTGTCGGCTTGTGTCTCCTCTGGTACTTTTCTTTCGAAAACTGTTGGGGATGACACTGGCCTTTTGCCTTTCTGAGTACAAGTTTTATTATTCTGTTCTGTCTGCTGGGATATTGCTTCCTACATTAAAGCTTGTTATGCTGGGGATTTTTGTTGTACCCCTCCTCATTACTGACTTCTGTTTGATCTTGAAATGTATTCCTCTGTTCTGCAGACGGGCTCCTGACTTTAATCTTAACTTTTGAAAGATGATACAACCTCCATTCTACAGGCGGGCTCCTAACCTTAATAACTTCTTGAAAATAATTCAGCCTCCATTCTCCAGGCGGGCTCCTGACTTCAACAACTTAAAAATATAACACCTTCATTCTCCAGGCGGGCTCCTGATTTCTTCAACTTAAAAATAATTCAGCCCCCATTCTCCAGGCGGGCTCCTGACTTCTTCAACTTTAAAATATAACAACCTCCGTTGTACAGGCGGGCTCCTGACTTCAACAACTTAAAAATATAACAACCTCCGTTCTACAGGCGGGCTCCTGACTTCTTTAACTTAAAAATAATTCAACCTCCATTCTCCAGGCGGGCTCCTGACCTTCTTCAACTTAAAATAATTCAGCCTCCATTCTCCAGGCGGGCTCCTGACTTTAACCACAACTTAAAATAATTCAGCCTCCATTCTCCAGGCGGGCTCCTGACTTCGACAACCTTTTCAAAATAATTCAATCTCCATTCTCTAGGCGGGCCCCTGATTTCTCCAACTTTTTAAATGTAACACCTCCATTCTCCAGGCGGGCTCCTGATTTCTTCAATCTCCTCAAAATAATTCAGCCTCCATTCTCCAGGCGGGCTCCTGACTTCAACAATTGCTTAAATTTTAACACCTCCATTCTCCAGGCGGGCTCCTGACTTCTTCAACTGCTTCCTTCCAAACTGGTGTTTTGTTCCTCTGAAAACTGCTGGGAATAACACCGATATTTTATTTCACAAATATGTCATCTTCCTTCTTCAAAGACTATTTTCTTTAAAGATTAGTGCTTCCACTTCCCTGAACCCTGCCGGGAATAACACTGCTGGGGAATTATCTTCCTCCTTTTAATAATGGTGGGGATGATATTGATTCACAAGTCATTGCTTTTACAACTTTGGGTTGTCTTGATTCTTCCAAGATTGTTCTCCTTTCAAAACTTGTATCTCCCTTCTTGTATACTGCTGGGGATTTTATTTCCTTCGAAAATTGTGTTATCTTCTCTTTTTCCAAATGGTTATCTGATTTCAAGAAAATTTTCGTGAGGAGAGAAAATTTTCTGCCCCAGTTTAATAATCTTCTTTGTGACCCGGCTTCCTGTTGTCAATAATATTTCCTTTCCCTGTTTTAAATCAAGAAAAATTTGTTAGTTTAAAACGGGGCAAGTGGTCGTGCCACTTCTGCTGGGGATGGTTTTTCCTTTTTTTTTCTTTTCCTGCTTTTGCTACAAAACTTGCTGGGGACATGTATTTGCTGGGGATAATACTCCTGCTGGGGATGGTTTTTCTTTTCTCTTCCTTCCCCGCTCTGTGTTGTCCGACCATTGCGGAACTTTGTCGAGAATCTGTCAGAGTTGTTCCTGTATCTCGCAAATCTGCTGGGGATCCTCATAACCTTTTAACTGTTGCTTTTCCGTTTTTCTCCAACTTTCCCTGGAAATTTGGTCCTCTTGGGATCTAGACTTATTCATCATTTGGTCTTGCGACCAACTTCTTTTTGCTTTGTCGCCTTATCTTTGGCATGTCCTATTTGTATTTTGCTTTGCGCCATTTTGGCAACTGGTAGTAAGCTCTGAAAATCCTTTTCAAAAACAAACTGCTGGGGAGGTAAAGTCTTTAAACCAAGAAATGAAAAAGTGATGATTTCAAAATAGAAAAAGAAGAAGTCTTTCTGAACAAATGCTGGGAAAAAAGAAAGAAAAAAACTTATCTGAATGATATAACCGATCCTAATGATCATGTCATGCATTTCGGATTGATCAATCCAGTCTATTTGTATTAGTCAATCTTTCGGATGGCCTCATTTTGCTGGGGATAAACAGGCATTCAACTTTTTGCCAAATGCGGATCCTTTCCGCCAATCTTGTCTTGTCGCCTCATAGTGCCCTTCGAGGGGTTTTCACTAATAAGACTCTCTCGTTTCTCTCAACTCCCATCGCCTTATGGTGCCTGTGAAGGTTTTCACCGATAAGACTCTCTCATTTTATTTTATTTTTTTTCAGCTGGGGATTGGAGCGCTGCCGATATGACTCTCTCTGTTGGGGATTCTTTCGGCTATCAATTCATTTCCGGTTTATGATCCTCTTCTTTGCTGGGTATGAGAGTCTTGTTCCCGACTTCCGTTTGCATGACTTGGAACTTCTCGGATACTGATCGGAAGGTCTTTTTTAGACATCAATATGGGTTTTCGTGTCTGGCTAAAAGAAAAGGCTATCAAAATTCAAAAATATCTTTGATGGGTGAAACATTACAACTCTTGGAATCAAACCTCTTTTGAAACTTTAAAACATAACTTCTGCCCCAGTTTTCTTGCTTGGGGGATTTTTATTTTTTGTTACACTATGACCGAGCCGTGAGGTGCCTACGTATCCTTCTTTGAGGAATCAGGTCAAACGTAATTCCTAATTCCTTTGTTTTCTTGTGACTTTTCTTTTGTCTTTATTATCATTGTTTTTCTCTTTTTCTTTTTCTTTTATTTTAATTACTGATTCCAAAAGAGGGATATGAAAGAATAAATAAGGCTCAAAAAGGGAAGCAAAGGATAAAGTGTTTGGATATATGAAAGAATTGCCTCCGTCATTTCATTCTCCGATAAATGCCAACCACAAACAAACAACAATTACAATCAAAAGAAATCATACATAATATCTCTTAACTGGGTCGGAATTGATGGCCATGTCGACGCATTTCCCGTCGATATCTGTTAAACATAAAGCGCCATTGGACAATACTCTGGTTATAATGAACGGTCCTTGCCAATTCGGGGAGAACTTGCCTTTTGCTTCGGCCTGATGTGGCAGGATTCGTTTCAACACCTGCTGCCCCACCTCAAATTTTCTGGGGCGCACCTTCTTGTTGTAGGCTCTCGCCATCCTCTTTTGATATAACTAGCCATGACACACAACTGCCAATCTCTTTTCATCAATCAAGTTTAACTGTTCCAAATGGGTTTTGACCCACTCGTCATCATCAATCTCAGCCTCAGCGACAATCCGAAGGGATGGAATTTCAACTTCTGCCGGTATTACTGCTTCAGTTCCATATACCAACAAATAAGGGGTTACCCCTACTGAAGTCCGGACAGTGGTGCGATAACCCAACAATGCAAATGATAATTTTTCATGCCATTGTCTGGACCCTTCTACTATCTTCCTCAGTATCTTCTTGATGTTCTTGTTGGCTGCTTAACTGCTCCATTCGCCTTGGGACGATATGGGGTGGAATTGCGGTGTGTAATCTTAAACTGTTGACATACTTATTTCATCAAATTGCTGTTAAGATTAGCACCATTATCCGTGATGATCAATTTTGGGACCCTAAATCTACAGATGATATGGGAGTGAACAAATTCCACCACTGCCTTCTTGGTTACTGATTAGAAAATTTTAGCTTCAACCCACTTAGTAAAATAGTCGATGGCCACCAGAATGAACCTATGACCGTTGGTAGCTGCCGGCTCAATAGGTCCAATGACATCCATGCCCCACGCAACAAATGGCCATGGCGCTGACATTGTATGCAATTCTGTCAGCAGAGAATGAATTAAATCTCCGTGTATCTGACATTGATGGCATTTCCGCATGTAATTGATACAATCACGCTCCACAGTGAGCCAATAATACCCTGCTCTAAGAATATTCTTCGCCAATACATATCCGCTCATATGTGGCCCACAAACTCCAACATGTACCTCTGTCATAACTGTCGTGGCTTGACTGGCATCTATACATCTCAGCAATCCCAAATCTGGGGTTCTTTTGTACAACACTCCTCCACTAAGGAAGAATCCATTTGACAATAACCGAATGGCTCTTTTTTGATCTCCGGTGGCCTGCTCCGGGTATATCCCCGTCCTGAGGTACTCCTTAATGTCATAAAACCATGGCTCGCCATCCACTTCTTCCTCTATCATATTGCAATAAGCATGTTGATCACGAACCTGGATGTGCAACGGGTCAACATAAATTATGTCTGGGTGGTGCAACATTGATGCTAGAGTGGCCAATGCATCAGCAACCTCATTGTGAATTCTAGGGATGTGTCTGAACTCCACTGACCGAAATCGCTTGCTCAGATGCTATGGTATGAGTTTCAAATTCCGTGTTTCCCATTCACCCTGAATCTGATGCACCAGGAGGTCCGAGTCTCCCAAGACCAAAACATCCTGGACATCCATGTCTGCAGCCAGTCGTAGACCCAAAATGCATGCCTCATACTCAGCCATGTTGTTGGTACAATAGAAACGCAGCTGAGCTGTAACAGGATAATGACGTCCTGTTTCAGAAATAAGTACCGCTCCTATTCCAACACCCTTCGCATTTGCGGCCCCATCAAAGAAAAGCTTCCAACCTGGTTCCTCAAGTAATTCCAACTCATCTATATTCATTACTTCCTCATCAGGAAAATACGTCCTCAATGGCTCGTATTCTTCATCAATAGGATTCTCAGCCAAGTGATCCGCCAGCGCTTGGGCCTTCATGGCTGTCCTCGTCACATAGACGATGTCAAACTCCGTTAGTAATATTTGCCATTTCGCTAACCTCCCTGTGGGTATAAGCTTCTGAAAAATATACTTTAACGGATCCAAGCGGGAAATGAGATAAGTAGTATATGAAGACAAATAATGCTTTAATTTCTGGGCCACCCAAGTTAGGGCGCAACATGTCTTCTCGAGTTAAGTGTACTTAACCTCATATACTGTAAATTTCTTGCTAAGATAATATATGGCTTGCTCCTTCCTTCCTGTAATGTCGTGTTGCCCCAACACACAGCCAAACGAATTCTCCAGGACCGTTAGATAAATAATTAACGGTCTCCCTAGCTCAGGTGGAACCAATACAGGTGGATTTGATAAATATCCTTTGATCTGGTCAAATGCCTCCTGGCATTCCGCCGTCCATTCTACTGCGGCATCCTTCTTCAAAAGCCGAAAGATGGGTTCACAGGTTGCTGTGAGTTGTGCAATAAATTTGCTGATGTAATTCAACCTTCCCAACAGACTTATTACTTCTGTCTTGTTCTTCGGCGGGGGCAAATCTTGGATAGATTTGATCTTTGACGGGTCCAGTTCAATACCTCGCCGACTGACGATGAATCCCAACAGCTTTCCAGATGGAACACCGAATGCACATTTGGTCGGGTTGAGCTTAATATCATACCTTCGAAGTCTTTGAAAAAACTTCCTTAGGTCTGCTACATGTTTTCCTGACGCTTAGACTTTATGATCACATCGTCCACGTACACCTCGAATTCTTTGTGGATCATGTCATGAAACACAGTAGTCATTGCTCTCATGTACGTTTCCCCAGCATTCTGCAAACCAAATGGCATCACCCGGTAGCAATAAGTTCCCTATGGCATGATAAATGCTGTCTTTTCCGCATTTTCTTCATCCATCAGAATCTGATGGTACCCAGCATAGCAATCTACAAAGGATCCAATCTCATGTCCGGCGCAATTGTCGATCAAGATATGAATGTTGGGTAAAGGAAAGTTGTCCTTTGGGCTTGCCCTGTTCAGATTGCGGTAATCGATACACACCCTGATCTTTCCATCTTTCTTTGGCCCCGGCACCACATTAGCCAACCAATCAGGATATCGAGTGACACGGATAACCTTTGCTTGCAGATGCTTGGTTATTTCGTCTTTAATCTTCACACTCATATCCGTTTTGAACTTCCCCAATTTCTGCTTGACGGGAGGGCATGCCGGGTCAGTGGGCAATTTATGAACCACTAAATCTGTGCTTAACCCCGGCATGTCATCATATGACCATGCAAAAACATCTTTGAACTCAATAAGTGTTTTGATCAATTCCTCCCTGATATTTGGTGCAATGTGGATGCTTATTTTAGTTTTTCGGATATCGCCGACATCCCCTAAATTGATGGCTTCTGTGTCATTTAAGTTGGGCTTGGATTTTTCTTCAAACTGGCTTAACTCCCTATTTATCTCCTCGAAGGCTTCATCCTCATCGTATTCCGATTCATTATCATAATCGACCTCTTGTATAGTTAGTTCGGAATCAGATTGATCTTTTAGACTAGGTTGAAGATCCGTTGTGCATGCCATGTCGTTAGAACCAGTATGAAAAGAACTGTTCAGAAAAAGAAACGAAGGAAACAAAATTAAAAATAACATATAAAATAAGAAATAAAGAAGAAACTTTTCGTTTTATTGAATTATAGGATAAAAAGGTTTCACACTTTATTGAACACAATAAAAAGGAATCTGGATTACAACCGTAGAATAATCCAGAAAACAAAAAGGAAAATCAGAGCCAACTACCAGGACTCCCTCCGAGTAGGAAGAGAAGTAGCTATCCAATTGTTGACCTTGGCCTTAGGACCCACAAACTGTATGTCTGCCTTACTGGAACCCTCTCCAGCTTCTATCATGTTGACATCTGCGAATATTCTTTCAAAGCCCTCATTTAAATCTCCATCTGGCCCTGTCAAGGGTCCAAGGACTTCCGGGACTGGCAACTTTCTGCACCCTGCTTTGACAAATGATCTGGACAGGCGTGGGATTGGCTTAGGAAGGACCCAGACTCTTTTCTTCAATTTACGGGCCCGTTTTACATCCGTTGCGGTAGGTTTGAATCCCAACCCAAAAGTATCCAAGTTCTTAGGCAAGGAAACTGGCTGGATCATTCCCTGCAGATCAATCCCCAGACCTTTCCCTGGTATAAACCCACTGTTCAACATCTCTGAGGCTATCATGAAGGTTGCAGCTGTGATTCTGGGAAGTGGAAGGCCCCCACCCTCAGGAATTTTGTCTACTGAGACTGCATCGAAAACCTGATAAACCCATGGGCCCTTGTCATCGTCGGTTTCTATGAAGGGCACAATAGCATCGCTGACGGCATGTGTGCCGTCATCCCCATGTACCACAATCTCTTGTCTATCCCATTCAAATTTGATCATTTGATGCAGTGTAGAAGGCACTGCTTTAGCTACGTGGATCCAGGGTCGTCCCAACAAAAGATTGTAAGACACCGCCACGTCTATCACTTGAAATTCCATGGTGAACTCGACTGGACCAATGTTAATTCCAGTACGATATCACCCACTGTGTTAGTACCGCCCCCATCAAAACCTCGGACACAGACATTGTTCTTGTGGATCCTATCATTAGCAACCTTTAGTTTGTTCAGAGTGGCCAAAGGACAGATATTGGCACTTGACCCATTATCAATTAGTGCTCGAGTGACCACCAATTCTTCGCATTTTACCGTTAGGTAGAGTGATATGTTGTGTTCAGTACCCTCTATCGGTAACTCATCGTCAGAGAATGTCACTCGGTTTACTTCGAAGATTTTGTGCGCTATTTTCTCCAAATGGTTCACTGAGAGCTTGTCCGGGACATAGGCTTCGTTCAGAATCTTCATTAAAGCCTGACAATGATCGCTTGAATGGATTAATAAAGATAGCAACGAAATCTGGGCCGGGGTCTTCCTCAACTGCTCTATAATTGAGTAGTCTTGTGCCTTCATCTTCTTTAAAAACTCCTCTACTTCTTCCTCCATTACTGGCTTCTTTATTGTTACAGGATTGACCCTTTTTAATTTTGCGGGAACAAAACACCTTCCCGAATGAGTTAGTCCCTGAGTTTCGCATACTTCTTCCACCACCTCCTTTCCCTTATGCATCACTGTCACTTGACTGTAGCTCCACGACACAGCTTTCTCACTTGTTACCGGCAACTGCATGACTGGCCTGATAACAACTGGTTCTATATGGACCCCTTTTACCACCAACAATGGTGTGCTGGATACTCCCTGCAGTACTGCTTTGGCTGACTCTGGCTTCTTCGCAGCAACAGACGAACCTTTCCCTACTACCACGAATGGCTTATCATCTGCCTTTCCCAACCGTACCACTGCCTTTCCACTTGTCAAATTTTCGTTCGGACTGGCACGAATCATCATTACCGTTTGTGAGGATGTTTTAAGCTTCCCTCCTTCGGGCACAATCTCGTTCATGTGGGCCTCATGGTGCACCGGTAATGGGTTTTCATTGATGTTGGGTGCCTCTGGTGCCTGAACTTCGATCCTATTTGTGTCAATAATATCTTGTATGGCAGTCTTCAATTTCCAACACTTCTCAGTATCATGCCCCGGAGCTCCTGAACAATATTCACAGCTTACTAAATGGTCCAGATTTCTGGGAAGGGGATTTGGAAATTTGGGTTCAACAGAATTTATTAAGCCTATCTGTCTCAACTTGTGGAACAGAGTAGTATAGGTTTCTCCTAACGGAGTGAATGTTCTCGGCTTCTGCATCCTTTCATTTCTGAAAGCCTGATTTCCGTGGAAGCTTGGCCCTGAAGGATTCCTGTAGGCCCTTAGTGGTGGATATGTGTTTTGTGGAGGGGGATATGTGTTTTGTGGAGGTGGATATGTATGTTGGGGAGTCGGCACACGCCATTGCGGACGAGCCGGAGGCTGGGTGTAAGTTTGGGTGTGATGGATGGAGAAATGTGGCTCTTGTGGTGGATAATATGGTTGTGGAGGGTTGTATGGATTGTGTGGATAGTTTGGGTAATGGGGTCTGGTTTGATAGCGAGGGTCTGGACTTCTTGATTTAGACCAAGTACCTGCTTTGACTGTTGCGACCTCCTCTCTCTTCTTTTTCCCAAGCGCACCTCCCGTGCCACTTTGGATAGCCTGAGTTGTGGCCTTGATCGCCGAATAAATCATTATCTTGTTGGACCCGAGTCCCTCTTCAACCATGCGGCCCATTTTTACTAATTCATTGAAAGATTTACCAACCGACGTCACCAGGTGACCAAAGTAGGTTGGCTCCAACGTTTGTAAGAAGTAGTCCACCATTTTACCTTCCCTCATTGGCGGATTGACTCTTGCCGCTTGTTCTCTCCAACGGAATCCGAATTCCCTGAAGCTCTCTCCTGGCTTTTTCTCAAGTTTTAACAGTGTGAGACGGTCGGGGACGATCTCAAGGTTATACTGGAAATGACCTGCAAATGCTTGTGCCAGATCGTCCCAGGTATACCACCTGCTAGGATCCTGCCTCGTGTACCATTCTAATGCGGACACGCTTAAACTTTGACCGAAATAAGCAATCAGCAACTCATCCTTTCCACCTGCCCCTCTCATTTTACTGCAAAAAACTCGTAGATGTGCCATGGGATCACCATGTCCCTCATATAAGTCAAACTTTGGCATCTTAAAACCTGCCGACAATTGAACATCGGGGAAGGGACACAGATCTTTGTAGGCTACACTAACTTGGCTGCCCAATCCATGCATATTCCTGAAGGATTGCTCCAGGCTTTTTACTTTATGGAGCACTTCATCCTGCTCCGGATTCTTAGTTGGCCTCTCAGTTTCTGTAGGGAACTGAAGGTGAGGGGTGTAAGTGTATGGCTCGGGTGGTTTGAAGGTGAGTTCAGGAGGATAGTATTGATTATCTTGAACCTGAAACACTAGTTCATCAGGTGATTTTTGCAACGTGGCGGGTGGAGGTGCCACGAAAATAGGAACAGCTGGTGGAGGAGGGTTTTGTTTAGGTGGTGAAGTTTGGGGATTATAGGAAGTTTCCCCCTGATAGTATTGGGCAATGGGGAAGCTCGTTGATGGACCAGTGGAAGGGTGCTCCGGAGTTCGAGCTGGTGAAAGGGTTGAAGTAGGGGGAAGCATTGGTGGTGTTTGTCCCTTAGCCCAGGCTAGGTGCATCCCAACAATCTCTTGTCTCAACCTGTCCATTTCCTCCTTCATCACTTGTATCTCTGTCTTTTCCTCCTCAACACTTTTGTCCGAACCAGACATACTTTCCGGAATGGGCCTTTTTGATCTTGTGTGGTAATGGTAATCTACCAGAACATTCTAACAAGCTAACTGTTTTGAAATCTCTTTCTCTGGTATAAACAACAAACTTGTTAGCGTTAGAGTTTAACACATATTGTAATTTCACATTGGGGAATGCAATGTTCCTAGGTAGTTTAACCGTTTCTAACATGTTTTTGCTTCGATCGCATGCGTTATTCCGGCTTATGTCCTATATTTAATCACTTTACCCTTTCTTTTTATCTTTTAGTGGTGGTCGAATCTTATGTAGATTGCCTACGTATCATGTCCCCGCATGAATCAGACCGGGCGTAGTTCTGCCATAAGCAAAAATAAAGACACAATTTTGCATTCTATTACCAAAATATGCTATTACAAGCTATTATTTGAAAGGAAAACAAACGAAATACAGACTCCACACTATTAACAATGTTTGATATGAAAAGAGAACAGAGGGGTAGACAACAGACTCTTAAAAACAAACAAGTGCAGACTTGAACTAGGGATACATTAAAGCCTTAAATTTTGGTGCCCGCGAGGTATCGTTCGGCCTTTCCGCGGGCTTTTGTGCCAGGACTCTTTGCAAGCTTTTTAATTCCTCCATGATCCGGTGGACATAACCCATGACTGAGGCAAAAAGGATATCACAGGGCATTTCTTCACATGCTAGGCACTTCGTGGTGATGTAGCGCCCAATCTCATTGATCCTACCCCTGATTCTATCCCTTTCTATGCACATCTGTTCTATTCGTTGATTATTTAGTCCCAATACTCGAGTGTTGTCAATGAGCTGATCTTGGAACCTCTCCATTTATTCTTCCATTTGGGCTATTGAATCATAGCAGCGTTCCCTGTCTGTTCTAGCATCTCGGGCTTGTTTAAGGACCCGATCACTGAGAGTGGAATTTATTTCTCTTAATATTGTAACGCTCCCTTCATAATCCCTTCTCACTTGCCATAGGTGCTTTTTTCGCGCTGTTGTACCTTTTGCCCATCTGGCCCGTATTCTTGCTATGCTAGCCTTGGATCTTTCCAAGTCTTTTCGGCTTTCAGCGACCTGATTCCTTAACCCTGCTATCAACCTTTTATCGGCCCGGCTTCTCCGTTAGTTGTCGGCATCCATTTTCATCTTCCGGATCTGAGCTTTGAGGATCTCGTTTTCTCTGGCTAGTTTGCTCTCTTCTCCTTCGTCGACAGCAACCTGCACTTTGTTCTCAAATTTCAGATCCTTAATCTGCTGTTTCAGCTTGCCTATTTCGGCAAGATATTCCCGCTCTTTGGCCAACCAGTCCCAATGCTCTTGTGAGGACTTGGAAAATTCTTGAAGGTGAGGTCTTTTAGCCGGCCTTGCGGACGACATTTCCCTTTTGTACCAAGCCTGATATCCGGGTGAAACTTCCCCCTTTATCTGATTCAATACACAAGTATTTGCCCCTAAGTATTGACATTGGCCCCAAATCTGGCGGACCCTTGCTTCAGGAAACTGGCCATCGGAACTGATCTCAATCACCTGGGTGCTTAGATCCTCATCTTTCGGCACTATCTGACACCTCCCAAGTTGCCTCAAAACCCAATACGGCGCATAAGGTTGAATGCCCTTAAGTCCCATCAAGAGAAAATGGGACCTAGCTGCTGGCATGTATATGACTTCGTCGATTGGTAACCATCCCAGCATCCACTGTATTTGACTGGCGTTGAGGGTCCGGAAATATGAGGTCCATGCCGAGACTCCTTCAGGTAGGCGGACCTCATTAATTTTGGTGTAGAACTCCTCTATGCAGGTCTTTTCAGAAGATCCATGGCTTAGGAACTGGGCTCGGTGACATAGGTGTTTAGTCATCCACATTTGCAATAACAAGTTACACCCTTCGAAAAAGTTTCCTCCGGCTTTGCAGGCCGTGAGATCTCGGAACATATCAGATACAATCATGGGCGCAAGCGTGTTGTCCTTTTGAGTGAGCAAAGTACTGACGACCCCAACTATCTTTATGTCAATATTCCCGTATTTTCTTGGGAACACTAAAAGCCCTAATAAGGTTATCATGAAAGCAACCCGTCTATGTTCATCCCACTTTCGACGGTTACTTTTGCTGCACAACTTATTTTCTGGCTTGTCGAATCCTCCTATGTGGCCGTATCTTTGGTATATGAAGCTCAGAGTGCAAAAACCTTTTGCCAAGTCAGGGTTATGGATTGTTCTGACTATCTTTAACGAGTCTAAAAATTGATGCACTGCTACGGCTTTTGGAGCAACCAGGTATTTATGCCTTAACGGAACCTCAGCACTGCCGATGTACCCTGCTATTTCTTCTAAAGTTGGGGTGAGTTTGAAGTCCGAGAAGTGGAAGACATTGTGCGCAGGGTCCCAGTAAGGGACCAGTGCCCTTATAATATCCCCTCGAGGCTTGACACCCAACAAACTTGTGAGACCTTTCAGATGTCTCTTGATTTCGTCATGCCCTTCTTTGCCTAAATCATTCCACCATAGCCGCAACTGGAGGGAGATTTTATTCATGATTGAAAAAGGTTCATTTTGAGTCGTGCTCATTCTGCACATTTATTAATATGATTAAACAAAAGAAAATTTATTTGACTCAAAATGATTTGATCATTTTTAAAAAAAAACAGATCTTCCGAACACGACCTTTCAGCACTTCAGGGACGAAGATTTTAAGGTTGTGCGAGTTAACCAATCAATAATAAAAATAAAAAATGACAGAAGTGGTCGTTTATACAAAGTCAGCCTTCCGGCGTTCCTTTTGGGAACATTCAGCTATTTTTGATAAAAATGGCATCACCCGACTTTTATGACGAAAAATTAAAATTTTGACACATTTTTTTTGTGTGGCTATTTTTGCAAAATGGGCGGTTGGACCCGACGAGGGTTGCCTACGTATCTCACGCCCTGTGAGAATCAAACCGGCGTAGTTCGCCCAACATAAACTAAACTTGTAAACAAGACTCCTTTCTTTTGTTTTTCAAATAAATCAAACAAAAAAAACAAAAAAAAATTCATTTTTCAAAATTTCGGCAGGGTTTTGACACTACTTGGACATTGGTTTTATTTTTCTAAAAAGTAGTTATCTCCCTACACTGCTACTTTTCTTTTATTTTCTTTTTTCTTTTCACAATTTTCAAAAATTCCCAATTTTAGAAGCCGGTTAGCATGCAGATTTGAAGCAAATAAATGTGCAAAACAAACAAGATGCAGCAGGATGGTCCTTTTCATTTCAGGTTGCTTGTCCTAGACGGACTCAACCCCTGTGTTGAGTCCCCTAAGCCAAATGCAATATGATGCAAATAAACGTTCCTACTAGGGATCCGGCATGAAGTCAAGTTATTCTAGGTTCGACCTGGGTATATGTTCTAGACAGTGTACCCGAGCGGACAATTCGAGTTGAGGAAGGAGCTCATTTCCGGGAACAAAAAGGCCAGCCGGCTTAGAAACTTTTCGAGCCTTTTTTATTTAGGGTATGACACTAACAAAATAGGGAGTCTCAACCAGTAAGCACATCCCCGGAGGTAAGAAGAGAAGGTTTCGGCACAGTTTATATGTACAGTTCAAATAATATCAAAGCAGTAATAAGCAGCATTTTGCATATTAAGCACAGATCATATGAGAAATCAGATAATAAAGCCAAAATACAACAATCTATCAAGCTCGAATTTCTAACCCTGAACCGGTGGTTCTGGGTAAAGTTTACGTCCCCAGCAGAGTCGCCAGAGCTGTCACACCTCCTTTTTCCTACCCCGTAAGGGTATAAGGGAGTTTTTCCAATTAAAGGACAATCAAAACGAAATTTATTTATTTAATTCAGAGTCGCCACTTGGGAGATTTGTGGTGTCCCAAGTCACCGATTGTATCCCGAATCAAGGAAAATATTCGACTTTCCAAATGAAGTCTGCGAACTGGAAATTCTGAGTAAGGAATTCTGTTGACTCGAGGGAAGGTGTTATGCACCCCCGAATCCCGTAGTTCTAGTACGGTCGCTTAAACTGTTGTAATGGCTAGATATCCGATTTTAATATATATTATAATTCATGTGCTTTTATCAACTTTAAACCGCTTTTATTATTAGAGAATTGCAACGTCGTGAAAATGCATTTCGAACCGCGTCGCAATCAATGCACCCGTGGTTGTTGACACATTTTGACTCCGTTGAGATTTGGGTTTGGGTCGCATAAATGCACACCCGTTTTTAAGAAGGTAAGATTATTAAGCACGCGCCTAAAAGACTATCGTGTTATTATTTTGGGAAAAAGGCCATGAAATTCGCTAAGCGGCCGATCCCGAGTTCTAAGCAATTAATATATACATTTGTGAGGGCCTCGCAATTTGTAATATATTTTTTTGGCGAGGCACACCTCATTTATTTTGAAGGGTAATCCTAGAGTGACTACATTCTACTAATTAAGTTCGTCTCTAAAGATGAAAGAGAAAAAGTCCTAATTAATTACATGCTTAATCGGGCCGTTGTTTATTATTTACCAACTTACGACCATTGTTGAAAAGTAAACATCACCAAAATTGAAATTGTAAATAAAGTACAAAATTGACAAGTAGTATTTTTCAAAAGAAACTAAACATCATATAATTATCCTAAGCCCATTTTGTTAAATGAACAAACCATGGGTATTAACTACTTACAAATATTGACAACTAGAATTAACTTTAATTGCTAATGCTCTTTCGAAAAAATATTGAACTTCAACATTAACTCATTTTGTACTCGACTCATGTCTATTGGATTAATGTTCTTAGACTTGCTATATTGATTCACTCTTTAAATATACTAAACCCGCTAATTCTACAAGTTAAGGGTCTCTACGTTTGCCTAAATTTGCGGGTCTTTGTTACTTAAAGGTTCAACCATTACAAAATTGCGAATTACTTCTATTCTAATGTCCGCGAGTTCAAAGCTAGATTGTTGTTAACCAACCAATATTAAATTGATATCCTACATGGATTATGTGCCAAAATGATTCCGAACTAAGGTATTTGATAACACGCATTAACAAAACTGACATTATTTAACTATGAAACTCACGCAAGACTTAAAAGTTCAAAAACCTACATCTTACTCAAATTGAACACACATATTATACTAATTGATGCTCATTTCTTTTCAAGGAATTCAGTTCCACAATTTAATGTTACTTATCACTTATTGCTAATAAAATAATCTTATAAAAGAAACAGTCATACTTATACAAATGTCTAACATTCATTTAACATAAAACACATAATTGAAGTCTATCTAAGATACAAATCTTCTATAACTAAACATGCTAAAATTCTGCCATCTCATTTCATCTTCAAAGCGTACATCAAAATGGTTTGTAGAAGTGTACCTGGTATGGACACAAGAAGAAAAGAGGAAGATCAGCAGGAAGTGTGCAACAAACAACAACGCAACAGCCACAGCAGTAATCGCCAAACCAATAATCAGAAATCTCAGTAGTACTGGAAAACCAACTTGTGATTTTCAGAAAAACTCAACAGATATACTAGAAACCCAGGAATTATACCAAAACCCCGACAGTATCACAAGCAAAAACAGAATGTATTCAGAAATGAGATATGACAGTAGATTTCTGATTTCTATTCTTTCGGCTCCCAAATAAAGACACTAGACCCTCCATTTAAACAATAACAAACTGATTCTGACTTTTAATAGTGAAAGAAAGTAGATCTCCTCAGTTTAAACTCTCGAACTCTGGAATTTTTAAGGTTCAAAAAGCCCCTATTTCTGTTTTTGTTTTATTTCTGAAAATCTGCTCTCCCCTATTTCCTTCTGAAAATTTCAGCTTATATCTCCACTTCAACTCTCAATCTCTAACCAAAAAAAATTATTCCTCTCAATCTCTAACCAAAAAAAATTATTCCCCCTTTTATGTCAGATTCACAGCTTCTTAAATAAGCATTTCAGTTAGTGCATCCTCCACTTAATATTCTACTTTTCATTTCTTAATTAACCCATTATACTAGTGCTAATTATTTTAACAATTAGTGCACCTTTCAGCCCCTTAAAATCAGCAATAAATGCCATTTCCATTAAGAGATGTTTCCACTTAGTCTAATAGAGCCCTAGTTTAATTAGTAGGTATCCTAATTCCCAAACTACCCCTGATATTACTGCATTGCCCTAAGTCTACTAGTCTGGAATTAAAACGTTCAAACCCAAAACTGATTTCTAACTATCTCCTAATTGTTTACAGTTATATCCCAATTCATATCCTAAGCTCAACTCAAAATCAGATCACAAGGGGTGTCAATCAAATGACATGAGTTGATCAAATTGGAAACCAATCCTGATCAGCTCATATCAGATGATCAATAGGGAGAAAACAATGAAGCAAGCTTCTTTCAATACAAGCTTTAAACACTGTCACACCTCCTTTTTTCGCCCCCGCAAGGGGTGAAGGAGTTTTTTCAATTAAAGGACAATCGAAACGGGATTTATTTATTTATTCAGAGTCGCCACTTGGGAGATTAGGGTGTCCCAAGTCACCAATTTAATCCCGTATCGAGGAAAAGAATGACTGTGTATTACAGTCCGCGAACCAGAAATACGGATAAGGAATTCTGTTAACCCGGTAGAAGGTATTAGGCATTCCCGAGTTCTGTGGTTCTAGCACGGTCGCTCAACTGTCATATTCTGCTTGTTTATCTGATTTTATACAATTATGAGCTCATGTGCAAGTTTTAACTTTTAGCCGCTTTTATTATTTTTATTTATTGTTATTATTTTACGGAGAATTGCAACATTGTGAAAACGTATTTCAAGGCACGTCGCAATCAATGCACCCGTGGTTATCGACACATTTCGACTCCGTTGAGATTTGGATTTGGGTTACATAAATGCACACCCATATTTAAGAAAATAAATTGTTAAAAAACGCGCCTAGAGCGACTAGCGTATTGTTGTTCTGGGAAAGGCCGTGAAATTTCACTAGACGGCCAACTCCGATGTTCTAAATAATTAATGCATACATTTGTGAGGGCCCCGCATTCTATACATTTTACTAGGCGAGACTCATCTTATTTATTTTAAATGGACAAATCTTAAAGCGACTACATTTTTCTATTAAAATTAGTCTCTAAAATAAAGAAAGAAAATCCTAATTAATTACGAGCCTTTTTTTTTTGAAGAAGAAGAATTTAAGAAAGCATGGCGTACTAATTGCTAGATTAATACAAATATTGTCGAAAAGGAATCAAATATAGCTAGATTAAAACTCGCATTGTTATAAAAAAAACTATTGAGATTAATTATTCACAACCATTTGAAAACTAGATTTAACCATAACTACTAAAGCTTATTAGAAAGTTTATTAAACTTAAACGTTCTTCTAATCTTGTTTGAACTCAAATCATGCCTTAATACCTAATTCACGAAATTTAGTTTAAATTCATGCCTTAGCTAAATTTAGCTACTTGTTCACGATTAACCTACTGTCGATAATCTTAAAACCTTCATAACTAGTGAATTAACCCGTTACGCCAAACCGATTCATTAAAGACTAACTTATGTTATTTTCTCTTATTCCAATTATTATTCAGTAATACATGAAAGAGCCTAAATACAATCAATAAAAGGAACAAAGAAAAAGCGAAATTAAAACTTCAAAATTCCATTCTTCATATGTATTCATGCTTCCACATTATTAGCTTGCAATAGCTAGTATTACAGTCATGTACCTGGTATTGGAAACAAGAGAAGATGAAGATGAGAATCAGCAGCAGTAGTAACAATACAGCACAGTAACAACAGTCCAGCAACAGTAATAGACCAGTATCAGAGTTTACAAACCGATGGAGTAGTAACCCCAAGAAAGAAGCTTCAAGCTTCGATGAAACAATAGCAATTAATGCTGATTTCAAACAATGAAGGAAAGTAGAAGATTTTTTTTCAGTTTTGTTCTCTTTCTTGCTGTCTTTTTTTTTCTATATCTTTTTTCTGTCCCCCCCCCCTAAAATCTAATCAAGTCCCCCTTTTTATCTTCCATCCCAAACCCTTTAATCAATTAATAAAACAACCACTTTCTCCTACCAAACCCACTACTACATAAAAAATACAATTATTACTCATTTAAACAACTTTTCTTGAGCCCCGATATCCCACTATGTCTTGTTCCCCACTTTTTATTAAACAAGTACATTATCCTCCCCCATTATATCTTGTTCCCCATGCTTATATTAAACAATTGTATTATTCCTCACCATTATATCTTGTCCCCCATTATTGATTATTTTAATATTATTTTAATCTTAATGGACAGAGCACTCAAAATAAATAATTGTTCAAAATTTTAATTCTAAAAATACCCCTCTGACCTTACTGAAATTACCATTTTTGACCCTGAAAACATTGTAATTTACCAATCTACCCCGTCAGCTATAACAAGTTCAACTAATCAATTCTAACCAAAATATAACAGCTATAACCAATTCCTAATCAGATTTTATGAACAAACTCAAACTATATGATGAACAACAAAGAAACAACTAGAATTATTTTGATTGAACAATCTTTAAACAACAAATCTACTTTCCGATTCAACAACAATAACAAATAAGTATATTCAAATCATGAGCTCAAATTCAAATTAAACTTAAACAAAATAAATAAACAGATTCAAATCACTAAACTCAAATAATCAATTGATCTTCAAATTAAATACAACAAAATACAACAAAGATACATGATTCAAACTAAATAAAAAAAAATAAAAACCAAAACATAAACTCACATTAAATCACTAAATTAAAAACGAACTTCAAACAAAATGAACATGAATTAAACAACAAACATGACAGATCCAAATGATTAAACCAACATATTTCTATATTACAACTAAATTCTTTTAAACAAATAAAAACAAACCGAAGAAGAAACAACATTAAAATTAAACTAACAACATTAATTAAATTTCAATTTGAATCTAACAACATTAAAATTAAACTAACAATTTTCACATGAACAAACTGAAAAATTAACAAAACGATGAACAACGAACAAAACAAGAATCAAACATTTACCGATTTTAGATTCGAGAATATCAAAACAAAATACGGACAAAAATGAAACTCAAACCCACTAACCGGATCGAAACGACGAAGAACTTGGATGAAAACAAATCTGTCCGGAAACGATTGTCGCACCAAGACTGCCAACGACCTAACGGATCTTGAATTCAACGACAAACCCACCTTCCTTTTAACCTTGACGAACTCAAAACAACAAATGACGACCTCGACCAAAGCTCGAATAAACGAAATGGTGAGGTCTCGTTTTGGTTTTGGACTGAGGGCGACGAAAACAAAAGTGAAGCAGCTACGATTTGGTTTTAAAATAGCTGCTCGTCGTGGCAGCAACAACGTAGCAAAAGCAGTCGCTGGACGGGCCAAGGCAGCAACGGGGGTGGTCGTTTGACGATGGACATTGGTGGTCGACTGAAGAAGATGAAGTAGTAGCGATGGGGTTGAGAAGAAGACGCAGCAGCAGCCATGGGTGTCGAGCTCAAGCTCGAGCTTGACGAAGAAGATGAAGGCAGAAGCAGCGAGGTCTATTTGGACGTAGCAGGAGACGCAACAATGGGACAGTAGGGTATTTGGTGCCTACTGCTACGTCCCGAGCTTGAGTCTCGTTGCTTCCATCGTCGAGGTCAAGCAGAAGCAGTTGAAGTAGCTGGAGGTAAAGCAGAAGACGCAGCCACGCAGCAGTGAAGCAGTAGCAGCTGAAGCAGAAGCTTGGAGCTTGACTGAAGTAGAAGCTCGTCGAATTTGAAGACACAGCCATGGCAGCGAGGGGACGTCGTGGGGGGTGAGGGTGGTTGTGTTGTGTGTGTGTGTGTGTGTGGTGTATGTTGAAGGTGAAGGATGGGGGGGGGAGGGCAGCAACCATGGGAAGCCATGGAAGGGGGCTTGGGGTGTTGTCGTGGAGAGGAAGAAGAAAAAGAGAGGGGGGCGGGTAGTTTAGGGTTTCTTAGGTTTGGGTTTCAGCAAAAAATGAAAAATGGGAGGGGGTTGGGCGGATAGTTTAGTTATGGGGCGGACCGGGTCGACCCGTGTTGAAATGGACTGGGTCATGGGGAAGGTTGGGTATTTTTTTTTTGGGCCTGTGGTTTGAAATTTGGAGAACAGGCCCAATTCCGATTTTCTTTATATTTTTTTTTATTTTCTTCTACTTTCTAATTAATAAAACTAAAATTCTAAATTAACTTATAAAAAATACTAATTAATTCCAAATAACTATTATCGCACATTTAAATAGCAATTAACGATAAAATCGCACAATTTAGACGTAAATGCTAAAAATGCAACGTACATTATTTTTTTATGATTTTCTCATTTTTGTAAAACAAACTTAAATAAATACGAAATGAAAATGCGACATATTTTATATTTTTATTAATTTAAACAAATAAACATGCACAGACAAAAATACAAATAATTATACAAAAATACCACAAAAATACAAACATTGCACACAAAGGAAAATTGTTTTATTTTGAATTTTTGGGAGTGATTCTCATATAGGGCGAAAATCACGTGCTCACAAACACAGAGAAGAAAAACATGCTGGTAATTACACTGAAACGAACAAAATCATGCTTCACTATTTTTTTAATCGATTTTAATTGACGACACTTATTTAATCGACTATACGAACTATTACATGTAACAACTAATCAACAAACAACATAGACTAAACAGGTCACCAAATGACTTCAACTTTTTGGACACTTATCAGGGAACATTTAATGAGTTTTAATCCAGTTGAACACATAGTTCATCATACAGATATGTTTAACAGTCAAACAGAAAAAACCAACCAAATAAAAGATATGTGGGAGATGAACAGAACTGAAAGAAAAATATAAAATCACATCAATTAAACTAACAAACAAACAACAAATAATATACAAAATATGAATAGAAGGAAAAGAAAAACTTATCTTTGAAAGCTTATGAATAAAGGACCAAGGGCTCAAGTGGACTCGACCATTTTAGGTCGAATGGACCTTAATCAGGGTGTTCTCAGTTGAGAACACCTAGATTAAGGTCTATTAGACCTCAATCTCCCGCTAATTCGGACAAACCCCCAACTTTTGGATTTCTAGGGTTCACACGGGTGTTTTTGGGATTCGAGGGTTTCTGGTTAGATTCGAACTCACCCTTCGTTGGTTTAGGCCTAAGGGGGGTCAGGGGAGTGTTAGGTATCAATTTGGGATGGGTTGGGGTAGGTTTAGGTTATGCTCGAATCTTCGATTGAAGATTCGAGAGGTTGTAGGGTGATTCGAAGTAAAAGGTTAACAGATCCATGATGAGGGTGGTCAGGGGATGCTGTGGTGTTAATTTGGTGGTCATCGGAACAGGTGGAGTTTTCAGACGAACTCTTCGATTGAAGATTCGAGAAGGTTGGTGATGATTCGAAACAAACGGATACTGGATTTGGATTAGGGGTGGTTAGGAGGTTCAGGGGTGTTATTTTGGTGGCCGGCGACGTCGTTGCCGCCGGGTTTCAGGCGAAGGGGAGTTAGGGCGGCTAGGTTTTTTTTGGGGGGGGCATCATCTTCAGAGACGATGATTAACAGGAAGACGGGGGGCGGGGTGTTTGGTTTGGGGCATGGTGTGAGATTGAGGGCTTATATACAAAAGGGGGGAATGGATCCTGGCCGTTGGATCAGGTGAGATTGATGGCCAGGATCTCTTCACTTAAGGGAACGATGCTGTTTTGTTTAGGGGTTTGGGTCGGTCTCAGATGGAAGTGGGTCGGGTCATGAAGGAAGGCCTGGGAGCCATCAGATCAAAAGCATTGAACGGTCCTGATCAAACACACCTAAAACGGCATCGTTTCAATTATGCATGGGCTGAACTGGACCGTTTGATTGAAACAAATAAACGGCTCAAATTTGAGACGTCAATACGGCGTCATTTGGATTAATTGCAGGTGGACTGGATTTGACCGGGTCTTTTGGAATGTTTGGGCCTGATTTTTGGGTCTAAATTTTTGGCCCAGATCTGATTGGCCATATATTTTAACTCTTTTCATTTTCTTCTTTTAATTAACAATTCCTAATTAAATTGTAAAAAATAAATAAAAAATAAAAAATAACACTACACAAATATTTATTAATATTTACCACAATTAACACACAAATTAAAACCTTAAAATAAAATCACACAATGACAACAGATAAAATAAAACGCATATTTTTGTGATTTTCTTTTATAGAGCAAACTGACGATTTTAATTAATTCCTAAATGCATAATTAAATCCTAAATATGCATACAACATGTATTTTTATATTTTTGTTTTCGTATTTTTCAATTAACTACAACAAGGTAAACATTTACGGACAAAACACAAATAATTATCCAAAATTGCCACGTAAATCCTAAAAAAATTGTACATCAAGAGAATTTTGTTTTATTTTTTGATTTCTTTTGGAGTAGTTTTCGTGAAGAAAAAATCATGTGCTCACACTCATCTCTTCACCGACTCAGGTACTTTTCTATGTCCGTTCGAGGACAAATGGTTATTTTAGAGGTGGAGAATATGATGACCCTAAAGGTTATCTCTTTTTAAGAAGTCAAAACTGTGTCCCAAGGCCTTGAAAACCTCTTTTTGTCTCACCTCGATTTGTGTGCACAGTCCGGGCACCTTTCCGAAAAGCTTTTATATGAAATTTTAGGAAAACTAATGAATTTGGTCATAAAAATTGGTTAAAGTTGACTTTGGTCAACATTCTGGGTAAACGAACCCGGACCCGTTATCGGACGGTCTCGTAGGGTCCATAGGAAAATATAGGACTTGGTCGTATGTCTGAAATCGAATTCCGAGGTCCTAAGCTCGAGAAAAGATTTTTTTAAAGAAACTTGTTTGCTAGAAAATATAAAGACTTTTTGAAATGAAATTATGCATGTTCTTTACTGTATTGGGCCAATATGTTGGTTCCGGAGCCCGGTACAGGTTTAAAATAATAATTAAGTTGAATCTGTGAAATTTAGTAAGAATCGGAATTGGTTCGATATAAATCGGACCTATAGTTAAGAAAATGAAAATTTTGATGTTCTTAAGGTATTTCATGAATTTGAGGTTAAATTCGTAGTTGTTGATGTTATTTTAATGATTTGATCGTCGAGCATGTCCATATGATGTTTTTAGATTTGCGTGCATGATTGGTTTGGAGTCATGAGGGCTCGAGTGAGTTTTGGATAGGCCACAGAGTGAATTTGGACTTAGGAGAATTGCTGGTATGTTGTAGCTGTGTAACATGCTTCTGATCTCGCAATTGTGAGATTAGGCTTCGCAAATGCGAAGTTCTCAGGTTTGGAAAATGCGACCACAGTGTCGCAAATGCGAACCAAGCCTGGGCAGGACTTCTTCGTAAATGCGAACACTGGGTGGGAATTGCGAAGACAGCCCATCGCAAATGCGACATTTTCCTTCGCAATTGCAAAGATGACAGGATTCCAAAGGGTTCGCAATTGCGACATCTAAGACCAGTTAAGTGGGATTTTTGATGGGATTCTTCTTCATTTTCCAACTTTTTCAAACCTAAACATCCCATAGGCGATTTTCTTGACGAGAGTTCTTCCCTAAATCATAGGTAAACGATTTCTAACTTATTTTCTTCAATCTATAACATCTTTTTACATAATTTCATTTCAAAATCAAGGGTTTTTCATGGGAAATTGGGTGTTTTTGGGTAGAACTTAGGATTTTCAAACTTTGGGTTCGTGAGAGAATGAGTGATCGGGATTTGGTTCGAACTTCGGGTTTTGACCAAGCGGGCCCGAGGTCGATTTTTGACTTTTTGGGAAAAATAATGGAAACCTATTTTCATGCATTAGAATTGGTTTATTTAGCATATATTAATGTTATTAAGTACATTGTGACTAGATTCAAGCAAATTGGAAGTGGAACCGAGAGGTAAAGTGGTAGTTGAGGCTTAATTTGTCTGTGGAATCGAGGTAAGTGTTTGGACTAACCTTAGCTTGAGGGAATAGAGTTGTGGTCTATTTTCTATGTGTTAGTATCGAGTACAGCGTATAGGTGTGGTGACGAGTATCTATACGTTGGTTTTAAGCATGCCCGTGAGTCTTATATCATGATTTTTGTGACTCTATTATGTATCGATCATGCTTAAATTGATGACTATTAATGTTGAACAAAGCTTATGAAAGTTTTCTTGGTATTTGATTAGTGTTGAGAATTGGCACAAGTTCAGTTTCATTTTTGTAAAGTAATTATCGAAAATGGTATTGGGTATAGTTGAATCCCTTGCCGGGATGTAATTGTTGATATTGTTGATTCCTTTGCCGGGATGTTATTGTTGATATTGTTGATTCCCTTGATTAGACATATTGTGTTCTATTATTTGGTTGAGGAAGAGTGTAAAACACGAAGGGTGATGTCGTGCATGATATTGTGAGTGAGTGTAATGCACGAAGGGTGATGTCGTGCCGATATTATGAGTGTTAATGCATGAAGGGTGATACCGTGACATGATTTGAGAGTTAATGCATGAAGGTTGATGTTGTGCCGATATTGTGAGGAATAATGCATGAAGGGTGATGCCATGCCATGATTATGTGAGGTAATGCACGAAGGGTGATGCCGCGCCATTTGTGATGTTTCATATGGTGAGGATGAGAGTAAAAGCACGAAGGGTGATGTCATGCACGTGTTACCATTTCATTATCTTCTTGATTTAAATGTGATGCTCATTATGCTTCGTTATTAATGTTTCTTTGTTGGCTTATTGTTAGAATCTGTTATTCCTCGCAGCATGTCCCTTTCCCACTTTATTGTGTTGATTCCTGTTATAATGATTCTGTTTGTATATGATTTAACTGCATAGGTTTATTTGATAGTCGTGTCCTAGCCTCGTCACTACTTCGCTGAGGTTAGACTTGACACTTACTCAGTACATGGGGTCGGTTGTACTGATACTACACTCTGCACTATTTTGTGCAGATTTCGGTATCGGACCCGGTGAGTAGCTGAGGTAGCTGCCTTCTGTCCAGAAAGACCAAGGTAGATCTGATGGCGTCCGCAAAGCCTAAAGTCCCCCTTCACTGTTTAGCTTTTCTACTGTCTCTTTTCATTTCGAGAACAGTTGTACTTTTCTTTCCAGACTTGTATTTATAGTAAAAATCTTAATCGTTCGTGAATTAGTGACACCAAATTCGTGGGTAGACATGTAATGAAGTATTTGGATTTATTTTAATTCTTCCGCGCTTTCATTTGTTTAGCTATACTTACTGTTTATAACTGTTTAGGTTGAATGTTAATGTGTAAAACCGTAATGGTTGGCTTTCCTAGCTTTCACGAGTAGGCGCCATCGCGACTCCCAAAGGTGGGGAATCCGGGTCATGACATTATCTGCTCACAATTTTTGTGTGTCACCTACAGAGATACTCTACGCCCTAGAGAAGCTCGGGCCAAAGTGAAGTGGCCGCCAAAGATGAGATCGGATCGAAACACTAGAAAATCTGACGCCCTCTATGATTTCCACCAGGAACGAGGGCACAAAACTGAAGATTGCATCGCCCTGAGTAATGAAATCATGAACATGTTACGACAAGGATACCTTAAAGAGCTACTAAGCGATAGTGGGAGAACCAATTTCGCTAGAGGATGCAAACACCAAGGACCGCCTATGCCACCCTCACCAGCTCGTACCATCAACATGATCATTGGTGGCGATGATGACGCCTCCATCAACAATGTAAAGTTCACTACTACCTACAAACTCAAGCGATCTATCACCCGCGAATGCTACGACGAACTCAAAGAAAGTATCATCTTCGACAAGTCAGATGCCAACGGTTTGACTTTTCCTCACAATGATGCCCTCGTTATTATTTTACAAATTTTAAATACCGATGTTAAACGCATTATGGTAGATGAAGGGAGAGGTGTGTGCATTATCCATCCCCGAGTACTTACCTAAATAAACTCGAAGATAAGATACTACCGTGATGCATCACGCTAACTGATTTTTAACAATGCAGTTGAACGGATATCCGGGGAAATCACACTCCCCATTTGGCCGGCGGTGTAAATCTAGAAACAACAATCCACATCATGGACCAGGATACCGCATACAACGCCAGAGTGGGACGACCATGGATACACCCCATGAAAGTCGTCCCCTCCAGCTTATACCAAGTCATCAAATTACCAACTCTATGGGGAATATTCAGCATATGAGTAGAGCAACGTACATCTCAGGAGTGCTACCGCATCGGCTTAGATAGCACGACCACCCAACAAAGAAAGGACAAAAAAAGAGGCTATCACGACCCAAAAACGTACCGAGCGAACCAAACCATGTGATGCACCCAAATCATATGCATGAAAATCGATTTTTCTGTGGAAGCTCCTTTCAAATCATATACATTTTCAAGTTAAATGATAAAATATTTTCCAATTCAAAATTACATAAAATGTCTTTCATGATAATAACAATGAGACTAAGTAAAATAAATATATATTCATGTATGTCGTGTACAACCCCATTACTATAACTTTTTACAACTATCTATATATCCTCTATACCAAAGAATAGAATTAAATACTTGGGCTAATACCCGACTAGCATAAATTAAGAAAGCAACATGAAAGCTACCACGAAATAGGAGTGGTACCTCACCATATACCTCAGGAAGAGAGTCATCCTAGCCCTGTCCGCATGCCACGTATCATACCTCATCCTGAAACATGTAAAGTAAGAGAGGCCCTGGAGAGGGCCCCCTAAGGGCTGAGTACATCACAACGGTACTCAATAAGTGTCATAGACTCTCTAAAGATTAAGTTGTTGGGACAAACTTTATAAAAATAATACACCAATATTTGATATAAAATGATAAAGAAATTTATCAATTCATGATACTTTTTATTTTAAATAAAAGCCAAGTAAAATATAACCCACAATATAAACTTTTAAAATATTTATATCAACCCAAGATTTTGGATAAAATCATACAAAATCATTCCAATTGCTTTAAGTCATTGAAATCACTTTCGGCTCCTTAGGCCTAAATATAAGAAAATCATCCTTACCTTTCACTGGGAGTACTATACCATCACCAACATAAAAAGGTCAACTAGGTTATGTACCTAGAGACAAGTATCATATACCCTACTTGTTTAGGTCGTCTCATTGTATTGCCGTAAGAATTGACTCATCCATGCTAACAATAGCACAAAATAGTACCCTCTTGAAGGAGAGCACTCTGCCGTAGTCTATACCACAAAGTGGTCATCTACGCCTACACCAACACGTGTAGTTTCATAACGGCGAATACAATATATCCGGAGTCAATCTCGGTTAACATAAGTAACTCAAAAAATATTTGATACTTCAAAATTTAATTCATAGTATAGTAGCCTCAAAGGATCTATGTTTATCAAATCATAGCATTAAAAGAAAATCTAAACCATTTGAACAAAAACTAAATAAATAACCTTTTACATGTTAAAGCCTTTGGCAATTTAACATCAATCATTAAAAGATACTACAAGTGCTATTATACTTATCAATTTTCAAAATAAATACTTTCCATGAAAACTTATCTTTAGCACTCAAGTATGTATACTCTTATCAATACATATATTTTTATAAAACTTATAACATTTACCGTGAGAATTATTTTACCAACAAGATTTAAAATAAAATTATATAAAAAAACAATATGACACTGCATGTGCAACATAATATTTTACTACATGGAGACATATGTACTTGTTTGTCCCCACAAGCACGAAAGCACATTTGCAAACATCTTTAGAATTAACTCGAAACATACTTTTAGGGAAAATCCCTCAAGAAGAGTAAGTTCTAATCAACTTACCTCGCTTTTGTTTTATTAACATTCACAAGCTTTCAATCCTCTTCTATCGTTCCAGTGTTGATTAAAATGCTTAAGCATCACCAATAAGTCGATATCTACAATTAGATATCCTAATCACATCAAAGTATGACCTAAAAATTGATCAATATCCATTTATGGCTCATAAGTTGGCTACAATCCTCCAACAACTCAAATCTCCGAATAGAGCCACATGCTAGCTCATTCAACTTCATTCTTATATTTTAATACCCATTCGAAGTTATTAATGATACTACATCAATTGTCCAATGTCACCAAGTTACTATTCATCGTCTTCCATGATCAACACTTGCAATATATACAATTCAGGTGATTACTTAGTTGATCACTTCCAACTTTTGCTAAAAAATAATTCCATAGATTCATTGTATTCATCAACTTCATCACCAAGATTACTAGTCATCTTCTCTCTTATTTTCTCAAAAGTACTATTCATTCCATGAACTAGAGTTTTACAATCCAATCTTTCAGCCATTAAAACTTGTAATAAATGCTTCAAATACTTCTAACTACTCATAATAAACGAGTTTGAAGCATTGGAATTACCTCTAGTAGATCAATCTTGAAAAATCACAAATTTGATGATTTTTGTATTTTTGAGGATCTGATGATGAAATCTAGTATTTGGATGCAAGAATGATATTAGAACTCATGTATATTGAGTAAGAATCAACCCAAAATATCATTAACAACTTACCTTAGTTGGTTGGGGTTGATTTGAGATTAAAATTGCCTTTTCACCTCAAGAACCCTAACCCCCAATACTCAAAATATTCTCTTCCCCCGATATTGTACTTATAGGCCCAAATTTCTAGATTTCGGATGTTGCCCCGGACACTTCGCGTACCCAGTTCACCCCTCCTCCAAGCTCGAATGTGGACTCGGATTCTATGACAGTACCTCACTGCCAGCCTTTACTAATTTGATCATAACTTCTTGTAGGAATGTCTTACTGACGAATGGTTTGAAGAGTTAGAAACTAGACTCTAAGATCTTTCATTTGATAGGTTGTCCATCACATAACTAATATCTCTTTCTCTCTCTCTCTCTCTCTCTCTCTCTCTCTCTCTCTCTCTCTATATATATATATATATATATATATATATATATATGATTGTCCAAAATTAGGTCTTGCGGCACTCATTTGAAACTTTAGTCTATCATGTAATTTCCAACTTGACTTGGACTTAGGGCTCTCCTTAGACCCCAAATCACTTATAATATGCCTCGTACACTTATTATCATATCAAATTAACATTCATCATATTAATAGTCCTTGCCTACACACAAAATAATGTAATTAGTGCACATCAACTTTCTTAATAGAGCTTAAGCACTTCAAAAAAAATTTGGGGTGCTACAGAGGCATAGAAATCAGTAGGGTCGAGTTCGGTGCACAATGAGACTGGGGGCAGCATCAAAGACCCCGACATGATCGAATCTGCAGGATCGACCATAGAAGACCTCGACCCTATCCAACTGGACCACAATGACCATAGCAAGAAGGCCTATATCGGTTGCAAACATCAAGAACCAGGTAAATTCAGTCAATTCTTAAAAGCTGACGCATATCTATTTGTTTTCAGCCATGCAGATATACCAGGCATATCGAAGGAAATCGCCACACAAAAATTAAATGTCAACATATTTACCCACCAGTGAGACAGGTCAGGCGTAAATTCAACTCCATAATTAATGATGCAGTGTGCGATGAGGTGGAAAAACTGTTAGAAAATGGTTCCATCAGGGAATCGAAGTACCCAAAATGGGTCGCCAACATAGCAATGGTTAAAAAGAAGAATGGAAAATGGCGGATTTGCGTGGATTTCACATATTTGAACAAAGCATGTCCAAAGGACTCATTCTCGTTGCCTCATATCGACCAACTCATCGACGCAATAGCCGGGCATGAACTACTAAGTTTCATGAATGCCTACTCAAGCTATAATCAGATCCTCATGGAAGAGGAAGATCAGTAAAAAAAGCACGTTCATCACCCACCAAGGAACATATTGCGACAGGGTCATGCCTTTCGGACTAATGAATACATGGGCTACTTATCAAAGGTCGATAACAAATATGTTCAAAGATCAGCTCGGTAAAATAATAGAAGTATATATAGACGACATACTAGTAAAGTCAAAAATGGAAGAGGATCACATTGATCATCTAAAAGAAACTTTCGACATACTTAAACGGTACGGAATGAAGCCGAACCCGGAGAAGTGTGTGTTCGATGTAGCCTCGGTAAATATGCCTTCTGAGTGCATCTAGGCTCTGCGATAACTAAAGGCATACTTATCATCGTTGCCTTTGCTTTCAAAACCTGAGCTGGAGGAGTGTCTCCTCGTCTATCTGGTCGTATCCGAGGTAGACGTAAGTGTAAACTTAATTCAAGAAAACAAAGGTACACAGTCTCCTATCTATTAAATTAGCAAAACACTCATCAATGACGAGACGAGGTACCCACACCTCAAAAAATTTGCTTTGGCCTTAGTCGTAGCTTCACGAAAGCTTAGACCATATTTCCAATGTCACCCCATCTCAGTCGTCACAAATTTTCCCATAAGAAGCATTTTATATAAACCCGAGCTATTGGGAAGGCTGGCCAAATAGGCCATCGAGCTGAGTGAGCATGATATCACATATCAGCCGCAAACAATGATAAAGTCGCAAGTGCTCGCTGACTTCGTAGTCGACTTCAGCACAAAAATAATGCCTAATTTTTGTCCAAAGTTAAAGCCTCTATATCAAACAACTCTTGCAATTATCACCTAGGAGCTTTGGAAAATGAGAAACACCAACAAGAATGGAGTATCAATGTCAGTTCATAGGGTTATTCATGAGATCAATAAGACACTGCACTTCTTAGCCAAGACTAGGTATAACTGGCTGCCTCACATGCCTTTTCTTTAGCCGAATATAATCAGATACTTGGAGGAGTACAAGCCTATTATTGTGGCCAAAAGAGTAATATGGCAACTTCCATACAATGGCTGGTACAAGTGCAGTACATATGGGGCTTCAAGAGGTAACCCTGATCGTAGTGATAAAAACCAACCCTACACTACTATTGAGTAGCGAGAGAGATTGAAGCAGCTTTTACCCGATTAAGGTTGGGATCGATTTCTACAGGGAGCTAGAAGTTGGAGTCGGGTGTCTATCTAAAGTGGAGTTGTGTATTTGCTCTTAATTGCACTTCTAAACATTTTGGGTTTTGTTTTACTTCTAATTGTATAGAACTACAATGATCAATTAAACTAAAATAAGCTAGGATTAAACTATTGCAAGTTATTCAAATGATTAAAAGGCACTAGGGTAGTGACTTTCGCCTAGGTGGTCAATTGACGGGTACTTGAGTCTAAGATATAATTTTCATATTTGGGGAGTATGATATAACCATTGCACGCTTCTACTCACTCTGCACCTCTCGGTAGTTCGAGTGATTTTGCTCGAATTGACTTTTTCAAGACCAATTGGGTATGCAAATTTGTACAAGCAATCAAGGTTCAAGTCGGGTATTACTATCTCTAGGTTTAACCCTTTAATTGGGGCTATCAATCTCTTGAGTACGCTCCAATTTCTTGTTGGACCAATTTCAGAGACTTAGGCTCTCTTTCTCAAGAAGAGCCAAAGTCAACTAAACACAAACTAGTGTTTGCAACCACTAATTCAGCAATTAAACATAAAATTAGTCCAAATATCAAACACCCATAGACAATCAAGCATCAAAACACAAGACCCATCAATTACCCATACTAGGGTTGAGCCACAACCCTAGCTTATGGTCTAGCTACTCATAATTAGAGAAGAAAACAAAAAAAATAGAAAAAGAAAAACTCATATTAATTAATTGCTAAATTAAACTTGAAGATTCAATGCTGAAAATGAAGCTAAAATTACTCAAAATAGCTAAAATATTCGAAGTCACGAGCGCAGCCAGTGTACAAAACTATCTGATGACCTAAAATGGGAAAAGAAGCTATTTATATTAAGCTAAAAAATCTGGACAAAAATACCCCTGCGGGGCTAGTGCAGACCGCTCAAAATCACGTGCGGCCGCACTAAGGCTCTTAACTTGAATATCCAGCTCTGAACTTAGGCAATGCGGACCGCACAAAATCGAGTGCAGTCGCGGTGGCTTCTAGTGCGGTCCGCGTGAAATGGAGTGCGGACCACATTGGGCTTCAATCTTGGAATTGGCAACTCTCTGATCCTTCTCCCTACGGACCGCACTAAATCTAGTGCGACCGCATTGATCCCAGTGCGGACCGCACAAAACCTCGTGCGGCCGTATTGCCTTTTTTCCTGAATAACAGCCTCTCTGAACCTCACTTGTGCGGACCGCACAGAATGGTGTGCGGCCGCACTGGCCCTATTTTGCCTGAGCTTTATCTTGTCTTGGTACTTGTGCAAGTTTCACTCCTTTTTGAGCTGATCTTTGACATCTTGTCACCTTGTTGATCAAACCTGCAATCAAGCACAACTTATGAGCCTTTCGGACTATTTTGTACACATTTCTAATCAAAACTTAAGTAAGAAGGAGTATAAAATGTATCAATCCCTAGTTATCACCTAGTTCTTTAGGTTTTTATGTAAGGGATAGTGCAGGAGATTTGGTGTATGCTAGGGCACAATAATTGGAGGAAACAACTAACATAGTAGCTGAGGCTAGGGCAATCAGAGATGGGCTACATTACTCTGTAGAACATGACTTACATTCTTTTATTATGGAGACTGCTTCACTTTTGATGTGGAAGATTATAGATGGGGAATGGGATCCTCCATGGTGTGTTGTGGCTGAGGTGAATAGTATTAAGGAGATGAAGGAGCATGTCAATGTGATATTCCAGCATGTGTTAAGGGAGGGCAACACTGTGGCAAATATTTTGGCTAACCTTGTGTTTTTTTTGTAAGTGCAATTCAGTTTCATTCCTTCTCTGAACTGCCTAGTGCAGGAAGAAGACTAATTAATCTTTACAAGTCACAAGTCCATAATCTTAGGATTAGGGTTGCTAAAAGGAAAGCTCCAGATTGATGAATAGGTATGTTATTTCATTGTTAGATGTTGCTTAATGTCTAGTTAGTATTTGTTTCTGTATATTACTAGGTCATTTTCCAGTGGTATTAGTATGTTATCATGCTCAATCTAGTAGTGAACTAGGGGTGTATAGAACAATTCATAAAAGCAGGCAGTTGGTTTTTATATAAATGAAATCATAAGGATTCACAGTCTTTTAATCCAAACTCCTGGTATATGTTACATTGTGATAAGCTGGGAAAAAGGTCAGACTTACAGCTTTATTCTTACCCTCTTATAACACTGGTTTTTGAAGACTCAAATAGTACAGTCAAGCAGAAATCCAACAGCTGTTTGTTGTTTACTATTGATGATCTAGGTGCTGTTATGGTATTTTCCAGTAGTATTGGCATGGTTACATGCCCAACCTGGAGATACTATGGCAATACTTGGGATTGGTTTGTAATGCAGGCAATATGCAACTGGTTCTATGTTAAATGGAAGGATAGCATGATGTTGGCTATTTGTTGGGTTGTGCTTTACACACTTATATATGATATTGCTTGTAAGGAGTAAGTTTATGCTTCTTACCTCGACTTGGTCTAGTGATGAGTTTAGGAGATGACCACATTTTTTGTCTCCGGTTGTGATGCTTTTGGTAATTGCGGCTAGTTTAGTGAGGTCGTTTGCCTCGACATTCTGTGCTCGTGAGATTTGGTCGAGCTGGCGTTTGTTGAATTCAGGCAACAACTTGCATATTTTGGTCTAGTATTTTTGCAATCTTTGTTCCTTGATTTGGAATGTCCCTGTGACTTGGTTGACTACGAGTTAGGAATCACAACATCGTTTCAATCGTTTTGCTCCATACTTCAGTGCCATTCTTAAACCTGCAATTACGGCCTCATACTCAGCCTCGTTGTTAGTCATATTCGGGCACCTTATGGACTGACGAATTACTTCTCTTGTTGGTACTTCGAGTACGAGTCCCAGTTTAGACCCCGACGTGTTGGATGTGCCATCGGTGTATAGGACCCAGAGGTCTTGTGTTTGGAGGGAAGTTTGGACAGCTTTTTTTTAGCAAATATACTACTAGGAAAACTTCCTAGTGGCGAGTATATAAATAAGAATCAGAAACAAGGATCCAATGTTTACAATTTGTCCAACAAAATCTCAAAAATGCTAAGCTAAATCTAATAAAAAGATAAATGCTAACTATTACACATGATCTTATAGCCAACTCCCCATATAGGATGATGTGTATATCCACAAGCCAAGTGCAAAAACTCAATGTAGCATCTTTAATGCTCTCACCAGGCGCCAAGTTTTTCGTTCCAACGGACAAGGAAAATGTGAAACTCCAAACAACACCACCAAATTCTGGAGTTGACCAATCCAGGAAGAATACCAATGCAATGAGAAACCTAGACCATATATATGATGTAAGCTACTTTCCCAAACCCAAATATGCCTGCACCTTGGACCATAAACGAGCCTTAGTAATGATACAATTTGCTCAAGATAAGTTGTAATAAATAGTGTATCCTGCAAAATAAACCACATGCCTGCTTTGCGGTGCCTCCTCCACGATGGACATGTAAACGTGTTAATACCACTGAATGAAGACATATATTAGAAAGCATATATAACATCAGTTCTTATTCCTTCTAATACCATTGGATCCCATCTTTGACTTCTCAAAATAATATGCAGAACTTGAGTGCATTGAGCTGTAAACTTGAAGCTCCAAAAGTCTTAGGAATGGCGCAATCGTATTATCACATACTTGCAGGAGGACACACTCCCAGCGATAAAAAAGATGCCAAGAATCTGAGAATGCAAGCGGCCAGATACAGTATCCTCCACAACGACCTATATAAGAGAACTTACGGTGACCCTTTAGCGAAGTGCCTGGGCCCGAACCAAACTCGGTGAGTCCTTGAAAAAGTTCACGAAGGACATTGCGGGGCTCATTCCGGCAATCGAGAACTGGTTAGATACCTCATATGGGAAGGATATTACTGGCCCACCATGAAAAAGAAGGCTGCAGACTTCGGAAAAAGATGCAAACAATGCCAAAAGTATGCCCAATGATTCACCAAGCAGGTGAACATCTCCACTCGGTCACCTCACCTTGTCCATTCATCAAATAGGGAATGGACATCGTGGGGCCCCTCTCAACAAGGTAAGGTAATAATATTCCTTTTGGTTTTAACTGACTATTTCTCTAAGTGGGTGGAAGCAGGGGCATTCGCCCAAATACGAGAACAAGATGTAATCACCTTTATATCGAAAAATATCATCTGCTAGTTTGGCCTTCAAAAAGAAATCAGGCGACAATGGACCCCAGTTCACAGGAAAGAAAACCACTGAATTCTTCGAAAAATGGCATGTCAAAGGGATACTCTCGACCCTGCATCACCCCGCGGGTAATGGACAAGCAGATTCCTCTAACAAGTCGATACTAAACATCATGAAAAGAAGCTCGAAGATGCCAATGGACTATGGCCGGAAATACTACCATAAGTATTTTGGGCCTACAGAACCACTCTGAAAACGAGCACAGGGGAGACGCCCTGCTCTTTGGTCTATGGGATCTAGGTAGTAATACGAATCTAGATCGGAGAACCTAACCTAATTTACTCCCACGAGAGCGGTACGAGTAACGACGAGAGCAGGAGGCATGGACCTGACGAAGTAGACGAATAAAGAGATATGGCCTATATAAGAATGGTTGCCCAAAAATAACAAGCAGAACGCTATTAAAACAAGAAAGGAAATGTCAAGCCGCTCAAAGCCGGGGACGACGTACTAAAAGCTAAAACTCAAGAGAGCAAAGATCCCAGGAAAGGCAAGATGGGAACAAATTGGGACGGTGCGCACAAAATCACAGCAAAAGCAAATAAGGGTTCATTCAAACTACAAACAATGGAAGTAAAGCTACTACCAAACAACTGGAATATCAACCACCTCAAATACTTCAACTTCTAAGAGAAAAGGCATCCCCCAAGTCGTACTCTTTTTTCCCTTACTTGAGTATTGTCCCAGTTGGGTTTTCTCAAGGAGGTTTTTAACGAGGCGATGAAGGGAACACTTCAAGTCAAAGCGTGTGAAGGTAGGGTCATAATTGCTATTTTACTGCTTGACCTCTTAATATTGTCCAGGTCAACTAATGAAGGGACTAGATAGACTTGGACTGGGACTGGAATTCCAGCAAACACCCAAAAAATCTGTAAATTTCTCCAAGTAAGTAACCAAAGCAGCAATATTAAAGCAATAAGAAATTTATGCTTATCAATACGCCTTCTACATGTTAAGGTTATGTTCAACCTCGTTCGAACGAATACCTATCCGCCCTCGATCGCAATTCTAACAAAAGCTTATGTTCGACCTCATTCAAACGAACACCTATCGGCCCTCGGCTACAATTCTAACAAAAGCTCACGTTCGACCCTGCTCGAACAAACACCTAGTAGCCTTCAGTCGTAAAACTAGCAAAAGGTTACGTTCGACCCTGTTCGAACAAATACCTATTGGCCTTCATCCGCAAAACTAGCAAAAGGTTACATTTGACCCTGTTCGAACAAACACCTATCGGCCTTCGGCTGCAAAACTAATAAAAGGTTATGATTGACCCCACTCGAACAAACATCTATTGACCCTAAGCCGCATTTTGGCGAAAGGTCATGATCAATTACGATCAAACAAACACATATCGGCCTTCGACCGCTTCTCAACACAGAAAACAAAAAAATAACGCATAGTCGGCTTGGTTCCAACGCCATGGCCAACTAAAAAACAATACCAACAAAGGAAAGAGCGAAACAGGCAAACAATAGAATTAAAAACATAAAAGTTCAAAAAGTAAATCACATGAAAGGAAGGAAATGCATGAAACAATCTTGGCATTCCATACTTATAACAATTTTACAATGGCTCATGAAGACGCCGACAAAAAAACACATAAATATTACAAAGAAAAAACAAAACTACTGATCGATGCCATGATCTTCAGTACCTTTACCACCTTGGCCATTGATGCCCTCACCACCTGGATCGCCTTCAATATTGCCGCCTTCGCCCTTAAGATAAGCAGTATCATACCAGGCATCCTCTTCAAGCCGGTCTACGCCCTCATCGTCTCCTTCATCGCCTTCGGGAGTAGTGGGATCATACCCTCAAGTGATTCGGGCTTCACGAGCCTTAACGCGAACAACTTCAAGGGCGACCTCGAAAACGGATCTCGCCTTATGCAATTCCCGAAACACATCCAACTGAGCCTCGGCGTGAATCCATTCGTTGTATAATTTCGAAGTACGATAAAAAGATGGTTGCGCAATCAGTTGGTCCTTCTCAGCTTCCAAAACGGCCACCCGATCATGAAAGACGACTTTATCCTTTTCCAGCTCCCCGATCCTCATCTCTAGTCGACCTTTCTTAGCTATCACCATAGATTGATCATTCTCCCGCTCGGTCCAGAGGGTCCTATTCGCCAACTCAAACATCTTCGACTTCCTCTGAGCATCCAAAAGGGTGGATTCCTCTTTCTCAACTCACTCTTCTTCTTAGCAACTACACCAGTGAGGCCCTCTAGCTGAAACCGACATTCTTCCAATTTCCTGCGCAGTTCGATCACTTGTGCTTGAAGATCACCCCATTAGGCCTCCACACCCCTGTTAATATCAAGCTCTTCTTCCTTACTCCTCAACGTCCTCTCGAGGATGCTACACTTCTCAATGGATTTTACTAGGTCATCGTCCTTCTCTTCAACTCGTTGCAAAGGGCTTGCATGTCGCCACCTTCATCAAGTCACCGGCGAAACTCTCGGTACTTGCTTCGATACTCAAAGTATTTGTTTTTCAACCTTACAAAATTTCCCTACGCCTCTCCTCCCTTCGGACGCCCTCAATCTCCAAAATCATCATCTGCAATCACAAAAATAGAAGTCAAAAACGAAAATGCCCCAAAAAACAAAGAAAAAAATAGAAGAAGAACAAAAAAATTAACACTCACTCTAAGGGCAAGACTAGAAATGCTCCTCGACAAAGTAACGACATCCAACTCATTAAAGGTCTTGCCCTCTATCTCGGAACAAAGGGGGATGAGGTCGGGGACCACGTCCTCCGTATTCTTCAGCAAATGACAATCCATAGGGATCGCAATGGTCCTCGTAGACCCCTTCAATCTTATCTCAAGTTGGGTAAACCCTTCCTCCATCATCTTCAAGTCGCCCGTATCAATGTCAGAGCCTAACTCGTAGCCCTCCCCGGTATAGACTTTGACTTTCTTATTGGCTATTAAGGAAGTATCAATAGCTGGTCGGGAAGTTGATGACTTCTCTTGCCGCGAAGTATCAAGAACATTGGTGGCTGTCCCTTTTTCCTCTTCTACCACAGAAGGAAGAGATGCACCCACGTCGGCCTCCGCCAATATCGGAATATTGGATCTCAGCTTGACGTCGTCCTCGATGATAACGGTCGCCGTCTCGTGCTGCAAAAAATCACCCACCATCAAGTCAACGGCCAAGGCGCCTGCATCTGCAGATCTCCTCTTATGGGGCATCAAATCCCCCTAGCTAGAAACAATCTCGCCGTCTTCATCTATAAGACGGTATAATGGAGAAGCTGAGGTTTCCACAACTGAAGCTCCCACAGTCGAAGAAGGAATAGGTCTGAACATTGCAACATGAGGGACTGGGGCACGTGTAAAAGCAGCCACAGTCGATGAAGAGACTAGAGCACGAATAGAAGGGGTTGCAGCCGAGGATGGGGCTGAAGCTGACGACACGGTAACTTTTCTCTTTCCGAACGAAGGTACGGGGGCTTTCGACCTCTTCAAAGATCCCCTGGTCGAAGCTAAGAAAAAAACAGAGAAAGGGGAAGATAAGCAAAGGTAAGCAAAATGGAAAGTAACCAAGACTTCGATAATAAAAGGGACTTACCAGCCGAAGGGAGAACAGGCCCAACAAATCTCTTGAAGAAGCCCGGCCACTCACGGATCCCTACGATATAAGGAAGAAGCCGACCAACCCAGTCAGAAAAGTCATCGACCAAAGAAGGAGGCGAGTTTTTAGCTACACGAGAAAAGAACCAGAGGTCAAAGCCCACAAACCAAGCAAGGAAGAAAAGTCAGATACCTACAAACAATGAAACTAGGTACTTACGAGTAAAATTCCAAACCTTAGGAAAATCGTCGTCATTGTCCACCACGTCCTCGGTTTTGACGTAGAAGAAGTTGAACCAAATTTGGCAGTTAGCTTTGTCATCCATCTTCACCACCAAGAACTTGCCTCCTCGTTGGCGAAGATTCAACAGTGTCCCCCTATAAAAGCTAGGGGCAAACATGTGTATTAAATGTCGAAGTGTGAGTTCGACCTAGGCCGGTTCGGCAACTTTGGTGAGCATCATTATGAGTTTGTAAAAGTATGATGCGAGCTGAGCCGGAAAAACGCTATAATAACGATAAAATTTCTCCACCAGCGAAAGGAGAGGGAGAGTATAGCCGACTTGGAAGGGGTAGGTGTAAAAGGTGCATTACCTGGGCGGTGGACTTGCATCGTATCCCACCCAGCCGGAATTAATTCGAGTTGATTGGGAATGGCGAACTTAGCCCTAAGCTCTCCCAATTCCTTCTTCGCCATTACTGACCGAAAGGCTCCAGGGTCGACATCAGGTGATTTGGAGAAGTCAAACCTTATATCAGGGTTGCGAGGAACTATCTCCTCCACCAAAGAGAAGCTTCCATCCTCGACGGCAGCAGGAGCATTCTCCTCGTAAGGGGGAAACAACATCGGTAAAGGGATCGCTTCACTCCCCTCACTGGATTCAGAAGGTATGTTAGACATGCTTTACTAGATGAAGGAGAAGTATCAAACAATAAAGGATTGGGAACGACGAGAATCATTGGAGCAAAGAAGAAAGGTGTAAAGCTAGGGAAGAGAAAGAAAGGGATACGGGGTTTCGGAACAAAAAACTTGAAACTTCAAAATCACACCCTAACATCTCTATTTATAAGAACCTGGCCACGAGAACCGAAATCGGTTCATCATTACCTGGCACCGGAACCAAAATGGCAGGATCAATCAAGGGTCGCACGCAAAACGAAGAAATGCATTGGGATATGTGTCATGATGACGCACGACGTCATGACGCCATCTTAATTCGTGGACAACATAACTCCAACAAGCCAACCGGAAAATCGAAGTGTTTCGAAATAAATGGCCCACATAGGGCCACAATGCCAGTTCGTCGTACCCATCACAACCTGCACAGCTCGTTCGATTGCTTCGACCACGGCAAATAACATTCGCTAACCGAACCCGCTTGAAGCTAGCCTCAATAAATGGAGGGACTAACTGTATGGGTAAAAATCTGTCATTAGAGTATTTATGCCAAGATAATACTAAGGGAAGAGTTCCCAAGTCATCTTTGGACGAATGGCTGAAGAAGCAGCAAAGTTTGTGGTTGAAACGTCCACGTGAGCCGTAGTCGAGTTTTCAGCAAGGGTTGAGATCGAGGTCGGGGTCGGATATTGCTGACAGAGCTGTAATGGCTAGTTTTCAAGATAGGATACTAAAAATAATATTCTAATAGATATTCTTTGTATTTGTTTTATTAGAGTTTCTTAGGAATATGTCCCATATAAATAGAAAAAGAGACAATGACAGGGACATGTGAGATTCATTGTAAAAAAGACACTTTGACTAAAAGATTCGGTACTCACTTACTAGCATACAAACATCACCTTTTTCTCTAAGATTTTGGTCGAGATTATTCCATTAGATCCAAGAATAACTCGAATATTCAAGGATCTGTCTATCATTCGTTGTCAGGGGAAAGATCCACTTATTTCATCCTTTGTAGAGTGAATCATTCCTCTTATTTACTTAAATGTCATTTATTATTGTTCATTATTATTGAATGTTACATTACTGCTACTGATTTATAGAACATTTATTACACGATATTACCACTGTTCATCCAAATTTGTATGACATTAGTTTCTCTTTTCAAAACTAAGATAAGGATATTATTGTTAGCTAAGATTAACCCTTAGCTTGTTTATACAAATTTAATTATTTGAACCAAGATTTATATTTTTTTGGTCAAAGAACCTCCTAATGTAGAAATATATCGTATTTGTAATATTTTTAAAACAATATTACCCTAAATGGTAGAGTAACAATATAAATTTAACACAACAAATGAATAATTATAATGGTTGAAATGTTAATAATTTCATCCAAAATTGTGAAGATTCACAAGCACAAGAAGCATATACACACATTTCAATTAGTTGAAGGTAAAAAATATACTTAATTAGGTATCACAATGCCCAAAACCGCAATTTGTTGGTATTTCAAGTACTACAATTGCAAACTTCCTTATTCTCTTAGTTTAAAGTTTAAAGTTTAAACATAAGAATATGCTTCTATTTTTTTATACATACCAATATTCTTGTTCTCCTTTTTTTCTTTCTTTTTGGAGATAATGGGGTACAGATCATCATTCATCTTTAGGCAAAATGACAACACCCGTTTTGCTTTTCTTCTAACTTTTCCATATTTACTACACAACCTTAAAGCATAACCATGATTACCTAATAAAATAACTATAGACATTATGATATGCATTTTAATATTTTGACTTACCAAAAAAAAATGTGCTCATTGGAGATTTATTTAGTCTAAAACTATATACGAATCATATTTATCTAAACGCCACTTCCACTTTACAGACAGTCGAAGAAGACGAATAGAAAACATCTCGATTCAAGAAAGGGTTATACTTTTAGGGCTGATTTTACTGTTCGAACCCATAACCTATAGATCACACGGAGAAATTTTACCATTGTTTCAAGGCTCTCCTTCACAATTTTCATATCTTAAATACAGGATATTCGTTTCACATTTATACAATGAGATACTATCACATGTTTAATATTTACCGACAATCAGATATTTAAATCAAATAATTTAATCTTAGCAGTAAAAACTCTAAATTAAAAATATATCATCATATAAACATAATATATTTTGCATTTATTGATTTGATGTGATTAACATCTGAGTGCGCATAAATTTCAATAATATTAAGCTCTTACCCCCTCCCTGGCCCTTTATAAGGAATCGTGAAATTTGGTAGATTCAGCAAATATTAATTTAACATCTCAAATTGTTATTATTTTATTGTCTGTGTTTGAGGTTTTGATTTTTAATATTATTTTGTTTAATCATATTACTTTTACTAGAGGAAAAACATTGGAAAAGAAAAAGATTGGGGAAGATTTTTGTAAATCCTATTCCTAGAAGGTTTAGTATTATTCGTGGAGACATCCTACATAAAGTTGAAATGACACAAAACATATTGACAATTAAATTTGAAGAAAATAAAATAAAGATCGGTTTAAGTTTTGATGACTAACTACATGCTAACATAATTTTTGTTGATAGAATTCAAATCGTAACAGAGACAAAAATATTAAATAATTTTTTTCATCATCCATTTTGGTGGATAAAATTATGGAATACCTACACAATTAATTGGAATTTCATCTGTTTTTTCTCCTTAATTGGATATCGAAAGTGATTGAGCCCGTTTGGACATAAGAAATTTTTTCTTTTTTTCCAAAAAAAAAGTCATTTTTTTCGAAATCAGCGTTTGTTCATAAAATTTCCAACTTTCACTTGAAGATGCATTTTGAAATTTTTCAAAAATTTAAAAAAACTTCAAAAAACTGTTTTTCAAAATTTTCACTCAAATCACTTACAAGACTTCAAAAACAATCCAAAATTACATTCATGTCCAAACACAACTCTAAATTTCAAATACCATTTTCACTTTGAAAAAAAATTTCATCCTTTTTTTAAATTTTACAATTCTGATGTCCAAACGCACACTTAGATTCTCTTTCAAGAAAAGGAAAAAAGAAGTGAAAGCAAACCATCACCACGTATAATATTTTCCTTTATGTGCACGCACCAGCCAAACCATCATCAGAAAGCAATAATGAATTTTAAGGAGCATTAATTTTAAACTACAGGCTGAAATTAATTATTTTTAGCATGTAGGATGGTTGGTTCCTTTATTTTTAATTGCAGGTGTCGGGTTTGAACCCTAAGGATGAAAACTTCCAGTAGCGAATGTTTTATCTTGACTCACTGGCACGAATCCAGATTAATCAGACCGGTGGACTTTGACTACTAAATGATTAAGCCAAAACATGAGGGAAAAAACAGAAATAGTCATATTTATAACTGGTAATTGAAAAATAGCCAATATTTCAAAAGTAATCGAAATTTAATCACTTTTCATGTAAAGATAAAATCTGAACAAAAACACTCTTAAAAATTCGGAAATATTCCAACATAATATGTTGGAGTTCGAATTTTTTACATATGAACTTGCAACATAATATGCTGGAATTCCATCATAATATACTGGAAATTTATATGCAAAAGCTCCATAATCCCGCATATTATGCTGGAAGTTTATATGCAGGAGCTCCATAATCCAACATATTATGCTGAATTTTTTCGTGTTTCAACAAAACTATGATTATTTTTCAGTGACTTTACAAATGCTCGCTATTTTTTAATTACTAATCCGAAAACTGGCTAGCCCGTACTATTTTTAGCAACATAAGATATGAATTAGGTCCAAACCTTTGAGACAGGGCTCAATAGAGTATTTAATGTTCTGTTGTGACGATAAGTTCCAATATTTTTACTTTCTTTTTATTAGTTGAAACATTGACAAAATAAGTGGCGCACAATCAAAGAATATATCGTGTATATAGTTTTAAGACGATGCAATTCACCATATCTTATTCTCATATGCCATCATTCCCTTTCTTTTCTTTCCCCTTTTATTTCTTCCTCTCTAAACAAATAAGTGTAAAATGTTAAAACCATAAGTAAACACTTGAACAGACACAATTCTCTACGTTAATTAATAATATTTGAAACGATTTAATTAGCTTATATATACCGATAATAATGCAAGTAATATTTATACTACTAGCGTATTTATAATTTGTTGTAATAGTAGCCTATACTTTTATTTCAGGTTACTTATTAATTATATATATTTTTACATAGTCGATGTATATAAAATTTCACTAAATTCCTCTGAAAATGGCGGCTCGGTGCACAAGTATATCCTGCGTTCATGCAAGGTGACCATACCTCGAGGGATATATCTGTTAACTAATAATTAATTCCTGCCTTTTGCTTTTTGGGGGTGGAAGGAAAAAGAAAACGTAGGGGAGGGATAGAATCACTGCACTATCACGACCAACTATATCAAATCCTTAATTTAAGAATATATTTAATGATATTTATGAAATTAAATAATAAATAAATAGTAATAAAATTACTTTATCTTGGATCTTGGGCGGATAGCGAGATGTAGGTAACTTACCCTAATAGAAGTATCGGTGGCTGATTCCACGACCCGAACTTTTAACCTATAGATAACATAAAGACTACTTTACCGTTGCTCCAATTTCTTCTCTTAAATTCTAAATCTCTATTTATGTATAATAAAGACCACATTCGCTTACACCCACACCCAAAGAAAAGAGATAAATACACTTAAACATAAAAAACCTGTACATAATTATGCAGGAGTAATTTCTAATCTATGTTTATGTTTGACATAATTCACACTCATTTTCACATATACACACAAGCACCCAAATGAAATAAAAAAGACAGGAATATAAAAATCCTATTACAGCACTAATAAACTAACATAACCAAGACCTTGTATTTTCTTAATTAAAAAGCAGACCGGTTTACTAAACTTTCGATATGCACGAGGTCCGGGAAAGAGCTTGACCACAAGGGTCAATTGTACACAGTCTTAGTACTGTGTTACTGCAGAAGGCTATTTACACGCCTCGAACCCGTGACATTACGCCCAAGGCTTCCCTCAATATCCTCACAATAGCATTCTAATAATGGATTTAGCCACAGAAGAGAGTTCAATAATCTCCCTATTCACATCAGAAACTGGAGAAACCAATCCATTATACTTAAAACTAAACTCACAAGTTTCTGCTTCTACAGCAACATCAACCATTCCATTTTCAGCAAATTTAGGGACACCTCTTTTTAAAGCTTCAACAGCAACAGTTACATCAGCATGAAGAACAGCATAATACACTATGTAACATTGGCTAAGAGGTAGTCTTAACTCGGGGTTCGATTTTTCGAGTTTTTTAAAATTTTCCATTATTTCAATGGACTTTAATTTTACCGCATCTACCATGACGAGGCCGAGGGTGGTGAGGTCCGCCCCCTCGGCCTCGGAGGTACGCGGATCGGATTGAAGGGTAGTGAGACAAAGTGGGTAGTTAGGGGTGGCTCTGCAGGTCGAGTTGATGAGATTATTATTGTTGTTGTCGTTGTTGAATGCCAGATTGGTGATTAGCATAAATATGGGGAATAAGTTTCTCATTTTTTTTTGAGAGTGGTGTTATTGAAGATGAAAGATATAATAGGAGGAGAGGAGAAAGGAAAGGTGTTTGGTTTTGAGTAGATGACTAGCGAAGCACAAACAACTAATGAAGTAAAGCTACTACTTTTTGTTGAGATATTTATAGGGATAGCGACCAAAAGGATGAATATTTAAGATTTTAAATTAATAGGTGGGAATCAAAGTATACACATTATCTTTAATTTGAAATATATGTATATTAAATTGAATCTTTTGGCGAGGTTCTTTTTGGAAACAATTTCTCCATTCCTTCGGGATAGGGTAAAGTCTGTGTACATAATACTCTTCCCAGACCTCATTAGTGAGATTTTACTGAATTATTATTGTTGTTGTTGTATACAATAGACCCTTGTGGTCCGACTCTTCTTCGAACTCCGCGTATAGTCGGAACTTAGTGCACTAAACTGTTTTTTTTTTCCACACATGTATCAGGTATTAAATCCTCATCCACTATGATAGAGTGTATAATATTAGTGAGTGTAAGTCTTTAGATCTGCTTCTTGAGATGGTATACTCACTGAATTCTACTAATGATAATTCGTGACAAATGATGCGAATTACACATATATTCATGTATAAAGAATTTGTACACTATAAATATATTTCAATATATCGTAGTAGAAGATATAATTTGTTTCATTTCTTATTAGCTTACTAATTCCATGTATCACGAACAATTACCTATATTAAAGCTTATGCAGTAACTTGAAAAAAAAAGGGGGTGGGGGTGGGGGTGGGGGGTTAAAAATTTATTCGAGTAAACGAATAGATACATGATGTTTATCCTTAAAACGGATAACAATTAAATTTATACGCGGTTTTAAGGATATGTGGATTGATTCAACACAAATAATCAATAATATTAGATAAACGAGTTAAAGACAAAATGAACAATCAAACCAATTATAATGTCACGGTCCGGCTCGAACTCATATTGAATAGTAGTTTTACCTTCGATCGAAGCCTTGGTCTGAATCCAATTAGGAACGAAGAACAAACAATAAAATAAGAACTCTGCAATAGCTAAAGAATAGAAAAATAAATTTATATTGCCTTGATTCGCGTGTTACAAATTGTGTTATCAAAGAAAAGTTTCCCCTTTATATAGTAGAAGAATTTCATCCTTACAACAAATCTAAAAAAGGTAACAATCTTTCTTTTTCATTAACTACTGATCCTGTCGATTGCGGATATCACGACCCTCTATCCGTCGTGTGCAACCGTTCATTGTATTTTCCGAAGTCTCAAAATTCATTTTGGGTCCGGGGAGCGTTGCTTTATCACGTCTGACGATGAGCACATCATTCACCTTTTATGGGTCTTGGTACGAAAGGCTCGCAGTCTCGATTTCAACCTCGTGTGCACATGCCCTTCTTCCGTCTTTGCCTCCAAGAAATCACAATATGCATTGTCCCCGATATTACTCGTATATAGATAGTCCCCTTATTTTTCAAAGAGTAGGTTTACCGTAATGATGGAAAACGAATAGATGAACCTCAGTTTCTTCCCTCGTACGCCATAACTGAGATGACGGGTAAATCAAAACGTCCCGTCAGTCGCATCGTTCTGATTTCGGACACGTGTTGGCCATCGGTTGGATGTATTTGAATGTGAAACATCCGTACTGATTGCATTTTCCCCTATAAAAGCTTCGACCCTCTTCACTTCTTCCACTTTCTGTTACTAGACTTTTCCTTCGAATATTCTAACGGCTTTTAAGTTCTTCAGATCTTCATACATTGTTCATTGAACCTTAATATCTTCATAATACATCCTATTTGAACCTTTATATTCTTTCTTAGACCTATATTTTCCATATTATAATGGCTAAAACTTCTAAGTTAGTGCCTCAGTAGGCTGTCCCTTCATCTTCCCACCCGGCCGCAGATGCCAAAGTAGCCAATACCGAAGTGGCTCAGGAGCCCCTAGGAAGAGCTTCATACCCGGGGGCTGCTCTATCGGGGATGACTTCAAGGTCAAGAAGGCCTCTGTTCAACAGGACCGGGGCAAAGGAGCGTGGAAATACATATGCTCTGTCACTGAAGATACCCTTCCCATAGTCCGAGAAGACTGTAAGTGGGAAGGTAATGACTTGATTGTCCCCGGGCCTAATAACGATATTACTACCCATGTGAAGGAGTATTTAAGTGTTTATATTTACCCTTTCACGCTTGGCCCGGTAGACCCCGCAATCCTGGCTTTTTGCAAGTGGTACGAGGTGTGTCTCGAACAAATCCAACCGTCCTTCTAGAGGATCATGATCCTGTTACGCCATTTTGAGAACAACAATGAATCTCCTCGGTTTACCCTCAACCACCTACTTTGTCTATACAATCCCCAAATTTTACGATGGGGATTGATCAAGCTCATTCTTCAAGCAAGCAAGGCCCCCTTCTCAAGCATCGACGAGGATCGAGACCGAGGCTGGCACGAGAGGTTTGTTCGGGTAAAAATCGAAGACTTGAGAAGTGAAACGCATCTCGTAAGTGTCGTCTTCCTTAAGTATTAACTTCCTTTATTCTTTCTCTCACTGCTTGTATTTACGGCCATGCAGTTGTTTCCCGAGTTCCTGATGCGATCCCCGGGTTGAAGGAGTGGATCAAAGGGATCTGTAAATAGATGTCATATTCCGAGTGCACCTGGTGCAAATTTTTGAAGGGAAAATGGGAGGCCCGTTCTCATGGTGAGGTTCTTCCTTGTATTGTTTCCACTACATCCCCAACATACACAAATACTAACTTTTTCTCTTCTTTTATAGGTCTGCCTACGACCACCGAACTTATGCTGCTGCACGGGGATGAGGATACGTCCTTACCCGCGAGCCCTCCATTTTAGGATAGACCAAGACTTCCACGGAGAAGGAGAATAAGAGAAAAAGAAAGTCCTCGGGTTCCCCAGATCCCAAGGCGAAGAAGAAAAAAATGGTGTCTACATGTGTCCGGAATCCCAAGAAGACTACCAAGCCTAGGGTACCGGACCCTAACTTCCTCTACCGGCTCAGGGATGAGCCCGAAGAAGATAACATCTTTGTTGCCCATGGATCAACCCCTACTAGGGAGAAAGCGACGATCGAGAAAGGGTGCCACGAGGCTTATCCCCTTCCGACTCGGGAGGCCGAGGGGAGATGGAGGCTGCAACCTCCCAAGAAGCCATTCATATTCTAAACGAAGAAACCACTGTGATCGATATCACCGAGATAACCTCCTATACCGAGTCCATGCTCGAAGAGGCCCAAACGGGCAAAGAAAAGTCAAGTAAGGGAGTACAAGGTTCAGATGATCCCCTCAACTCCTTTTTCGATGGCATGGACATGTCCACATTGGAGGATTTCTTCGAGCTGGGTCACCTGGATATCCCGAAGAAGGACGTGCCCTCGGGAGCTGGCGAGCCAAGTTTCGAGCCCAAGATTGGTGAAGCAATTTCTCAAGTCAAGCGCGAACCTCGAGCACAAGAGAACAGTCGTTCTCACAGTCTCGGAGGATGCTCGGGTCCTATCTGCTCTGATGGGTGTAGCCAACTACCTCCGATGTGTGGTGGCTGAGGAAGACCAATCAAAGATGAACGAGTTGGGCACATTAGTCTCTTCAACGAGGTGCAAGAGGCGTTGAACCGAGTAAGGCGCTAACACTTTCATACTCTTTTATGAATCCCACTTAAGTTTTTCTTTGATGTCTCTTACTAATTTTACCGTTTTACAGGCTTCAGTAATTTATCATGAAAGCTTCCTCCCGTACCGTTTGTAAATCAGCCAGCTTGAGTTCGAGTCCGGAAGAAGGACATGTACAGGGCTCTTAGTAAGTAACATGATGAGGCCCTTAAAGACCTCCCGATTCTCTAGGCCGAGCTAGAAAAAGATCAGAAGGAAGCCTCGACCCTGCGGGAACACGCCGACTTGGTTGAGAAGGTAAAGATCTTTGAAGCTAAAAACGAGCAGCTAGTCGTGGTGACTAATAACACAACTTCGCAGGTCCAGCAGAAGATAGACCTGATCGACAAGCTGCGGGCTCAGATGGATGAGGTCGACGCCCGGACCGAAGTGTGGAAGGTTAGGATAGACCCGCTGGCCTCGGAGAAGGAAGTTGCGAAGGCGAAGTTGGCGTCAGTTGAGAACCAATTTCGGGTGGCGAAGGACAAAGCCAACAAGTGGTCTAGTTTGAACGACGATCTCCGGGCACAACTGAGCTCGGTCGTCGTGGAATGGGATGCTCTCGGAAGAGAATATGCGGCACTGGGGGCCAAATTGGACATAGCCTCTACTAATGCCGAGGAAATTGTGGCTCAGAATAAGGATGATGTAGAGGCAGCCGAGACCCGCTTAAAGACAAAGACTGAATATTTGAAGCGTTTGTCTCGAAAAGAGACCCTCGAAGAGATTCATGGCTGAGGTTTTGACCTATCGACCGAGGTTGAAGAAGCCAGGAAGTTCGAGGCTGAGGCGAAGGAACTATACAAGCCTGAGTGTCCCGAGGATTCCGAAGGCTATAAGGACTCTGACGGTTCTGGCGATGAGTCGGGCCCCAATTAAGACCAAGCGTAGGTGCCTTAGTATTTTTCCAGCTTTTCTTATGTGTATATTTTTTTTATTATCCCGAGTCCATTCTGTCGGACCTTTGTAAATATATTTTGGAATATATAAAACTTTTCCCTTTTTGGCAATAACGTATCTTTATTTTTCTAGCATCTTCTTGCAATTTCTATTTGTGTATTATTTTTTGATGTCTTAGCATAGAATTCGATGTGGTTCTGGGGCATTCAATTTTTGGAGGTTCGAACGAAGCCGACTTTGGCCCAACTTTGCCTGCTCGTGGATTCGAACCCTCGGTGAGATCGGAGGGTTTTAAGATACTTAAGTGTTTTTAGACAACGTTTTAGCCGAAGATAACCTTTTAATAGGTTTCAAATTTTCGTAAGGGCCTTACTTTCTAGTTTCGGAATTCGTATGTCTCTGAGCCGTTTTTAGGATGGACGTAACCTTTTATATTTGAGCACCTCCTAATAGGTTTGGTGTCTCCAAGATTTGGCAGCCTGGGCTACTCGAACTTTCATCGGGCGATAATCCTCGAGTAGGGGTAGCCCGTAGGCTCTATAGTCCCCGAGTAGGGGTAGCCCGTAGGCTTTTAGGATCCGGGATTAAAGAAACAAAACGCGAAATGACAAAGTGTAAGGGAAGTGTAATTTTCTTTTATCTCTTGGTATGAAAGGTACATTATTTAAAGCGGATAAAACTTGTGCCATGGCTAGAACGAATTATGTGGGCACGATTCATAAGACCGTTTGGCCCTTACAATGTATCCTAACCGCCAAGCCTTAGCTTTTAGCATATTAAGTTTTCTTCTTTCCTTGCTAAAGACCTTAATCCGATAGTATCATCGACTCCGGTTTGAAACCGGTCTTCAAATCTTAGTTAGCACGTTTTACTGTTGCCTCGTTAAAAATCTTGTCAAAGCCCAATTTGGGACAAAACCGATTCAAGAAAAAAAGAGTGCAACACGTGCTTTCAGACCTAATAGCCACATCCGTCCTTGGTCGTTTACTTGCATATGTTAGGCTGATTTATAACATGATTAAAAGGTAATTGAGTTCGTACCTTAACAATAGTACCGCTTTAAGTGTGCCACGTTCTAGTTGTTCGGTAATTGTATGTCGTTTCCCGCTTCGATTTTATATGAGCCTTTGCCGGTTATTCCGATGACCCGATACGGTCCTTCCTATTTCGGTATCAGCTTCTCCTCGTTCGAGTTCCTGGTGTGTAATGTTACTTTCCTCAACACCAAGTCCCCGACTTGAAAGTATCAGAGGTTGGCTCTTCGGTTGTAGTACCTTTCTATACTGTTTTCGGGCGGCCAACCGGACCAGTTTGAATCGTGATCATGGCCTCACCATTTGACTCTCTGTCGCATATTAGAACTTGAGGCTCGGTTCTCCCACTTCGACTGGTATTAAGGCTTCGGCTCTGTAGACCAACGAAAATGGGGTGGCCCCGGTACTAGATTTTGAGGTCGTACAGTATGCCAATAGGACATCGGGCAGGATTTCCTTCCATTTCTCTTTCGCACTGGTAAACCTCTTTTTTAGGTTTTGAAGTATGGTCTTGTTTATTGATTCTTCCTACCCATTCCCACTAGGGAGATAAGGTGTTGATAGTATCTTTTTGCTCTTGTGATCTTCCAAATCGACATATTATGTGGTCCCAAATGAAGTCAATGACTTCTTTATCCCGGACTTTTTCGAATGCTTGAGCTTTGACCGATTTGGAAAAATAATCAGTCATGGATAGTATGAATTGAGAGTTACCGGGTGCCCATGGTAGGGGACCGACGATGTCCATTTCTCACTTCATAAATGGCGAGAGGGATAAAATTGAGCGGAGTATTTCTCCCGGTTGATGGATCATCAGGGCGTGTCTCTGGCAGTCATCGCATTTCCATACGAAATCCTTCGCATCTTTCTCCATTTCGGTCCAGTAATAACCGGCCCTGATTAACTTCCGAACCAAAGATACTACCCCCGAATAGTTCCCGCAAGTGCCTTCGTGAACTTCTCTCAAGCCATATTCGGTATCTCCTAGTCCCAAGTATCTAGCTAGCGGGCCGTCGAATGTTCTCCCGAACAATGCCCCTTCAACCAAGCTAAATCTGGCAGCCTTGGTATGCAGGGCTCTCGATTCTTTAGGATTCGAAGGAAATTTTCTAGTCTTCAAGTAGTCTATATACTTGTTCCTCTAATCCCAAGTTAAACTCGTTGAGTTTACTTCGGCGTGGCCTTTTTCTATCACCGACTTCATGAGTTTCACTATTGTTTCTGAACCGAATTCATCACCATCAACCAACGACCCCAAGTTAGCCAGAGCATCGACCTCGGTGTTCTAATCTTGGGGTACGTGCTGCAGGGTCCATTCCTTGAATTGATGCAGTGTTACTTGTAATTTATCTAAGTACTTTTGCATCCGTTCCTCTTTTACTTCGAATGTCCCGTTAACTTAATTTACCACGATGAGGGAGGAGATTTTAATATGATGCCGAGCCCGGACCCCTTTGTGTTTGAGGCACCGTCCATAAAAAGGGTTTATATTCCTGAGGTAGTCCTCAAGGTTAACAGTAATTCCCTTTTGACTTCGAGTATTAAGACCTACGTAAAGTCGGCCGCGAAGTCTGCCAAAATCTGAGATTTTATGGCCATTTGGGGTCAATACTTGATATCGTACTCGCTGATTTCGATAGCCCATTTGTCCAACCGGACCACTGATTCCCTTTTTAGGCACTACCACTACATTAGCTAACCAGTCTGAGTATTTCGCCTCCCGGATGGACCTAATTTTAAGGATTTTGGATACATCATCCTTGATGAACACATGTTTGACCTCGGATTGCGGCCTCCTCTTCTGCTTAACCGAATGGAACTTCAGGTCCAAACTCAGCTTATGAGTAGTCACCTCCGGTGGGATCCCTGTCATGTCACAATGGGGCCAAGTGAAACAATCTATGTTAGCTTCAAGAAAATCATTGAGTTTCTTCCTGAGCTCGGGGTTTAATCCCCGTGCCCAGGTATACCTTTCGATCCGGTTGGTGTTCAATTAGTATGACTTGATCCAACTCCTCGACCATCGATTTGATGGGGTCAGTATAATCAGGAGCTATGAACAATCTCGAAACTCCGTAATCATCCTCCTCTTCTACTCCCCGTTTCTCCGGTTCGGCCGAGACCGTCATCGGTGATTGCTATTTAATTTCTTTCTTTTTGGTCGCCTTCGTGTTTCTTGATGCCGAAACTGCTGGTACTGGGATTACCTTGTTGACTGCAAACATCTCCTTTGTGGCCGGCTACTCTCCGTAGATCGTCTTAACTCCTCTCGACGTAGGGAACTTCAATGTCTGATACAAGGTCGAGTGTACCGCTCTCATGTTGTAAACCCACGACCTTCCAAATAGGGCATTGTACCTCATGTCCATTTCGATCACGTAGAACTTCGTCTGTTGGATCGTCCCGGCAGTGTTCACTTGTAGGGTTATCTCCCTTTTAGTGGTTTCGCATATAATATTAAATCTATTCAACACCCAGACTGTCAGCACTATTTGGTCTTGTAACCCCAATTGCTCTACGACCCTCGATCTGATGATGTTGGCTGAGCTACCTGAATTAATCAACACAAGTTTAACTCGATATTTATTGATAAGCATGGATATTACCAATATATCATTGTGAGGTTGTACGATGCCCTCGGCATCCTCATCACTAAATGAAATGGTTTCCTTTGAGGCATAATCTCTGGTGCATTTTCCCTTGTGATAGATACTTTAGTTCACTTTATCATTGGGTCTTGGGGGACATAGACCCCTCCAATGATCATGTTGATCAAGTGTTGAGGCTCCTCCTATTCAGCCTGTTTGTTGGCGTCCCTATTCCTGAAGTGGTTTTTGGCCCCATCACTCAAAAATTCTGAGAGGTGCCCGTTATTGAAAAACCGGGAAACTTCCTCTCTCAATTGTCAGTAATCCTTGGTCCTGTGGCCATTATACTTACACATCAAGTTAGAATCTCTTTGGGTAGGGTCAGATTGCAATGGTCGAGGCCATTTGATTTCCTTGATGCGCCCGATAGTTGATACGATGTTGGCATCATCAACATTGAAGTTATACTCTGATAATCTTGGCGCTTCCCTACCCCCGTGCAGCCTGTCGAAACCATTTTTGCTCATCAGATCTCGGCTATTGGGCCCTTGATCGCTTATTTTTTCGTTCCTTGTGGGTTGACACCCCGACCTGTTTCCCCTTTGATCCACGTTGTATGGTTGGTACTGATCCTGGATCGGCCTTGGCTCATGATTGACGGCTCTCTTAGACCTGTCGTTGTCTCTGATGGGATAAACAGACCCAGAAAGGGGTCCGAGTTGATCGTCATCGACTCTAATTTTTGACTGGTACCTATTGTGGACGTCGACCCAAGTTACCGCTGGGTACTCTACCAAATTTTGTTTTAGATGTTGTGAAACCAAGGAGCTTTGAGGGTTAAGTCCTTGAGTGAATTCCTGAATGGCCCAATCATCTGCAACCGGAGGCAGGTCCATCTGTTCCATCTGGAACCTTGGCACGAACTCCTTGAGCATCTTGTTATCTCTTTGTTTAACCTTGAAAAGGTTTGATTTTCTGGTCTCAGCTTTGATGGCACCGGAATGAGCCTTCACAAAGCATCTACAAGCATAGCAAGCGAGTCAATGAAATTTGGGGGTAAGTTGTGATACCATATTATTGCTCCTTTTAACAGAGTCTCCCTGAACTTCTTCAGTAACACCGACTCGATTTCATCATCTTCCAAGTCATTTTCTTTGATGGTGCATGTATAGGAGGTCACTTGCTTGTTCGGATCTGTGATTCCACTATATTTTGGACTATGGGGAATACGAAACCTCTTCAGGATCGGCTTTGGTACCGTGCTCGGAGGGAAAGGCTTTTGGATAAATTTCTTGGAATCTGGTCCTTTCAATATCGGGGTTGCTCCGGGGATTTTATCGACCCTGGAATTGTATGTTTCCACCTTCTTATCGTTGGCATCAATTTTCTTCTCACCTGATCCTCACCCGCTTCGTCAATGCTTCAAGTATTTTCATTATCTCGTGGTTGACCCTAGGCTTAGCTTCACCTAATTTCTCGGTGGTTTGTTAGTTTCTTCGGGTGCTTTCCCGCGATTGTTCGTGCTCGACCCTGCTAGGGGTAGGCCTTGACTCTGTAGCTGTGTTATCGCTGTCTGTTGAGCCTGCAATATTTTGAAGATTAGCTGCAGGCTTACCCCGTCACCTTCGACTTCAGGCGCTTCTCGAGCTGTTGGTCGGGGTCCTCCATGAACGTTTTTTTTCGGAATCAATTGGCAGATTAAAGTTGATAGCCACCTACGAGTTGGCATCGACTGGATTGGCAACTGGGACTCTGTTGGGATCAATATGGGGCACCTTATTGCTAGGCTGATCTGCAATAAAAACTTTAAAGAATAAACGTAAAATAGAGTGTGTTATGGAGATTTGTATCAAACAATCACTATTATCCTTAGCCCCACAGGGGACGCCAAACTGTTTACCTTTGAAACGGATAACAATTAATTCCCCACAGTGGACGCCAAACTGTTTATCTTTAAAACGGATAACAATTAATTTGTACGCGATTTTAAAGATAGGTGGATTGATTCAACACAAATAATCAAGAATATTATATGAACGCGTTAAAGACAAAATGAACGATTAAACCAATTGCAATGTCACGGCCTGGCTCGAACTCAGATTGAATAGTAGTTTGCCTTCGATCGGACCCTTGGTTCAAAGCCAATAATGAACGAAGAACAAACAGTAAAATAAGAACTCTACAATAGCTAAAGAGCAGAAATATGAATTTGTATTGCCTTGATTCGCGTGTTACAATGTGCGTTATCAAAGAAAAGCTTCCCCTTTATATTATAGGAGAGTTTCATCCTTAGTACAAATCTAGAAAAAGTAAAAATCTTTTATTTTCATTAGCTACTGATCCGTAATCGGTATCGAGCGAGATTCGTGCTGTGATACCCGGCCGGTTGCAGACATCACGGTCCTCTATCCGCCATGTGCAACTGTTCATTGTGTTTTCTAAAGTCTAAAAACTCGTTTTGGGTCCGGAGAGCGTTGCTTTATCACGCTCGATGATGAGCACATCATTCACCTTTCATGGGTCTCGGTACGAAAGGCTCCCAATCTCGATTTCAACCTCGTATGCCCATGCCCTTCTTCCGTCTTTGCCTCCGAGAAATCGGGATATGCATTATCCCTGATATTACTTCTATTCACATAATATATGTTTACATGTCTCACTTTATTAAATCACTTAATCATGATAAATTAATATGGTTTGGTGTAAACACGTAATGCAGATATCTAAGAGTTTCATTCCCGCAAGTCCTTGTCTAAATAGGGTAAGGTTGAGTTAATTAATGTGGTGTACAAGTCTTATAAAGCAGTTTATGTGCACTGATCATATAACAAACGTACCCCTTAATTAAGACAAGAAGACATACTCTATTCATGATAAGAACATTTCGATGCTCCTTCCACTTAATCTCATTGATGTCTTTATTTTTGTGACAATTTTTGTCAAGTTGGATCAAATTGAGCAATTCTAATTTTGGTATGATATTGCTTAAAAGACATTACAACAAGATCAGAAACACGGCTTTCTTGGTCATTCTGTGGGCTAGATATCTATTTTAATTTGTAGCACACAGTATGGAACCAAAACTTAAAGTCAATGCCTTAATGATTCCTATTGAATTAGAACTTTTCAATTAGTATTCGACGGACAAATTCTGTAACTAAACAACAAAATTCGTTGCTAATTGTACGAAGTGATAGTTTAGCAACAAATTATCAAAAAGTTCTGCTAACTTCCAGTGATTTAGCAAATTCTAATTTTTTTTAGTAGCCTTGTCGCTCCCATCAAAATTTTGATCAAATCAAAATATAGCCTTAATACTACTCATAGACTTAATTTAAGCAGATATAAACCTAAAACCTCATCATAGCTTGAAAAAAGTAAAGTTATTGGCTGTCGGTTCTTAAAATTTTAATTTAAAATGATACTAGCTACTGTTAAAAAAGATTTTATGAGAAAGTAAAATCTAGAAAGGTCCAGAAAGGGTTAATTTAAGATTTTATCCTGTTTTACATTCATGAATATTTTAATGAGCTTTGGAACAAGTATTTTTAATTTAAGGCCAAATACACTGGCCCAATTTTTTATTTTGGCACTTTAATTCAACCTTGTTCCATTTTGGCCCTCTAACTCCATTTCTTTTTTTCTACTTTGACACAAAAGCTAACTAGATTCCATGTGTGATTTGCCTCACCCTTGTAGGCGCGTGAGAGCCATTTTTAAGCCAAATTTCATACTCCCAACGTAGAGGCGGATCCAGAATTTAAATCCTATGAATTCAATTTTAATGTTTTTAACATTGAGCTCATTATATTTTTAAAGTTATGGGTTTATATCTATTTTTTTTACAATTTTAGTGAATTTTTTATACAAATTTTTACTCCGCGTCGAAAGCTATGGGTTCAGTTAAACTCGTAGTTATTACTGAAAATATATATAAAAAAATATTTTTTTCCCCGGGATGTGGGCAGAAAAAACGAAAAAAATAATAATTTAAAATTACAAAAAAAAGGAAAACTTTTTTTTTGCGGGGGATGGGGGTGGGGGCGTTGTGGGATGGGGGTGGGGTAGCAGCTGGGTATTTGCACGTGCTGTATTTTTACCTGGGAGAAATTTTTTGTGTCAAAGTGGAACAAAAGAAATGGGGTTGGAAGGCCAAAATAGAACAGGCTGAGTTAAAGTGTCAAAATGAAAAATTGGGCCAAATTTAATGGTCTGTATATGTATTTTACCTTAATTTAATTTGTATAATAAGGAGCCAAAATGACCAATCTACCCCTGAACGGGTAGGTCAAACACAAACAATAGAAAATGATTATACATACAGGGTTGTGACAATACATTTTGATAAGAATTTTAGTACAGTCAATCCCTCGATAACAATCATTTCTATAAGAAGACTTCACTGTACCGGCCGAGTTTTTTTGAAATTAATTTTTTATATTATGTTATAATATATATTTTAAAAAATAATATTATACTATAACAGCCAAATATCGAAACAAATCAGGCTATTACAGAGGTTTAATTGTATAATAAAATAAAATAAAAACTACAAGTGGACGTAATCTTTGTCAAATTGCCATTCGAATTAAGTGAAATGATTTTCTAGATAGAAGCCCTGAAAAGCTGGAAATTTAGTAAGATTTTCCCTTATAAAAAGTTTCTTTAGAATTCCTTTGTTTAAACAAGTAGCCAAGTAGTATATAGTAGGTAATTACCTGATTGCGATGTTAGCTACTTGTCGTGCTAACTAGCAAAACCTTTTGAACCGTCAAAATTAATTGTTTTAATTATATTCCTAATCAAAGCATTAACAAAAATAATTAAGCTCTTGTTTCTTTTGTCACAAAATATTCTTCCTTCATATCCTACCTTTCATTTTCCACTATTTTGGATAAACTCGATAGAAAAAAAAAATCAAAATGGGTCTAACGAATTCCGCCATTCAAAATTTTTAAAGTACGTACCATAGTAGCATGTCATGGCCGATTTCGTGCCTTTGACACTGGTCTGCTACGGCCAATGTCGTGCCTTTGATCGATACTGACTTGCCATGACCGACGTTGTGCCATTGATGCTGACATGTCACGGTCATGGCATGCCTATGTCAATGGCACGAAGTCAGCCGTCGTAGGCCACTATGGCACGAGGTCGGCCATGGCAGGCCACTATGGGCCGAGGTATCGTTCTATAACTTTGCACGGATAGAACAATATAAAAAGACATTAGAAGGTATATTTTGGTTAATTTTCTCTCTTCACTAATGATGGTAAGATATGATGGTTAGGATCCTTCCAGTTTAAGTTTTCAGCTCGAACTTTGGAAATAATTTCTTTTTGATAGGAAATGTTTTATCTTCTTAGTGGGTGTATCGTCTATCCGACACACATTGAATGAACTGAGAGTAGATCGTGAATATCGGGATACCTAATCCCGCCCTCCCCCCTCCCCCTACAAAAATAAAGAAAAGGAAAATGATATTGTATAACGCTCTCAAAATAATAGCCGAAAAATATTCGTGGAAGGAAAAGAAGACATAGTCGATCGATTCGTGATAGAACATTTTCATGCTCCTTTTTAATCTCATTGATCTTTTTATTTTTCTGATAGTTGATTGGACATGTTCGTCAAGTTGGATTAAAGTGAGCAACTCCATTTTTGGTATGATTATTGCATAAAAGAAATTAGCACAAAAAAAACATGGCTTTTCTTGGTCGCCTTAACGAATCCATATATTGAATAAACTTTTTAGCCGGCACGGAGTTACCGGGGGCTTCATCCTCGAGTCCTGTCATGATCGCGCACTCGACGAAAGAGCTTTCTAAGCGGCATTGCCCTTCTTCACTCACACGATATTGCTAGATCGGGCTTTCGCCTATTGTCCAAGATTCCCCATTGCTGCCCCATGGAAGTCCGAGCCTTGTCTCGGTCCCAATGGGGCTGATCATCCGAAAAATCAGCTAAGCATCATTAGCTTGGTCAGCCTTTACCTGACCAAGCATTAGCGTATCAAAATAAGTTAAAATAAGTGATATCAAAATAAGTGGAATGAGTAATTTGATAAATCAAATTAACAACATAACAAGTTAAAATTACACTACTGTTAATGAAGAAATCTTTAGAGTATTAAGTTAAATCATTTTAATTATATAAAAACTGAAAGTGTACATAGTATTTGCCAAATTGCCCCGTAAAGTGACAATTGTTTGCTAGGTGAAAGCGCTACAAATTATCATGGTGAAGCGATAAGTACTCCTTCATTCTTAATCAGAGGTCTGCAATTTACGCAATCGTCTTTTTCGCTTTCAAAGTGAAAAAATTTCTATGTGAATCTAAAGAAAAAATTTCTTTAGACTTTCTTTGTTTAATTATGTAGCCAAGTAGCAGTAGGTGATTTCCAAATTGCGATGTTAGCTACTTGTCGTGCCAACTAGCAAAAGTTTTTGAACCGTCAATTAATTTTTTTTTAATTATATTCCTAATCATAGCATTAGCAAACCATCTCTTTTTCTTTTGCCACCAAATATTCTTCCCTCATATATTTTACTTTTATTTTCAGCTATTTGAATATCCTTAATAGATGAAAAAACGAAAAATATTTATTATAATTTCGAAACGTGTCTAACGAATTCTGCCCATATGTTGGTTGGTTGAGTGATTTCCTACATGGGAGACTGGGGATCGATTCTCCTTGCCATCAGTCTTCTTAGTCAGAGTTGTCTTGTCTTGTGCTCGTCAGAATTGTCTTGTCTTATCTGGTTTGACGAGCTCTGACTAAGAAGACAACTCTGACTAAGAAGACTGTGTGGTTTACATCTCCTGTGGCTTACAAGCTATTGCACAGTAAATAAGTTATTCAGTGTGCACCAGAAGGATAGCGGTTGCGGATTTCCTAGGAATTTTCCAAAAAAGAGAAATAATTCTGCCCATTCAAAAATTTTAAGGTATCTACTATCATGGGCGGATGTAGTGTATTACTATCTGGTTTAATTGAATCTATAGCTTTCGACGCGGAGCAAAACTTTATATATAAAAATTCATTAAAATTACAAAAATAGTAGATATGAACCTATAACTTTAAAATATAACAATTTAAATGCTAAATCCTTAGAGGTTAACCCATAAAATTTATATTCTGAATCAGCCTCTACCTATTATTATTATTATTTAAATTTGTACGGACAGAACAAACTTACAATAGAAAAGACAAAAGAGGGTATGCTTCTCTTTATTTGTTATCTCTAATTTTTTGTTTTTCACTGGCTCCACCAATTTGACTACTCAATTGAAAGCTAACGTTCACTCAATCAATAGAATTAATTAAATTAAAAAATGGTACGATATTGATAATGTTTGGAAATGGCAAGACATATTTAACATATAAAGTTTGTAGATATTTTGATTTGATGTAATTGACGACACAAAGAAGAGTACTTTGAAAAAAAAAATTAACAAGAGTTGATTGACGTTGTCGTAGGATTCATTAATTTATTCACGACTAATAATGATAAATTAACTTTTAAGATTATTGCTTCAATTATTCGTGATTGTAAACAAATTGCCCTAGATAAGAAAAAGATCTTAGGTAGTGGGTGCAGTTTGTTTTCTTAAATTAAAAGATTATATAATTTAAAAAAGGATCAATAAAACAATGATGAAAATGGCATCTTTCAAAGTGCCTTTCTTGCTCACTTCTTTTGTTGCATTTATAAGTAAATAACTTTTGATAATTATGTTGTCCAAGAATTCATTATTTAGTGTCAGAGGCGAATCTAAGATTTTAAGCTCCCATTTGGTCATAGATTTTGTCATTATTGTTTCAAAAAAAAAAATATTGTTTGTTTATGAAATATGATCAAGTTTATTTTGTCATTATTTTTTCAACACAACTTCAAAAACTCATTTTCAAGTTTCAATCAAATTCATGTCCAAACGCTAGCTAAGTTTATGAGTTCCTACAGAAATCTCAAGTTAATATACAATAATAATTGGATTAATGGACTAGATTCCGAGTTAAATATTCTTATATATTTAATAGATTTTCAATATAAATACAACATCTAAACAAAAATTATTGGGTTCACGGGAACACATATAACTGTTAAACTGGATCAGCCCCTGATCACAATTAGTAATAATGGATTTAACTTATATACACTGATAATGATGATACCTTTCTACCCTCTCAGGTTAGGGGTAAGGTCTGCGTACACACTATCCTCGTCAAATCCCATTTGTAGGAACTCATTAAGTTTGTTGTTATTGTTGTTGTCGTTACACTAATAATGATAAGCTATTTTTATATTTTATAGAAAAAACTAACTTATTTTTCAAGTTATTAATTCCAACTTTGATGGACGATTACCTATACTTATCTGGTAACAGTTCCTTTATTATTTATTATTGCTAGTAAACAATTTTACAGTCGAGAAAATATCTTAGCTAGTGGAGAAATTTGCTTACTTCAAATCAAAGATTATCATCATCTAAACGACTAATAATCCAAAGATAAAAATGGTATCTTTTCAATCCTTGGCATAAATAAGGTTATCCCTTTTAAAGGTTCCTTATGTAGTCTCTATCATATACATGAAACCATAGACTTTGACATATACTAGCTAGCTCCTTTATTTTTATGAAATGACTTCTAGATTTTGGTATGAAATAATTTTGTCGTCATTCTCACAGCTTGAAATCAAGACCGTTAACTCATTCTTAGCACTCGAAATCAAAACCGAGCTCGAAACACGAGACTTTTAGTTACATGGGAATAATTCCAAACGGAGTTATTACTGTAGGCTTATAGATTTTATTAAAATTAAATCCATAAAATAATTTGGATTATATTTTAAATTCAAGATATATTGGTCCAAATAAATATATGGGCTAATATAATTGAATTAATTATATAAGTCCAATGTATATGGATTAAATAAATAAGTCTTAATCTATTGGGCTAGCCCATTTAATTGGGCTAAAGTGATGAGCCCACTTCATTAAGCCCAAGATGATATCTTCCTAGAGGCCCAGTTTGGTGTCACGTATCAAATGACGTGGCGCGCCAAGCCAAGCGGAAGAGCCAATAGGACCATGCCACGTGTCAAAATGACAAGGCATGCCCAATCACACTAAAAGGCCAATGAAATCGCGCCACGTGTGCAAGTGACATATTCTGGCCAATCAAATGTGGTCATGTCACACTTCAATTTGATTGGTCGGAAAGAGTTTGTTCTTATCATGACTCCTCCCTTCCACAACTATAAATAGGGGTCTTCATAACTCAGAAAAGACACCAGAAGTTATAACAAGAAGCAAGAGAGAGCTCGTGGATCAAACGCCGCAAATTTCTCTACAAGTTTCAAGCTTCAATCAATCAAGTTCAAGTTCAAGAAATCAAGTTCAAGCTCAAGAACGAAGAACAATTCAAGTATTCAAGATCAAGAACGAAGCCAAATCAAATACAAGGCGTCCAAGATCAAGGCTACTTGTTTGTGATAAAATTCGTGGCAACAATCAAAGTGTTCGTGACGGATAAATCAAATTACAATTCAAGATCAAGCTCAAAGGCCCTTGAATTTATACTAGAAAAGTAGAATCAGAGGAATCATAGAGATTGTAACACTCAAATATTTGAAATAAAATACTACGATTGTTGCGATATTTTTCGGTCTTGATTTTATTTTCTCGACCCAAATTTATTGTCTACAAATTCTGGCACGCCCAGTGGGACAATCTCTACCTCTCATCTCAACTTTTCAATCACCAAAGTTCAAGAACATTGAAATGGCTTCGAAGAAAATCAACTCCAGATCAACATTCCTGGATTCTGATGTGCCAGCCATTTTCGAAGAACTCCTCGAGTTAAATCTCATCGAGCTTCCGGAGATGAAGTGACCAAATGAAGCTGGGAAAACAAATGACCCAAACTACTGCAAATATCACCGACTTGTAAGCCACCCTCTAGAGAAGTGCTTTGTCTTCAAGGATAAAGTCATGGACTTGGCTCGCGAAAAGAAGATCGTGCTTGAAGATGAGAAAGCAAGCGCAAACCAAGTCTCTATCACCTTTGGCACATTCAGTCCGGATGAATTATGTAATTTTAAAGAAAGTAAAAATGAAGAATTACTGGAGAGCGACAAAGCTGAAGTCAACCAACGTGATGATGATGAAGGTTGGACGTTGGTGACTCGTCGTAGGCGCCACAAAAGGAGCCCACAAAAAGAATCAGTGGAACAACCAACAAGGAAGATGATGGTAAAAAGACCAATAAAAAAGAATCCAGTTAGTCATTTGAAGAAAGCAAAAGTGGAGATGCACCACCCTCAAAAGCCACGAAATCCAGTGACCTTGGAGGAGTTTTTACCAAGTTGGTTTCGCACGAAGATTTCCCATGAGGGCACTGATGCCTCTTGTTGCCATGCTGACAAAGGGGAAGAAAAGAGTGATGACCTACCGTTGGCACCATCTTCGGAAAAGCCATCGAGTCCACTCCTCAAGAAGTTAATGCTTGTGAGGAAAAGGTCACGTTCACAAATGGCGATCTTTTGCTAGGTGACACTCCTCATAACCGCCCATTGTACCTGGTTGGCTATATGCGCGATGAGAGGGTAAATCGGATTTTGGTTGATGGAGGATCATCAGTGAACATTTTGCCAATCCATACTGTGAAAGAACTTGGTATTCCCATGAATGAACTCTCAGAAAGTCGTGTGATGATCCAAGGATTTAACCAAGGGGGCAAAGAGCCATAGGCGCGATCAGGCTGGGAATCACTATTGAAGATATGCAATCAAGTGCATGGCTGTATGTGATCGACGCGAAGACTTCATACAATGTTTTGCTTGGGAGGCCTTGGATACATGAGAATAAAGTTGTTCCATCTACCTACCATCAATGTTTAAAATACTATGAGGGTGAAGTCGAGAAGACGGTAGTTGCTGATGATGAGCCATTCACCGAGGCTGAGTCACACTTTGCCGATGCAAAGTTCTACTTGAAGAACCGCATTATGAAGGAGCTGAAAGTTGATGATGGTACGAAAAGCAAGAATGACGAACCCATAACTAAAAGAGCTGATGTGACTATTGGTAACGCCAAAACTGTTACTGAGGAGGTACCCGCCAACGTGAGTAAATCTCATAAAGGGGGTATTGCGTCTTATGGAAAATAAGTAAGTCTCGCGCTCCAATATGTCCCTAAAAGAAAGAAAGACGAGGGCGGATCACATAATCTCCAAACCAAGACGCTAAGGGAGTTAACTCTTCCGGTAAAACGAATTGAGGCAGTAAAGTTGTCCTCAAAGCCGCTTGCAGGGTTTGTAGCCCAAAATCATTTGCAGAATGTGGCACTCCCTACAAAGCGAACAGATGAAGGTTTCGATCCTAACGCTTACAAGCTATTTACAAAAGCTGGATACAATCCCAACGAGCCGTCAAAGTTAGGGAAGCTCCCATCAGAAGCTGCAACGAGGCAACCCCGTGAAGGTCTGGGATACAAGCAACTGTCACCAGTGCGCATCTCAATAAGAAGGGCAAGTAGCAATTATATCACTGTAGAAGATGAATCTGCCGCTTCTAACAGGCCTTATGTCTTTGATCGGCTTGGAAAATCAACTGTGAGAACTTCTGTATTTGAGAGATTGGGTCCATTAAAGAAGGGGAATAAGTTCCAGAGAAATCATCGAAATACAAGAACACCCGCTTCACCCAAAATTCAGGAGATCTTTAATGATTTCCAAAGTTTAGTTCCTTCCAGAATGAGGCGACAAACAAAACTGGTGGTTTCATGTGAAGAAGTACTGAAGGTAAAGCCATATACTGTGGTCTACACTAAGGAACGTAACGAAGATGAAGAAATTGTAGGTTCTTCGTATCATATCACTGTACAAGGCGAGAATGGTATTTCGTCTTCGATGGAAGATAATGCGGAATTGGAGGATGTTTCGCCGTGTTATCACATATCCTTCAATGATGGGGACCCTCAAGAAGATGAAGATGCGAAAGATGCTCCACCTGAACTTGAAGAAGGAGTGAAGACGATAGTTGATGCCTTAAAAGAAGTTAACCTAGGCACCGATGAGGAACCAAGACCCACCTACCTAAGTGATTTACTAGAAGCTGATGAAGAGAGCACTTATATTGAGTTACTCAAAGAATTCAGGGATGTCTTTGCTTGGAGTTACAAAGAGATGCCTGGCTTGGACCCGAAAGTAGCAGTCCATCACCTTGCAGTCAGAAATGGTGCTCACCCTGTTAAACAAGCTCAAAGGCGTTTTAGGCCAGACTTGGTTCCCCTGATTAAAACTGAAGTTAACAAACTCATTGAAGCTGGATTTATTCGGGAAGTTAAATACCTAACATGGGTTTCAAGTATTGTCCCTGTAAGGAAGAAGAATGGACAAATTCGAGTATGCGTTGACTTCAGGGACCTCAATAATGCATGTCCCAAAGATTGAATTCCCGCTTCCTATTCCAGAGCTGATGATCGATGCTACTACTGGTTATGAGGCAATGTCTTTCATGGACGGTTCATCGGGCTATAACCAAATTCGCATGGCACCAAAAGATGAAGAGCTTACTGCATTTCGCACCCCCAAGTGTATTTATTGCTACAAGGTAATGCCTTTTGGCTTGAAGAATGCTGGTGCTACTTACCAAAGGGCTATGAAGAATATTTTCGACGATCTTCTCCACAAGAATGTCGAATGCTATGTTGACGACTTGGTGGTGAAATCAAGAGAGAAGGGTGACCACATGAAAGACTTGAGGATGGTATTTGAATTGCTCCGGAGGTACCAACTTAGGATCAATCCGTTGAAATGTGCCTTTGGAGTTACTTCTGGAAAGTTCCTTGGTTTCATTGTCCGCCATCGAGGGATCAAAATTGATCAAGCCAAAGTGGATGCCATTTTGAAAATGCCTGAGCCTCGAGATATCCATGATTTGAAGAGTCTGCAAGGAAAGCTAGCATACCTTATAAGATTCATATCAAACCTGGCTGGGAGGTGTCAACCATTTAGTCACCTCATGAAGAAAGGCATTCCTTTCAAGTGGGATCAAGCTTGTAGAAATGCCTTCGAAAGTATCAAAACCTACTTGATGAAGCCTCCAGTTTTAGAAGCTCCTATACCAGGAAAGCCATTGATATTATACATTGCGGCGCAGGAAAGGTCTATTGGAGCATTATTGGCCCAAGAAAATAATGAGGGGAAAGAAAACTCTCTTTACTACTTGAGCAGGATGATGACACCTAACGAGTTGAACTATTCGCCAATTGAAAAGTTGTGTTTGGTGCTACTCTTCTCAATTCAAAAGTTGAAGCACTACTTTCAAGCTCATGTTGTCTGTTTTGTTTCTAAAGCAAATCCCATCAAGTTCGTGATGTCAAAACCTGTTCTTAATGATCGACTAGCGAGATGGTACCTCTAATTTCAACAATTCAAGATTTTGTACATCCCTCAAAAGGCTGTAAAAGGACAAGCATTGGCAGACTTCTTGGCAGATCATCTGATACCTAATGACTGGGAGCTAACTGATGAACTACCTAATGAGGACGCAATGGTCGTTGAAGTTCAACCTCCATGGAAGATGTACTTTGATGGTGCTGCGCATCGTGGGGGAGCCGGGGCTGGCGTAGTTTTTGTCACTCCCCAAGGTGAAGTCTTGCCCTACTCCTTCACATTTACACAACTCTGTTCCAACAATGTTGCTGAATATCAAGCATTAATAGTTGGGCTTGAAATGGCCGTTGATATGAAGCAATTGCAATTGCAAGTCTTTGGTGACTCCCAGTTAGTGGTCAATCAGCTTTTGCGTAGTTACGAGGTCAAGAAGCCTGAACTACGCCCATATCATGATTACGCTAAAAAGTTGATGGGGTGGCTCGGTGATGTGACTATTCAGCATGTGCCAAGGAAAGAAAATAAGAAGGTTGATGCTTTAGCTACTCTAGCTTCATCATTAACCTGCCTGACCAAGTGCAAGTTACCATCTGTCAAAAATGGGTAGTACCACTGCCAAATGAGGCTGAAGGTGAAGAAAACGAACCCAAGCATCTTGTTATTGTTTCTGAAGTTGAGAAAGAAGAATGGCGACCACCCATTATCGACTACTTATGCTATGGGATACTTCCAGAAAATCCGAGGAGAAGGACTGAAATCCGTCGTCGTGCACCTCGCTTCCTTTACTACAAGGATACTCTATACAGAAGGTCGTTCGAGGGAGTACTCTTGCGATGCCTAGGAGAAGAAGAAGCTCTCCAAGCTTTGCAAGAGGCACATTCTGGGGTATGTGAGTCACACCAGTCTAGACCAAAGCTCCACTTCCATATAAAAAGGATGGGATATTATCGGCCAACGATGGTAAAAGATTGCTTGGACTACGCTCGAAGATGCAAGGCTTGTCAATTTCATGCGAATTTTATTCATCAACCTACTGAAGTGTTGCACCCGACCGTTGCATCCAGGCCATTTGACGCTTGGGGATTGGATGTTGTTGGACCACTGCCAAAGTCCTTTGGTGGGCACCTATAAATCTTGGCTGCAATTGACTACTTCTCAAAATGGGCTGAAGCTATTACTCTTAAGGAAGTAAAGAAGGAAAATGTTGCAAGTTTCATCCGAGTAAACATTATTTATTGTTTTGGCATTCCTTGTTACATAATAACGAATAATGGAAAGTCATTCGATAATAGGTTGATGAACAAGATTTGTGATCTTTTTGGCTTCAAGCAATGTAACTCTTCGATGTATAATGCTGCCGCCAATGGTCTAGTTGAGGCATTCAACAAGATTCTATGCAACTTGTTAAAGAAAGTCGTCTCCAAATCCAAAAGAGATTGGAATGACCGTATGGAAGAAGCTCCATGGGCATAAAGGACGACTCACCGCACGCCAACACAGGCGACTCTTTATTCACTCATTTATGGAGTCAAAGCCGTCTTGCCATTGGAGCGTCAAATACCTTCGTTACGACTGGCTATTCAAGAAGGGATCACTGATGAAAAAAATGCTCGACTTCGGTTAGCAGAGTTGGAAGCTCTTGATAAAAAGAGATTGGAAGCTCAACAGAGTCTTGAATGTTATCAAGCTTGATTATCTCGTGCCTTCAATAAAAGAGTTCGCCCGAGATCCTTTCAAGTAGGAGATCAAGTCTTTGCCATACGAAAACCCATAATTACTTCCCATAAACCTGTAGGGAAGTTCACTTCAAAATGGGATGGGCCATATGTCGTACAAGAAGCTTACTCAAGTGGGGCTTACAAGCTGGTTGATGCAGATGGTATGGGATCGGCCCTATCAATGGAAAGTTTTTGAAGAAGTATTATCCTTGAAGTTGCAACGCTCCTTGACGCACAAGCCTAAACTGTATGTTGCTACACTCCTGGCCCACAAGAGTATAAACTGTGTACGACCCAAAAAAAAGTCTGCTAGGTTGAAAATCTCGAAAGAGGAGGCCTAGGCAAAAGTTAGGATGTAAAAAAAATCTACCTAGTCTGAACTACGGTATGACTTGATACTCTTCACCGAGGTACGTAGGCAGCTTAGAGTTTCATTCTAAGTTCAGTCGCGTAAGTTCAAAAGATACATATTGCCCCAATTGTTGTTCGAATGAAGTATGAAGGAATGTAAGATCAAGCTGAAATGCCATCCTCCTACTGAACTTTGACCTTATTTGATTTAAAGGGGGCAACCCTTAATGGTAAATTGATATCTTCGATGGGGCAATTTTAGGAGGATGTCAAGTATTTGCATTGAAGTCTAGGGATTCTCTATGTCTTCAGGTTTGCCAAACCTTCAAGTTTGTTGGTCTCCAAGTCCGCCCTCTGCCTTATAAAAAAGGGGAAGAGAAGAGAGACATCAAAAGGAAACACAAGTATAAGGAAAGGATTGTTTGGCACAACGTTTCAAATTCAGTGAGACTTGAACTCAAGATATTTGTGAGAATATGGCTCTTAAATTTCGATGAATGGCAATTAAGACATCTTCCGATCTCGAGGCTTCTATACCAAGATATGAATTTTTGTGAGACTGCGCAAATCTGGAATTGATGGCGTGCTGCAATGTAAAGTTGATTTCAAAATATTATCTGGGACGATTCCGAAGTTGTTTTATTGAGAATTTTGCATATATTCTAGATCTTGAAGTCTAGTTTTCAATAAATCAAACAGTTCCTAATTCGACGGTCCTACACCAAGATATGAATTTTTTTGTTGAGACTGCGCAAATCTGGAATTGATAGCATGGTGCAATGTAAAGTTGATTTCAAAATATTATTTGGGACGATTCGGAAGTTGTTTGATTGAGAATTTGGGACACATTCTAGGTCTTGAAGTCTATTTTTCTTGAAATCAAACGGTTTGCAATTTTGATATTTCTACACCGAGATATGAATTTTTTTGTGAGACTGCACAAATCTGGAATTGATAGTGTGGTGCAATATAAAGTTGATTTCAAAATATTATTTGGGACGATTCTGAAGTTGTTTGATTGAGAATTTTGGATATGTTCTAAATCTTGAAGTCTACTTTTCTTGAAATCAAATGGTTTGCAATTTCGATATTTCTACACCGAGATACGAATTTTTTGGTGAGACTGCGCAAATTTGAAATTTTTAACATGGTGAGATCAAAAGTTGGTTTCAAAATATTATCCGGCGCGATTCTGAAGGTTTTTGATTCTAAGTATTGGATATATTTTAGATATTAAAGTCATCAAACGGTTCATTATTTGGACTCTCCTACGACAAGATATGAATCATTTGTTACAAGCACGTAAAGCTGAAATTTATGCAACTAAGATAAAAGTCGAACAATGTAAAGCAAAAGAGAAGCTAAAATATTTAAACCCTCGAAGTCTCCATGTTGAAGTCTTCAAGTGTATTCAAGTTGAAGTCCCCAAGTTGAAACCTTCAAGTCCGTCGCTCTTCAAGTTGAAATCTTCAAATTCGCTGATCGTCAAGTTGAAATATTTAGGCCCTCCAAGTCTCAAAGTTGAAGTCTTCAAGTTCGTCGGTCTTCAAGTTTCAGTCTTCAAATTCGTCGGTCTTAAAGTTGAATTGTTTAAGCCCTCCAAATCTTCGAGTTGAAGTCTGCAAAGTCCGCCAAATCTTCAAAGTTTTCCAAGTGTTCAAGTCGATGTCATCTTTGAGTTGAAGCTTTATAACTTTCCAATCTTAAGGTGGACATATAAGTCCCTTTCCACCTTAAGTTGGCCTCGCCGATAGTCGAGCCACATTGCGAGTAATCTCTCTGATAGTCAGGACACATTGAGAGTAATCTCTCCCATAATCGGGTCGTTTTGAGAGTAATCTCTCCGATAGTCAAGCCACATTCTGTGGACATATAAGTTTTCTAATCTTAAGATGGACATATAAGTCCCTTTGCACCTTAAGTTGGCCTCACCGATAGTCGAGCCACATTGAAAGTAATCTCTCCGATAGTCAGGCCATATTGAGAGTAATCTCTTAGATAGTCGGGTCATTTTGAGAGTAATCTCTCCTATAGTCAAGCCACATTCTGTGGACATATAAGTCTTCCAACCTTAAGGTGGACATATAAGTCCCTTTGCACCTTAAGTTGGCCTCTTCGAGGGTTTGTCCTTAAAAGGAACTATAACTTTCCAATCTTAAGGTGGACATATGAGTCCCTTTGCACCTTAAGTTGGCCTCGCCGATAGTCGAGCCATATTGAGAGTAATCTCTCTAATAGTCAGGCCACATTGAGAGTAATTTCTCCGATAGTCGGGCCACATTGAGAGTAATCTCTCCGATAATCGGGCAATTAAGAGTAATCTCTCCGATATTTGGGCAGGGATGAGTAAATACCCTAAGAACGCCTTCTTCATGTGTAGATCATTTTGTTGAACAAGAGCATATCTTTCTCGCCTGACCTATAAAAAAAGGTAAAAAGACAACAAAGGAAAAAAAACACAAGAAAAGAAGAAGAAATTACCTTCACATTAATGCTTCTGAGTCCGCAAAAGTAGACTCAGTATGACTTACGAATACTACGAATTGATGCTTAATAAATACGAGCATGGGGTTTATATAGAGTTGGCAAAGCGGCAGTCGAAAACATATTTTCGACATGGGATTGTTGTCACAATTGTTCTCCTATACGGACTCGGTTGGCTAAGGGCGGCACGGCAGAAGTCTCCTATTTCAATTCGAGTTTGATGGAAGAAATTTGTCCCAAACAATATCTGATTCGGCGGACTTGAATCCCTTGGATAAAGCCGATGATGTTGCTGCATATTAAATGAAAGATGGTTGTGATTTGAATTACGTAATTCATGCAACGTCACATATTAACTGAATTGGAATTGTTTGAAGTATACCTGGGAGAGCTAACATATTTTGGAGTTTTTTAAAACTGGAAAATCATGACTTTGAGATTTACAATTCAATAGCTTTTATATATTGCGTGATTAGTCACAGAACAATGAATTTGAAATTTAAAGTTCAATGACTTTAATATTTCATGTGATCAAATGTACAAACACAAATACTTCAAGCCTAGTCTTTAAAAGTTTAAAGACTTTGACAAGTCTTGAAGTAGGGGGCATTTGTAGGCTTATAAATTTTATTAAAACTAAATCCATAAAATAATTTGGATTATATTTTAAATTCAAGATATATTGGTCCAGATAAATATATGGGCTAATATAATTGAATTAATTATATAAGGGGTTTTGACACAATTACCCACAAAAATAAAACTATTTACCCTTGTCTATCCATTTATTTTTCTACCCATAAACTAATTACATTTCCTACCCATAGTAATTTTTGTAGGGAATTCTTTCTTTATTCTCCAATTCTTTTTTATTTCTATGCTTCTTTTCTTTTTTCCTTTTTTCTTTTCTTTTCTCCTTTTCTTTTTTCTCATTTTCTTCCTTTTTTTATTTTTTTTTCTCTTTTATTCATTTATTTTTGCCCAAATTGTATTATTGTTATTTCTACCATAACTTATTTCACACTCAAATTTGACTCCTTCTTTATTTTTTTATTTTTATTTTTTTCTTTATTTCTTGTTTCTTTTTTAATTCCACGTGATTGCCACGCAAACCTTAATCTTCTTCCCTACAAATATTAGTATATACTCTACCTTTAGCAATAACACCAACCAGCGATGGAGCAAGACAATATAATCTACGGCCACTAAATCTCCATATATTCTAGTTAGAATAGAAAATAGAAATGATAATAAATATTGGAAAATGCAATAAAAATATAAGTAGCAAAAAAGACTTCTAGTACCACATGATACCAATAATGTATACATGTATACCAACAGAGTATATGATTGCTCTACAATATTGCTACAACTATCTGTGACTATACTACTGTACCAAAACATTAAAGGATACAATAAAAGTATGAGAAAATTACATGCTCGCATTGCAAGTTAAATATTCGCAAAGCAACTTGGTCATTCCATATACTAACAGGGTATATACTTGTATGGGTTGTTCCAACAATTGCCTATAATTATAAAAATTATTACATAATCTATATCCATAAGCACAAAAAAATTTCAGCACTGCAAATCACGTTCATATAAATAATTTCATAATAGAATTCCCTTAAAAATGCAGCCAAAACAATCAAAAAAAATGTTCAAACTACCATATGATACCAATATGGCATATAACTATACCAACATGGTATACAATTTTACTGGTTAATTCCCGGCAACTATATGACTATACTACTATTACATAATACACATGCATAAAGAGAAAAATAAAAAAATAGTGTACAACATATTAATGTAATAAAGTATTTCAAGATATTGAACTATATTGCTATTATTAAAAGAAAATCAAATATTGTACTAATAAATGCAGATAATACAACCCAAAAATGATTCAACTAGCATATGATACCAATATAGTATATAGCTATACTAATAGGGTATATAGTTGGAATGAATTGTACCAAAATGGTATATTTGTATACTATTTGAGTATACAATACAAATTCGTCTTCTTCTCTTGTTCAGCTATATTTCAACCCAAACTTCTAAAATCTACTACAAAATCTCCACCAAAATGACTAAAACTTTAGCTACAACCTCCAATCAACTTTCCAAACAAACCCATATAGGATCGGATCAAAATAATTAAAAACTCAAACAAACCAAGTTATGAGCTTCAAGATTCAAGGTCCTTCAATGGTGGATTAGAATTTTTGTGCAATAAATCTCCAAAAACGAGTTTGGGTGAAGAGAAAGAAGAAGGTATCAGTGAGAAACAAGTGTGAATTGCTATTGATGATGAACCCCAGAATACTACAATAAGAGAAAATCATTTTAGAATTAAACCCCATAATAGAAATGGAAACGAATTCAAGTGTTAACTCTAGAAAACTAATGGGTTTAGAGAAGAAGAAGAAAATAGAGGAAGAATGGAACTCCATTTACAGCTCTAAGCACCAACCCTCTCGTGCTGACTTCCTTCCCCAATTCATATTCGGCGTTGTTATGCTTACTAGGTTTCTTCCACTTCTATTTTATTTTAACCGGGTAAATAGTTTTGGCCCCATGGGTAGGAGTAGTAAATAATTTGGGTCTGGACATTAAAGGGTAAATAGTTTAGAATTAATGGGTATAAAGTGAGATTTTCTCATTATATAAGTCCAATATATATGGATTAAATAAGTCTTAATCTATTGGGCTAGCCCATTTAATTAGGCTAAAGTGATGAGCCCACTTCATTAAGCCCAAGATGATATCTTCCTAGAGGCCCAGTTTGGTGCCACGTATCAAATGACGTGGCGCGCCAAGTCAAGCGGAAGAGCCAATAAGACCATGCCACGTGTCAAATGACAAGGCATGCCCAGTCACACTAAAAGGCCAATGAAATCGCGCCACATGTGGAAGTGACATGTTCTGGCCAATCAAATGCGGTCATGTCACACTTCAATTTGATTGGTCGGAAAGAGTTTGTTCTTATCATGACTCCTCCCTTCCACAACTATAAATAGGGGTCTTCATAACTCAGAAAAGACACCAGAAGTTATAACAAGAAGCAAGAGAGAGCTCGTGGATCAAACGCCGCAAATTTCTCTACAACTTTCAAGCTTCAATCAATCAAGTTCAAGTTCAAGAACAAAGAGCAATTCAAGTATTCAAGATCAAGAACGAAGTCAAATCAAATACACAGCGTCCAAGATCAAGGCTACTTGTTTGTGATAAAATTCGTAGCAACAATCAAAGTGTTCGTGACGGATAAATCAAATTACAATTCAAGATCAAGCTCAAAGGCCCTTGAATTTATACTAGAAAAGTAGAATCAGAGGAATCATAGAGATTGTAACACTCAAATATTTGAAATAAAATACTACGATTGTTGCGATACTTTTCGGTCTTGATTTTATTTTCTCAACCCAAATTTATTGTCTACAATTACCTCTAAAATTTAGTAGGCGTTTGGACATAAGAGCTATAAAATTTCGGAATAATTAAAAAAAAATCAAATTAAAATGAAATTTAAAAATTAAAATTGTATTTGAACATGAATATAATTTGAAGTTGTTTTTGAATTTTAGTGACTGATTTGAAATGAAAATTTTGAGAAACAACTTTTTTGAATTTTTCAAATTTCCGAAAAAATTCCAGAATCCAACTTCAAGTGAAATTTAAAATTTTCATGGCCAAACTCTAATTCTGAAAAAAAAATCCAAAAAAAGACTGACTTTTTTATGGCCAAACGGGCCCTTAAAGAAACTGCAGCATTGAAACCACAAACAGCAATCAGATAGAGATGCTCATGATAATTCAGGCAGTCGACTGTACAAAAATCACAAAAACCAGTATATTGATCATTTTTATTGACTAAACCTTTTCATTACATCAGTATTCAACTTTTCTTCACCTAGTTAGTAGCAAAAAAAAAACATTTACATGGTTGTTGAGGGTCAAATGAGTACTAAAGATAGCACAATTCAAATGTACAAAGTTTTTTTTCGCGGTATGTGTGAATTGACGAATATATGCAGTGTCAAAACCTGTGTCAAGATCAACCAAAAGATGTTAAGCAGAAAGAAACAGAACACCAGCAGCCTATCCTCCGGCGCTAGGGTACTCGGGACTATCATTCGTAGGCAAATATTTATCAGCACAATGAGGCTTATACTTGGACTGTGGATTAGTTTTTTTGCGATTGTCATCGACAACCCTCCAGCATGGCTTAGTGTTCTTTCGTTCGAAAGCAAACTGAGCTTTTTTAGGCAACTGATTTGCTTTCACGACCGATAACTTCATCTTTCCAGTTGCGCCTTGATATCCATTGTCAATGCTCTTCAAAAAGTATTCCTCCACAAGATCAGCGTCTATTAGATCGCTTCTACCAGTTGGTAATCCCCAGTAGAATATGACATTAGGCTCTGATGCATCTGTGTCAACATATTCAGTCGGGTTGGGGTCGCAAAAACCTAGTAACTCCTCCAGCTGGATAGAAAGAACGAACGCCTCAATCAAGAAAGACTCCATTTGATAGTACAGACTAAAAATTCCCCGAATCATCTCAACAATTTAACACAACTAAACATACAGAATAATCTCATAAAGAAAAGGCGCATGTCGTTCTTAGCTAAAAAAAACCCTCCTATTTACTATTTGTGTTCACCAATATACAAATATGTCTGTACTATTGCTATTCATGACTCTCACATAACACCGGTAACATGGCCATTATCCACGCTTCACTATTATCACATGTCATTAATTTTTATCTCCAACTAGACGTTGGACAATGATTTAGAAATGGTCCTTTCCGAAACATATATTGTGCAGACAGTATTTTGTACTATAACGAGCATAGGAAAAAACAATGTCCGGAAAATAGGCAAAGAAAGAGCACAACAAACTGGAAACTCTTGATTCTGAGGATGGTCATGAAACTTGTACAATTACTTCTCAAAAGTAGTGGTGCAGTAACAATATAGCATCAGTTTACGATTGTTGTGATAATTGCCTTCCTGTTTGAGATTCATCATTATGTTCAGTACAAATCTTAGTTTACGATGGAGACAGTAAGAGCCGGGAAAAAAACTTTTCGGTTTCAGCATGGAAGAGTGGAAGTCACCTAAGAACAATGCAGAAATAAATTATCCTTCAAAGTCGATATGCATATAAGGGTTCAAGCCTCCACAACTGTACAAAAAAAATTAGATCAAACATGATTGGGATGTCTTATGCAGGACTAAATCTGTCTCAGAATTTGATCAGTATAACTTATCGGATTTTAATGGGGCCTACTCTGTTCAGTAAATCCTAGCAGCCAAAATGCCCATGCAGTAAGCTAAAATAGTGGTGATATCATTACTGTAACAGAGAAAACAAGTCAGCCGCAGGTACATACCTTGACCAGTAAAGAGCGAAAGCGTGACTTGATCCAACCAACCCAGTCTCCTAACTCATCTTTGTCACAAGCTGAGAGGAAAATTTTGACGAATAGTCCGTATCTTCTTGCATAAGGAAATGGCTCAAAAAGGATATTCCAATCAAAATCTGGCCTCAACATATCCTGCAGTAAAATTATATACAGCGAGTGGTGAAGGGAAAAAAAACTACATTCATGCACACGACCTTTTGAGTCCTCGAACTCCCTCAAACGTCAAGAGGACTAAGGATTAGCTTGAATATAAGAGGAGAAAAGAAGAACAAAAGAAATAACCAGGACGACACATGACAGGATATATTAGAAATTATCATATACCTTTGTCAGCATATGCCCTCTTAGGAACTCTGTCCTGATTTTATAGAATGTACTTCTGGTAATGTTGGAATGACAAAATTCGTATGGGCTACACGGTAACTGGATTGGCATCCACGAAACCTTATCGGCGGGGATGAATGGCCGAGCTATAGTCTCTTGCAATATTACCGGAGTTGGCCAAGGCCATAAGCCAAATGTCTTGAAGAAAAGTAAAATGAGTGCGCTTAAGCTGGCGGATGGATGCCTTTGGCAGATGAACGCTGAAAGCACTGCCAAGTGAATTCCTCCAAAGAATCCAAGCAACTGAAGGTTATCGGACAATTGGTTTTGATTTGTGGCCGGCAAAAGATAATGTTAGCACAAGTATAAAAGCAAGTGAAGCAGGGCACCAAGTCATGAATCTTACATTTCCATAAACTCCTCGTCTTTTGGCCCAAAATTTGATGCAACGCAGCACTGCTTGGAATATCTGTAGCATATTAACCAAGAATGTTATAACGGCAACTCTCACACTAAGTCAAATTAAATGATTCTTACTAATCACGTAATGTCAAACCAAGCAATTCCTATCAACTACTACAATATCTGCAAAAAGAAATTTCTCTTTGCTTATACCAGATATCAGAAAGTTGATGCATGACTACTTTCGGCAATCGGCAATTTCATTCTTCAGTAAACAAAAATTTTGACCCATTATCAAACACATTTCAGATTCTACCTTACCAAAATTTTTGATTTTAAGCTTAGGTGAAGATGGTTTAAACAGAAACTGCAAATAAAATTAAGAAAAGGTATCATTTTCTTATGCCTACTGCCAAGCCAACGGCTCTAGACAGACCAAGTTTATATGACGAACTCAACTTTCAAGCAACTCTACAAACTAAAAGAGTGACAAGTTGACACCATTACTTGCCTCTATGTTTGGCACAAGATGAAGAATGCTCCTATTGGCACGCACACCAGACAAACTTTTCCAGGTCGTGTCATCGATATTCTTCAGAAAGAATGGATTGAAAACATCCACATTCTAGATATAAAGAGAAAATCAATAACATTTAGTAAGTTTATAGTATCTGCAGAGGAAGGCACTTAGGACTTTTTGAACTGTAGTGAGCAAATTAACAGCAATATAACTGTAAACTCACCTCAGGGATGGATATTACTTTGAGTCGTGCATAGGGAAGATCAATGGATATCCCATCAAATTTGAATCGCATCAGAGGAACTTTTGCATCCTTGACACAATGGATTTCCGATACTTCAGGCCTGCTCGCAAGCATGTTATGCAGAACGATGAAAAAATCTTCCTACAAAAGCAACAATGAGATACACATGACATGTATCACTATAAGGAATTGCACAACCTCATATTAGATTCAAAGAAGCTAAAAAGGAAAAAAGACTCACAGCTATAGTGGCAAAGTAGGGACCAACACACAAAGCATCAATATCTGACTCTGAATTATAAACCTGCAAAACGTGGAAAGTGTCAGAAGATGAGGAAGCTGCAGCAGAAAAACAAGCAGATTAGCTCTTATGTCGCAACAAATTATCAGTTGTGATGCTAAAATGGAGGGAGTGACAGAATAATGCTTCTGCTATACAGCATAGACCGGATTGACATTGTTAAAATACAGTTTCAATCATCTCCTAGAAAGAATAAAACGGTTTTAGGAAATTTTCAAATTTAAACTACGGTTCATAACAAGAAAATGTGAATCGGATAACCAAAACAGCACTTATTATCCAACATAAATATCTGTGATCAACAATAGTTCATTTTCCAACAAGACCAAAAAATCAAAGGAAATTGAAGGAATAATTATGGAATTAGACTTACCCCTAGACCATACGATCCATATGTCAATATTGTCCCAGAGGCAAACTTAAGGTATTTTTTTGGAAGACCTCGCTGATAAGTCACCGTTTTAACCCATTCCACTACTATCTGCAAGATTATATCGTATAAACAACGTGGCAGAAAAGCCTTTGTAGCTTTATGGAATCTAGAAGTCAATCACAAAATTAATATAATTGGAAATGACTGAAACCCAACATAAAACACTAAAACTCCCAAGTAACAGGTGATTCTTATTCGTCTTTTGTTTTCCTTTTCTTTTTCCTATGGCTGATATGTTACAACAGCAACATACCTAATGTAGCCCCACAAGTGGGGTCAGGGGAGGGTAGTGTATACGCAAACCTTATCCCTACCTTTAAGAAGGCGGAAAAGGCGGTTTCCGGTAGACCCTCGGCTCAGGAAAGATAAAGGGAAGGGGCCATAACAAGTAAATCAATCGAAAAACCGAAGCAAAAATACAAAACTAACACTAGGTAATGCAATCAGAAAACCGAAACAAAGGCAACAACAAGTAATAACAGAAGTCTAGGAATACGAAAATTTGAGACCTTATATCATAAATTTGATATAAGGTAGTCAGATGAATGATCAACTGGACCTTATATCATAAATTTGAGACCAATTACATAACCTTTAAGTAATACAACTTGTCAACAAAGGCAGATTCTGGATTTTAAGCCTATTGGTGCAGAATACCACTACATCCACTACTTCTTTACTACAATATGTTTGGACTTCGATAACAACTGCATCTCAGTCCCAAACAAGTTGGGAGTTTTTGGATTTAACATTATAATGTAAAATTTATACTTGTTGAAAATTTACAACTATGATTATATAACTCGAATCGGAGCAGCGGATGCACCCACACCTGCTGCTTTCCATAAACAGACATTCTATTCAAACAAATGAGCAAAATATATATCAAATACAGAAAAATAAATAGGCCAAATAAACATTATGCTCAATAAAGAACCTTTTTAAGCTTGTCGATAGCATTTCTCCTCTTCATTTCCTCCTCTGCAGATGGCACTAAACCTTCATTTACCATCATCTTCAAACAATTAAAACCATACTAATCAGAAACAAGAGAAAATTAATTTTAAAAAAAAAAAACAAATGATCACAATTCACATGCATGCAAAAATACACACACACACATACACTACCTGAAAAAGAGACATTGATCTTTCCATTTCCATTCTCAAAATCACATCTGGGCTTCGTCTGAAACCCAGAATTCTTGTAAAGGGTGGATTCAAATGGCTTAATTGGTTTTCAAAAATTCCAAATTCCATGAAAAATTGTCAACCAAAAATTCAAGAATCTTGAAATTCCAAACGATTCTCTCAAGAATCTCGAAAACTACAGAATCAGAGGATCCCCAACTATTCAGGGACTACGGAACTATATTGACGGACGGGTATTAAGGCCTTGTTTGGTTTATGTATAAACTATGCTAATACTTTGCATAAAATTCAGCATTAGTAATACATCTTGGTCACCTTTTTAATACTCTTGCGTAAAATTCAGTGTTAGCAATCCTGACACGTAGGTGTTTGGTGTCAGAATTTCGGGATGTAGTACTTTAATTTTTAAGTTACTTTTTAAGTTAATAAATTCCAAATTAATATTTTATACTCCTAGTTCACTTTTAGTTGTCACGTTGTGACTTTTCACGCTCTTTAAGAAATAATAAATGAAGTGCATAATTTACTAGTAATTGATGCATATTATTAATGATTTTGAGAAAAAAATTTAAAATGCAAAAATAGACAAGTAAAAGTAAAAATCTATTTTTAGAATAGTGGACTGGTAAAAGTAAACGGGGAGTACATACTTAATAAAAAATTTAAAATGAGATTTGAAATAAAGCTATTTATTTCAATAAATTATACTTTAGCTTTGCCGTTTTAAATAATACTAAATGCAGCTGAGCCACAGTGTTGGTTGCGGGTTCGATGGAACCAGTAATTTTTGTTTAAATTTTGTATTTGTATAATAAATTCAATGAATATATATAAATTATTAATTTAGAATTTAATAATTTAAAAATATTATAATCCATGAACTCATAAGGTTCAAATCCAAACTTCGTATCTGGCTATTACGTAGAATAGAATGTAAATAAGAATTTAAGAGTCAGTAATATAAGAATTAAAATAAGTAAAATATCCAATATAGCCATATCTTAGTGTTTGTCCTGCTCTATTCCAAGATTCTAGAAATTTGTGTCGTCTGTCATAAGTCGTGAAAGCAGTCCTATTCGTATTTCAGACGCCTTTTTGACAATATGTGATAATTAACTAACAATGAGACTCTATTAGTGCTTGTTTGGTACAAGCAGCAACAACAACAATCCAGTAAAACCTTACTAATGGAGTTTGGGGAGGGTAGTGTGTACGCAGATCTTATCCCTACCCCGAAGGAGTAGAGAGACTATTTCCGAAAAATTCTCGACTTAATAAAACAAAAGGACAAAAGCAGAGAATATTAGTATCACCACAGAAATAATAAGAAAAAAAATATGAACATGAAATCCCGAAGAAAGATGCAAAGTAAAGCGATAGCTATTAAATACGTCATGCACTGAAATAGTAAGACACAACAATGGCACTAGCTATCTTAGGTAAAAACCCTACCAGACTAGTCTCGCAAAGGTATAAGTAAGGCAAGACTCAACTACCTCCTAACCTACAACCTTAATACTCGACCTCCACAACTTCCTATCAAGTGTCATGTCCTTGGAAATTTGAAGCCTTGTCATATCATGTTTGATCACCTCTCCCCAATACTTCTTAGGCCGCCCTCTACCTCTTCTCGTGCCCTCCACATCTAGCCGCTCGCGCCTCCTTACCGGAGCATCTGGACTTCTCCTCTGAACATGCCCGAACTATTGAGCCTCGCTTCCCGCATCTTGTCCTCAATGGGAGCCACTTGCGCACCTTCTCTCGAATATCATCATTCCTAATCTTATCCATCCTAGTGTGCCCGCACATCCACCTCAGCATCCTCATTTCTGCTACTCTCATCTTCTGGGTATGTGAGTTCTTAACAGGCCAACACTCAGCTCCATACATCATTGTCGGTCTAACCACCGTTTTATAGAACTTACCTTTGAGAATCGGTGGCACTCTCTTGTCACACAAGACTAGCCTCCACTTCATCCATCCTACCCCAATACGATGTGTGACATCCTCGTCGATCTCCCCTCCCCCCTGGATAATCAACCCAAGGTACTTGAAGTTTCCTCTACTTGGGATGACCTGTGATTCAAGCCTCACATCCACGCCCACTTCCCACGGCTCAACGCTGAACTTACACTCCAGATATTCCGTCTTCGTCCTGCTCAGCTTGAAACCCTTAGACTCAAGAGCTTGTCTCCAAACATCTAGCCTCTCGTTAAGACCGGCTCGCGACTCATCAATCAGAACTATGTCATCGGCGAATAGCATGCACCATGGCACATCCCCTTGAATATGGTGCGTTAACGTGTCCATCACCAAGGCGAATAAGAACGGACTGAGTGCAGAACCTTGGTGTAACCCCATTACAACCGAAAAATGTTCAGAGTCTCCTCCTACTGTCCTAACCCGAGTCTTAGCCCCATCATACATGTCCTTGATCGCCATAATGTACAGTACCGACACACCTTTTGCCTCCAAGCATCTCCAGAGAACTTCTCTAGGAACCTTGTCATATGCTTTCTCCAGGTCAATAAACACCATATGCAAATCCTTCTTTCTCTCTCTATACATTTCTATCAACCTCCGGAAAAGGTGTATAGCTTCTGTAGTCGAACGACCCGGCATGAATCCAAACTTGTTGTTGGATATAGACACAGTCTTCCTCACCCTTGCTTCAACCACCCTCTCCCACACTTCTATGGTATGGGTAGTTTGGTACAAGAGATAAGAGATAATTAATTTCAAAATTAAATTTAAGATGAGTTTATCCCATATATTGGAATAAAATTGTGGTATATCTAATCCCGAGATTAGTTATCCCTGAACTGTAGAGTTATTTTTATCCCTACGGAAAGATGGAATAACAATCTCAAAATAATTAATCTTGAGATAACTTATTTCCAACCAAACGACCCCTTTGTGGATGCGGCAAAATGTATGACTGAATAAATGCAACAGCCAAAGCTGTTTAGTTCATAGATTAGATACACAAAGATGATGATGTAACAATGATTGATACGCGATGAGTAATAATGTAAGTGGGCGTTTGGACATAAAAATTGTAAAATTCCAAAATAAGGTGAAAAAAATTTTCAATTGAAAATAGTATTTGAAATTTAGAGTTGTATTTGGATATGAATATAATTTTGGGTTGTTTTTGACGTTTTGTGAGTGATTTGAGTGAAAATTTTGAAAAACGATTTTTTGAAGCTTTTCCAATTTTTCAAAATTTCCAAAATGCATCTTCAAGTGAAAATTGAAAATTTTATGAACAAACGCTGATTTTGGGAAAAAAGTGATTTTTTTTTAAAAAAAAAGGAAAAATTTCTTATGTCCAAATGGCCTCTAAGAATTGTTATTTGCCGACTAAAAAAAGTAGAATTTGTTGTGCATGAATGCCTATTTTCAATTATTTTTGAATTTAGATACTCTTTACTATGTATTGTATGTAATTTACGTACTCGTAATTGATATTTTATCGCGCATGTAATAATACAAAAATATTCGCTTATGTTAGTGCAAACATTTGTAATGCAAGGTTTTAAAAGTGGAGACGTGTATTAGTATTCAGAGTCTTAAGCCAAAAATCAAATAGGGGTCTTTACATAAATAGCCAGACATATTCATTCTTTAATTTTCTTAACCGGTGTACATAGATTGTACATTTATTATATATAATATACACATATTATATATAAATTATTTATATATTATATATCTATCGGCTATTTTAAGTTTAAGTAGTTGGGTAGACAACTATTTAGGTTAATAGCATGTTTGGCCAAGCTTTTTTTCCGGCCAAAAGTGCTTTTTTGCCAAAATTAAGGTGTTTGGCCAAGCTTTTTGAAGGAAAAAAAGTGTTTTTGAATAGAAGCAGAAGCAATTTTGAAAAAGCAGAAAAAAGTAGTTTCTCTTCAAAAACATTTTTTTAAAAAGCATTTTTGAAAAAAATATACTTAGAAATACTTTTTAAAAGTTTAGGCAAACACTAGTTGTTGCTCAAAAGTGCTTTTCAAATTAATTAACCAAACACAAACTACTTCTTATCAAAAATACTTTTTTGAAAAACACTTTTGAGAAAAGCGTTTTTCAAATAAGCAGATTTTAGAAGTTTAGCCAAACAGACTATAATTCTTCTGACAAAATGACAAAAGAGATTGCTTTAGCATGGAGAGCTTTATGTTAGATCAATTTTTGAAGTCCAGTTTGTGGGCTACTCTTTTATTTCTATCAGATAGCCCTGATCTTGGCCTGCTACATTTTGGATTCTAAAACAATCTGCTCAGATTCTCAACTCCTGCATTTTTTTTGCTTGAGAAAGCAGAACTGACTAATTTTTACCTTTCCTCATCATTAGTTACCGGGGAGAAATTAAAAAATAGCCAGATTTATAAATAGTCATTCAAAAATAGCTACAGTGTTAAAAATAATCGAAATTTAGCCACTTTTCATGTAAAGATAAATCTGAACGAAAATACTGTTCAAAATCTGGAAAAATACTCCAGCATAATATACTGAAGTTCCGGTTTAATATACCGGTCCAACATAATATGCTGGAAGTTCATACACAGGTGCACTAAACTCCAGTATATTATGCTGGACCGGTCTCTGTTGTAGCAAAATAATGGTTATTTTTCAATGACTTGACAAACGCTGACTATTTTTGAATGACCAGTCCGAAAACTGGTTAGCCCATGCTAGATTAGAAGTATATATTTACTTGTTTAAAACAACAGTCAAAAAAGATTGGCTGGTTTCAAGATTGTGGTTGCACTGTTACCAAGAGATTTTATCTTTTGCAAGAATGGCTATGCAGTCTATCGAAATAGTTTCTCGATCTTCACAAGGCAGGGGTAAAATCTGCTATGCACTACCCTGTCCAGACCTCACTTGTAGGACCATACTAGGTTGTTGTTGTTGCTGCAAAGAACATGTGGGCACTGAACAAATGTAGCATCATCATTAGAAAATACTCTCATCGTTCGCCAATGGAATGAAATGAAGGTTTTCAAAGATATAGTAGGATGAGAGGAGTCTAAATAACTCAAAATAACCTCAAACTTCATCTGTTCATCTCACAGCTGGTCATATTTCCAGGCTAGAAGCTCTAAATCTGGCTCTAATCAGTAAAGAATATGTTTTGGTGGTTTTGTCATTGTAAACAGAACTTTGGTGTATCCTCCATTTCACCACCAGAATGAAAGAGCATATAAACCAAACTATTTCTTCCTATAGAGATAAAATGATATGAGAAAAAAAAAGGGCACCCCTGTGCACTAAGCTCCTGCTATGCGCAGGGTCCGGGGAAGGCCGGACCATAAGGGTCTATTGTACGCAGCCTTACCCTGCATTTCTGCAAGAGGCTGTTTCCACAGCTCGAACCGAATGCAAGTCAAATAAATATTTTTTTGGGGGGGTGGGCGAGAACTTATGAACAACCAACAGCGAGACCACATCATAGTCAGCTTCATATGGAACAAAAGACTGCAATATCATAGCAACTTTACATCATATTCAGACTATACTGAACAGATATCAACATATAAATTCACTACATTCATGTCGAAACCACCCTTAAAGGTTCCACAAAACGTACACAGTATGATAAAAAATCAAGTCAATGACCACTCAAAGAGATAAAATTAGACTAATGATGGCATATGTACAATAGTTGAATAGGGAAATGTACACGATCGTCGGATCAATGGCAGGAAAAAAGAGTGCTTCTAAAGGCATGTGCTGAGAACCATAAAGGCAAGGTTGAGCTGTCCTTTACAGAGTACATCTCCTTCCATACTCGGCCGTTTCTGCTATACCAAAACCTGCTTATGTGTAGCAAGGTAAAGATAGTTGCCAGTTTGACTTATGGAGAAATGCCCGGTATCCCTCTACTGCATCAAAGCTACATCTGTAGCTCCGAGCCGAAACCACCTTCGACGTTCCACACAACATATACAGTATGACAGGATATCAAGAAGACGACCGCTCAAAGAGATAGGAGTCAGATTAGTGATAGCACTATGTACAACAGTTGAATAGGAAGATGTATACAATCCTCGGATCAATGGCAGGAAAAGAGAGTGCTCCTAAAGGCATGAGCTGAGAACCATAAAGGCAAGGTTGAGCTGTCCTTTACAGAGTACATCTCCTTCCATACACGGCTGTTTCTTTGATATATCAAAACCTGCTTATGTGTAGCAAGGTAAACATAGTTTCCAGTTTGACTAATCGGGAAAATGCCTGGTACCATCCCTCTAATGCATCGAAGACTCACTTTATCCACCATTCGCCATTCTTCCTTCTCATAATTTTCCATTACCCAAATAACCATCCAAGCCTCATATATCTGAATCACAGACAAACATCCATCCAATTCCAACAAATAAACACGACTCCTAACTCCACAACTAATTTCCTCAGGCAATTGTATTTTCCTCCAAAAATCAGTAGCCAAATCAAGAACAAGCATACACGAACAACTATCCGTCAACCAATGCAATCCACCATTAATAAACACAACTTGGTTCTTATTCATACGCGTAAATTGATCGTCCTGCAACGACACAAACTTCCTCCATTTGTTCGACTCCGAATCATAGACCATGCATATAAACGTCCTCTCGGGCCTATGACCAAATGACCTATGATAACCAGCTAAAACCACATTGTACTTTTGTGTTATCAAATCACAAGCCAAACCAACAAGAGTGGCTTCGCCATCGGGATGAAACCTAGTAATAGGTCTTTCCCTACTTCTAGGAAGCAATTTATATTCTCTAGTCAATGGATTACAAACATAATAAACATCCTTATCAGGTATACTAGACAAACATAATAAACCATTACAAGAACCTCTAACTTTGACCCGATCTTTAACAAAATCCAATGAAAATTCAGACACCCCTTTCAAATTATCAACACAAATCAAACTAGATCTTGATTCAGATGAAGGCTCACTGACCTGAACAAGTACCATAGGATTCTTAACTGAGAGTTCATTATATAGATTTGTAAAATATTTATCAGATATTAATTTGTACCAAAGTTTGCATACAATTTTTGTCTTAAAAAGTGATTTAACAGGTAATCTAGCAAGAATCTGAAGAATTACTTCATCTGGGAAAACCCCAAATGGTGAATTCATCTTAAAATTTGTTTTTGGGGTTAAAAAATATGAGAAAAAAATTATAGAAATGGAGGAAAGACTCACCCTTTTTCACATTTTTGAGGTTTCTTTTGCAATTTGATGAAGATGGGGGGATTGAATTAGTTTGTAAATGGAAGAAAATAAGGATGAATTTGTGAAGCTGAACTATCAAATTTTGATGTTGGAATAGAAAAAGAAGGTTATCAATTTCTGAGAAGATCAGTGAAAATGAAACGGCTAATTCTCGATTTTGTAACAGAATATGCCCTTTTATTACACTTTAATAATGACACATTATGATTTAAATATTTATTTATATAAAAAAATAATAAAATTTAATTAATAAGAAAATTTTTATATATAATATTACAACAATCATCTAAATACCAAAAAATATTGTTACATTAGCATAATACGTGAATTCAAAAGGAAAGAACATCGTCGTAACCTACATAAATGATCAATTTTAGTCATGTCAAGTAGATAATTACGTATTGTAGTTTAAAGGTATCTAATGTGATGTCATCTTACCGACCACTTCTTTATAAACGGTGTTTTATTTGTATATGTTTCCTTATAATACTTTGGTTATTCTGCCATAACCAGAACTCATGTTGTCGATATTGATATCTCTATTGAAAGTGCAACATATAGTTACTCGCATAAGAAAATATATTATGGTAAATATAGTCCAATATTTAGGATGTTTGCGCTTGTGCTTTATTTATTATAACTACAAAACATAAACATACTGAAAATTATTTTTACACAAATTTAGAAGGATATTCTTTAGTTTCGGAAGACGAAAGTTAAATTTAGGGATAAACACATACTTAGGAGCACATTGATCAGTATCATAAGTTTTGCATGTATGACGTTATTATCAAAACTTCTATACATCATATGTGTACTATTACATAAGCTATTTAGCAGATCTAAGTTTGCAGTAGCATGACTGACATATTTTTCTTCAAAATCAACCTATATGCAATGAAAGATCAATTTTAACTTAGCCTATATATATATATATATATATGGTCACAGTAACATAGTTAAGAAATAATGAACTTGACAACAAATATGTACATTAGAAGACCATTTGGTATTAAAGTATTTAAATATTCTTCTTGGTAATAATTGTTGGTATCATCTTCTGGTGAGTCAAAGTCAAAACTAAAAAGTATTTTATTTTTACCATAAAACTTAGCAATCAACATTTTATTTAGTGGATCAACAAATTCATTCTTACTATCTAAGATAGCTCTTTAATTTCAATCATGTAATTCTCCTAAATTGCGTTTAATCCAATAACGAAAATATTCTCCTTATTAAATGCATTATTATTACCATTGGGGTTGATAACCAAGTGTTCTACAAGAACCAAATCATCTTTTATTGGACGTTCTTCTTCGTTTCCGAGACGAAGCAAGAAGTCACTGAATGTTGAATCTGTTCTTACTTTTATATTTCTTGTCATTTGAGTATTTTTCATTTGAGGTCATAAGTATAATTAAGGCAAGCTAGCTTTTACGGTTTCTGATTTCGTCAATTTTTCGTACTTGACAGAAATCACCTCCCTAAAATCTTTTTTTAACTTGAAAAATAATTTTACTCATATGAAGATTTTAAAAAATAATCTAATTGGATTCTCTTGCTAAATAATTAATTAATTTTTTGATTATTTGGTTTAACATAAAATATAATTTATTTTCTATTGATTTACATTCTTAATAATAGTTCATCTCATATTTGAATATTTAACCGTAATTATAATTTTATCCACCATAAATTTATTTTTAAAGAGTAAAAAGATCAATTTGACATTCCACTTTTAGATCTTTATGTTTGCAAATCATTAGTAGTATTGGCTCTTACCAATCTTTTTTTTTCTCACACATTTATATTCTTAAAAATTTTCTTAGTTGTTCTTTAATAACTGGATATATTTTTCTACATTACACGAAAAATTAATAATAATAAAAATATTATTTGAGTAGAGAGCAGTTCAGATATAATATAATAATATATTATTGCAGGGATTTTTTTTCTCAATTTCAACGCTCTATGCAATCCTTTTAGCATTTTTTTTATTTTTTCTTGGTATTGAATATTATAGAGTGGTAATGTATTACCACCACTATGGAGGATTCTTATGAAATTTTATTTTTATTAAACTTTCCTACATATTTTTAATAAGAATCCAATAGATAAGATTGTATTAATTTTAAAATCTTAAATATTAAAAAAATTAACATAGAAGTTATTGTAGTTCTAAAAAATAAGTTATTACAACTATGTCGTTTCCGTGTGAGTTCTTCTGTTTAATATTTTAGGGTTATTTTGGTATATTCAATATTATATTTGTGATTTTATAATAATATAGGCTCTCTTGTTTTTCTAAATGGATTTAGACAATATAATACGTTTTCAAATTAAATTAGCAATAGAAATTTTTTAAGAAGTATATCATAAAAGTAATAGGATTACATGTCTAAAAAATATATCCATATCCCAAAAGTAATTATACTAATAGAAAATCTAACATGTTCCTAAATTTATTATGTTTACATGCTAACACGTAGTATTATATATCTATGCCCGAACATAATTACACTAATGGAATTTCTAAAGGTAATCATGTAGGATTCCTAACGTGTAGTATTATGTCCTAAAACTAATAGGATTACAAGGCTAATGTCTAGAATTCTGGTTATGTCCTTTTATTATGAGTTATTATACTTTAGATGATTGTTGTATTATTACAACAACAACAACAACAACAACAACAACAACGACCCAGTATAATGCCACAAGTGGGGTCTAGGGAGGGTAATATGTACGCAGACCTTACCCCTACCCCGAGGGGCAGAGAGACTGTTTCCAGGAGACCCTCGGCTCAAGAAAGCAACAAGAGACGATATATTAGTACCACCAATAGACTCATAATAAAATAACAGGAATATAAGAGATACGAAATACGGAATACGAAATACGAAATAGATGGATGGTATAGTAAAAACCAACAGATAAAGTTCTACATCAGTAAACGACCAATAGCATCCTCAGACTAACTCCTAACTGGCTAGTCTCACTTTATTGTGCTGTTGAAATATTCAGAACTTTTTCTTAACCTACAACCTTAATGCTCGACCTTCATAATTCTTTGTCAAGGGCCATGTCCTCAGTAATCCTAAGTCGCGTCATGTCCTGTCTGATCACCTCTCCCCAATACTTCTTAGGTCGCCCTCTACCTCTCCTCGTGCCCACCACAGCCAGTTGCTCACACCTCCTCACCAGTGCATCAGGCTCCTCCTCTGAATGTGCCCGAACCATCTGAGTCTTGCTTCCCGCATATAATAATAATTTGTATTATTATATATATAAATTTATCTTATTAATTAAATTTTATTGTTCATTCATATAAATAAATATTTAAATCATCATGTGTCATTATAAAAGTTGGAACCCCAAAATTTAAAATTAAATTATTGAAATAACAAAAATTATTGAAATAACCTTCTAAATAATTGCAATGTACCTTATTTAATAATTTAATAATATTAAAATAAAAGAAAGTGACTTTTGGACATTTACGAAACGTCCTTTTAAGGAGATTCTTGAACTTTTCATAAGAGTGTGCTGACATTGCGTAGTGTAAATTTGATTCTTTTATATATGAATTTTAGTAGTAACATAACCTAACGTATAGTATTATGCTTAATATTTATATTCTCTAGTCAATGGATTACAAACATAATAAACATCCTTATCAGGTATACTAGACAAACATAATAAACCATTACAAGAACCTCTAACTTTGACCCTATCTTTAACAAAATCCAATGAAAATTCAGACACCCTTTTAAATTATCAACACAAATCAAACTAGATCTTGATTCAGATGAAGGCTCACTGACCTGAACAAGTAACATAGGATTCTTAACTGAGAGTTCATTATATAGATTTGTAAAATATTTATCAGATATTAATTTTTACCAAAGTTTGCATACAATTTTTGTCTTAAAAAGTGATTTAACAGGTAATCTAGCAAGAATCTGAAGAATTACTTCATCTGGGAAAACCCCAAATGGTGAATTCATCTTAAAATTTGTTTTTGGGGTTAAAAAATATGAGAAAAAAATTATAGAAATGGAGGAAAGACTCACCCTTTTTCACATTTTTGAGGTTTCTTTTGCAATTTGATGAAGATGGGGGGATTGAATTAGTTTGTAAATGGAAGAAAATAAGGATGAATTTGTGAAGCTGAACTATCAAATTTTGATGTTGGAATAGAAAAAGAAGGTTATCAATTTCTGAGAAGATCAGTGAAAATGAAACGGCTAATTCTCGCTTTTGTAACAGAATATGCCCTTTTATTACACGTTAATGACACATTATGATTTAAATATTTATTTATATATATAAAAAAATTAATTAATAAGAAAATTTTTATATATAATATTACAACAATCATCTAAATACCAAAAAATATTGTTACATTAGCATAATACGTGAATTCAAAAGGAAAGAACATCGTCGTAACCTACATAAATGATCAATTTTAGTCATGTCAAGTAGATAATTACGTATTGTAGTTTAAAGGTATCTAATGTGATGGCATCTTACCGAACACTTCTTTATAAACGGTGTTTTTTTTGTATATGTTTCCTTATAATACTTTGGTTATTCTGCCATAACCAGAACTCATGTTGTCGATATTGATATCTCTATTGAAAGTGCAACATATAGTTATTCGCATAAGAAAATATATTATGGTAAATATAGTCCAATATTTAGGATGTTTGCGCTTGTGCGTTATTTATTATAACTACAAAACATAAACATACTGAAAATTATTTTTACACAAATTTAGAAGGATATTCTTTAGTTTCGGAAGACGAAAGTTAAATTTAGAGATAAACACATACTTAGGAGCACATTGATCAGTATCATAAGTTTTGCATGTATGACGTTATTATCAAAACTTCTATATATCGTATGTGTACTATTACATAAGCTATTTAGCAGATCTAAGTTTGCAGTAGCATGACTGACATATTTTTCTTCAAAATCAACCTATATGCAATGAAAGATCAATTTTAACTTAGCCTATATATATATATATATGAACTTGACAACAAATATGTACATTAGAAGACCATTTGGTATTAAAGTATTTAAATATTCTTCTTGGTAATAACTGTTGGTATCATCTTCTCGTGAGTCAAAGTCAAAACTAAAAAGTATTTTATTTTTACCATAAAACTTAGCAATCAACATTTTATTTAGTGGATCAACAAATTCATTCTTACTGTCATACCTCCTTTTTCCGCCTCGCGAGGGTACAAGGAGTTTTTCCAATTAAAGGACAATCGAAACGGGATTTGTTTATTTATTTCAGAGTCGCCACTTGGGAGATTTAGGGTGTCCCAAGTCACCAATTTTAATCCCGAATCGAGGAAAAGAATGACTCCATATTACAGTCTGCGTACCAGAAATCCGGATAAGGAATTATGTTAACCCGGGAGAAGGTGTTAGGCATTCCCGAGTTCCGTGGTTCTAGCACGGTCGCTCAACTGTTATATTCGGCTTGATTATCTGATTTTATACAAATATGAACTTATGTGCAAATTTTATCTTTTTACCGCTTTCATAATTGTTATTATTATTTTTACAAGAATGTGAACATTGTTTAAAACATGTCTTTGGATTACGTCACATGAAATGCACCCGCAATCCGGAACACATTTTTATTCAATGTTTTGGGATTTGGATTTGGGTCGCATGAAATACGCACCCGAGTTTAAGAAGATAACATTATTAAATACGCGCCTAAAGCGACTAGCGTATCATTATTTTGGGTAGGGCCGTGAAATTTGCTAAAACGGCTCCGCCCGAATTCTAAGCAATTAAATGTACATTTATTGAGGGCCCCGCAATCTATACATTTCATTAAGCGAGGCTCATCTCATTTATTTTAAATAGACAAATCTTAAAGCGACTACATTTTTCTATAAAAATTAGTCTCTAAAATAAAGAAAGAAAATCTTAATTAATTACTAGCTTTTTTATTATTTTAAGAAAACATGGCATGCTAATTGCTAGATTAATACAAATATTGATGAAAAAGGAATTTTACTCAAAATTTCGAAATTATAAATAAAATAAAAATTCGACAACTAATATTCAAAAGAATCAAATACAACTCAGCATTGTTTTAAAAAAAATTATTGAGATTAATTATTCACAACCATTTGAAACTAGATTTAACCATAATTACTAAAGCTTATTAGAAAGTTTATTAAACTTAAATGTTCTTCTAATCTTGCTTGAACTCAAATCATGCCTTAATGCCTAATTTACGAAATTTAATTTAAATTCATGCCTTAGCTAAATTTAGCTACTTATTCATGATTAACCTACTGTTGATAATCTTGAAACCTTCATAACTAGTGAATTAACCCGTTTTGCCAAACCGATTCATTAAAGACTAACTTATGTTATTTTCTTATTCCAATTATTATTCAGTAATACATGAAATAGCTTAAATACAATCAACAAAAGGAACAAAGAAAAACGAAATTAAAACTTCAAAATTTCATTCTTCATATGTATTCATGCTTCCACATTATTAGCTTGCAATAGCTAGTATTACAGTCGTGTACCTGGTATTGGAAACAAAAGAAGATGAAGATGAGAATCAGCAGCAGTAATAACAATACAACACAGCAACAACAGTCCAGCAACAGTAACAACCCAGGAACAGAGTTTGCAAACCGGTGGAGTAGTAATCCCAAAACAAAAGCTTCAAGCTTTGATGAAACAACAACAATTAATGCTGATTTCAAACAATGAAAGAAAACAGAAGATTTTTTTAGTTTTTTTTTTTATTTGAAAGTTTTAATATTTTTCAGAATTTTTCTTTCTCTTAAATATTCAGCTCTTTTTTTTTCTCTCTTATTCTCTCTGTCCGTTCTTTCCCTTATTCTCCTCTTTTTCTTGTGTGCCCTCTGTATTTTTTTTAAAAAAATCTGATCAAGTTCTTTTATTTATATCCCATCCCAAAACCTTTTAATCAATTAATAAATCAACCACTTTCTCCTACCAAACTCATTATCTTCTCACTTATCCCCCACTACAATAAACAAATATATCAACCCCAACCCATCACATCTTGTACCCCATGCTTATCATAAACAATTACCATATTCTCCTCCACTACATTATGTCTTGTCCCCCATTATATTAAACAATTATATCACATACACCCCATTACCTTTTGTCCCCCATGCTTAACATAAAGAATTACAAAATGTACAATTCCTAAACTACCCCTCCGACCTTATTGCAATTACCATTTTACCCCTGAATGTACTGCAATTTACCAAACTACCCCCATCAGCTATAACCAATCAATCAATCAAACTCAAATAAAATATAGCCAATATGACCAATTTCTACACAAATTCGAGCAACAAATTCAAACTAAATGATGAACAACAAAGAACAACTAAAATTTTGATTGAACAATATTTTTAGCAACAAAGAAACCTACTTTCAGATTCAACAAAAACAACAACAAACAAGTATATTCAGATTTCTAAATTCAATAATCATTTGAACTTAAAATCAAATCTAACAACAATACAACCAACAATTCCTATATTAAACTTAAACAAGATTATGAGACAAACTCAAGAAATAATCATAAATGATAAACAATAAACAAGAAAATCAAACTTATACTAATTTCGGATTCAAGAACAATCAAACAAAGTATGGACATAAATGAAAAAATTCAACAACAATAACAAGCAAGTTTTATTCAAATTCGAATTAAACTTGTATTAAGCTTAAACAAAACAAATAAACTTATTCAAATCACTAAACTTCAAATAATCAATTTAACTTCAACTTAAATCAAACAAACATCATAACAAAAATGAACGATTCACACTAAAATAAACACTCGAGATTAGATTACTTGATGAAGAACTAACAAACTTCAAACATAATAAACACGAATCTGTCACCTTCATGAATTTATCAACAAATCCAAACAAATCGGGGGTGCAACAAGGCTGTCATTTCTATGTAAAGCATTTACAAATTAACAACAGGCATTAAGAATGGAGAAACGGAACCTTTCGTTGAACGACCAACTCGAGTTGACGTACAAAAGACTCGACGGACCAAAGCTTGAACAAATGACGACACTGGTCGTTCATGGCTGTGTCGACGTAGTGGATACAGTAGAAGCTCGATGTTGAGGTAACGTAATGGCAGTCATGGCTGCCTGTGTCGATGAGGCAGAAGCTGGACGAGGCAGCCATGTCCATGCTGAGTCGACGAGGCAGAAGCTGGAGCAGCTGGACGACGCAGCAGGGGCGATGGCATCCGTTTGGTCGCCGATGGTTCTCGCGACTGTGGTCGGAGCTCGCGACTATGGTCGCGCTGGCTGGGGTTCGACGACGACGATGATGGAGGCTGGGAGTTGCTGGGTGCGTCGCGAAGAAAATGAAGCTGAAGGGGGTCGTTCATGGCTGCCTAGATGGGGACGATGATGGGATGAAGTAGATGTCGGGGGAAGCTGTGCGTGTGTGAGTGTGTTGCAGCTATGGCTATGTGGTGAAGGGGTGGTCGTGGTGGTTGTCGAGCAGCAGCAGCGTTTGGGTGGCTGCAACTGCTGGTCGGAGCAGAAGAAGAAGAAGCAATGTAGCGGGGGGGGGGGGAAGCCATAGGAGCCGGGGTTTGGAAGGTTTGGAGAAGAAGAAGGTAAGAGAGGGGGGGGGCGGATGGGTAGTGTTTTAGGTTTTGATTTTTTTAGGGTTTTTTAGTTTTTTTTTTTTTTTGAAAATGTAAGATAGGGGGGTGTTGGGGTCTTTGGGTTATGGACCGGGTCGACCCGGTTTGAAATAGACCGGGTCGTGGGGAGGGTTGGACAATTTTTTGGGCTTGTGGTTTGAAATTGAAGAAGAGGCACAATTCCGATTTTCTTTATATTTTTGCTCTCTTTTCTTCTTTTATTTTTCTAAAAATAATTATAAAAATACTTAAATTATTATTAAAAACTAAATTAAGTTATAAAAGCGCAAATTAACTCCCAATAACAATTAACGCACAATTAAGTAATAATTAAGCATAAAATTGTATATTTGGACATTAAATGCTAAAAATGCAAAAGATGCCTATTTTTGTAATTTTTTAATTTTTGTAAAACAACCTTAATTACTAACAATTGTAGAATTAAATCCTACATGCAAAATGCGATATATTTTTGTATTTTTATTAATTTAACAAATAAACATGCGCAGACAAATACAATAATTATTCAAAAAAAAAATCACAAAATTGCACACCAAGGAAAATCATTTTATTTTTGAATTTTTTGGGAGTAATTCTTTCATAGGGCAAAAATCACGTGCTTACAGCTGCCCTCTTTGCCCGAAGACACGAAGGGTTTTCGTGTAAAGATAAAGTGAGCGATTTTTGCCCATCCGAGTACTCCGTGTGAAGCATTTTTTTTAAAAAAAAATTTGACCGAACCTTTGCTTCAGAGGTTTCCTACATATCCTGGGCTAAACAGGAGTCAGGTCAATGTAGTTCGGGAAGTTTTGGTAGCTGGGACTACCATGGGACTGCGAGGTTACTGTTGTTGCATGTTATTACCACTGCTTACCGATCTCCTTGTTACACCGTGCTAAAAAGAAAACAAGAAGCTAGGCTAGACTGCAACTTGTTCTTGTTGCCTTGCTTTCTTGTCGGCTTGTGTTTCCTCCGGTGCTTTTCTTTCGTGAATTTGGGGATGACACTGACCCTTTGCTTTTCTGAATGCCAATTTTTCATCATTTTGTTCGGTCCGCTGGGGACATGGCTTCCTTCATTAAGCTTTTCGGCAGTTCCTCTGAAGATACGGCTTTCTTCATCAGATTTGTTATGCTGGGCATAATTTAATGTTCACAGACCGCTTCTTTCAAGACGCGTCTTTTCTTCCTTTTGACTCATGCGCTTGAATTTGTGCTGAGACCTCTTGTTGCCACCTTCTGCTTTCCGGTGCTGGGATTTTTATTGTTTCCTGCTGGGGATTCCTGTTGTAACCTTCTGCCTTCCGGTGGGGTTACTGATTTCAAAAGTTGCAGTATAAGACTGAAAATTATTCCTCTCGTTATACAGGTGGGCACCTGACTTCAACAAACAACTTTGAAAAATAAAATGCCTTTCCTCTCTTCAGGCGGGCTCCTGATTTCAAAAACAACTTTAAAATAAAAATGTCATTCCTTTCTTTAGGCTGGCGAAATTTCAACAACTTTTAAAAATAAAACGTCATTCCTCTCTTCAGGCGGGCTCCTGACTTCAAACAAACAACTTTTAAAATAAACGTCATTCCTTTCTTCAGGCGGGCTCCTGACTTCAAACAAACAACTTTTAAAATAAACGTCATTCCTCTCTTCAGGCGGGCTCCTGACTTCAACAACTTTGAAAAATAAAATGTCATTCCTCTCTTCAGGCGGGCTCCTGACTTCAAACAAACAACTTTTAAAATAAACGTCATTCCTCTCTTCAGGCGGGCTCCTGACTTCAACAACTTTGAAAAATAAAAATGCCATTCCTTTCTTTAGGCTGGCGAAATTTCAACAACTTTTAAAAATAAAACGTCATTCCTCTCTTCAGGCGGGCTCCTGACTTCAACAACAACTTTAAAAATAAACGCCTTTCCTCTCTTCAGGCGGGCTCCTGATTTCAAAAACAACTTTAAAATAAAAATGCCATTCCTTTCTTTAGGCTGGCGAAATTTCAACAACTTTTAAAAATAAAACGCCATTCCTCTCTTCAGGCGGGCTCCTGACTTCAACAACAACTTTAAAAATAAACGTCATTCCTCTCTTCAGGCGGGCTCCTGACTTCAACAACAACTTTAAAAATAAACGTCATTCCTCTCTTCAGGCGGGCTCCTGACTTCAAACTTAGGAGGAAATGCCTCTCCTATGGGTAAAACTAAACTTAGGAGGAAATGTCTCTCCTATGGGTAAAATTAAACTTAGGAGGAAATGCATCTCCTATGGGTAAAACTAAACTTTAGGAGGAAATGCATCTCCTATGGGTAAAAATAAACTTAGGAGGAAATGCATCTCCTATGGGTAAAACAAACTTAGGAGAAAATGCATCTCCTATGGGTAAAAAAATAAACTTAGGAGGAAATGCCTCTCCTATGGGTAAAACTAAACTTAGGAGGAAATGCCTCTCCTATGGGTAAAACTAAACTTAGGAGGAAATGCATCTCCTATGGGTAAAGAAACAAACTTAGGAGGAAATGCATCTCCTATGGGTAAAACAAACTTTAGGAGAAAATGCATCTCCTATGGGTAAAAACAGACTTAGGAGGAAATGCATCTCCTATGGGTAAAACAAACTTTAGGAGGAAATGCATCTCCTATGGGTAAAAACAGACTTAGGAGGAAATGCATCTCCTATGGGTGAAACTTTAAACTTAGGAAGTGCGTCTCCTATGCGTGAACCATTTCCTTCTTCCTGAATTATTTACTTACATGTGTTGTCTTCCCTCGAAACTGCTGGGGATGAATTTTCCTTTTCTTCCTTACCCACTCTGGGTTGTCCGACCCTCTTGAAACTTGGTCGAAACATTGTCGAGGATGCTTCTACATCTCGATGATCAGCTGGGGATAACACTGCGAACTGCTGAGTAACCCTGCTGGGGATAACACTGCTGAGGATAACTCTGCTGAGTAAATATGTTATCTTACTCCTTCCAAAATTACCTCCTTTTAAGTAGGATGCTTCATTCCTCTGCAAACTACTTCCCCTTTTTTTCTTTTTCTTTTTTTTTCTTTTTGCATTTTTGTTTGCATAGCTTCTTCCTTCGAAAACTACTTCCCTTAAGACTCGTTTTGCCTTTTCCCGAAAGGAACCGCTGAGGATACCGATTTTCACCAAACTTGTATTGGACTCCTCGAAACTGCTGGGGATAACACTGTTGGGGAATTATTTACTTACATGTTGGGGGATAAAATGTTATCAGCCGGGGATAACGCTGTCGAGGATAACACTGCTGGGGGATTCTGATTCCTTCAGAACTAGTGCTTCACTCTTCGGAAGGCTGTTGGGAATGATATTGGCCTTCTGCTTTTCCTAAGCTCAAGTTTCATCCCTTTGTTCTGTCTGCTGGGGAACAACTTCCTCCATTGAAACTTATTATGTTGGGGGCAACACTGATTCAAAGACCACTTCCCTTGAGACTGGTGTTATTTTTTATTCTTCCCCAAATGGGTACCTGACTTCCAGAAAATTTTCTAAATGGAAGAAAAATTTTCTGCCCCAGTTTGATAATCTTTCTTGTGGCATGCATTTCTGTCATCAATGCCATTTCCTTTACCTGTTTCAAATCAAACAAAATTTGTTAGTTTAAAACGCGGTGGTTGGTTGTGATACTCCTACTGGGATGGATTTTCCCTTTCTCCTTCCCTGCTCTGCGTTCCAAACTTGTTGGGGATGATATTATTTGCTGGGGATAATCCCTTCTTGCTGGGGATATCCCTCTTCTTTTGTGGCATAGTTCGGAAACTGGCATTTCTCCGACCTTTTAGTCTCGCATGAATTTCCCAAATCATGCTCATTGCTCTCCTTGATTTGTCCACGGGCCTTGGCCTTGAGGTTTATAACCTTTGATTTCGGCAAGGGTATCCCTCTTGACACTCGTCAATCCTTTTGTCAATTCCCTTTTGCTGGGGATATCTTTTTTGACACTGGCCTCGCGCTTGTTCCTTGCTGACTATACCATTTGGATGTACTAGTCAGATCTCATCTTGTATGATTGGAAAGCTGATGGCCTATTTTGAAGTCATTTCTTACTTGTTCTGACCAAACATACTCTACTGGGGAATTTTCTATGAAAGGAGAAAGATAAAAAGGAACAGAATAAAAGACAAAGAAAAAAGATGACTCTTTAACAAAAGAAACTATAAATAAAAACCTATCAGACGCAGATACCAACTCTAATGGTCATGACATGCACATGTGGCCTATCCTCCGCCGTCAATTGTCTTTCAAGACCTTCAATTGGCAATTTCCCATCTGATTCTCAATCTTATTCGACTTGTAGTGCCCGAAGGGTTTTCACTATCAAGCCTCTCTCATTTTGTTTTTTTCTCTCAGCTTTTATCGCCTTATGGTGTCCGTGAAGATTTTCACCGATAAGACTCTCTCATTTATATCACTTTCCAGCTGGAGATTTGGAGTGTTGCCGGTATGACTCTTTCTGCTGGGGATTAGAGTCCTTTCTGCTGTGGAACAGAGTGTTATGTTCACCGGTAAGACTCTCATTTGTATGACTTGGCATATTTTGAAGACTGATCAGAAGGTCTTTCTTTGGACCGTAATGTGGGTTTTGGATAGGCTAGAAAGGAAGGGTATTAAAGGCTAAAAAAAACAAAATAAATTTGGGGTTCAAAATTACAACCTTCGAAATCATATTTGTTTACAACAAGCGCAACCCTTGCCCCAGTTTCTTGCTTGGGGATTATTTATTTATTATTTTATTTTTATTACACCATGCACACTATGCACACTATGCACCCTATGACCGAGTCATGAAGCGCCTACGTATCCTCTTTGAGGAATCAGGTCAAACGTAGTTCCCAATTCCTCTTTTTCATTTGACTTTCCTTTTTTCTTTTTGTTATCATTTTTTTTCTCTTTTTCTTTTCTCTTTTTTTTTTCCGTTTTGTTGTTTTCTTTTCTTTCTCTCTTTTTTTCTTTTTATCTTCCATGTTCTGTGTTTCTAACCTGCTGTTACCGATTCCGAATGAGGGGTATGAAAGAAAAATAAATAAGGCTCGAAAGGGGTAACGAAGGATAAAGTGTTTAGGTAGCAGAACAAAATGCCTTCGTCATTCCAGTCTTCAAAACATGCCAAGTGCAAACAACATAATTTAAACAAAGATTTGTAGCCTCTTCTGACGGTGCTGGACTTGACAATTATTCACATTTGCCTTTCCATTTGTCATTTCTAAAGCACCGTTGGGCAATACTCTTACTTGATTTTATGGTTTTTCTTTATGTTTTATTTGCCCTAGTTCCGTATGACTCGGGCTCCAAATAATCTCAAACCGTTCTTATTTCCTTTAAATGTTGTGATCACCTTCCCAGGATTTTATGATTAACTTTTAAGATTAGGCCCAAACTGTGTGCGTATGTCATGTCACTAGAATCGGCGCTGAACAAAAATGATAAAAGGACTAAACAAAAAGATGAATGGAAATAATAAAAGACAGGATTTTGTATTAGACTACCGGTGAAATGGTTTGAATAATAAAAACAAACAAAACAAACTAGAATAAAATCCTAAAACACACTGGACAAAACATAAACAAACCGCTATGACAAAAATGGACAGATAGGAAGGTTTGACACAAGACAACATCCGTATTACAATCCTAAGAATAATCCGGACAATAGAAATGACAACAAAATAGCCACCAAAAGATTCTCTCTTGCTAACCAAGGAACGGAGTGTCCTCCCATTTTATCAAAACTGGCATCTTAGCCACTGAGCTTTGCATCAATACTGCCAAGACCATTACCAGCTTCAACATCATCAACCTCCGTCAACAAGTTCTCGATAGGGTTCGAATGCTCCATGTCACTGTTATTGATCACAATCCGCCCTTTTTGGATCATTTTCTCTATTTCCCTTTTCAAATTACGACAGCTCTCAATGTTGTGCCCTATGACATTGGAGTGGTATGCGCATCGTGCTGCCGGATCAAAGTTTCTTGCACGTGGATCTGGAGTATATGCGGGGAGCGGCTCAATCAAGCCAGCATGTCTTAGCCTTTCAAACAGACTTGCATAAGATACTCCGATAGGGGTGAGAGCCTTTCCTCGTTTCAGCAACCTCTCGTTCCTAAATGCTTGATTGGGCCGGAAACCTGATCCAGGGGGCTTCCGGTAGGCTTGTGAGGGTGGATAGGCCTTCTGTGGAGCTGGGTATTTGGACAGTGAAGCCCGTCCTTGGGAATCTCGTGGAGAAAAGTAGCGTTGGGGAGGGGAGTAGTGTTGACGAGTGATAGAGCTACTCGGGTAGCTGGGAAAGCTGCCATAAGTGGGTTGGGATGGAGAGTATGGGGGATTTTCCGTTATGGTGTTGGGTGCTTGGGTAATGACAGAGTTCAAGAGGCTTGGCGGTGGAGGGGCGGTGTTTTCCTAGTTATCCATGCCTGATACATGTCTGCCACATGCTGTCTCAGCATTTTCACTTCTTCTACCAAGCCGTTGTTCCGTTCGACCAATTGTTGTCGGTCATCAGTACCGACCCACTCGGTTCTGTGGTTCTGAGTCATTGTCCTTTGACTTTGCTTTGCAGGGAGGAGTTACCACAACCAACCACTTTTCTATATATGAACAACAACAAAGTGAAGCCATCATGTTAGTGTTAGGACATTTGACAGACAAGCATATATCAGAGATACAATGCACCTAAGCAGTTAGACAATTCTTGTAATTGTGCCCCTCTGAAAATCTCCTCCACTTTCCTTTATTTTTTTTTATTTTTATTTTTCCAGTGGTGGTCGAATCTTATGGAGATTGCCTACGTATCATGACCCCGCATGAATCAGACCTTGCGTAGTTCGGACAAAATGAAAGGTAACAACAATGAGACATTTTTTTTCTTTATCAATTTTCATAATAAAACAAATTGGGTTTCAAAGGTTGAAAGATGACCAACAAACTCAAAAATCAAACAACCCACATATTCTAGTCAAAAGATTTATAACCTCAAAACAAAAAGGCCAGCTTCCTTTCCCCGTTTGACAAATGCAACCAAACGGCTATTTTTGCAAATGTGGCCTCTTCCAAATCTCACATGAATTTTGAGGCCGGGGAGGATTATTTTATGACACTTTACAAACTTGTCCGTTCTTTTATAAAAATAGCCTTTCGACAACTGAAAGATACTCTAAGGCTATTTCAGCAAGAACGGTTTAAGACGCAGCCGAAGCTGGCTCGGCTTATTTTTGACTAAAAATCCAAACGGTATTCACCTGACCGCTGACTCTTTGTTGTTGTTTTTTTTCAAATTACAATAACACCTGGTGTTGCAAACACTGCCCTTCAGCGCCTCGGGGACGAAGATTTTTAAGGCTGTGTGGGTCAACTGGACCAAAAATCCTAAACATGACCCAAAAGGTGGCTGTTTATGCAAATTCAACCTTCCGGCGTCCCTTTCGGGAACATTCGGCTATTTTTGACAAAACAACATCACCCGACTTATTTATGACTCTTTTTATCGTTTTTCAAATTAGAAAACTCAATATTGCAAACACGACCTTTCAACGCCTCGAGGACGAAGATTTTTAAGGCTGTGTGTGTCAATTGGACCAAATCTTAAACATGACCCAAAAAGTGGCTGTTTATGCAAAGTCAGTCCTTCGGCGTCCCTTTCGGGAACATTCGGCTATTTTTGACAAAACAGCATCACCCGACTTATTCATGACAAAATTAAAATTTTGACATATTTTTATTTATTTATTTATTTATTTTTGGCTATTTTAGCAAAAAAGGGGGTTGGACCCGATGAGGGTTGCCTACGTATCTCACATCCGGTGAGAATCAAACCCGCGTAGTTCGGGCGATCATGAATAAAGTAAATAAACTTTTTTTTTTATTATTATTATTTATTTTTTGAAGGAAAGACTTATAAAGAAGAAAGAAAATATTTTTTTGGAATTTTACTTTCGATTAAAGAAATGCTTCTAAAAAATATTTTGAATTTTGACTTTTCTTTTCAATTTTGAAATAAGAATGAAAATATTTTCGGATTTTTTGGAAGAAATTAAAAGAAAATATTTTTTTTTTATTTTTTTTTATTTTTTTATTTTTATAAAAACAATTAAAAAGACTTTCTAAAGACATCAATAATGTAAAAATATTTTTGGATTTTTTCTTGAATATTGGGGGTCTAAAAAATATTTTTCTAGAAAGGAAATAAAGAAAAATACTTTTTGGATATATATATATTGCAACAAATAATAAAACCACGTTCAACGCAAGACTCTTCTTATTTTCATTTTTGGCATTTTCATAAACAAATAAATAAATACAAAAAAACCATTTTAAAAACAAGACTCTTTTTTCATTTTCGTTTTTCATGGCAAGACAAACAATTTTTCTTTTTCTTCTTTTTCTTTATTTTGAAAACAAGACAAAGCGAATGATTTTTTTTTTCTGTTTCAACAAAATGACCATCCTATTCTTCAACCTAAAAATAAGAGACTTTTTTTTTCCATTTTTTCTTTTGCTTTTTGAGTGAAACAAACTATATAAAAAAAGTATTTTTCATTTTTTTTTTCATTTTTTCAAAATTTCGGCAGAATTTAGCCAATATTTGGACATTGTTTTTTTTTTCAAAACAGAAGAATAACTCTATACACTGTTATTTCCCTTTCTTTCTCTTTTTTTTTTAATTTTTCCCAATATTCAAAAACCGGACATCATGCAAGTCCAAAGCAAATAAATGCACAAGCAGTGAGTAGGATGCATCAGGATGGTCTTTTCTGTTTCGGGTTGCTATTCCTAGACAGACTCAACCCCTGTGTTGAGTCCCCTAAGTCAGAAATGCACATGATGCAGATAAGCGTTCCTACTAGGGATCCGGCATGTGGCTTTGTTATACTAGGTTCAGAACCTGGGTGTTTGTTCTAGACCTGGCTTACCCGAGCGGACACCTCGAGCCAGGGGGGGCAGCGTACTGGGAATACAGAAGCTTCACCAGCTTAGCAACTTGTCCGAACCTCGTTCTAAATTAGGATTTGACACTATACAGAAAAGAAGTCGTACGAAGTACACCCTTCTTCATGATTCAGAAGACTCAGAGAGAAGATGGGCTTCGGCACAGTTTATATACAGTTCACGTAATATCAAAGCGGTAAAAGGCAACCAATTAGCATATTGAGCTAAAAACATGTAATAAAATCAGATAAAACCAAATATAATAATTTATATAAGCTCGAATTTCTAACCCTGAACCAGTGGTTCTGGGTCTATCCCCAGCAGAGTCGCCAGAGTTGTCACACCTCCTTTTTCTGCCCCGCGAGGGTACAAAGAGTTTTTCCAATTAAAGGACAATCGAAACGGGATTTGTTTATTTATTTCAGAGTCGCCACTTGGGAGATTTAGGGTGTCCCAAGTCACCAATTTTAATCCCGAATCGAGGAAAAGAATGACTCCATATTACAGTCTGCGTACCAGAAATTCGGATAAGGAATTCTGTTAACCCGGGAGAAGGTGTTAGGCATTCCCGAGTTCCGTGGTTCTAGCACGGTCGCTCAACTGTTATATTCGGCTTGATTATCTGATTTTATACAAATATGAACTTATGTGCAAATTTTATCTTTTTACCGCTTTCATAATTGTTATTATTATTTTTACAAGAATGTGAACATTGTTTAAAACATGTCTTTGGATTACGTCACATGAAATGCACCCGCAATCCGGAACACATTTTTATTCAATGTTTTGGGATTTGGATTTGGGTCGCATGAAATACGCACTCGAGTTTAAGAAGATAACATTATTAAATACGCGCCTAAAGCGACTAGCGTATCATTATTTTGGGTAGGGCCATGAAATTTGCTAAAACGGCTCCGCCCGAATTCTAAGCAATTAAATGTACATTTATTGAGGGCCCCGCAATCTATACATTTTATTAAGCGAGGCTCATCTCATTTATTTTAAATAGACAAATCTTAAAGCGACTACATTTTTCTATAAAAATTAGTCTCTAAAATAAAGAAAGAAAATCCTAATTAATTACTAGCTTTTTTATTATTTTAAGAAAACATGGCATGCTAATTGCTAGATTAATACAAATATTGATGAAAAAGGAATTTTACTCAAAATTTCGAAATTATAAATAAAATAAAAATTCGACAACTAATATCCAAAAGAATCAAATACAACTCAGAATTTTTTAAAAAAAATTATTGAGATTAATTATTCACAACCATTTGAAACTAGATTTAACCATAATTACTAAAGCTTATTAGAAAGTTTATTAGACTTAAATGTTCTTCTAATCTTGCTTGAACTCAAATCATGCCTTAATGCCTAATTTACGAAATTTAATTTAAATTCATGCCTTAGCTAAATTTAACTATTTATTCATGATTAACCTACTGTTGATAATCTTGAAACCTTCATAACTAGTGAATTAACCCGTTTTGCCAAACCGATTCATTAAAGACTAACTTATGTTATTTTCTTATTCCAATTATTATTCAGTAATACATGAAATAGCTTAAATACAATCAACAAAAGGAACAAAGAAAAACGAAATTAAAACTTCAAAATTTCATTCTTCATATGTATTCATGCTTCCACATTATTAGCTTGCAATAGCTAGTATTACAGTCGTGTACCTGGTATTGGAAACAAAAGAAGATGAAGACGAGAATCAGCAGCAGTAATAACAATACAACACAGCAACAACAGTCCAGCAACAACAACCCAGGAACAGAGTTTGCAAACCGGTGGGGTAGTAATCCCAAAACAAAAGCTTCAAGCTTTGATGAAACAACAACAATTAATGCTGATTTCAAACAATGAAAGAAAACAGAAGATTTTTTTTAGTTTTTTTTATTTGAAAGTTTTAATATTTTTCGGAATTTTTCTTTCTCTCTTCAATATTCAGCTCTTTTTTTCTCTCTTATTCTCTCTGTCCGTTCTTTCCCTTATTCTCCTCTTTTTCTTGTGTGCCCTCTGTATTTTTTTTTAAAAAAATCTGATCAAGTTCTTTTATTTATATCCCATCCCAAAACCCTTTAATCAATTAATAAATCAACCACTTTCTCCTACCAAACTCATTATCTTCTCACTCATCCCCCACTACAATAAACAAATATATCAACTCCAACCCATCACATCTTGTACCCCATGCTTATCATAAACAATTACCATATTACCCTCCACTACATTATGTCTTGTCCCCCATTATATTAAACAATTATATCACCTACACCCCATTACCTTTTGTCCCCCATGCTTAACATAAAGAATTACAAAATGTACAATTCCTAAACTACCCCTCCGACCTTATTGCAATTACCATTTTACCCCTGAATGTACTGCAATTCACCAAACTACCCCCATCAGCTATAACCAATCAATCAATCAAACTCAAACAAAATATAGCAAATATGACCAATTTCTACACAAATTCGAACAACAAATTCAAACTAAATGATGAACAACAAAGAACAACTAAAATTTTGATTGAACAATATTTTTAGCAACAAACAAACCTACTTTCAGATTCAACAAAAACAACAACAAACAAGTATATTTAGATTTCTAAATTCAATAATAATTTGAACTTAAAATCAAATCTAACAACATTACAACCAACAATTCCTATATTAAACTTAAACAAGATTATGAGACAAACTCAAGAAATAATCATAAATGATAAACAATAAACAAAAAAATCAAACTTATACTAATTTCGGATTCAAGAACAATCAAACAAAGTATGGACATAAATGAAAAAATTCAACAACAATAACAAGCAAGTTTTATTCAAATTCGAATTAAACTTGTATTAAGCTTAAACAAAACAAATAAACTTATCCAAATCACTAAACTTCAAATAATCAATTTAACTTCAACTTAAATCAAACAAACATCATAACAAAAATGAACGATTCACACTAAAATAAACACTCGAGATTAAATTACTTGATGAAGAACTAACAAACTTCAAACATAATAAACACGAATCTGTCACCTTCATGAATTTATCAACAAATCCAAACAAATCGGGGGTGCAACAAGGCTGTCATTTCTATGTAAAGCATTTACAAATTAACAACAGGCATTAAGAATGGAGAAACGGAACCTTTCGTTGAACGACCAACTCGAGTTGACGTACAAAAGACTCGACGGACCAAAGCTTGAACAAATGACGACACTGGTCATTCATGGCTGTGTCGACGTAGTGGATACAGTAGAAGCTCGATGTTGAGGCGACGTAATGGCAGCATGGATGCCTGTGTCGATGAGGCAGAAGCTGGACGAGGCAGCCATGTCCATGCTGAGTCGATGAGGCAGAAGCTGGAGCAGCTGGACGACGCAGCAGGGGCGATGGCATCCGTTTGGTCGCCGCTGGTTCTCGCGACTGTGACCGGAGCTCGCGACTATGGTCGCGCTTGCTGGGGTTCGACGACGACAATGATGGAGGCTGGGAGCTGCTGGGTGCATCGCGAAGAAAATGAAGCTGGAGGGGGTCGTTCATGGCTGCCTAGATGGGGACGATGATGGGATGAAGTAGATGTCGGGGGAAGCTGTGCGCGTGTGAGTGTGTTGCAGCTATGGCTATGTGGTGAAGGGGTGGTCGTGGTGGTTGTCGAGCAACAGCAGCGTTTGGGTGGCTGCAGCTGCTGGTCGGAGCAGAAGAAGAAGCAGCAATGTAGCGGGGGGAAGCCATGGGAGCCGGGGTTTGGAAGGAATTTTGGAGAAGAAGAAGAGGGAGGGGGGCGGGTGGCTTGTGTTTTAGGTTTTGGTTTTTTTAGGGCTTTTTAGTTTTTTTTTTTTTTTGAAAATGTAAGATAGGGGGGGTGTTGGGGTTTTTGGGTTATGGGCCGGGTCAACCCGGTTTGAAATGGACCGGGTCGTGGGGAGGGTTGGACAATTTTTTGGGTTTGTGGTTTGAAATTGAAGAAGAGGCCCAATTCCGATTTTCTTTATATTTTCGCTCTCTTTTCTTCTTTTATTTTTCTAAAACTAATTATAAAAATACTTAAATTATTATTAAGAACTAAATTAAGTTATAAAAGCGCAAATTAACTCCCAATAATAATTAACGCACAATTAAGTAATAATTAAGCATAAAATTATATATTTGGACATTAAATGCTAAAAATGCAAAAGATGCCTATTTTTGTAATTTTTTAATTTTTGTAAAACAACCTTAATTACTAACAATTGTAGAATTAAATCCTACATGTAAAATGCGATATATTTTTGTATTTTTATTAATTTAACAAATAAACATGCGCAGACAAATACAATAATTATTCAAAAAAGAAAAAAATCACAAAATTGCACACCAAGGAAAATCATTTTATTTTTGAATTTTTTGGGAGTAATTCTTTCATAGGGCAAAAATCACGTGCTTACACTTACTATCTAAGATAGCTCTTTAATTTCAATCATATAATTCTCCTAAATTGTGTTTAATCCAATAACGAAAATATTCTCCTTATTAAATGCATTATTATTACCATTGGGGTTGATAACCAAGTGTTCTACAAGAACCAAATCATCTTTTATTGGACGTTCTTCTTCGTTTCCGACACGAAGCAAGAAGTCACTGAATGTTGAATCTGTTCTTACTTTTATATTTCTTGTCATTTGAGTATTTTTCATTTGAGGTCATAAGTATAATTAAGGCAAGCTAGCTTTTACGGTTTCTGATTTCGTCAATTTTTCGTACTTGACAGAAATCACCTCCTTAAAATCTTTTTTTAACTTGAAAAATAATTTTACTCATATGAAGATTTTAAAAAATAATCTAATAGGATTCTCTTGCTAAAAATTAATTAATTTTTTTGATTATTTGGTTTAACATAAACTATAATTATTTTCTATTGATTTACATTCTTAATAATAGTTCATCTCATATTTGAATATTTAACCGTAATTATAATTTTATCCACCATAAATTTATTTTTAAAGAGTAAAAAGATCAATTTGACATTCCACTTTTAGATCTTTATGTTTGCAAATCATTAGTAGTATTGGCTCTTACCAATCTTTTTTTTTCTCATACATTTATATTCTTAAAAATTTTCTTAGTTGTTCTTTAATAACTGGATATATTTTTCTACATTACACGAAAAATTAATAATAATAAAAATATTATTTGAGTAGAGAGCAGTTCAGATATAATATAATAATATATTATTGCAGGGATTTTTTTCTCAATTTCAACGCTCTATGCAATCCTTTTAGCATTTTTTTTTTTTTGGTATTGAATATTATAGAGTGGTAATGTATTACCACCACTATGGAGGATTCTTATGAAATTTTATTTTTATTAAACTTTCCTGCATATTTTTAATAAGAATCCAATAGATAAGATTGTATTAATTTTAAAATCTTAAATATTAAAAAAATTAACATAGAAGTTATTGTAGTTCTAAAAAATAAGTTATTACAACTATGTCATTTCCGTGTGAGTTCTTCTGTTTAATATTTTAGGGTTATTTTGGTCTATTCAATATTATATTTGTGATTTTATAATAATATAGGCTCTCTTGTTTTTCTAAATGGATTTAGACAATATAATACGTTTTCAAATTAAATTAGCAATAGAAATTTTTTAAGAAGTATATCATAAAAGTAATAGGATTACATGTCTAAAAATATATCCATATCCCGAAAGTAATTATACTAATAGAAAATCTAACATGTTCCTAAATTTATTATATTTACATGCTAACATGTAGTATTATATATCTATGCCCGAACATAATTACACTAATGGAATTTCTAAAGGTAATCATGTAGGATTCCTAACGTGTAGTATTATGTCCTAAAACTAATAGGATTACAAGGCTAATGTCTAGAATTCTGGTTATGTCCTTTTATTATGAGTTATTATACTTTAGATGATTGTTGTATTATTACAACAACAACAACAACAACGACCCAGTATAATCCAACAAGTGGGGTCTGGGGAGGGTAATATGTACGCAGACCTTACCCCTACCCCGAGGGGCAGAGAGGCTGTTTCCAGGAGACCCTCGACTCAAGAAAGCAACAAGAGACGATATATTAGTACCACCAATAAACTCATAATAAAATAACAGGAATATAAGAGATACGAAATACGGAATACGAAATACGAAATAGATGGATGGTATAGTAAAAACCAACAGATAAAGTTCTACATCAGTAAACGACCAATAGCATCCTCAGACTAACTCCTAACTGGCTAGGCTCACTTTATTGTGCTGTTGAAATATTCAGAACTTTTTCTTAACCTACAACCTTAATGCTCGACCTTCATAATTCTTTGTCAAGGGCCATGTCCTCAGTAATCCTAAGTCGCGCCATGTCCTGTCTGATCACCTCTCCCCAATACTTCTTAGGTCGCCCTCTACCTCTCCTCGTGCCCACCACAACCAGTTGCTCACACCTCCTCACCAGTGCATCAGGCTCCTCCCCTGAATGTGCCCGAACCATCTGAGTCTTGCTTCCCGCATATAATAATAATTTGTATTATTATATATATAAATTTATCTTATTAATTAAATTTTATTGTTCATTCATATAAATAAATATTTAAATCATCATGTGTCATTATAAAAGTTGGAACCCCAAAATTTAAAATTAAATTATTGAAATAACAAAAATTATTGAAATAACCTTCTAAATAATTGCAATGTACCTTATTTAATTATTTAATAATATTAAAATAAAAGAAAGTGACTTTTGGACATTTACGAAACGTCCTTTTAAGGAGATTCTTGAACTTTTCATAAGAGTGTGCTGACATTGCGTAGTGTAAATTTGATTCTTTTATATATGAATTTTAGTAGTAACATACATTGGTTTTTTTTAAATAAAAAGAATAAAATCTAATTCATAAAGGTAATCATTGTAGGATTCCTAACGTATAGTATTATGTCCTAACACTAATAAGATTACAAGGCTAATATTTAGAATTCCGATTATGTCCTTTTATTGTAAGTTATTATGCTTAATATTAAAAGGTTATTTTTGTAATCCAACATTTTATTCATGTTTTTATAATAATATAGATAGATAAATATAAAAAATATTGATTATTTTTTAACTCTTTTCCTACTCGAATAATATTTTTATCTTTATTAATTATTTATAATATTAAAATATACATTCACTAATTTAAAAAATATTTAATTAAATGTAAACATCTCACTTCTATTGAATAGTAAGAAGCGTCCCTTAGAATTCTAAGTGCCCCGTAATAAGAATAATGTCAAACATTTCATTGATTTTGTCGTAAGAAAAAGAAACGTAATACTCCTATTTCTCTAAAATAATAGTTTTCGGATGTCAAAACTATTAGGATTTTACAATTTATACGCAATTCAAATAAGGAATGATTCAATAACCAAAATTTTAGTTGATTTCAATTTCATAAAATTTAGAAAAATAACTAAATTACGATTTTGTCTAACATAAAGTCTATTTTTAAAGGGTAAAAAAGGCGAACAACATTTCGCTAAAGGCTTTCGTACTTTTAATATAGTATAGATATAGATAGATATAGATATGGGCCTTAAAATGCTTGAATAGTACAGTTTCCATTTTGGGCTGAAGCCAATAAACAAGTGGAAACTACGCCAGATAGCCACTTTTAATCATGTTGTTTAAAATATGTTCATAATTTATAACGTATTTAAAGATTAGCCAATTCGCTCAAACTTCTGGATATGATATTCTGAAGTTTAAGCCTCAAAGTTCAAACTTCAGGATATCGTGTACTAAAGTTCGAAAATTATGTCCAGAAATTTAAATCTAATGTCTTGAATCTTAAATTAGCGGTTCAAAAATTCAGGACTAAGTGTCCTGGATTTTAAATTGACAACTCAAAAATTTAGGACACTAACTCCTTAATTTCAAATTGACAGTTCAAAAATTTAAGATACTTAGTCCTGAAGTTTAGGTGAATTACTAATCTTTAAATATATTGTAAATTACGAATATAATTAAATAACGGACTTAAACGTGGCTACTGGTCCGCTTCGTCCAGCAAACAACACTCCCCCTTAATTTTACTATTATCTTCAATTTCATTTATTAAGTCTATTGTAAAAATATCCAATTCTAATAAGTATTATAAGTCACCAATTTTTATAATTAAAAATATTGAATAAATGTTTAAAAAGGTGTAGCAAAAGAAGGATAGAGTTTTCAATAGTAGTGTGATGTCAAATAAAATAGATAGAATACTATTTTAATTTTGTATAGTTTTTAAAACTTTTTCATACATTTCAATTGTCGTTATAAGTCAAATACTTATAAGAGTTAGCAAAGTTGACGAAGGATGGATGACAATTAGGGGTGGACATGAAATCCGAAAAATCGAATTCTAAACCGAACCAAATTAATTTGGTATTTCAGTTTCGATTTTTTTGATATTTCGGTCTAATTCGGTACTGGATTTTCGGTATTTCGGTTCGGTTCTCGATATTATAATTTTACAATTTCAGTAAACCGAAATACCGAAAATTTGGTGAACCTATATAACATACATGACTATATCTATTATCTAAGCCCAATTACCTATATAATATATAAGACTATATCTAAGCCCATAGCCCCATACGGCCATACCATCCCACCCACTCCCAGCTCCCCCAAGCCCCAAGCCCATTACTCTTCCTCTCTAATTTCTTCTCTTCTCTTAGACCATCTGAATCAATAGGATATCATCTGAATCGAGAATCGACTGCGAGTCTAAGAGTTACGACTGACGACCAGTCGACAGTCGAGCTTAGGATATCATCTGAATCAAATTAGGGCATTAGGGCTTAGGATATCATCTGAATCGAGAATCGACAGTCGAGCTCGAGTCTCATCTCATCTTCACCCTTTAACTTCACTACTTTTGTAAGTTTTGTAAGTCTCATCTCATCTCATCCCAGTACTCTCTGAGGAACTGTTATTATACAAGCAAATGAATTAAACAGCATGAACGTGATACAGATGATATTTGCCTACTAAAGGGAAAAGCTCGGAACAACAGTTCATTCAATCAGCAGTACAACCAAAAGAAAACGAAACATACCTTTGAAATTGAAATTGAATCGAGCTCGGAACACTGGAACAGAACAGCAGCGTCTTCGACACTTCGTTTTCCCGGAATTTGTGTGGAGTGAGGAATCGAATCGAGCTGGAAATCGCCGCCTATAACCCTAAATTAGTTTGATGCAGAAAATCAGAAATTAAAAAAATTATGCGTCTCAACTCTGAACTCAAAAAGTTCAAAACTTAAAAATATAAAAACTCAGAAGAAACCTCAGAGAGTACTGGGATGAGATGAGACTTACAAAACTTACAAAAGTAGTGAAGTTAACCGGTGAAGATGAGATGAGACTCGAGCTCGACTGTCGACTGGTCGTAAGTCGTAACTCGTAGACTCGCAGTCGATTCTTGATTCAGATGATATCCTAAGCCCTATTGCCCTAATTTGATTCAGATGGTCTAAAAGAAGAGAAGAGAAGAGATTAGAGAGGAAGAGTAATGGGCTTGGATAATTGGGCTTGGGGGAGCTGGGAGTGGGTGGGACGGTATGGCCGTATGGGGCTATGGGCTTAGATATAGTCATATATATTATATAGGTAATTGGGCTTAGATAAAAGATATAGTCATATATATTATATAGGTTCACCAAATTTTCGGTATTTTGGTTTACCGAAATTGTAAAATTATAATACTGAGAACCGAACCGAAATACCGAAAATCCAGTACTGAATTAGATCGAAATACCGAAAAAACCGAAACCGAAATACCAAATTAATTTGGTTCGGTTCGGAATTCGGTTTTTCGGATTTTATGCCCACCCCTAAGGTAAAGGAGGTGCTTGACAGCTAACAAAGACGTGTTGCTTAACAACTATTTTGTTCATTTTTCTCGTTTTCAAACACATTAATTCCATTTCTCTCTTCTTCTTTTTTCTTGTTTATTAAAATTGCAATTGTTGGGCTTAAAAGTTTTAGCATTTAGTGGAATATTTTCGGTAAAAATTATGTGGGTAGCCACTTTTTAAAGTGGTATTTACTTTTTATTCAGCATTTGCAATGCTTAGCAATAGTAGCCACTAATCTATTAAAATTAATATGAAAAGACCGTGTTACCCTTTCTCCTATCTCTTTCATGTTAGGAAGAAGAACTATGCCGCCGTCTGTGAGAAGTTTATTGTTTTCAGAAGAAAAGCAATACAAAAAACAAAACTTGCATTTTCTTTTTCCAGAAAAGTGAACCCCACATCAAAATATTCAGTCAGAACTACAAACATATTTGTAAACTACTATTCTCCACATCAATATACGTTCACGAAAAAACAAAACGAAATTAAACAGAAACAAAAAAGGAAAACCTTTTGTAGTCCATTTCAGCTAGTGAAGGAATTGGAGATAACCGCCATAGACATAACCAACACCCCTGGACATAGAATTACAAGTTCAAAAGTTAAGGACACTTGGTCCTGAACTTAGACTAACAAGCTCAAAAGTTAAAGACAATAGGCCCTGAACTTACCGTTACAAGTTCAAAAGTTAAGGACAATAGGTCCTAAAGTCCTGAACTTAGACTAACAAGCTCAAAAGTTAAGGATAATAGGTCATGAACTTAGACTTACAAGTTCAAAAGTTAAGGACAAGTAGTCCTTAACTTAGAGTTACAAGCACAAAACTTAAGGAAAAGTGGTCCTGAACTTCGAGTTCAAAGTTCAAAAGTTAAGGACATGTAGTCCTGAACTTAGAGTTGCACATTCAAAAGTTAAGGACATGTAGTCCTGAAATCCTGAACTTAGAGTTGTAAGTTCAAAAATTAAGGACATTTGGTCCTGAACTTTATGAGCAAAAGAGTGTTTTCGTCCGGGCAGGTAAAGTTTATTGAAGCAGTGACTAAAGGCTAAAGACATTTTAAACAATGACTTAAAAGTAATTACATACTCCCTCTGTTCCAGTTTATGTGAACCTATTTCCTTTTTGGTCCGTTCCAAAAAGAATGAACCCTTTCTAAATTTGGTAACAATTTAGCTTAAAGTTACAACTTTACCCTTAATGAGAAGCTTTTATAACCACACAAATACTCTGGGCCCCATTTGAACTTGTTTAGGACCACAAATTCCAAAAGTCTTCATTTTTTACTTAAACTCCGTGCCCAATCAAACAGGTTCACATAAATTGAAACGGAGGGAATATGTTATTAGTGGCTAACCAACCGTGCACTTCCCCATGGCCGGCTCAAAAGTGGCTATCCCACCCAATTTTCCCTGTCCTGTGGTGTATGGGCTCAATTTAGAAGTGAGCGGTGGCCCATTGACAGCTCGTTTTCCTCTAATTCATAATCCAGTAATCCACCATAACAGATAAGTTCTGAGCACTCACTCGCACCCCGCACATCTCTTACTCTTTCTCTATGCCTTCAACTAGGTATTTAATCCTTCTTTCTGTTTCGAATGTTTTTTTTTCGCCTTTGTGTTTTTGCGGAAGTAGGGCTATTTTTGAAGCATAAATGAGTGCATTTGTTATTATTCAATTTTATGGTCTTCGCCTTTACAACTATTTGTCGACTTCCACAATGTAATAATCTTGTAACATTGGAATTTAGGGGGTTTAAATATGATAGTTGTGAAAGTAATGTTGTTGAGTCTGCCATTTTGAAGCATTTATGGGGTCAAATTTAAGTTTATTCTAAATTTTGAATAACAAAAGTTTAGATTTTAAAAAATTCAATTAGTTTCGATTCAATTGCTTCTTATTAGTTTTATGCATCCTAATGTAATGTAATATCCAAACCATTCAGTTATTTCAAGCTCAACATTTGAAATACACTCACCTGACAGAATAAATTGAGTGTTTCTGGCCTTATTTTGTTATTGAAGTTTTTCTGGCTTGAGGGCCTTGGACAACTTCACCTTTTTCCCCCTTTCTTTTTGGTTACTAAGTAGAGTAGGGGCTATTTGAATGTACAATTTGAATGGGTACAATTGATAGGAAGGTGTATAGGTCGAGAATTAGGGTAGAAGGTTAGTACGTAATCGAGAGTGTTTCTTCCCCATACCAGTAGTATTAGTAGTTAGTCTTCTATTCTATTATTGTTATATCTTTATTACTACATCTTTTGCTTTGTTTTCTTATTATATTGATGCTGTTACTGTTTGTTGGTAGTGCTTTCTTTTTATCTTTCCTTGAGCTGGGGCTCTATCGGAAACATCCTCTTTACCCTCAAGGTAGGGGTAAGGTCTGCGTACACGCTACCCTCCTCCCACTTGTAGGATTATACTGGGTTTATTGTTGTTGTTGTTGTTTTCCCCCTTTCTTTTTGGTTACTAAATAGTGTAGGGGCTATTTGAATGTAAAATCAATTTGAATGGGTACTAAATAACTGTAGTTTATAGTATTTGAAACCACGAGGAGCATTACTAATGGTTTGTGTTGGCCATAAATTCATATAGTTGTACTGCAGGGTTATGGAGACAGGAAAGTATTTCTTTCCATGCATAAAGACAAACTTCTATTGTATTGGGGATTTGCCATATTATTTACTAATTACTGATGGTAGAATACTTCCAGCGTCTGCATCTGATATTCAATCAGTTGTATATGCATTTGCTTTGTTTAGGCTACGTTTGCTTCTAATACTTCTCCATAGAGTTTGTGGATTTTTTGTCTGCTTGGTCTTTAACCCCCATTCCCTGTGGTTCTGTCCGATTTTCTTTTATGTAGAACATCTCCAAGGGCTTGAATATGATCCTAAATGGGTGCTCCTTAAGCCTCTCCAAGTCCTATGGATCTGCATCATCAAGCAGTTCACTGCTGCTGTCTTCTAAGGTTGTAACCTCATGTGTTAGACGTTCACCAGCACCTCATCGGTGCTATCCGACATCCTGCTCCAAAGGTGTGTATGACATCTTTGTGCTGATCCTTTTGCCTGTCATTATTTCAGTATGTATTTATGATTTATAATAAATGTGTTATTGAAATGGTGGTTGCTGTTGCATCATATGCAATAACTGCAACAAAAAATAGAATGATATTTCGTCTCTTAATGAGGGGGCGAAGTCCTCAGCAGGCTATAGCTCTTTAGCTTGAGAAAGCTGATTTTTTCCAAAGAATAAATCTGATTTTTATGTTGGTTCTGTGTAGCTCGTTTTGTTTCTATTTAATGAAGGGTTCAATCATTGGGATCTCCGCTCATTAAGTGCATTTGTTTTTTTTTTCCTTTTACAACCACTTCTTTTTTCTTAATTGGTATGATTCATTGACTTTCGATTAAAGATTCCTGTGAAGATGACATTTTATCGCTACTCTATTCATTACCACCGCATGATCATTAAAGACATAGTTCAATTAAAGATCCCAGTGGCATTTTTCACTGCTCTATCAAACTACCACCGTAGGACCACCACAATCACGAACTTCCACCACATATCCATGACCGCCAACCACCACTAGTGAGTAGTGACAACCTTCACCGCTAGCCACCATGTCAACCACTACTACCACCAACTACCTCTATCACCAGACACTACCACCACCAACTACCACCACTTCATAAGTTCTTAAAATGCATGTAAGGAAGTTAGGAAGTGGATTTAGCTATGGAGATATGTCGTTATATTCTTAAAGGTGTATTCTTGTTTTTTCCGTCTTTAAGGAGAAATATGTAGTTGTTTTTTCCTCAAAGACTTCAAACTAAAAACTGAAATGGCTTGATTCCTTCTTGATGGTGTTGTTTATTAGAGATATGTATCCTTCCATTCACTTTTTCTACTGTTCTCATACACTTCAAACAGACCAATGTGCGAAGCTGGAATACTGTAAAAAAATTAGAGGACAAAAGTTGTATGGTAAGTCAAATGTAATTCTTTTAGCATTCCGATTATAAGAAGCATGATAGAGAGAACAAAGCGGTTGACAGATGCTTAAGTATTATATCTCAGCTCTACAACCTCATAGTATAATTGATTTTCGCTAGCTCTAGTAGTTGAAAGAATTTAAAGCTAGTTACACTTTTAAAGTTGAGTTGTCGGTGCAGGATTCAGCTTCCTTGATCTTTCTTCTGCATCATCACCTCTTTTCAGTGGTGAATATGGTGGCCTTTCGCACGCTGTACCCCAGTTACCAAGGCGAAGCCAATTTTCCCTTGCCCCTAGAGCGTCAAAAGATGTCCCATATAGTTACAGATTCCCTGCGATGACCACAAAGCCAAAGTGGTGGTGGAGAACCTTAGCATGCCTCCCTTATTTGATGCCTCTTCACGAGACTTGGATGTATGCTGAGACGGCATATCATCTCCACCCCTTTTTGGAAGATCTTGAGTTTCTGACATACCCTTTCCTGGGAGCAATTGGAAGATTACCAAGCTGGTTTCTAATGGCATACTTCTTTGTTGCTTATCTTGGTGTAGTGAGGAGAAAGGAATGGCCTCATTTCTTTAGATTCCATGTGGTGATGGGGATGCTTCTTGAGATTGCCCTGCAGGTTATCGGGACTATAAGCCGTTGGATGCCACTTGCTGTGTACTGGGGCAAAGTTGGCATGCATTTTTGGACTGCCGTCGCATTTGCCTATCTGTTCACTGTTTTAGAGTGCATAAGATGCGCCCTCGCAGGGATGTATGCAGACATTCCATTTGTCTGTGATGCAGCTTATATTCAAATACCTTATGATTAATGGCTGCCAACATATGTTTCTTATGCCTTTTAGATAGAACATTGAGGCTGGATGGAACTGCAAATGATCAGTCTGTTTTGGATTGTAAAACTTAAATCTTTTATATAATGGACCTGTAAAACTAAACTTATGCGAGTGTTGTTCTTTCCTCTTCCATTTTCTCATTGCTGTCAAATTGGTTTTTTGTTTGTTTTCTTAATCTCAATTGCATTTATTCCGAGCATTCTAAATCCCTTTTACTCTTTCTTTCTCTTATCTTTGCCTGCTTTCCGCTCTCTCTTCACTTGTTCACTATCGAAGAAGCTTGTAATCAAACAAGATCTCATAGAAAAGCAGCTTAAATCCTTTATAAATTGACTCAAGTAGTTCTTTCATTAGTACAATAGAACTCTAGCCAATAATATAATCCTTAAAGTAAATATGCAACTCGCCAACTATTGTCAACATTAAAATCTCATTTGGCTTTAACAAAACTAGTAGTCGTACCCGCGCGATGTGCGGTCAATATTAAAAAAATATTAATTAAATTAAATTATGATCAGGCTTGTTTGATCCTATTAGATCGTATTGCTTTAATAAAATTCAATTGTCATCTTGTTTGTCAATACGATATACCCAATAATGAAATCTCTATTAAATCAAACGTACTTATATAGTCAGTGAATAACTTTTTTGTTCTATTTTTCTTTATTATATTAAACAATATTTAGTATTCGCTTTCTTTTTGTAATATATGAGAAGATATATAATTTATTACTATTGAATTTTTTTATTTTAAATTTTATTCTGTTGTTCTTAATAATATTATCTAAATTTTAGTGAATAAAATCTATGTTAAACTAACGGGACTTATACAGGCAGCGCATCGAATAACGTTTTTGTTATGTATTTTTCTTTATTATATCTTTCAATATTTAATACTATTACTTTGTTAATAGAAAGTTTCATTAGCATATTACGTTATTTAATATTTTTCTCTGAAGTTTTTTTATTACTTTATTTTTGTTTTTTTATAATTTTAAAAATCCAACTTAAAACTACTCCCCAATTTGAATTGGTAATTTATTATTTTTTAATTTTGTTTTTTATATTAAAATTATATTAAAACTCCAACTTGAACTACTCCCCAATTTGAATGGGTAGTTTTTTTTCTCTTTTTTCGTTTTTTATAGCTTTTTTATTTTAAAATAATTTTAAAACTCCAACTTGAAACTACTCCCACCCAATTTGAACGGGTAGTTACTTTTTTATATATTTATATTTTCATTTTCTAATTATAGTTAATTATAAGATATCTATTTTTATTTTAAAATTATTTTAAAACTCCAACTTGAAAGTCTCCCCGATTTGAATGGGTAGTTTTTCTTCTCTTTTTTTTTTTTGTTTTTTTATAGATTTTTTTTTGCTTTTTTATTTAAAAATAATTTAAAAACTCCAACATGAAACTACTCCCACCCAATTTGAATGGGTAGTTATTTTCTTATATATTTATATTTTCGTTTTTTTTTATTATAGTTAATTATAAGATATCTATTTTTATTTTAAAATTATTTTAAAACACTAACTTGAAACTACTCCATGATTTGAATGAGTAGTTTTTCTTCTATTTTTTTTTGTTTTTTATAGTTTTTTTTGTTTTTTTATTTTAAAATAATTTAAAAACTCCAACTTTAAACTAATCCCACCCAATTTGAATGAGTAGTTATTTTTACATATATTTATATTTTGATTTTTTTTATTATAGTTAATTATAAGATATCTATATTTATTAATTCAATTAAAGTAACCAATATATATATATATATATATATATGGTAGTTTTGTATTTTTTAATTTTCGTTTTTATATATATTTAAATTCAAAAATAATAACCAATAACTAATTATTAATTAAAAATAACTACCAATTTGAATGGGTAGTTATTTTCTTATATATTTATATTTTCATTTTTTTATTATAGTTAATTATAAGATATCTTTTTTTATTTTAATTATTTTAAAACTCCAACTTGATACTATTCCCCGATTTGAATGGGTAGTTTTTCTTATGTTTTTTCCGTTTTTGATAGCTTTATTTTTTTTTTGCTTTTTGATTTTAAAATAATTTAAAAATTCCAACTTGAAACTACTCCCACCCAATTTGAATGGGTAGTTATTTTTTTTATATATTTTTTTATTTTTTTATTATAGTTAATTATTAATATAGATATAGATAAGAAATCTATATTTATTAATTAAATTAAAGTAACCAATTAATATATATATATAACCAATTTTTTTTTATATATATATATATACATATATATGGTAGTTTTTTAATTATTTTTATTTTTTAGATATATTTAAATTCAAAAAGAATAACCAATAACTAATTTAATAACTAATTATGCCATGTGTCATTCTATTGTTCTGTCATTTGGCTTTATGAGGTGCTTTTGTCTTCTGCTCTTAATTATAGATAGATAACCAATAACTAAATTAATAACTAATTATGCCATGTGTCATTCTATTGTTCTGCCATATGGTAGTTTTGTATTTTTTTTATTTTCGTTTTTTATATATATTTAAATTCAAAAATAATAACCAATAACTAATTATTAATTAAAAATAACTACCAATTTGAATGGGTAGTTATTTTCTTATATATTTATATTTTCGTTTTTTTATTATAGTTAATTATAAGATATCTTTTTTTATTTTAAAACTCCAACTTGAAACTATTCCCCGATTTGAATGGGTAGTTTTTCTTCTGTTTTTTTTTTTCGTTTTTTATAGCTTTATTTTTTTTTGCTTTTTGATTTTAAAATAATTTAAAAATTCCAACTTGAAACTACTCCCACCCAATTTGAATGGGTAGTTATTTTTTTATATATATATTTTATTTTTTATTATAGTTAATTATTAATATAGATATAGATAAGAAATCTATATTTATTAATTAAATTAAAGTAACCAATTAATATATATATACATATATATGGTAGTTTTTTTTTAATTATTTTCATTTTTAGATATATTTAAATTAAAAAGAATAACCAATAACTAATTTAATAACTAATTATGCCATGTGTCATTCTATTGTTTTGCCATTTGGCTTCATGAGGTGCTTTTGTCTTCTGCTTTTAATTATAGATAGATTTTGCTAAATAATGAAGGATAATTTCCAAATAATTGACCATTATATTTGCAAAAAACTGATGCAGAAACCGAGATCAACTTCTAAGGTAACTGGCTGTATTGTGCTAAAACTGATTCGAAATGGAACAACATTTGTAATTAACTAACATGCCCTTCAACTTTGTGAGTAATTCGTGAGTGATCTTTATTTCATGGGGAAAATGATGATGCGAATCTAAAATACGGAAGACAAGAAATTTGAGAATAGACCCAATAAAGTATTAGTTGCAAAACAATTGATAAAAATCAATCACCAAATAATTACATAACAAAATGAATCTAAACTATAGGAATACCTTCAAGTGGAAGTGTGATTCCACTTGAAGAATATACCTTGAATAAATTGTCATCAACAATGGCAAACCACCATTACACCTCTCAAAAGAATATTCATCATTCATCAAAGTTAGTCTCTATAAAATAAAAGCCTTAAGGGTTATTTATACTAGATTGAGTACTTGACTTCAAATGACCCAAATACCCCTAAGCTAATTTTAAGGAACTAAGTGTAGTCACTTATTACAAGTATAGCCTCCAATTACATGCAGCCTTCAATTGATGACAAATTACACACATAACCTTCAATTGCGAAAGTAGCCATCAATTGACATCTAAGGAGCACATTGGCTATCTTGGATCGTATCATCCTCCCCTTCTTGAAAAGAATTTGTCCTCGAATTCGAACCTTGCAAACATGGAAAGGACTGGGGAAAAGTATAAATTCATGAAGAGGCAAATATATGCATGGTAATGATAAAACAAGAAAGTGCCCATGCATTCTTTTGACCCAATTCTTCCTAATAGGCACAAAGACTCCTCTAAGAATCATGTAAAAAAATCATCACATGGAGTCATAAAATCTCCCAAGTAAGCACAAAGTATGACTCTTATGAACTTAATAAATAAAGAAAATGAATTAGGTAGTCCAAACATAGAACCATACCACATGTATAGAGCATATTTAGATCTACCAACTTTCTTATCATTCAAAGTCACTTCATGCCAAGAGTCAAAATAATCAAGCTCAAATTTTCATAAAGACCTTTTAATGCCTCCCTTATTTGATGCCTCTTCACGAGACTTGGATGTATGCTGAGACGACATATCATCTCCACCCCTTTTTAGAAACAAAACAAGCATTTCATGCTTACAAACAATTGTGCATAGTAAAGACACTTCACAATTAGACTCATGCACCATTTTAAACCAAAGAGCTCTACCACATGTATAAAAGTGAACCCTCTTGAAGTATAAACAAGCATCCTTAAGATCAACAAAGAACACATTTTCAAACAATATAATATGCACTTGGCTCAAACGCAAACCACAATCATAGAGTGAATCACTAGGATCAAGCACAAATGTTCTTCCCACATCATCTCTATGTTGACCATTTGGAAGCTCACAACATGAATATAATAGCAAAATCAACAAATCATAGTCAATAAATACAAGGTTGCTACTATAAAAGTCAAGGGTATAGCCAATTACCACCATGGCTTTAGAAAATCCAAAAATAAGCACTAACCAATCAAACGTACCATTATTGCCTTGGATAAGTATTGAAGTTTCAAAACCTTTTGTTGTCCCAAATGGTAGCGCCAAACATCTATCTCTCTTATGGTTCCTCATTTGATAATCCTTCACAAAGAAGTTCAATATATTAGTGAAGTCACCACAAGAAGATTTATCACATGTAAAATCAAAGAAGTTATTTCATGCTTCAAATTGATCATTTTTGCATTTCATCCTAGAAACATTTACAAAGCTTGACCAAAATATATCCTCAGAGCGTAAAGTAGAGAAAGTAAAGAAATTAGTACTAAAGCTAGCATCATTTAGCTCACTCCCCTTTTTATCAAAAACCTCTTCATCCTTGGGCATATCATTAGGAATTGTCTTCTCAATTGCACCAAGTAGATATAAGCAAGAATCATTCACATTAAACTTGAAAGATTCAAATTCACTCTCAAACAAATAAGGTTTTTGACTTACTTGCAAACAAGAACAACTATCCAAGATGGATCCACAAAACTCATCAATTCACTTTCACTAACCAAGAGACTTTCATCCTCTCTCAAATTTTTACTCGCATAAGTGTTTCTTGTAGTAAAGGAAGAAATAAATTCATTTTCATTGCAAACATTCAAGAAAACACCTTCAAAATCATGATTCCCAACCAAACACACAACACTAGTTTGAAGCTTTAAAGTTCACAATCAATAACAAATTTAGCTCTCAAATCATATTCAACTAGTGTATTATCACAAATTTCCTTTTGCATTTCAACACAAAGTAAAGAATTATTAATATTACAAGTCGTAAGACTACCACTCACAATCAAGTTACTAACAATGTCATTTGAAGTAACTAGAGAGTTAGAACTAGCCATTTTACCTTGAGAAGCAACTACAGAAACTTCCTTACCTTGATCGTTCAAATTTAAGCTCACTTGCTTACTTGAAGTAGGAGTTTCAATTTCCTTTTGTTCCTCTAATTCTTGAAGTCTTTCCCATTTTGAGTCATTTTCGTGCTCATTATAGGCATATAAATTTTATGATAATTAAATTCATAAAATTATTTGAACTATATTTAAATTAAATATATGTTAGTCCAAATAAATTATATGGGGTAATTATTTAAGTTCAATAAATACAGATTTAATAAATAGTCCAAATGCATTGGGCTAACCCATTCGGTTGGGCTATAAATGATGAGCCCACTTCATTAGGCCCAACATATCATCTTTCTAGTGGCTAATTTGGTGCCATATGTTAAATAACGTGGCACACCAAGTCAAACGGAAGAGCCAATAGGATCATGCCACATGTCAAAATGACAAAGCATGCTAAATCACATTAAAAGGCCAATAAAACTATGCCACGTGTGCAAGGGACATGTTCTGACCAATCAAATGCGGCCTTGTCACACTTTAATTTGATTGGTCGATAAGAGTTTATTCTTATCATAACTCTTCCTTTCCACAACTATAAATAAGGGTCTTTATAACTCAGAAAAGGGACCAGAAGTTATAATAAGAAGCAAGAGAGAGTTCGTGGATCAAACGCCGCAAATTTCTCTACAAGTTTCAAGCTTCAAGCAATCAAGTTCAAGTTCAAGAAATCAAGTTCAAGCTCAAGAATGAAGAACAAATCAAGATTCAAGGAGTACAAGTTTAAATCAAAGTTCATACTAGTTGAATGCAAGATCATTGTTCTTGTCAACAACTACATATCCAAGATCAAGCTCAACGGCCCTTGAATTTCATTAATATTGGAAAGAAGAATCAAAGTATTCATAGAGATTGTACACTCATATTATTTGAATCAAATACTACGATTATTGCGATATTTTTGGTCTCGATTATTTTCTCGATGCAATTTATTGTCTACAAATTCTGGCACGCTTAGTGGGACAATCTCTACCTCTCATATCAACTTTTCAATCACCAAAGTCCAAAAACGTCAAAATGGCTTGAAAGAAAATCAACTCCAGATCAACATCCACCAAGGCTGCTAACTCCAAGTTCTATGCTGATGTGGAAAGTATCTTTGATGTTACCTTTGGAAGCTTTGGACCAGTTACAAGGAGCAAAGCAAGCTCTTTAGGAAAACAAGCACTCCAAGTGCCGTCCGCTTCAACCCCTATTTTCGGATCTTTATCCTTAAAAAGAGCAAAATCCTCTACGAACGTACTCGAAGGAGGAAGCGATATTGTCGAAAAGATCAAGAAAACTCTAGCTCTGCTTGACCTATCCGGATCCAAGAACTCTTTTGTGAAGGAAGATGATAATATTCAAGTGATGGATCTTCCCCACTTATACCACATAGCGTGAGCCATTCGAGAATCAATTTGTGTGAAAATCCATGCTACTCCCCATCATCTACAACAATCATGCAAGCCATGGTGACAAACACTTCATCTGTGGAAGAGCAGTTGGCAAACTTGACGGAAGCAATCGATGGCTTGACCAAGTGTATGCAAAACCAAGATGCTAGAATTGACAAACTAACAGACAAAGTGGGAATCTTGAAGGAAGAAGAATCCACCCATGCACCTGGCAAGCTCCCAGAGGTTCTAGAGTAATTCTCCCCCAAGACAAGTAGCATCCACTAAGGCTATCCATGTCTCATCTGAAGGGATGATTCCAATCGATCAACTGAAAAAGTTCATTGAAGGAACTATTAAAAACAAGCACGAAATTTCTACCAAGTCCTCTCTTACATACTTAAAGCCATATACTGCAAGGATGGATATGTTGAAGATGCCTAACGAATTCCAACCTCCAAAGTTTCAACAGTTTGATGGAAAAGGCAATCCAAAGCAACACGTGGCACACTTCGTTGAGCCATGCAACACTGCTGAGACTTATGGAGATTACCTCGTCAAGCAGTTTGTTCGCTTGCTAAAAAGAAATGCTTTTGATTGTTACACTGTCACGACCCAAAAAAAACCACAAGTCGTGATGGCACCTAACTCAACCCGCTAGGTAAGCCAACTAACATGAAAAACACAATATGACTGAGATGATAAGAAAATAGAGAACAACTAATTGAATCTGTACAAGTTTACCAAGACCTGGTAGTACGAATCCCGAGCTTCTAAATTTGGAATTTCAAAACTGATATAAAAAAATACACGTTCTGTTTGAAGGTTACATAAACAGATTAGCAATAATCTAAACTACCAAGGACAAGTGGTGGCTATCCAAACGCACGAAGATCTTCCGAATCAGCACCCGATGTCACCAGCAACTCCACTCCAAAATCTGCATGGAACGTGCATAAGTGCAGTATCAGTACAACCAATCCCATGTACTGGTAAGTATTCGTCGAAGTAGTGACGAGGCTTTTAGTTAAAAAGATGATTATTGCAATAACCTGTACAATAGTTTAACAGTAAAGCATTTCAAAGTATAATGTATAAAAGTATCATATGCAACTCGGTGAGACAGTCAATAATTTCTAAAAAGAACCACAGTAGAATTTCACGATCTTTCCTTGCACGAGATATATGTCAAAAATGTCAAATGTCAAATTACATGACACGGTAACATCCTTCGTGCTTTTATCTCATCCTCACCATGTATAAATAAATTTATGTAACAATTCTATTAGCACGGCAACACCCTTCGTGCGTTCAACTCATCTTTCCCAAGTGATCGTATAATAGAGCCAACCAAATCACAAGAACACAATAATAGGAATTACTAAGTAGGGGATGCGCAAGCAACAACAATATACAAGGATACACATGTGGGTCACAATAAAGGACTAAATAGAAAGCATGTGAGTAACAACAACAATTGGAAAACAAGAGGTATCAACTTCAATTAACTACCATATTGGAAGCCTAAAATACAAATATAACGATTAAGAAGAAAACACATGTTCTTTACAAGTTAACAAGTAAGGGCATGAATGGCTAGCATGGTGGAATGCTTATACTAAAATACAACAAAATAGATACAACATGAGTATAAATATAAAAGCAGGAATAGACATGGTAATTGCAAGTTAAGCAAGTAAAAGACATGGACAGTTCAACAACAATTGTGATAACGGTCAAGTATAGGACAATAACAACAAGTCACTCCAAATATGTAAATACAATAACACAGCTCCGTATACAGGGGAAACATATATCACATCATAATGCATGTCCCTCGTCCTCACCTGCATGGAAACACCCTTCGTGCCATGACCTCACCATAACATACAAACATAAAAATAATGAAATGGCACGACATCACCCTTCATGCTTTACACTCTTCCTCACATGATAATGAATAAAAATGGCACCGCATCACCTTTCGTGCTTTACACTCTTCCTCACATGATAATGAATATAAAATGGCATGGTAACACCCTTCGTGTTATACACTCTTCCTCACATGATAATGAATATAAAATGGCACGCCAATGTATTCTTACAATTTTCATCTCGTTGATCAAGTTATAACAAACTAAGTCTTGATATCTATCATTTACTTTTATGTCCTCAGTATGTAAGAGTCAAGTAAGGTATTAAGCAAAATGTCACCAAAATTTTACAAACAGAATTATAACATAATCCACCTCCCGAGCATGAAACCCTCGCACATACATATACGCTCGTCACCTCATATATGTATTACCCCCGCATGTAGCATACAAATGAAAACTAGGAGGAAAAATTCCCTCAACAAAGCTAGGCAAAATACTTACCTCAATTTGGCTAATCCAACACTAAATTTAGCCTTTTCCTCTCCAAATTCGCCTCCGCTCGACTTAATCTAGCCAATGACGACTTGAATACACCACACAATACGAGAGAAAACAATTTTAATTAATAAAGCTATAATTTTTATTCAATTTCTAAAAAGTCAAGAAAAGTCAAACCCCGGGCCCGCCTGGTCAAAACCCGGGTCCAAAGGTAGGTATTGACTACCCATAGCCCCACAAATCCAAATATGTGTTTTGTTTTCAAATCTGAGTCTTATTCGACCCTCAAATCTCAAATTTTCATTTTCCAAAACTTTGACAAAATTCCCAAATTTTTCCATAGTTTTCCCATGAATTTGATGTTAAATCTTGTATAAAATCATGAAATATAGTTGTAAGTTGATTAAAGATACTTACCCAATGATTTGGTATGAAAATCCCCTCTCAAAATTGCCTCACCTAGAAGCTAGGGTTCAAAAATATGAAAAATGAAGCAAAAACTCGGAATTCTCAGCACTTAACAGGCTGCAGATGTGGCATTTGCGAACAAAACTTCGCATTTGCGAATGAACAGTGTTTTCGCAATTGCCATAAAAGATTGGCAATTGCGGATGAACAGTGTTTCCGAAATTACCATAAAAGGTTGGCAATTGCGGATGAACAGTGTTTTCGCAGTTGCCATAAAATGTTCGCAATTGCGAATGAACAGTGTCACACCAGAAACCAGCAAAACCCAAACTTCTCCGAAATGATCCGAAACCACCCCGAAACTCATCTGGAACCTCTCGGACACAAACCATATATGAATTTCAATCATAAAATACGCTACCGACCTGCTCACGCACTCAAAACACTGAAAAGAGGTCGTCTTAACCCGATATTGACCATGGTCAAACTCCCAAATTTCTTAACTTTACTAGTCTCTCAACCAATGATCCAAAAATACACCCAAGCCCCTCGGGACTCCAAAACAAAAGTGCACACCAGTCTAAAAAAATCATACGAATTAGTTCGCGCGATCAAATCGCCAAAATAACACCTAGAACTATGAATTGGACACCAAATCAAATGACATTTTCAAGAAAGCTTTGAAATCTCTATTTTTACCACCGGACGTCCAAATCACGTCAAACCGACTCTGTTTCCCACCAAATTTCATAGATAAGTCAAAAATATATATTGGACCTATACCGGGCTCTGAAACCAAAATACGGACCCGGTATCAGCAATGCCAAACATTCAATCAATTCTTAAAAATATTATTTTTTTCAGACTTTTAATTTTCAATAAAAATTCGTAACTCAAGCTAGGGACCTCAGAATTCGATTATGGGCATATGCCCAGATCCCATATTTCAATACGGACCCACCGGGACCATCAAAATATGGGTCCGAGTCCATTTACTCAAAACATTGACCGAAATCAACTAAAATTAACTTTTAGGCAAAAATTCTTATTTTTATCAGTTTTGCTTTAGCGTATAAGCCTCTCAGGTCAATACTCAGACTGCGCACGCAAATCAAGAAAGGCTAGAATAAGGCTCTAAAGGCTTCGAAACACAGAGTTTGGTCCTAAATCACCGAGCGAAGTGCAAATACTCAAAAGGATCGGTCGGGTCGTTACATTCTACACTACTTAAACACAAGTTCGTCCTCGAACGTGCTAGGAGTCGTTCCAAAGCTATCAAATCACGGTGTAACCTTACTATGCATAACCCCGGGGTGATCCCACATCACCCTGTTCCACATAAGCCTGCCAACACAACACAATTAGAGATCCTTATTTCAACCTTGGTCCTGAAACCTTAGAACTCAATCTCTATCATCCAGAATTCATTGCAAGACCCGAATCCCACATCTACACACTATATAAGTCTGAACAAGCTGTATCAAGTCACAACCATAACCCAAGATGTAATCACATGATATACCCCATCACTTCGACACTCACAATAGAATCTGCTGACCACAATTACTACCCAAAACAAATCCAAAATAAATCTAGTGCCGGTAGCAAACCTCATATCGATTAGAACCTCATTCAAAACCTTCATACCCTACTGATGATGAAAGAAACACGCATAACCACTTAACCACTCATCTGATCAATAAGCCAAGAAACTCTTTCGCCCGACCAAGGCTATTGTCCACATCCTCAACAAAATATAGTGTTATTCTTCCAAACCTTCCTCATCCCAATACGATAGCGCAAATCTCAGGTCTAGAAACCTCATCTCAGCCAATACGAGCAGCCACACACAACCCGGTTCCATACACTAACAAGTAATAATTCAGACATGACAGATAACAGTAAGAAAACTAAATAAGAAAACTACTAAGCAAGTTAAGCAAGCAGGGAAATTTTAGCATGTTACTATGAACTATTTTCAACAGGGTGAAAGCAATATACACGAAATAGAAGGAGCCACATTTCATCACTGTACTGTTGCAACGTGCAACCCGATCAAATCATATCAATATATATATAGGGTACCCTTCGAGCCATAATGCTCGGGTTCACTAATCACATGTGCATCAATATCAAGAGCAACCGAGTGCAAAAAATATAACAGTGGGAAAAATTATTGGGAACAAACAATACTGAGAAAGACAAGCACAACTATGGTGCAATAAGAAAATCATCATCACAAATGCTACCTCGCCCATAATGCCATGAGGCCTAAACTGAATCGTAATACGTGTGTAAAGAATCACGTAACACTTACAACCCGTCATATTATGAGAGAGAAATATATATCATAAACCAAGTGTTACATCTCGCATTTTCGTACGTTAAAAGTTTCGTCTTCAGTTAATTGACATAGACTCGGGGATGAGATCATCATGACGTTAAGGTATTTATGCTATTTATAACAAGCGATAAAGAAGTGTCATGAAGGATAAAGGGTACATGAATTAAAGAAAACGAGTTTTATTGAAAGTGGCCAATTTGGGATAAAATACGGGTCAAGCAAAAATACCCGATAATTATTGAGTAATACCATGCAAGATACAATATGACCACGGTAGTATAATGTATAAAGTATATATGAAGTAAGTAGAATTTTAAGTAATTTTTGGCAATTTTTAAATTATACGGGTAATTGGTTAATTACCGAATAATGAAACATTACCCAGTTAACTTATAAGTGGATAAAAATTAACAAAATTACACCCCAAATGAAACGTGGAAGCCAACCACTTTCCAAACAATGACTCATGGTCACGTTTGGAGTAGGTGGCTACCTAAGGATTAATTAACATTTAATAAGTAGCTTACTACTTCCTTTTTGACAAGAGAACAAAAGATGTTCTTAATTAAAAAGTAAGAAACGTTAGTTCTTTGTTCTTAGTTATCTCATTTTAGGATCAGAACACACCATGAATCATTGATTGATATATTAATCTTAGATCAAAAGAAACATTTGAAGCAGAAGCAAAATTTCGTTTCAAAAAAGCTTCATAGATCAGAAGCAATTTTCGTTCAAAAATTCAAAGAAGCACAAGCTTAGTTTCGTTCAAAGTATTTCAGCATAATTCCATCAAAATTTTGCGGTTACAAAAGAGTACGGTGCAATCTTCAAGAATATTATACGGAGTTTTCCTTACTCCAGGTATGTTTAGGTCATCCCTTCTTTCTTTTGGCATGGTCCAAATTATACAGAAGAAACAAGCAAACACACAGTTTCCATAAATTACTCTATTCATAGAAATAGTAGGGGTGTCTATATTCTTGATTTCCCTATGAGAATTATTATTATCTTCTGTTCATGGGTCTCAGAATAATACGCAGTTAAAAAAGTTTATCCGGAAGGGATATTGAGATTATTATGTGTTTTTCATGCATTTCACCCATTTATACATGTGTATTGACCCATGACCAGATGGTGTTATATACGCGTATATATGTAAATATATGTATATGGGATATGAGAAAAGGTTACGACGTTATATATGCACCACCACCTAATCAATTGGTATATGTTGATCATGTTGCCCATAGTGGCCGAAACTATATGATGGGATGCCCTCGGTGGCTTGATGATATTATGTACACTCATACCTATGCATGGCATGACATTTTTATGCACGTGCATACCATTATGAATGTTTCAGAATTTACAAAGTTATTCAGATTTAAAGACGTGTTTCTTTATTCCATGTTTCATCTATGTCTTTTACGTACTAATTTTTATGCCTTACATACTCAGTACATTTTTCATACTGACTCCCTATTTCATGGGGCTTGTATTTCATGCCCACAGGTTTAGGTAGGTAAGCTGACGGTCCCCCTTTTTAGGATCCCTGATCAGCAAGAGTTGGCGTGCTCCTCTTGATCTGGAGCTGCTTTTGCTTTTGGTACGATACGTTTTTATATATACATGGGTATGATATGGCTCAGTCCCGTCTTTGTACAGTTATTTTTCTATTAAAGATCTGTAGATAGTATGTCTAGTTGGGTTGTATGTGGCCTTGTCGGCTTTCAGTTTTGGATGTATAGTTGTCTATAGCAGCCTTGCTGGCTCGCCCATTGTAATTTGCATGTATATGTACATATGCCTTATTGGTAGGTTTCCTTCATGTATATTATTTTCATAATTCAGTAGATGTTATTCAGGTTCATGTCTTAGATGATTGCTTCGGGGTGTTTGATAGGTAGGACTCAAGCACCCGTCGCGGCCCATCGGTTTGGGTCGTGACGAAAGTGGTATCAGAGTAGTTCTGTCCTAGGATTGTCTACAGATCATGTCTAGTGGAGTCTTGGTTATGAGTGTGTTGTGCACCACACTTATAGACAGGAGGCTACATGACATATATGATGTTATCCTCTCTTTCTATATCAAATCATGCGATATAAGAATTCATGTTCCTAACGATATGTTATATTTCAGCGATGCCTCCAACGAGTACGGCCGCCCAGAAGGGAAAGTCCGTGATTGGTGAGACTACTAGTCAAGCGCCACGAGTTACCAAGTCTCGGGGAGAGTCTCATGGTGAAGTTCCATCTCAGACTTCACATATTTGCCATTTCCAGAAGAGCTCCGAGGGGCACCAGCTCCAGTGCCCGTCCTTGTACATTCAGCAACTCATCCAGATACACTGGGTCAGGAGATGAGAGATGTTATTCAGCTATTAACCCGATTAGTAGCCGTGCAGGCTCGACGCCAGGAAATAAGTATTGGTCATGCAAATAGGTTTGTCAGTGCGAGGGTTCTGACTTCATTAATTTAGACCCTCCGGTATTCACTGGGGCAGATCCGAATAAGGACCCTCAGGTATTTATTGACAGAGTGCAAAGGACATTACAGGTAATGAAGGCCACTGCGACTGAGTTAGTTGAGCTGGCTTGCTATAGACTCCGAGATGTTGCAGTTAATTAGTACGAGTCTTGGGAATTGTCTAGAGGCGAGGATGCCTCTCCAACAATATGGAAGGAGTTTACAGAAGCTTTTATTCGTCATTATCGCCACCAGAGCTTAGGCGGGCCAGAGTTGATAGGTTCTTGACCCTTCGACAAGGTAACATGAGTGTTCGGGAGTACATTCTTCAGTTTGATTCATTGTCTAGGTATGCTCCCACTATTATATCTAATATGGAGGATCGAATTCACCGGTTCGTGATGGGATTAGAGCCTCACTTGCTTAACGATTGTATGTCGGTCTCACTTCAGCCAGACATGGATATTTCTCGTATTTAGGCATACACTCAGGGTGTAGAGGAGCGTAAACAGAAACAGAGGGCCGATCATGGGCATGATAGATCCCAGAATAAGAGAGTGAGGTCTTCGCATCCTTCAGCTAGCGCACCCCCTCAGTTTGGTGGTAAGAGATTTTATCATTCCACATATTCAAGATCTGGTCAGAATTTCAGGGCCTCAGATTCTCAGTATAGGGGTGAGCCAAATTAGATGAGGCCACCTTTGCCACGATTTGCTCAATGTGGTAAGTAGCATATCGGGCAGTGCCATATGGGATTAGGTGTTTGTTATACTTGTGGTTATCCGGGCCTCGTTATGAGGGATTGTTCGATGAGAGATGATGCAAGCATAGCTCAGCCAGCGGGATCTGTAGCTGGTTTGTCATCATCAGTACGCCTCATGGTCAAGGTCCACAAGCACCAATGAGTCGTGGTTGAGGCAGAGGTGGAGCATCTAGCTCGAGCAGTCCTCAGAACCATATTTATGCGTTGGCAGGACGATAGGACCAGGAGTCATCACCTGATATTGTTACATGTATATTATCAGTCTCCTCATATGATGTATATGCACTGATTGACTCAGGTTCCACCTTATCATACGTTACCCCGTTGGTTGCTAGTAAGTTTGAAATAAAACATGAATTGGTTAAACCTTTTGAGGTGTCTACACATGTTGGAGACTCAGTGATAGCTAAGCAAGTATATATGGGTTGTATAATAATAGTTCATGGTCGATCTACTGTAGTAGACTTAATCTAGTTAGATATGGTAGAATTTGATGTTATAATGGGCATGGATTGGTTGGATTCTTATCATGCCAACGTTGATTGTAGAGAAAAGATAGTCCGATTTCAATTTCTAGGGGAGCCTGTTTTAGAGTGGGAAGGTAATACGGCGTCGCCGAGAGGTAGATTTATTTCCTATCTCAAGGTAAGGAAGATGATCGGAAAGGCTATATTTATCACTTAGTTCGAGTTCAGGATATGGAAGTGGAGTCACCAACCATTCGGTCCATTCCTGTGGTTAATGAATTTCCCGATGAGCTCCCAGGTCTCCGCCAGAGCGAGAAATTGAGTTTGCTATTAACCTACTACCAGATACTCACCCAATATCTATTCCTCCCTATAGAATAGCCCCCACAGAGCTAAAAGAGTTGAACGAACAACTAAACGACTTGCTTGAAAAAGGCTTTATCAGACTAAGTACATCACCGTGAGGAGCACCTATGTTATTTGTAAGGAAGAAAGATGGTTCCTTACGGACGTGTATTGATTATAGACAGTTGAATAAGGTGACGATCAAAAATAAGTACCCGCTCCCGAGGATTGATGATTTATTTGATCAATTGCAAGGTGCCAAGTGTTTTTCAAAGATAGACTTGAGGTCCGAGTACCATCAGGTAAGGGTTAAGGATGAAGATATTCCAAAGACAACATTCAGGACCAGAAACGGGCACTTTGAGTTTTGTGTTATGTCATCAGTTTGAACAATGCCCAGCTGTATTCATGGATTTGATGAACCGTGTGTTCGGGCCCTTTTTAGATCTGTTCGTAATTGTATTTATCGATGATATATCGGTGTATTCTTGTTCAGAGGCTAAGCATGCAGTTCATCTGCGTACTGTGCTCAGAGTTCTACAAAAAGGGAAGTTGTATGCCAAATTCTCTAAGTGTGAATTCTGTAGCTTTCCTTGGGCATTTCGTTTCGAGTGAAGGCATCCGGGTGGAAACACAAAAAATTGAGGCAATAAAGACTTGGCCTAGACCCACGACACCGACGGAGGTTCATAGCTTTCTTGGTTTGGCAGGTTATTATAGGAGATTTGTAGAGGGATTTTCTTCTCTTTCATCACCTTTGACAAAGTTGACTCAGAAGGGAGCAAAGTTTCAATGGACTGATGCTTGTGAACGGAGTTTCCAGACATTAAAGGACAAATTAACGTCAACACTAGTTCTAACGCTTCCAGAAGGGACCGATGGTTACGTTATCTATTGTGACACTTCAAGCTTTAGGTTGGGTTGTCTGCTAATGCAGTATGGTAAGGTTGTGTCTTATGTTTCTAGGCAACTAAGAAAGCACGAGAAGAACTACCCGACCCACGATTTAGAGTTAGCTACGGTGATTCATGCACTAAAGATGTGGAGGCACTACTTGTATGTCATTCATGTTGATATCTATACGGATCATAAGAGCCTCCAGTACATCTTCAAGCAAAAGGAATTGAATCTACGTCAAAGAAGATGGTTGGAGCTATATAAAGACTATGACGTTGATATTTTATACCATCCAGGGAAGGCGAACGTAGTATCCGACGCCCTCAGCTGTAGATCTATGGGTAGCCTATCATATTTACAGCCAAAAAAGAGGGGAATAGCCCATGAGGTTCATCAGCTAGCTAGTCTTGGAGTTTAGTTACTAGACTCAGGTGATATTGGAATTGCTGTTCAGGATACGACAACATCCTCTTTAGTAACTGAAGTAAAGCAACGCTAGTACGAGGATCCTGTGTTAGTTCATTATAGGGATACCACCCTTCAAAAGGAGAAAAATCCGTTTGAAATTATAGAAGATGGGGTTCTCAGATATCGAGGAAGATTATGTGTGCCTAATATTGCAGGGCTACGTCGGCAGGTTATGGGAGAAACTCACTATTCTCGTTGTTCTATCCATCCAGGAGCAACAAAGATGTATCATGAAATCAGGGAAGTGTATTGGTGGGACGGAATGAAAAAGGATATAGCAGAATTTGTTGCTCAGTGTCCTAACTATCAGCAGGTCAAGATTGAGCATCAAAAACCCGGTGGGTTATTGCAAGCTATGGAGATTCCGACTTGGAAATGGGAAGTAATCAATATGGACTTCATCGTAGGTTTACCTCGTACCCAGCGTAAGTTCGACTTGATATGGGTGATTGTTGATAGGCTTACAAAGTCAGCCCATTTTTTGCCCGTTAGGACTACATATTCCTCAAAGGATTATGCAAGGCTTTATATAAGGAGATAATACGACTGCATGGTGTCCCCATATCTATTATCTTGGATTAAGGAGCTCAATTTACAGCTAACTTCTGGAGGTCCTTCCAAAAAGGATTGGCGACTCAAGTAAGTCTTAGTACAACATTTCATCCCCAGACAGACGGATAGGCTGAGTGTATTATTCAGACATTGGAGGATATGTTACGAGCTTGTGTAATAGACTTCAAAGGTAGCTGGGATGATCATCTTCCGCTTATTGAGTTCGCGTATAATAATTACTACCATTCCAGCATTCAGATGGCTCCATACGAAGCTCTTTACGGATGAAAGTGTAGGTCGCCTATAGGGTGTTCGATGTTGGAGAATCTGAATTACATGGGCCAGACCTGGTTCAGCGAGCCATAGAAAAAGTAAAGTTGATCGGGGATCAGCTATTGACAGCTTAGAGTCGTCAGAAGTCATATTCTGATGTGCGGCGATGAGATTTAGAGTTCGGGGTTGATGATTGGGTATTCTTAAAGGTGTCACCTATGAAGGGTGTGATGAGATTTGGCAAAAAAGGGCAAACTTAGCCCACAACATGTTGGGCCTTATAGGATCATTCGGAGATTGGGCCAAGTATCTTATGAGTTAGAATTACCCTCAGAATTGGAGTTTGTCCATTTGGTTTTTCACGTATCTATGTTACAGAAGCACATTGCCAATCCTACCTGAGTGGTGCCCACGGATGATGTACAAATTACAAAGGACTTGTCATACGAGGAAATTCCAGTTGCCATCTTAGACCGACAAATCTGCAAGCTACGGAATAAGGAGGTAGCCTCTGTGAAAGTACTTTGGAGGAACAACAATGTGAAAGAAATAACTTGGGAAGCCGAGGAAGACATAAAGTCTAGATATCCCTACTTATTTCCTCCTCTAGAGAAGGGTCCGACTGAGACATCATAACCATAAGGTACATGTATAAATTCTTGTGTTGGTTATTGTCATTGGTCGTGTGAGGCCATTGCCGTTTTTCATTATTATGGTCCTGTGTGGTGTTGGATTATTAAGCTTTTACAGTGAGAGTTGGTAGTAGTGTTGTTACAAAGGCGAACCTGCCAAAGTTATATAAATCACGGGGAGTTGAACATTCGAGGACGAATGTTTTTAAGGGGGGAGGATGTTACATCTCACGTTTTCGTACGTTAAAAATTTCGTCTTCAGTTAATTGACATAGACTCGGGGATGAGATCATCTTTACGTTACGTATTTATGCTATTTATAACAAGCGATAAAGAAGTGTCAAGAAGGATAAAGGGTGCACGAATTAAAGAAAATGAGTTTCATTGAAAGTGGCCAATTTGGGATAAAATACGGGTCAAGCGAAAATACCCGATAATTATTGAGTAGTACCATGCAAGGTACCATATGACCACGGTAGTATAATGTATAAAGCATATATAAAGTATATTAAAAATAAGTAGAATTTTAAATAATTTATGGCAATTTTTTAATTATGCGGGTAATTGGTTAATTACCGAATAACGAAACATTACCTAGTTAACTAATAAGTGGATAAAAATTAATAAAATTACACCCCAAACGAAACGTGGCAGCCAACCACTTTCCAAACAATGACTCATGGTCACGTTTGGAGTAGGTGGCTACCTAAGGGTTAATTGACATTTAATAAGTAGCTTACTACTTCCTTTTTGACAAAAGAACAAAAGATGTTCTTAATTAAAAAGTGAGAAATGTTAGTTCTTAGTTTTCTCATTTTAGGATCAGAACACACCATGAATCATTGATTGATATATTAATCTTAGATCAAAAGACACATTTGAAGCAGAAGCAAAATTTCATTTAAAAAAAGCTTCATAGATCAGAAGCAATTTTCGTTCAAAAATTTAAAGAAGCAGAAGCTTAGTTTCGTTCAAAGTATTTCAGCATAATTCCATCAAAGTTTTGCGGTTACAAAAGAGTACGGTGCAATATTCAAGAATATTATATGGAGTTTTCCTTACTCCAGGTATGTTTTGGCCATCCCTTCTTTCTTTTGGCATGGTCCAAATTATACAGAAGAAACGAGCAAACACACAATTTCCATAAATTACTCTATTCATAGAAATAGTAGGGGTGTCTATATTCTTGATTTTCCCATGAGAATTATTATTATCTTCTGTTCATGGGTCTCAGAATAATACGCAGTTGAAAAAGTTTATCCGGAAGGAATATTGAGATTATTACGCATTTTTCATGCATTTCACCCATTTATACATATGCATTGACCCCTGACCAGATGGCGTTATATACGCGTATATATGTAAATATATGTATGTCGCGCCCCCTTTTTTTCCTTCTTGACGGGGAAGTCTGGGTTTCGACATTCATGGGGGAAATAACTCGTTTCCTTTTGAGAATTGGGTATTTGAAGAGTCGCTACCTAATGGATTATGGTGCGTTAGGGCACTTTGATCAATTAACTCATGGACTAGTTTGCATTACTAGAGATTTAGGGTAATGACTCAAAATAACCTTGAGGGGAAGGTGTTAGGCACCCCTCGCGGTCCACAACAGTGGGTCCCGTCCGAACTTAAACTATGTGAATTAGTCATTTTAGCAAATAAACAGTTTTAACATGTTCTTGCAAGTAAAGGCATGTTTTGACATCCTAAGTACATGTATGGTTCAAGTAATGAAAACAAGGGAAAAGGTTTGAACATATGTAAAGAGAAGTAAATTCATCTAAAACATATAGGAATTGGGAAAAGAGGGGTCCTAGGTTGGTTAGCTTATAGGATCATACCCACACAATGCCCGGTAAACACTCTTCAACGAGGAGCTACACGTGACATTAGCGCGTAGTCATCATATCGTTACTACCCAATTCCCTCCGCTTAGTCATAACCTAAAGTGTTCTAGCAACCTTTAAAGATATCCTATGAGTGCACTACCCATCCCTTTTTTATGGCCCTGGAGGTAGTCGTGACCTCTAATTTAGGTAGTTTCTAGACCATCCTAAGGTACTTAAAGGAAAAAAATCTAGGCGTCAATCAAAACAGTTAGGGATGCATTTAAAGAGGGAACAAATAAAGGCTCATATTTACCTCCATAAATATAACAAGTAAGTGGACGTCTCAAACAACAGTTTCAGGCACTTAAAAACCTTAGAACATGATATCTAGGTGAGCAGAAAGTATACAACATTGAATTAGGACCAGAGTGTCAAAGAATTGGATCCTACCGATTTTAGACCTGTTGATTATGAGCAATCACTGGTAACAGAACACAGTTTTGTAGTTTATAGAATTTTAATCGCCCTATAGGCTTGCCTAAGTGCGTAACAGTGATGTCCTAAGAGCATGATATCTATATTGATTAGGAATGCAGTAAAACAGTAAAACGATTTTTAAACGGCAATTTGGGATCCTATGGACACGTTTTCTAGCGGTATTAATTGAGGCAGCGTTTGAAAAACTTTTTAAGAAGCGACAGATTTATTTAATTAAACCACTTCAAAATATATAACCACGAATTGAATTGACTTTCTAACTAAACTGTTTAAGTCCTATAGGCATGATTTTTAGTTAAGCAAGGCAAAACAAATAACAGTCATTTAACCAAAGCGAAACCCCTATAGGCATGACTTCTATAGAGCTGATTTTTAACCCTATAGGCATGATCTCTATTATTAAAGCCATTTTAGATCCTATAGGCGTGGTTTCTAATTGTGTGGAAGTAAAGCAAACATAACAAACACGTTGAATCAGCATGGACCCTATAGGCATGGTATCTACCCAATTTACCCAATATATATAACTACCATCCCTTTTTCACTAATCACCCCACTATTTATTTACAATAATTATTACAGACCAATGAATTGAATAAAAATTAAAGAACAGAAATTAATCTATAGGGAGCCTGAAGTAGGCCCAAATGATTTCCATGCCTCCAATAGCCTAAAATGCCCAATGTTCATAGCCAATTCTATGTCTTGGTGTGTCAGAGTTCCCTAAGGACCTTAAGGATCCCGGGAAGTGCTCACACCTAGACCTTTCTCAAATAACAACTGATTTAAGTGCAGTGTGGAAATGCCAGCCCTGACATGCCAGAGTTCAGAGAGATCTTAAGGGTCTCAAGGCAATACACATATCAGTGGGACAAAACCTAGTATTTTAAGAGTAAGTGGAAGTGCATAGTAGTTTGAAAAAGTTTAATAGAAAGGTCTTAGGACTTAAAAAAACTTCTGAAAACCAATTAGTGCTAAAACAGTTTGAGGGGAAGTGTGAAGAAAACAATTCGCCATCAGAACACAAATCATAGAACAAGTTTTAGGAACCACTTTCACACAAGGGGATATGTCACGACCCCAAAACCGACCCGATCGTGATGACACCTATCGTAAAACTAGGCCAGCCGCCACAACTCCCGAATCAACCATTTTTCAATAAAAGTTATTTTTTTACCATTTATAAACAATAGTTCTCATAATGAAAATTTTTAAAGAAAAGTGCGGAATAATTACACAAGCCCGACATCGAGGTGTCACTAGTCATGAGCATCTACCAAGGTCTGAATACAACAAGAGTCTAAAAATGTAGTAAATACAGTAATGAAAAATGAGGGAGGAAAGTAGTGCTGCGAACGTCGTGCAGCCACCTAGCTAACTCCGACGACTCCGCCTCCGAGCAATCAACACCCGCTACCGGGTTCCAAAATACTTGAATCTGTACACGAGGTGCAGGGACTAATGTGAGTACTCAAACCCAGTAAGTAATAAGAGTAAATAAAGACTGAGCAGTAGGAAACGATGAATCCACATTTATGATAAACTCAATAAGCACAACAGGCTTTCAAATAGAATATGAGTCAATCGTCTCATTTAAAATCCATCTTTTGGTAAAAATCATTTAAAAATGCTTTACAATAGTTTCAGTAAGGGTTCAATACCATATATAATAAAAGAGATAAAAATCATAATCGGCCCCTCGGGCAAACCATAGTTCGTATACAGCCCCTCGGGCAAAACAGAAATCATAAACACCTCATATCATAAAAGTCTTAGTGGAAATAACAAAGCCAAAATCAATGATTAAATACCGAATATCTCATAAAAACTCCAGCTTAAATGAAAGTTGTTTGAAAGCATTTGTTCAACATTTTCAACAGAGGCTCAGTATAAAGAGGAGTGGAAACATCAATTTCATAAAAAAGCCCCTCGGGCAAAGCATAACTCATATATGTATACAGCCCCTCGGGCAAGCCTCTCAGTCATTTGAGACTCAACTCTCATCAATCAGCATTCAGACTCAGCACTCACACTCTATAAGTACCATATAGTAACATCTGCGGTGTGCAGCCCGATCCATATATCGCTGCGGCGTGCAGCCCGATCCATATATATATTCGACTGCGCTCACTAGGTGTATGTAGATTCCGGTGGGGCTCCTACAACCCAAGCGCTACGTGCAGCCCAATCCATATACATATACACACACACACACGCACACACACACACACACACACACACACACACACACACACACATATATATATATATATATATATATATATATATATATATATATATATATATATATATATATATATATATATATATATATAGGCGTGCAGCCCGATCCATAAATATATAATCCTCACAACCAGGCCCTCGGCCTCTCTCAATCATTAACCTTACCATCAGACCCTCGGTCTATCTCAGTAAATACCCTCACAATCAGACCCTCGGTCTATCTCAGTCAATACCCTCACAATCAGACCCTCGATCTATCTCAGTAATCAACCTCACAATCACTCGGACCATCAATAAAATAGGGAACTCAACCCAAATAGTTTTCACATTTTTTAAGAATTAAAGTGATAAAACCAGGTTTAAACAATATACAGGTAAATCATGATTGAGGATATGCTTTCAAACATGGCATACAGCCCAAAATAAAGACTGAGGTCGGCACAAGGCCCTAAACATGGCATACAGCCCAAAATATAATATCAATATCTAAAATATGGAATATCATAATATTTAAAATCAAATATGCGACTTAAGAGTCGTACGGGATGGACCAAGTCACAATCCCCAATGGTGCACGACTCCACGCTTGTCATCTAGCGTGTGCATCACCTCAAGTAGCACAACGACGTGAAATTCGGGGGTTTTAAACCCTCAAGACAACATTTACAATCATTACTTACCTCGATCCGGTCCAAACTCTAGCCCGCGATGCCTTTGCCCTCACGAATCAACCTCCGGATGCTCCAAATCCAGCCACAACCAGTACATAATTGTTAAAATATACTAAGGGAACAAAGCCCACTCAAAAATATCCAATTTACATCAAAAATCCCGAAAGTGCTCAAACTCGCCCCCAGGGCCCATGTCTCGGAATCCGATAAAAGTCACATCAATAGAATCCTCTTCCTCTCACGAGTCTATACATACAAGAACATCAAAATCGGACCTCAATTGCCCCTTCAAATTCCCAATTTACACTCTCCAAATCCAAGCCTTAATTCCCCAATCTTTTAGGCTTTAATTTCCACATTTTTCATGATTAAACAAGTAAGAATCAACATAGGATCGAGTATTGAGTTCAAAAATCTTACCTCCAAGTATTTCCCTTCGATTCCCTCTTCAATCTTTCTCAAAAGCTCCAAAAATTGCTCAACAATGGAGAAAATAGACCAAAAATCGCGAACTCACTTTTTAAACATTCTGCCTCAAGCCTGAAATCCTTCATCGCAATCACGGAGCTTCCTTCGCGATCACGAAGCACAATCTACCAGGCCCTCAAATTTACTCTACGCAAACGTGGTGAGGTCCTCGCGAACGCGATGCTCAAAACTTTAAACCTACACGAACGAGGATAGATCCACGCGAACGAGATGCACCACTTGCCCAACTCATGCGATCGCGACTCACACTACACGATCACGAAGAACAACCTGACCTGCCCTCATCACAGCCCTACGTGATCGTGAGACTCCCTACGCGATCGTGAAGGAGAAATCTCTGCAACAGCTGAAACTCAAAACCTACAACTCCAAACAACAAGGAATGGTTCGATTGACCACCCGAAACTCACCCGAGGCCCTCGGAACCTCAACCAAACATGAAAACATATCCCATAACATCATTCAAACATGTTCCAACCTTCGGAACTCTCAAAACAACATCAAAACACCAAATCACATTGGATTCAAGCCTAAGAATTTCAAGAACTTCCAAATTCCGCTTTTGATCAGAAACCCAACTAAACCACATCCGAACGACCTGAAATTTTGCACACACGTCATAAATGACATAACGGAGCTATTGCAACTTCCGGAATTCCATTCCGACCCCTATATCAAAATCTCATCTATCAACCGGAAAACGCCAAAATCTTAATTTCGCCAATTCTAGCCTAAACCTTCCACAGACTTCCAAAATGCATTTCGATCATGCTCCTAAGTCCCAAATCACCTAGCAGAGCTAACCAAATCATAAAAACTCCGATCCGAGATCATATACCGACAAGTCAAATATTGGTCAAACTTTTTCAAATTTCAAGCTTCAAATTGAGAACTGTTCTTCCAATTTTATTCTGATTACCCTGAAAATCAAAACCAACGACTTACATAAGTCATGATACATCACACGGAGCAAGTCATGCCCGAGAACTGGCCAGCAAAGTGTAAAAGCTCAAAATGACCGGTTGGGACATTACATCCTCCCCCACTTAAACATACGTTCGTCCTCGAACGTGCCCAGAGTTGTTCCAAAAGCCTATCAATCGCTGAATTACCTTACCATGAACATACCCGGGGGAAATCCCACGTCACCCTATCTCATATAGGTCCGATAACACAATGTAACTGAAATTTCACCATTCAACCTAGCTTATAAACCCTAGGACCACATTTCCAATTCTGAAATCATCCACAAGATCAAAATCTCACATTTATTCCCCGAATAGGCCCGAATAAGCTGTAATAACCCATAACTGCAACCTTAGTGCAATTACATGATATAACACATAACTCAAACGCTTGTAGCGATAACTTCTAGTCACAACAGCTGCGCACAACAACCGAATATCGATAGAAACCTCTTATCAACTAAAGTCTCATTCCAACACTTTCATATACTACCAATGATAAATGAAACACACAGTAAGCCATAACTGTTTTCTCAGATCAACCATTTATTAAGCCACTTCTCCTTTAGCAAGGACCATAGCAAATTTCCGCGTCGAACCTCGATGTTATCCTTTCAACATGCTAATATCAAATCCGTTTGCAGTCATTAAAGATCCCGACGATCTCATCTAATCCAACATAACTACGCTGGTGACATTGACACATCAATACAGACTAAAGCCATGACTTGTACAATCCATGCACCAATAAGCCACAATCCGAACTTACTCAAATCATGAAAATGACTCAAATGAAAGAGATGTGCCGCAAGCTCACTAGTACCACCACAATACAAGGCTGAGAATCCGCCACACATTGTAGAAACAAAACACACGAATCTAACCCACAGGATCATACTTCCACATAGCTTCACTCCAATGCGCGACCTCGTCCAAACACAGGTCCACATGAGACACCTTAAGTTACTATGCTCAAAATCGACAACCGTGAGCAATATGATGTCTAAAACCAAAGCAATCATCATAATCACCGCGAGGCAATTACATTACACCACACAACTCGAAATGACATAACCGATACGCCATCCACCGAGCAATACCCAGTGCTCTTCCCGCTCGAATTCCACTTAAAGGCCCTAATAACACCGCACTACATGAGCCTATAACCAACAAATCCTAACGTCTCGCATTCCAGAAAGATAATTCATAAATCCCCCTAATTACTAATGGCTCAATAACAACCGAATCAACATATCCCTCACCAATAGCAACCCGAAGTCAACAAAGCTGTCTCGATACAGAACACACATCCATACAGGTCTACCAATGAGCCACACCTCAACTCTAGTTACCCATAACAGATCCTCCGAAGCTTCACAATGACTGATTCATAGCATATACTGTCATCTGACTAACTTACCCACATCTTTGCCGTCCATAACCACGAGCTAACCTATATATGAGAACTTCCAATCTCCAAGTCTATAAAACACACGAATTACCATATCTGATCCCAATTTCGCCGCTCGCATATATAACACACCTCTAATACTCAATCATCTCATGAGAGGTACACCTATAATTCTTCTGAGCCACCAAGCAAGCTCGAATATCATCCGTCGATTAGACAATATAGTGCCGCAATACCAATAAAGCATCCGTAACTTAAACACATCGCCCTTTCTGAAATGTTACACCCTCATCAAACCACACCAATCAGTGATCTCATTTATCTAGTCACCTGAAGCTGCCTATGCTATCTAAGAATTTGTGACCTTCCTTTCAAATCTGAACCGTGTCCTTACACATGCAAATCTCAATCCTACACAACATACCACATAAACCGTACCATCCTAGGATAACCACGAGAACTTCATATCCCTTATGAGCCACAAGCAACTATGTACTCCACTTGCCAAAAACTTCCCATTGATCCCATCAAAATCACTATACATCCTACGCTCCTCATGCCAATAGGAAAAATATACCCCTTTAACTGTGGTGGAAACCATCTAAAACTCTCCGAATTCCTTTTGCACAACTCTAAATCGGTAGGGCTGAGTCCTTCTAACTCAATCGAGCTACACAGGTCACTAAAACACAAAAGAATTGCCGCGAAAACACCTATAGAAACTCATTACCTTGTAAGCATCCAAGAACTAATCATATCCTTACTATACCGACTCGGCCTACTACCAAGCTATCCCATTTATTCGAGTTCCATTCTAATTTACCTTCAACTTGATACTCCTTCTTGCTATAACATCACCATTCCTCAACCCAGACTCACCACATGAGACCCAAGCACAAAACCACACCGTCTAAGACTCATAAGCCGCTGAATACTCTCTTAAATATTCCCAAAAGCACCACATTCAAAATACTTTACTCTGAAGAGACTTCCTGCAAATCTAAATCCGTTAACTTTACCTTCCTGATACTGATATATAGAATCCCATAATTGATATATAAATGCCACGAATCTTGACATCTTCCAATGAAAACTCAGTTTCTAGCCACACATACAACTTGAAAATACCCTTGATCAGCTGAGCAAAACTCTGGCACAAATTTCTACCCTAGCTTTGCTGCAAAGTTCCGATGCACATAAGAATGCCTTGTTGAAGGTGCTGAGTGAGGCATATATACCAAGCAACATCACCAGAGGAGAAATGACAAACATGGTAGGGAAGGTATTGGAAAGTCACAAGATCACTTTTTATGAAGATGGGCTGCCACCAGAAGGGTTGAGTCACAACAAAGCATTGCACATAACCGTGCAATGCAAAGATTATTTTATCACTAGGATCCTGATTGATGGAGGGTCCAGTCTCAATATTTGTCCGTTGGTAGCACTCAGAACATTGGGAAAGGGGCTGCATGAGATCAAGGATGGGGCCATCAACGTCAAAGCTTTCAACGGTTCCCAAAGGTCCACTATTGGGTAAATTAGTTTGTGCTTGCAAATGGGACCTACTTGGTTTGATGTCGATTTCCAAGTAATAGATGTGACGACATCTTACAACTTGCTGTTGGGACGATCGTAGATTCATGCTGCTGGGGCTGTAGCGTCAACACTACATCAGGCAGTGACGTTTGAGGGGAATCACCAAGAGGTGATCATTCACGGCGACGGTAGCAATCCCATATATAGTCGCCAAACCATACCAACGATCGGAGGAAGAAGAAAGATAGGCGGGGAAACCTATCACCACATTGAGCGAGTCAACGCCGTTGACAAAGACAAATGGCGGGACAACAAAATTGAAAGCATATTGAACTGGAGAGGATATGAACCTGGCAAGGGACTTTGCAAGAACCTCCAAGGAATAGCCAAGCCTATCAAACTAAAGAAACATGGCACCACTTTCGGTCTAGGATACGAGTATACATGGGAGGAATTCAACAACTGGTCACTACCATGGCGTGGTCCATACTACCTACTGGAGCATCCAATACCACATTTGGAGCAGACTTTCTAGCCGGTCGATGTTATCTATGGGTCGAAAGAAGAGGAAGCACTGGCAGTAGTGAGGAATTTATGCCTAGAAGATGATAACATAGATTGTTGTGTCATCTTCGAGGAGGAGGGGAAGGAGGGCCCTTCCATACAGGCCGTAAGCCGAGGAGCATGCCTCAACATTTGGACCATCAGAACCACCAGAACCTGGAAAGCGTCGGGGTAGCAAGGCTAAACAAAGCATCATGCACTATCTTTTATTTTTACTAGTTGATTTTCCTTTCGCATTTTGAATTTTCGCAATAAGATCTTCCAATGTTCAAAATAGTTTATGAAATTTATCAAAGCATTTCGGTGTCCTTACAAATCTTACTCTTATTATTTTCTCTCATTACATTATTTATACAGCATTACTATTACCTATCTTGATGAACCAATGACTGTGACGTGCAACGAGATAATGCAACAAACGGACATAGATTCAGAGGAAGATGATATACCAGAAGAGATTGTTAAAGAAGTCGAGAATTTCGAAAATAGGCCTAAGTCCAACCTGGACGAAAAAGAAGTTGTCAACCTGGGAGATGCAAAAAACGTCAAAGAAACACGAATCAGCGTCCACTTATCACCATCAGAAAAAAGGAATACACAGAATTTCTAAGAGAATATGAGGACATCTTTGTGTGGTCGTATGATGACATGACTGGTCTAAGTACGTCTATTGTGGCTCACAAACTGCCAACTGATCCAACATGTCCACCGGTAAAGAAGAAGCTCAGAAAATTCAAACCTGATATGAGTTTGAAGATCAAGGAAGAAGTCACCAAGCAGGTCAAATCCAAAGTTCTTAGGGTAGTGGAATACCCAACGTGGTTATCCAACATTGTGCCAGTACCAAAGAAGGACGGAAAGGTCAGAGTTTGTGTCGACTACCGGGATCTCAACCGGGCCAGTCCGAAAGACGACTTCCCATTGTCGAACATACACATCCTGATCGATAATTGCGCCAAGCATGAGTTGAAATCATTTGTAGATTGTTTCACTAGATATCATCAGATCTGGATGGACGAAGAAGATGCTGATAAAACGGCTTTCATTTGCCGTGGGGAATATACTGCTACAAAATGATGCCATTCGAGTTAAATTGCAAATCCTACTCAGAAATGCACACTTCGGAGGTTGTCCAACAATTTCTTTTACAACGGAGGAATCCTGTATAGGAGGACTCTTGATTTAGGATTGCTAAGATGTGTCGACGCAAAAGAAGCATCTAAACTACTAGAAGAAATCCATGTTGGGACCTGCGGTCCACATATGAACCGACTTTGTCTTAGCCAATAAGATACTCCGGGCTGGTTACTTCTGGATGACTATGGCAACGGACTGCATCCAGTATGTCCAAAAATGCCACCACTGCCAGATACATACAGACATGATCAAGGTGCCCCCAAATGAGCTTACTACAACAAGCTCACCATGGCCGTTCACCACATGGGGAATGGATGTTATTGGACCAATCGAACCCGCCGCATCAAACGGGCACAGGTTTATCCTAGTAGCAATTGATTATTTCACCAAATGGGTTAAAGTAGCATCTTACAGGGCAGTGACTAAGAAAGTCATGGCGGATTTTGTCTGTGACCGTATCGTGTGTCGGTTCGGAATTCTAGAGTCAATCATTACTATAATGGCTCCAACCTCAACACTGATTTGATGAAATCCATGTGTGAAACCTTCAAGATCAAACAAAAGAATCTACAGCCTACAGACCTCAGATGAATGGAGCCGTAGAGGCCGCCAGCAATAATATCAAGAAGATACTATGGAAAATTATAGAGAAGCATAAGCAGTGGCACGAGAAGCTATCATTTGATTTATTGGGATACCGCACCACAGTCCGCACATCAACTGGGGCAACCCCCTACATGTTGGTATATGGTACGAAAGCAGTCATTCCCGCTGAAGTAAAAATTCCCTCCCTAAGGATCATACAGGAAGCTGAGCTCGATAATGCAGAATAGGTGAAGAGTCATTGCGAACAGCTAGCTCTTATAGACGGAAAGAGAATGAATGCAGTTTGCCATGGTTAGCTTTATCAGAACAGAATGTCCAGAGCCTTCAACAAAAGAGTCAAGCCAAGACAATTCATACCAGGGCAGCTAGTATTAAAGAAGATTTTCCCGCATCAAGATGAAGCCAAAGGGAAATTCTCTCCCAACTGGCAGGGTCCGTACATAGTTCACCGGGTTCTAATAGGAGGAGCCCTCATACTTGCAAAAATGGACAGGGAAGTTTGGCCAAAGCCGATCAATTTAGACGCAGTCAAGCGATACTATGTATAACCTTTATGCTTTCTTTTTATGATGTAATATGAACTATGCCTGACCTAATTCCTGTTTAAGAGGGGGTACATAGGCGGCCCTATGTCATGACCCAAACTGGAGGGCCATGACTAGCAACCGACCATACTTGCCGAGCACCAACATACATTTTATCTAACCTTCTTTATTATCTTTTAGGTTGACGAGATCAATATAAATGGTAGACATGGATCATGGACAACCAACAATAAAATATGATGGCATGAACATACATAACATGGTATGACCAGACAATCAAGAAACTACATATAAGGTACGAGCTACCACGCTACCATGAAAGACTATACAACAAAAACCAGCCGACAAGGCATACCAAACTATACATGAGTCGACACCTGTCTATGAGCCTCTAAATGAATATAAGTGCTACAACATAGCCGGAACAGGGCCCCGACATACCCATAATGTCAATAACAAAAATGCATACCAAGACCACGACAAGTCCGAAGAAGGGATCTCGCCAATCAATGCTGAACTGGACAACCTACTATGGTGGGGGAGCTGCACCTGCCTGTCTATCAGGGCCTGCAGCATGACATGTAGCGTCCACAATCAAAAGGACGTCAGTACGAATAAAGTACTGAGTATGTAAGGCAGGGAATCATAAATATGAACAGTAATGTAAGTAGGGATAGAGAATATACAACCTGTAACATCTTAGTACCTTTGAGGGCTACTTACATGAAATGCATGATACATATGTATAAATACATAAACCTTTAAAGCATTCGCCTCTGTGGGCATCATCATCATCATATCGTACCCGGCCATAATAGGCTCGGTAGAATCGTACCCGGCCACGTGGAGCTCGGTAAAACCCAACTGATCAGTGGTTGCACAATAGGTGCCGTACCCGGCCAACTATAGCGTGGCTCGGTAGAGTAAAATAGATACATATATATAATGCATGCTCGACTCATGGAATCACATTCTAAACCTTTCGGAGTGACGTAAGGTCGGTATCCTCTGTACACGTTATTAGGACTAACTCTTCACTATGAACCTTATAAGAATCAGGAAGTACCAATAACATTGATAACATAAGAATAAGAGAAGCAACATTAACATCAATCGTTCCATAAGAGGGAAAACAATGTAAGTACTGCTAGCTTCTAAGAGTAGAGTATCTTTGGAAGCTCGTTCATTACATTATGTACAATCGGAGTCGTGCAAAAGAAGGAAAGGGATAGCCTCACATACCTTGTATATACTGCCCCAATCTCAAGCTATGCAATTGTCAAAACTCCTTAGTCTACAATAAGAGAAACGATACTATCGTTATCATTTAAGCGTCATAACTATTATGTATCGACCACAACCTATTTTACGATGAAACGGACAGCACCTCCCCTATATATATGACCTCACACCATTCAAAACAGTCACCAAACAGCCCAAACAACATCAATAATAAACATATTGAGCCTCCCAAAATAGTCCACACACAGCCTAATCACTCCATACATACGACGACCACCGTAGTCGTGTCAAACAACCTGGAAATGTTACGAATAACTATCAGCCCATAACCCTACATATATATGGTGTTTCTCCACACCCTTCCTCCTCCAAAACTCCACAAGATAGTAGTAAAATACGCAGCCCAACAACAACGCAAAACAGTCCACAAAACAATAACATTACTACCAAGCCTTTCGATATATATCTCACAAGTTCTAGCTTCAATGGCTTAGCCGCAACTTGGATAATCTTAAATACATATAGAGTAAGAGGTTCCTTACCTTTATACAGAAAGAACAACTCCAATTTGACCTTAAATTTCCATGAAATATCCCTCCAATGCTGCCACAACAACAAAAAAGCGAAACTAGCGATCAATTAGTGTTTTTCGGCACTAGAATCACTTTAGAAGGCTTGAAATCACCTAGGATTGATATTAAGAACATGAGGGAGTATTTACAGAACATAAACCCTTTAAAACAACCTCCCACACGAGGACTTTTACTTTTGTCCTCTCCTTTTGGCAAGTAGGTGATGCACCTACTTGTCACCTACCAATCTGCGCAGACTTGCAAAAATACAAATATCTCTATACTTTGAGATCGTATTGACAAACGGTTTAATGCATTAAAAACTAGACTCATAGATCTTTAATTTGGTGGGTATCTCACCCCGTAATTCCTTGTAAATTGGGAGAAAAGCTTAGAAACATTTGACCTAATGTTTAAGTAAAATTATGAACCTAAGTTGCGACAATGTTTGTCGACTTTTGTTTTATAACTCGTTTGACTTCAAGACTTATGATACGGATATTATATGATTCAAATACCTTAATACATGACCTCTTGTGTGTATTAAGAACCTCTAGGTTTACCTGAAAATACGAGTTACAACATCCTTGATTCGTTTAACTTCTAATACTTGTTAATCACCCTACACCCTTGTATCACTTAAGACCAATAGGATTAACTTCTTATCATCTCAAAGGTTATTCCTTCTTGGATTTATGTTAACTAATATATGGCATGAACTAACGCATGTGGATATGGGTTGTAACACCCTTCCCCCTTAGAAACATTCGTCCTCGAATGTAAGGGTTCATGTGGAGTTTAAATCATCGTGGATTCCGGCCAAGTTTCTCCCATAAATAGAGGAAAAACTTGCAAGAAGTTAACTCAACGTATGGCCTTACAAGAGTATGCAAAGCATTATGGACATGTACATTATCTGCATATCACCATTTTGTATTAAGGAAGAGTATTCTCAAGTTATTGCTTACCTCATAGAGCCATTTCACCTTCCAATGTATCATGTGTTCCACCAACATCCTTGTTATCTTCATTCTGGATAGGTATGGGTATTTAGACTTCATCTCCTCTTCTGCTTCCTATGTCATTTCTTCCATATTCTTGTAACTCCACAATACTTTGACGGAAGCTAAATCTTTTGTTCTCAACTTGCGGACTTGTCGATCTAATATCGCCACTGGCACTTCTTCATATGATAGGTCCTCTGTAACTTGTACATCTTTGATAGGGACGACTCGAGAAGGGTCTCCAATACATTTCCTCAACATAGATACATGGAATACCGGGTGGACAAATTCCAATTCGGATGGCAATTCTAACTCATAAGCAACCTGTCCAATCCGTCGAAGAATTTTATACGGCCCGATATACCTTGGACTCAGCTTACCTTTCTTCCCAAAACGCATAATACCCTTCATTGGTGAGATCCTCAGGAAAACCCAATCACCAACCTCAAACTCTAGATCACGACGTCGGACATCAGAATAAGATTTTTGCCTGCTTTGTGCCGTCCTCAATCGCTCCTGTATCACTTTCACCTTCTCAATAGCTTGGTGAATCAAATCTGGCCCATATAATTCTGTTTCACCGACTTCGAACCATCCAACTGGTGATCTACATCTCCTCCCGTATAGTGCCTCGTATGGGGCCATTTTAATACTGGAATGGTAGCTATTGTTATAGGCGAATTCTATGAGTGGAAGATGATCATCCCAATTCCCCTTAAAATCTAGAACACATGCTCGTAGCATATCTTCCAGTGTCTGAATGGTACGTTCAGCCTGTCCGTCAGTCTGCGGATGAAATGCAGTGCTGAGATTTACTTGTGTGCCTAAACCCTTCTGGAAAGACCTCCAAAAGTTAGCCGTAAATTGAGCTCCTCGGTCTGATATAATAGATATGGGCACACCATGAAGCCTAACAATCTCCTTGATATACAACTTCGCATAATCTTCAGCCGTGTAAGTTGTCTTCACTGGCAGAAAATGGGCACATTTTGTAAGTCGATCAATTATCACCCAGATGGAGTCAAACTTATGATAAGAGCGAGGTAATCCAATAATGAAGTCCATATTAATCACCTCCCACTTCCAGGTCGGAATCTCTATATTTTGAAGCAATCCACCGGGTTTCTGATGTTCTATCTTTACTTGTTGACAATTGGGACACTGGGCTACAAATTCTGCAATAGACTTCTTCATATTATCCCACCAATACTGCTCCTTGACATCATGATACATCTTTGTCGAGCCGGGATGGATGGAATATCGGGATTGATGAATCTCATTCATAATCTTCTCTCGCAACCCTGCCACATTAGGCACACACAATCGGCTCTGGTATCTCAGTGCCCCATCTTTTCCGATCCCAAAAGCCATACTTTTACACTGTTGAATGCTTTCTCTTAATCGTACTAAGATAGGATCTTCATATTGTCGTGCTTTTACCTCGGCTACCAAAGATGATTCTGATGTATTCTGTACAGTAACACCTCCGTCATCAGAGTCTAACAATCTGATTCTCATATTGGCTAGCTGATGAAGCTCTTTAATCAACCCCCATCTACCTGCCTCAATATGTACTAAGCTTCCCATTGATTTACGGCTGAGAGCGTCTGCCACAACATTGGCTTTACCGGGATGATACAATATCTCGACGTCGTAGTCTTTCAATAATTCAAGCCACCTACGCTGCCTCAAATTCAACTCTTTCTGCTTGAAGATGTATTGTAAACTCTTGTGATCTGTGTAGATGTCAACATGGACGCCGTATAAGTAGTGCCGCCATATCTTCAAAGCATATATTACTGCAGCCAATTCCAAATCATGGGTTGGATAATTCTTTTCATGCTTCTTCAATTGTCTTGATGCATAAGCAATCACCTTCCCACGCTGCATCAATACGCACCCCAAACCTATACCTGAGGCATCACAATATACCACATAACCTTCTGTTCCTTCAGGAAGAGTGAGCACTGGTGCGGATGTCAATCGATTCTTCAGCTCCTGAAAACTACGTTCACAAGTGTCAGACCACTGGAACTTGGTAGCTTTCTGTGTTAACTTAGTCAATGGTGATGATATAGAGGAAAACCCTTCTACAAACCGCCTATAATATCCTGCTAGCCCTAGGAAGCTGCGGACTTCTGATGGTGTTGTAAGTCTCGGCCAATTCTTTACTGCATCGATCTTCTGAGTGTTGACACTAATACCCTCGTCAGATATCACATGGCCAAGGAACGCTACTGAGTTCAGCCAAAATTCACATTTGGAGAGCTTAGCATATAACTTACGATCTTGAAGTGTCTGTAATACTATCCGTAAGTGGCCAGCATGTTTTGCCTCCGATCAAGAATACACTAGAATGTCATCAATGAATACAATCACGAACACATCAAGATAGGGCCTAAATACAGTATTTATAAGATCTATAAAAGCTGCTGGGGCATTTGTTAGCCCGAACGACATCACCAAGAACTCAAAGTGCCCATATCTTGTCCGGAAGGCCGTCTTTGGAATATCCTTCTCCCTAACCCTCACCTGATGATACCCTGAACGTAAATCAATCTTAGAGAAATACTTGGCACCCTGGAGTTGGTCAAACAGGTCATCAATTCTTGGAAGTGGATACTTGTTCTTTATAGTAGACTTATTCAACTGTCGATAGTCGATACACATCCGTAACGACCCGTCTTTCTTCCGCACGAATAGGACTGGTGCACCCCAAGGTGAAGTGCTAGGCCTAATAAAGCCCTTATCCAGCAAGTCCTTCAACTGCACCTTCAACTCTCGCAACTCTGCCGGGGCCATTCTGTATGGAGGAATAGAGATCGGTTGAGTGTCAGGCAACACATCAATGCTAAACTCAATCTCCCTTTCAGGAGGAAGGCCTGGGAGTTCATCTGGGAAAACATCTGGGAATTCGTTGACCACAGGGATTGATTGTAAAGTAGGCGGTTTCGCCTCCGCATCCCTAACGCGAACGAGATGATAAATGTAACCTTTTGAGATCATTTTCCTTGCCTTAAGATAGGAAATAAACCTACCTTTCGGTGTAGCAATGTTCCCTTTCCATTCAATGACGGGTTCACCCGGAAATTGGAACCTAACCATCTTCGTACGACAGTCAACATTTGCATAGCATGAGGCCAACCAGTCCATTCCCATTATCACATCAAAATCAACCATTTCTAACTCAAATAAATTTGCCGAGGTTTGACGACTACAAATCATCACAGTGCAACCTCTATATACCCTTCTAGCAATCACAGAATCTCCTATCGGAGTAGATACCGCGAGGGGTTTACTTATCAATTCAGGTTCAATGCCAAACTTATTAGCCACAAAGGGTGTAACATATGATAATGTAGATCCCGGATCAATCAACGCATATACATCATAAGAAAACACAGATATAATACCTGTAACAACATCTGGAGACGACTCGAGATCCTGTCGACCTACTAGAGCATAGGTTCGATTTTGAGCACCACTCGAACTCGGCACTGCACCTCTACCCCTACCACGACCTGTCGACTGCTGAAAACCCCGTGCTGGAGGTCGAACTGATGAGGAAGAACCAGACACAGATCCAGTCGGCTGAGCCATACCATCACCTCCTCTATTAGGACAATCCCGCATCATATGGCCAGGCTGCCCGCACGAATAGCATGCATCAGAACCTCGACGACACAGTCCAAAGTGGGCCTTGCCGCACTGATCACAATGTGGTGTTGGGGGTCTCATCTGACTAGTATCCCTGTGATGTTGCGAGCCAGATGCCCGCGAACTCTGACCTGGACCAGAATAGGATCGATCATATCGAGGCCTCTGAAACTGTGGAGGAGCACTAGCTACAGGTGGCGCCGAACTCCTCGAAAACTGTGGCCTGATGCGGCCTCTGAAGTCATCAGAATACCCTGCAAATCTCGCCCTCTTATGCTGGCCCCTATCCTGCTCCCTAACTGCCCTCTGCTGGCGCTTACGATCCTCTAGGGTCTGGGCATAAGCTTGAATACGGGAAATATCCATGCCCTCCACCAAGGAGGCTGTCGTACACTCATTTATCAGATGTGGTCCCAACCCATTCACGAACATATGCACCCTATCACTCATCTCGGCCACCATATGGGGAGCATACCTTGCCAAAGAATCAAACTGCATACTATACTCTCGTACACTCATATTACCTTGTCGAAGGTTCAAGAACTTATCAGCTCTAGCTCGTTGTATCTCAACTGGCAAGTAGTGACGAAGAAAGGCCTCAGAAAATTCCTTCCACACAGCTGGAGGAGCATTCGGACCCCTGGATCTCTCCCAATTATTATACCAGAAAACCGCTAAATCTCGTAATCAATAAGAAGCCAACTCTACTGCCTCCGTATCGCTAGCATGCATTACCCGCAGTGTACGATGAACCTGGTCAATAAAAGTCTGCGGGTCCTCCTTAGGGTCTGATCCGGTAAACACTGGAGGGTCTAAATTAATAAAATTATGAACTCTCGTACTAACTATTTTATCAGCAACACCTGTATTCTGCCTCTGAGCCTGAACAGCTACCAAGCTAGTCAACAACTGCAAAGCACTCCGCATATCCTGGTCTGTAGTGCCAGACGGAGGAACTGGAGGTGGGTGCCCCCTAATATCCTCTGGAGGAGACGGAGTAGATGAGGTATGAGAGGGCATCTCACTCTGAGCCTCACTTTGTCCTGCTCTGGCTTGGGGCACCTGACTGGTACCCTCTCCCGCTGTTGTATCAAGTTGTCTACTAATCGTTTGTTTCCTAGTCGAAGGAATCACTGAAAGAAAACAAGGTGAATATTAGAGACGAACACTTACGACTCAACTATACGCACGATCTAGATTCATGAAGAAGGTAACAACCCTAGATGTCATGTAGCCTCCTGATTATAAATGTGGCGCGCTACACATTCATAATCAAGATTCTACTAGACACGGCTCATAGACAACCCCTAGGACACACTTGCTCTGATACCAAGTTTGTCACGACCCAAACTGGAGGGCCATGACTAGCACCCGACCATACTTGCCGAGCACCAACGTACATTTTATCTAACCTTCTTTATTATCTTGTAGGTTGACGAGATCAATATAAATAATAGACATGGATCATGAACAACCAACAATAAAATATGATGGCATGAACATACATAACATGGGATGACCAGACAATCAAGAAACTACATATAAGGTATGAGCTACCATGCTACCATGAAAGACTATACAAACAAAAACCAGTCGACAAGGCATACCAAACTATACATGAGTCGACATTTGTCTATGAGCCTCTAAATGAACATAAGTGCTGCAACATAGCCGGAATAGGGCTCCGACATACCCATAATGTCTATAACAAAAATGCATACCAAGACCACGACAAGTCCGAAGAAGGGATCTCGCCAATCACTGTTGAACTAAACAACCTACTGTGGTGGGGAAGCTGCACCTGCCTATCTATCAGGGCCTGCAACACGACATGCAGCTTCCATAATCAGAAAGACGTCAGTACGAATAAAGTACTGAGTATGTAAGGTAGGGAACCATAAATACGAACAGTAATGTAAGCAGGGATAGAGAATATACAACCTGTAATATCTGAGTACCTCTGAGGGATACTGACATGAAATGCATGATACATACACATAAATACATAAACTTTTAAAGCATACACCTCTGTGGGCATCATCATCATCATATCGTACCCGGCCGTAATAGGCTCGGTAAAAAAATGTCCCGGACATCATAAGACTCGGTAGTATCGTACCCGGCCATGTGGAACTCGGTAAAACCCAACTGATCAATGGTTACACAATAGGTGCCGTACCCGGCCGACTATAGCACGGCTCGGTAGAGTAAAATAGATACATATATAATGCATGCTCGACTCATGGAATCACATTCTAAACCTTTCGGAGTGACGTAAGGTCGGTATCCTCTGTACACGTTATTAGGACTAACTCTTCACTATGAACCTTATAAGAATCATGAAGTACCAACAACATTGATAACATAAGAATAAGAGAAGCAACATTAACATCAATCGTTCCATAAGAGGGAAAACAATGTAAGTACTGCTAGCTTCTAAGAGTAGAGTATCTTTGGAAGCTCGTTCATTACATAATGTACAAGTGGAGTCGTGCAAAATAAGGAAAGAGATAGCCTCACATACCTTGTATATACTGCCCCAATCTCAAGCTATGCAATTGTCACAACTCCTTAGTCTACAATAAGAGAAACGATACTATCATTATCATTAAGCATCATAACTATTATGTATCGACCACAACCTATTTTACGATGAAACGGACAGCACCTCCCCTATATATATGACTTCACACAATTCAAAACAATCACCAAACAGCCCAAACAACATCAATATTAATCATATTGAGCCTCCCAAAACAGTCCACGTACAACCTAATCACTTCATACATACGACGGCCACCGTAGTCGTGTCAAACGGCCCGGAAATGTTACGAAGAACTATCTGCCCACAACCCTACATATATATGGTGTTTCTCCACCCACTTCCACCTCCAAAACTCCACAAAATATTAGTAAACCATGCATCCCAACAGCAACACAAAACAGCCCACAAAACAGTCCGCTACAAGTGAATGACTCGAACTCACAGCTTCCGATCACCGTCCCGTGAGTTCTTACATGTATAGAACGAATTACCATGAATTCACAGCAGAAAAAATGTATGAAAGAGGGTAGTAACTTACCTTACTTGTTGGATAACTCAGCCCTTCCCTTGGTTCTTCAAACTCTAGGTTTTATCTTCAATTAGAACTTGAAAGAGAGGGAAAATCGATTAGGGTTTGTGCGGGATTTTTGGGGAGGAATTGCAAGGGTTTAATTTGGTATTGAAGGTCTGAAATAAAAGTGAAATAAATGAGTTTATAATCCCTTAAAAGTACTCTCTTGGCCTACTTTGGGACTTTTACTTTTGTCCTCTCATTTTGGCAAGTAGGTGATGCACCTACTTGTCACCTACCAATCTGCGCAGACTTGCAAAAATATGAATATCTCTATACTTAGAGATCGTATTGACAAACAGTTTAATGCGTTGAAAACCAGACTCATAGATCTTTAATTTGGTGGGTAGATCACCCCGTAATTCCTTGTAAATTGGGAGAAAATCTTAGAAACATTTGACCTAATGTTTAAGTAAAATTATGAACCTAAGTTGCGACAACATTTGTCGACTTTTGTTTCATAACTTGTTTGACTTCAAGACTTATGATACGGATATTATATGATTCAAATAACTTAATACATGACCTCTTGAGTGTATTAAGAACCTTTAGGTTTACCTGAAAATACGAGTTACAACATCCTTGATTCGTTTAACTTCTAATACTTGTTAATCACCCTTATACACCCTTATATCACTTAAGACCAATAAGATTAACTTCTTATCATCTCAAAGGTAATTACTTCTTGGATTTATGTTAACTAATATAGGGTATGAACTAACGCGTGTGGATATGGGTTGTAACACCCTATGTGTTCGGTCGCAATTCAATAAAATTTTCATTTCCCCCGCTATTGGAAACTGGGGCAGAATTTTGAGGAGGTCCCTCAAAATTCCGAAGTCGATTCCAGGCATTTATCATTAACAACCATCAGAAGCAGCAGTCAAGTAAACTAGGGCAGAATTTTGAGAAGGACCCTCAAAATTCCGGTGCAAGAGAAGTTGCAATGTCTTGAACCACATCGCAGTCGTCGGTTCATCTAAAGAAAATTATTCTTAATTATATACTTATGTTATGCTTTTACTAAAATTGTCTTGTTTAGCAACGCTACCCCAGTTATATATATAGTATCGCCGGATAAATGTCGAGCAGGTCAAGCAAAGCCAACGGGGATACGAACTAACCTTTCCCCCTTTACAAACTCGCGATTTTTTTGGATGCAGGCACTTGAGTTGCAAAATCATCAAATATACTATACGCTCACTCACAAAGTTCAGGAATACAACTCTCTAAACCGTTGCACTTTCTTGCAACTGCTATCCACACACAACAGTGTCCCCAGCAGGCATAATATCCCTAGCAATCACGATACCGCAATCCGCTATCAGCTAAAAAACTCTATTGCCATTTGCCATTTTTACTTCCTGTATAAGGCTACCATTCTGCCTTCCGAGATTAAGCTCTGTCTCCATCTGCATTCTCTGTATTGCATAAGGCTACCATTCTGCCTTCCGAGACTAAGCTCTGTCTCCACCTGCATTCTTTGCATTGGATAAGGCTACCATTCTGCCTTCCGAGACTAAGCTCTGGCTCCACCTACATTCTCTGCATTGCATAAGGCTACCATTGTGCCTTCCAAAACTAAGCTCTGTCTCCATCTGCATTCTCTGCATTGCATAAGTCTACCATTCTGCCTTCCGAGATGAAGCTCTCTCCCCATCTGCATTCTCTACATTGCATAAGGCTGATATTTTGCCTTCCGAGACTAAGCTCTGTCTCCATCTGCATTTCCTGCATTACATAAGGTTACCATTCTGCCTTCCGAGGTTAAGCTATACCTCCATCTGCATGGCTGAAAGATCGCCACTTTATTTACATTCTGCATGGCTGAAAGATCACCACTTCATTTACATCTTGCATCGGCTGAAAGATCGCCACTTCATCTACGTCTTGCATGGCTAAAATATCGCCACTTTATTTACATCTTGCATCGGCTGAAAGATTTTCACTTTATTTACATCTTGCATCGGCTGAAAGATCGCCACCTTCTGCATCTCATGGGTTGAAAGATCACCAATCTTTCCAAAGGCGTCATTGTTCGGAGGCACCATTTTCATAGCCCGAGAACGCCATGTCATGGCCTGAGGACCCCTTTATCTTTTGCATATCATTATTCAAAGGCGTCATAGTTCGGAGGCATCATTCTCACAGCTCGAGAGCATCATTTCATGGCCTGCGAATCCCTTATCATACGCTTCATGGCCCAAGACGTCATGGTATGAGGACGTCATCCTAACCGTCCAAAGACAACATTCATGGTCTGACGGAAACTTGCATCACGTTTAAATTTCCGCACAATATACACTTGTATTGCTTATTTGCAGGTAAACCGTTGAGAAATGACCGTCTCAGCAGGAGCAATCCCGCTCCAGTTCCCGCAGCCTTGTTAGACTTTAACCATCCATCCCAACCCAAATATCGCGTCCGTCTTGAAAAATCTCCATCGGCATATTCCGCCGACGGATCCTGAACTACATATGGCCTGATTCCTGTAAGACCAGGGATATGTAGGCAGCTCAGGAGCCAGTGCTCGGTCAAATTCTTCAAACCATTCCGTTCGGTCAAATTGGCCATCATATCTTTACCCGACAACTCTTTCATCCTTCTCGGGTAAAAAGGGACAGTTGTTGATACCCAATTTTTCCCTATACTTTTTATATGCAAAATTCCTTTCAAATAGCATGTATATGCCTATATAAGTATATCGTTTTTTAAAAAATAATTTAAATCAATTTACTACCCTATTTTATCAAGAAAAACCCAATAATTATCCCCAAAATTATCATTTTAGTAATTCATTTATTGGATTCTCATATTTATACTAAAAAATAGCTAGTATGATTTTGGTACATTTTTACAAATTTATTTAGTATTTATAAAGCCAAATTGCGTATAATTGCAATATTAGCCCATTTTAAGATTTAATTAGTTTATAATTACAAAATTGATTCCTGTATTATTAATTTAATATTTATATATTATTAATTAATTTACTACCTTTAATTTGTTTTCAGAAATTATTTTACTATTTATTATAAAATAAATAAGAAAAAGTGGCTATTTAAATACTAGCCCTACTTATTTCAATTTTAGCCTAATTTACCCCAATTAAACCCAGTTGAACCACAACCCAATTCCTAAAATTACCCTCCCCAGACACAATAAAATCTAACCCGCCCGGCTCCCCGTTTAATCCAGGTCGTTGATCAAAATGATCAATGGCGGCATTCTCTCCTTTCCTTTTTTAATTCACCAACCCCACTAACCCTAAGTCATTTTCACTTACCCGCCGCCTCTAAAACCCTCCACTCTCTCAAACTCTCTCTAGTCTTCTCAGAACCCTAGCCGCCTCTTACCGCTTCCACCCTGAAAACCACCAGAATCCATGGCTTCCAGGGCTATAGGAGTCTTATACCTACCTCATGTTGCTCTTACACACCTAATCTCTTAAGATTCAAGGCCTAACCTTGAAGGTTTGCCCAGACCTCTGTCGATTCGAGGTTCCACGGCCATCTCCGGCCTTGCTCCGGTGTGCCATGGGTGTTTGAGCCTGATCCTGACCTCTCCGACTCAGATCGGTGACTTTTCAAAACCTTTCTCATTTCTAGGGTTATTCTGAAACCCTAACCCTTCGAGGTTTTTTCGATTCCCTTAGATCTGTTCCAGATCCATGCTTTCCTTAAGGTCTTAAATGTTTTCCTGACTTTTCTTTCAAAAAACTACTTTCAAAATCTTTCTTTTCTGATCTAGGGTTTTCTGAAAGTATTTAAGTGTTTTCTAACTTTCTTTTTCCTTTTATGTGTATTTGTTTCTACTGGGTTCTTGTATTTTCTTCTACCATGTTCTTACGTGCTTCTTCTGCTGTATTTTCCTATACTATGTTCTCATATGCTTTTCTACTGTATGCTTTCTCTACTGTGTTCTGATATGTTTCTCCTACTATATTTTCTAACTAAGTTCTTAAGTTTTCTTATTAAGTTCCTTTTACTGAGCTCTGTTTAAAGTTTCTTCTAAAATTTCTTAGCATGCTTCTTCTATTGTTCTTATCAGTCTTCTCTATTATGTTTCATATTAGCTTCTTCTACTTTATTTTTCTTTGAATTCTGCTACTACGTTCTACGTGTTACTTGCTATCATTGTTTTAGAACCCCTAACTCTTTCAGACCAAATTCGAGTCTCTGAACCGAGTTTTTTTTGCGATCCTCTAGGCAAGTGCCTAAGGCTAGTTTTTTATATATAAATCAAAAGAGAAAATTACAACAATTACAAAATTTAGGAGGTCTTAAATGATGAAAGAAGTAAAATATGAGTGCTACATAAATCCTATTACCAATGTTTAGCAAAATACTCCACATTGATAGTACAATTTGCATACTAAAAGAGCACCTACTATGATGATGTATAATCTTATGAATTATACTTTTTAGGCTCAGTCCTGCTACATAGTACATGTACACGCTTATAGCTTTGGTCCAATTAGTTTTCTTCCAACCATTGCCATTAACATTCATTGCCCAAATCATCTTGCATTTGACAATATTTTTCTTTTGATCCTTGCTACCCATTGTACAGAACAGTTGTACTGCCCATATGATCCTTTTGTATCCCTGCTTGTTTGCATCTTCATTTTTGGTTGCTTCTGTCCAGATCTTTATTGGAATTACTTGTTGTTGCGTCCATTTCTAATGTTGTTTTGATATGCAAGCCCATGTGGATCCCCAGTTATCCTTTAGGTGTAGAAAAACTTGCCTTGTTATTTGCCTTTGCCATTCATGCCTCATTGCCTCAGTTTGAACGTTTAGCATGTTGTTGTTGCCTTCATTTTCGAGGAAAGAGGAAGGTTTAGAATTTATCATCAAAAGAACTATCATCGTACCCATTAAATTGCTGCACCTCCAGTTTTGCATTAAGATCCTGATGACAGCTCTCATGCTTGTGCATGCCTCTTTTCCTTCTTCAAGGGAATAAGCACATGGTGCTAATACCACCCTTTGAAGTCGTAGTAAGAGGCAAGGCATGAGTACAATAATATTTCCTGCAAAAAAATTACTTAGTCACATAATCACAACACAGATATCAGCAAGAAGGAGTCGCTAAGCGGTGCCATGGAATGAACCAGGCCACAATTCTCACGGTGCACGCCCATTCGCCCGTCACTTGGCATTTGCGTCACCTCAATATAAATCACATAACACATAGTTCGGGGTTTCGAACCCTCAGAACCAAGTTTGGAAGCGTTACTTACCCCAAACCAAGCCAAATCCTACTTCGCTACGCCTTTGCCTCTGGAATCGGCCTCCAAACGTCCCTAATCAAACCAAAAACAATAAAATGCAATCAATATAGGCCAAGGAATCAATTCCAAACAAAACTAGCAATTCAACCCAAAATCCTGAAAATTCACCCAAACCCGACCCCCAGGCCCACATCTCAGAATCCGACCAAAATTACAAAACTAGAAACTACTTTCACTCCCCGAGTCTATACATACTAAAATCATCAAAATACGACCTCAAATGGTCCTCAAATCCTCAATCAAAACTCTCCAAAACTCAAGCCCTAACCCCTTCAACTTCTCCCTAAATTCCCACTAATTTCATGATTAAACGGTGGAATATCATCACAAACACTAATAATAAAGCCAAACTGATAACCTTCGATTCCTCTTGAAAATCACTGCCCAAAGCTCCAAACTCGTCCAAAATGGTGAAGAATGGGAAAAATCCGCGAAGCATGGCTTTTATACTTTCTGCCCAGAAGTCTCACACCAGTGGTCCAAATTAGCGCACCTGCGCTATCGCATCTGCGGTCCATCAAGCGCACCTGCGGATTCCACTTATCCGCAAAACTACGCATATGCGGCTATAACCTCGCACCTACGTTCAAGCTTCAACTGGAAAAAACCGCATCTGCGGCCTCCCCTTTGCATCTACGACCTCGCACCTGCAGTCCCCAATCCACAGGTGCAGAAATGATAGAAGTAGGAAATCTCAACTGCACCAACTCAATTCCAAGTGTTCTATCAACCATCCAAATTTATCCCGAGGCCCTCGGGACCTCAACCAATGTACCAACAAGTCACATATCACCATTCAAACTTATTAAACCTTCGAAACACTAAAAACAACATCAAACACCAAATCACCCTCGGATTCAAACCTAAGAACCTCCAAACTTCCGAATTCTGCAAACAATGCCGAGATAGACCAAATTACCTCCGAATGACTTGAAATTTTTCACACACGTCAAAAATGACACTACAGACATATACCAATTTCCAAAATTTCATTTCAACCCCGATATCAAAATTTCCACTACCGATAGAGAAATGCCAAATTTCCAATTTCGCCAATTCAAGCCTAAATCTACCACAGACCTCCAAATCACATTCCGGACACGCTCCCAAGTCCAAAATTACCTAACAAAGCTAACCGAACCATCAAAATTCCTATCTGAGATCATTTACACATAAGTCAATATCCGGTTGACTTTTTCAACTTAAACTTCTAAATAAGAGACTAAGTGTCTCATTCCACCCCAAAACCACTCCGGACTCAAACCAACTAATATGATATGATACAATACAGCTGACAATAAATAAAGAAGTAGAAATAGGAGAAATGGGGCTACAATTCACGAAACGACTGATCGGGTCGTTACATATCTGCACTAGAAAGAGGACTTTATTAGTTTTTCAATGCACAAAAGGGGACCTCAAATTAATCATCTTGGCTATGCAGATGATTTGATTCACTTCACCTCTGGGGACAGAAGATCAATCAAACTTATCATGAGGCAACTCAATAGGAACCAACAAGCATCAAGTCAAGAGATTAAACAAAGATAAAAAGATATTCTTGACCCATGAGAACACCAATAGACGTTCCAATAGAAGAATAAGGAAATAGACAGGGTACAAAAACTCACCATTCACTTTCACTTATCTTGGTTGTCCCATCTACTCAGGCAGGAAGAAGATCTGCTATTTTGCAGACATTTCCAAAAAGTTCATTAACAAAATAGCAGGTTGGCAAGACATGTTTTTATCTCCAAGTGGAAAAGCTATTATTATTAATCATATCCTAGAGTCCCAGGCTCTTCATATATTTTCCGCTCTTCAACCTCCAAAAACTATCCTAAAAGAGTTAGAGGTGCACTTTTCCAACTTTTTTGGGGGCAAAGAGATAGAAAAAATAGCTATCACTAGAGTTCCTGGAGCAAGATGTGTTACCCTAAAGAGGAAGGAGGTTTAGGATTTAAGAGTTTACTTGATATATGTAACTCATTCTCTGCTAAGAGGTGGTGGAGATTGAGAACTGAGAACTCTCTTTGGTCTGAATTCTTTAAATCAAAATATTGTCAAATGAGCAATCTACTCTCTAAAGTGATCAGCTCTAAGTACTCCAGAAGTTGGAAAGATCTTCTCACCATTAGAAGAGGATTGAGCAAAACATAAGTTGGAAAATCAAAAAACGAAATAGTCTTTTTTGGTGGGATAATTGGACCTGTAAAGGCTCCCTTTTCCACTTACTAGAACTTACTCCTAAACCTGGCAATGAAAAAGTCTGCTCTTTTGTTCATGATAATCATTGGGACCTGGGCAACATCACATATGATATGCCAGGTTATCTTATAGATATTATTAGTGATATTAACATTGGGGTTCCTACTTTCAATGACAAGGCTATATGGAATCTCTCTCCAAATGGGACTTTCTCATGTTCCTCAGCCTTCTAATTTCTCAGAAAGAAAAAACAGCCCCTTCCTACAACTTCTTACATTTGGATTAAAGAAATTCCTTTCAAAATTTCATTCTTCATGTGGAAACTCCTCAAAAAGAAATTACCTCTTGATGATTTTATGCATAGGTTTACTTTTAACTTGGTTTCAAGATGATCTTATTGCAAGGTTCCCAAGAATGATACAACTGATCATGTTTTTTATTGGAAGCGACACTGCCAAATTAGTCCTGGAGGCAAATCTCTATTCCGTTAGGGATTATGTTTACCGGAGATAATGTCATAAATTGCTTTTGGCAATAGTGGAAGGCACCAACTAAAAACTATGTCTACAAGTATCTTCTCCATATCACCCCTAGCATTTTATGTTGGGAAATCTGAAAAATAAGGTGCAAGAGTAAGTATGAGCAAACACAAATATCTTCTAATAGCACTTATCACCATTTTCTATTTCAGGTAAAGGTGACAATGGGGAAGAATTCAGCAAAATAGAGTACACCTGGAACTGGAAAGATGTTTGCTTTATAACAGAAAATTACAAACCAAGAATTACTAGTATCATGGTGAACAGGAAAAAGCAGACTAGTAATTCGTGGAAACTCAATACAGATGGAAGCTATATGAAGTCTTAAAATAAGGCATGAGCTAGGGGAATTGTCAGAAATAGAAACGGGGACATGAATATGTCTTTTGTATATCCCACCCAATTCTACACTAACAATTTTACTGAAGCTCACACAACTTTAATTGGGATCTCAAGGTGTTGTGATCAACAAGTCAACAAGTTGGAGGTGGAGTTGGACTCCATGATAATTGTTAACATGATCAATGGACAGTCCAAACCACCATGAAGATTACAATCAATAATTGAAGGTATATATCCTGGAAAAGATAAAGCAGAGTGTAACGATCCGGCCGGTCGTTTCAAGAGTTATAGCCCCATTTCCCTATTTCTGCTTCTTTTCTTCTTCAACTATATTATGATATGTCAGCTCAACTGGTTTGGGTCTGGAGTGGTTTTTGAGAGGATTTGAGACACTTAGTCTCTTTGAGATGAGCTTGAGTTAGAAAGGTCAACAGGATGACTTATGTGTAACGATTTCGGATTTAAATTTTGATGATTCCGTTAGCCCCATTAGGTGATTTTGAACTGAGGAGTGCATCTGGAATGTGTTTTTGGAGGTCCATAGTAAAATTAGGCTTGAATTGGCGAAAGTTGAAAATTCGGCGATTTTGGTCGGTAGTGGAGAATTTGATATCAGGATCGAAATGGATTTTCGAAAGTTGGAATAGGTTTGTGGTGTCATTTATGATGTTTGTATAAAATTTGAGGTCATTCGGACATAGTTTAATAGGTTTCGACGTCGTTTGCATAATTCGAAAGTGTAGAAGGTCTTAGGCTTGAATCCGAGGATAATTTGGTATTTCGATGTTGTTTTGAGTGATTCAAAGGCTCGACTAAGTTTGCATGTTGATATATGACTTGTTGATATGTTTGGTTGAAGTCCCGATAGGCTCGGGGTGATTCCAGATGGTTAACGGGGAGTTTGGAACCAGAAAAATGCAGATGAAGCTGTTGCTGCTGGTGTTTCTGCACCTGTGGAGTGGGAGCCGCAGGTGCGCTTGGGGAGCTGCAGATGCAAAAATAGAGGAACTGGGCTGGAACCGCAGGTGTGCAAGAGCGGTCACATCTACGAGCCCGCAGATGCGAGGCTAAGTGGCAGATGCGGAAGTGAAGAGTTTGGTCTTTTCCGCAGAAGCGGAAGGTGATGCGTAGGTGCGCACCGCAGGTGAGAAAGGGTTGGCCGTAGATGCGGAACCTGGTGTATTAAGTGAGTTTTGTACCTGCGATGGAAATTTCGTAGGTGTGGTGTCGCAGAAGCGGGCAAATGGACCACAGGTACGATTTCACTGGGCAAAAGGTATAAATCGAAGACTTCACGAATTTTTGCTCATTTCCACCATTTTCAAGTCGGACCTTGGAGCTTTTGGGGTGATTTTTGAAGAGGATTCAAGGATATTTACTGAGGCAAGTTACTTGAGCCCTATTATCATTAACTATGGTGTTTTTCCTTTGATTTTCCACCTAATTAGTAGGATTTTTGAAGTGAAATGAGGGGTTAGTGCTTGGGATTTTGGAGAGAGTAATTTGGGTATTTGAGGGACCAAATAATATCAGATTTTGATAAAATTGGTATGGGTAGACTCGTGAGTGAATGAGATTTCTAGTTTTGTGACTTTTGTCGGATTCCAAGACGTGGGCCCGAGGGCCGGGTTTGAGTCGATTTCAGGATTTGGCTTATAATTTGGTAATTTTCTTGTGGAGTTGGTTCCTTTAGCCTATATTAATCGTATTGTATTGCTTGTGACTAGATTCGGGACATTTGGAGGCTGATTTGATAGGCAAAGGCGTCGCAGAGTAGGATTTTGTCTTGGTTTGAGGTAAGTAACGCTTCCAAACTCGGTTTTGAGAGTTCGAAACCCCGAACTATGTGTTATGTGATTAGTATTGAGGTGACGCACATGCCAAGTGATGGGCGTGTGGGCGTGCACAATGAAAAGTATGGCTAGGGTGATTTCATGGCACCGTTTAGTGACTCTATCCAGTTGATATCCATGTTTTCATCATGTGATAATGTAGTTGAGCTGTAAATCATGCTAGATATCATGTTTAGGCTTTGTGCTGGTATTCTTTGGACCCTTAGCGGTCGTTCCTTGCTTTCATCTCACTAGTTTTCACTTAATATTCCATACATAGTCATGATCATAAATTTTTATATCATATCTCAGTCTAAGTTAATTATTGACTTATCATATCATTGTTCTGGGTTGTTTTCATGACATTGTGAGCCGTGGTGAGACTGGAGAGGCTAATAACTGAGTGAGGCTGAGATCCTGGTTATGAGTGACAACTATGGGATAGGGTTGCACGTTGTAGCGGTTATATTGATGATTATGATAGCGCTTGGGCTGCAGGAGCCCCTCTGGAGTCTGTAACACACCCCTAGTGAGCGCAGTTGATACTATTGAGGGATGGATCTTCCCTGGACATGGATCTTGTCCAAAGCATTGATACCTGGAGATGGATCTTTTCCACAGGGCTAGAATGGCCTTCCTCGATATTGAGTGACTGTTATAAGTGATGTATATATTCCGGGATGGATCTTCCCTGGGTTGGATGGCCATATACAGTACCGAGTAGTTGAGCACTTGAGAGTGGAAGTACATGGTACATTTCATACATTCTGTGCATTGGCACGTAGAGATTAGCTGAGCTTTATACCTCACATTGTCCAGATCTGTATTTACTTTACTGCTTGAGTTGAATACTTGAATTGAAAGCATGCCTACTTTCTGCATAGTTTACTTCTGTTTACCTATTGAGATTAAGTTCATCACTACCTATCATTCCATAGCTTGTACTTGTTACATACTGAGTTGGTGTACTCACGTTACCCCCTACACCTTATGTGCAGATCCAGGTATCTCTGGCCACGGTAGCAGCTGCTGATTATTTTCTGTTGTTGATCATTGAAGATAGTAAAGTAGATGCCTGGCGACCGCAACTCTGCTTTCTTCTTCTCTATCTTCCCCGTAGTTGTATTTTGGATTTTTCCCAAACTATATTAGTCTTGTTTTCATTAGAACCGTTTGTAGTAGTGGCTTATGAAGCATTGACACCCTGATGTTTGGGGCTTTACTTTTCGTATTCTATTTTGAGTTCAACTCTTGTTCCTTTTATGAAATTTTGCTTTACAAGATGTCTTTTGGCATAGCTTTTAATGAATTATTTTAGTACTATGGAAGTCAACTGGCCTAGTACTATTGTTAGGCGCCATCACGACAGTTTGAGTTTAGGGTCGTGACACAGAAAACATCCAAGTGAGTCATTGTTATAGAGAAGGAAACGAGGTGGTAGATGCTCTGGCAAAGGCAGCCACTACTATACAGGAGAACAAGATATATTTATATGAGAACGATAATCTAAAAGACTTTTGAGAATGAACAAGTTGCAGCTTCCATCCTTCAGGAGAAGGGCAAAAAAACACTCCACTAGTGTTTTAACCCTCCTTGAAGTTCTGAGATATAGTACTAGTACTATGTTTTAATTTTTGTTGCTTGAATTTAAAATGTACTAGTACTTAGAACTCTCAGGTTCTTGACCATTAATCGTAAGTAGGAAACTGGTTCTAGTAACCTGTTCTCTTATATGGAGGTTGAAAGTACAAGGGGATGAATTGCAGTATTTTTAAATTTCTAGTCAACTACTCTTCAGACCTAGTCGACTTATGCGGAGACAGCCTGCACCAAAACTGTTAGTACTTCAATTTAATTAGAAACTACTCACAACAAATAGTAAGGTGTATTATAAAATATGAGCGCAGTAAAATAAATGATACCGGGAATTTTATACAGGTTCGAAACCAATGTGGTATCCTAATCTAGTCTCCTTGGGTTGCAAGGATGTTATCTCTTGAGCTCTTTGTAATTTGGGTTAAGTACAACTTGTGTGATTTTCAACTTTCACCACCAACGTTTACAGGGTTGGTTTTCAAGCGTTCACCAACAACGACCCTTTGATTTTCACTCTCTCACCAAAGAAACGAACAACGACACAACCTCTCGGACACACTACCTCTCCAATATTTTTCTGTCTCTTTTCTCTCTTTTGTGTAAACAGTAAATTTAAAAGTGAATTGCAATGCTTGTTAAGAGTAGAACAAAGAACTTGTTGTTGGGTAGACAATTGTATAGAAGGTGTCTTACTTTATTCCTTCATAGAACTTGTATATTTATAGCCCTTTTAACTTGTTCTGGCTATTGCATAACCCAAGGAAATTTGACCGTTGCTCTTTTATTTGTTTCCATAATTTGCAGCTCCAGCACTTGTATGAATATGGATAGTATGTTGACTTGGCACTCCTTTGAAGATGGATATACCGTAGGCATCTTTGCAATATTGATTTTCTTTCCTTGTTTGACTTCTTGTATTTGGACAGATCTTAATTGTCTCCACTTTTCTTTCTTGAATATGTAAAATCTTCATTGAGTACCATTATGAGAATCCTTGTGTAGAGGATTCTTTTCCTTTTATGGTAGTAGAATATTTTCTCATTATTTGGATGCAATATCTTGGTTGATCTTCTTTATAAAACCTTGCATTTCATAATTAATTTATGATGCATCTCCACGTGCATCGTTCTTCAACCTTCGATAGTCTTATTTAATATTCATGAGTTTCCATAAGAGCAATAGTCATTCTTTATATGGAACTCAAACGTACTTCCATACATTATTCTCTTTCCATACCAAAGAGGAAATGTAGTAAGAATATTTTTTCATAAACAATAGTGGCATCTTTGAACTCCTATTGGAGATATTCCTTTCTTGATCTTGGAAAATAATCTTCCATAATATAGATATTTGTTTTCATAGAAAATATATTCTTCTCCTATTATTGTTACACCCCATGTTTTCATATGTGAAAGTACACCATAAGTAAATTGATGGAAGCTAGAAAATAAGATGTTACATCCTGCATTTACGTACGTTAAAGTTTCATCGTAAGTTAATTCACGTAAGTTCGGGAATGAGATTATTTTGAGATTATAAACATTATGCTATTTCAAACAAGTGATAAGTAAATTCGTAAAGATGAGAGGGAAAGCGAATCAAAGAAAATGAGTTTCATCGAAGTTTGATATTTTGAGATAATATACGGTCCAAGGTATAATAACCGGTATTTATGGACTAGTGCCATACAAGGTACTACAAGACGATGATATTGAGGTGTATAAAGTATGTTAAAAGTGAATGGTATTTTAAGTAATTCAAGATAATTCTTAATTATGTGGATAATTGAGTAATTGTGGATTTTTAAGTGAGAGATTAACTTGTAAATTGAATTTTGAGGATAATTATTTAAATGAGGTTTGAATAACTGTTAGGGGGACAATATCCACGTGGGTTTATGGAAACATGGCAGCAAATTGCCAACTATCCTTATACATAAGGAGGTGGTGGCACAATCCATATGCACCTTATCAAATTTTTGGGAATGAAAGATTCTTTAAGAAGGCTTCTCTAAATTTCACAAAGTGAAAAGGCTAAGACTTTGTGAAATTATAGCAACAATACGGATGGAGATTAGGATCAAATTCACAAAGTGAGATAGATTGGCAATGTGATTTCGCTTCGACAAAATTTTATACGAAGTTATACTGCGTAATAGCAACGGGATTTGCAATTCTAAGAGAGCATGGTACAATTTTTTCTCAAGAATATCACACGAATTTTTCCCTACTTTGATCTGTCATTACGTATTTTTACAAAAGACACATGTTAGAGGGATTTTAAAGAGAATCGGTTCAGGTATGTTAAGGCTATCCCTTCTTTCTTTTGGCATGATCTATATGACATAACCGAAACGAGCAAATGCACAATTTCCATAAATGACTCTATTCATATAAATACTAGAGATTCTTATGTTCTTAATTCCCCATGTGTCATATTATTCTATCATCTGTTCATGGGTCTCAGAAAATACGTAAGTTGATAAAGTTTATTTCATGATATTACTCAAGGGCATAATAGTCTTATGACCTTCCGAGAGATTTTATTGACGTACTTCTCACGCATTGCATTTATTTGTACATGTACATTGACCCATGATCAGATGGCATTATATACACGTATATATGTATATTATATGTATATGGGATATGGAAAAAAGGTTATGGCATTATATACACACCACCACCTGATCAGCTGGTATACAATGATGATTTTGCCCACAGTGGCCGAGATGATATGATGGGATGCCCTCAGAGGCTTGATGATGTTATGAATACATGCATCTATGCACGACATGATATTTATAGACATATGCATGACATTATAATATTAAATGATTTACATAGCTAATCATACTTACATGTTGAGTCTTTTTACTCCATGTTACTCTCATGTCTATTGTTTACTGATTTTCATTCTTACATACTTGGTACATTATTTGTATTGACATCCCTTTTGCTTGGGCACGCTGCGTTTCATGCCCGCAGGTCCCGATAGACAGGTCGAGTGTACCTCAAGTAGGCTATCAGCTCAACGGAAGATGTTGGTGCGCTCCATTTGCTCCGGAGTTGCTTGTTTAGTCAGTATGATTTAGACGTGTATTGTTTGGTATGGCGGGGCCCTGTCCCGACTTTAATTGATAAGTATGTACTCTTAGAGGCTTATAGACAGATGTCATGTATAGGGATACTTGTATGTCCTTGTCGGCCTATATTTTAAGTATATAATGGATCATATAGGCCTTATAGGCCCATATGTCATAGGTATGAGTTTCTATATACGGATTGGGTCGTTCTATGTCAGGTATTCCCTCATGTTTATTCTGGTTATCCCATGATGACACTTTTTGGCCCATTTATCAATGACAGTACGATAAGAAAGATATGTTATGTTGGTACTCGGTTGAGTAAGGCACCGGGTGCCCGTCGCAGCCCTTCGGTTTGGGTCGTGACAATTATATTGAAAATATTCCTTTCTTGATCTTGGAAAATAATTTTGTAACGACCCAACCGGTCTTTTGAGATCTAGCACGTCGTTCGGCGGTTTGAGGCCACGAGCAGCTACACTTTAGGTATTACAACTTGTTTACATGGTCGCAATTGAAATTCGGGAAGTTCGGAGTTGATTTGGAAAGAGAATTCTCATTTCAGAAGCTTTAAGTTGGAAGATTCTGACTAAGGTTGGATTTTGAGTAAACAACCTCGGAATCAGAATTTGAAGGTTCCAATAGGTTCGTATTATGATTTTGGACTTGGGTGTATGTCTGTATCGAGTTTAGTATAACCCGGGAGCGTTTCGGCACCTATTGTGGAAGTTAGCATTTTGGAAGAATTTCATAAATTTGGGTTGAAGTGAATTTCAGTGTTATAGATGTCTGTTTGGGATTCCGAGTCTGGGAATAGCTCCATATGATGATTCTGTTGTTGGGAGCGCATCCAGAAGTGAACTCGGAGGTCCATAGGTCATTTTGGGGTCATTTGGCGAAAGTTAGAAATTTGAAGGTTTTTGAGGAGTTTGACCGAAAGTGGACTTTTTGATATAGGGGTCGGAATCTAATTTCGGAAGTTGAAGTACGTTCGTAATGTCAAATGTGACTTGTGTGCAAAATTTGAGATCAATCGAACGTGATTTAATAGGTTTTGACATCGAATGTGGAAGTTGGAAGTTCTAAAGTTCATTAAGCTTGAATTGGGGTGCGATTCATGATTTTGATATAGTTTGATATGATTTGAGGCCTCGAGCAAGTCCGTATTATGTTATGGGACTGGTTTGTGTGATTGGACGAGGTCCCGGGTGTCTCAGGTGAGTTTCAGAGGTTTTTGGGTTGTATCGCGCTCTTATTTGATATTTCGACGTCATTTTTTTAGGAATAAAGGGAACTATATTGAGAAAATAACCTTTTATTTGGGATTGAATTGAATCATTAGATCAGTATTGTAATTGCGGATCGAATATTGATGTCGTTTGAGAGAGTTATGCCCATTTCTGTGTCGGACAAAATTGTTGGTTTCTGGTGCGAAGATTTGTTCTTCGCGAACGCGAGAGAGGTTATGCAAATGAGAAGAAGGATTTCTGGGTTGGCCAGTTAATGCGAAAAATTTCTTTTCGCGAACGCGAAAGTCTCCCGCAAAGGCGATAAAGAAAAGTCGCCTAGACAGTGTTTTAAAATGAGAATTTTAGTATTTTGGGCATATCTTGAGTTCTAGAGCTCCGTTTGAGGTGATTTTCGGGGCGTTGTTCTCGTCTCAACAAGGGGGTAAATATCTTACCTTTATTTTGATGTTTCTCCATGATTATTTCTGTTGGTTTCTATTTTTATCCGTATTTGGATAGTAGAAATTGGGATTTTGAGCTCCAAAGTTGAAAATGGTAAATCCTTAATTTGAGGGTCGATTCATGGAAGAAATTGGATGAATTTCTGGAGATAGACCATATGAGTTATGGGAAATATTTATTTTCAATAAATTTTGAAATTCGGGCACGTGGGCTCGAGGGTGATTTATCAACTTTCCGAGCGGAGTTGGGAATTGTTGTAAATAAATTTTTTTATGAGTATTAGAGTATATTTTCATTGGTTTGCACATTTTTGGCTAGTTTTGAAGCGTTGGGTATCGATTTGAGGTGTTAGAGTGGCGTTGGAGCCGGTTATGGAACTTCAGAGCGAGGTAAGTCTCCTTTCTAACCTTGTAAGAGGGAATTAACCCCATAGGTAAACTAAATTGTTATGTGCTTCTATTTGTGGGAGCTACGTACGCACGAGGTGATGAGAGTCCATACGTAGCTACTAGCTATGCCTATGTCCGGGTAGTTTTAGGCTTACATCATGCCTTGTTGATATTGGTGTTAATTTATGTTTTTGTTTGTCTTGAGAAGAGGCAGACGTCCTGGCGCGTCCTGCGTCGTGCCATGGCCACGCCCTGCCATGTCCTGCGACGTCCTGAATGGAAATTAGACAAGGTTTTCACTATTACTGTGGACAATGCTTCTTCAAATGATGTCACTATCAAAGAATTGTCTAAACAGTTAGATATGTGGAAAACTAATATGATGAGTGGTAAACATCTTCATGCGAGATGCATGGCTCATATACTAAATCTAATTGTGCAAGATGGTTTGAAAGAACTTGATGCTTCTGTGACACGTGTTAGAAATATTGTGAGGTATGTGAGATCTTCGCCTGTAAGGACCTTAAAGTTTAAACAGTATTGTGCACATGTAAAGGTAGAATGTACCAAAACATTGTATTTGGATGTTCCTACCAGGTGAAATTCCACCTATTTGATGTTGGATACAGCATAACACTTTGAAAAGGCCTTTAACAAGTTGCATCTTTTTTATGATGGATTTTCTGCTTATCAATGTTCTCATCTTTGTGAAGATGGTGGTAATGCAAGTCCTCTTGAATCTGATGATTGAGTAAATGTGAGGAATGTGATAGAGTTTCTTGCAAGATTTCACGAGCTAACTAAAAAAGTTTCAGGTTCACGTTATGTCACTTGTAATTCTCATTTTGAGGATGTATCTGAACTTTATTGTCATTTGAAAATGTGTTTAGCTAGTGAGGATGAGCATTTGAGAAAAATGGCTCAGCAAATGCAAGAAAAGTTCAAGAAGTATTGGGGTGAGCCTGAAAAGATGAATAAAATGATTTTTATTGCTTCCGTCTTGGATCCACGTAACAAATTTGAATATGTTGAGGGAGCACTTGAAGAACTTTTTGGGGAGGAAAAAGGGAAGAAAATAAATGCTGAGGTGTATGCTTATATGAATTTCTTTGTTTGGAGAGTATCTAAAAAAGTATTCAACCGAATCTTGTCCTCAATCTCCATCTAGTTCTACTTCATCTAACAACACATCTAATACACCTAGTGGGAGTGTTATAAGTGCATCAAAAATAAGGACTAAGCTTAGCTTGAAGAAACAAAAGGAAGACAATGGAAGTGGGGGTGCTAAATCGGAGTTGGATAAATACATTAGTGAAGAACAAGAGCCTTTTAGTGAAGAATTTGATATCTTGAGTTGGTGGAAAACACATGCTCCTAGATTTCCTATTCTTTCGGAGTTGGCTCGTGATGTGTTGGCAATTCCAATTTCTAGTGTGGCGTCGGAATGCGCGTTTAGCACTGGTGGCCATATTCTTGATTCATTTAGGAGTTCATTGACTCCTAAATGTATGCAAGCTCTTATTTGTGTTCAAGATTGGCTTAGAGAAGAGAAGAATCCTATTAGTATTGAAGAAGACTTGAAGTATCTTTAGGAACTCGAGCTTGGTAAGCTTTAATATTTTGTGTGTATTTTAATTCAAAATAATATATCATGCTTTTTCATTTGTATGACATATTTGGTCGTATTATCTTTAGATATGGAAAATAATGGAAGCACTACTAGCATTGTTTGATGTATAGTTGCAACTTGCATCTTGAGTGGTAAGTTTAATACTCTATTTGTTTGGTGATAATGATATACTTAATATTTTGTAGTTTTGTTTTATTATCATCAAACTATAATATTCTAACTTATGATTTATATTTTTTTTAGGTTCAAGTGCAATCATGCCCCGTGCTACTGCTCAACGCTCCGATATTTGGGAATACTTTGTGGTGAAAGAAGATAACGGAGAAGTTCGCAAAGTAGAGTGCAAACATTGTGGTCAAGTATATAATGTTAATCCAAAGAGGAATGGAACAATTGGTTTAAGGAAGCATATTAAGCGTTGTCTTGCGCGTCTTCCTGGAATTCATGTTTAAGAATTAAGACTGTTTGTTGAGGGATGCCCTCTCTGTTTTTGTTGCACTATGTTTAACTGTTTAAGTGTTAAGACTGTTAAGACTATTGCAGTTGGTCAGTTGCACTGTGTTTAAGTGTTAAGACTGTTTTTGTTGCACTGTATTTTATTGCACTGTGTTTAAGTGTTAAGTTGTGTACATATTCAATTGTGTACTGTGTTAAGTGTTAAGTTGTGTAATGTGTTGTGTAGTTGTGTACAGATTCAATTGTATACTGTGTTAAGTGTTAAGTTGTGTAATGTGCAGTTGGCCAGTTGATTGCAGTATTGCACTGTGTTTAAGTTGTTTAATATAGTTGTATAATGTGCATTGTGCAGTTGGCCAGCTTTTGCTTTTCACTTGTATACTGGCGTGCAGAATGCAGATTGTAATATTGTATAATATGATATACTGGCGTGCAGATTGTAAAGAACTTGTTGTCTTGTTCAGCTTTTGCTTTTCACTTATTCAATTGTGCATGTGCCATCAGCCATGTGCATTGTTATATATCGGAAAACAGATTTTTTCAGAGTGAAAATTTCAATTGTGCATGTGCACTGTTAGCATTGATTATTCATTGATTGTTAAACCGAAACCGTACCGAACCAAAATAAGAAATACCGAACCGTACCGAAATATTTTGGTATGGTATTTGGTATACACAATTGATAAACCGAATACCGAAATACCGAACCGAAATTCTTAAATACCGAACCGAAATACCGAACGCCCACCCCTAATGACAACATCGAGTCTAGGTAGGTTTGAACTAAAAACAACTTCTGTTAATGGACTAATGCGTGACACGATTTTAGCAGTGTTTTTTTGGTTTTCCACCCGGTATTCGGTACCGGTATTGGAGCTCAATTATATTCAGATTCGCACCGCGTAGGGCCCCATTCGGGGGGAAGCACTCCCTACCAAGGATTTTTCCATACCCGGGACTCGAGCCAGAGACCTCTGATTAAGGGAGGAACAGTCTCATCCACAGCACCACATCTTTGGTGGTGATTTTAGCCGTGTTGAATGAATGATTGATTTAGAATCAGACCAAATAACTTTAAAAGTGGTTATGGCATTAAATTTTTAAGAACGAACAACCTAACCAGAGTTATTATTCGGTAAGCGAATCAAATATTCAAATATAGTAACTCCATAATAATTTATTTGCACCAAAAGACTTGTGACAGTGACATCCCAAGTAATTTGCTGAGTCTTTTTTTCTCAAAATTTTTTAGTACTAAAAAGAGAATCCACTTTGTAGTTGCATTTGATTGTCTAGCTGTTATAATCTCTGAAGTCTTGATTCTTGTTACTGTATAACCAAGAAAGAAGTTCAATGCTACAGTGAAAGGTCAACATGTCTCCGCCCTTAAGTAGTAGCAAACATCATGTAACTTCGTGTAGTAAAACGACAGAAAGATGTTTATTAGAGATTTTATTATGGATACAATTGACGTTTATCTATGAGCAGGGAGTTCTTCACCAGTTAAGAAGGAATGGATGAGGGTTAGAGCTTCACTTGGCTTGTATAGAGGTACTAGATGACCAGCTCCTCTTACTGTCACGAACGTTAGCCCTTCGTACTCCACTATCCGTCCTGCCACCTGCATATTTACATACATTAACGTCTCTCGTTGTCCTCATTTTACCACTTGTTAGCTGTTACTATACATACTGACAATGCAAATAAATTTTACACTCTCGGTATACTTTTACCATGTTGTAACAAGCAACCTGAAAAATATCTGCTTTAGTTTTCTGGTTGCACTCCAGTAACCAAAGATTCTTAGCTTTTCGTGTACATATCAGCAACTTTCAATCGGTTAAATAGAAATCATATTTGTCTTGCTCGTGTTGTAATATTTTGTCCCACATTTACCACGTTGTAACCTGCCTTATTTTTCAGGTTACACTCCAGCAACCAAAGATACTTGGCTAGTTAGCTTTTCGTTTACATATCAATAACTCGTGCTTTAATGTTTTGTTGAACATTGCATTGTTTAAATAGTTTATAAACAACACAGCAACTACACCTTAGTCCCAAATGGTTATAAGATTGAAATACTGTTGACTCAACGAGCACTAATTTTATCGAGACAACTATCTTTAGAAGGAGGATAAGTTACCTACATCCGTTAATGGACTCCGACTGCATGTTCTGGTTCAGGTGGGGGCAGGGGGTCGCGACTGGGAGGAAGAGGAAACATGAAAATTTACCTTTTTCATGTTATCGCATGGTTTTCTGTTTGATCATTATTTAACTGTTATGAGTCAACAATTACGACAAGAACTGACCTGATGATTGTGGAACCACGAATGCCATTCGGACTTCAGAGTCAGATTAAGAGCTTCAATGCAGTATCGCGTCCCAATTACTGGTACTCGCCCATCTGCATCCCCACTTTTTGATAATAAAAAATACACGGGGTCACATGAATGTAAGCTTATAGAAAATGAGTATTAAAAGAAAATCAGGATGCATTTCAAGGAATCGCAAGGCATGATCCAATTTTGGACAGTAAAGAGAACTTAATAGGCAGACAAACTATACTTTGTTCAGCCAACATAATAAATTGTAGTCCCTAAACCATTAGATGCTGAGAGTTATATGGAGAGAGCGAGTCCTTTATAACTTAAGAATGTGAACATTTTCTGGCATGCATATGAATTACAACTAGGATACATGCAACTATAACTATAACAAGAACAAGAACAAGGGAAAAAGCAAAATAAAGACAGATAAAAAACTCAAATACCTAAAAATCCAAATCTTCAGGCCCCCTTGGATAAGCTTTTTGTATATTGGCAGGACAGAGAACACATTATAGTTGTACTTCTGGAACACTGGATCACTAATAAAGTACGTAACAGAAACCAAGTTAGTAAATAATAAACAAATATTGCAGGAAATTCGGGCAAAAATAACCATGACATGATTCCAGAATGTGAAGGAGAATTAAGCTGAAACTTGAACTTACCTGCAACTTTGCCATTTTACTCTAGTATGACGCCCTTCACTGTTTGCGTGGAGGGCAATTTGAACATCTAACCGATTGAAATACTCTTCAGTAAACGCAGTATAGCAGGGGTCATAACCCCCCGGAATTCGTTTCATCCTCCTGAATCCATAATTAAGTGCCTGCAACTAAGTACATCGTCAAAATCAAGCATAGTTTCAGGTCATGTTTGCCAAGTTTCTATTTGATTCGTGAAGATTGCATGTTGATTTCGAGCTATAAAATGAATAAGCTTGTAACAGTCTTTTGAGAAAAAAAGGAATATACAGTGAACAGATATGTCAGACAAGAACACTAATTGCAATACGCAATATTGTTATGTCTTTAGGCATAAGGAATGGCCTGCTCAAGGCTCAAAGACTATCAAGTATTTTATGCATACCGACTAAAATGCACTCATGTGATACAAGATCATTCTGAAACTTCGGGGTAGAATAATCACCTTGAGTTTAGAAGATTCATGTCCACTGACAGCAAGACTAGCAGAAGAAGAGGAACTCGTGTTCCGGAGACATTTGGGAGCATAAATGTTGTAGATGTCGATTTCTTCATATTTATCCCATACTACTTTCATCGCGGCGTTACATGCATCCGACCAGTTGGAGAGATTGAAATCACATACTTGTTTGGCCTTTTCATACTGTGAATCATAAATTACTGCATGGCTCCAAGCATATTCTAATATCCCTTTATAATCGTAGTAATCATTCGTCTCAGGATTTCCAACCTGCAAGTCATTGTATTAGATTAAATAGTGAATTTTGCAGTGATGTGCCATTGGGATAAGAACAATGATAGAGTATGGCATAAGTATGAACGCGAACTTACTATGAGACCTTTGAGATTAATATATGGATACTTTTTGCTGTCTTTATTTCTGTTGTACACGAGCTCTGCCAGTTGGGGCACGTAGTGTCCTATGATTACAAAAGAAATGAACATTTTTACGCACATTGGCATAGTCTTAAATCATTAAAATGAACGTTTATCGAAAAATTTATGTCACCTGCATACATTTTTACGCACATTGGCATAGTCTTAAATCATTAAGACGAAAGTTTATCGAAAGATTTATGTCACCTGCATAGCTCTCTCCTGATATGAAAAACTCGCGGTTCTTGAACTCGGGGAACCTTTCCAACCAATTCACCAGGAAATTGTAAGCATCTTCAGCTGTATCAAGCCAATTATGTTACTAAGTTAGCATAAACACTATACATGCACACTCTTCTTGGAAACGTATTTGCATTTCTCAGGTTGTAATTACCAGCAAAGTCGTCATCTAAGTTGGTTAAATCGGAGGATGTATTGGTGTATGAGAATCCCACCCCAACTGGAGACTCCAAAAACAGCAAATTGGCTTCTGCAGTTGAGATAACCACAAGAAAAATACTATCACACTCTTGTAGTTTAGATATTACTCTTCAGCTACTAAGCCTTGCAAAGCTGAAACTTCTATCAATTTGTCATTCTCTACTTTTGATTCTGTCTCAACAACAGAATATATAGAGTCAATATATTGTATATCATGTGGGTTCATCATAAACTGATAAATAATATAAGGTCAAATAGAGCATACAACAATAACATCATCCACAAGTCGGGTCTGAGAAGAGTAGAGTGTACGCAGACCCTATCCCCTACCTTACGAGGGTAGAGAGGTTGCTTACGATAGACCCTCGACTCAAGGAAAGATGAAAAAGAAGCAATAGCAATAATAGCAAGCAGTAAACAAAGGCACATAAGGTCAAAGTAGACTATAAATGAAATGAAATAAGATATGACCTTTATTCCAAGAATAACTGTTGAAGTCAAGACCAGCCCCATTGTTTTTAACTAGCAAAGGTCCTAACTCCACAGCAGCACCATATCCAACTGAAGAGCAACCAGGGCCTAATAGAGAAATCACACAAGTGAATGCTAAGAAACTAAAGCAATAAGTTGACAATAGTAACTAACGGCAGCCCGGTGCACAAGGCATTCCGCATTCACGCAGGGTCCGGGAAAGGCCGCACCCAAGGGGTGTGATGTAGACAGTCTATCCTAATGCAAGCATTAGTGGTTACTTTCACAGCTCGAACCATGACCTATAGGTCATACAGAGACAACTTTACCGTTGCTCCAAGACTCCCCTCCGGTTGACAATAGTAACTAAAGACAAAAAACACCCTTAGAGTAATCAATTCTCACATAACAATTCTTGCATAATTATTCATTTTATAATAATCCCAGTATTATTTTCACATGCATAAAATACTCTTGCATTATAATCCCTACATAACTACTAAACAAAGGGCAACCCGCCGCACTAAACTCCCGCTATGTGCGGGGTCCCGGAAGGGCTGGGCCACAAGGTTCTATTGTACGCAGATTTACTGTGCATTTCTGCACGAGACAGTTTCCACGACACGAACCCTGACCTCGTAATCACATGTTAGCAACTTTATCATGTCAGCAACTTTACCAATTATGCAGGGGAACCAAGAATTATGGTCATAGAGCCACAAAATCCAAGTACAACAAGAACAGAATTAATATCCAAACTTTCATATAAAAAAAGAAAAGGAGAAAATTGGGTTCACTTTTTATTAAAAGATATGAGAATTTACCACCATTAAGCCAAAGTAGGAGGGGTTTCTTGAAAGATTCAGACTGAGAAGGAAAAAACCAGTAAAAAAGAGCCCTTCCATTAGTTTTATTGACTGTAATATAACCAGAAAATTGTGAGACTTGTGGTGTAGTTGGTTGCCCAGGCAATTTTGTTACTTTGTCATCTTCTTGAGTTCTTGCAAAAACTTTATTCCAACAAATAAGGAACAAAAATATTAGAACTATGTTTCTGAAATTCTTTGGAATTGAAGTTTCCATTTCAGTTCTACTTTTCCTAGTACTGTGTGTCTGTGTGTGTTTTCTGAACTTTTAAGATAAAGTGATCTAAGTCTTGACTATTGGGTTGACTTTAATAATTGAATAGTCATAGCACCGCTGACATATTTGGTTAAAGTTTTTTTTTAAAATAAAGAATTTGAGTTTTGCGAAAATATATATGTATTCGTTCTTGTGTTTGAATATAAATTTTACTTGGAGAAATATTAAAATATTTGAAATAAAATTCGTATAGGTAAAAACTGTATTGCCCTAGATGTTACAGTAGACCATACTAATTTTTCATGATTAAATAATAATTTAAGGTGTGATTGTTATTAATTAATCATGATTTAAATCTCGTATGCGAACACATGTATCATGTAAGTGATGTAACCATTGGGCTAGTGTGTAAAATCCACATGTATCATAAACAAGTTTGTTAACATTAACTAGTACTAGTATTAGTACTCGTGCGATGCACGGATAAACTCTTAAATATATTACTCATCAAACTTGTGAAATATTTTATTAAGGTACATTAGACATTTTTCTTAAATTTCAATTGTCAACGCAATGAACCTAATAACAACCTTTCTAATAAAAGGAAAAAAATCATTTAGTCACAAAATAACTTGTTTGTAATCTTCTCTTTTCTCCGGAGCTTCATGAATATTGCCATTTGCCATTTGCCCCCTTCTTCAATTGACATTTGGATATGAGCTATACTTCGCTTATTTTTCTTTATTATATTTTTTTTTATCAAAGTTGATGCAGTGTTCTATGAACTAATTGTTCACCTTTTTCATAATTGTCAAACTTGATACAAATTTTCTCTTCAATCTCGAAACCCTCTTGGCAAGCTAATTGACAACTCATATGTTCTTCATTTAATAAGTCACTCGCTCAAACTTATAAGAAAATAATATTTTATCCATTCTTATATTTGTCCAAACGGGTGGAAAAGGCCAGTATGGGTTAACTAAAGTCTAGGAAAATGAATCATATTCTAATGTGATTTCTATGAATTATTTTTTCATAAAAACAAATAAAAGAGATAAATTTGGATTTTGTGAAGAAAAGAGATAAAATTTATTACCTCACAGCAAAGGGGCAATATTCCTGAAGGCATTGATCGAAATTCTTTTATCATGATTCTTATTTAAATATAATTTGATAACCACCTTTACTGTCCAAATTGAAGAAAATATTAATAATACCGGAAATAACATATGTTTTTCTCTCTTTCTCTGACGTTGTTCCATAAATCAACTACTTTCTACTCCAAGTTCCTATAAGATTTGCAATATGGCAAACTAATTGGCGTTCATCTGTATCCCTATACTAATTTAGTGTTACAAAGGTACTAAATTAAGCAAGAAAAACATTGATGAGAAGGCAAGGGAAAAAAGCATCAATACTGCATTTTTTTCTCTCGAAACACTCTTATATGATTGTTTAATTATATTTGTTGAAAATGGGGATTCTAACTCACCATGCCACAGTGATCTTTTTCTTTTACTTATTATTATTGGACTTTTGGTCCAAAACACGTTCGGAAAGGATTTTCCCCTTCCATTTTTACCACAATGTCAATAAAATATTTCATACCTTTTCTCTTACCTATATTAACTCAAAGCATTAACTTAAAAATTTGGAACATCTGTCTAAAAGGAAAAGGTATTTGCATAGATTGTACTTAAAACAATAATAAAGAAGATAGATTATTTTAATATAATACAAATCTATATTATATTAGGTTTAATACTATTTGCTTATGTTCTTTTTTTTTTTAATTAATGCTTGCTTTATTTTCTCACTTTGAAGGAAACCATGAATATTCATTTCCTTATATTCTTTTCGCTAATTAATGGTTAATTTATTTATTTACTTTAAAGGAAATCGTGAATATTATTTGTCATATAATATTACTCTAAATATAGTCACGGACAACTCTAATATGCAATTCCTAAGGAAATATTTTCTTTTCAATTATTAATTAAATGCAAAAGAATATCAATTAGTAAATTTTTAATATTATACAAATATAATCCAACAAATAGATTCTTTAAAAATGCCCAAATATTTACGCCATTTGGCATAACCATATGCTTCATTACCCACCTTTTAATATAATATAGATATAAATTTTTATTATTTTTTATTTTTCATAAATAAAATTTCAATTTCGTGATATTATCCATAGTTTGAGCATTCTCATCATAGTTTTAAGAACTTTCTAATCTCAAACTCAAATAGTCTTTCCCTTTCATTTCTAATAGTAAATTTTTAATAATTGAACGTAATTTTGCTATTTTTATTAAATCTAATATATAGTCTTATTGCGTTTTGTGTGACTTTTCATTACTTGTAACTTTATTTAATATCATTATCAACTACTATTCTTTAATATAATATATAATTTCTCAATCATAAAATAAATATTTATTTGAAAAATATTGCTTGAAAATTTTAAATTATTTTAATTTTAATAATATTTAAGTATTGTATATTTACTTTATTTTATTTTCTAAATGTATGATTTATAAATATCCTCATATTATCTCTAATTTATTTTATTATTCAATATTTTTAGTTTTTAATTTTATCTATTAGACTTGAGTTACGTGAACTTATCTATATTATGCCTTTTCTTATCACAATATCAAAAAAACTTTCATCTCAAATTTAAATTAGTGTTACCTTTTTTCTCTATGATAAAAAATCTGAATTTTTATTTTTTCTCTATTTTTTTTTTTTGATATTATATTATTCAATTCCTAATATTATTACACTGTCATGTGGATCTTTATTAGCTTGTTTGAATTTAATACATATTTCTACCACACTCAATCTATATAATATATATAAAAATTGAATAACTTTCTCATCTCAAATTCAAGTAAGTTTTATTATTCTATTTTCTAAATTGGATCGTATTTTTCAAAAATATATGTCCTGCTTTCAAACTTAAACTAACTGCACTCAATTCAAATATTAATCATACAAAAAAAATCTTAATTGTTTGAACATATTATATCTTGATGTTGTCGTAATATTTACGTATAAAATATTTGTTTGCCCGGTTTATCAATATTAATATGACTTTATTATTCTTGTTATTAAAATAATTTTTGCTAATTATTTAATTTTTTCTTACTTTATAAATAATTTGCATACTTTATGTAAGATCTTATTTTGCTTCTTGAATTTATTTAATTTTAAACTTAATAAATCTTTAAAACTTTAAGTAAATTTTAGTTTTATTTTATATTTTAACTTACTCCAAAATATAAATAGTCATAGGTTATCTCAATTTACGTATATTTATATTTTTTATTATAGTTTTTAATTAATTTTTTACCTCGATATTTCTAACTAACATAGAAGAAAATCTATGATTGGATCAATATATAGATATAGATATAGATACATATAAATATAAATATAGATATAGATATATAAATTAGATTTGTCTAAGATATATTTAGATTATATATAAGATTCATTAAACTACTTCCATTAATTATGTTTCTATTTATAATTTCTAATTATTAATGTTGTCCTAAAATTGCCAAGTGGCTTTATTTTAGCTTGCCACTTGGCTTAACCAAAATGCATACTACTCTCCTTTTAATATAATACTAGTATTAGTACCTGCACGATGCGCGGACATAAATCATGTCGGATTGTGATTTGGATTATTTGAATTATGTATAAATAACTTTAAAATACAAACCTTCTAGATAAAATTTATAGATAATCATTAGATATTAATTAAGAAACAAGACATGAAACCATTTCGCAAATCTCATATTGGATAACCTGTTTTCTTTTTCTATATTTATATAATCCAATAGGTTAATTTTAGTACTTGAATTTCATTTCGTTATCAATATTAAAAATTACTAACTATGTCATGTGGTGATTTGTCTCGTTTAAACATATTAAATTATATTATTTTAATAAAATTCTCAGTATTAGTTTATTTTTTTTTGTCTAAAGCTTAAATAAGTCTTATTCTTTTAAATTTTACACAATTGTTTTTGTTCTTTGCTTATAATTATTAAATTATTTATTATTTAATATTATTATACTTTCATGTGAGTTTTTCGGCTTACTAATTGACTTAATATTTTTGCTTATTATCCTTTTAATAATTATCGATAAATATTATTTTTTTATTCTTGAAATTTAAAATATTTTACGCTTTTATCCTCTTACTCGAAACTATTTTACTATTTAAATCTATAAATAATATTTTGGAAAATTATTCAATTATTTAATTTATTTTATTTTAAGTTAATTTAATATATTCTCACATTATATCTATTTTATTTTCTTTATACAGTCTCTTCCCTACTAAGAAATTTTTAATTAATATTTTACCTGTAATCAAAATAATATCATATTTGACTTTAAGTTGTAACTTTGATTAGTATAAAATATTAATATATAAGTTCCTTGATTATTATATTCCAAATCTATTAAGTTTTTTATATTTATTTTTTGTATTACATGCAATAAAAAAAATCTCTTTTAGTTTCAAGATACAAAATTTGACTTTTAATTTTAGTCAATAAAATTACTTATATTAGATATTTATTTTATATTTTTTAAATTTTAATTCTTATCTAGTAAGACTTTAATTTTTGGTGGTCATATCCATAGTTTGAGCATTCTCATCATCAATTTAAGAACTTTCTAATATTAAGCAAAATAGTCTTTTCCTTTCATTTCTAATATTTAATTTTTAATTATTTTTTTACTTTTGCTATTATGTTATCAAATATATGATATTATCACAGTTTTATACGACTTTTAATTAATTTGCCACTTTATTTAGTATTATTATCAATTACTATCCTTTAATATAATATAGATAAATTTAGAAATATTTTAATCTTAAAATAAATATCTATTTTATTTTAAAAATATTGCTTGAATTCTTAATTTTTTAAAATTTATCAATAGTATTTTTAAGTATTTTATTTCACTTTATTTTATTTTCTAAACTAATTCTTAGCATAAATATTCTCACACTATTTTTAATATTTTTAAGTTCTTATTTTATCTGTTAGACATAAGTTGTGTGGTATTATCCACAATATCATCTTTCTTATCTTAATAGATAAATAACAACTTTCTCATCTCAAATTTAAATAATTTTTATCATTTTTCTTTATGATGAAAGTTTTGATTAATTTCTCTCTATTTATTCCTTATTTTTGCTATTCTATTATTCAATACATAATATTATTACATTGTTATGTGGCTTTCATTAGCTTGTTTAATTTAATATCTATTTCTACCACACTCATTTTACTTTTAATCAAAAAAGTTAATTTCTTATTTGTTTGAATACATTATATCCAATGATAATATTTTCACTATCATTTTATTTCTCCATGTACTATTTCTAAAAATAATAAAATTATGAAATGAAAGAAAGCAGATCAAGTGGTTAGTTAATAATTATATTTGGAAAGCTATCAAAATTTATTTAGTATATGAATGTGAGTCAATTTTAATTGATTTCCACCATAAATTAAATTTGATCAAATCTAAGTTGTTTTAATCGTTATTAAATTTGTCTAAAAATCTATTTAGATTATGTCTTAAAAATACTAAGTAAAAATATTTCTATTTAGATTATTTCTCTATGTACTATTTCTAAGTGACATTTTCTGAATATGCCACTTGGCTTAATGTCATGCCTCACTATATTCCTTTTAATATAATATATATATATATATATATATATATATATATATATATATATATATATATATATATATATATATATATAATATTTAAGTTTTTTCTTATCTTATAAATAATTTTATACTTTACGTAAGATCTTATTTTACTGCTAGAATTTTTTAAATTTTTGAAGTCAATAAATCTTTAATATCTTAAGTAAGTTTTATTTTATATTTAAACTTACTTCAAAGTATAAATAGTCATAGGTTATCTCAATTTACGTCTTTCTATATTTTTTATTTTTTTCTATTTTAGTTTTTTAATTAATTTTTTACCTCCATATTTCTAGCTAATTTAGAAGAAAATCTATGAGTGGATCAATATATATATGTATGTATGTATAAAGAGAGAGAGATTAGATTTGTCTAAGATATATTTGGATTATGTATAAGATTCATTAAACTACTTCCTTTAATTATGTTTCCATTTATAATTTCTAATAATTAATGTTGTCCTACAATTGCCAAGTGGCTTCATTTTAGCTTGTCACTTGGCTTAACCACAATGCATACTACTCTCCTTTTAATATAATATACTAGTATTAGTACTCGCACGGTGCGCGGACACAAATTATGTCAAATTGTAATCTATGTTGTTTGAATTAGGTGCAAATAATCTTAAAATATAAACCTTTCATATAAAAATTATATAACATTAGATATTAATTTTGAAGCAAGATATGAAATTATTATTCAAATCTCGTAGTAGACAACTTTTATTTTATTTGTAGCAACCTAATCCCTTGATTTTAGTACTTGTATTTCGTTTCGGTGTCAATATTAAAAAATACTAAATATGTCATGTTGTGATCTGTGTTGTTTGAGCACATTATATCATATTATTTTAAGAAAATTCTTATTATCATTTTGTTTTTGACTGACAGTCAAATATGTCTCATTCATCACATCATTTTATGCAAATTCTTTTTTATTTTTGTTCTTTTCTTATAGTTATTGTATTATTTATTATTTAATATTATTATACTATCATATAATTTTTTATTAGCTTAATAATTTAATTAATATCTTGCTTATTATCTTTTTAATAGTTTTTAATAAATATAAATAATTTATTCTTGAAATTTGGTATATTTTTATGCTTGTATCCTCTTATTCAGAATTTTTTAATCATTTAAATTTATCAGTAATATTTTTAAATATAATTTAATTATTTAATTTATTTATTTTTCAATTAATTTAAAGTATAAATCACACTACCTTTATTTTTTTATACATCTCTTCCCTACTATATTTTAAATAGTTTTTATATTAATATTTACCTATAACCAAAATAATATCATATTTTATTTTAAATTATAATTTTGAATTAGTCTAAAATATTAATACATAAGTTATTTGATTATTACGTTCCAAATATATTTAGTTCTCTTATAATTATTTTTGTATTAGATGCAGTTAAATTTTCTTTTCTTTTTAGCTTTAAGATACAAATTTTATTTTTAATTTTCATTAGTAAAATTACCTATATTAGAAATTAATTTATATTTTTAAAATTTTAATTTAATCATAGAAAAATATTTCTTAATTGTTTGAATACATTATATCTAAATGTTGTAGTAATATTTTTACTGTTTTATTTCTTTACATGACATTTCAAAAATAAAAAAAAAATCTCATCTTAAATTTAAATAATTCTTATCATTCTATGTTGTAAATTGGACCGCATTTTCAAAATATTATGCTATGCTTTCAAACTTAAACTATCTGCACTCAATTCAGATATTAATCATAGGAAAATATTTTCTTAATTGTTTGAACACATTATATCTAAATGTTGTAGTAATATTTTCACTGTCATTTTATTTCTTTATGTAAATTATTTTCTTTTTTAGTTTTAAGATTAAAATTTAATTTCTAATTTTCATTAGTACCTATATTATGTATTTTTAAATATGTATTTGTTTTTTTATTTTTCATAAATAAAACTTCAATTTCGTGGTATTCTCCATAGTTTGAGCATTCTCAACATAGTTTTAAGAACTTTCTAATCTCAAATTCAAATAGTCTTTCCCTTTCTTTCTAATAGTAAATTTGTAATAATTTAATATAATTTTTCTATTTTTTAATCTAATATATAGTTTTATTACATTTTATGTGGCTTTTCATTAATTTTTAACTTTATTTAACATCATTATCACTACTATTCTTTATATAATATAGATAAATATATATAAATTTTTGTAATCATAAAATAAATATTTATTTTGTTTTAAAAATATTTCTCGAAAATTTTAAATTTTTTAAGTTTTAATAATATTTTTAAGTATTGTATATATACATCTATTTTATTTTCTTAACTTATGATTTACAAATTTCCTCACATTATCTCTAATTTATTTTTATTATTCAATATTTTAGTTTTTGAATTTATCTATTAGACTTGAGTTATGTAGACTTATCCATATTATGACTTTTCTCATCATAATATAAAAAACTTTCTCATCTCAAATTTAAATAAATTTTACCCTTTTCTCCATGATAAAAAATCTGAATTTTTATTTTTTCTCTATTCATTAATATATATAAATATTTGTAATCATAAAATAAATATTTATTTTGTTTTTAAAACATTTCTCGAAAATTTTAAATTTTTTAAGTATTGTATATTTACATTTATTTTATTTTCTAAACTTATGATTTACAAATTTCCTCACATTATCTCTAATTTATTTTTATTATTCAATATTTTAGTTTTTGATTTTATCTATTAGACTTGAGTTATGTGGACTTATCCATATTATGACTTTTCTTATCATAATATAAAAAAATTTCTCATCTCAAATTTAAATAAGTTTTACCCTTTTCTCTATGATAAAAAATCTGAATTTTAATTTTTTTCTCTATTTATTCTTTATTTTTAATATTATATTATTCAATAACTAATATTATTACATTGTCATGTGAATTTTATTAGCTTGTTTGAATTTAATATCTATTTCTACCACACTCATTCTAATATAATATTGATAAAAATTTAAAAACTTTCTCATCTCAAATTTATTATTATTCTATTTTCTAATTTGGACCGTATTTTAAAAAAGTATGTTATGCTTTCAAATTTAAAATAACTGCACTCAATTCAAATATTAATCATAGAAAAATATTTTCTTAATTATTTGAACACATTATATCTAAATATTGCAGTAGTATTTACGTATAAAATATTCTTTTGCATGATTTATCAATATTAATATGACTTTGTTATTCTTGTTATTAAACTATTTTTTCTTGATTATTTAATTTTTTTACCTTATAAATAATTTGTATACTTTATGTAATATCTTAATTTGCTGCTTGACTTTGTTTAATTTTTAAAATCAATAAATTTTTAATATCGTAAGTAAATTTTAGTTTTATTTTATAGCTCCAAAGTACAAATATTCATAGCTTATCTCAATTTATGTCTTTCTATATTTTTTTTAATTTTTTATTCTAGTTTTTTAATTAATTTTTTACCTCCATATTTCTAGCTAATATAGAAGAAAATCTATGAGTGAATCAATATATATATATATATATATATATATATATATATATATATATATATATATATATATAAAGATTGGATTTGTCTAAAATCTATTTGGATTATGTATAAGATTTATAAAATTACTTTCATTAATTATGTTTCCATTTATAATTTTTAATTATTAATGTGGTCCTAAAATTGCCAAGTGACATCATGTTAGCTTGCCACTTGGCTTAACCACAATGCATACTACTCTCCTTTTAATATAATATAGATAGATTTTTTTAATTTTTGAAGTCAATAAATCTTTAATATCTTAAGTAAGTTTTATTTTATATTTAAACTTACTTCAAAGTATAAATAGTCATAAGTTATCTCAATTTACGTCTTTCTATATTTTTTATTTTTTTCTATTTCAGTTTTTAATTAATTTTTTACCTCCATATTTCTAGCTAATTTAGAAAAAAATCTATGAGTGGATATATATATATATATATATATATATATATATATATATATAGAGAGAGAGAGAGAGAGAGAGAGAGATTAGATTTGTCTAAGATATATTTGGATTATGTATAAGATTAAATTACTTCCTTTAATTATGTTTCCATTTATAATTTCTAATAATTAATGTTGTCCTACAATTGCCAAGTGATTTTATTTTAGCTTGCCACTTGGCTTAACCACAATGCATACTACTCTACTTTTAATATAATATATATATATATATATATATATATATATATATATATATATATATATATATATATATATAAGTTTTTTCTTATCTTATAAATAATTTTATACTTTACGTAAGATCTTATTTTACTGCTAGAAGTTTTTAAATTTTTGAAGTCAATAAATCTTTAATATCTTAAGTAAGTTTTATTTTATATTTAAACTTACTTCAAAGTATAAATAGTCATAGGTTATCTCAATTTACGTCTTTCTATATTTTTTATTTTTTTCTATTTTAGTTTTTTAATTAATTTTTTACCTCTATATTTCTAGCTAATTTAGAAGAAAATCTATGAGTGGATCAATATATATATATATATATATATATATATATATATATATATGTATGTATGTATATATATATATATATGTATGTATATATATATATATGTATGTATGTATATATATATATATGTATGTATATATATGTATAGAGATTAGATTTGTCTAAGATATATTTGGATTATGTATAAGATTCATTAAACTACTTCATTTAATTATGTTTCCATTTATAATTTCTAATAATTAATGTTGTCCTACAATTGCCAAGTGGCTTCATTTTAGCTTGCCACTTGGCTTAACCACAATGCATACTACTCTCCTTTTAATATAATATAGATTTTTTTAATTTTTGAAGTCAATAAATCTTTATATCTTAAGTAAGTTTTATTTTATATTTAAACTTACTTCAAAGTATAAATAGTCATAAGTTATCTCAATTTACGTCTTTCTATATTTTTTATTTTTTTCTATTTCAGTTTTTAATTAATTTTTTACCTCCATATTTCTAGCTAATTTAGAAGAAAATCTATGAGTGTATATATATATATATATATATATATATAAAGAGAGAGAGAGAGAGAGAGAGAGATTAGATTTGTCTAAGATATATTTGGATTATGTATAAGATTCATTAAACTACTTCCTTTAATTATGTTTTCATTTATCATTTCTAATAATTAATGTTGTCCTACAATTGCCAAGTAGCTTTATTTTAGCTTGCCACTTGACTTAACCACAATGCATACTACTCTCCTTTTAATATAATATAGATTTCCGAAACATTAAAGTTGAAATAATGTATAAAATTATAAAACAAGTATGAAATCTATATATAATAAAAGGAGAGACAGAAGCATCATATCAACACAAGTGGTTTGACCAGAAAAAGTCATATGGCATAATTAAGACAAAACAAACCAACTTTCTAATTAAAAAATCTTCTCAATTTTAAATTTTGAATTAATTGGTTAATGTAGAAGTTTAAATTAGTTTCAAACCTATTATCTAGAGTAACTAGAGTAATAGATTCCACTACTTACAACTGCTAATTGTGGTTTCTCCTACGAAAGGTAGTTGTTCCCACTACCTGCAGATAATCTAATCTAATAATTTTAAAAATTGAAAATCTAATATGTAAAATGTTTTAAAAGGTAGTTCCTATCTTAAAATTTTGGCCAAATATAGTAAAAAATATAAATTATTGAAGTGTTGTTATATAGGACATATCCTATAACATAACATAATAATCGGTTTCGAGAAAATTTGGCTTTTATAGTGAATGAATGTTATATACGAATGTTACTATAGAAAGGTTTGACTGTAACAAATGTTATGGGCGTTAGAATCAGACACACGCTTGACGATTACAATGACATTTGGAAGATATAACACACAAATTAGAAATATGAATGAGAAGAAAAACTTAAGAAGCTTTTGTTTCCTTTTTAACCGCCTAACACTGGTGGACAAAGTTGCTCCGTACCTGTGCTGGTATAAGATAGCGTACCTGTGCTGGTATAAGATAGCAGGTACGCGGTTGAATTAGTCGAGGTACGCCATACAATAAATGGAACAAACTAAAATTCGAACAGCACAATTCACAACCAATAAACTCGATAGTTATATTCCTCACCAAAAATTACAAGGAACTGAATGTTTGAAAGGGAAATTACTGGAAATTGACATAGAAGAAGGAGATGAGAAACTAGAAGAAGGGGATGAGAATTACAGACTTCACATAACAAAATTGCCTGCCTAATACACTATTCTTTCTGTTATTTATACTAACTTTGCACCAGTCCTCTTCACGCTTTTCCCCCCTTGCCTTGCACCACAAAAGTCGCTAACTTCTTTGAAGGCTGCCTTACGCGTTTGCTTCTCCTCAAAACAAACTGATATGGAATCACGTGGGCCTCTGCTGAGTCAGCATCCACGCCAGCATCCACGTTGGTTGTATCATTCACAACAATACTCCCCTCCTGGAAAAGAACCTTGTCCTCAAGGTTCTGTGACGAGGACTCAGCTGGTTGAGCAAAATCAGACAAGTCTAGGGGCGTAATCTGGGACTCAGGTGTGCCAATGCAGCGTTTGAGCATTGAGACATGGAACACAGGGTGTATACGGGCAGAGTCAGGAAGATGGAGCTTATAGGCCACCTCGCCAATGCGTTTGACCACTTTGTAGGGACCAAAATAACGACGGCCTAGCTTTGGATGTTGGTGATTGCGCACAGTATTTTGGCGATATGGTTTGAGTTTGACAAAGACCCAATCATCAGGAACAAAGGTGAGTTCCGTGCGATGTTTGTCATTCACCTTCTTCATACGAATTTGAGCCTTCATCAGATTATGCTTGAGAAGTTCAATGACCTCATCTCGGTCAACCATGCACGCCTCAACTAGATCATTAGTACTGCTCCCCAAAATATATCTTGCAATTGTAGGTGGTTTCCTGCCATAAAGGGCCTGCAATGGCGTCATACTAGCTGAAGACTGAAAAGAAGTGTTGTACCAATACTCAGCCCACGGGAGCATGGCCACCCACCGATGAGGAGCATCAGCTACGAAGCATCGTAGGTACTGCTCGACGCACTTGTTCAATGCCTCCGACTGCCTATCAGTCTGAGGGTGATAAGTCGTACTCATAGCAAGTGTTGTGCCCTGCTGCCTGTTAAGTTCCTTCCAGGATGAGTGAAGGAAGCGTGGATCTCGATTATATATAATTGTTCTAGGTGGTCCATGAAGGCGGATGACATCCACAATAAAGGCTTGCGCGACTGTATGAGTTGAAAATGTGGAACTTAGAGGAATGAGATGGCCATACTTCGTCAACCTATCCACCACAGTCATGATGGTGGACTTCCCCTTCACATGCGGAAGGCAGGTAATAAAATCCATGGCTATGTCATCAAAGGCTAAGTCCGGAATGGGAAGAGGCTGCAATAGGCCTGCTGGTGAGTGTGTGGTGTCCTTCATGTGCTGGCAAACCTGACAAGCAGCAACAAAACTTTGTACATCCTTGCGCATTTGTTTCCAGAAGAAGTTCGACGCTACACGATGGTATGTCCGGGCGATGCCGGCATATCCCCCAAGTGCAGTGTTGTGGAACTCAGCCAATAGAACTTGGCGTAGTGGAGAAGCAGAAGGTATCACTATTCTGCCTCGGTAGAACAAGATGTCATCACGAAAAGCATATCCACCAAGTGTCTCAGGTTGCTCTGCCGGTCCCTTTTGCAAGTGTAGTAGCTCAGGATCACTTCTATTCAAGGTCCGTAGTTCATGCTCAAGTTCATAACGTTGGGACGAGATAATGAATAGAGCAGCCTCTGGTGCGCGAGATAAAGAATCTGCAGCCTGCTTCAGTCGTCCAGGGCGATAAACAATCTGAAAATCATACCCCACTAACTTTGTAAGCCACTTCTGCTGCTCCGGGGTTTGAATGGTTTGATTAGTCAGGCTCCGCAAGGACTGCTGATCGGTATAAATGGTGAACCTCCTACCAAGCAAGTATTGTCGCCATTTTCCTACTGCTTGTGTAATGGCATACATTTCGCGATGATAAGTGGAGGCTCCTTATATTAGAGTGCTCAATTTTTGACTAAAATAAGCGATGGGGTGTCCATTTTGTGACAAGACAGCCCCTATGCCTTGGCCCGAAGCATCTGTTTCTAGCTCAAATTCCTTGGAGAAATCTGGCAAGGTCAGTACTGGCGTGGCACTAAGTTTGGCCTTTAATGTTTCAAAAGCAGCTTGCGGAGGTACTCCACACAAATGCATCCTTCCTTAATAAATCTGTCAGTGGCCCCGCTATAGCAGCATAGTGATGGATAAAGCGCCTGTAATACCCCGCAAGACCAAGGAAACTGCGCACCTCCTTGACATTCTTGGGCACGGGCCACTGCTGAATAATGATTATCTTATTGGGATCTACACTCAGTCCCCTACTAGACAGAACATGCCCAAGATATTCCACTGTGGTCTGTCCGAACATACACTTAGCTCGCTTGGTAACCAATTGGTGTAGACGGAGCAAGGATAAAACTGAACGCAGATGTTCCAAATGAGCCTCCCACGATGGACTGTAGATCAAGATGTCGTCGAAAAAGACTAGGACAAATTTGCGGAGGTGCGGACGAAAGATTTCATTCATCGTAGCTTGGAAAGTGGAGGGTGCATTAGAAAGGCCAAAAGGCATTACTAAGAACTCGTAATGGCCTTCATGTGTGCGAAACGCAGTCTTGGCCACATCTTCCTGTCGTACCCTGATCTGGTGATACCCAGATAGCAGATCCAGCTTGGAAAAATAAACCGCGCCATTCAATTCATCATAAAGCTCATCAATCGTCGGTATAGGGAACCTATCCCTTACAGTTACTGCATTAAGAGCTCGATAATCGACACAAAATCTCCAGGTTCCATCCTTCTTGCGTACTAGGAGAACTGGAGAAGAGAAAGGACTGGTACTCGCCCTTATTACTCCATCTTTGAGCATATCCGACACCAATTGTTCCATAACATGTTTCTGAAAGTATGGATACCTATATGGTTTAACATTTATCGGACCAGCCCCAGGATCCAAGTGTATCGCATGGTCCTATGGCCTGCTAGGAGGCAACCCATGAGGCTTCTAGAAGACTTCACAAAATGAATCTAAGAGCTGGTGCAGTTCAGGGGGCAACAGATTTGCTGGTGGCGGTGCTGGTGGAATTTGATTTACAGTGGAAGTAGGAACATCTGATGGTACCACTTGTAAACAAAAATATGAGGAAATGGCATCTGTAGCTGTGTACCGTCTCAAGCTATGCAATTGGACTGGTTGTGCTTCCACTGGCTCCCCACTCTTCCAACTGACAACGACTACATTGAGCGTGAATTCAAATAGACGATCAGCATAGTCAGTCACCACCCGCCCCAAGGTAGCTAGCCAAGAAACACCGAGGACCACGTCTGCTCCATGAACGGCCAGCAAATACAAGTCCAAGACGAAAACACTTCCTTGAACAAACAATGATACTTGGCATGCAACACTATTGCAGGGCAGTCGCTGGCCGCTTCCCACCACCACCGAGAAGGTGGGTACCTCGGTGATCGGTAACTGTAGGAATTTTGCGGCCCTTGCTTGAACAAAATTATGGGTGCTGCCACCATCGACTAACACCTTGACTGCTGATCCATTCACCTGTCCGGTAAAACGAAGAGTGGTACCCGAACTACCACCGGTGAGCATGGTAAGAAATAGCGGAATGCTCCTGTACCTCCAAACATTGCAGCTCCTCGGCCAAAAAATGATGCTGGAAACAAATATTTCCAGCATCATTGGATCAATATCGGATCCATCAGTGAGAAGCATCAATTGGGGAGGAACCTTGCACTTGTGGCCAGCAGTATACTTCTCATCACAATTGTAGCACAGACCCTGCTCACGTCAGCTCTGGAGTTCAGTATGAGTCAATCGTTTTAGGGGTGGCCGGTTGGGTGTTTGAGGAGTCAAAATGGTGGACACATGAGTCGTGGGTGTTCTGTGAAATGACGATGGGCTAGGGTTCGGTAATAATGAGGGTGTTTTGTTGGCAAACGCAGGTTGGGACGGTCCTTTTTCACTAAGAATCCGCTGCTCATGGATGTGGGCTAAATTTAATGCATCCTCATACGTAGTGGGCTGATGGGCCAAAACCGAGTTCTTAATGTCATCACGCAGCCCAGAGATAAACAGACGGGCCATGAGCCTATCAGAGATGTCATCAGTCTCGTTCGCCACCTTCTCAAAACGACTCTGCAACTCCGAAACAGTGGTTATTTGTCGGAGCTTAGCCAGCCGTCCCTCAGCCGATTCAAGCCCCTTTGGAAGGAAACGAATGTGTACCTTCTCTGCAAAATGTGCCCATCCTGCTAGCTGCTTATTCCGAAACAACCAGCAGTACCATTCTAAAGCTTCGCCGTCGAGGTGAAACGATGCTATAGTGAGCTTCTCATCTTCCGCAATTCCATATTGATCAAAATAGCGCTCCGCTTGAAACAACCAGGCTTCCGAATTCTCACCACAAAAGCGGCCGAATTCCATAGGCTTGTGGCGGAGGGTGGTTGTCGCCGGTTCTCGTCCTGCTGGCAGTCTGTTACCAACAACCTCCATGAGAAGACCACGAATTTCAGAGAGTTCCTTAAACACTGAGTCCTTGACTTCCTGAACCGAATTATCGACTAAAGCCTTGAGTAACTTTTGGTCCTCCATGAATGACCTCTGGATGAAAGGACCAATGGAACAAACTAAAATTCGAACAACACAATTCACAACCAATAAACTCGATAGTTATATTCCTCACCAAAAATTACAAGGAACTGAATGCTTGAAAGGGAAATTACTGGAAATTGACATAGAAGAAGGAGATGAGAAACTAGAAGAAGGGGATGAGAATTACAGACTTCACATAGCAAAATTGCCTGCCTAATACACTATTCTTTATGTTATTTATACTAACTTTGCACCAGTCCTCTTCACGCTTTTCCCCCTTGCCTTGCACCACAAAATCCGCTAACTTCTTTGAAGGCTGCCTCACGCGTTTGTTTCTCCTCAAAACAGACTGATGTGGAATCATGTGGGCCTCTGCTGAGTCAGCATCCACGCCATCATCCGTTGGTTGTATCATTCACAACAACAAATATATAAACAAAGAAGCACACGATATCCATATGTACAGGAAAGCTAGACCAAGAGAGAAGTTCAAATTGAAAGGAAGCAAAACAATACATGCATTGGTTTGTGCAGTATTCCACCTGTATTGTTCCCAAATATGTTAAAAATCAAGGCGATGTTAAGGCAAAGCGCCGTCAGGAAAAATATCTGGGTCGCTGTCGTTGACATCCATTTCATAAGAGCAATTCGTTGGTGGCTTAAACCCTAAGAGGAATCTAACTCCTTCTGCACATATTTGCTTAAATCTTCGCTTCATTTCCTCCGTTGACAACGTCGCGTTTCCTCCTCTTCCTCCTGGTTGCGACGGTGACGGTATAGATTCTACCATTTCTCAGATTGATTTTGACGCAATCACAAAATTAATTAGGCAAAATACCTTACAACTTGACATGGATTATTAATTATAGCTTTAAACTATTCGTAGTAAGTTACCTCTCAACTTGGTCTTTTGAGAGCGAGTAACCTGGACGCTGATGTGCCAAAAAGTGTGGGTGCATTCGCCTGCCATGTAGATTTTTCTGCACATGTGGAATTTTTTTTGAAAATTAAAATATATTTTTACCTTTTTAATTATGTTACTTTTTTAGATAATTTTTTTTCGAATACAATTTATAATAAAACTTGGATAGAACTACATTATTTAGGCTAAGTTTTTTTATTTGGCTAAATATAATAAAGTTTTAGTTAATCTTTTTTTGAATTTGACATGATAATAAAGATTTATACAATTAAAATAAATAGGCGAGGCATCTAAAAGGTTATAAAAATACATAGTTTGAAATTACTTATTTTGGCTATAATTTTTATATAGATCTAAATTATGGTGCTCTAAAAATATATTTTTTTACAGAAAAATCCACGTGGCAGGCGAGTGCACCCACACTTTTTGCCACATCAGAGCCTAAGGGGGTACTGGCTCTCAAAATATCAAGTTGAGGGGGGTAATTAAGACCACGAATAGTTTAATAATTCGTGTCAAGTTTAGGGGAATGGTAAGGTATCTTGCCAATTAATTAGGTAAAAGAGCTGGATTATATATATATATACCTTTGTGCCCTTTGCTTCGCTATTTATATCGTCTAACTTTATATTTTTCCAAACATATCTTCGTCTAAAAAAATGGCAAAATACCTTATCAACCCCCCTAAACTTGATACAGATTATTAGTTACAGCCATAGGGCAACTTTGTGAAAATCAATAGTGATGTTAATGCTCTCAATAATCCGGGGAAAATTGGAGCTGGCACCATCATAAGGGATCAACATGGGAACTTCATTCATGCTATCGCCACCCCCCTTGGTGAAGGAACCAATAATCAAGCAGAACTGAAGCTGATATTATTGGTATTCAGTGATGCTTGGAAAATAGATATACCAAAGTACATCTGGAAGCTGACTCTACATTGCTGATTAATTGGATCAATAACACTTCTGAGCCTCCCTGGACTCTTCAAATGATCATGCAAAAGCTAAAGTACCTCAGTCAGCACTTTGAGGAATTCAAATGTTCTCATGTCTATAGGGAAGCCAATTTCCCAGCTCATTCATTATCTAAACTGAGTCATGATCTGGAACACATGACACATTTCAACTGTGTTCAGGAACTGCCACCACACATCAGAGGGCAGATCAGACTTGATCAATTAGATACTCCAGCTTTTAGACACAAAATCACAAATAGGTTCCATATACCCACTCATAATGCCTCCACATCCAGCTCCTCTAATAGATATGGTTAAATTCAGAAGGCCATTACAACCTTCCCAACAGTCCAACAGTCTAAGTTAAGAACACTTTGAACATGAGAAAGCACCAGTCTGGCACTATGAAAGAAAATACTACAGCAGCAGTATGCATCAATAACCACCAATGTTCTGAATCCATTCCAATAACAATATACAACAACAATTTTACAAGAATCTCATTCCATATCTCACTCCAGCTTACACTCTCATACAACCCACCACAACCACATCACACACACACACCACATAAACCAAACAGCTCACACAAAAAAACCATAACTCCAGCCAACAATACACCAATCTCTACAAAACATACAACCATCTACCTCACAATTTCCCTACCCTAATATCATACATCACATGACACCACCTTTTCACAAAAAGCCTTTCTCTTCCCCCACTAATCTAAAATAATACTGCAATCACAGAAGCAAGGATACATGGTTTTTCCCTAACTTTGGTTTTTCTTTTGTAGGTATTTCCAATGAAGGATTGCTAGGCCAATTGGCATATTATCAGTGGGTGGTATCAACACTTATGTTGTTCATCCTGTTGAAAGTATGCCAATTACCTCAATCATTTCACGAATCTGATAAACAAGAGCATCAAAAGCAGAAAAATCACCTCATCCATGAGGTATTCTACCATCTCCAAGACCATCAATAACAAGAGCCCTACTTCACCTCCCACAATCAACAAAATACCACCCAGAACCCACAAGAACCTGGGGGGTAGTATTACAGTTCAAAATTAAACAGGGAAAGGAAACATTGGCCTGGTGTGATAGCCCTTACAATTGACATGTTTGCCAGAATACACTAACCTTCCAGAATGACAACCTACACATACCTCTGTCCAACTACCAACACACCCTCATCACCCTAAAACCAAATCATCACACTACTCTCAGAACACACAAGAACCTGAGGGTAGATCCTTTTCCACTAACAAGTTTGTTTCCTTTTGTAGGTACTATGGATAGATTCAGAGTATTGCTGCACTTACAAGGTGTGATATTAGCAATCTCCGATTCTCAGTCCCTTGCAAATGCAGCAATTCTTCTGGGCCTATCAGAAGGGCAATCTTAAAATACCTCACCTACAGCCACACATCACACGCAAAATTCACAATCAGCAGGGGTCACATACCTCCAGATATAACAACAACAACAAGAATAACAATGAAGACCAAGTTTGGACAAATCAGAAGCTAAGCAACCACACATCCAAGATGTCATCTCTTCTGTTTTCTCACCAGAAATAGCTGTATACAAAACAAGCTGCATTTTGTGCAGAAGTTCCACAGGAAAATGAAGGGATTCAGACCTATGTTTCAACAAAATAAAGCCATCAGTTTCAAGCAGCAGAAGATCATATGCTGCAGCAGCAATACAAGTAGCCATAATTTATCTGTAAACATTGCAATCTCCAAGATTTCTTGGATGATGACACCAGGAAAATGTTCACTATTTTCTGTCAAAATAACCAGGCAGAATCAACATACATGGCCATCTTCTGGGGTCCCTTTTGGTAACTTTCTTCAACTAGGCTTTCTGTGGTTACCCTGGCAAAGCAAAGTTGAAGAATGTGTGGACCGTGCTCATTTTTTGTCATACTCCATAGAAAGTTGTATATGGAAAATGCACTTCCAACTAATGTGCTTAGTAAAGTTAGGATCAATTTGTATAGTTGACCTAGGCTTTTTTCACCATTTTTTTCGTATACCCAGTAGTCTACCAATGTTGGATAGACAACCAGAGTTTCTCCATAGATCTAACTTCATATAGAAATTTAGGTCCATTTGATTGTCTTTTTTGGATGATCAAGTGTACAATCATCTCTTGGGAGGTAAGGTTTATGTCCCCCTATAATTTACTTTATATTTATGAAAATTAACACTAGGAACAAGGCCTAGTGGACTTTGATTGAAAAAAAAAGATTATTAGTTACAGCCTTAAACTAATTATGGTCTTAATTTCTCCCCTCAACTTGACCTTTTGAGAGCCATTACCCCCTGGACGCTGATGTGGCAAAAATATGGGTGCACTCGCTTGCCATGTGAATTTTTCTGTATATATGACATTTTTTTGAAAAATAAAATATATTTTTATCTTTATAAGTATGTTACAATTGCAAGAAATAACTTATTATTTCTAACATACTTATTGCTCTAAAAATGTATCCATAGAGTAAATTATTTCTTGCAATTGTACACTCTTTTTCTCTTTTCTTTTAATACAATGAATATTTATTTCAACTGTGTATTTTTTACTTGTTTCGAGTAAAATCTGAAAAAGATACTATTTTTAGAGCACCATAATTAAGAGCTATATAAAAAAATTATAGCCAAAATAATTAATTTCAAACTATATATTTTATAACTTTTTAGATGTCTTGACTATTTATTTCAATTGTATAAATCTTTATTTCAGGTCAAATTTAAAAAAAGATTAACTAAAACTTTATATTTTTAGCCAAATAAAAAAATTTAGCATAATAATATAGTTCTATCCAAGTTTTATTATAAATTGTATTCGAAAAAAAATTATCTAAAAAATTAATATACTTAAAAAGGTCAAAATATATTTTATTTTTCAAAAAAATACCACATATACAGAAAAATCCACGTGGCAGGCGAATGCACCTACACTTTTTGCCACATCAGCGTCCATGGGGGTAACGGCTCTCAAAAGGCCAAGTTGAGAAGGGTAATTAAGACCACGAATAATTTAAGGCTTTAACTAATAGTCCATGTCAAGTTTAGGGGGACGGTAAAGTATTTTACCCAGAAAAATAGATAAAAGAATTCCATAACTTTGCATTTATTTCACAATTTTCTAAACAAAAGCAAGTTAACTGATTTTGGCTTTTTTTTTTTTTTTTTTTCAAATTGTGAGCAAATAGCTTTTCTGTAAAGATGTTTGAATATGCTGTTGGATTTAACAATTATACACTTTCAAGCAAGCTAGATCTTTTCTTAATTAACTTAATGCTCCTAAGAAGTAATATTAGAATTTTGACTTTAGATATACAGTTTAGGAATTGTAACCTAAGATCAGTACAGAGACAAAAAACGGATCGTTAGGAAATTAAGAAATGAAAGATGGTGGCTTAGGCTTGTGCTACCTTTAATTGAATCATACAAAGTTTATATTCTACTCCCTCCTATCCGCAATAAGTGATCTTTTGGCCTTTTATTTTGGTCCAAAATAAATATTTTTTAATAATCAAGAAGGAATAATTTTATTTTATTTTTTAAATTTGCCCTTATTTACATATCACAATGTGTCAAGGTAACAATTAATTAAGGGTAATTTAGTGAATACATCTTTTTTTCTCTAGGAGTTCGTATTTTCTTAAGGGATATGCCAAAGACTAAAAAGTCACTTATTATGAACTGGACACGTCATGTTGATTTAGGTTAATAACAACAACTCTCGCTGTTTCAATTTAAATGACACACTTTTTTTATTAGTCAGTTAAAAAAAATTAACATATTTTTATATTTGGAAACAATTTAACTTTAAACTTATTTTTCCAACTTTAACCTTATTGATAAGCTTTTACCGTCACAAAATTATCATGACCCCACAAAGTTTTTGGCCCTTAAACTTTTAGGACCACATGTTTAAAAAGTCTTTTTTTCCCCTTAAACTTTTTACCAAGTCAAACTACATTACCTAAATTGAAACAGAGGGAGGAATAATTTATCAGGGTTATCATACTTAGGGATGACAAACGATTTGGTGCGGTGCGATTGCGGGGTAAACCCGCGTAAACCCGCAAGGATTTCAACCCACCCTCCCCGCCCTGCCCCGCATAGCATTTCCCGTGTTTACCCGCCCCACACTAAAACCCGCGTCCACCCGCCCCGCTCCGCATAGCATTTCCATCCGTGTTCACCCATCCCACACTAACACCCGTGTCCACCCGCTCCGCCCCGCATAGCATTTCCATCCGTGTTTACCCGCCCCACACTAACAACCGCGTCCACCCGCCCCACACCACATAAGTTTTTTTCTTCATTTTGTTTGTTTTTTTTCTAGATTTTGGATGGAATTTTCGATTTAATAAAAATAAATGCAAGATCTTTTATTGATCATGTACTAAATTCGTCAATTAGAAATAAAAAAAAATTTGTTGCTCATTGCAAACATTTTCCCCTTTTCCCCAAACATTTTTCTGTTAACTTGTAGTAACAGAACTAGTTGTTTTCTTTATTTTAGGGCTATTAAAATCAAGAATCAAAAGCTTTATTAGAACGGAAGCAAACCCAGAAAAATTATAGGGGTAAAACGTTTGTTATTACCCTACTGATCATTTAAAATCTTTTAGGATCGTTTCTGGACAAATGTGAAACCAACTAAGTAGGGAGCGAGCCCTATATGATAAAATCCTTAGTAGGAGTGCCCCCCACCCCCTCATAAGACCCTACGCGGTACGAATCCGGATATAATCGGGCTTCAATGCGGGTGTCGGAAGAAACAAAACAAAAAAAAGTCTGATCACTTTTCAAAGTTAAAGGGCTCATAATTTAACAAAGAAGTCATGTCACCTCTCAAAGTTAAAGCACTCATAGTTACAGAAACTGAAATGTTTCTACTAAATTAAGAAAACTATGGGATCCAGGTGAATAATATTATCAGACCAGATTACACATTAAAGTAAAACGATTAAACTATTAAATAACTAGAGTTCAAGGGTCTTTCTCTTTCCCTTCAGTGACACTTCCCTCTCCATCCTGCTTGGCAATTGCAACCAACCCCTGTTAATTAGTTCAGATGGAAAAAACCAAAATATAAAGCTAGCTATCAAGTAAAAGTGCATTTTCCACAAATAACAAATGCGTAGGATTACTATTTCCACTCAATCTTATTCCATACACACCCATAGTAATGTATTTTGGGGGGGGGGGGGGGTCGTCGCCTCCCGAAATTCAGCATACCGATAGTGTTTTCACATATCTATAGAACATTGGTCGATCAACTCACTCATAATACCATTACCCCCACAGTTGAGCGACTAAATCCAATTGCCACAGAAACGCGGAAAAAGAAGAAGAATAAATTGCAAACCAGAAACGCGCCCAAAAAATAGGAAGGCAAATTGTAAAACTCGATAGGTGTTTACCCCTCCTTTTGGCAGGCAACTAAAGACTTTTTTGGTACCTGCAACAGCAATCAGTCTGCCAGCATGTATTTGAAAAGTTTCGATAGAAGAACCAAGAGTGAGATTTAAGACTTTAACAGTCATAAAATATTCTTCAATCCCGTCAACCGATAGTTCACCTTCTCAATATTCAAGAACTTGTACTTAAAAACCTGCAAGCAGAGCCACTATCAGTTGAAAAAGAAAACATGCCAGGAAGAAAATAAAGGAAGGATAGTGGAGGTGGACACTAATCCCCCAAAGCAAAGGTGCTTAGGGGACAAATACATACATTGCACTCTTTCTCATTGTATTGCTGGATAGCGCCAGTTCCATCATTATCTCACCATACTTAGTATGGGACTTGTCTAATGGCAGCACATCAGCCAGCATAGAACAACCAGGATAGATATCAAGGTCAAAACCCTGTCAAACAAGCCAACAGTGATAAAGCCCATCCAAACTGGAAGAAACAAGAGAGATCATAATCGAATTGGACAAACCTAACAAAATAACACGAAGTAGATTCAGCCACTCGAAATTAAAAAACTTTTTGTCTTTCTATAAGGGAACGACAAGTCAATTAGTTTAAAAGCGAACATGGGGCCAGCCAACACCGCATAGGAAATCAGTTGAAGGTTTAATGCCAAAGGAACCAAAAGAATCATCAATTTCTAACAGAAGTAGTAGTAATAGATCTACAACTAGTAGGAATAGATATATCACAGAAATCACAATAATAACAACATGATTTGCATTTCTGTATGTTGGGGGTGGGTTGGGGGGGGGGAGGTTGGGCTTGGTACCAGTATGAGCGGAGAAGGCTCAGAGGTCACATGATTAACATGTTATGCTCCAGACATAATTAAATAAATACATTCTTTTGAGAAGAAAATATATACATTCTAACAATTCAAATACCCTAAGTAACAGCTAAATTCGTATTTGTGTGCAGTGGAAACATATAAACATAAATAAACTCCTATTTAGTACTTGATACTGCAACTTAGGAACTGAATTGGCTTAAAATTAGTGAAACAGATTACAAATGGTCTAAGCTTTGATATAAAATTTGAACTAACAACATGCAATTATTTTTTGCCCAAAAGGATTAAAAATAACAGGCTTTAGAATCAGACAAAACATGACAATTATCAATGTTATTTGGAAGGTCTAATACACAAATTAGCAATATGAATGAGAAAAGAAAAATTTAAGAAGCTTTTGTTTCCTTTTAATCTGCCTAACCCTAGTGGACAGAGTTACTAGGTAGTAGAAGTAATAGGTACCTGGTGTGCTACACAACAAATATATAAATAAAGAAGCACACGACATGCAAATGTATATGGAAGTTAAGGCGAGAGAACTTAAAATGAAAGAAAGCAAACAAACATGGGTTGGTTGAGTTTGCCGGTGGTATAGTGACCAAATAAGGAAAAATTGAGGGTGATGATGCTCAGGTGAAGCGCCAACGGGCAAAATCCAACCACACAAAACTAAAGTACCTTTTCTGGTATTTTTATAGGGAAACAGAACGTTCAATTAGTTTTATAGCCTGTTTGGTTAAGCTGGAGAAATAACTTATTTTGAGAAGTGTTTTTTTCAAAAGTGCTTTTGCAAAAAGTACTTTTGGAGAGAAGCAGCTTGTGTTTGGCTAATCAGTCTGAAAAGCACTTTTGAGAAATAATTGGTGTTTGGCCAAGCTTTTTAGAAAATATTTTTAAGTGTCAAATTACGAATAAGGACATGAATATATTTACTTAATAATTAATATTATAAGTAAATAAATAATATCAAAATTTTGTTATTACATGCAATAATTAAAAAAAATTCATTTTATTTAAGTAAAATATGAAAATAAAATTAAAAAGTACTTAATTCTTTTAATATAAGTTAAATATATTAAAATTCCTTCAACAAATATAAAAGCATTCATCCCTAAAGTCACTATATATTAGAAAGTTTTCCTAAAAATAAGAAGAAATATTTATAAATTAATATCCTAAGTATTAGGTTTAAGGGTTATTTTGGTATATACTATATTTTGTTAAGGGTATTTTACGTAAGAAGAAAAGCCAAAACTGCTTCTGCTTTTGGAAAGAAGCTACTTTTTTCTGTTTCTTCCCAAAAACACTTTTTTTTCCAAATAAGCTTGGCCAAACACCTCAAATTCGGGAAAAAAAGTGCTTTTGGGAAAAAAAAAGTGCTTTTGGGAAAAAAAGCACTTTTTTTCTCTTGAGAAGCTTGGCCAAATAGGCTATTAGTATGCCAGAGGAACCAAAAGAGTCATGAATTCCTAACAAGATTTTGGTCCAAAGGAAGCAAAGCAGTGGAGCAATAAATAAGACATGAAAACCACAAAAACCCTATTCAATTCGAATAACCAAAGAAAAAAACTAAATCACATTCATGGACAATGGGGAAACTTGTGTTATCAGGGGAAAAACATCTCCATTGGCTTACAATTAGTGAGACATATACAGTTAGACCTCTCAATAACAGCATCCCCATATAACAATCATCACTATAAAAGCCATATTTTTCTCGAAACCGATTTTTATATTATGTTATAACATATGACCTCTATAAATAACACTTCACTATAGCAACCAAACAATATCGGAACAAACGAGGCTATTGGTTTAGTTTTGATAAAGACCTAAACAACATATAAGTAATTGTTTGCCCAAATCAGACCAGGTACTTGGTAGAATTAGTCGAGATGCATAATACACTAAATATTATATAAATAAAGCACATGATATATATATATATATATATATATATATATATATAAAAGTTCAAATTGAAAGGAAGGAAACAATACATACATTGGTTTGTGCAGCTTGGTGGTGATAATGGCGCCAAATATGGTAAAAATCAGGGCGATGCTCAGGCAAAGCGTCATCAGGCAAAAGCTCGTCGTCGCTATCGTTGGCATACCTTTCATAAGAGTAATTGGCTGGTGGTTTAAACCCCCAGAGGTATCCACCTCCTTCTGCAACTTTTTGCTCAATCTCCGCCGCCGTCAGTGTCGACGTTCCTCCTTCTGCAATTCTACGCCTCATCTCCTCGGTTAACACCGTCACCCTTCTGATTCCTCCTCCACCTTCTGATTCCCCTATTTTTCAAATTGATTTCGACGCCTCCGCCCAGAATTTGTATATGCAAAGAAGTAAAAATATATGTATATATATAAGTTCAGATTTTCGATTAAGAGAAAAATTAAGGCATGTAGTTTTTTTTCCTTAAATTGTAAATTTGTAATTTAATTTTTCTTTGTGATCCATAATATTCCTTAAAACTTTTTTTTTTAAGTTGTCTTTAATATAAAGAGCCTACAAATATTTATTGTATTTTTAATGAACAAATTAAGATTAAGATGAATAATTTTATTATTAATTAATATTAAAAAGTGAATTCTTTAATATGTGTGAAAAAGGCTAAAAAATTAATTAAAGTGTATAAGGGATTATATATACTTTGCATTGGGTTAATTCTTCTAGTATTTTCTGGAAGAAGGATATTATATATATATATATATATATATATATATTTCGAAGTGGATTGATATGAACCCTACACCATGTGGGTCAGCCCCTGTCCACGACTAATACAATCCCAAGTTAGGTTATATAGCTTCGCCCCTTTGCTTTGCTATTTTTCTCAACTCTCTTTGTTAGTGGAGTCAAAAATAATGATTTTTTAAAAAAAATAAAAATCTACCGGACTGATCACATTTTGTTATAAATATATTATATTATGGATGTTCATTTAGTATTCCGTTGTAAATTATCTTCCTGAAGAAGCTTATCCATATGAGACTCCACCGTAAATATGTTTATCTATTTAGTACTCTATTGGAAATAAGCTTCCTGAAGAAGCTTATCACTTCGGTACCCGGTTATGGATAAACATTACCCTAGGTAGAAGATTATCCATACCGGGTATAATAAGCTTATCCATTCAGTACTCCGTTATGGATAAACATTGCTCTCAGTAGAAGATTATCCATATCTGGTATAGTAGCAGCTTACACAGCAGTTTGCAGTAGCAGCTTACACATCAGCTTGTAGTAGCAGCTTACACAGCAGCTTACACAACAGCTTATAATAGCAGCTTACACAACAGTTTGTCGTAGCAACTTACACAGCAGCTTGCGTAGCAGCTTACACAACAGCTTCCTTTCTTCTATAAATAGAAGAGATTTCAGTTCATTATGTACATCAGTTTGAATTCGAATAATATATCAGTTTCTCTCTATACTTGTCTTTACTTTACAGTCTTTATTTTATAACACGTTATCAGCACGAGACTCTGCCATCTCGAGCAAATACTTTGAAAGTATCAAAGGTACGAACTTTCTTTTTGTAAATAATGCCAAATCTTTCTAAACGTGAATTTGTAATATTGGATATATCGGGCAAAAGCTATGTGTCTTGGGTGCTTCATGCTGAAATTCATCTTGGTATGATGGGTCTAGCAGACACCATCAAAGATAAGTTATGCGTTTTACTTGCTATGTGTGCTACTGCCATTAAAATAAAATAAAAAGGTACTTAGGAACCTAGTAAGTGAGCCATAATCATTGGACGAGATTCTGGAGCATTTTATGAATTTTAAAACACTATAATTTGTATATCTTTATGTTTCGTTTTTCACTTACTCGTTTTCGAATTAAGATTTTAATTTTACTCCGGAAGAGAAATATTTCATAGGAAACTATAAAGTGGATGACATTATTAGATCCACTTATACTCCAGCAGAGTTTGCAAGAAATATACAACCATCAGAAGTGGTTATGTTTCGCATATCTCGTTGTACCTACATTTTTGTTAACCAACAAAAGTGGTATCTGCCTATGACCACTAGAAGTGATAATTTAGGCTTTCTGTGGTTACAATTGAAGATAAACTAGAGAAATATTCTCTATAGTACATGCATGCATCGATTTGCTCCTGAAATAGCATTATCGTAAAAGAGCTTCTAAGACATCACATGATTTGGTGTGATTAATGCACATTCAAATAATTATGTTCCGTTCCCTGAAGGATGAGAACTTTTGATAAATATTAGCCCATTCCTGAAGTAAATGTGACAATATTAATAAAGGGCGTAAATAGGAACACGTTTTTGATGTGAATATATTACAATTCACCTCCAGAAGAGGTAATATGATTGAAGAAATATATACTCAATATTTCGTATTTTAAATTTGCTCCTGAAGAAGTAACACAATTGAAATTTTCTCCTGAAGCAGGAAAATATTATGAAACTGTGTCTTTCTGTGCTTAAACAAAATAATAAGCTATTCAAAGTTATTTTTGAAGCACATTTTCATTCCCTGGAGTGAATGAAGAAATACCACAACTCACCTCCTGAAGAGGTAGAATAACAAAGGATATAAATTTTGTTTTTGTGGCATAAAGATCATTACCGCACGTACCCGTTGTGCGTAAAATATCTTGAATAATTTTATTAAATATCATTCTAAGGCAAAAAGCATTCTTGTAGAATGCTTTGTACTACAACCACATTAATATTTTATGGTTAGTTATCGAGTTCCCCGAAGGAAATAACAACTCATGTATCTTTCCCTGAAGGATGTAATGATTATGTGGTTGCCGCTTTGATATAAAATATTCAGATGTTAATGGCGTTTCTCCCTGAAGGAGATATTTGTCACAAAGTTGGTGGTAAAAATACTGAAAATTTTAATTTCTTACATTTATAAATTTATAATGTCTTTATAATGTTCATTTTATTAAGAATTTCTCTCATGATACCAGAAGTGTCTGAGCAATATTTGATAGTACAAAATATATCAACAACTCCTGAAGAGCTAACTGTTTGTCTAGAAGACATATGACACCAGTAATGTCTGATAAATATTAAATTGTGGATAATAAATGAAGGCTCTCGAAGAGTTTATATACAAATATGTCATTCATATTATATGATTATGGTCAAAACATATGTTGTAGTAAACCTGAGGTTTACTAATACAAATGACTATCATATTGAGACTACAAATGATTGGAAGATTAAAAATCTTCATGTTTCCACAATCATAGGGGGTAAAATAATATGTATGTGTGAAGTTACCCGCCTTATTCTTCAATTTTGTACTATATCATGTATCAGAGTAAACCAGAAGTTTACTAATGCAAAAGCAGTCATAGTAAATCAGAAGTTTACTAATGCAAAAGTTTACGCCATAGTAAACCAGAAGTTTATTAAGAGATAGCACATGACATGATAAACTTGAAGTTTTCATTTGCCATTCTTAAATGAGCTATTTGAGAATTCAGATAAGCATATACTAAAGAACTAGAAGATTCTTCAGGAATTCTCATGTGTTGCTTGTTCTCATAATGAATTGATTATACCAGCTAAAGTTGGGACTAAGACCCCTGATTCTGAAATATATAAAAGGTGAATATGGGCCCGTTCACCTATCATGTGAACCACTTATAGGTGCATATATGAGATGGTTACATGTGTAATTATTGTCAACCTGCAGTTTGGCATTTGGAATTGCTTTTCTCGATTAAGAGCATAATTTTCAGATTATGAAATCAAGACAGTTCATCTTGATAATGCTGGTTTATATCCAAGCTGGTTTAGCATTGAATACCTCCTATTAATGGCTAAACCATTGCTTATGAGAACAAAGCTTCATGTGTTGGTCTAAGATTTTCTAAATTGCATATAACAGCACTTGTATGCATCAGATCAACAATATATGATAAGTCCTCCCTTCACAATTGGTTTAGGATCAGAAACCAAATATTTTTACTATCTTTTGTTGTGTGGTATATGATTAATTTCTCTACCATAATACACAAAGATATGTTTCCCAAAGATGATTGGGGATATATGTTAGTTTTTCTAACATTTGGGGGATGGAATAAACAGTTGAAAAATATGCTATATGAATCGAATTATCATGATCCTCACTTAGAAGATAATTCAAGTCGAATGCCAGAAGCATTTGCTGATCCAAAATTAAATATCATATTTCAGCTGCAAATGCTCCTATTAAAATTAAAGTCCCTGAAGGATAGAGTTTACTGTACGCATGAAGCGTGGTAGACCAATCGGTTCCAAAGGTAACAATCCTTGAAAAATAGTAGGAGCTAATGATCAAAATGAGGAGGAAATAAGCTCTAGAAGAGCCCACGACATAACATTTCATGAAACTCCCGAAAAAGTTCAGGTACCTGAAAATAAAGAAAGTGATGAGATCTCCACAAGTTATGTCGCTTCGGAACTGACACAAAATGATCGTCGACGATATATTTAATACAATATAGTGCACAATATTGTAAAAGATTGTGAGGATCGGACTAGCAGTCCAGACACTTGAAGATGTCATACCATTTAGATACAAGTCTTAACCTATATGACTTATTTGGCTAAATCTATATGAAGATCCTTGAAGGATTGAAAATGCCCGAAGCATATAATTCAAAGTCTTGAGAAATGTACTCGATCAAATTATAAAGATCTTTGTACGGTTTAAAGCAATCTGTGCGCGTGTGGTATAATCGCCTCAGTAAATATTTGCTGAAAGAAAGTTACATAAATTATGTTATTTGTCCATGTATTTTTATAAAGAAAATGTCATCAAAATTTGTTACACTTGCTGTTTATGTTGGTGACATAAATCTTATTGGAACTCCGGAAGAGCTCCAAGAGGGTCTTAAAAATACTTTTACATGGACAAAGTGTACCCATTAAGTACACCAATGAATATTCAATCACTTGAAGTGAATAAGGATCCGTTCCAACCTCTAGAAGAGGATGAGGAGCTCCTTGGTCCTGAAATACTCTATCTCGGTGTAGATGGTGCACTTATTTATCTTGCTAATGCTAACAAAAGTGGTGCAGATCGTATTGGTAATGCAGATGCAGGTTATTTATCCGATACCCATAAAGCTCGATTTCAAACCGGCAAGCAGGGAGTGCATATGATTGAGATCAGTGATTCATTCGAGAAACATGTGGGTTGGAATGTGATAAAAGACCCACAATATTATACGGAGACAATGTTTCATGCATAGCACTATTAAAGGGAGGATTTATAAAAGGAGATAGAACGAAGAACATTTCACCAGAATTATTCTACACACACGATCTTCAGAAAAGTGGTGACATTGATGTGCAACAAATCCGTTCAAGTGATAATCCAACAGATTTATTCACTAAATCTTTGCCAACTTCAACTTTTGAGAAGATGGTATACAAGATTGGAATGCAGAGACTCAAATATTTGAAACAAGGTTTTCATCAGGGGGAGTAAAATACGCGATGCACTCTTTTTCCCTTACTAAGGTTTTCTCCCATGAGGTTTTCCTTATAAGGTTTTTAATGAGGCACCTAGCAATGCGTATTACTAATGTGTACTCTTTTTCCTTCACTAGGATTTTTTTCCCACGTAGTTTTTCCTAGTAAGGTTTTAATGAGACACATTATCTTTTAATGAACATCCAAGGGGGAGTGTTATAAATATATTATATTATGGATGTTCATTTAGTACTCCGTTGTAAATTATCTTCCTGAAGAAGCTTATCCATATGGGACTACACCGTAAATATGTTTATCTATTTAGTACTCTATTGGAAATAAGCTTCCTGAAGAAGCTTATCACTTCGGTACCCGGTTATGGATAAACATTACCCTAGGTAGAAGATTATCCATACCGGGTATAATAAGCTTATCCATTCAGTACTCCGTTATGAATAAACATTACTCTCAGTAGAAGATTATCCATATCTGGTATAGTAGCAGCTTACACAGCAGCTTGTAGTAGCAGCTTACACATCAGCTTGTAGTAGCAGCTTACACAGCAGCTTGTAGTAACAGCTTACACAACAGCTTGCGTAGCAGCTTACACATCAGCTTCCTTTCTTCTATAAATAGAAGAGATTTCAGTTCATTATGTACATCAGTTTGAATTCGAATAATATATCAGTTTCTCTATATACTTATCTTTACTTTACAGTCTTTATTTTATAACACATTCCCTATTTTGACCGGATTAAATTTTCAATTTGTTTTTTAATCCGTCCAAATATATCTTAGTTTGTGTATTTGACATCCTTAATCACAATTCACACCTAATATTATACAACCTACTCCTAAAAATTTAGGTTGAAACACTATGATACCTTAACTCTTGCGGTCGTTTTGTTACAGGGATAAGAGATTATAATCTTAGAATATAATGTGAATTAATTAATTTATCCGGCTTGATTAAATTTTTTATTTTAATATAAACAATCTTAGAATTACATATACTACATGCCTAATGTGGAACAATAATCACGGAACTGAACACAAAATGATACATTTATTTTTCTTCAAAAATTCTCCCCGACGGTGTCTCACTCATCTTCTGTACATCTTTGTCGTAATAATTTCGTCGACACCTGTCACCATAAAATAGGTCCATGTGGTGAGCCTATTTTTCACTAATACAGTTTTAACATTTTTTATAAAATAAAAAAGAAACTTTATTTGCTTAAATTTCATTGCAAGATAGCTAAATTCAATCGAAACAAAAACTTAATTATTCTTTTTCCTTTTAATCAATTTTGTGTAAAACTGAGTTGGCGTAGGCTTGCTTAGCAAAATGATACTAGGGTGAATACCATATGCTAATTGTATGGGTCCAAATTTGGACGACCACGACCACTGACGAGTAAAGCAAGGGAAGGGACCCTTACGATACAACGTCCTTTGGTCGTTGAGGAAGGCGATGATTGGCAGCGGTTAGAGAATGTACGACATTGACAATAACGTAGGTGCAACACGAGGCCTTCAGAATATACTTTCGAATATTCTTTTTTGTTATATCTTTTAGGGTTCAAGAGGGAATTGTCCCTTATAAATAGAAGGAGAAGGCTCTGTAAAGGGGGATATTTTTCTTTGGGCACTTGACTTCTAAACAAGAATATTCATTACGATATCTTCCTACATTCAAAGTTATCAGATCGATGTTTAATCATTCGATTTCGCAATATTAATAAACATTATTCATTGTGCTCATTCCTTGTATCTTTCAATCTAGAGTCCATTATACTTAGCTGAGATTTACCTCTTCATCTTCTCTAATTGATTTAATCAAAAAGGTTTCGATAACTTTTGGTCAAACAATTTGGCGTCGTCTGTGGGGATTTCTTTAGCTAAGATTTTAGTTTCATCTAGATCCTTGAAAGGGATAATCACCTCTTCTTAGCCTTGCAAAAATCGACAATGGCAGAAAAGGGGGACGCAAGATTAAAAGCAATTGCAGGTGTCACAAACAACCTTCTAGATTCCATCAACGAAGCCAGTAGGGAAGATATTGAAAACGCGACACCAAGCGCTACACCTGAGGGAGATACCTCAAACCCCCCCCGCACGAAAGCGTGACTGCCTCCCGCGAGAGGGGAGCCTTAACATCCGCAACAGGAGAAACACCACCGGCTGTGAAAAGGCTGTTAGAAGAGTGGCTGACAAACACTCTGAGCAACATACTCGACAAACCCGTTCAAAAGGATATCGAAGACACAATACACACCGCAACTGTCGCCGGTGAGCTAGAAACTTCACGCACAGGCAACACTCATATTGTCGTTGATGCAGGTAACGATGCACTTGCAGCCATCTTAAAGAAAATGGAAGAAATAGAAAATGAGAACAAACCGCTCCGTGATCAGATGAAGGAGCATCAAGAAAGGGTCGATAAAATACTGGGCGGTCCGAAGTTGCTACCAAAATGAGATGTCGACCGATTCGTCGAGCAACCATACAGTGAAGGGGAAACCCCCCACTATATCCAAAAAACCTTCAAAATGCCACCATACTTGAAAATATATGATGGTACTACGGACCCGGAAGATCACATAATCCACTATGTCACAGCCATAGAAGACAACGATCTATCGAAAGAACAGGTGTCATCGGTGCTGCTGAAAAAGTTCGGCGAAACCCTGACAGGGGGAGTACTGATATGGTATTCCTAACTACCGGCACGATCAATATCAACGTTCGAAGAAATGGAAGACAAATTAGTCACCGCTCACGCAGTAGCGAAAAAGGCAGAAACTAGGGTAAACGACATCTTCGTCATTAGGCAGACGACGGGCGAAGGACTCAGGGACTTCCTAGACAGATTCAACAGGGTAAGAATGAGCCTACCGAATGTATCAGAGGGGATGGCGGTAGCGGACTTCCAAAATGGGTTAAATAGAAATGGGTCGAAAGCAACCAAAAAACTGCTAAGTAGGCTCATGGAATACCCTCCCACCACTTGGGAAGAGATCCATAATGCCTATTGTGCCGAAGTAAGGGCAGATGAGGATGACCTAAATGGTTCGATCCAATGGCTAACATCAGTCCAAACCGAAACAAGGAGAGATCGCCGCAACGATGGCCGAAGGGATCAACTAACCCATTTCAGTCGAGAAAGGCATCAGCCCTACATCCGAACATCCATCCCACATCCTCCCCGACATGCAGATGCCACTCCTCGACATACCGCACCACACCGAAACGAAAGAGTATGCCTCCAATGTTATCTGCTCATAACTTTTGTGTTTTTCCTTCCAAAATCTCGGCACAAAGGTGCAGTGGCGGCAAAAGATGAAATTTGATCCGAGCTCCCGGAGATCGAATGTTCTGTGGGAATTCCATTAGGAAAGAGGGCATAAGACCGAAGACTGCATAAGCATGCGACAGGAAGTAGTAAGAATGCTAAACCAGGGACACCTGAAAGAACTGTTGAGAGATCGAGGACGTATTAACTTTGCTTGTAGGCGCGACCAACCTCAAGGACCCCCATTACCACCTTGACCCGCTCGTACCATACAAATGATCATCGGCGGCGGCGATGATACGGTAATCAACTATGTAAAATTCACCACTACACACAAACTCAAGCGAACAGTCGCTCACAAATGATACGATGACCTCGAAGATAGTATCATCTTTGATAAATCAGATACCAATAGTTTGTCTTTCCCTCACTATGATGCTTTGGTTATAACTTTATGTGTTACGGATACCGATGTAAAAAGAATAATGGTGGATGACGGAAGCGGCGCGTGTATTATTCACTCACGAGTCCTCATACAGATGAGACTCGAGGATAAAATAATACCGCGCTGCATAACACTAACGAGTTTTAATAATACAATGGGAAGAACCTTTGGAGAGATAGTGCTGCCCGTTCTAGCCGGAGGAGTCACTCTAGAAACGACGTTTCACGTCATGAACCAGGAAACAACCTACAACGCTATCATAGGGTGCCCATGGATACACGTCATGCGGGCCGTCCCATCAAGTTTCTATCAAGTAATTAAAATATCCTACTCCATGGGGAATATTCAGCATCCAGGGTGAGCAACGCACCGCCCAAGAATGCTACCGAATCGCCCATGATTGCACACACACCCAGCAACTAAAGGGAGAAAGTGCGGAAGCACAACAATCAGCCATATTGGGAACCAAACCCGACATACAAATAAAGGCCATCAAAGACCCAGATGTCGTAGAAGCCTGCAAGGCAACCGTAGAGGACCTCGATCCCGTTTAATTGGACAACAACGATAGCACGAAAAAGCTTATATCGGGCACAACCTCTCAAAACCAGGTAAGTTTCATGAATTCTTAACTAATAACGCCGATTTATTTGCCTTTCCCATTCAGATATGCGAGGAATCCCAAGGGACATTTCTACATAGGCTGAATGTCGACCCCCTTTACCCGCCTGTGCGGCAAATGAGGAGAAAGTTCAACGCCGCAATCGACGACATAGTCAGCGAAGAAGTTGATAAGCTGCTCGATAATGGTTCCGTCGGAGAATCAGAGTATCCTTAGTGGGTTGCCAATGTGATCATGGTGAAAAATAAAAATCGGAAGTGGCGGATGTGTGTCGACTTCACCAACCTAAACAAAACATGCCCAAAAGATTCCTTTCCGTTACCACACATCGACCAACTTATCAATGCAACGACGGGGCATGAATTATTAAGCTTCTTAGATGCCTATTTTGGTTACAACCAAATTCTAATGGCAGAAGAATACCAAGAAAATACCACTTTTATCACTCACGGGGGAAAGTACTGCTACAGAGTCATGTCGTTCGGACTCAAGAACGTGGGAGCAACATACCAAAGGTTAGTCACCAAAATGTTCAAAGAACAACTTGGAAAGACTATTGAGGTCTACATCGATGATATGCTAGTAAAGTCAAAAAGGAAGAAAGATCACATTGATCATCTATAGGAAGCCTTCGGAATATTGAGGCAATATGGAATGAAACTGAATCCCGATAAATGCTCATTCGGCGTAACCTCAGGTAAGTTCCTCGTCTTTTTGGTGTCTCAAAGAGGCATTGAGGTCAACCCATATCAGATCAAGGCCATCAAAGGAATACCAGAGACATTAACCAGGAAAAAGCAGGTACAAAAATTGACAGGACGAATAGCCGCCCTGTCGAGATTCATCTCACGATCATCAGACAAGTACCATAAATTTTTCAATGTATTAAGGAAGGACCACAAACTACAGTGGAATTCAAAATGCGTTGACGCCTTAAGAAAACTGAAAGCGTACCTGTCCTCGTCGCCATTACTCGTTAAGGCAGATCCAGGTGAATGCCTCCTGGTGTACCTAGCAGTCCTCGAAGTCGCGGTAAGTGCAGTTTTGGTCCGCGATAACAAAGGTACGCAGTCTCTAATTTATTATATCAGCAAAACCTTAATTGATGCCGAAACAAGGTACCCCCGCCTTGAGAAATTAGCTCTGGCATTAGTCATAGCTTCACGAAAGCTTAGACCATATTTTCAATGTCACCCCATAAAGGTGGTGACGACCTTCCCCCTCAGGGGCATCCTGCAAAAACCCAAACTATCGGGTAGGTTGGCCAAATGGGCCATAGAATTAAGCGAGCACGATATAACATATCAACCGCAAACTGCTATAAAGTCGCAAGTGCTCGCCGATTTTGTCACCGATTTCAGCACGAAAATATTGCCCGAAGTGGAGCAGGAGGCGCTCAGCACTACCGCACGATCCGACCTCTGGGTCCTCTACATCGACGATGTGTTGGGATCGGGATTGTGACTCGTCCTTGAAGTCCCTACGGGCGAAGTGATTCGCCAATCCATACGGTGCCCGGAGATGACTAACAACGAGGCCGAGTATGAAGCTGTGATTGCAGGATTGAAATTAGCCCTCAAATATGGCGCTCGACGACTCGTCCTCCATTGCGACTCTCAACTCGTTGTGAATCAAGTCACTAGGACTTTCCAAATCAAAGAACAAAGACTGTAGAAGTACCATTCAGAAATTTACAAACTACTACCAGAATTCGATGAATGTCGCCTCAACCAAATACCTCGGGCGTAGAATATCGAAGCAGATGGTCTCGCCAAGCTAGTGGTAGCCACCAGAAATATCAGCAAAGAAAATATGGTCACCCTTCTCCATTCCTCGATAGACCAGGTCGAGGTACATTCTATAAATTTAACTTAGGACTGGCGCAACTGTATCATAACATATTTGTAGGAAGGAACGCTCCCTCAAGATAAGAAAGAAGCCAAAAAGCTCCGAATACAGGCGGCTAGGTATAGCCTCGTGAACTATGATCTTTACAAAAGGACGTTCGGCGGCCCCCTGGCCAAATGCCTTGGGCCAAATCAAACAGGCGGGTACTAGAAGAAGTACACGAGGGTCATTGCGGTTCCCATACGGGAAACTATGCCCTCATCCGATGCCTCATCTGCGCAGGATACTACTGGCCTACCATGAAAAAAAGAAGCCATGTATTACATTAGGAAATGTGAGCAGTGCCAAAAATACGCCCCTATGATACACTAAGCAGGAGAACTCCTGCATTCTGTTACTTCGCCATGGCCATTCATAAAGTGGGGAATGGATATTGTCGGACCCCTCCCAGTAGGGCGAGGTAAGGTGCCATTCCTTTTGGTTTTAACTGACTATTTTTCTAAATGGGTGGAAGCAGGTGCATACACTCAAATACGTGAGCAAGAAGTCATTGCATTCATATGGAAAATATAATATGCCGCCTTGGCATTCCCAAAGAAATCAGTTGTGACAACGGACCTCAGTTTGTCGGGAAGAAAACAATCGAGTTTTTTGAAAAATGGCACATCAAGCGAATACTCTCTACACCATACCATCCCGCCGGCAACAGCCAAGCTGAATCCTCCAACAAAATGATACTAAATATATTGAAAAAGAAGCTCGAGGACGCCAAGGGGCTATGGACTGAACTGCTACTAGAATTACTATGGGCATACAACACCACGCCAAAAACTATCATAGGCGAGACGCCATATTCATTAGTCTACAGGACTGACGCGATTATACCCGTCAAAGTCGGAGAACCTAACCTGAGATACTCTAACGAGAGTGGACCAAGTAACGACGAAAGCAGATTACAAGACTTGGATGAAGTCGAACAGCAAAGATATATAGCTCACATAAGAATGATATCCCAAAAGCAACAAGCAGAAAGGTACTATAACAAGAAGGCCAAAGTACGACCACTCAAAGTCAGGGACTATGTTCTCAAAGCCAAAACACAAGCAGCGAAAGACCCAAATGAGGGAAAACTGAGACGGGCCATACAAAATCACGGCAACAACAAACAAAGGAGCATTCCAATTACAGACAATGGAAGGAAAACTACTCCAAAACAGCTGGAATGTCGCCCATCTCAAATACTTCCACTTCTGAAAAAAGGCACCGCCTAAGTCGTACTCTTTTTCCCTCACCCGGGTTCTGTCCCAATCGGGTTTTCTCGATGAGATTTTTAATGAGGCGACAAGGGAGACATCTCGAGGTCTGAAGTATTATTCATTGCTCTGCCTGCCAACATCATCTCCAGGCCGAGCAATGAAGGGACTAGGTATAGATAGTCAAATCTCCATTGTTTGTACGAAGTCAACATGTATTTCTAACAGGAATATAATCAAATCTCCATTGCATGAACGAAGTCAACATATATTTCCGATAGGAATATAGTAGAATCTCCAGTGCATGAATAAAATCGGCATATGCGACACTCCAGCAGATACAATGTCTAAATCCATCATCGAAGTAAAGAGTTCGACATCACTCGAACCACGATGGGATACTACTTTGATGCCAGCTTGAAAGTAACATCCCAATGGCTAAGGCTATCATCGAAGTACAGAGTTCGACATCACTCGAATCAGGACAGGATACTACTTCGATGCCAGCTCGAAAGTAACATCCCAATGGCCAAGGCCATCATCGAAGTAAAGAGTTCGACATCACTCAAATCACAACGGGATACTGCTTCGATGCTAGCTCGAAAGTAACATCCCTATGGCTAAGGCCATCATCGAAGTAAAGAGTTTGACATCACTCGAACCACGATGGGATACTACTTCGACGCCAGCTCGAAAGTAACATCCCAATGGCTAAGGCCATCATTGAAGTAAGGAGTTTGACATCACTCGAACCACGATGGGATACTACTTTGACGCTAGCTCGAAAGTAACATCCCAATGGCTAAGGCCATCATCGAAGTAAAGAGTTCGACATCACTTGAACCACGACGGGATACTACTTCGATGCCAGCTCGAAAGTAACATCCCAATGGCTAAGGCCATCATTGAAGTAAAGAGTTCAACATCACTCAAACCACGATGGGATACTACTTCGATGCCAGCTCGAAAGTAACATCCCAATGGCTAAGACCATCATCGAAGTAAAGAGTTCGACATCACTTGAACCACGACGGGATACTAATTCGACGACAGCTCGAAAGTAACATTCCAATGGCTAAGGCCATCATCAAAGTAAAGAGTTCGACATCACTTGAACCACGACGGGATACTACTTCAACACCAGCTCAAAAGTAACATCCCAATGGCTAAGGCCATCATCAAAGTAAAGAGTTCGACATCACTCTAACCACGACGGGATACTACTTCGATGCCAGCTCGAAAGTAACATCCCAATGGCTAAGGCCATCATCAAAGTAAAGAGAGTCTACAGGAAGAACCAGCCAAGACTCAAGATCAAGCATTAGAAGGTTTATAGATAGGAATCTTGTAACTCATAGTTGATAGCTTTAGCTAGTTTAGCTTTTCATCTTTTATTTCGGTGTAATAAGAAGCTCAGCAAGCAGAAACAATAGCAGTGAAATCACAGTTTTCCGGTAGTCCCAGCTACCAAAACTGCTAGAACTACACTGACCTGATTCCTTTATAGCCAAGGATATGTAGGCAACCTCCGAAGCAAGGTTCGGTCAGACTTTTTCTGAAAATGATTCCCATGGATTTTCAAATGGGCAAAAATCGCTCGTAATTGCTCATTTTATCTTTGCCCGAAAACCCTTCATGTTTTCGAGCAAAGAGGGGCAGCTGTGAGCATGTGATTTTTTCCCTATTCAAAATACACCTATAAAATCAAAGAAACAGATTTTTTCCCAAATTATTTTCCATTTTATAGGATTTTTTGTAGGATTTTATTAATTGTTTGCATTTGTGCACGTTTAATTTTTATAAAAATCATGAAAATGCCCCAAAAATGTCAAAAACATCATGCATTGCATTTAGATTTTGTTTTTCATATTTTTAGGAGTAATTAGTTAAATAATTACTTTATTAAAATGAAAATCACAAAAAAAAAATTGGTTCATTTTTACATTTTAGCTTTTAATTTTAGATTAGTAATTCTTCTCTTTTTAATTTAGGATCAACTAATTTTTATAAATATTATAACTAGATAATTAGATTACTTTTATAATTTAGATTAATTTAGGAATTTGATTTTAGGATAAATAAAAATAAAAATAAAAATAAAAAGAAAAAGGAAATAAGGAAAAAAATTGGGGAAAGAAAGGGCTTAATTTGAATTGGGCTAATTTTATACCCAAAAATCGGTCCAAACCACCCAGGCCCAAAACTAGGTTACCCGGTCCAACCCTTACCTCCCAAAATGACCTCGTATTGTCTCCCTTTCATCCCAGCCGTTGATCATTACAAATCTAACTTTTGGCCCAAGAACATGTGAAGTTTTGAAGACTGACAAAAGAACATAGCCATGGACTAGGTCCATCTTGTGAAGCACAGTCGTGATCAACTTGTACATATGAGATGCACGTAAAGGAGATGATGTTTAGCTTAAAGTATATATATTTCTATGTATATCACCTCATATTTTACTCTTGTTTCATGAATTTGGGATGTTAAATGCTATGATTTATATTAATTTGAAGTGTTTGTACTTGTAGGAATGATTCGGGAGCAAATGGGGGCGAAACATGCAAGATTTGAGCTAAAACGAACAAAATTGAAAAAAGGCCTGACGTCACCTGTGGCGCTGAAACAGTATGTGCAATTTGGGCAGCACCCTGGTGGGTGCCTGGCGCCGAGCTGGGCGCCGATGACGCGTATTTCATCCTATTTTTCTTGGGACACGATTATTCGACCCTAGACCTATCCAACACGTATAAAAGGAAGACTATGCCTAATTTTGGAGGGAGAGACGCCACTTTGGAGAGAAAACACACACGGGATCGTGAGGAAGCGGAGAATTCTCAGTTTTCTTCACCTTTTTCTTGTATTTCCAATTGATTCAACACTTATGCAATTGTTTGATTAGATCATGAGTGGCTAAACACCCATTGTTCTGGGGTTGTGATTTATCCATGAATATTGTTGTTTGATATTAGCTTGACCTTGATTATAATTCACCAATATATGGTTGTTTCTTCTATTCTGTGATTAATTGCTTAATTGTCTGGCCAGCAGTTAGGTTCTATTTACTATCTATGCTATGCTTGGGAAAGTCGTATTTAGATTAGAGAAGAATTGAAGAGAGCATGATCTTAACCCTTAGGGGGAGCGAATTTGTGGTTAGGATAGGAATATACCTAGTCACCGTGCTTAATTAATATCGTAATCTTAATGCATTCTTAATAGATTAATTTCATAGGAATATAGGCGTTAATCTATTGAGAATAGGTAAGTAGTACTTCGGGAGAAAGCTATGAGAGCATTTATCGATTAATTAGCAACCATGAGTGAATTATATGAAAGGGAGAGTTAATTAGAACACAATACGAATGGTGAATCGATCACAAACCTGGAATACTTGTCTCTACTGAATACATAACAATCAACTCGATACTTGATAATTAAGTTATTATTTAGAATCGTAGTATCACATAATCATATTATTGGACTGTGATTTTAGCTGGATTGAATAACAATTTTAGTGATTTAGTGAGTAGTTTATACAGGTCTCTGTGGGTTCGACACTCAACTTATCATTATATTACTTGTCGACCACGTATACTTGCATGTGCGTTTAGGAGCAACAGGAGATAATCTAAATTATCAAGAAGCAATATCTCCTGATCGTATTGAAAAGGTTTCATATTGGATAAGGAGAGAAAGACTCCTTACATGAAGAGAACACAATCTAGGAAGAAGATAGTGTTAGAGTTTGAGATCACCTTGAACTCTTCTACGATAGAAGAGTAGCATTTGAATCCCAGTCAATCTTAATTACTAACCCATTAAATATCAGTATTGTTCTCTTTTACAGGTAATGCACATAAGCAGAAGTTAAACTTAAATTGAGAGCAAAAGAGCAAGGCAATTTTGCAAGAAATTTATGTGTGATTCGAGTGTGCAATCCTGAAGCTACTTGAAGAGAGGGTGAATGTGGTGATGTGAGGGGAAAAGGGAAAGGAGTGGTTGATCATTCAGCCACTGCTGATTCATCTGTGCCTACTATCTGTGGGGTTAAACAAGAAAATATTGATGAGAGTGGCAAGAAGTCAAGGGGAAGTGGTTCTAGTGAAGTTGCTGAATGGTTAGTTAATCTAAGCACACAAGGAGATGAACCTGGTTCATCAACTGAAGAGACCCTAGCAGACCTGTTGAAAAAGGTTGGGGCAATTATGACCCAAAGAAAAGACGAACTCCCACACCAAAACCCCCTAGTGTTGCTAAACCTTCAAAGAAACGAAAGACTTCCTCCCCAACACCTACTGAAACTTCCTTGCCAAAGGGAAGAGCCACAAGAAGCAGGGTGAAATAGAGTGAGAGTACTCTACAAAATGCTCTGGCTGAGAGTAAGAAGAAAAGGATGGATAAAGGAAAAGGGAAGGTTGCAGAGTCCTCAGAAGCTGTGGAAGTTGATGAGATGGAACATGTCCATTAGGAGACAGTTACAACAGTGGAGGTTCAGACCCCCAAGCCCAAAAATCCCAAGACTTCTTCCAAGAAGTCTACCTCTATGTCTAAGGGTGTTGAACCTTCATTAGCCAAGAGGACAAGGTCTGCAGTAAAAAGTAAACAAGTTAGAATTTCTGAAGATGAGGCATGGAGTGGTGAAGAAGAAGAAGAAGAAGAAGAAGAAGAATCTGATGGTGAACAAGACAAGCTGGCCAAGCTTGGCAAGAGAAAAATTCTGAAGGTTAGGTTGCTGAAAGACCTGGTGGAACCAGGAATGATGAGACTGGTGGATGCCTTAGCTGCTCAAGGCTGGAAGGACATGGTCCTTCAGATACATGGAAGGCTGACCAGGAATGAAATCATTAAGTTCATGGCAAATGCAGAGGTTAAGGATGGCAGAGTTAGCAGCATGGTGAAAGGAGTTCACGTGACTTTTGATGCAAAGGAGCTAGGCGAGATACTTGACATACCCTCTGTAGGGTTTAATGACTATACAAGGCAAAGTTGGCCATGTCTGGACTCCCTACTGCCCTTGAAATTACTAGTAGATTCTGTGATGTTGCAGATGTGAATGAGGCTAGATCTGTTCAGAAGAGTGAGATGAGGCCACAACACAAAGTCATTTTTGAGTTTGTCAACAAGTGCCTACTGCCTAGGCAGGAGAGAAGGCATACTGCAAACTATATGGACTTAGTTCTGATGGAGTGCCTGGAAAGAGGAAGGCAAATTAATTGGCCTGCATTCATCATAAAGCTACTAGACAGGGTCATCAATGGATCCAAATCTCATCTTACCCCCTATAGATTTATTCTGACTATAGTTCTAGATAGTTGCAATGTGCCTCTGAAGAAATGGGAAATGGCCTCAAGCAAGGATCACTTTGGCATTAATACTCTGCTTGCTTGTGACTATTTAGTTAATGCCATTCCAAATGAACCTGGTTCATCCAAGAAGACTCTTATCAACAGTAAGGTCAGAGCTCTTGTTCAGGAATGTGAAGCCAAAGATACTGAGATAGCAAGGCTCAAGGCTTGTGTGGCAGAGGTGGAATCTGAGAGGGATGCTCTCAGAACTGAGCTTACCAGGAAAAGGAGAAGAATTATGGAATTCTTCGCAATATGTTGAATCTTTTCCAAGACCAAAACCAACCCTCTAGCTTTCCCAAGCCTTAGGAATTCTAGCCTTTATCTCTTAAACCTGTCTAGTACCTTCAGTGGCCCTGATTATGGACTTTTCTTTCTTTTTGCTCATGCTTTAATTGTTTTTTTTCTTTCTAGTTGTGGATTGTGGTAGCAACATCTTCTATCAATGATATCTACTGTTTTTGCTCTTGTTCAATGTTAATCTTTCCTTGATAGTTTTAATATGTTTGCTTGATTACTGATGATTAAACCATGATTTCACTTGCAGTTGCCCCAGTGGCCATGGGTACTTATTAAAATCTGGGACCCACACTTTGTATGCAACTTTTCGATGATGCCAAAAAGGGGAAGATATATTGTGTTTTACACATTCTGAATAAGTGATATTTATAACCTAATTAACCTGGTCCTTAATGATAAGTAAATTTTCTAAACTTTGTATTGATGGTTAAGTTGAGTTCTTATAGGATCCAAGTAAGTAAAAAGCACAGAGTTTGTCATTATCAAAAAGGGGGAATTTGTTGGCCCAAGAACAGGTGAAGTTTTGAAGACTGACAAAAGAACTCAGCCATGGACCGGGTCCGTCTTGTGAAGCACAGTCGTGATCAACTTGTACATATGAGATGCACATGAAGGAGATAAATCTAACTTATCAAGAAGCAATATCTCCTGATCTGATCGAAAAGGTTGCATATTGTATAAGGAGAGAAAAACTCCTTACATGAAAAGAACACAATCTAGGAAGAAGATAGTGTTAGAGTTTGAGATCACCTTGAACTCTTCTACGATAGAAGAGTAGCATTTGAATCCCAGTCAATCTCTAATTACTAACCCATTAAATATCAGCGTTGTTCTCTTTTACAGGTAATGCACATAAGAAGAAGTTAAACTTAAATTGAGTGCAAAAGAGCAAGGCGATTTTGCAATCAATTTATGTGTGATTCGAGTGTGCAATCCTGAAGCTACTTGAACGAGATAAAAGAACCAGTTCCAAGTGTCTATCTTTTATTCTAGTTCAATTGTAGTAGGTGATTTTACATTGTACCTTTCATAGAAGCAATTGTACTAGGTACCTAGAGTGTTCAAGTTAGAGTTAACTTGAAGTTGTCGCAGCAGTTGAGGATGTGTGCCCAAAGGGATTAGAATTAATCCTTAAGTTTACAAAGAGTTTTGTAAATGTTGTTTTGGCTCAGTGATTTTAGTGGAAGTTTGGGAAAATCCTACCGAGTGGTAGGTCGTAATTTTTTCACCTTTTGAGCCAGGTGTTTTTCACGTAAAAGTCTTTGTGTTCTTTATTTTCTTTACTTATTATTCTGCAAATAGTAGTGGTTGGAATACATAGAAGAACCAGGTCCTTCTATAGTTCGGTTAAGCGAAAATTGGGTACCACACAAATCACCCCTCCCCCCTCTTCTGTTGTATTGAAGTCTAAAACATCACTAACGGCTGGGAACTGACCATCCAATTAACATAAAACTGTCTGAACGAGACCGAACCCCCCCTCCCCTATTCAACCCTTTCATTCCGTCTCTAACCATCTCAAATGCGAAACCCTAGCCGCCCTTATTCCCTCACCGACTCCGCCTTGATCTGCCGCCCGGAATTCGCTTTACGGCAGTGGAGTTTCTCTAAACCCTACCAGAATAACACCATGTAATCACCTTCTCATCCTCTCTCCAAATATCACTACAATTCTTTTCGAATCAGTCCCAATCTCCTCGAATCTTTAATCTGAGACCCTAAATACCCTAGGCGACCCCCTTTTTTGATTTTTCTTCTGGTCCTTCGAGTTTAAAGAAAACAACTTGGGTCTAAATTTACAATAACTAATCGTTCTCATCAAGAACAATTTCTTGTTGTATTTTTGAACCTATTTCAAAGCATGATCGAAGCCTAGCCAGCCTTGTACGATCCCGGGGTCCGTTCCTTCTTCCTATACCTCACTTTGTATTACCTTCTCCTTGTTTCTTATTTTTATTTTTTATTTTTATCTGTTTTTGGTCCACAACGGTTGAAAACAAAAGAAAATGAAAAAAATGTGTTGATTAGGTTTTATTTTATGCATCTCTATTTTTTTTCTTGGTTTGGTTAATTAATTAGTAACGTGAGTTAAATTTTAGGATAGATTCCTTGTATTGTTTTTCTTTTCCTAGTTTTGTTTTCTTTTTCTTTTTCTTTTTTGTTTTGGTGTTTAATTGTATGCTCTAGTTTATTTAGGTTATTGTTGTCAGTTTGATTTGAACTCTTCATACTGGTTCATGTTTCACTGTTCATCTCTTAGATTCAATTTGATTGGTATGACATACTGTTGTAGTTTGAGTAGTATTAGGTTTCTGGTTGTTTAAATAAGAGGTTCATCATGAAATTAGTTCATTTTAGGTTTTTTAAGTGTCCAGATGTTTAAAATTCAATCATTGTCAAGTTTTGTTGTTTGATTTACATTGGCCTGCATATTTGTGTTTACTTTGATCTGCAAATTATTAGAAACTTATAGGGACCTAATTAAACTAAAAGGAAACTTAGAGGAATTTCAGAACTTTTAAAAAAATAAATATCTAGGAAGAGAAAAGTTCTAGAAGTACAAGCTGTCCAAAAAATGGTTTTAAAAGATGCTGAAATGGACAACTGGACATTTGATCCTCTGAAAATATGATGTACTATCCAAGAATTAGGGTAGAATATTCCTTAGATGCCATTTTTGGACCTACTCTATAAAAAGGAAATAAAAGCTGCACTCATACACGGATAATAGATTTCAGGACCCTAAAAAATACTCTAAAAGTTTCAGCAATGCTGTTTTCTTAGCATTTGGATCTAAAATTCTGATCTCAAAAAGAAAGAATTTAGAACAAGTTTTCTCTTTGGACGTTTTGGTTTTCAAAAAGTTCAAGCATGGTTTAAGTTTAGAGTGGCCTTCCTGCTGTGTTTCTGTTGTTGATTGCACCTGTTGTTTCCTGTTCTCTGTCCATTTCAGCTTACTATTTCATTTTTTTTCCTTTGTATCCAGGTAAATCTTAAGCCTTTGAATGCTGAATGAAATATAAGCATGTGTTGAAAGATGTGTTGCTGCTGTTGGATTTTAATTTAGCTTCTTTTGATGTCTTCTTCAAGTCATATTTGCTTTTGTTCTTTAGTTTCATCCCTTCTAGCTTCTACCTCAATACATTAAAGCTGTTGTATTGTTCCTTGAATTAGCTAGGATATTTAGTATTGAAGGTGTTGAATAGCTTCTCTTTCATGTGTTTGAATTTCAATTTAGATAGTTTAGCTTAAAAAATATTAAATTTCAACCTTCTCCTGCATGTGCTTTTCTTAGGTTATTTAGCTATTCAGCTCTTTCAGCTTTTGTACAAAGTGTTTTGGATCTATTTTGATGATCAGTAGTTTAGTGGTGAATTTGACATGTAAATGTTCAAATTAAATAATATTTAAATCGACTCTTCATGTACTGATTCAGGACTTCATGTTTAGTGCGGCTCCAATAGTTTAGTTGGCTATATCTTAAATGTTGACTAGTGTATTATGCATGTTAAAAATGAAGTGTTTGGCTGTTAAGTACATTCAGTTTTAATTATTACTAATTCCAGCATTTTAAAGTGACTGTTTATCTCGGTTTAAAAATAATTTATGAATAGTTTAAGATTCAATCTTGTTTTTGTTATTACTAAATACATGATAATGAGTTAAGGCCCAACATGTTAGGCATTTCGTTTAGGATTTGTGCAAATATTGGTATACATGAACTGGCATGATTTAAGCCTTAGCAGGCTTTGGCGTTTGAAGTTTTTTTTTTTGTGATTGGGCCTGGCGATGCCCCAAACAAGGCTGTCAAGCCAAAAGGAGGCTTCCTTTGTTTCTATCCTTCTCTGTCTTCACGTTTGGGCTCAGTTTTGAGCCCAGTTGGCATCAACTTTTATTTTTCTTTTATTAACTGCTCTTAATAATATAATGGGCCTGCTATCGGCTCAGTTCCTTTCAAATAACTAAAGACCTCTTTTATATTGCCATACCTATAATTAATAGCCTTATATTGAATTGCAAGATAGTTTTAAATATGAACCCCATAGTTTTCTTTAAGTGAAATACAAGTTTTTTAAAATAAATCGAGGTGTGTCATTCATAATTGAATCACCTAATCTATGACCCTCACATTAATATTATAACTTAGGTATTAAACATTCTTTAACATTCGTAGCTTGCTTTAGGCGAGATTTAGTCTATTATTGTGATTATGTATACGTTCGCGTAACATAGTTATGATTTTTTCTAAAAGTAAATCGAGGTATGCGTTCGCGAAACTTCGTCCAAACTTTCGTAATATTAATAAAGCGTTATTAATAGTGGGCACGTACGCGTGACATGATTCTTGACGCGCCAAACAGAATGAGTATACGTACGCGTGACTCATTTCTGGTTATTTTCTTAATTAAAAGCGGTAAAAAGTAATATACACATAGGTTCTAAAAATACGTAATTAAACAAATTTAAGCCACGTATAAATTTCTAAGCGACCTGCTAGAACCACGGAACCCGAGAATGCCTGACACGTTCTCCCGGGTCAACAGAATTCCTTATCTAGAATTTCTGGTTCGCAGACTTTTAAATAAAGTCGAAAATTTCCTCGATTTGGGATTTAAAAATAAATCGGTGACTTGGGACACCAAATATAAATTATTCCAAGTGGCGACTCTAAAATTAAATAAATAATCCCATTTCGATTAATGTCACTTTAATTGAAAAAACTCCCTTATATTACCCTCGGGTGGTAAAAAGGAGGTGTGACAGACACAGCATCACAAACCTCAAGGGAAGGTGGACAAACGGACATAGATTCAAGGCCTGATGTCATCCAAGAGCCAGAAGAAAATGAAAATATCAAAACAACAATAGAAGAACTCGAGGGTATCACACTTTCTGAGTAGTGGCCAGATAGAAAAGTTTATACCGAAATGAAGCTAAGCCCAGAAATGAAAGGTAAACTTGTCAAATTTTTACAAGCTAACACATATTGCTTTGCTTGGTCGCATTTAGAGGTATCTCACCGGAGGTGATGACCCACAAGCCAAATGAAGATCCATCTTATCCACCTGTCAAACAGAAGAAAAGAAAGCAAGGATCCTTAAAAAATCAGGTGATCCAGGATAAAGGACAAAAACTTTTAAAAATTGGGTCCATATGAGCGGTAAAATATCCTAAATGGCTAGATAATATTGTAGTAGTACCAAAAAAGAATGAAAAATGGCAAGTTTGTGTAGATTATATTGACTTAAATAAAGCTTGTCCTAAAGACTCATTTCCTTTACTGCATAGACACAAATCTTCCAACTCTTGGAGTGTACCCCCTTTTTAGCCATTTTCAAAAGGGCACACTCTCTCCTGGTAGGGCTTTTTAGTGAAGGAAAATTGATTGTATTTCTACTCTTGTCCTTTGAGAAGCCATTGTTCATGTGTCATTATTGGTTGCTCCCCTTCACTACTCTCTGCACACTAAAATCAAGGATTAGATTTAGGAACCCAAACGAGTTTGGGTCCCTTGTTAAGAGAAAAGGGATGAATGAGTGCTCTCTTAGTCCAAGCAAGCGAAATGCATTTTCTATTTGAGGGTTTCCTATTTAAAGGACCAGGTCCTCTTGCAGTAGTTGCTCTCTCAGCAAAGACTTTATTTTTATGATGAGACTGAACCTTGGCCAAGAAATTTTCCTTGAGGTGTTGCTGTAGCCAAAAGACACAAGAGTAATTATGTTGCTGTGATTGAGCTTGTGTAGAGTGGAGATATAAGTTGGTTGAAAGCTATTGAAGACAATGCTGAACTATGAGACAAAAGACTGGAGCATTGTAAGTTGTCTGTCTCTAAACAAACTGGATTTGAAGAACCTGGTTCGTGGTCTGATCAAGTTGAGCAACAAGTAACATGAAGTGTGAAATGCCTGTGCAAAAGGAAAGCATGTCATATGTTCATTCAAGCCCAAAAGGGGGAGATAGCACTTCAGAACCAAGGATGAGATCTTTCGAGAAACTGTGGCTTTTTTCAAGAAGATCCAGGTACAGATAGAAACAAATGCGGCTTGCATTGGATCAAATCATGGAACAAGTTTGGATAATGCCATAAGTGGATGAATTCTATATTCAAAGAAGAATTACTCAACCACTTAGCTCAAAAAACACCACATCAGATGGAGTTGTTGAAAAGAAGAAAATGACTCTTGAAAATTGGGCACGGTCAATATTAATTGACAAGGGTTTCCTACACAATGCTTCTAACTAAGCTAAGTAGGAGTTAAAAGTGAAGAACAAAATCATAAAGACTCAGCAATCCTAAGGACTTAAGATAACTTCAATCTTTGGATCTGATCCTTGAGGTTGCAGTAGCTTTGTTCTTGAGAGATATGGTGGCTAGCACTTGAGAGAGAATTTTCTTTTCATTTGCAAGTGTTCAAGTAATTGTTTTACCTTCCTTGATGTTAATAATAAATGTGTGACATCACTTATAATGATGTAAGCAAGGTAGGTAAAAAGATTTCCACAGAAATTTGACTGCTGCACTGTTCCTATACTGTAGCGTGTGCAGCCAGCAACTTTCCAACTGGAGAGTTGACTTCGTACAATCACCTCAGGAACTGGTAGGAACCTGTTCCCTTAGCTGTTCCTTCGACTCTGAAGAGTTGAGCCATATCCCAAACGGGATCCCAACCTTAAACCTTGTGATCTTAAGGTCTTGAGAATGTTTAAAGCTGTAGAGTTGAATATTTGATAACTAGGGGAACTGATCCATATCTGTTCCCTTATCTGATTTCTTTGAGAATTAAACCAGACATCTAACTGGTTACTTTAAACTCAAGAGAACTAATTTTATCAAGTTCCTTATCTGGTTCTCTCATGAAGTTTGTCAAATCATCAAAACAAAAGACGCATAACTTATCATAGATCAACTCATTGATTCTATTGCAAGACATGAATTGTTGAGTTCTTTAGATGCCTATTTAGGATATAATTAGATAAAGATGGATACTTTAGAAGAGGAAAAAATATCCTTTATCATAGATAGGGGGCTTACTGTTATAAAGTCATGCCTTTCAAATTAAAGAATGTTGGAGCCACGTACCAAAGATTGGTAATAAAAATGTTCCAAGAACACCTGGGAAAAACTATGGAAGTCTACATTGATGACATGATGGTCAAGTCAGCACAGGCGGGGGATCATATCCAATATTTGTCAAATACTTTTCAGATTCTCCGCACGTTCAATATGAAGTTAAATCCCAAAAAATGTGCCTTTGGCTTGGCTTAAGGTAAGTTTTTAGGTTTACTTGTTTCCAGCTGAGGTATTGAAGTAAACCCTTCATAGATCAAATCCATTGAAGAAATACTAGACATACTCACGAGCAAAAAAAAGGAGCGAGGCTGATAGGTAGGATAACAACTTTGGGAAGGTTTATTTCTATGTATTCGGAGAAAAGTTTTAAGTTCTTTTTAGTGTTGAAAAAGCAAAAACAATTCGAGTGGACTGATGAATGTCAACAAGCACTCAAATACTTGTCAAACCCACTGTTACTGGCTAAACCAAAGGATGGAGAAAGGCTACTCATCTATCTCGTTGTATCATAAATGGTGGTAAGTGCAGTATTAGTACGTGAAGACAAAGGTAAACAAACTCCAATCTATTATGTTAGAAAATCTTTATTGGATGCTGAAACTCAATATCCGCACTTATAAAAACTTTCTTTAGCAATAATTATGGCATCTAGAAAGTTGAGGCCTCATTTTCAATGTCACCCTATCTCTGTAGTAACTACTTACCCCTTAAGAAATATATTGCATAGGCAAGAACTGCCAGGTAGGTTAGCCAAATGGTCTATAGAACTCAGTGAATATGATGTCGTGTACCAACCTAGAACTGCGATAAAATCACAGGTTTTAGTAGATTTTGTGGCAGACTTCAGCCTAGGGATAGTTCCTGAAGCAGAAAAGGAACTACAAGTATTCATCGCATCTAATCCGGGTACTTGGACCCTATTTACTGATGGCGCCTCGAATGTTAAAGGAGCGGGTTTAGGCATTATTCTAAACCCACCTTCAGGAGAAACCATAATGCAAGCAATAAAGTAGCATCCCATTACTAACAATGAAGTAGAATATAAAATTGTAATTGCAGGTCTGGAATTGGTACGAGAGCTCAGAATAGAGCAGATTATAATCAAAAGTGACTCGCAGCTTGTAGTTAATCAGATGAAGGGGACTTATATAGCTAGAGAGGCACGGATACAACAATACTTGGAAAAAACACGAGAATTAATCAAACAATTCCAATTATGGAAAATCGTGCAAATACCCAAGGAGGAAAATGCGGAAGCAGACGTGTTGGTTAATCTCGCATCTGTTGCAGAAGTAACGAATGAAGAAAATGCTAGAATAATATATTTGTTTCATTCGGCACTCGATCAGGATAAATATGAGGGAAATTTCAATAATTTAACTTGAGATTGGAGAAAGGAGTTCGTTAATTTCCTACAGTACGTGATTTTACCTGAAAACAAGAAAAAGGCTCAATCACTTCGACAAAAAGTTGCCCGTTATTGTTTGGTTCGTGGAAATTTGTATCGAAAGATGTTTAGAGGGCATTTAGCAAGATGTCTCAGACCTTCTCAAATAGAATATGTGATGATAGAAGTACATGAGGGACACTGTGGAAATCATGCAGGAGGAAGATCATTGGTAAGAACTTTAATTAGAGCAGGATATTATTGGCCAAAAATGGAAGAAGATGCAGAATGTTTTATGGCCAAATGTGACAAATGCCAATGATATGGCAACAACATGCATTGCCCAGCGGAGCTATTGCATCCGGTTATTTCACTATGGCCTTTTATGAAATGGGGGATAGATATCGTGGGTCTACTACCACAAGCCAAAGGAAAAGTATGATTTTTATTAGTATTAACAGATTATTTTACCAAGTGGGTAGAAATAGGTGCCTTCAAACAGGTGCGGGAAAAAGAAACTAGGGACTTTATTTGGCGAAACACCTATGGCCCACCTATGGCCTGCAATTCATAGGTGCGAAAATCACATAATTCTTTAAGAGTTGGCAGATTAAAAGGATAACTTCAACACCTTACCATCCTATGGCTAATGGAAAATCCGAATCGACAAACAAAATTAATATTAATAACTTCAAGAAAATATTAGAGGAGTCAAAAGGTCAGTGGCCAGAAGTGTTACCAGGAGTCCTATGGGCTTACCGAACGACAACAAAAACAGGTACGTGAGAGACTCCATTTTGACTTGTGTATGGTGATGAAGCCTTAATCCCAATTGAAATAGGCAAACCAAGTACAAGATATACCCAAGCAACTGAAGAATCAAATGAGGAAGAGATGCGAATAAATCTAGATTTGCTTGTAGAAAGAAGAGAAGCGGCTCTAAAAAGGATGGCAGCACAGAAACAAATTATTGAGCGATACTACAATCGAAAAACTCATCTTAGATACTTCAAGATTGGGGACTTCGTGCTCAAAAAGGTTTTTCAATCGACAAAAGCAGCCAATGTAGGAAAGTTTAGTCCAAATTGGGAAGGACCCTATATGATTCGAGGCATTGTTGGAAAGGGTGCTTATGAGTCGGAAACCATGGAGGGAAAAGTACTACCTTCGAATTGGAATGATATTCATTTGAAGAAATATTAGGAAATACCCACGATCAGGTATCGCTTAATTATGATTTTATTTTGTTCTGTTAAATTATACTAATAATTTTAGATGATAGGCAAAAATCTAGCCCACACCAAATGATGATATTAGACCTGAAAGATATGCGGTATACAAAATTATTCTCGGTTCTAGTTACAACCTTTTTGATGGAGATAAAAAGGGTTAAGCAATCATCATCTAAAAATATACCTCCGAGTCCCATATGTATTTTCTTTTTCAGGAAATGGACCAAATAGAAGGAATAATCAAGTGCTCGAGATCATACTTCAAAGCTCTAACACTTGGGGGACTATAGATATGAAGGCAAAGAAGACTGAAAGTCAGAGAAGACTAAAAGTCAGAATTCAAGCGTGGATCAACCCAAAAATCAAAAGTCAAGAGCCAAAAAACAAGCCTGATTCAAAAACCTTTGTAATAAGGTTTGATAAAGTATAAACTCGTCGACATAAATTACAAGATCCTGCGAGTACTTAGGTTAAGGGTAATGATTAGTCATGGGTTGCAAGATACACCCTAGAAAATTTTGAAATTTTTTAAGAAAAATAGTTATGAAAGAGTTGTAGATGTCATACAAAAAGTTGATTGAATACTTGTAAAGTGTTATGTAATTTAAAAGTTCAAAACATGAAACTTCCTCAAATTATTCATGAAACTTCTTCAAAATATGTATTTTCCTACTTCTCTCATATACTTATATCATTATGAAGTTGAGACTCTTCTTCACTAGTATCGTTTATAAAAGGGCCCTATTTTATAAAATTTGTGTCTATGCCAAAATCACGAAATATTAAAACATTTTTAAATGCAAGTCAAAAGAGTAAAACAAAAACTTAAATTAAACAAAAGATCATATATTAAACTTGGATAAAACTAAGTATATACTTAGTTAAAACCAAAATATTTGTTTGATAAACAAACCCCAAAATGAACCTGTGGTAAAAACTAACCAACCATTCTATAAAGTAAAAAAAAACTTCCCATCAAAAGTTCAATAACAAACTAAGTTCTGAAATAACACTAAGGGGAAGAATCCAATATGGCATCATCAACAACGGGAGAAAATTCAACTTGAGTAGAAGAAGCTTGAATACCAGCTTCACCAGGAACAAGTTCATCACCTTCGGGAATTCCATCTTCAGGTGAAGGAAAGTCTTGACTTTGCTAAGTTTTTTCGATTGCCTCTTTAGCTTTAGCAATTTCAGCACTGAAATCAAAACCCTCCTGGATGGCTTCCATTAAGGTCTCGAGGTGAGTATTCAGAAAATCTCTACTTACGTCAAGTGACATCTTATCCTCGAGAGCCTCATAATCTCTCTCCCACTGATCGATTTCAGTCATCGACTCCACCTTTTTTATTTTAGAAGCGTCAAAAGTTGCCTTCAAATGAGTTAGAGAAATTTCTAAGAACTTAACCTTATCAGCAGAGGCACGAAGGTCTTTTTGAGTTTGAGTTAAAGTTTGAATTAACTCTCCTGAATAAGCCTCTTTTTGGTTAAGGAGTTCCCTCAAACCCCTTATCTCATCAGTTTCCTTTGAAAGCTGCTCATCAAAAGAAGACTCAAGGATATCCTTATCTTTACCAACTTGGCTTGAAGAATATTTTTCAATTGCCAATTGAGCAGCGATCACATGCATTTGTTGCTCTAAGGCATCCTTCTCCTCTGTCAATACTTCCTTCTACAGTTGAAGACCTTCAAACTACTCTTTCCAATTGTCAGCTTTGGTACGATAATCAACAATTTGTTGGTCAGCATGAACAATTCTTTTCATAAGTTTCGTGCCTATCAAGTTGATCTACAAAAGAAAATAAAGAAGCGATTTTCAAACAAAAGTAAATAACCACGAGGAAAAGAAAGGAAAAGGCTAAAACTTGAACCTTCAAAGATGAATGAACAATATCATTCATCCATGTCAAGGAGCTGTGGCTTTCCAACTTTGACTTCTCAACTGGGCCAAGTAGAGGTTTCAACCAAACGTCAGCTTGACCAAAGTTTTTCAACAGATTACCACCTTCAGGGACTTCTATGGTAAAATATTTTCATCACCCTATTGCTACTACAAGTATCAACTTCAACATGAGAAGTAGTTGAGGAAGTGAAAGTAGCCACGGGAGGAGTAGTAGCAGCAGCAACAGCAACAGAAACAGTAGATTAAGAACAAATTCGGACTAATGCTGGAAGAGGAGCAAGGGGTAATTCTTCAGAAACGGGACCAAAATATTCACTATCAAAATCACGGGAAAATAGCTGATCAGTAGAGTCATGAGGGGGAGCATTCATCTCTTCATCAAAAATCACTAAAGTAGCACTTTCAGGCTCATTCAAAGGAACTAAACTTTGAGGATGGGTGGTTTCATCATCTGAAATAATGCGCCTCCTAGCCTAAGGCCTATGCACTAAGGGACCTTTTTCTTGTTCCTCCTCACCTTTAGAGCTACGAGCTCCGTCTACTTTTCTCTTTCATGAAGAGTTCAGAATCCTTTCTTGAGAAAGACTTACTGTAAGTTTTGTAGATGAAACAGAAGCGGTATTAACACCACGAATGGGAAATCCTAACAAAAGAAAAAGTTCACGGTGAGAAACTCTTAAGTTAGCAAAAGAGAAAAAGAAGAAGACTAAGCGAGAAAAAGTACCGTGTGTTTTAACTTTCCACCAAAATCTCTGAGAGAGATACTTCCAAGATCTTCTCGCCATAGGGGCAACAGATACCAACTTTCCTACCCTAGCACGGAAGTTGGGGATTTCCTAAAAAACTTCCATAGTTGCTGAAAAGGAAGGGATGAGAATACCTGAGAATCAATTTTGAGAAAGGAAAAAAAGGTGAAATGCAAATACTTACGTACACAATTTCACTTTTCTGGAAAAGGCATATTTCTTCACCCACCAAAGCACTAGTGGGAGCAGCAATGAAGCGAGCATACCAGCCTTGATCTTTATCATCTTTAGGGCTAACTAATACTCTCTTACTTTTGGACACAAGGGAAAAAAATCCTTTACGAAATAGTTTAGGGGAGTAAAGATGGAGTAGGTGACGAAAATTAAAGGTCATAGAAGCCAAGTTTGACAAATGGCATGCAACAGCTCTCCAAACAGTAGGACCAATCTGCCCTAAACACACATTGAACTAACGATAGAACTCAATGATTACTGGTTCAATAAGAGGTCTAAATCCTAGGGTAAAAGGATATGTATAAACGAAGGAATAACCAGTTAGGTATGAAGTTATTCTTCGGTTGGCACCAGGAACTAAAATTGGGAAATCAGGTTTCCAATTACATTCTCTTCGAACCAGAGCAAGAAAACCAGTAGTAATCAAAGTTGGGTAACAATCAACACGATCAAGGGAAGAAGCCATGGAAGAAAATTTACTCTTCATAGATTCAGTATCAGTTACAAAGGATAGTTCTTAAGGAACAATTTCATCAATAGTGGGTTCACGTAGAGCTTCATGTAACGACTAGACTGGTCGTTTTGAGCAATTGCATCTGGTTTGGTAGTTTTAGGTCACGAGCAGCTTCATATTATGTATATAGACTTGCTTGCCTGGTTGAATTCAGCTATCAGATAATTCAGAGTCAAAATGGGAGAAGGAATCTAGTTTTGGAAGCTTAAGCGGCGAGAATTTGACCAGAACTGGACTTTTGAGTAAACGGCCCCGGAATGGGTTTTGGGTGATCTCAACAGCTTTGTATGGTAATTTTGGACATAGGAAAGCATGCGGATTCGGATTTGGAGGTCCGTAGAGTAATTTGAGGCGTTTCGGCGAAAGTTGGAAAATTGGAAGTTTGGAAAATGGAGAAGTTTGACTCATAGTTAACTTTTGTGATATCGGAGTCGTAATGAGATTCTGAGAGTTGGAACAGCTTCGTTATGTCATTTTGGACTTGTTTGCAAAATTTGGCGTTATTCCGGGTTGATTTAATAGGTTTCGGCATACGTTTTGGAAGTTGGAAGATTGGAAAGTTCCTAAGTTCGATTCATGGTGTGAATCGTTGTTTCAGTGTTTTTTTATGTGATTTGAGACCTCGAGCGAGTCCATGTTATGTTATATGACTTGTTTGTGTGTTTAGATGGGTCTCGGGGGCTTCGGGTGTGTTTCGGGTGGGCTACGGGTCATTTTTCCTTGTTTTTGAACTGTTGTTTTCTGCTTCTGGTATCCTCTTTCACGATCGCAAACCGCCTTTCGTGTTCGCGAAGCTTTGTTGCTGACTACATGTAAATCCTTCTTCATATTCACATTTAACACCTATTATTTGCAAAGCTCTGCCTTCTCCTTCATCGCGTTCGTGTTCCCCTCACGCGTTCGCGTAGTTATGCCTTTCCACTCTTCGCGTTCGCGTACTAGTTCACGTGTTCGCAAAGAACAGTCTCTGGGCCATAATATTTTTCTTCTTTGTGTTCGCAGATGTGTTGTCGCATTCGCGATGAGTAACCTAGGCACCTTCCTTTTCTTTCTTCGTGAACGCGATACTTCCTTCGCGTTCGCGATGCTTTAAGACCTTGGCAAAATAAATAGTACTCTATTCCGAGGGTTTGCTATTTTCACCATATTTGGAGTTCAAGAGCTCGGTTTCGGGCGATTCTTTGTGGGTTTTTCAAGCAAAACGATTGAGTAAGTGTTCTTCACCTAGAATTGATTATATTCCATGCTTTTCTCTTCCCTTTTATCATTTAATTTGTGATTTGGGTTAAGGAAAATGTTGGTTTTTGAAGAAAAATTCTAAAATGAAAAATCATGATTTGAGGGACCAAATGGTATCGGAATTTGATAAATTTTGTATGGTTGAACTCGTATAGGAATGGGTATTCGATTTTTGTTAAATTTGTCGGGTTCTGAGGTGCGGCCCTAGGGGTCGACTTTTGGACTGATTTTTGGATTTTGTTAAAGATTGATACTTTATGATCCATAATAGTTTCTTATGTGTTTTATTTGTGCTTTGAAGTTAATTTTGTTAGATTTGAGCCATCCGGAGGTTTTTCAATCGAGAAGTGCATTTTAGTATATCGGTTTGTCGTCTTTGAGGTAAGTATCTTGCCTAACCTTATGTAGGGGACTTCGCCTTAGGATTTGAGTGTTCTATGCTAATTGTAATCCGTGCATGCGAGGTGGCGAGTGTGTGGTCGGACTTATTTGTGGAAAATTTGCCTCTAGGGTTCTTAGGTCCTTATGTTCATTATGTGGAAAGTATTCAGTTATAATTGAGTTTCCTAATTGCTTAAATTACCTCTATATGCTCCCTATGATGTTGTTAACTTTCCTCTAATTCATACGTGTTACTTGTCCCTTAATTACCTTAATTGAAGTGATTGCCTTCCGTATTGTTTTGATACTTCTTGATTGTGAGTTCCTCTATGACTTCGTGCAAAAATGTTACATGTCCAATTGTTATGGTTACCTGTGTAGTTATCACGTGCTTATTATGTCTTGTTGTTTTGTTGAGGTTATTATGCTTCTTGGTTTTTCTTTGATCCTTATTATGTACTATTCATGCTTAAATTAACAATTATTCATATTGAACAAGACTTATGACATTCTCTTGGTAATTATCCATTTTTGAGTATTGACTCGAGTTGAGATCTATATTGCAAAGCTAATTGTTGAAACGAGATTGGTTATTGTTGATTCTCTTGACGGGAGGTTATTGTTTCTATTGTGGATTCCTTTGGCGGGATGTTATTGTTTTTATTGTTGATTCCCCTGTCGGGATGCTATTGTTTCTATTGTTGATTCCTTTGCCGGGATGTTATTGTTTCTATTGTTGATTCCCTTGCCGGGATGCTATTGTTTCTATTGTTGATTCCCTTGCCGGGATGTTATTGTTCCTATTGTTGATTTCCTTACCGGGATGTTATTATTTCTATTGTTTGGGTAAGGAAGAGTGTAAAGCACGAAGGGTGATGCCGTGTATGATATTGTGAGGAAGAGTGTAAAGCACGAAGGGTGATGCCGCGCATCATATTGTGAGTGAGTGTTAATGCACGAAGTGTGATGCCGTGCCGATATTGTGAGTGTAAAAGCACGAAGGGTGATGCCGTTCCACATTATTGAGAGTAAAAGCACGAAGGGTGATGTCGTGCCACGATTATGAGAGAGTTAAAGCACGAAGGGTGATGTCGTGCATATTTCTATTTATGCATATGGTGAGGAATAGTGATAAAGCACGAAGGATGATGTCGTGCACTTTCTGTTTGTTGTGTTTATTTGTGATTATCAATTTAAATGTTTTAATTGTTCAGATTCCTTTACTACTGTGATCATTGTGGTGGAACCCCATAGTGTTTTGAATACTTCACCGTATTTATATATATTTTCAATACTTCAAATTTCAATAATTGTTTCATTTTTAATTCAATTAGTTACTCAATTAAATCCTCTTAAACCGTCTGAGGTTGTATTTTTCTTAAAAAGGAATTTCTACTAAGTTAATTTCTTAAATCCCATGTTAAAGATAATAATTAATTCGATGTTGTATTTTAATTGAAAATGGTACTTTCTTTATTCAAATGATTTCTAAAAATCACTTCATCTTTTCTTGCTGAGTTCCTAATTGGATAAGAAGTTGTACTATACTTTATTTTATGTAAATGAGACTCCTGAAACATCTTAATTGCATTGGTTGTGTGTTCTATGTACTGAGTAATAGGAGAACGTTGTTGTGCAAACTGAGACAAAATATGTGGCCACAAGGTTCCGGGTGTTCTAAAGGTTTGGAAGTTGGGGTTATGATATGAGGTATCGAGTTCTGAGATGGCTAAGGTTGTGCACCAGAAACGATATGAATGATTGATTTGACACTGTCTTCCTTGCTTGAGTTCACTCTACTTCTCTGTGTTCCAGCTATGTTAGCATTGATTTACCTGGTTATCTTTCATTTCCATCCGAGTTTCCTTTTATTATTTTGACTATTTGTAGATTGATTTATCCCTGCTGTTGATATTACTTCTTTACCTTTATCTTGATATTTGTTATCATATCCTGTTTAATCTGTCTGACTAGTAGGTGTCTTGACTGTTCCTCGTCACTACCCCACCGAGGATAGTCTTGATACTTACTGGGCACCACCGTGGTGTGCTCATACTACACTTCTGTACATTTTTGTGTACAGATCCAGGTATTCGATCGGTAGTAGTTGTGCGGGTTGTTGCGATGGAGACTCAAGGTAAACCTGATGCAGCGTTCGCAGGCCTCGGAGTCACCTTCATTTGTACTTATTTCCATTTGTTTCTTTTGTTTCGGAACAATGATGTATTTATTTTGTATAACTACCCTTAGAAAAGCTTATGACTTGTACCACCGATTTTGGGAGTTGTAATTTGTTAGGAGTTATTTAAATTAATGTTAGCAAATATTAATGTTATCTCAATTAATGTTAGGCTTACCTAGATTAGAGACTAGGTGCCATCACGACTCCTTTAGAGGGATTTTGGGTCGTGACACTTTAGTTGAATCTTTATCTTTAGAAGAAGATCTTAGGGTTGCAGAAGCCCTAGGTCTAGAAGAAGATTAATTGGCAGCACTACTTTGAGAGGGGGAACTACAGTTAGAAATAGAACCGAGGCGACGCAATCTACCACCTCTCTACTTCTAGTAGGTACATTGGAAGAAGCAAACTCATCAACAATGATAACTTTGCAAGGATCAGGGGAAGGCATGATTAATCAAAGAAATACAAGGAGAAGATGCAGAAAGAAGTAAGACAAGAAGATGAAGTAGGAAAGGCTTTAGAAAATTGGAAAAAAGGGGGTAAGTATTTATAAAAAGATATGACTATTGAGGTCATTGTGAAGCGTCATAATGGAACCGTCACTTTGTGACTGATGAGGTTGAAGGAAAACCCTAAAAAATGCAGAAGAGCTGAAGGACCAGTTGATAAAAGCCATGTGGCATGGTCATTAAATGAAAGTGATGAACGTCACATCGGTTCAGAAAAGGGTATGATTATATTCGAAAAAACAGTGGCAGAGAATTCCCGCCATAAAAAACCTTCCACTTCCCCGAATATTCAGTGGAGAATATTCAAGAAAGTGGGGGGACTATCTATATTGGTGGTGAAAAAGAACTACATGTGGAATATTATACCTCTGACATGGCATAACCCGTGGAACAATAATATAGCAATACGTGGAAACCTTATTTGATAGAAAAATAAAAAGGAACGGGAAGAAATACCCACGAGACAGCACCGGGTCTAACAGCTGGTAAAGAATGAATAAATAGTAGAAAGAGGGAAAGATACATGGACCGGTGTCACGACCCTAAAACCGACCTGGTCGTGATGGCACCTATCGTGGAACTAGGCCAACCGACACAACTCTCGAATTAACCATTATTCAATAAATGTCATTTTCATACCATTTATTAATCAATAATCTCTTAATGTAAGTCTAAATGAATAGTGCAGAATAAATACTCAAGCCCGACATCGGGGTGTCACTAGTCATGAGCATTTACTATAACTGTCTAATAACATAAAGACCAACATGGTCGGAAAAATCACAAGAATACATAAGGAAAAATAAGGAGGGATAAAAGCAGGCCTGCGATTGCTAGGCTAACTCCGATGAACCTGCCACCGAGCTCAGAAATACCTGAATCTGCACACAAGGACAGGGAGTAATGTGAGTATGCCAACACAGTAAGTAATAAAAGTAAATAAAGACTGGGCAGTAAGAAATCACGTAAACCACGTCATAGCACCACAGTAGGTACAGCATGTTTCCAAAACAGGATACAAATCAAATCATCTCGTTCAACTCCCATTTCGGGAAAATCCTTTGAAAAATGTCTTTCTAACAGTTTCAGTAGAAGTTCAACGTAATTTATAGTGAAAGTGACGAAAATCATAATTGGACCCTCGCCAAAACATAGTTCGTATCCAGCCCCTCGGGCAAACAGAAATTCATAACCATCGCATAACTTAAAAATCTCAGTGGGAGTAACAAAGCCAAATCATTGACTAAATTCCGAACACCTCGTAAAAACTTCAGTTTAAATGAAAGTTATTTAAAACATTTGTTTAACATTTTCAATAGAGGCTCGGCCCAAATATGAGTGAAAACAGTAATTTAATTAACATATTCAATAGAGACTCACTTTAATGAGGAGTAAAAACAGTAAGTTCATCAACAGGCCCCTCAGGCAAAACATCACTCGTATATGTGTATATGTATATATAGCCCCTCGGGCAAGCCGCTCAGTCACTCGTGACTCAAGTCTCAGCAATCAGCACTCATACTCAGCACTCACGCTCAATAGGTACCTTATCACCACCGTTGCGGCTTGCAACCCGATCCATATATCGCTGTGGCATGCAACCCGATCCATATATATAGTCAATTGCGCTCACTAGGGGTGTGCAGACTCTGGAGGGGCTCCTACAGCCCAAGCGTTATATCGCTGCGGCGTGCAGCCCAATCCATATATCGCTGCGTCGTGCATTCCGATCCATATATATATAGCTGCGGCATGCAACCCGATCCATAAATATATAATCCTCACAACCAGGCCCTCGGCCTCTCTCAGTCATTAACCTCACAATCAGACCCTCGATCTTTCTCAGTCATTAACCTTACAATCAGACCTTTGGCCTCTCTCAGCCATCAACCTCACAAGCCACTCGGACTATCAGTAAAACAGGTCCATATATATATATATATATATTGCTGCGACGTGCAACCCGATCCATAAATATATAATCCTCACAACCAGGCCCTCGGCCTCTCTCAGTCATTAACCTCACAATCAGACCCTCGGTCTTTCTCAGTCATTAACCTCACAATCAGACCTTCGGCCTCTCCTAGCCATCAACATCACAAGCCACTCGGACTATCAGTAAAATAGGGCATTCAGCCCAAAAATATCATTTATAATAAAAAATTGAGTAAATAAGGCCGAGTTAAGAAATCAGTAAAACACATCATGACTGAGTACAACTATTAAGTCAAAACAATGAGGAATAGTAGTAAAAGCCCCATAAGGGTCTAAAACAGTTGGCACGAGGCTCAAATATGACAATCCGTCCAAAACATAGCAACACTTTTCAGAACACAATGATATCAAACAGTTTTCAATAAAATACGCGACTTATCAGTCATATGGGACGGACCAAGTCATAATCCCCAACGGTGCACAACTCCACGCTCGTCATCTAGCGTGTGCGTCACCTCAAGGTAGCACAACAATGTGAAATCTGGGGTTTCATACCCTCAGGATAGTATTTACAATCATTACTTACCTCAATCAGGCCCAAACTCTAGCCCGTGATGCCTTTGCCCCTTGAATTGGCATCCAATTGCTCCACATCTAACCAAAATCAGATTCATACAATCAAAATATGCTAAGGGAACAAAGTCCACTCGACCAATTTACATCAAAAATCCCAAAATTGGCCAAACCCGACCCCGAGCCCACATCTTGAAATCCGATAAAAATCACATTAATGAAATCCTTATCCTCCCACGAGTTTATACATATCAAAAACATCAAAATCGGACCTCATATGACCTTTCAAATCCCCAATCAAACCTTTCCAATTAACCAAGCCCTAATCCCCAAATTTACCACTGATTTTCCCTTAAATTTCATGCTAACAACGATAAAAATCACCATAATAATGAGCTTAAGAACCAAGGACCTTACCTTGATGAATCCCTCTAAAAATCTCCCTTGAAATGGCTCCCAAAAGCTTCACCCCGAATGAAATATTGAGAAAAATGGCCAAAAATCGCGAAGGGTGAGATATATACCATCTGACCCACCTGCGGTCATTTCCCGCTTCTGCGGTCTAACCCACCGCACCTGCGGTTTTCACTTAAAGGTCTGGGACCGCACCTGTGGTTACTCTCTCGCACCTGCGCCATCGCAAATGCGTCCAGATGATAGTATTCATTCTAGGTCCAATGACATCATCTCATCCAAAACAACCACTCTGATGACATGACATATCAATACTATTCAAAGCCATAACATGTTCAACTCGTGCACCTAATAGCAACATCCCAAATGTACTTAAATCATGAAAACAATGACTCAAACGAGAGGATTGTCCCTCAAGCTTAACAAGTACTGCTACAACAAAATACTGAAAATCCATCACACCCCGTAGGACCATCACACGAATCTAACACAAAGGTTCATACCTCAACATAATTTCGCTGCAATGTGTGCCCCATCCAAACACTAATCCATTGCATATACGTCAAGCCACCTTGCTCAAAATCAATAACCACGCGCAACGACATCAATTACTCAAAGTGCATTACCATAACCACGGAGAAGAAAATGACATAACACTACACAAAACCTGTAAGCACGTGATTTTTGACCCTCCCCGAGGATTTTCACATTTTTTAGCATAAATATGAAATTGGGTCTAATATAGCCATTTTAACTATTTTACTTTATTTCGTTGCAAAAAGAAAAAATATCATAAAATATATATATAAATTTTTGTTTATGTATTTCTCATAAACTTGAAAAATACAAAAATTGTACTTTATTTTGGTACTTTATATAAATTCGAAAATTACAAAAAATATATAATTCGATTAATGTTTTGTAGTCGTTTTAATTTTGGAAAAATACAAAAAATATTACTTTATATTTTTGTCTTTATTAAAAACGAAAATTACAAAAAAAATAGTTTTATTAATATTCTATAGTCATTTTAACTTTGAAAAATACAAAAAATATTGCTTCATATTTTATCTTAATATTTAAAAAACGAAAATTACAAAAATAGTTTTATTAATATTTTGTAGCTATTTTAAATCTTGAAAAAATATTTAAAAAGATATAGTTTTGTTTGAATACTAGTCTTATTTTTGGTAGTTATTTTGCTTACATAGGACTAGTTAAGCAACGTGTTCCTATTTCTCGGGTCCGGGCAAAAGAATAATATTCGGGTTCAAACTACCCGGTTTTAGGCCTAATTTTCGGACCTAGCCCATAATAAACCGAGTCCAGGACACATGGGGAACCCCACCACGCGTGGGGGACATAAGTCTCGAACCCCACCACGCGTGGGGCTCATTTTTCTTGACAAACCCATTACAAAACACGGACAAACATTTGGAAAAGGGGGACTTTTGGAAATTTTGGAAAAAAAACCAAAAAATCATTGTTCATGCTTCTTCTTCCTCCTCCTTTGAAACCAAAAAAACCCTACTGTAAAATAACGAACTCCCCCTCCACCAGCTTCACGAGCACCATCAACAAACCTACTCCCTCTCCGTCCCACGACCAACAGCAACCACCCTACTGTCTGAACGCGATTCCTCCATCACCACCATCAACGACCAAACAACCCGTCACCTCCACGCCATAACCACCACCCAAGCGACCACCCTCCTCCCACCTTCACCACCGAGCAACCAGCCCCCGCTCGTCGTCATTTCCAGACGACAACAAAACAACCCGTCGACCTCGCCCAGACCACCACCCAAGCGACCACCTTCCTCTCACCCAAACCACTGTCAGCCTCCAGCTCCCCCCCTCGCGCTTCAACCACCATCCCCTCACGTCCAAAACGCCACCACCTACATCCGCAACCTCCCAGCTCCACCATCGTCAACCAAACAGGCCCGTCGAACCACCGTCGACCACCTGCCCGATGCCATAACCACCAACCTTCAACGAAAACCCACCAGCTCATCCAGTCGCACCCCCACGTCCAAACGACTGCCTGCATCGTCCAAACACCACCTTCGACCAACAACCTCCCGTCGAACCCCCTCCTCCTCACGTCCAGCAAAACCACCAGCCCCATCACCCAACCTCGCACCCCGGCAACGAACCACGACCACCTCCATAGCTGCCCCTTCCTCACATCCAAACGACCCTTCTGCTGCAGCTTCATGTACCAGTTGCTACGTCGGAGATACAGCAGCAACCAACAATCTTGGGCGTTGACAGTTTTGGGGTCCAAGCTTTCCATCGAGGTCGTCTTTGGTTCGTCGAGGTGTTTGTCCGAGGTTTCGTCGTTGTTCCGCGTCTAGTGAGGTCTGGCTTGAATTCCGTCGGGGTCGTGTTTGTCGTCCTGACTTTGCCAAGGTTCAAAGGTTAGTAAACCTCAAGCATTAAATAAGGAGATGTTATGTCAAAAGTTCAAAAAAATGCAATATAGAAATTGGTATGATAATTTTTTGCTTATGTTTTCACCATATGCGTTTTGTTCATTTGTGGTGTTATGTATTTTTGTTTATTTGATATCATTTAATTAAGTAGGGTTAGTTGTTCTATGACACAGTTTAACGTCAATTTGTTCGTCTTTCCCCTTGCTTAGTTCATTCGGACAAAACTAGCATTACTTGTTGTTATTACTTCCAAAACACTCATTTTGCTAGATTCCTTTTATTAAATATGTAACGAGTTATGAGATTTCAGTTGTAAATAGGCTATAAGGTTTAGTATTGTTAAAGCCGTAAAAATGGCATCCTTTTAAAAAATAAAAAGTAAATAAAAACAAATAAATAAATAAAAAAAAAATGAGACTAGCTTCGCCAAAAATAAAAAATGTACAGATTGCGGAGCCCTCACAAAGTATATGTATTAAACACTTAGATTCCGGGACGGGCCGTTTAGCAAAATTCACGGCCCTACCCAATATAATAATGCGCTAGTTGCTTTAGGCGCGCCTTTAATAATGTTATCTCCCTAAACTCGGGTGCACATTTATGTGACCCAAATCCAAATCTCAACGAAATCGAAATGTGTCTCTAATCACGGGTACATTGACTGTGACGTGGTATGAGATGCATTTCCATGACGTTGCAAATTCTTTTTTTTTAATAATGAATGAGACGAGCCTCACCAAAATAAAAATGCAAATTGCGGGGCCCTCAATAATTAGTCATAATAAATACTTAGAATTTGGGATGGACCGTTTAGTGAATTTCACTGCCTTCCCTAAAGATAATAACGCGTTAGCCTCTTTAGACGCGATTTAATTAAATTACTTTCTTAAACTCGGGTGTGCATTTCATGCGACCCAAATCCAAATCCTAAAACATCAAATAAAATATGTTTCGGATTGTGGGTGCATTTCATGTGACACAGTCCAAAGATATGTTTTAAGCGATGTTCACATTCCTAAAAAATAATGATAATAAAGCGGTAAAAGATAAAATTTGCACATGGTTCATAATTGTATTAAAAATCAGATAAATAAGCCGAATATAACAGTTGAGCGACCGTGCTAGAACCACGGAACTCGGGAATGCCTAACACCTTCTCCCGGGTTAACAGAATTCCTTATCCGGATTTCTGGTACGCAGACTGTAATATAGAGTCATTCTTTTCCTCGATTCGGGATTAAAATTGGTGACTTGGGACACCCTAAATCTCCCAAGTGGCGACTCTGAAATAAATAAACCAATCCCGTTTCGATTGTCCTTTAATTGGAAAAAACTCCCTTGCGCCCTCGCGGGTGCGGAAAAAGGAGGTGTGACAGCTCTGGCGACTCTGCTGGGGACTAGGACCCAGAATCTCTGGTTCAGGGTTAGAAATTCGATCTTAGATAAATTTTTATATTTGGTTTTATCTGATTTTGTTACATGATCTATGCTTAATGTGCTAATTGGTTGTCTTTTACCGCTTTGATATTACGTGAACTGTATATAAACTGTGCCGAAACCCCTATCCTTTCTGAGTCTTCTAAATCATGAAGAAGGGTGTACTTCGTACGACTTCTTTTCTGTATAGTGTCAAATCCCAATTTAGAACGAGGTTCGGACAAGTTGCTAAGCCGGTGAAGCTTCTGTATTCCCGGTACGCTGCCCCCCCTCGGCTCGAGCTGTCCGCTCGGGTAAGCCAGGTCTAGAACAAACACCCAGGTTCTGAACTTAGTATAACAAAGCCACATGCCGGATCCCTAGTAGGAACGTTTATTTGCATCATGTGCATTTGACTTAGGGGACTCAACACAGGGGTTGGGTCCGTCTAGGACAAGCAACCTGAAAATAATAGACCATCTTTTGGCATCCTATGTGCTACATGTTGTACTTATTCAAGGGTGAATTGTTATGTTGATCACGTTTAATAAGAAGGCCGCACGTTTTTCCAGCATGATCTTATTTTAATCAAAAGCATGGGGAACATTTGTGGAATTCAAGAGGCCTTGGTATTCCATATGTCCCCCACGCTTTACATTTTGGGAAAAAGCACATGGGGAACCTTTGTGGAATCCAAGAAGTCTTGGAATTCCCTATGTCCCCCATGCTTCATTTTTGGGAAAAGCACATGGGGAACATTTGCGGAATCCAAGAAGTCTTGGAATTCCCTATGTCCCCCATGCCACATTTTTGAAAAAAATACAATAAATATAAAATATATATATATATATATATATAAATATATATATAAGCATGAAAATTCAAAAGATTTTGTATGTTGTCATCATTTTCCATAAATTAGAAAATCGTGAAAAAAGAGGAGAAAATAACAGTGTAGAGATATAACTACTTATTTTTAGAAAAAAAGCAATGTCCAAGTAGTATCGAAACTCTGCCGAAATTTTGAGAAAATAAAAAAAAATGTCTTATTAGTTTGTTATATTAAAAGCAAAGGAAAAATAGAAGAAAAATCATCATTGTTCTGTCTTGTTTTTTTTTTCAAAAAGAAAATAGTTTGTTGTGCCATTAAATAAAAATAAAAAAAAGTCTGTTTTTTTTTAAAAAAAAAATGTTTTTTTAATCTTATTTTGGTTGTCTATGAAAATGCCAAATAAAAATAAAAAGAGTCGGGCGTTAACGTGATTTTATTATCTGTTCCAAAATAAATATATATATAATCAAAAAAAAAATTCAAAAGAAAAAAAAAATCCGAAAACATTTTGATTCTTCTTTAAAAGCCAAAATTCAAAAAAATATTTTTAAGCAAGGTAAAAAAAAAAAAAAATTTCGTTTTCTTTAGAATAAGAAAAACAAAGGAAAAAGAAGGAATGTTTTATGTTTTTTGTATGTTTTTTTGTTAATTTGTTTGTTTGTTATGAATGAAAAATAATAGTCTATTTGATTGTTGTGGAAAAAATATAATAAAAAATAGAAAATGGAAAAGGGTCTTCTCCAAGTTAGTTTATAGCCTGAACTACGCGGGTTTGATTCTCACCGGATGTGAGATACGTAGGCAACCCTCATCGGGTCCAACCCCACCTTTTGCAAAAATAGCCAAAAATCAAAAAAATTTAATCTTGTCATAAATAAGTCGGGTGATGTCCAACCCACCTTTTGCAAAAATAGCCAAAAATCAAAAAATTTTAATCTTGTCATAAATAAGTCGGGTGATGTCCAACCCACCTTTTGCTAAAACCGCCAGAATCAAATAAATAAAAAATATATGTCAAATTTTAATTTTGACATAGCCGAATGTTCCCGAAAGGGACGCCGGAAGGCTGACTTTGCATAAACAGCCACCTTTGGGTCATTTTTTAGGATTTTTGGTCCAGTTGACCCACACAATCTTAAAACATCTTCGTCCCCGAGGCGCTGAAGGGCCGTGTTTGCAACACTACGTTTTTACCGTAATTTGAAAAAAAACAAAGAGTCAACGGTCAGGTGAATATCGTTCGAATTTTGTCATAATAAGCCGAGCCAGCTTCGGCCGCGTCTTAAACCGTTCTTGCCGAAATAGCCTTAGAGTATCTTTCAGTTGTCGAAAGGTTATTTTTGTAAAAGAATGGACAAGTTTGTAAAGTGCCAAAATAATCCTCCCCGACCTCAAAATTCATATGAATTTGGAAGAGGCCACATTTGCAAAAATAACCATTTGGTTGCATTTGTCAAACGGAGAAAAGGAGCTGATCATTTGTTATTGGATTTTGTAAATCTTTTAATTAGAATATGTGTGTTGTTTGATTTTTTTTCAGTTGTAGGTCATCTTCAGACCTTTGAAACCCAGTTTGTTTTAATATGAAAATTGAAAAAATTGTTTGTTATTGTTTATCTCTTAAGTCCGAACTACGCAAGGTCTGATTCATGCGGAGTCATGATACGTAGGCAATCTCCATAAGATTCGACCACAACAAAAAGAAAAAAAAGAAACGAAAAAGAGAATGAAAAAAGAATGAAAAAAAAGAAAGGAAAAAAGGAAAAGAGAAAAACAAATGGCAAGCTGGGAATGAGGAATGAGTTTTTATTTTATTTTACTCTATTTTCAAAAAAAAGAGAAAAAGAAAAAAATAAATAAAATAAAATAATAAGCTAGTTAGTTTATAACCCGAACTACGTCGATTTGATTCTCACCGGATGTGAGATACGTAGGCAACCCTCATCGGGTCCAACTCCCTTTTTTATTTTACCAATAATGATATACCATAAAGCATATATGTACACACATGTATATAAATACATATATTGTTTGTTTTGTTTTCCAAGATTTTTGTTTAGAGTCAAAATAAAGGTTTCTGTTTTCGCCTAAAAGGTCACCTTAATAAATGTGCAGGATGAGCACAGAGCAAAATGAACCATTCTCGGCCCTCAGCGAGGTCCCCCTACAACTCCACATGTGGTGGAATGATTTGGAAGCCAATAGCAAAGAGGTAGTAGGAAGAATATTGGGAGGTTTTGTAAATTTGTTGGGCGTTAGGCCAAGGACAGATATTCTTGAAGCTCTAATACCATTTTGGGACCCAACCCGCAATGTATTCCGTTTTGTTGACTTTGAACTTTCACCAACACTTGAGGAAGTCGCCGGATATGCGGGATTGAATGAGAGGTTAAGAGGGCAATATTTGCTTTCGCCAAGGCCAGTGTCTCCGCATGCGTTTCTGGATCTACTAAGCATCAGTCGGAAGATACAACATGACGATTTATCGAGAGGATGTTGTGATCTCCATTTCTTGTATCAGCGGTACGGAGCCCCGCAGGGTTTCGAGGAACCGAACCTTGGGCTAACTCACGGCGGGAACAGAAACAAATGGGAAGCAAGACGTACTTTGGCTTTCATCACAGCGTTCTTGGGAGTCATGGTCTGTCCAAGGAAGGATAAAAAGATAGAGATAGGTCTGGTAGGTATGGCCGACGTTGCAATCAAAAGAACCAATAGTACTGTGGTTCCTTTGATTTTGTCCGAAATCTACCGGGCTCTGACTATATGCCGAGAAGGAGGCAAGTTCTTCCAAGGTTGCAACCTGTTACTTCAGCTATGGATGCAGGAACATCTCCATCACCGAGTAGGATACATGAACCACGGGTTGACCGAGAGGAATTGTATCAGCGGATTCAAGAAGCGCATGACAGGCGCCAGATTTCCTGAAGGTGTCGAAGCATGGTTTACACGGTTAAGGTCAACAACAGCTGACCAAATTGAATGGGCATTCGGTTGGTTGACTGATACTGAGGTGATCTACATGTCGGCTGAAGAATGTCATGTTCTCTTAATGGGGCTTCGCAGCATCCAGCCATATGCCCCTCATCGGGTATTACGACAACTGGGCAGGTTTCAAGTAGTCCCTACTGATGAAGATCTGAGCAAGCATGCCATGGAATTAAGCCCGAGAGTCATATTCCCCGAGGGGAAGATTAGAAAACTGTGGCATGAATGTAGATTCTTGGAGCCCAAGACCATGGTGCGAGAACTAGCTAAAGGTGAGGTAGACCCAAAGTACGACGCTTGGTTCGAGAGAAGGTTTCAGATTCGGCAAAGACCTGCTAAAAGGGCCCACGTCCAACACTTCACAGATGATTCACAAGAGCAATGGGGATGGTTAAAAAGGGAGGAAGGTTACCGGGTTGAAATCGGGAAGCTAAAGCAACAAGTCGAAAGGCTTGTATTTGAGAACAATGTGCAAGCCGCCTCGGAGCAGGCTGAAAGAAACAAGCTAGCCCAAGAAAACCAAATCTTGAAGGCTCGCCTTCACCAAGCCAGTAAGAGTAACGTTGACCGACAGAAGCGTCGCTCCGACGAAAGATTGATAGCAAGTTTGAGAAGTCAGGTCATCCAGAGCCAAGAAGAATTAGAACAATCAGAAGCATGCATAGCAAGGATGAAGGTCAGATGGGCAAGGCACACAATGGCCCGGAAGCAGCGTTTGCAACAGGTCATAAGGGATTATGAGATGAGCATCGGAATATTGAGGGAGACGAACTCCACTCTACATGATCGGATCGTCAAACAAGCACGAGATGCCCAAGCCGACAGAAGGCGATGTTACGATGCAATGACCAGAATGGAAAGACAAATGGAGATATTCCAGGATCAGCTTGCCAACAATGCGCAAACACTGGGGTTGAAGAACCGACAGATAAGGCATTTGTTCGCAGAAAGGGACAACATTCGAGGAAGGATCGACGAGATTGGGCATTACATCTACATGAGATGCCTGGCATGCGAGCAAATGCCTCGGAAGACCCTCCTTGTTTCCATCATGGGTTGCGTCCACCGAATCATGAATGAGTTGAAAAGCCTGCAGAGGGACCTCACACCAAGGGCCGCGGAAAGGCCGAATGATGCCTCGCGGGCCCCTAAGTTGGAAAATTAATCTTTGGTTGAGTCTTGTTTATTTGGCTTTGTTGCTTTTCCATATGTTGTTTTCTTTTCTTTTAGTCAAAACGGGTTAAGAACTGTGGAGTCTGTACTATTGCTATTCCTTGCTTGAAGTAATTTGTAATAGCAAAATTTTGAGAATGAATTTAACGATTTCACAAGAATTTTGTGTTTCTTTACTTTAAGGCAGAACTACGCCTGGTCTGATTCACGCGGGGACGTGATACGTAGGCAATCCCCATAAGATTCGACCGCTTTTAATAAAGAAAGAAAAGAAAATACAAAATAAAATAAAACACAGGGTTTCCCAAAGTACTTTAAAAGGGGACGAATGAGCAAACCGGGATGACGCATGTTGTTTGAAGCAAAGCATGTAGAAACGATTAACTGCCTAGGTGCATTGCATCCTCTATGTGTTATGATCAAATCTGTTAAACTCTAACGCTAACAAAGTTTGTTGTTGTCTAAATCAAACAAATTAGTTGTTAAAGAACTCTGGCAACACACTTCTATCAAACCAGATCCAAAGGACCGATAGCAACCAGCATGACTACTTCAGAGAATAGTAATGAGGAAGAGAGGCCGATGAGCCAGTTGCTAAAAGAAGCGATGGAAAAGATTGAAAGGATGGGACTAGAGATGAATGCAATGCAGCTAGCCATAGCCAAAACACAAAAGAGCCCTGAAACACTGGGGCACATGCCGGAATACCCTCACTCTGGCCCTTCCACAAGCCGCCCAAATCCCCTTTATCATCAAGAAAGAAGCCCTCATGATTCCCAAGCTCCACCACCCCATCAACCTCTCCCAACACCCAATATTCCCATTTTTGTGGGACCAACATCAGCCCCTTTGCAAAGAACGACCAGTGAGCCATTGTTTCAGGCTCACGATACACAATACTACCCCCCCGAGCCTACGTTTCATGCCCCCGAACCACAGGCTTACAATCCACATTTGGAAGTGCCGGCAGAGATTGAGAAGCCGGCTAAGGCCCCTGAACAGGATGAAGTATTGAGAAAGTTCAAAAGCCTGGAGCAGTCCTTCAGGAACTTGCACGGGCTGGGCAATCAAGTCAGCGTAGCATACAAAGATCTGTGCCCTTTCCCAGACGTCCAACTCCCGGCTGGGTTCAAGATGCCTAAGTTTGATTTATATGAAGGGCACGGTGATCCCATGGCACATTTGCGGGGATTCTGTAGCAAAATGAGGGGGGCAGGCGGCAAGGATGAGCTGCTGATAGCTTATTTCGGCCAAAGTCTGAGCGGATCTGCACTAGAATGGTATACCAGGCAGGATTCCAGCAGGTGGTACACGTGGGATGATCTGGCGCAGGCTTTTGCAGGTCATTTCCAGTACAATCTCGAGATAGTCCCTGACCGTCTCACATTATTGAGAACTGGGAAGAAACCCGGGGAAAGTTTTCGCGAGTTCGGGTTCCGCTGGAGAGAGCAAGCAGCTAGAGTCGATCCTCCCATGAGAGAGGGAGAGATGGTGGACTATTTCTTGCAGACACTGGATCCAACCTATTTTGGTCACTTGGTGACAACAGTTGGAAAATCTTTCAACGAGGTGGTCAAGATAGGGGTCATGATAGAAGAGGGTCTGAGGTCTGACAAAATCTTGAACTATTCGGCACTCAAAGCCACAACCCAGGCTATTCAAAGCGGCACGGGAGGTGCGCTGAGAAGAAAGAAAGAAGAGGTTGCCACGATCGAGGCAGGCAGTTGGTCCAGGGCTGGCAGGCCGCACTACAACCAACCCAGACCTCACAGGTCAAACTACCCATACAACCCACCACAAAATTTCTATCCGCCTCGAGAACCACATTGTTCCGTACACCAGGCCCAAGCATACACTCAGCCTCCGGTTCGCCCACAATGGCGCGCGCCGGCTCCCCAGAACATATATGCACCACCACAAAACACCTATCCTCCACCGAGGGCGTATAGAAACCCTTCAGGGGCAGGCTTCCGGGGAAATCCAGATGCTAGGAATGACAGGTTGCGGAAGCAGAGAACTTTCACGGAGTTGGGAGAAACCTACACCGCTTTGTTCCACAAGCTGAGGCAATTGGGTTTGGTTAGTCCTGTCCAGACTCGAGAACCAAATCCCCCACCTCAGAATTTGGATCGATCAATAAGTTGTGAATACTGCTCAGGGATGCTCGGGCATGACACCGAGAAGTGTTGGAAGTTAAGGCATGCCATACAGGATCTTATCGACACCAATAAGATCGAGGTCCAGACACCAGAAGCTCCTAACATCAACCAAAACCCACTGCCAGCGCACCACGAAACTCACATGATTGAGTTGGTGTGTGAGGGAGGAGAGTTGAGAAAACCCTCACAAACAGTGATGATGATCCAAGCCGCCCCGAAAGAAGTCTCGACCAGTGGAAGGACGAGTGTACAGTCGTAGGGAGAAGGCGTCAAGCCAGTAGTGATATTGGGAAAGAGCCCGTCCGCCATAACAAGCAAACCCGAGCCAAGCAAGTTGGTAATATCAGGAATCCCGCCCACACCGGCAGTCGTGTTAAAAGGGGTATGTAGAGAACTGGTGACCATAAAGCCTGTGGTCCAGCTGCCGATGATTGACAGCAGGGCTGTGCCTTGGAAATATGAAAAGGCGGTGGTGATGTACAAAGGAAAACAGGTGGAAGAAGTCAGTTGTGAAGCGCAAGGGCTGACTCGATCAGGTCGATGTTTTGCTCCGGTGGAGCTAAGAAGAACCAACCCAGTTGCAACCAAGAAACCTGTGTCCGAAGAAGAGGCTGAAGAGTTCCTGAGGAAGATGAAAGTACAGGACTATTCTGTGGTCGAACAGCTGAGAAAAACACCGGCCCAGATCTCACTGTTGTCGTTACTGATCCATTCTGAGGAGCATCGTCGGGCCCTGCTGAAGATATTGAACGAAGCTCATGTACCCAGTGAGATTGCTGTAAACCACCTGGAAACCATTGCCAGCAAGATTTTCGAGGTGAACAGGGTAACATTCTCAGATGATGACCTGCCGGTGGAAGGTACGGAGCATAATAAAGCTCTATACCTAGCTGTCAAATGTGAAGACTCGGTGGTAACTCGAGTATTGGTGGATAACGGCTCAAGCGCCAATATTTGCCCACTATCTACTTTGAACCAGTTGAAGATCGACCACGGAAGGATCCACAAGAACAGTATCTGTGTCCGAGGGTTTGACGGAAACGGAACGGCCACTGTAGGGGATGTTGTACTTGAACTGACCATCGGTCCGGTCCTGTTTACCATGGAATTCCAGGTATTAGACGCCACGGTATCTTACAACCTGCTATTAGGTCGACCATGGATTCATGCAGCCAAAGCGGTGCCTTCCACCCTACATCAGATGGTGAAGTTCGAGTGGGAAAGACAAGAGGTCGTGTTACACGGCGAGGATACAACATGCACCATGGGCGGAACCATTGTACCTTTCATAGAGACCGCTGATGACAAAGGTCCTTGGGTCTACCAGATTTTCGATACAGGGTCGGCCAACAAAATTTCTGAAGGAGAAATCATCCCGCACCCTAGGGTAGCTGCCGCAACAGTCATGATGGTCTCAGAAATGCTGGGTAATGGATTTGTGCCGGGAAAAGGCCTGGGAGTCGAGCTTCAAGGGATTGTCCAACCTGTCTCCCTTCCTAAAAATCTGGAAAATTTTGGATTGGGGTTCAAACCAACCGCAGCAGATAGGAAGCAAGCGCGAAAAATGAAGAAGAGGGTCTGGTTTCTGCCTAAACCGGTGCCACGCCTCTCAAGGTCTTTTGTTAAAGCAAGTGCCAAGGGGTCACCGGTCCCAAAGATTCTAGGACCTTTGATCGGTATAAATGAAGACCTGAATCAGAGTTTTGAGAGGCTATTCGCGGATGTCAGTATGGTGGAAGCTGGAGAAGGTTCCAGCAGAGCAGAGATACAGTTTGTGGGGCCTGAGGCCAAGACCAACAATTGGACAGTTACTCCTCTTCCTGTCCGAGGGGAGTCTTGGTAGTAGGCTTTGATTTATGTTTTGTGTGTTTTGTTTTGTCCGGATTATTCAAGGGTGTAATCCAAATTTTACTTTCGTTTTTGTAAAAGTGTGAACCCTTTTATCCCGCAAGTTTAATGAAGTTCTTTTCTTTTGTCCCATTTTAATTTTGTTTTGTTCTTTTTCTTTCTGAACAGTTCTCTTTTTACTGGTTCTAATGACATGGCATGCACAGCGGATCTTCGACCTAGTCTAATAAATCAATCTGAATCCGACTCAATGATGCAAGAGGTCGTTTGTGACGATGAATCTGAATGTGACGAAGGGGGAGCCTTCGAAGAGATAAACCGAGAACTGTGCCAATTTGAAGAGAAACCCAAGCCTAACCTAAATGACACTGAGGCTGTGAATCTAGGAGACGCTGATAACGTCCAAGAGACCAAAATTAGCATCCACATTGAGCCGAATGTCAGGGAAGAATTGATCGAAACCCTCATGGAATTCAAAGATGTTTTTGCATGGTCATATGATGATATGCCAGGATTAAGCACCAATTTAGTGGTTCACAAATTGCCCACTGACCCGGCATACCCTCCGGTCAAGCAAAAGCTAAGGAAATTTAAAACAGAAATGAGTGTAAAGATCAAAGAAGAGGTGATTAAGCAGTTGCAGGCGAAGGTCATTCGGGTCACTCGATATCCCGAGTGGTTGGCCAATGTGGTACCAGTCCCAAAGAAGGATGGAAAAATCAGGGTGTGCGTCGACTACCGCAACCTCAACAAAGCAAGTCCCAAGGACAATTTTCCGTTACCCAACATTCATATCCTGATCGATAATTGCGCTGGGCGCGAGATCGGATCCTTTGTGGATTGCTATGCGGGTTATCATCAGATCCTAATGGACGAAGAGGATGCTGAGAAGACAGCGTTTATTACGCCATGGGGAACCTACTGCTATCGGGTAATGCCGTTCGGGTTAAAGAACGCCGGGGCAACGTACATGCGAGCAATGACTGCTGTGTTTCATGACATGATACACAAAGAAATCGAGGTGTACGTCGATGATGTGATCATCAAATCTTGGCGTCAGGAGGACCATGTAGCAGACCTAAGGAGATTTTTCCAAAGACTCCGGAGGTATGATATCAAGCTTAACCCGGCCAAATGCGCATTCGGGGTTCCATCAGGAAAGCTGCTAGGATTCATCGTCAGTCGACGGGGGATTGAGTTAGACCCATCCAAAATTGAATCCATCCGAGATTTTCCACCGCCAAGGAACAAAACAGAGGTAATGAGTTTGCTGGGTAGACTCAATTACATCAGCAGGTTCATCGCTCAACTCACAGCAACTTGTCAGCCCATATTTCGGTTGCTGAGAAAGGATGCTGCGGTAGGTTGGACGGCAGAGTGTCAGGAGGCTTTCGACCAAATCAAAGGGTATCTGTCTAATCCACCCGTATTGGTCCCGCCTAAGCCCGGGAAGCCCCTAATTCTTTACCTGACGGTCTTGGAAAATTCATTTGGTTGTGTATTGGGGCAACATGATGACACAGGAAGGAAGGAGCAAGCCATCTACTATCTTAGCAAGAAATTCACAGTACATGAGGTCAAGTACACTCAACTCGAGAAAACATGTTGCGCCCTAACTTGGGTAGCTCAGAAGTTGAAACACTACCTGTCTTCGTATACTACTTATCTCATATCCCGTTTGGACCCATTGAAGTATATCTTTCAGAAACCTATGCCCACGGGAAGGTTGGCAAAATGGCAAATTCTGCTCACAGAGTTTGATATCGTCTATGTAACGAGGACGGCCATGAAAGCCCAGGCGCTGGCAGACCATTTGGCAGAGAATCCCGTTGATGAAAAATACGAGCCCTTAAGAACGTATTTTCCTGACGAAGAGGTAATGCATACAAATGAGTTGGAATTGCCTGAGGAACCGGGTTGGAAGCTTTTCTTCGATGGAGCTGCAAACGCGAAAGGGGTTGGAATAGGAGCAGTACTCATTTCTGAAACAGGACGGCATTATCCTGTTACGGCTCAACTACGCTTCTATTGCACCAACAATATGGCCGAGTATGAGGCTTGCATTCTGGGTCTGCGCTTGGCTGCTGACATGGATGTCCAAGACGTCTTGGTCTTGGGAGACTCGGACCTCTTGGTACATCAAATTCAGGGTGAATGGGAAACACGAGATCTAAAACTCATACCATACCGACAATGCTTGCATGATCTGAGCAAGCAATTTCGATCGGTGAAGTTCAAACACATCCCGAGAGTTCACAATGAGGTTGCGGATGCCTTGGCCACCTTAGCATCAATGCTGCACCACCCTGACAAAATGTATGTTGATCCTCTACACATCCAGGTCCGTGATCAGCACGCCTACTGCAATGCCATAGAAGAAGAAGCAGATGGCGAACCCTGGTTTCATGATATCAAGGAATACCTCAGAATGGGGATATATCCAGAACATGCCTCTAGAGACCAAAAAAGAGCCCTTCGGCGTTTGTCGAATGGTTTCTTCCTCAGTGGAGGAGTATTGTACAAAAGAACCCCGGATTTGGGATTGTTGAGATGCATAGATGCCAGTCAAGCAACGACGGTTATGGCAGAGGTACATGCTGGAGTTTGTGGGCCACACATGAGCGGATATGTATTGGCAAGAAAGATCCTTCGAACAGGGTGTTATTGGCTCACCATGGAACACGACTGTATCACTTTCGTGAGGAAATGCCATCAGTGCCAGATACATGGAGATCTGATTCATTCTCCGCCAACAGAGTTACATACGATGTCAGCACCCTGGCCGTTTGTAGCATGGGGTATGGATGTCATTGGACCTATCGAACCAGCAGCATCCAACAGTCATAGGTTCATTCTAGTGACCATTGATTACTTCACCAAATGGGTTGAGGCTAAAACCTTCAAATCAGTAACCAAGAAGGAGTGGTGGACTTTGTTCATTCCCATATCATCTGCAGATTTGGGATCCCAAAAGTGATCATCACGGATAACGGTGCGAATCTTAATAGCAGCCTGATGAGAGAGGTATGCCAACAATTCAAGATTACACACCGCAATTCCACCCCATATCGTCCCAAGGCGAATGGAGCAGTCGAAGCAGCCAATAAGAATATCAAGAAGATACTGCGAAAGATGGTGGAAGGATCCAGACAATGGCACGAGAGATTACCCTTTGCTTTGTTGGGTTACCGCACTACGGTCCGAACTTCCATAGGCACAACTCCTTATTTTTTGGTGTACGGAACTGAGGCCGTAATACCAGCGGAAGTCGAAATTCCGTCCCTCCGAATTGTCGCTGAAGCCGGGATTGATGATGATGAATGGGTCAAAGCTCGATTGGAACAGTTGAGCCTGATAGATGAGAAAAGATTGGCAGCAGTGTGCCATGGTCAGCTGTACCAGAAGAGAATGGCAAGAACATATAATAAGAAGGTGCGCCCCAGGAAGTTTGAAGTAGGGCAGCAGGTATTGAAGAAGATCCTCCCACATCAGGTCGAGGCAAAAGGCAAATTCGCCCCAAATTGGCAAGGGCCTTATATCGTGACCAGAGTATTGTCCAACGGTGCTTTGTGTTTGACAGATGTCGAGGGGAGATGTGTCGACATGGCTATCAATTCTGATGCAGTCAAGAGATATTATGCGTAATTTCTTTAATTATGGCAATTTTTGGTTTATTTGTTTGTATTTGGCATTTATTGGATAATGAGATGACGGAGGCAATTCTTTCTTCTATCCAAACACTTTTAACCCTTGCTTCCCCCTTTGAGCCTTAAGTAATTCTTTCATACCCCTCTTTTGGAATCACTAATGGAAAAGACATGAAAAAAAAGAGAAAAAGAAAAGAGAAAGAAAATGAAAAGAAGGAAAAGAAAAAAAAGAAGAAGATAAAATCATAAGAAATACAAAACCGTGGGAACTACGTTTGACCTGATTCCTCAAAGAGGATACGTAGGCACCTCACGGATCGGTCATAGTATGCATCATAGTGAATATAGGATGCATAATGTACATAGTGTGCATAATAGGCACAGTGTGCATAACGCACATAGCGCAACATAAGTGTAAAAAAATAAATTCCCCAAGCAAGAAAACTGGGGCAGAGGTTATGTTTTAAGTTCCAACAAAGGTTTGATTCCAAAAGTTGTAGCACATCACCCATCAAATTATTTTCATTCTTATAGCCTTTCTTTAACCCCACACCAGTGCCAACATCAACGTCCAAAAGACCTCCCGATCAATGTTCAAGAGATGTCGAGTCAGGCAAATAAGACCGAGAATAATACACCGATCCCTAGCAAAGAAGAGGATCGTAAGATTGGGAATGAATCGATGATCAAAGGAATCTCCAGAAGAGAGGGTCGTATCTACAACACCCCGATTCCTCGAAAGAAATAAAAGAAGAGAGTCTTATCGGTGAAAACCTTCACAGGCACCGAGAGGCGATGTAAGATGAGGAATATGAAATGAGAGAGTCTTATTGGTGAAAACATTCACAGGCACCATAAGGCGCCAGGAGATAAGAGAAAAGAGAGAGTCTTATTGGTGAAAACCTTCACAGGCACCATAAGGCGCCGGGAGATGAGAGAAAAGAGAGAGTCTTATTGGTGAAAACCTTCACAGGCACCATAAGGCGCCGGGAGATGAGAGAAAAGAGAGAGTCTCATTGGTGAAAACCCCTCGAAGGGCACTATGAGGCGACAAGACAAATCAACAAAAGCTACCACATTCGCAACGGAATGGACACTCATTTATCATCCCCAGCAAGTTAGACCATCAGGCAAATCGATTGATACAAATAGACTGGGTCGGGAATCTATGGTGCACGACATGATCACGAGGACCAGTCATGTCCTCCAGATAAGTTCTTCTAAGTTTCTTATCCCACCAAATATTGATTCAGAAAGATTTGCTCCTTTTCTATCTTTTATTTCTTTTCCTAAAATGTGTCTTGAAAGGATTTTTCAAAGCTTACTACCAGAAACCGGAGGGGAATTCATCCAATGCAGGATAATACAAACAGTCTTAAAGGCCGATCCCAGGCAATGCAGTGATCGTGCCCGGCAATTTTGGAGGAAGTAAGCTCATAAAGGGAGTGGTTTCGGGAGTTAAAAACAGACTCCCACAGCATGTGCTTAAAGAGAAAGCAGGAAAGGGGATTAATTGAAAGCCAATCCCCAGCAGGCTAGAGACCCCCAGCAGGCAACTCTGCCCATTAATCAATTAGGGGGACATAGAGCAAGAAAAGGGGAAGAGAGAAAAATCGTTCGCCGGAAAGGCACCCTCTACCACCACGATTAAAACTGACTAAATCCTTTTTTCTGCTGCAGGAGAACAAAGGATTGATAATGGCAACAAGACGCAACGCCAGGGAAACCACCAAAAACCGGGGCAGAAAATTTTCTACCGATTGTCAAAATTTTCTCGGAAGAACGGGGAAACAATTTCAAATACATTTAAGTTCTAGGTCGCCCACCAGTATAATGCAGGAATACATTTAAGTTCTAGGTCGCCCACCAGTAAAATGCGGGAATACATTTAAGTTCTAGGTCGCCCACCAGTAAAATGCGGGAATACATTTAAGTTCTAGGTCGCCCACCAGCAAAATGCGGGAATACTTTTAAATTCTAGGTCGCCCACCAGCAAAATGCGGGAATACATTTAAGTTCTAGGTCGCCCACCAGTATAATGCGGGAATACATTTAAGTTCTAGGTCGCCCACCAGTATAATGCGGGAATACATTTAAGTTCTAGGTCGCCCACCAGTAAAATGCGGGAATACATTTAAGTTCTAGGTCGCCCACCAGTAAAATGCGGGAATACATTTAAGTTCTAGGTCGCCCACCAGTAAAATGCGGGAATACATTTAAGTTCTAGGTCGCCCACCAGTAAAATGCGGGAATACATTTAAGTTCTAGGTCGCCCACCAGTAAAATGCGGGAATACTTTTAAGTTCTAGGTCGCCCACCAGTATAATGGCGGGAATACATTTAAGTTCTAGGTCGCCCACCAGTAAAATGCGGGAATACATTTAAGTTCTAGGTCGTCCACCAGTAAAATGCGGGAATACATTTAAGTTCTAGGTCGCCCACCAGTAAAATGCGGGAATACATTTAAGTTCTAGGTCGCCCACCAGTATAATGCGGGAATACATTTAAGTTCTAGGTCGCCCACCAGTAAAATGCGGGAATACATTTAAGTTCTAGGTCGCCCACCAGTAAAATGCGGGAATACATTTAAGTTCTAGGTCGCCCACCAGTAAAATGCGGGAATACATTTAAGTTCTAGGTCGCCCACCAGTAAAATGCGGGAATACTTTTAAGTTCTAGGTCGCCCACCAGTATAATGCGGGAATACATTTAAGTTCTAGGTCGCCCACCAGTAAAATGCGGGAATACATTTAAGTTCTAGGTCGCCCACCAGTAAAATGCGGGAATACATTTAAGTTCTAGGTCGCCCACCAGTATAATGCGGGAATACATTTAAGTTCTAGGTCGCCCACCAGTAAAATGCGGGAATACATTTAAGTTCTAGGTCGCCCACCAGTAAAATGCGGGAATACTTTTAAGTTCTAGGTCGCCCACCAGTAAAATGCGGGAATACATTTAAGTTCTAGGTCGCCCACCAGTATAATGCGGGAATACATTTAAGTTCTAGGTCGCCCACCAGTATAATGCGGGAATACATTTAAGTTCTAGGTCGCCCACCAGTAAAATGCGGGAATACATTTAAGTTCTAGGTCGCCCACCAGTATAATGCGGGAATACATTTTGTCTGTTCATTCCATATTCTAGGTCGCCCACAAGTATAAATGCAGGCATGTCATTACCAATAGGAGACGCACTTCCTCAGTTTAGTTTCACCATAGGAGACGCACTTCCTAAGTTTAATCTTACCAATAGGAGACCCGCCTGTAGAACGGAGTTTGTTGTAGGACAAAGAAAAATAGAAATCAGGCGTCCACCTGGAGAACAAGGACAAAGAAAAGAAGTAATCAGGCGTCCACCTGGAGAATAAGGACAAAGGAAGGAAGAAATCAAGCGTCCACCTGGAGAACAAGGATAAAGAAAAGAAGAAATCAGGCGTCCACCTGGAGAACCAGGACAAAGAAAAATAGACATCAGGCGTCCACCTGGAGAACAAGGACAAAGAAAATAGAAATCAGGCGTCCACCGGGAGAACAAGGATAAAAGAAATAGAAATCAGGCACCCACCTGGAGAATAAGGGAATACAATTGAAGTATTGAAGTCAAAAGCCCGCTCATATGAGGAAGGAGCACACTTAGAATCAATGAAGCAGAGGAATACAACAGGAATCTCCAGCAGGAAGCAATAAAATCCCCAGCATTCACAAAAGGCTGGTCAAAAAAGACAACAAGAAAACAAGAGGGGAAAAGAACCCAAGGTACGGAAGTAGAGAACAGATGTGGTCCGCTCAAAGAACTAGCACCTACAACTAGCAGTATCAAGGTTCAAATCTGAAGTCTTTATGAAGCACCATTCAAGACTCAAGACCAAGTTTCAGAAGACTTACAGATAGGAATCCCTGTAACTAGTAGCTGATAGGCTTGGTTAGTCTTTTTTCAGTTTTCATTTTTGTTGTAATGACAGGACCGCGGACCGGAACCTCAACGGAACGGCACCTCGATCGGCTCCTCACCTCGGTACCCTCTACCATCTCTCTCATTTCCGAACTACACGTGGCCTGATTCCTGTATAACCAAGGATATGTAGGCAGCTCAGATGCCAGGGCTCGGTCACATTCTCTCCCTTTCCTTAAGTGTAGTCCGTCCAAGTAATGGTCGGGTCAAAAACACGTCTAGTCGTTCTTTGGCGGAAAACTCTTCGTGTTTCCAGTCAAAGAGGGGCAGCTGTAAGCACGTGATTTTTGACCCTCCCCGAGGATTTTCACATTTGTTTTAGCATAAATATGAAATTGGGTCTAATATAGCCATTTTAACTATTTTACTTTATTTCGTTGCAAAAAGAAAAAAAATCATAAAATATATATATAAATTTTAGTTTATGTATTTCTCATAAACTTGAAAAATACAACAATTGTACTTTATTTTGGTACTTTATATAAATTCGAAAATTACAAAAAAATATATAATTCGATTAATGTTTTGTAGTCGTTTTAATTTTGGAAAAATACAAAAAATATTACTTTATATTTTTGTCTTTATTAAAAAACGAAAATTACAAAAAAAATAGTTTTATTAATATTCTATAGTCATTTTAACTTTGAAAAATACAAAAAATATTGCTTCATATTTTATCTTAATATTTAAAAAACGAAAATTACAAAAATAGTTTTATTAATATTTTGTAGCTATTTTAAATCTTGAAAAAATATTTAAAAAGATATAGTTTTGTTTAAATACTAGTCTTATTTTTGGTAGTTATTTTGCTTACATAGGACTAGTTAAGCAACGTATTCCTATTTCTCGGGTCCGGGCAAAAGAATAATATTCGGGTTCAAACTACCCGGTTTTAGGCCTAATTTTCGGACCTAGCCCATAATAAACCGAGTCCAGGACACATGGGGAACCCCACCACGCGTGGGGGACATAAGTCTCGAACCCCACCACGCGTGGGGCTCATTTTTCTTGACAAACCCATTACAAAACACGGACAAACATTTGGAAAAGGGGGACTTTTGGAAATTTTGGAAAAAAAACCAAAAAATCACTGTTCATGCTTCTTCTTCCTCCTTTGAAAACCAAAAAAACCCTACTGTAAAATAACGAACTCCCCCTCCACCAGCTTCACGAGCACCATCAACAAACCTACTCCCTCTCCGTCTCACGACCAACAGCAACCACCGTACTGTCCGAACGCGATTCCTCCATCACCACCATCAACGACCAAACAACCCGTCACCTCCACACCATAACCACTACCCAAGAGACCACCCTCATCCCACCTTCACCACCGAGCAACCAGCCCCCCCCACATCGTCATTTCCAGACGACAACCAAACAACCCGTCGACCTCGCCCAGACCACCTCCCAAGCGACCACCCTCCTCTCACCCAAACCACCGTCAGCCTCCAGCTGCCCCCCCCCCCCCCACGCTTCAACCACCATCCCCTCACGTCCAAAACGCCACCACCTACGTCCGCAACCTCCCAGCTCCACCATCGTCAACCAAATAGGCCCGTCGAACCACCGTCGACCACCTGCCCGGCGCCATAACCACCAACCTTCAATGAAAACCCACCAGCTCATCCAGTCGCACCCCCACGTCCAAACGACTGCCTGCATCATCCAAACACCACCTTCTACCAACAACCTCCAGTCGAACCCCCTCCTCCTCACGTCCAGCAAAACCACCAGCCCCGTCACCCACCCTCGCACCCCGGCAACGAACCACGATCACCTCCATAACTGCCCCTTCCTCACATCCAAACGACCCTTCTGCTGCAGCTTCATGTACCAGTTGCTGCGCCGGAGATACAGCAGCAACCAACAATCTTGGGCGTTGACAGTTTTGGGGTCCAAGCTTTCCATCGAGGTCGTCTTTGGTTCGTCGAGGTGTTTGTCCGAGGTTTCGTCGTTGTTCCGCGTCCAGTGAGGTCTGGCTTGAATTCCGTCGGGGTCGTGTTTGTCGTCCTGAGTTTGCCGAGGTTCAAAGGTTAGTAAACCTCAAGCATTAAATAAGGAGATGTTATGTCAAAAGTTCAAAAAAATGCAATATAGAAATTGGTATGATAAATTTTTGCTTATGTTTTCACCATATGCGTTTTGTTCATTTGTGGTGTTATGTATTTTTGTTTATTTGATATCATTTAATTAAGTAGGGTTAGTTGTTCTATGACACAGTTTAACGTCAATTTGTTCGTCTTTTCCCTTGCTTAGTTCATTCGGACAAAACTAGCATTACTTGTTGTTATTACTTCCAAAACACTCATTTTGCTAGATTCCTTTTATTAAATTTGTAACGAGTTATGAGATTTCAGTTGTAAATAGGCTATAAGGTTTAGTATTGTTAAAGGCGTAAAAATGGCATCCTTTTAAAAAATAAAAAGTAAATAAAAACAAATAAATAAATAAAATAAAATAAAAAAAAACGAGACTAGCTTCGCCAAAAATAAAAAATGTACAGATTGCGGAGCCCTCACAAAGTATATGTATTAAACACTTAGATTCCGGGACGGGCCGTTTAGCAAAATTCACGGCCCTACCCAATATAATAATGCGCTAGTTGCTTTAGGCGCGCCTTTAATAATGTTATCTCCCTAAACTCGGGTGCACATTTATGTGACCCAAATCCAAATCTCAACGAAATCGAAATGTGTCTCTAATCACGGGTACATTGACTGTGACGTGGTATGAGATGCATTTCCATGACGTTGCAAATTCTTTTTTTTAATAATGAATGAGACGAGCCTCGCCAAAATAAAAATGCAAATTGCGGGGCCCTCAATAATTAGTCATAATAAATACTTAGAATTTGGGATGGACCGTTTAGTGAATTTCACTGCCTTCCCTAAAGATAATAACGCGTTAGCCTCTTTAGACGCGATTTAATTAAATTACTTTCTTAAACTCGGGTGTGCATTTCATGCGACCCAAATCCAAATCCTAAAACATCAAATAAAATATGTTTCGGATTGTGGGTGCATTTCATGTGACACAGTCCAAAGATATGTTTTAAGCGATGTTCACATTCCTAAAAAATAATGATAATAAAGCGGTAAAAGATAAAATTTGCACATGGTTCATAATTGTATTAAAAATCAGATAAATAAGCCGAATATAACAGTTGAGCGACCGTGCTAGAACCACGGAACTCGGGAATGCCTAACACCTTCTCCCGGGTTAACAGAATTCCTTATCCGGATTTCTGGTACGCAGACTGTAATATAGAGTCATTCTTTTCCTCGATTCGGGATTAAAATTGGTGACTTGGGACACCCTAAATCTCCCAAGTGGCGACTCTGAAATAAATAAACCAATCCCGTTTCGATTGTCCTTTAATTGGAAAAAACTCCCTTACGCCCTCGCGGGTGCGGAAAAAGGAGGTGTGACAAAACCTGAAAAGCATAACCAATACGCCATCCACCAAGCAATACCCAATACTCTTCTCGCTCAAATTTGCTATAAGACCCCAATAGAACCGTACCATATGTGCATATAACCAACAAATCATAACCCCTCGTAACATAGAAGAGTAGCTCATAGATCACTCCAGAACATGAATAAGCTCAACAACAATCGAATGGCACATCCCTCAACAATAGCAGTTCGGAGTTAACAAATCTGACCTAGTACAGAACACCTCCATGTTGGGCCTACCAATGAACCCCAAATTAGCTCTGGTCCCCCACGATAGATAAATAACCCTCCAAAAGTCTACAATGACTGAATCAGAACACATACTAACCTCTGACTAACCTTGGCTACTTTTTACGGTCCACAACCACGAAACAATCTACTCACGAGAACTCTAAGTCTCTAAATACATAGAACATACAAATCACCATCTCTGATCTCAACTCCACCACCTGAATGCTCACACTTCTCCAATTACACAGTCACCCCACGAGGAATACTTCTAAAATTCTTCTGTGCCATAAAGCAAAATTTGAACTCCAGCAGTCGATCAAATAAGAGAGTGCCACAATACCAATGAAGTATCCGTAACTCCCACACATTGTCCTTTCTGAAATATATGCTTTCATCAAGCCATACCAGTTAGTGATCTCATTTATCTAGTCATCTGAAACTGTCCATGCTACTTAAGAATTTGTGACCTTCCTTTCAAAATTGAACTGTGACCTTACACATGCAAATCTCAATCATACACAACATACCACATATACCATACCATCCTAGGATAAACATGAGAACTTCATATCCATTCCGAGCCACAAGCAATTACATACTCAACTAGCCAAGAACTTTCCATTGATTCCAGCTAGAAGAGAATCACTATACATCCCATGCTCCTCACTCTCGTAGAAAATATACATCTCTAACCGTGGTAGAAACCATCAAGAGCTCTCTGAATCCCCTTTGCACAAAACCAAACTATTAGGACTGCCTCCTTCTAACTCAACCAAGCTACGCAAGCCATAAAAACGCTCTTGAGCATTGCCACGAAACACTTGTAGAAAACCACCGCATCATAGGCACCCAAGAACCGATCATATCTCTTATCATGCCGATCCAATCTACTACCAAGCTGTCCTAATTCTGTGAGTTCCTTCCAAATTACCTTCAAATTGATACGTTTCCTTTCTAGTACACCACCATCCATAACTAAAACTTGCCCCACAAACTTTAACATAAACCACACCGTCTAAGGCTCATAAGCTGCTTAATACTCTCTTAAATATCTCAGAAGTACCACATTCCAAATACTTACCATGAAGAGACTTCTTACAAATCTAAAACCATTACCTTCACCTCCTTGATACTGATATGTGGAATCCATAATGACATAGAAATACCACGAGTCTTGAAAACCTCCAATGCAAACCTCAGTTTCTTGCCAAATATACAACCTGAAAATCCCCAATTATTACATGTAAAATCTTGAACCCATTAGAACCATTCTCGAGAGTCATCCACTCTACTCAAACCACAATTAGACCGATCAAACGAACCAGATGACTTGTGCTCCATTAGCACTCCGACATCACAGAATGTAACCTCACCTTAATGCAACCAAGCAAATTCTTGTTCTATGCACCGTACATCCTTTACCAATAATAACTCAAGTCATTCCATGATTTTCATACACCCATAAAGCATAACATAACCTTTATTGAAATTACCTTTACTCAAGCCATCCTCGGTCTCAACCTCTGTAAGCTATAACTGATTCACCAGTACATCTCAAATTGGAACCAACATAGCATATAACCGTGCAATCAACTAATCAATAGCAGACTCCCCCACTTGGCTCAAAGCCATAGATCAAAACACACAATAACTCATAATGCATATACTTTATTACTGTCATAATACCATAGTGGGATTAAACTCAATCCTTCATAAGCTCGTGCAATATAGACCATCTAGTACTTCAAATCTTCTGCAAATCTCGCATTCACCCTCGTAACAGTCAAGCCCACTCTCTTAAGCGACCCAAATTCAAATTGCAACACATATATATTTCACTAGTAAAAGAGATCTTCCAACAAACAACATAAGGATCACACAAACTTCAGAACGCTCCGCAGGAGATAACCCACCTGTTTCGCCTCAAACTAACATCTCTTTATACCCTTCCACCATCATAAACATTACACAGTCACTTAATCTTCCTGAGTCTGAACTCATATTTCAACGTGAAATCTACTTCACTTCCCAACTAGACAACATGAAAAGATCCTTCAACACACCTGCAACTCGGGGCTATACTTCAAATCACAATGGAAATCAGGCACCAGATAGTTCTTGCTACCCCCAAGCAGACCCTTCTCATCTCATTCAATTCATATAAACACATCTCGATGTCACATCACACTCATCACGTAACTATCCAATCATCACTTCCCTTAATAGGGACACTATCAAACATATAAATCGAGAAACACATACTCCCGCAATCAACAGCTTAGGGCTCAAGCTATATGCAAGGCCGGACTCAAGTCCTACAGACTGGCTCAATATCAACACACAGATATCACATCTTGCCCCTCGATCAGGGAATCATAAGCTGTCGACGCACAACCGATATCGAGCACTCATGCACGCATACGAACGTGTGGAAGGAACTCAAAGAGTTACATTTCAAGCTGAATCAAGGACGCACGATAAGAATTCAAGATTGTGAAGTTTTTCCTAAAGGTTTTGCAGCCTCCCGAGGATAAGCACAGACGTCTCTGTACCGATCCGCAAGACTATACAAAACCTGCTCATGACTCGTGAGACCTATGTAACCTAGGATCTGATACCAACTTGTCACGACCCAAAAACTGACTCGGTCATGATGGTGCCTATCGTGAAACTAGGCCAACCGACACAATTTCCGAATTAACCATTTTTTAATAAAAGTCATTTTTAAGCTTTTAACTAATCAAATATCTCATAATATAAGTCTAAATGAACAGTGCGGAATAAATACACAAGTCCGACATCAGGGTGTCACAAGTCACGAGCATCTACTAAGGTCTGAATACAACGAAGAGTCTTAAAATTATACTAAAAACAATCTAAAAAAGACAAGAGGGAGAAGAGCAGGGCTGCAAACATCGGGCAACTACCTTGCTAACTTCGATGACTCTGCCACTGAGAAATCAACACCCGCTACCGGGCTCAGAAATACCTGAATCTGCACACAAGGTGCAGGGAGTAATGTGAGTACGCCAACTCAGTAAGTAATAAAAGTAAATGAAAGCTGAGCAGTAAGAAAACACGTAAACCATGTCATAACGCTACAGCAAATGCAGTACATATCCAAAATAGTACAGAAATCATTTACTTCGTAAATCAAGCTCAGTTTCAGTAAAACCTTTTAAAACAACTTTCAATAGTTTCAAACGAGTGATAAAAATGTGAGTGAAAATGATAAAAACATAAATAGCCCCTTGGGCAAAACATCATACCATAAACCAGCCCCTCGGGCATAATATCAGCAGAACCAGCCACTCGGGCTACCTCACAATCACTTGTAATCATCCCCTCGGGCATAACATGAATCAATAACGCCCCTCAGGCAAAACATGGATCAAGAACAGCCCCTCAGGCCACAATATAAAACAACAACAGCCCCTCGGGCTACATCATATCACTCACACTGGGTACCCGCGCTCACTGGGGGTGTGCAGACTCCGAAGGGGCTCCTACAGCCCAAACGCTATAACAAGCCATCTCGTGGCATAATCAAATAGGCCCTCAGCCTCATAACAAGCCACCTCGTGGCATAACAAATCAGGCCCTCGGCCTCATAATCATGAATCAGTACAACACTACTGCGACACGCAGCCCGATCCCATAATATCCTCAGAACACAGGCCCTCGGCCTCACTCAGTCAGAAATCTCTCAAGACACTCGGGCACAGTAAAACATGATGCTCAACCCAAAATGTCATTTAAAATATCAAAACGAAGTAAATATGGCTGAGTTATGAAAATAGTAGAATACATCATGACTGAGTGCAAATATGAAGTCAAAATAGTGAGGAATAGTAGTAAAAATCCCCTAAGGTCCAAAACAGTTGGCACGAGGCCCAAATATGGCATTCATCCCCAAACATGATAATAATTTCCAAAACACAATGATATCAAACAAGTTTTAATCAAATGCACGACTTAACAATCATACGGGACGGACTAAGTCACAATCCCCAATGGTGCACGACTCCACGCTCATCATCTAGCGTGTATGTTACCTCAAACTAGCACAACGATGTGAAATTCGAGATTTCATACCCTCAGGACAACATTTACAATCATTACTTACCTCGATCTGGTCCAAACTCTAGCCCGCGATACCTTTGCTTCTCGACTTGGCCTCTGAATGCTCCAAATCTAACCAAAAATAGATTCATACCATCAAAATATGCTAAGGGAACAAAGCCCACTGGAAAATAACCAATTTACACCAAGAATCCCGAAATTGGCCAAACCCGATCCCCAGGACCACGCCTCGGAATCCGATAAAAATCATATCAATAGAATCCTTATCCTCCCACGAGTCCATACATACCAAGAACATCAAATCGGACCTCAAATGGCCCCTCAAATCCCCAATTTACACTCTCCAATTTCAAGCCATAATTCACCAATTTTAGGCTTTAAATCCCACTAATTTCATGTTTAAACAAGTAAGAATCAACATAGGATCCAGTATTGAGTTCAAAAATCTTACCTCCAAGTGTTTCCCTTCGATTCCCTCTTCAATCCTTCTCAAAAAGCTCCAAAATCGCTCAACAATGGAGAAAATAGACCAAAAATCGCGAAAACCACTTTTAAAATATTCTGCCCAGAGATTACTTTCCTTCTTCGCGAACGCGGCCGCCCTCTCACGTTCGCGTAGACCAAATTATACTACCTCTCCACCTTACCCTTCGCGAACGCGATGCTTTTCCAGCCCAGGCTTTCACAAATGTGGCACTAATCTCGCGAAAGCATAGAACAAGGACCAGTGGTCCCCAACGGCCTCACTCCTCTTCGCGAACACGAGCCCAATCTCGGGTCCGCGATACACATGCTGCCTTAAACTTCGCATTCATGTCCTCTCCTTGACAAACGCATAGAAAAAAATCACCATCACAGAAAACACCCTTCACGAACGCGATGAACCCTCTGCGAACGCGATGAACAAAATCTTTGTAATAGAAAACCAGCAAAATCTACAACTTTCTAAACCAAGAATTGGTCCGTTAACCACCCAAAACTCACCCTAGCCCCTAGGGACCCTGTTCGAACATACCAACAAGTCTCATATCATAACACAGACCTACTTGAGGCCTCAAAGCACACATAACAACATCGAAACTATGAATCACACCCCAATTCGAAATCTATGAACTTGAAACTTCAAACTTCCACAACTGATGCCGAAACCTATCAAATCATGTCCGATTGACCTTAAATTTTGCACGCAAGTCACATTTGACATTATGGACCTACTCCAACTTCTGGAATCAGAATCCGACCCTGATATCAAAAAGTCCACTCCCGATCAAACTTTCCAAAATTCCAACTTTCGCTATTTCAAGCCAAAGTCTACTACGGACCTCCAAATTATAATCCGGACGCGCTCCTAAGTCTAAAATCACCCAATGGAGCTAATAGAACTATCATAAATCCAATTCGAGGTCAAATTCTAAAAGAGTCAAAACTTGGTCAAACCTTTCAAATTTAAAGCTTCTAGCTGAGAATCATTATTCCAAATCAATTCCAAATAACCTGAAAACCAAAACCGATGATTCACATAAGTCATAATACTTCTTATGGAGCTACTCATACCCTCAAACAACCAAGCGAAGTGCAATTACTCAAAATGGCTGGTCGGGTCATTATATAGTGTCCATGAACTGTAGCTTACGACCCATGACCTCCTAAAAGCCCGGTGCTGTCATGAAATCTACCAGGGCTTGCTCTGCGGTAGGCACGTTTCCCTACTCCTCCATGATGTGATCCTCCACTAGATCCGCTGGTGGTGCTACTGGGGCAGCTTTGGGATGCCCTCATCTCCTACCTCGGGCCGATGCCCTCCCCCGTCCTCTGCCTTGGCCTCTAGCAATAGGGGGAGTAGCTCCTCCCAGGTTTTGAAAGTCTGTTGTACGCGTCCTCACCATCTATGAGAGAATAGAAGAAGGAAACTTAGTATACCATCAACTGAAAGATATGAGATTAACAAAAAGTAATTTCCTAACACCCTATAGCCTCTCGAAGATAAGCACAGACATCTCTACAACGATCTGCAGGACTCTACTAGGCCTGCCCATAACTTATGAGACCTACGTGAACCTAGTACTCTGATACCATATTTTCACGCCCAATTCCATCATAGGCCGTGATGGCGCCCAACACCATTGCTAGGCAAGCCAACACTGATCAAACTAGTGTTTCACATCTTATAAATTACTAAGTGGATAAAACTCTTTATCTGTTAAAAGAATTAGAAATTTAACAATGAATCCAAGTTAAAAGGAAACAACGAGTACAAACCATAATCATGTATACAATATGAAAATCATAAGTCTACTAGTGCTTGTGCCAAGACCTGGTGTCACAAGTATGTGAGCAATCTAATAGAATATACAAAAGAATGCTAGTCTACTGTCTGAAAGGAAATAGACAGAAAATAAAGCATAAGAGAGACTCCAACTGATGCAGAATGACTCAAAAGGGTAGCTCACCGGGAAGTCTCGAGCTGGGGAATCAAATCTACGCATCGGACTGGTGACCAGATGCACCTGCCTCAAATCATGTACAATCAAGTACAGAAGTGTAGCGTGAGTACATAAAAATATGTACCCTGTAAGTATCTAGTCTAACCTTGAAGAATTAGTGACGAGGGGTCGACTCTGACACTTACTAGGGCCAACAATATAATAATATGAAATTATAAATAAACAAGATATGTAGAGATATCAATATAACTCACAACAAGAAATAGCTGAATAATTCTTTCATCATATTTAATAACCCAAAACACTTCCTTCATTTAAAACAAATGATCTTTATACTATGAATTTATATAAGTTATAAAAGGGACTTCCATTCCTACTATCACACACAAATTCCATCAAGGACGTTCGGCCCGATCCAACATAAATGTAAATTGTGTACTGTCGAGGGTCGAACGACACGAACCATAGATGCATCTATTCACCCCGCTGGTGAATCATACATGCGACATCGTCAAATATAAATTTAAGGAATTACCCCGCTCGCAGATCATACGTGTGACGCGGTCAAGTATAAGTTTATCATTTAAATGATAACCCTTTCTTGATTCTTTTAAAAATAAAGACAATTCAACTTGAAGCCTTTAAATCCTCGGTAATCCTTAACTTAATTCCTTTTGTTACAATTGGCAAGTATAATCAAATAACGGTGTCCACAATGCATGGTGTAAACCTAAAACTATTCGGACATAACAGGAATAGTAGCTACGTACGGACTCTCGTCACTTCGTGCGTACGTTGCCCCCACAAATAATCACATATTAATTAAGTTCACCTATGGAGAAATTACCCTCTTACAAGATTAGAAAAGAGACTTACCTCATCTCAAAGCCTACTTCCAACTCAAGAATGTGCTCAAACCCTCAAATCGGAGCCGAGCGATCCAAAACTATTCAAATAGTATAAAAACTAATCAATATATGTTCAAGAGTTCATATTCTAACTATTAAAGTAATTTTCCACCTCTAGATGCAAGATTTCTAAAATTCATCCCCTAGCCCACATGCCCGGATTCCAAAACTTTTCGAAGAAAATTATTACCGTAACCTTAGGAACATAAATATATAATTTTCATTAAGTTTCATAACCATTTTTGTGGTAAAACAACATTTTTATCAAAACTCTAAGTTTTTCTCTAAACCCATAATTTTCAGTAATTTTTACATGTTAATCTATCCATAATCTAAGTATTTAACTCACATATGGTAGAAATTACTTACCTCCAAAAGCTAGGTGAAATTCCCTCTCAAGAAGCTCCAAGAATCATCCAAGGAGTGAGTGAAATGTGTAAAAATTTGTCTAAGTCCCATATTAAATGAACCTCAGTGCCTCCAGCTTTTCCGCACCTACGGTGCCTTCGGTCCCGCACCTGCGGAGAAGCCATCGCAGGTGCGCATTTCCCCCCTACTAGCCAATCTCCACACCTGCGAGCTCAAGGAACCACATTTGCGCCCATGCCCGCACCTGCGACCACTAACCTTGCACCCGCGGTCCCGCAGGTGCGCCAAAACCACCGCACCTGCGGTGCCCGGGGGTGTCCTCCTTTCTTCGCTTCTGCGGCTCGTGGCTCGCACCTGCGAGCCCGCACTTGTGCGGCTGGCCAAACGCAGGTGCGATTATGACTGAACTAGGGAGCTTCAACTGTTATGACCCAAACCAATGGGCCGCGACCGGCACCCAGTACCTTACTCAACCGAGTACCAACATAACGTGTCTTTCTTATTACATCATTATATACATGTGACATATGGGCCTAGTAGGCCAACATAATTATTTATAAACTCAAACATAGGCCGACAAGGACGTACAATCTTTCACGTATACGACATATGTCTACAAGCCTCTAAGAATACATAAATGTCATAAAGGTCGGGATAGAGTTCCGCCATACCAAAAAATACACGTCTAAATCATACTAACCAAACAAGCAACTCCAAAGCAAATGGAGCGCACCAACATCTTCCGCTAAGCTGATAGCCTACTTGGAGGGCTCTCGACCTGTCTATAGGGACCTGTGGGCATGAAACACAACGTCCCCAGGCAAAAGGGACGTCAGTACAAATAATGTACCGAGTATGTAAGGCATATAAATAAGTACATAAGAGATATGGAAGAAATATAGAGTGCATGACTCCTCCTGCTAGTCTGAATAACTTTGTAAATCATAAATTACCTTTAACGTCATGCATATGCGTATGAATGTCATGTCGTGCATAGGTACATGTTTCATAACATCATCAGCCTCTGAGGGCATCCCATCATATCATCTCGGCCACTGTGGGCAAAATCATCATCGTATACCAGCTGATCAGGTGGTAGTGCGTATATAACGCCATAACCTTTTCCATATCCCATATACATATATATACATACATATATACATGTATATAACGCCATTTGAATACATATATATATATATGCGTATATAATGCCATTTGAATACATACCCATATATGCGTATATAACGCCGTTTGAATCATATTTCAGCCACTGTAGGCAACATCATCATCATATACCAGCTGATCAGGTGGTGGTGCATATATAACGCTATAACCTTTTCCCATATCCCATATATATACATACATATATATATACGTATATAACGTTGTCTGAGCCATGGGTCAATGTACATGTATAAATGCATGAAATGCATATGAAATACAATAATAAAATTTCTCGATACGTCATAAGACCATTATACCTCTGATTACTATTATAACATTATTTTACATATTTTTCTAAGACTCATGAACAGACGATGGAATAATAAGACATATGGAGATTCAAGAACATAGGCACTTCTAATACGTCTATGAATAGAGTCATATATGGAATTTGTGTATTTGCATATTTCGTTCGTATCGTATAGATCATGCCAAAAGAAAGAAGGGATACCCTTAACATACCTGAACCGATTCTCTTTTGTGAAAACATGTAACGGAGAATCGAAATAGGAAAGAATCCGTATGATTCTTGAGAAAGTTTATACTGGGCCTTCTTTGACTTAGCATTTTCACGTTGGACCTTGACCTCATCCACATTAATTGTGAGGAAAGATATAGTATTTTCGTACATAGAAGCCAACTCCTCCATAAAGGGGTTCATTACAAAGGAGTGAATACACCAAACAGCAGTAAAGTGTGCATCCTTGAACAATGGCTTGATTAACTTAAAAATCCCATGATTCCATAGTCTACCTTCATAACTCTTGATTTGGTCCCCTGTTCTTGGTCTTCCATTCGTACTGTGAACTCACTATTAACAAGGCCAAATTTGTGTTTATCCTAAATAGAAGAGATGAGAAAGAATGTCCGTTTTCAATAGAATTAAGCAGTGGACCCCACCTTTTTAATGTATTTTTGGTTAAGCATGGAAATTTTGGACTTTGTTCAAGTTTCTTCCTTATCTGGTTTTGATAACGTCAATTGGGAGTAGATATTAAGCATGAAAGTTTGGAACTTTATCCAACTTGTTTTTCTTTTAACATTTTTATAATGACAATTGGGTTAGCCACCTAATCTAATGTGATAATGAGTCACTTGTTGGGTTAGTGTGTTGCTACCACGTGGAAGTGGGGGAGAAATTTTAATGTTTATCCCACTTATTAGTTAATCGGGTAATATTTCGTTACCTGGTAATTAATCTATTACCCGCATAATTTTTAAAACTGTCTCAACTTAATTAAATATCACTCTCTTTTAATATACCTTGTACACTTTACTATCATGGCAATGTAGTACCTTGTATGACACTAGTCCATAAATGTCGGGTATTTTAACTCGGATCGTATTTTATTCCAAAATGCCAAACTTTGACAAAATTTATTTTCTTAGACTTGCTCCCCCTTTCACCTTCATGAATGTACTAATCACTTGTGAAATAGCATAATCCTTATAATCCCCTCGTAATCTTTTCCTTGGACTGATGTCAATTACCTTGCGACAAATTTAACGTAAAATATAGCAGGGTGCAACATCGTAGTAACTTATTATTGCGAAGCGTAATATCACTGTAATGTAATATTGTCGGGTACAATACTGTCGTAATATAATGCCGCAAGACGTAATATTGACGTAATATTGGAGGCATAACATTATTCCCCCCTTTGGAACATTCGTCCTCGAATGTTGACTGATGCTCTTAACATTTTCGTAACTTATAGCTCTTATGAATACATTAATACTCTACTTGCCATTCAAGCAGTTTCTCTGTGAATAAATCCAAAGTCTATGGTATTCCTCCCTTTAGTCTTTTTGCTTATATCATGACCTGTGGTCGAAATCTTCCTAATCATGCAACTTCTATTACCTCTTGTCAAGTGGCCTGTATGACCCTGGCTTTGTAGGTGCACTTACGCGATTCATCTTTCCTTTTTCTTTTTACCTTTTAGTCGATCTGTAGGCCTTACTTTGTATATATAAGGCTTAATATGATACCTCTCTGGGCTTCTATAGGTATACTAAAGTCCTTTGCTCGATACTTTGTAGAACTTGCGAATATGGTCATATCATATTTCATAGATCTGATTATCCATTCATATGACTTTACTGCATTTACATGGGTTATACTATACCATAATTTTTACTTCAATCTACCTCTACTGAGCTATGCTTACCAAGCTCCCAGTTACTTTTGTTGCCTATCCTTTAGGTATAAATCTCAGTCCTTCAATGCTCCTTCATTACCGTTCGTCTTAAGAATGGCGGCTTAATCTCATCTCATACTTTGTGACTTTTGTCCATCCATCATTGATTCACCTCAATATTAATCTATAACCACTGATAACTTTAAACTTCTTATGTCATACATTTCCACTAGGGCTTACGTTCCATCGAGGAATATTTGAAGTGATTTTCTTGATCCACTTAGGGGTGATACTATACTTCAATGACCATATTTTATAGCATCCCAATGTGATTCACTTATGTGGGTATTTTAATCTCGTACAATCCATGAAATCCTCTTCAAATCATTACTCACTCGAAGGCCTAAACGTCATTCTTTATCCATCACAATTATCAGGGCAGCGTTCCATCTTTTTTAAATGCTGCTAGTCTTAGACTCCTTTGAGTTCATTCAGGCTATACTGAGCTTTATATAACTTAGAGAAACCATCAGCTCTTCTTGTTTTCATGGTCTTAATTCCGAGGACTTATCCATTCTCGTCACCTTCTCACTCGCCTTTCCTCATTCTTACTCATATTTTCTTAAAACTTTGTCGCTCTACCATACTTTAGCTTGCGACCTATAAATATCCATTTATAATACTCATAACTTTCCGTCAGCTTGCTTGCACCATAGATTTCCTTATGTTATTCTGGAATGTTAAGTGATACATCACATCGTCTCTAACTCTTCTATACTCTTTTAACTACACTTCTCGATACGTAGAAACCATAGGCTGGATGATATGCCACTAACAATGTCACTATCATTCCTGGATATTGAATCCCCGTGCTTATAACCTTCTATCCGAAGTATGGACTTTTCACAACTTTTTGCATTTGAGTATCTCATATGTTGTTCACTTTTACCTTACTTACTTAAAATCTTGTATCATATCTTTTATCTCCTTCATAACCTCCCTTCCACCTAGGTGTAATTCACGCCCATAACTTGAAGCTCTATTATAATACTTGCACCTCTGGTACATACACAGTCCTGTGGGAGCTTCATACTGACTTCTTATGAGGCTGATACTTCTTCTAACTGGCTTCCTTGTAGAGTCATTATAGATTATGGTTGTTGTGTTATTTCTCTTGAACATCTGATATTAAGAGTGATTCTATCATGTTCTCCAGCACAACTTCTATAACTTTTCTAGGTCCAATAATCAGACTCCTGATTTACTTCGGTGATGTAATTCTATAGTTCCCTCTTCCTTCTGATCAATCTTTACGTAGGCTTAAGCTATCTTCCGACCTTTGGATCATGGTATCAGTTATTACCTTAGCCTTTCATGGGCGTTATGGAATATCCAAGATACAATCTTCTAACAATTCAATCCTTTGTCTATGCCCTGGGCTCAATTCTTTCTTTTAACTTATATCGGAGTCTTCTATGGCTGTATGATTATCAACAAATATGTTGTCTGGATAATGCTCCAAAATCTTGAGTGTATCCATAACGTACTAACTCTGGATCATTGATCCTTTCGTTCCATCTCAGCTTTCTTTCAATGTAAGCTATTACTTTCCCTGGTCTTTCTGCCCCTTATTGCGTCCATACTTAGCTTATCCTAGTACCCACATTTGCCAGAGTTTTCATACAACTCATATGATCTCGAATATTACTTTTAATTCTTACTTCCCGTTCATTAGCCACGGTAGGTGCCACTTTCCTTTGGAATGCTTATAATGTTGTCGCGAGATTGTTGTTACACGACCATTTCCTCTTTAGGTCGTTGTGCTTAGATTGAAGCCTTCTTCCTTATTTCTTCAGCTAGTCTTTCGTTGTAGTACTTAGGGAAGACTCTCTGACTTCTGTAAAGTTGTGAGCCTATTACATTGTATTCTCGACGGACCTTCTGATGTCCTTCCTTGCCTATATTTATCCATAGTTACTTACTTCCACACCATTGTGCTTGTAGGGTTGCTTTTGAAGTAATATTTTAACTGTCTTCTAGTGGCACTCTTATTTATTTCCGTAAAACTCATACGGTACCTTTAACTACCCTGAATCTTATTTGAATATATTTCCAGTATTATAATGACATTACTGCGAGGCTGAATTCTCCATGTTGGGGTATACTACATTTATCTTGCATGATCTGTTGATTTGTCTGTAACGTCGTGACTAGCCATAACTAGGCTCTCCCTAAATCAACTACTAACTACTCGTTGGCCCATCCTCATGTCACTATTCCGCGAAATCTTTCTTGGGTTATTTCCTTGGTCTTAACTTACGTCTCGCACTGGCTCCTTAATTATCAATAACATCTCAGGTAGTAACCCTTAATTCTTCTCCTTGACGTCACGCTTGTATAATGTTCTGAAATTGTATCATATCTGTAGCATTTGATAAGTTCAATCTCATTCCTTTCTTATTTTTATCAAATTCTTCCTTTTATACTTCCATATTCCCCCCTTTTAAGGGAGTACTAAGAGTTGGAGCTACGACGACCTGCCTATAGATGTTTCACCTTTTCATCTTTGGCATCTTTTCACATCATCGATGACTCTTACTCGCCTTGCGGTAATCCTTATGTACCAAGGATAACAAATTCCCTTACTTGCAAGGGTGATACTTAATGTAATTAGTACATACAGTCCCTTAAGCTTAACTTTGCTCATAATGCTTGCTCTAGGGAAGCGTCTCCCTGAATGACTATTCTCTGACTTCATCGTGAATCTTCTTCTGTGGTCCATTCTATTACCGCCGGAACGAAATCTGAAATTCCCACGATGCTGATTATTTTCCAATCTTTCGGTTCCTAATTCATATTTTAGTTTATCTTGTTTACCAGCCCATACTGATTTCTATTACTTTGAGTATTAACTCTCCTCTCTGGTAGTCGCGTTGGAATCACGAACTTATTTCTCGAAATGAGAGTATAACCTTATGGCCTATATTCTTTCGTTGTCTTAAGGCCTATCACCTTTCGTCTCTTCCTTCATTTGACAATAGGTTCTGTAACACTCTACTGTTTTCATCAATGTATCACATCTTATTCATAATGCTTCCTTATTTCTCTTCTCATTATTCTGCTAATATTTCTTCATATCCTTTTTCTTGTGAAAACTTCAATACGATATTCTTTCGCTTTTAGATTTCCTTTGCTCCATCCAGTGGCTCTTTAAGTTGCTTAACGTTTTCGCTTTACTAGGGGCGCGGACCACACTAAGGTAATATTTATCCCTTCAAGGCTTATACTGCATGTCTTTGTAGTACTCATATCTGGCTGCACTATTTTAGAGTGCACCATCTAGGTGTCTCATAAAGAGATCTATTAGCACATTTGCAATATCCTTCGGCAATGTCAACTAACATAAGCAATCCATTTACCAATTTGGGTTACCCTAACCCCAGTCAGATCTTGATATCCCGTCCTTTTCTTAACTATACATGTTAGCCCCCATAGGGTATAACTGAAATGGATGTAACCAATTGTACATACCTCTGTTACTATTGAATATATCTTAAAAAGCTTATGTTCCTCTGCCTCAACTATAAGCGTTGTTAACCTTCATTAACTGTACCTCTAACCCCTTTTTTCACCTTGCTCCTTTTACTTGCTGAAACTGTACTTATCTTCTTAATCTCTCATTGTCTTTTACCATAAAGATGGATAGACATTCTTGTCTTAAGGCTCCTTATCAAGAGGCTTACACCTTTCAATACGCACATGATCTGCTGAAGACCTCACATTTACTTATCATAAGCATGATACAAAGTCGAGTTCCTCTAATTCAACACTTCCACAGCTATATCTCTTATCGGTCATCTTTTTGAACGTAGGCATCGTCTTATTACGAATAAAAATAGAAGCTTGGGACTTGAATTCTTATAAGTGAGCTCTACCACACGATCTAGAGTAAGAAGAAAGAGTGACAATCCTAAATACCCTGTAGCCTCCTGTTTATAAGTGTGGTGCACGACACACCCATAAACAAAACTCTACTAGACACGGCTTGTAGACTCCCTAGGACAGAACTGCTCTGATATCACTTTTGTCACGACCCAAACCGATAGGCCGCGACTTGCACCCAGTACCTTACTCAACCGAGTATCAACGTAACATATCTTTCTTATTACATCATTATATACACGTGATATACGGGTCTAGTAGGCCAACATAATTATTTATAAACTCAAACATAGGCCGACAAGGCCATACAATCTTTCACGTATACGACATATATGCTTACGGCCGACCTAGATTTTGTTTTTGCTAAAAACTTATTCAACCAAAGAAGCAAATGACCTTTAACCTGAAGCAAAGTAATAAAATTACTTTAACAAGGATAATGACTTAAAAAGAAACACCAACAAACTTTAAATGATCTAAATCAACAAACAAATGACATATTAAGTTAATTGGCAAAAAAAAAGGATAAGATCACTCCCACCCATTCTTGGTTGTTCCATAAGCTGCTCCTATACCTAAAAATATTCACGCACAAAATACAAGAATGTTTCTTGTAAAATAAATTACCCTTCGTAGTTTCATTAGTCCTCTTCGTTGTCAATGCATTTAATCTATATATATATATAAAGCTAGGAATTAGAAAGATTACGTGGCACCCCTCAAAGCTCAAAGAAGTCCTTTATCTTTTTTCTTATTTTTTTGGCATTTATCCCTTATTTGATGTCAACAAAATCTGCAGAAAATCAACTGTAATGGACTACCTTCCATAGAATTTAATGTTAACCTATAACTGTAAAATTAATACCAAAAAGGACAATAAAGAATCATGAATGCAATAAAGAATTGCAGTAAGTCAGGATAATGAAGAATCATGGTAGAATCCTTTTCCTCGTGAAGATAAAGGCTCCCTATAACTTTTATATCACTAAAAGTGCACTAGTTGAGACAACTCATTTCTGCTTCAAACGAATCCTTTTTTTAGTGGGTAAGAAGAATTGTTCTATTAATGAATAATGACTATTGAGCTTCCATTTGAAGTGTAGACAAAAAAGAATGCATCAGGTTTTTTCCTTTTTTCTTTTTATAGACGATAAGGTTCAGATATGTGCTTTCCTTGAAAATCTAAATTATGCATATATTGGCCCTCTAATGTTGAATATAGTATTTTTTTAGTGCAAAATCTAGACATAGCAAGAAAAAAATGATTTCTTCTTTTCATGGAAAATTATTGAAGCTTATTTTGCAGGGATTGTTTGGGAAAGTGGGACATCTAGAAAGATCAAAATTCTTAAGTATATGGAATATCTATAATACTTCCTCGTCTCATTAAGTTGTGTATTTTATAAATCTGTACTAACTTGCTTCAAATGCTTGCCACGGATATCAATGAGAAAATTAGCTTGAGGTTGGTCTCCCAATAATTGAGAAAACTAGGCCTTACACTTCCTTTTCTTGACCAAAATCTAAATGTAAGTACCACCATTAAGGTTGTATTGTTTCCTTTTTCTTTTCTATTTCTACAACTCGTATTCTCCCCCTCTTTTATTCTGACTCATATTTTTGTAGAAATTTAGTAGAATTCTTCTCTTTTATTGAATTAATGATATGATGTACATAATGCCTATTTTATATAGTAATTTGAGAATAAACCAGGTACAGTTTACAACTATACGAAAAATACAAGTGGCTAATTCTTAATTGTTGTCCTATTCATATTTTCACTATGATATGTACAACTATACATTGCATTTGGATTCTTAAATCTGGAAGGGTTAAGTATGCCTTCCAGCTGTATCCATTGTGCCTTCCAGCTGTATCCACTGTGCTAGATTAAAGAAGTGGACTGATTCTTTAAACAAAAAGGGCCAGACCTTAGCTTGTATTTTGGGTTTTTCAGTTGTGTATTGGGCCAATTGATACTATTGGCCCAAAGCTTATGGAGCCCGATATACCTAAATCATAATATGCTGGTCTTCTGCTTTCTAGGTCATTTGATACATTTCTTATCTCTTTCTTTCTTCGTCTTCTTCGACTGTGCCTTCTTGTGTCAACCAGCTTTTGATTTAGGGGCCAAAGTTTCAGATTCTAGTCCAACACCCCCCCCCCTCAAGTTGGAGGGGTGAGAAAACAACCCCAACTTTGAGGCGATCGCCTTGTGAAGAGGACCCAAAAGTGGCTTTGTAAGGATGTCGGCTAGCTGCGATTTTGACGGAACAAACGATAAAGAGATCAGTCCAGCGAGGAAATTTTGACGGACAAAGTGCGAATCAATTTCCACGTGCTTTGTGCACTCGTGGAAATAGGGGTTTTTGCTATGTGAATAGCCGCCTGGCTATTTGAATGAAGAGAGACCGGAAAGGTGGGTGAAAAGGAGATATCCGTGAAAAGGCGAACAAGCCTTGTTAGTTCTGAAACGACCTTCTTCATAGATCTGTATTCGGCTTCGGCGGAGGAAAGTGAGATGGAAGATTGTTTCTTTGATTTCCATGAAATAGGGGATCCACCGAGTTTGATATAAAAGACACAGATTGAGCGATGAGAGTCCATACAAGACCCCCAATCGGAGTCGCAAAAAGCTGTTAATTGAAAAGAAGGGGATGAATTCATAAAAAAGCCCAAGTGATGGCGAAGACAACATATAACAGAGAACGTGTAATCCGGCAGTAAAATTAGGTTGACGGGGGCTTTGCATATATTGGCTCAGATGCTGAACTGCGAAGTAGAGGTCAGGGCGAATATGGGTTAAAAATTGAGCTTTCCTAATAGTCGCCTGTAGATGGTTGGGTCTTTAAGAGGTTCGCCAACATCCGCTCGAAGCTTTCAGCTAGGATCTAGTGGAGAGGAGGCTGGTCGTGAATCAAGAACACCAAACTCATAAAGAAGCTCCAAGGTGAACTTTCTTTAACTGATAATCAGTCCATGTTGTTCTCGTAGTATTTCCATTCCTAGAAAATAATTAGCTTCTCCAAGATATTTAATTTTGAATTCTGAATTGAGGAAGTCTTTTAGATTAGAAAGTTCTGAAGGGTCATCACCTGTGAGAAGTATGTCATCGACATAAACAGCAACAATAGAAATTCCAGTATCTGTATTCTTAAAAAATAAAGAATAGTCGCTAAGAGAGTGAGAATATACTTTGAAATTGAGTGCACCAGTGAGTCGTGCGTACCATTGCCGAGAAGCCCGTTTGAGGCCGTATAAGGACTTTTTTAACCTGCAAACATGATTATTAGAAGGTGAAGGCAATCCCGGGGGGAAACTCATATACACTTCTTCTTGTAGATCACCATGAAGAAAAGCGTTATTGACATGTAATTGAAATAATTTCTATTTCCTTTTAACTACAATAGCTAAAATGCATCTAATAGTGGTCATTTTCACCACTGAACTAAAAGTCTCAGTGTAGTCTATTCTTTCCCTTTGTATGTCCTCACAGATAACTAGTCGAGCTTTAAACCTTTTAATATTTCCCTCAGATCTATATATAACCTTATAGACCCATTTACAAGGTAAAGGTTGCTTGCCTCTCGATAGTTCAACCACTTCCCAGGTTTGATTGGTTTCTAATGCTTGAAGTTCTTTTGCCATTGCCTCCTGCCAACTAGGATGTAAAATTGCCTGGGAGAAACTTATAGGTTAATTATGTGAGAGATAGAGTTAAGAAGTGATTGGTTTGTAGGAGCGAGGTCTATGAAATTCATAGTAGTAGGTGAGATTGGTGCTGCAAGACAAAAATTAGTTAGATCAGTCAAGTGCACAACATTGCATACATAATCTGCCAGATACGATGGTGGATTGTGTCCTCTAGTAGACCTCCTTAGTTCAGGTTGAAGTGGAATGGAATATGGAGAGGAAATGATTCTGGAAATAGGAGATGAGTTAGATATGTGCTAGGTAAGACTATTGGACCAGAATCTGAAACTAAAGAAAATTAGATATCAGATTGAGAGGGGTGATTTGAGTCTTGAATAATAGAAACTTCTTTAGGAAAAATGGGTGGTTCAGATGAAGTAGAGAAGAAAGGGAATATTTCCTCATAAAAACTATATTTCGTGAAATAAAAATGTCCCTAGAGTGAAGATCCAACAATTTGTAGCCTTTCTTTCCAAAAGGATATCCTAGAAAGACACATTTTATTGATCTAGTCTCAAGTTTGGCTCTGTGATGAGGTAAAGTAGAGGCATAACATAGACAACCAAAAGTTTTTAGAAAATCATAAGATGGAACTTTTCCAAAAAGAATTTCAAAAGGTGTTTTGAAGTTAAGCACTTTAGAAGGAAATCGATTTATTAGAAAAGTAGCAGTTAACAAGCAATCACCCCAATACGTGGTGGGGAGATTAGATTGAAATAATAAAGCCCTACATGTTTCTAGTAGATGTTTGTATTTTCGCTCAACCACTCCATTGTGTTGTGGTGTAGAAACACAAGAGGTTTGATGAAGTATTCCATTAGAAGAATGTTTTTTGAAAGGATAGATCATGATCCTAATTCCAAAGCATTATCTGAACGAATGATTTTAACTTTTGTGGAAAACTGTCTTTCTACCATAATTAGAAAAGATTTTAGAACCGAAAAAGCATTAATTTTTATTCTTAATAGGTAAGTCCAGGTTCCCCTACTATAGTCATCGACTATAGTTAAGAAATATCTGTAACCGTCATGAGTTGGGATCTTGTAAGGTCCCCAAGTATCAACATGAATTAATTGAAAAATTGAACTTGTGTTGATGTTACTTGAATGAAAAGGCAATTTTGCCTGCCTAGCTTGAGAACATACATCACAAGGATGATTAAATTTGGCAAGAGAAGGAAAATAAAAACGGAATATATTTAGCATACTAGATAGAGGCATATGCCCCAATCTTTTATGCCATAGGCTTACATTAGAGTTGACTCTAGCAGAACAAGAAACTAAATGAGATATAATGTCTTCCCTAAGGTTCTTGCAAGCTGAATAAGATTGAAAAACTGATTGATTTCCACAAACTAGACCTGAACTTAAAGAAGCTGATTTAAGTAGATATAGACCTTCCTTCAGTTCACCAACTACCATTGACCTCTTTAGTGAAGGGCCCTGCAAGAATGTACCAAAAGATGAGAAGAGTAAGGTACACATGAGTTGTTTAGTGAGTTTGTGAACTGAAATTAGATTAAACTTGAAATCTGGAACATATAACACATTGTTTATGGTTAAATCTGGCAGAACATGCACACTACCAACTTGACTAACCTTGACTTTATATGAATTTGGGAGATTTATGTATAGAGATTTGGTTATAGGCTTGACATTAAATAAAATGGAATAATCAAAAGTCATATGTTCTGAAGCTCCAGAATCTATTATCCAGGGGGGTAGAATTCATGTTAGGAAAATAAGAAAGACAATATAGATTAGGAGAATTGATTGTTTTACCAGCACAGTTGGCACTGGCATTTGCATCAGAAATCTGCTCATCATGTTTCACCTTTACTTGTTGAAGAAGTTGATAGAGCTGACTGTATTGTTCTTGAGTTATGCCTTTGCCTGTTGTATTTTCTCCCATTGTACTTGCTAACTGAGTTGTGTTTTCTTCATGCATGATGGCTGCATTGCTTCGAGGCCCTCCATGATACTTTTTTGATTTGGTGAACTTGAAAGTGGAGGGAAACCCAATAATTCTGTAACATTTGTTGATAGAATGATCAGGTTTCTTGCAATAGTTGCATACCAGGTTATTCTTCTTCCCTTCAAGATTTGCTTTGAACTTTCCTTATCCATTAGCATACCTTTGAAAATGTGCTTGCTGATTTCTTGCTAGAAAAGCATTTTCTACTGGATGTTGTGAAACATGAGTTTCTCTTTGTTTCTCATCTTGAATGAGAAGAGAATAGGCTTGATTGACACTAGGAAGAGGGGTAAGCATCAAAATATTGCTCCTTACAGCTGAATATATATCATTAAGTCCCATGAGGAATTGGATGAGCCTTCCATCTTGAAGAGACTTTGAAGTCCTTGACATTCCTCCACGGTTGCATTCACAAGTACAATGCACACAAGTGTTCAAGGCATCTAACTCATCCCAGATCCTTTTCACCTTTGTATAATATCCTGCTATGTCGGATGTTCCTTGCACTGCATCACTCAACTCTTTTTGCAACTGATAAAGTTGAGCACCATTACACTGTCCAAATCTAACTTCAAGTTCTTTCCAAATGTCATTTGCAATTTTAGAATAAAGGACACTTCCAGCTATGTCCTTGGATAGAGAGTTTAAAATCAATGATATAACCATATCATTGCAACGGTTCCACTGTTTGAAGTCAGTGGAAGAAGAATCTGGTTTAGAATATGTTCCATCGATGAAACCAAGTTTGTTCTTGGCAGATAGCGCAATAATTATGGCTCTATGCCAACCTCCATATCCTTTTCCATCAAAAACTGAATTGACAAGAACCATTCCTGGTGAATCAGATGGATGAAGGTAATAGAGGTGAGTGAAATCGATGACCATAACAGCTGGTTGAGTAACTGTGCCAGCTGCAGAAACATTTGAAGAATCATCTATGGAGTTTGGTGCCATTTCAAAAGAAGAGAAAAAATGTAGGCTATGGTTTCAGATAGCTATTGCTCTGATACCATGTAGAAATTTAGGTGAATTTTTCTCTTTTATTGAATGAATAATATGCTGTACATAACGCCTATTTTATATAGTAATTTGAGAATAAACCAGGTACAATTTACAGCTATACAAAAAATACAAGTGTCTAATTCTTAATTATTGTCCTATTCATATTTGCACTATGAGATGTACAACTATATATTGCATTTGGATTCTTAAATCTGGAAGGGTTAAGTATGCCTTCCAGCTGTATCCATTGTGCCTTCCAGCTGTATCCATTGTGTTACATTAAAGAAGTGGACTGAATCTTTAAACAAAAAGGGATAGATCTTAGCTTGGATTTTGGGCTTTTGAACTGTGTGTTGGGCCAATTGATACTATTGGCCCAAAGCTTATGGAGCCCGATATACCTAAATCATAATATGCTGGTCTTCCGCTTTCTAGGTCATTTGATACATTTCTTATCTCGTTCTTTCTTCGTCTTCTTCGACTGTGCCTTCTTGTGTCGACCAACTTTTGATTTAGGGGCCAAAGTTTCATATTCTGGTCCAACAATTTTCGTTCATTTTTGTCGATTTGTTGAAGGCCGACTTGCAGTGTCTTCCCGGTCAAACCTTGTGTGATTTGGTAAAATTTATTGATGTACATATTGTTATAGATAATTATGGTATTTGCATGAATCTTATTATAGACCTTTATTAGTGCTCGAAGTTTTTGTTAGAATTTATAGTTTTTATGAATTTATGTTCTTTATTAGGCATCGAGTGCTCTGCTGGCTAATTATGCACTTTCTTATGTTGGCATACAGTTCTCTCCAGATATATAGAAGATTTGTTCGATCTTTTCCATCAAGTACATATTTTTTTTAATGTTTTTACCAATAATTTTTGGTTGGATAGTAATTAACAACATCATGATGTTTAATTCCATGTCTGCTGCCCCGTAGATGTTCAGATTTATGGCTTATAGAAAGAGCACGCGCTTTGTGCTTCAGAAAATAATACTTATACTTTAATAAATCTGAACAATTATTGGTATGCTTATAACCTATATATTGAAAGACGTATGACTTATGTCTTATGTATTCAGAAACAATACATACTGATTTTAAAGTGATTTATTCTTATGTAGCTTGGGTCTTTAAAAATGTCAGTGTATTTTATCTGTATAATTGCTGATAAATGCTAATAAATGAAAGATCCATATCATGGGTTCAATGATTTGACATAATATTTATGCACCGGTTCATAACTCAATTAAAATACAATTAAAGTTTAACATCTCTCATCACACTCATTTTTTTTGGGTGAACGTCTAAATGAGGTAGACAAATTAGACAATAAGTATTCACATACGATAGATCGACAAGTCAACCACTATTAAATGTAGAAAATTATAATCCAAGCGCATAATATTATTAGAAACTTGGATAAACACGGAGAGAGGTCAGATTACATATCAAAGTAAATTAAGAGCTTAAATCTACATACGATCAAATCTCAATTCATAACTTAAATAACTATAGTCCAAGTGGCTTCTCCTTTTGTTCTCCATTATTCAACCATCAACTGCCTCTTCTTTCGGCCGGCAACAAAGAATAACTTTATCATTATTATACACACGTTTGGCAGCATGAATCTGAAAAGTTTCGATAGGAGTAGCAAGGGTGAGATTCAAGACTTTAACAGTCATGAAATACTCATGGTATCCCGTCAGCTGATAGTTCACTTTCTCAATCTTCAAGAACTTGTACTTGAAAATATTACACTCTTTCTCATTGTATTCCTGAAAAGAACGGTTAGCGAGTTCAGTCAGTAGTTCAGCTTTTTCATTGAATTCCGGATATGGTACTATTCCAGCCAGGCTAGATATACCGGGATAGTCATAAATGTCAAAACCATTACTTTGCTCAATCTGGCGGTAGTAGCTGGACCAAATAGGAAAAAATAGGGGGCGATGTTCCGGCAAAGCGCCGTCGGGCAAAAGCTCCTCATCGCTGTCGTTCGCAAAGTCGTAATTCGGGTCGTGCTTGAACCTAGAGACGTATCCACATCCTCCTGGACGTATTTGCTTACTCTCCACGGATGACGTTGTCACACATCCTTCTTCTGTAAGTTTTTGCCTCTTCTCCGATGCCGACACACATTCCGCCATAACTAAGACAGCTAACACAAAATTAGGTCGAAGGTTACTAACACTTTTGTTGGTTGTTTCGTGATTTTGGCCTCTTATATAGAAGGAAAAAAAGACAAAGATGCGATCGGAAACGCTATGTTAACCCTAAGCCTTGTTAAACGTGGATTGGGATATATGCAGAAAAAGGAAATTAGTATTTTTACTTTTTAGTCCTTGTATTATACTTTATTATTTTAGTTTTGATCCACTTAATACATATTTAACATTCAATTGACTATGTCTGCGCTTCCAGTCCATTTACTAACGGACATCAAACACAATTATAGTTTGTTAAATATTGTAAGACAAAGTGCACCTTTTATGTTTGCTATTTAAAATATATTTTCAGTTTATAATGTATTTACAGATTAATCTATTTATCCAAACTTTAAGAACAAGCATTCTGATTATATTCTGAATTTTTGAGCTGCTAATTTGCATTGAGCCAAGAAAAGTCGAGCTTGAGCCGAGTCCAATAGAGTTTACTCGGGAGAAATTCAAAAATAGCCAGATTTACAAGTGGGCATTCAAAAATAGCTTCATAGCCTCAGGAAGATAAGTACAGACGTCTCTGTACCGATCCCCCAGACTCTACTAAGCCTGCTCGTGAATTGTGAGACCTAAGCAACCTAGTGCTCTGATATCAACTTGTCACGACCCAGAATTCCAACCTTCGGGACTGTGATGACACGTAACATTTAACTTTATAGGCAAGACGTTAGAGAATCATTAAGCCAATTTTTATTCAATTCAGTAGATAAAGTCAATTAAGTGAAAACGAAATAAAACTGAGTGCGGAATACTATAAACGCTCATAATATTAACTACAATCCGGATCTGAAGTCACAATTCACGAGCTTCTACGATTTACTACAAACAGAGTCTGAAAGAAATACAACTATTTTGAACGAAATGAAACAGTAAAAGGGAAAAGAGCAGGAGACTTCAAGGTCTGCGGACGCCAACAAAACTACCTTGAGTCTCCACTGAACAAGTCTGAGTTGCTACGCCTCTCGATCAGCTGGGACCAATGCCAAAATCTACACAAGAAGTGCAGAGTGTAGTGTGAGTACAACTGACTCCATGTACTCTGTAAGTGCCGAGCCTAACCTCGACGAAGTAGTGACGATGCTAAGACGGGTCACTCACACTACAACCTGTACGCAGTATATAATAAAGACAGAAAAGGAAATTACATAACGAAATAAGGTAGTTAATTGAAAATAATAGCTACAACTTCAGGAAAATAAGCCAGTGACGTTCAGAATTACCAATCTTTAAGGTTCAAAAGAAAATACTGTAAAACTAACACAACTTAAGGAAATTGAAACTCATATGTTGTTGCGGCGTCGCAACCCGATCCCACCGTACATCACATAATCCTCCCTTATTTTCTCGTAACAACATTATATATATATATATATATATATATATATATATATATATATATCTTTGTGTGTGTGTGTATATGTTTTGCGGCGCGCAACCCGGTCCCACCATATCACAATATCGGTATCATAATTCATCCTTATTCCACCAAAATAATCTACCCTTATTCCACTTGTTGCAGCGTACAACCCGATCCCACCGTACAGTACAGATTCACCCTCATTCCACCACGTCAATCCATCCTTATTTCACCTGTTGTGGCGTGCAAACCGATCCCACCATATCAATACCAAGTATTCAATGTGCACAGTAAAACTTACAATTCAAATCACGGGAAGCCTTCATGATCAATAAATAACAAACTGAACCAAATAGGAAACCTTGTACAACATGCGAATCTATATAGGTAATACTACACAGCGAGACCATCCCAGAATTTTTACAACTAGAAGGTGTAAATAAACCAACTTAACCCAATAGCAGGAGATCATGAAACTATGAAACGATCTAACGTCATTAACAGGAGAAGACATTAATTAACATGCAACAGTTAAGCATGGAAACACGTCTAAAGCATATAACAATTAAGACAGGGAAAGAGATAATTAAGGAAAAGCTGGAAAACAGGGAAAATAGATAATTTGGCGGCGCATAGGCACTCGTCACCTCGCATATACGCCGCTCACATGAAATTCACATAGCATACAGTCCGAGGGTTCCTAATTCCCTTAAGTCAAGGTTAGACATGATACATACCTCGCTCCAAAAGCCCACTCATAGCTTAACCATACCTTTGCCTTTCAAACAAGCTGTCGAACCAATATAATCTAGCAAATTACCAACCAAACGATTAAAAATAAGCCTTAGTAACTACCCACGATTGCAAATGATTAGGTCATTATTGAAAAAGTCAACAAAAGTCAACTCCCGGGCGTGCTTGGTCCAAACCTGAAATTCGGACCAAAACCTGATTACTCATTCACACAAGCCCCTTTATGTGATTTGTTTTGGAATCTGACCTCGATTTGAGGTCTAAATCCCTATTTTATAAAAATCTCTAATTCTACCGAGAACTCCCAATTTCCACCATGAAAACACAAGATTTTTATTGAAATCTTAGGAAATGTAGAGAAAGATTGAAAGAAAATAGTTTAGAATCACTTACCAATGATTTGGGGAAGAAAGGTTCTTTGAAAAATCGCCTCTAGGGTTTTCTTGTTTTGAATATTTGAAGAATAAGCAAAACTGTCATCTAAGTCCATTTGATCACTTGAATATGTCGCATCTGCCGCCCGAGGTTCGCACCCCGCAAATGCAAAGACCTTCACATCTTTGCTTTCATCGCATTTGCGATGAATAGTTCGCAAATGTGAACTCTGATTTTTCGCAAATGCGACCACCTGATCGCAATTGAGATCCTGCACCCCGCTGACCCACTTCGCAAATACGAAGTATTTTTCGCAAATGCGAACATAAGGTGGCCAGCTACTCTTCGCAAATGCGATGAGCTGCTCGCAAATATGAAACCATCAGAGGTCGCAAATACGATGCCTGATCTCGCAAATGCGAGATCAGAGGCCTGCACCCGAACTGAAACACCAGCTGAGGTTTTTAAGTCCAAACAACTTCGTAGCCTATCTGAAACTCACCCGAGCCCTCAGGGCACTAAACCAACTATGCACACTGTCACGACACTAAACCCAAACCCGGTTGTGATGACGCCTCTCGTGAAGACAAGGCCAGCCGACACAACACCCAATTCATTTTAAGCAATTAAGACAATACAATTTAAGTCTTTAACATGATTAAATCTCAAATAAACAGTGAAACAGTACAATTTACGGGAAAACCAATATAGCCTAACATCGGGGTGTCACCAGTCATGAGCATCTAACATAAGTCTAGGAATACGGAAAACGGACTACACCGTCTATTACAAAATCTAGTACAAGGGGAAAAAATAATGATAAGAGGGATAAACACTAGGTTGCGAACGCCGAGCAGCTACCTAGTGGACTCCGAAAATATGCTGGAAGCTATCAACCCTCACTAGCAGGACCTGAAGCGCCTGAATCTGCACACAGGGTGTTAGGAGTAAAGTGAGTACTCCAACTCAGTGAATAATAACAATAAATGAAGACTGAGCGATAGAAAATCACGTAAAAACACAACAACATGCTATAAAGAGGCAGAGTAAAACCAATAAAGTGCAATAAAACAGTAAAATCTCATAAAACACCTTAGTTTAGTATAAGCTTCTTTAAAATACCTTTTTAACAGTTAAACAAGTAAATGGTAGGCAGCTAGAAAAGATAAACATATAAAAACCGTCCCTCGTGCACAATACCAACAGAATCACCCCTTCGGGCAACAACATGGAACAACACCAGCCCCTCGGGCTATATCTCATATCACAATGGATACCCGCGCTCACTGGGGGTGTACGGACTCCGGGAGGGCCCCCTTACTGCCCAAGCGCAATATCAAGCCATCTTGTGACATAATCAATAGGCTCTCGGCCTCATATCAACAAGCCAACTCGTGGCGTACAATCTCAGGCCCTCGGCCTCATAATCATAAATCAGTGTATCACTGTTGCGGCGTGCAATCCAACCCAAAAGTATCCTCACAACACATGGCCTCGACCTTACTCAGTCAGAAATCTTTAAAAGCGACTCGGACACAGTAAAATATGATGTGCAACCCAAAATATCATTTAAAGTATAAAAAACAGAGTAAACATGGTTGAGTTATGAAAATAGTATAATATAGCATGACTGAGTACATATATAAAATCAAAACAGTAAGGAAATAGAAGTAGAAATCTCCTAAGGGTCCAAATAGTTGGCACGAGGCCCAAATATGACATTCAGCCCAAAACATGATGATAGCAAATAGTTTTCAATCAAATACGCGGTAAAACAGCCATTCGGGATGGACTAAGTCACAATCCCCAACGGTGCACGACCCCACGCTCGTCATCTAGCGTGTGCGTCACCTCAAATAGCACAACGATGTGAAATCCGGGTTTTCATACCCTCATGACAATATTTATAATCATTACTCACCTCAATACAGTCTAAAATCCCGCGATGCCTTTGCCCCTCGAATCGGCCTCAACTCGCATTGAATCTATCCAAAATAAGAATCACGACGTCAAAATATGCTAAGGCAACGAAGCCCATGCGAAAATAATCAATTTACAACATAAATCCCGAAATTAACCAAAACTCGACCCCGGGCCCACTTATCGGAATTCGATAAAATTTACTTCAATAGATTTCTTAGCTACCCACGATTTCATACATATCAAAAGTCCTAGAATCCGACCACAAATGGCCCCTCAAATCCTCAAGTCAAGGTCTCCAATACTAAGCCCTAGTTTCCCAATTTTTATCCCTTAATTTCCATTAAATTTAGGTTAAATCAGTGAAATAATGTCGTAGGATCGATTATTAGGTTCAAAAATCTTACCTCCAGACGTTATCCCTTGAACCCCTCTTCAAAATCTCCCAAAATGCTCCAAAACCGACTTGAAATGGCGAAGGACAACTCAAAAATCGCGAAGGATTTTTTTATACCTTTTGACCCAGGCATTTCGCACCTGCGGTCCATATCTCGCTCATGCACAACCGCTTCTGCGGTCGCCACTTAAATCCCAGGCGCCGCATATGCGAAGTAAATCCCGCACCTGCGCTATCGCAGGTGCGCCACCTCAACCGCTTCTGCGGTCCCAGCTGATGCCTTCCTTGGCCGCATTTGCGGCTCCAAACTCGCTTCTGTGAGACCGCACCTGCGGTCCCCTAGCCGCAAGTGCGGTTATGACAGCAATGGGATAAACTTCAGCTGTCACAACCCAACTCAAATCTTCCGCCAACCATCCGAATAACCCCGAGGCCCCTGGGACCTCAACCAAAAGCACCAACAAGCCATATACTACTATTCAAACTTATACCAATCTTCAAAACACCTTGAACAATATCGAATCAACCAAAACATATCGGATTCAAGCCTAATGTTCCCAAAATCTTCCGAATTACGCTTTTGATCAAAAAGTCTACCAAACCACGTCTGAATGACCTGAAATTTTGCAAACACATCTCAAATGACACGACGGATTTATTGCAACTCCCTGAATTCCATTCCGACCCTTATATCAAAATCTCACCTATCAACCGGAAAACGCCAAAATTCCAATTTCGCCAATTCATGCCTAAATATACTCCGGACCTCCAAAACACGCTCAGATCACACTCCTAAGTCCCAAATCACCTCCCGAGATATATGAACCATCGGAACTCACATTCGAGCCCTTTAACACATAAGTCAACATCCGATTGACTTTTCTATCTTAAGCTTCCTCATAAGAGACTAAGTGTCTCAAACCTTACCAAAACCTCTCCGAACGCAAGCCAACCAACTTGGTCACATATAGTACCGATAAACAAAGCAATAAGAAGCAGAAATGGAGGAAACGGAGCGGTAACTCATGAGACTACTGGCCGGGTCATCACATCCTCCCCCTTTTAAACAAACGTTCATCCTCGAACAAGTCAGGAATAATACCTGAAGCCTCAAATAGGTGAGGATATCTGCTTCGCATCTCCCGCTCAGTCTCCCAGGTAGCCTTCTCCATGGGCTGACCTCTCTACTGCACTTTTACTAAAGCTATATACTTTGATCTCAACTTTCGAACCTGATGCTCCAAAATAGATGCTGGCTCCACATCAAAGTCAAATCACCATATAACTGAACCGTGCTGAAATCCAGAACATGAGACGGATCCCCGATATACTTTGGATTATAGAAACATGAAATATCGGATGCACACTCGACAAGCTGGGTGGCAAAACAAGCTTATAAGCCACCTCCCCAATCCTCCGAAGCTCCTCAAAAGGCCCAATGAATCGAGGAATCAACTTACCCTTCTTCCCAAATCTCATAACACCCTTCATGGGTGAAACCTTCAACAGAACCTTCTCACCAACCATGTAGGACACATACTGAACCTTCCTATGAGCATAACTCTTTTTTCTCGACTACGCTATACGAAGCCTCTCCTGAATCACCTTTACCTTCTCTAAAGCATCCTACACCAAGTCTGTCCCAATAGCGTAGCCTCACCCGGCTCAAACCAACCAACTGGAGATTTACACTGCCTCACATACAAAGACTCATATGGAGCCATCTGAATCCTCAACTGATAGCTGTTGTTATAAGTAAACTCCGCGAGCGGTAGAAACTGATCCTATGACCCTCCGAAATCAATGACACAAGCGCGCAACATATCCTCCAATATCTGAATAGTGCGCTCGGACTGCCCGTCCGTCTAAGGGTAAAAAGTTGTGCTCAACTCAACCTGAGTACCCAACTCTCGCTGCACAGACCTCCAAAACTACGAAGTAAACTGAGTGCCCCTATCTGAAATGATGGAAACTGGGACACCATGCAAATGAACAATCTCCCGAATATAGATCTCTGCCAACCGCTCCGAAGAATAGGTAGTACACATAGAAATGAAGTGCGCGAACTTGGTCAGCTGATCCACAATCACCCAAATAGCATGGAACTTCTTCAAAGTCTGTGGGAGCCCAACTACAAAGTCCATGGTGATCCCCTCCCACTTGCACTGTGGAATATCCATTTGCTGAAGCAAGCCACCCGGTCTCTGATACTCATATTTCACCTACTGACAATTGAGATACCGAGCTACAAATCTCATAATATCCTTCTTTATTCTCTTCCACTAATAATGTTGTCTCAGATCCTGATACATCTTCGCGACACTCAGATGAATGGAATACCGTGATCTATGGGCCTCCTCCAAAATCAACTCCCGAAGCCCATCTACATTGGGCACACATATCCGGCCCTGCATCCTCAACACCCTATCATCACCAATAATCACATCTCTGGCATCATCGTGCTGAACTCTATCCTTAAGGACAAGCAAATGAGGATCATCATACTGGCGCTCTCTGATGCGATCATATAAGGAAGACCGAGAAATTACACAAGCAAATACCCGACTGGGCTCCGAAATATCTAACCTTACAAATTGATTGGCCAAGGCCTGAACATCAACTGCAAGAGGTCTCTCCCTAACAGGAATATATGCCAAACTCCCCATACTCACCGCCTTCTGACTCAAAGCATCGGCCACCACATTGGCCTTCCCTGGATTTTACAATATAGTAATATTATAATCCTTTAGCAACTCCAACCATCTCCGCTGCCTCAAATTGAGATCCTTCTACTTGAACAAGTGCTGGAGGATACGACAATCGGTAAACACCTCATAAGACATACCATATAGATAATGCCTCCAGATCTTCAACGCTTGAACAATGGCAGCCAACTCCAAATCATGAACATGGTAGTTATTCTCACGGGGCTTCAGTTGATGAGAAGCATAAGCAATGACTCTACCCTCCTGCATCAATACACACCCAATACCAACTCTCGAAGCATCACAATACACAGTATATGAACCTGAAGCTGATGGAAAAACTAACACTGGAGCTGTGGTCAATGCTGTCTGGAGCTTCTGAAAGCTCTCCTCACACTCGTCCGACCACATGAATGGAGCACCCTTCTGAGTCAACTTGGTTAAGGGCGATGCGATAGATGAAAATCCGTGAACAAACCGACGGTAATAACCCACCAAACCAAGAAAGCTGCGAATCTCTATGGCTGAGGACGGTTTGGGCCAACTCTGAACTGCCTCTATCTTCTTCAGATCAACTTGAATACACTCGCTGGACACCACATGCCCCAAGAAAGCCACTGAACTGAGCCGAAACTCACACTTGGAGAATTTTGCATAAAGCTTCTCCTCCCTCAATCTCTACAACACAACTCTCAAATGCTCTGTGTGCTCCTCCTGACTACATGAATACACCAGAATATCATCAATGAAAACAAGGACAAATGAGTCGAGGTAAGGCCGGAACACGCTATTCATCAAATGCATGAACGTTGCTGGGGCATTGGTCAGCCCAAAAGACATCACCAAAAACTTATAATGACCATATCGGGTCCTGAAAGCTATCTTAAGAATATCTGAGTCCCTGATCTTTAACTGGTGATAACCTGAATGGAGATTAATCTTGGAGAACACTCTCGCTCCCTAAAGCTGGTTGAATAAATCATCAATGCGAGGCAAATGATACTTGTTCTTAACTGTTACTTTGTTCAACTGCCTATAATCAATGCACATCCTCATAGTGCCATCCTTCTTCTTTACAAATAGAACCAGCGTACCCCAAGGTGACACACTAGGCCGAATGAACCCCTTATCAAGGATTTCTTGAAGCTGCTCTTTTAACTACTTCAACTCCGCTGGTGCCATACGATACGGTGGAATAGAAATGAGCTGAGTGCCCAGCACCAGGTCAATACCAAAATCAATATCCATGTCCGATGGCATGCCCGACAGGTCTACAGGAAACACATCGGGAAAATCCCTTACAACTTGGACAAAATCAATATTGGGAGTCTCTGCACCGACATCCCTCACAAAGGCTAGATACAAAAGACAACCCTTCCCAACCATACGCTAGGCCTTCAAGAATGAAATTACCCCACTGGGAACATAATCAGTCGAACCTCGCCAGTCAATCCATGGCATACTCGATATAGCCAATGTCACTGTCTTAGCGTGACAGTCTAGAATAACACGACACAGAGATAGCCAATCCATGCCCAAAATAACATCGAAATACACCATACATAACAACAAAAGATCCACTCGGGTCTCCAGACCCCCAATAGTCACCACACACAACCGGTACTCATGGTCTACAACATTAGTATCACCCACCAGAGTAGATACATGAACAGGTAAAACAAAAGATTCATGGGGCGTATCCAAATAACGAGCAAAGTATGATGACACATAAGAATAAGTGGAATCGGGATCAAATAATATAGAGGCATCTCTGTGGCAGACTGAGACAATACCTATAATAACATCATCGGAAGCAATAGCATCGAGTCTAGTTGGAAGTGCATAGAAATAGGCTTGACCGCCACCTGATCGACCTTCCCCTCTAGGGCGACCCCTAGCTGACTGACCTCCACCCCTAGCTGGGTGGGTGGGTGGTGGTGAAGTAACTGGCACTGAAGCTGATGGCTGACTCCTCTACTGAGATAAACCCGCAAGACGACGAGGACACTGCCTCCACATATGACCCATCTCTCCACACTCATAGCAACTCCCAGGTACTGGAGACGGGGACTAAAGGGAACCCCTAACACTAGAATGACTAGCAGATGCACCTGGCATAGAAGAGCCCTGAACTGATGGAGCACAGGACGAACTCTGAGCTGGAAGGGCACTAAGTGATGACTGGCCCTGATGAGAGATATGAGAGCCATGACCCGATGATGCCCCACGATAACCTGGGCGAGCTGGATAAGCATGCTTGAATGTGCTGAAACTGACCTCTCGAAGGAGCACCACCATAACTACCAGATCCTCGAGGCCTCTTAGCCTCCCTCTCATCTCACTCCTGGCGACGAACTGACTCAATATCATGAGCAATGTCAACAACCTCCTCAAAAGTAGCACCAGACACCCTCTCCTTGGTTATGAGAATACGAAGTTGATAAGTGAGGCCATCCACAAACCTCCTAATCCTCTCTCTATTTGTCGGAACCAACCAAATAGCATGATGAGCTAACTCTGAGAACCTCATCTCACACTGTGTCACAGTCATCTCTCCTTGACGCAACCACTCGAACTGCTTGCGCAGCTCCTCTCAGCGAGATTGCGGCACATACTTCTCCAAGAAGAGAACTGAGAACTGCTGCCAGGTAAGGGGTGCTGCACCAACAGGCCTACGCCTCTCATAAGCTTTCCACCAAGTGAAGGCAGCTCCAGAAAACTAAAAATTAGTGAAAGAGACCCCGCTAGTCTCCAGAATATCCGTTGTACGAAGAATCCTCTGACACTTGTCCAAGAAACCTTGGGCATCCTCGCCCTCTGCACCACTGAAAGTCAGAGGCTGAAGTCTACCAAACCTCTCCAAACTGCTGCTCGTCCTCTGGAATGGAAGGAGCTACATAGTCTTGAGCAGCTACAACCGGCTGGGCTGGATGTGCCCCCGGTGTCTGAAGTCCCTGCACGTCCTGCTCAGGCGTGCGAGCGGCGGGAGTTTGATTGCCTCCCCCGACCTGAGAAGTAGCTGCGACTGTAGTAACTGAGACTGCCTGATCTAGGACAATGCATACTGATAGAATCTGAGCCAAGGCCTCCTGAAGACCCGGAATCATAATGGGCACAGCTGGTGCCTGAGCTGGTGCTGCTGGAGCGTCCACAATTGGGACCTGATCCTGAACTGGGCGGCTGGTGGATCTGCATGTGCTGCCCTAGTTGCTGTGCAGGCCACACCACTGCCCCTACTACAACCACGACCGCATCTTTGGGCTCTAGTGGCCACAACTAGTGGTACTGGTGGTTGTCCATCCTGACCGGTAGCACGTGTCCTCACCATCTGTGAGAGAATAGAATAACATAAGTTTAGTACTCGGATCAACAGATTCGCACGACAAGAATTTCAAGAATATGAAGTTTTTTCCTAAAGGTTCTACAGCCTCTCGAGGATAAATATAGACGTCTCGGTACCGATCTGCGAGACTCTACTAAACCTGCTCATGACTCGTGAGACCTATGTAACCTAGGATCTTATACTAACTTGTCACGACCCTAAATCCAGAACCGGTCGTGATGGAGCCTCTCGTGAAGACAAGGCCAGCCGACACAACACCCAATTCATTTTAAGCAATTTAAACAACACAATTTACTCCCACCGTTTCAATTTATGTGAACCCATTTGACTGAGCACGAAGTTTAAGAAAAGAGAGAAGACTTTTGATCTTGTGGTGTAAAATGAGGCACATATATTTTGTGTGGCTATAAATCATTGTGTAGAGGTAAATTGTTTCCAAATAAGGAAAGTGGTCATTCTTTTTGGCACGGACTAAAAAGGAAATAGGTTCACATAAATTGAAACGGAGGAATTATGTCTTTAACATGATTAAATCTCAAATAAATAGTGTAACAGTACAATTTGCGGAAAAACCAACATAGCCCGACATCGGGGTGTCACCAATCATGAGCATCTAACATAAGTCCAGGAATACGGAAAAAGGACTACACATTCTATTACAAAATCCAATGCAGGGGAAAAATATAATTATAAGAAGGAGAAACACTGGGCTGCGAACGGCGAGCAACTACCTAGTGGACGCCGAAAAACTACTGGAAGCTATCAACCCTCACTAGCAGGACCTGAAGCGCCTGAATCTGCACACATGGTGCAAGGAGTAAAGTGAGTACTCCAACTCAGTGAGTAATAACAATAAATAAAGACTGCGCGATAGAAAATCACGTAAAAACACAACAACATGCTATAAAGAGGCAGAGTAAAACCAATAAAGTGCAATAAAACAGTGAAATCTCATAAAATACCTTAGTTTAGTATAAGCTTCTTTAAAATACCTTTTTAACAGTTAAACAAGTAAATGGCAGACAACTAGAAAAGATAAACACATAAAAACTGCCCCTCTAGCAGAATACCAACAGATTCAGCCCATCGGGCAACAACATGGAGCAACACCAGCCCCTCGGGCTATATCTCATATCACAATGAGTACCCGCGCTCACTAGTAGTCTAGAGACTCTGGGAGGGGCCTCTTACGGCCCAAGCGTAATATCAAGCCATTTCGAGGCATAATCAATAGTTTCTCGGCCTCATATCAACAAGCCACCTTGTGGCGTACAATCTTAGGCCCTCGACCTCATAATTATAAATCAGTGTATCACTACTGTAGCGTGCAGCCTGAACCAAAAGTACTCTCACAACACAGGCACTCGACCTTACTCAGTCAGAAATCTCTAAAAGCCACTCAGGCACAGTAAAATATGATGCTCAGCCCAAAATATCATTTAAAGTATTAAAACAGAGTAAACATGGCTGAGTTATGAAAATAGTATAATATAGCATGACTGAGTACAGATATAAAATCAAAACAGTGAGGAAATAGAAGTAGAAATCTCCTAAGGGTCCAAATAGTTGGCACGAGGCCCAAATATGCCATTCAGCCCAAAACATGATGATAGTAAATAGTTTTCAATCAAATACGCGGTAAAACAGCGATTCGGGATGGACAGAGTCACAATTCCCAATGGTGCACGACCCCATGCTCATCATCTAGCGTGTGTGTCACCTTAATATAGCACAACGATGTGAAATCCGGGGTTTGATACCCTCAGGACAACATTTACAATCATTACTCACCTCAATCCGGTCCAAACTCTAGCCCGCGACACCTTTGCCCCTCGAATCGGCCTCAACTCGCGTTGAATCTATCCAAAATAAGAATCACGACATCAAACTATGCTAAGGGAACGAAGCCCATGCGAAAATAATCAATTAACAACATAAATCCCGAAATTAACCAAAACCCGACCCCCGGGCCCACGTCTCGAAATTCAATAAAATTTACTTCAATAGATTTCTTATCTACCCACGATTTCATACATATCAAAAGTCCCAAAATCCGACCACAAATGGCCCCTCAAATCCTCAAGTCAAGGTCTCCAATACCAAGCCCTAGTTTCCCAATTTTTAACCCTTAATTTCCACTAATCTTAGGCCAAATCAGTGAAATAATGCCTTAGGATCGATTATTAGGTTCAAAAAGCTTACCTCCAGACGTTATCCCTTGAATCCCTCTTCAAACTCTCCCAAAATGCTCCAAAACCGACTTGAAATGGCGAAGAAAAACTCAAAAATCGCGAAGGAATTCTTTTATACCTTCTGGCCCAGTCATTTCGCACCTGCGGTCCATATCTCGCTCATGCGCAACCTCTTCTATGGTCCGAGCATTGCTTCTGCGGTCGCCACTTAAATCTCAGGCGCCGCATCTGTGAAGCAAATCCCGCACCTGTGCTATCGTAGGTGCGCCACCTCAACCATGTCTGCGGTCCCAGCTGGTGCCTTTCTTGGCCGCATCTGCGGCTCCAAACTCGCTTCTGCGAGTCCACACCTGTGGTCCCCTAGCCGCAGGTGCGGTTATGACAACAATGGATAAACTTCAGCTATCACAACCCAACTCAAATCTTCCGCCAACCATCCGAAATAACCCCGAGGCCCCCGGGACCTTAACCAAAAGTACCAACAAGCCATATACTACTATTCAATCTTATACCAATCTTCAAAACACCTCGAACAATATCGAATCAACCAAAACACATCGGATTCAAGCCTAATGTTCCCAAAATCTTCCGAATTCCGCTTTTGATCAAAAAGTCTAAAAAAACCATGTCTGAATGACCTGAAATTTTGCACACACGTCCCAAATGACACGACGGACCTATTACAACTCCCCGAATTCCATTCTGACCCCTATATCAAAATCTCACCTATCAACGGAAAACGCCAAAATTCTAATTTCGCCAATTCAAACCTAAATCTACTCCGGACCTCCAAAACACGTTCCGATCACACTCCAAAGTCCCAAATCACTTCCCGAGCTATCCGAACATTCGGAACTCACATCCGAGCCCTTTAACACATAAGTCAACATCCAGTTGACTTTTCCAACTTAAGCTTTCTCATAAGAGACTAAGTGTCTCAAACCTTACCAAAACCTCTTCGAACCCAAGCTAACCAACCCGGTCACACATAGTACTGATAAACAAAGCAATAAAAAGTAGAAATGGGAAAAACAGAGTGGTAACTCATGAGATGACTGGCCGGGTCGTCACACACACAAGTCTAAACACATCACACAAACTTGCTCGGGAGATCAAATCACCAAAATAACACCTAGAACTATGAATTGAACATCATGTCACACCTCCTTTTTCCACCCCGGAAGGGGTATATGGGAGTTTTTCCAATTTAAGTGATAATCGAAATGGGATTATTTTGTTTATTCAGAGTCACCACTTGGGATAATTTATGGTGTCCCAAGTCACCGGTTTAAAATCCCGAATCGAGGAAGATTGACTCTATTTACGGTCTGCAAATACAGAAATCCAGTTAAGGAATTATTTTAACCCGGGAGAAGGTGTTAGGCATTTCTAGGTTCCGTGGTTCTAGCAAGGTTGCTCAACTATTATTATTGACCTAATTATATGATTTTAAAATACTTTTAAACCCATGTGCATTTTTAACTTTAAAACCATTTTTATTTGTTTAAGGAATTATTTCAAGGTTATTTAAAACATATCGTGAGCCACGCTACAAGAAATGCACCCGTGAGTCACGACACATCCTATTTAACCTTGTTAGAAATTAGAACCGGGTCACATGAAATGTACACCCGGATTTAATAATAATTGTGATAATTATAATTAGCGCGCCTAAAGCAATCTACGATGTTCAAGGTTAATATCTAAATTATAACATGTGTGAGGGCCACAGATGATTTAATTGCTTATGGCACACCTCAAGTTTATTTCTTCAAACGATTTTCTTGGTCTAGTCTTATGAGGGCCATAAATTATATGTTTCATTGATATGACACACCCCACTCTAACTAACAAGAGTCTAATTAGTTAAAGAAGTCTAAAGGAGCTCGGATTTATTCTAAGTTGATTTTCAATCTAAGCCTAATAGTTAATGGATTCACACTGAATAAAATCAGGTGATTGAATACTTGAAAGGGGCCTGGGCTGGCAACAGGCCAAAACGTCATGTGCAAGCTTCCATGACAAAACCCAAAAGAAAACTAGGCTACCATGGATACTGAGAACGGAATTAACGAGAGGCATTTGGTCATAAATGAGCTAACGACAACAGCCCAGTTGCACAACTAATCGCGGTTGCCTGAAACACATTACATCACACGAGAACCTTGGCATTACATCATGTATTTTGACAAAGTGTGAATGAAAATAAATGCTCACTCAACTTAAAAGGAAAATGCCCCAATTGGGGAAGGGGCAACTTTGATTTAGGCCCATAACAAGCCTCATTTGAAGACTCAGCCAAGTTCCATATCACAGCCCAAGTTCTTGCAAGTTTTAACCCAATGTAAAGCATGCTTCCATGTCAAACCAAATTACTATAATGAAGATGCAACACTTGAGGTTATAACAACTCCTACACAATTTATCTCATTGTTAAAACATAACAGAATTCGACTTTTAACCAAATGCTAACATGATTTCAAAAATACATCTACTAGCATGGATTCAACCCTGTCCAATCCCAGACTTTTAAAAAATGAATGATTACTGATTTTAGGACAAACATGTCAAAATATTTGGCTGTCCAAACTCATATGATAGTCTCACAACCATAGTTTAGCACAGTCCCAAAATAGAATTCTATACAGATTTAGATTTGAACCCTCAAATTCTAAATCTTACTAGGGAATAATGTATTGATGTAACATTTAATTACGACTAGAAACATTGACTATCAAACTAATTAATACATGTAATGTTAAACTAAAGAAGAAAAAATCTGGAAGGGAAATCTAATATCATTTAACACATTGAAACTCCAACTTTATTTGGCACTTTCAAAGTTTGAAACATACCTGAAACAACCAAAAATAACCAGTAATTCGGCAAGGAACACAATCACAGTAGATCTTAAAACAGCAACAAACAACAGCCTATTAATCTGCTTCTCATATTTTGAACCCATAAGATTATAGCAACTCAATCTAGCTTTTAAAACCAAGAGAAATAAAAACACCAACTACCATGGAACAGTACATGTGACTTTTTTTTTGTATTTTCTTTCTGATTTTTCTGACTCTATCCATATGTATATTTCTTCAGTCGTTTCTCAATTTTTAGGTCTGATCTCTTTGCCTAGAGGAATGAAGAAAGTGAACCTTTTATAGATAGATTTTAGGGCAGCCAAGTTGATTTTCAAACTTTTCCATTTACCCCTTTCCCCAATTTCTTTTTTTTTTTTTTCATTTTAGACCCCAAGTTTTAGCATGCTTATTAAACCAGCCCATTCCCCACTTTCCTGGAAATTTCCCAGGCAGTTGTGAAAGATTACCCTATCTAATTTCCCTAAACTACCCCCTCAAATGCTTAATAATTACTTCAACAAGCAGACCTTAAACCAAATTGCCCAAATATCTTTGGGCTACTGCATTAGCAGATTCTAACAGCCTTTGGGCTTCTGAACTAGCAAGCCCAACCTCCAATCCCAAACAAATAAATCATAAGAATTCCAGATCCTTTCTCTCTTTTTTTAAAAAGAAAAATCAAGAAAAAAGGAACAAGGAAAAGAGACGAATGAAATTAAATACTGCTAACCAATCATTACTAAATTAAACAATTACAAATTAATGTGGCCTATCATGCAACAAGACATGGATTTGACCAAGAAAGAAAGAAAGAGGGAGGAAAATCAGGAGAGGACGAAGACAGAAACAAGCGAATAAAAACAAAAGAAAACCCTAGATTCCAAAGGAAATAGAGATGAGCGACTAGCCACTTGAAATGCTTATTCAAAGCCTGAAAACTTCCCTACAAACCCAACCCCGAAATTAGGTTACAACCATAGATTCCAATTTTGGTAAATTCGAGGGTTCGTTTGGGAAAATTGCCAGGATTTGTGGAGATATAGTGACTGTAGGGTGCGAATTTGGGTAGGTTAGGGTTCGAGGGTCCAACCTTCGATCTCATATTCGAAGAGTTCGATGACGATTTGAAGGAAAAAGGTTGTGGATTTGGTATGAGGGGACGAAGTGGATTCTATGGGGTAATTTTGAGGCGGATTGGAGTGGTATAGGGTTGTGCCGCCACCGGAGATGGTGAGGGGTTTCAGGGCGGCAGGTTTAGGGTTCATAGGGAGTCTATGAGTGAGAAGATGAATGAGGGGGTCGATTGGGGGGGGGAGGGTCATTTTTGACATTTAAATGCAAGTGAGTCCCCAGTTCCCAGCCGTTCGATGAGTGGAAATCAACAGCTGGGATAAAGAGCCTCAAAATGGCGTCGTTTGGCTAGGCCAGGGACACTGGACCGGGTTGGGATTGGGCCTGGGTGGATGGGGTCAAAATTGTTTGGACTTCTACTGACTTGCCCCAATTTCGACTCTAAATCTACTTTCAAATTTCCCTCTATTTTGTTTTCCCTTTCCCTTTTTAAAAATATTTAAACCTAAATTAACCCTTAAATTAATTTACACAATTAAGCTAATTCCCTAATATACTATTTACAACAAATTAATTACTCCTAAAAAAATTACTAATTTAAATCTAAAATGTCAAAAATGCAAAAGTGAGCCATTTTTTGTGATTTTCATTTTTTATAAAACAACTAACTTGCTAATTAACCTAAAATATAAAATAAATCCCAAATGCAATGTTGGGTATTTTTGTTTTTTTGTATTTTTTCACGATTTAAATAAAATAAACGTACACAGACAAATGCCAACAATTAACAAAAATCCTACAAAAAATCTACGAAATTGTAAATAATGGAAAATTTTATTTTCTTGAATTTATGGGAGTAATTCGTACAGGGAAAAAATCACGTACTCACATCTGCCCCTCTTTGCTCGAAAATCCGAAGAGTTTTCGTGTAAAGATAAAGTGAGTGGATACGAGTGATTTTTGCCCGTTAGTATACTCCGTGGGAAGCATTTTTTGAAAAACTTGACCGCACCCTGCTTCCGAAGTTGCCTACATATCCTTGGCTATAAAGGAATCAGGTCAGTGTAGTTCGGGAAGTTTTGGTAGCTGGAACTACCAGGAAGCTGTGATTTCACTATTGTCGCTGCTGCTACTGTTTGCTGAACTCCTTATTACACCAAGGCAAAATAAAAGAAGCTACACTAAACTATGATCTATGAATTACAAGAATCCTATCTATATCTTTAAACTTGATCTTGCAGTTCTTGTTGCTCTGTTGAGTCGTACTCTCCATGTGAAATTCCTTTGTTGCTGACTTGAATTGCATTATGAAGTGCTTTCCCTTTGTTCTCCAGGAGGGCGCCTGATTGCTGAACTTGAACCGTCTTCCTTTGAACATTGCTGTTTTCTTTTTATTTTCCAGGTGGACGCCTGATTACCAACATTTGAATTATCTTCCTTTCCTCCGAAACTTGACTTGTTTTCCCTTTGTTTTCCAGGTGGGATCCTGATTACCAATACTTGAATTGCTTCTCCCTTTGTTCTCCAGGTGGGCTCTTGATTACCGACACTCGAATTGCTTTTTCCTTTGTTCTCCAAGTGGGCTCCTGATTACCAACACTTGACTTGCTTTTCCCTTTGTTCTCCAGGCAGGCTCCTGATTACCGACACTTGACTTGCTTTTCCCTTTGTTCTCCAGGTGGGCTCCTAATTACCAATACTTGAATTGCTTTTCCCTTTGTTCTCCAAGTGGGCTCCTGATTACCGACACTTGACTTGATTTTCTCTTTATTCTCCAGGTGGGCTCCTGACTGCTGAACTTGAATTGTATTCCTTTCCTTTGAAATTTGAATTGCTTTCCCTTTATTCTCCAGGTGGGCGCCTGATTGCCACAACTTTAATTGCTTTTCCTCGGAACTTGATTTGTTTTCCCTTTGTTCTCCAGGTGGGATCCTGATTACTGAACTTGAATTACTTCCTCTTGCGATTGTTTTTCCTTTGAACGATCTTCCCTTGTTTCTCCAGGTGGGTGCCTGATTGCTTGAACCTGAACTGCTTTCCATTCTTGAAACTCATGTTTTTCTCCCTTGCTCTCTAGGTGGGCGCCTGATTACAATAGAATAGACAAAACAAAGGAAATTTCCTACCCCAGTTTGGTAACTGGGCACATTGGTGAGTGTTAATTGAACCATGTTACCAAATATCCCTAAGAATTTGAAAGCTTGATCCCATTATCCAGGAGGGTCCTGAAAACTCCTAGTAAAATGACAGTTTTAAAGCTAAATTATATTTCCTAAAAGTATGACTTCCGCTAAATCTTGTTAGCTATGAAGGTCTCAAAACTAATCCCATTATCCAAGAGGGTCCTGAAAATTTCGAATTGAATCTTATCCTAAGAATGAAAACTTCAAAGCCAACTTATACCTCCTCAAGGTAAGCTTATGATAGATCTTGTTACTCATGAATGTTTTGAATTTTAAACTAGGTCCCATTGTCTAGGAGGGTCCTGAGGATTTACGGTCGAACCTGTCTGGTACTTGCTTTCTTTACGGAAGGTTTCCACGAAACAAATGGAATTTTCTGCCCCTGTTTCAAATCAAAGAAAAATCTTGTTAGTTTAAAATGTGGTGGTTGGTTTGTGGCATTCTTACTGAAGGTGGCCTCTCCGCTGTCGTGCCTTGCTTTGACTGACTTCCTTGAACTGGCCAAGAACTGTTTGACCTTCTAACTAACTCTCAACCGCAGGACCTTGGATGACCTGAGTGCTCTACACCCAAACCGTTGTTTTACATTTCTGACCCTTCTACCTGAATCTCTGTATCTCCCACAAGATTACTAAACCATTCGACTAATGGAACTTTCACTGACACCTTATTTCCCACTTTACATCATGCTATCTCTGGTATGCTTTGGCCGCACTTTGCTTTGTGAAATTTTGGAAATTGGTAGTATGTTTTGAAATCCCTTCTCACTTGCTCAAAAAAAAACTAACATTGGAAAAATCTTAGAGAAATAAACCCAAAAGAAATGAAATGCAATGACTTCAAGAGTTAGGAATAAAGAAGAAAATCCAAAACTGGATGACTATTTGAGGGAGGAAAAAGAAAAGAGACTTATCTGGCGGAACAGCTGGAACCAATGATCACGACATGCATTTCAGATTAATCAACCCAGCCTATTCAACCAATCACTTTTCAGTTGTCATACTTTATGCCCCGAGATCTCCAAGACCCAATTTCTTTGTCCAATCACTAATCGTGTTTAACATGTGGTGCCTTGAAGGGTTTTCACCAATAAATCTCTCTCATTTGTTCATCTCTCAACTCACTGTCGTCTTACAGTGCTTGCGAAGGTTTTCACCAATAAAACTCTCTCATTTTTAATTTCTCTTAGCTTTCTATCGTCTTACGGTGCCCGTGAGGGTTTTCACCCATAAGACTCTCTCATTTTTAATTTCTCTCAGCTTCCCATCGCCTTACGATGCCTGTGAGGTTTTTCACCAATAAGACATTCTCATTTTTTTCATTTTTCCTGCTCAGAACGGAGTGTTGCCCCTGATATGAATCACCTCTACTTGCTCAACTTGGCATCTCTCGAGGATTGGTCGGAAGGTCTTTCGTTGGACTGTAATGTGAGCTTTTGGATAGGGTTAGAAAGAAAGGTTATCACGAAGGCTCAAAACAACTTGAATGGGTTCAAAATTACAACTTTTGGAATCAGATCTTTGACATAACCACAACTTATGCCCCAGTTTCTTTGCTTGGGGACTTTTGAATTTTTATTTTGATGGGACCGAACTGTGCGGCTTCCCATGTATCCTTAAAAGGAATCAGGTCGAACGTAGTTCATGACATAGGAATTGCTTTGTGGTTGTTACTCCTCTCCTTTCCTTTCTTTCTTTTTTTTCCTTTTGCTTTCCTTTCTTTTCTTTCTTTTTCCTTCTTTCTTCTCTTTTTTTTTTCTTTTCTTTTCTCTTTTTCTTTCTTTTCATTCTTTTTCCATTCTTTCCTTTTCTTTTCTCTTCTCTTTCCTTTTTTATTTCTTTACTTACCTTTTGCATTTGTGTTTCAGAATTTTGCTACTGATTCCAAAAGAGGGGTATGAAAGGAAATAAATAAGGCTCAAATGTGTAACAAGGAATAAAATGTTTAGATAGTAGAACAAAATGTCTTCGTCATTCTAATCTTCAAAACATGCTAAGTACAAACAAACACAATTTAAACTAAAGAAATCATACATAATATCGTTTGACTACATCAGAATTGATAGTTATGTCTATACATTTGCCTTCTATATCTGTTAAATTGGACAACACTCTCGTTACGATGAACGACCCCTGCCAATTTGGGGCGAACTTGCCTTTCGCTTCAACCTGATGTGGAAGGATGCATTTCAATACTTGCTGACCCACTGAAATTTTCGCAGATGCACCTTCTTGTTGTATGCTCTCTCCATTATCTTTTGATACAACTGGCCATGTCACCCTGCTGCCAATTATTTTTCATCAATCAAACTCAATTACTCCAGACGGGTTTTGAACCACTCGTCATCATCAATTTCGGCTTCAGCGACAATTCGAAGGGATGTGATTTCAACTTTTGCGGGTATCATTGCTTCTGTGCCATATACCAACAAATAAGGAGTTGCACCTACTGAAGTGCGAATAGTAGTGCGATAACCCAACAATGCAAAGGGCAACTATTCATGCCATTGCCTGGAACCTTGCACCATTTTCTGAAGTATCTTCTTTATGTTTTTGTTGGTTGCCTCGACTGCTCCATTCGCCTTGGGGCAGTATGGGGTGGAGTTTTGATGTGTAATCTTAAACTGTTGACACACTTCTTTCATCAGATGACTGTTAAAATTAGCACAATTATCTGTAATGATCACCTTTGGAATCCCGAACCGACAAATGGTATTTGCATGCACAAAATCGACCACTGCCTTCTTGGTCACAGATTTGAAAGTTTTAGTTTCAACCCACTTAGTTAAATAGTCAATGGCCACCACAATGAACCTGTGTCCATTGGATGTTGCTGGCTCAATTGGTCCGATGACATCTATACCCCAAGTAACAAAAGGCCATGGTGCAGACATTGTGTGCAATTTAGATGGTGGAGAATGAATCAAATCTCCGTGTACTTGGCATTGATGACATTTGCGCACGATACTGATACAATCTCGCTCCATGGTGAGCCAATAATAACCTGCTCAGAGAATTTGCTTTGCCAAAACATACCCACTCATATGCGGTCCACAGACTGCGGAATGTACTTCGGTTATGATAGCTGTGGCTTGTCTAGCATCTATGCATCTCAACAATCCAAGATCTGGAGTTCTTTTGTACAATACTCCTCCACTGAAGAAAAATCTGCTTGCCAAATGTCGAATTGTTCTCTTCTGATCCCCTGTGGCTTGTACTGGATACACCCTCATCCTAATATACTCCCTGATGTCATGGAACCATGATTCACCATCGAGTTCCTCCTCAACCACCTTGCAGTAAGCATGCTAATCACGGACCTAAATATGCAATGGGTCAACATAAGCCTTATCTGGATGATGTAACATCGACACCAAGATAGCCAAAGCATCGGCAACCTCATTATGGATCCTTGGAATATGCCTAAATTCTATTGATCGAAACCGTTGACAAAGATCATGCAGACATTGTCAATACAGTATAAGTTTTAAATCCCGCTTCTCCCATTCTCCTTGAATCTGGTGCACCAGAAGGTTTGAGTCTCCCAAGACCAAGACTTCCTGGATTCCCATGTCTACAGCTAACCTCAAACCCAAAATGCATGCTTCGTATTCAGCCATGTTATTAGTACAGTAGAAATGAAGCTGAGCCGTAACAGGGTAGTGATGCCCCATTTCAGAAATGAGTACAACTCCTATCCCAACGCCTTTCATGTTAGCAGCCCCATCAAAGAAGAGTTTCCAACCGGGCTTTTCCTCCTTCCCGACCTCATCAATGTGCATTACCTCTTTATCAGGAAAATAAGTCTTCAAAGGTTCATATTCTTCATCCATCGGGTTCTCGGCCAAGTGGTCAGCCAACGCTTGGGCTTTCATCGCCATCCGAGTCACATATACGATGTCAAACTCTGTGAGCAAGATCTGCTACTTTGCGAGCCTTCCTTTGGGCATGAGCTTCTGAAAGATATACTTAAAAGGATCCAGACGAGAGATGAGGTAAGTAGTGTAGGTTGACAAATAATGCTTCAACTTCTGTGCTACCTAAGTCAGGGCGCAACATGTCTTTTCAAGGGGAGTATACTTAACCTCATAAGATGTGAACTTCTTGCTGAGATAGTAGATGTCTTGCTCTTTCCTGCCAGTGATGTCATGCTAACCCAACACAAAACCAAATGAGTTATCCAAGACTGTCAAATAAAGAATCAAAGGTCTTCCAGGTTCTGGCGGGACCAATACAAGTGGATTTGAAAAGTACCCCTTTATCGTATCAAATGCTTCCTAGCACTCATCAGTCCACTTGGCTGCATTATCCTTCTTCATCAACTTAAAAATAGGCTCACAAGTTGTTGTGAGTTGAGCAATAAACCTGCTGATGTAGTTCAGTCGCCCGAGCAAGCTCATCACCTCAGTCTTGTTCCTTGGAGGTGGCAATTCTTGGATAACTTTGATCTTTGATGGGTCCAACTCAATGCCTCAACGACTGACTATGAACCCCAACAGTTTTCCAGATGGAACACCAAATGTACACTTTGCAGGGTTGAGCTTAAGACTGTACCTGCGGAGCCTTTGGAAAAACTTTCTCAAATCTCTGACATGGTTAGACTGCTTCATGAACTTTATGATCACATCATCCACGTAAACCTCGATCTCCTTGTGTATCATGTCATGGAATATGGTTGTCATTGCCCTTATGTAAGTTGCCCTAGCATTTTTCAAACCAAAAGGCATGACCCTGTAGCAATATGTTCCCCATGGCGTGATGAATGCAGTCTTTTCCACATCTTCCTCATCCATTAAAATCTGATGATAGCCTGTATAACAATCCACAAAAGACCCAATCTCATGCTTGGCACAATTATCAATCAAAATGTGGATATTTGGCAATGGGATAATCAAATGTGGATATTTGGCACAATTATCGAGCTGCTTTGCGACTTCTTCTTTAATCTTCACATTCATGTCAGTTTTGAACTTTCTCAACTTTTGCTTAACGAGAGGGAATGCTGGATCAATTGGCAATTTATGGACCACCAAATCGGTACTCAAACCGGGCATATCATCATACGACCATGAAAAAATATGCTTATACTCAAACAATGCTTTAATTATCTCTTCCCTGATTTGCGGTTCAAGATGGACACTTATCTTAATTTCTCTAACATTATCTGGGTCCCCTAGATTGATTACTTCCGTTTCGTTAAGATTAGGCTTGGGGTTTTCTTCAAAATGACTTAGTTCCTTACTAATCTCTTAAAAGGCTCCATCCTCATCATATTCGAATTCATCATCACACTCTATTTCTTGGATTATTATTTCAGAATTAGATTGACTTTTAAGACTGGGCCAAAGATTCCTCATGCATGTCATATCATTGAAACCAGCGTAAAAAGAACTGTACAGAGAAGAAAAGAAAACAAAAATAAAACTATCAGGAGTGATGGAAAGGGAAATTGCATTTCATTAAAATAAAGGATAACAGGGTTTGTATATCAACAAGCGGAAAATAAAAAATATGGGTCACAACCCTGGAATGACCCAGATAGAAAGGAAAACAAAACAAACTACCAAGACTCCTTCCGAGTAGGGAGAGGAGTAGCCTTCCAATTGTTAGGCTTTACATTCGGCCCGACGAACTGCACGCCTGTTTTGCTAGAACCTTCTCCAACTTCCACCATGTTCACATCATCAAAAAACCTCTGGAACCTTTCAATTAACTCCTCATCAATGTCAACCACAGGATTTGGAACTGTCTTCACTGGGCGCTTCCTAGCACCGGGCTTGACAAAAGACCTAGAGAGACGTGGAACAGGCTTTGGAAGTGCCCACGCCTTCTGTTTCAACCTTTTAGCCCTTTTCACATCTGCTGCTGTAGGTTTGAATCCAAGACTGAACGTACCCAAATTCTCGGGGAGGGACACTAGCTGTATGATAGCCCTTTATCTTATCAAATGCTTTTAGCCCTTTAGGTTTGAATCCAAGACATTTGATAGCCCTTTATCTTATCAAATGCTTCCTGGCATTCATCAGTCCACTTGGCCGCATCATCCTTCTTCAGCAACTTAAAAATAGGCTCACAAGTTGTTGTGAGTTGAGCAATAAACCTGCTGATGTAGTTCAGTCGCCCGAGCAAGCTCATCACCTCAGTCTTGTTCTTTGGAGGTGGCAATTCTTGGATAGCTTTGATATTTGATGGGTCCAACTCAATGCCTCGACGACTGACTATGAACCCCAACAGGTTTCCAGATGGAACACCAAATGTACACTTTGCAGGGTTGAGCTTAAGACTGTACCTGGGGAGCCTTTGGAAAATCTTTCTCAAATCTCTGACATGGTTAGACTGCTTCATGAACTTTATGATCACATCATCCACGTAAACCTCGATCTCCTTGTGTATCATGTCATAGAATATGGTTGTCATTGCCCTTATGTAAGTTGCCCTAGCATTTTTCAAACCAAAAGGCATGACCCTGTAGCAATATGTTCCCCATGGCGTGATGAATGCAGTCTTTTCCACATCTTCCTCATCCATTAAAATTTGATGATAGCCTGCATAACAAACCATAAAAGACCCAATCTCATGCTTGGCACAATTATCAATCAAAATGTCGATATTTGGCAATGGGACAATCAAATGTGGATATTTGGCACAATTATCGAGCTACTTTGTGACTTCTTCTTTAATCTTCACACTCATGTTAGTTTTGAACTTTCTCAACTTTTGCTTAACGAGAGGGAATGCTGGATCAATTGGCAATTTATGGACCACCAAATCGGTACTCAAACCGGGCATATCATCATACGACCATGAAAAAATATGCTTATACTCAAACAATGCTTTAATTATCTCTTCACTGATTTGCGGTTCAAGATGGACATTTATCTTAATTTCTCTAACATTATCTAGGTCCCCTAGATTGATTATTTCCGTTTCGTTTAGATTAGGCTTGGGTTTTTCTTCAAAATGACTTAGTTCCTTACTAATCTCTTAAAAGGCCTCATCCTCATCATATTCGGATTCATCATCACACACTATTTCTTGGATTATTATTTCAGAATTAGATTGACTTTTAAGACTGGGCCAAAGATTCCTCATGCATGTCATGTCATTGAAACCAGCGTAAAAAGAACTGTACAGAGAAGAAAAGAAAACAAAAATAAAACTATCAGGAGTGATGGAAAGGGAAATTGCATTTCATTAAAATAAAGGATAACATGGTTTGTATATCAACAAGAGGAAAATAAAAAATCTGGGTCACAACCCTGGAATGACCCAGATAGAAAGGAAAACAAAACAAACTACCAAGATTCCTTCCGAGTAGGGAGAGGAGTAGCCTTCCAATTGTTAGGCTTTACATTCGGCCCGACGAACTGCACGCCTGTTTTGCTAGAACCTTCTCCAACTTCCACCATGTTCACATCATCAAAAAACCTCTGGAACCTTTCAATTAACTCCTCATCAATGTCAACCACAGGATTTGGAACTGTCGTCACTGGGCGCTTCCTAGCACCGGGCTTGACAAAAGACCTAGAGAGACGTGGAACAGGCTTTGGAAGTGCCCACGCCTTCTGTTTCAACCTTTTATCCCTTTTCACATCTGCTGTTGTAGGTTTGAATCCAAGACTGAACGTACCCAAATTCTCAGGGAGGGACACTAGCTGTATGATACCCTGCAGAGATGCACCCAGACCTTTACTGGGCACAAAGCCATTTTTCTGTATTTCAAAGGCTACCATGATTGATGCAAAGGTTATCTTTGGGGTTGGGACACATTTCCCTTCTAGAACCTTCTCCACCGGCACTGTTTCAAAAACTTGATAAACCCAAGGTCCTTTTTCATCTTCAATCTCAATGAATGGGACAGAGATATCACTGTGAGCACACAAGTTATCTTCACCATGCACGACGATCTCCTGTCTGTCCCATTCGAACTTGACCATCTGGTACAGAGTGGACGGGACTGCTTTGGCAACATGAATCCAAGGTCGACCCAACAACAAATTTTAAGAGGCGGCTACGTCCAGCACCTGGAACTCCATGGTGAATTCCACCGGTCCTATTGTTAACTCAAGCACTATATCACCAACTAAATCTTTCCCTCCACCGTCAAATCCCCGAACGCATATGCTGTTCTTGTGAATCCTCTCATCATCCACTTTCAACTTGTTCAGAGTAGAGAGAGGGCAGATGTTTGCACTGGAACCATTGTCAATTAATACCCTGGTAACTATAGAATCTTCACATTTTACTGTAAGATAGAGAGCTCTGTTGTGTTCAGTACCTTCCACAGGCAACTCATCATTAGAGAAAGTGACCCTGTTCACCTCAAATATTTTGTTGACAGTCTTTTCCAGATGGTTCACTGAGATTTTGTCGGGAACATGAGCCTCGTTCAGAATTTTCATCAAGGTCTGACGATGCTCGTCTAAGTGGATTAACAATGAAAACAAGGAAATCTAAGCAGGCGTCTTCCTCAACTGCTCCACGATGGAATAATCTTGTACCTTCATTTTTCTCAGAAATTCCTCCACCTCTTCTTCAGTTACTGCCTTATTTACTAGGTCTGGATTATCTCTGGATGTTTTAGCTTTCCTTAACTCTTCCGAGGCAAAGCATCTCCCCGAACAAGTTAATCCATGGGCCTCATTGACTTCTTCTTTCACTTCCTTTCCCTTATAGGTCACTATCTCCCCTTCATAGTTCTATGGGATAGACTTGGTGCTGATTACAGGCAACTGGGTTACAAGTTTGATGATGACAGGATCCATACGGGCACCCTCTACAATTATGATAGGCTTGTTTGCCACCCTGGCACAACCATTTTTGACTTTTCTTGCTTCGCCGCAACATCACTTGGGGATCCTTCCTTGACTACCATAGATGGTTCACTGTTTGTCCTGCTCAACTTGTTCATTGATCCTTCAACTATTAATTTTTTAACTGGCTGGACCTCACTGGACCGAATCATCATGACGGTCTTTGAAGGCTTCTTGGGCTCCCCTTCTTTATGTACTATCTCGATCATGTTTGTTTCCTGATGGGTTGGCAATGGGTTCTAGTTGATGTTGGGTGTCTCTGGAGTTTGGACTTCAATTCGGTTTGTGTCAATGAGCTCCTGGATGGCATTTTTCAGGTGCCAACACTTCTCCGTATCATGCCCCGGAGTACCAGAACAATATTCACAGCTCACGGAGTAATTAAGATTCTTTGGATGAGGGTTTGGCAATTTTGACTCAATTGGCCTAAGCATATCCAAGTGCCTCAATCTGTGGAACAAACTAGTATAGGACTCCCCCAACGGGGTGAAGGTTTTTTTTCACTGCAACCTCTCATTTTTGAATGTTGGATTGGGCCAGAAACCTGGGCCGGCAGGATTTCGATAGGCTCGTGGGGCTGGGTAAGCATTTTGTGGAGCTGGGTAGGTGTTTTGTGGGGTTGGGGCACGCCATTGTGCATAAGCAAAAGGTTGAGTATATGTTGGGCATGGTGGACAGAAATATGAGGGTCTAGTGATGGGAAGTAGTGTTAGGGTGGATATATGGTGTTTCAGTGTAGGTTCGGTGATGGGTTCGAGGCTGGGTATATTGGTGTGACGGGCCCCTAGGTCCAAACCATGGTCCTGAATTGATTGTTGCCACATCTTCTTTCTTCTTCTTTCCAATCACTTCCCCAGTACCGTTCTGAATGGCTTGGGTTGTTGCCTTGATAGCCGAGTAACTCATGATTTTGCTTGATTTAAGTCCTTCTTCCACCATGCCACTCATCTTCACTGCCTTGTTGAAAGACTTGCCTATGGCCGATATCAGATGGCCAAAATAGGTAGGCTCCAGAGCCTGTAGAATGTACTCCACCATTTCGCTCTCCTCCATCGGGGGGTTAACTCTTGCTGCTTGTTCTCTCCAGCAAAAATCGTATTCTCTAAAACTTTCACTAGGCTTGTTCTCAATTTTAGTCAAAGACAAACGATATGGAACAATCTCGATGTTGTACTGGAAATGACGAGCGAATGCTTGGGCCAAATCATCCCAGGTATACCATATGTTGTGATCCTAACGAGTGTACCACTCTAATGCCGAGCCACTCAGACTCTGGCTAAAGTATGCCATCAATAGCTCATCTTTCCCACCGACTCCTCTTATTTTACTGCAGAATACCTTTAAGTGGGCCACCGGGTCTCCATGCCTGTCAAACAAATCAAACTTCGGCATCTTAAATCCTACAAGCAACTGAACATCGGGAAATAGACACAAATCCTTGTAGGCTACGCTCACCTGGCCTCCCAATCCCTGCATGTTTCTGAACTACTGTTCCAGGCTTCTAACCTTCCTGAACATTTCCTCTTGTTCAGGGGTTTTAGGTGGTTTCTTAGTCTCAACAGGGAGGTCGAAACGAGGAGTGTAGGAGTAAGGTTCCGAGGCCTTGAAAGTAGGCTCTAGGGGGTAGTATTGGTTATCCTGGGTCTGGAATAAAGGCTCATTGGAGGATCGATGGAGTGTAGCGGGTGGGGGTTCCAGGAAGACAGGGGTGACTGGTGGAGAAGGGTGTGGGACTGGTTTGGGTGGTGGTGCTTGTGGGGTTTGGGAAGTGGTGCCTTGGTAGTGGTGGTAAATGGGAAAGCCTGGAGATGAATCAACAATGGGAGGTTCTTGGGATTGAGCCAGCGGCGGGACAAACGCAGGATTAGCGGGGTAGGATGGTAGTGGATGCCTTTTTACCCATGCCTGGTACATCTCTGCCATCTGGTGTTTCAGCTTATACAACCCCTCTTTCAGATTAAAATCAGACTCTTCCCCCTCTCTTGACGGATCAATAACACTTGCATCTAGTTCTTGGTTAGCCATGATCAACTTGTCTTTGGACCTAATGACTTCACTGACCGAGAGCCACCCAAATGTACATTCAATCTTATTTGCAGTCAGGGAACTCAAGTGTGTAAACCATGCTTCCGTGCCCTCCGGAAACTCATAGCCCTCCACCCATTGCTTATGTTTTTCAATGCATTGAAGACCGGTCATCCCAAGGTTCATGTACCCCGGCCGGTGACACAGGTGTTCCTCCATCCAGAGTTGTAGAAGCACATTGAATCCCTCAAAAAACTTCCCTCCTTCTCGGCAAACAGTTAGAGCTCAGTAAATCTCCGCCAAGATCATCGGTACAATGGTGCAATTTGCCTTTTTAGTCATGAAGTCGGCTATTCCCATAATCCCCAATTCTATGTTTCTATCTTTCCTTGGACAAATCAAAACACCTAGGAATGTCATTATAAAATCCAGTCCCCGCCGAGCTTCCCACTTATCTTTGTTCCCCGAATGAGTAAGACCGGTATCTGGCATTTCCAAACCGCGGGGATTCCCATAATGTCGGTACAAGAAGTAGAATGTGCAGAACCCTTTAGCCAAATTTCCATCTTGAACTTCCCGACTGATGCTTAGTAGATCCAGAAACTTATGAGGCATCACTGTTCTAGGTGCCACCGGGTATTAGTTTCTGAGATTCCCATTAAAACCGACGTAGCCTGCTACTTCCTCAAGCGTAGGAGTTAGCTCAAAATCAGCAAAATGTAACACATTATGTGCTGGGTCCCAGAAGGGTATCAAAGCCTCAATTATATCCTTCCTCGGCTTAATCTTCAGAAGCCCAACAAGACCACCCAAAGCTTTTATCACAGTTTTTCTGCTAACTTCTCCCAAATTATTCCACCACATATGTAGTTCTAATGGAATTTCCTCGCGAACTGTGAAATGTTCATTTTCAATTGTGCTCATCCTACACATTTATTTAAGCTGATTGATTAAAAGACTGCGGTTTACTTTGACTCAAGAGAAAAACACAATTTTCATAAAATTTAAACAAAAACATTTTTGCACATACAGTCCTTCAGCACCTCAAGAAAGAAATTTTTAGGGCTATTTTTGTTAATCAACCAAAATTTTGAAAAAGGACCCTAGGTGGCTATTCTTGCAAAAACAGCCTTCTGGCGCCTTTTTGGGGTATTTTGGCTTTTTTGGACAAGAACGGCGTCACCTAATTTCTTTGTGACAAAAATAGCAACGCTTCATATTTTTTTGGGGTTATTTTGCAAAAAAGAGTTGGACACGATGAGGGTCGCCTACGTATCCCACATCCGGTGAGAATCAAACTTGCGTAGTTCGGTCAATTTTGACGCGACAGAAAACACAATCTTTTGAAATAGCTTTTTTCTTATTTTTTTCCCCTTTTTTTCTAAAAAGTTTGGCAGAGTTTCTGGGTATTTTGGACACCAGGTTTTTCACCGGCGAGCAATTTTCCTCTCTCACCTCAATTTGTTTTTTCTCAATTTTTCTCCCTTATTCTAGAAACTGGTCAACATACAATCCAAGTCAAATAAATGTGCAAGTAGCAAGTAAAATGCATCAGGATGGTCTTTTAATTTTGGGTGCACCTGTCCTAGACGGACCCAACCCCTGTGTTGAGTCCCCAAAGTCAAAATGCACGTGATGCAAACAAGCATTCCTATTAGGGATCCGCATGAGGCTATGTTATACTAGGTTCGAATTCCTGGGTTTATTTTTTCTAGACCTGGCTTACTCGAGCGGACAGCTCGAGCCGAGGGGGAGGCAGCGTACCGGGAATATAGAAGCTTCACCGACTTTGCATATTGTCCGAACCTCATTCTAAAATTGGGATATGACTCTAACAGAAGAGAAGCTATACAAAGTGCACCCTTCTCAAATGATTTAGAAGACTCAGAGAGAGGAGGGATTCGTAACAATTTATATGCAGTTCAACAATATCAAAGTGGTAAAAAGCAACATTTAGCACATTAGGCCCAAACATGTGAATAAAATTAGATAATAAATAAAGCCAAATATAACAATTATTCTAAGCTCGAATTCTTGAACCCTGAACTAGAGATTCTGGGTTCGGTGCCCAGCAGAGTCGCCAGAGCTGTCACACCTCCTTTTTCCACCACAGAAAGGGTATATGGGAGTTTTTCAAATTTAATTGACAATCGAAACGGGATTATTTTGTTTATTTAGAGTCGCCACTTGGGATGATTTATGGTTTCCCAAGTCACCAGTTTTAAATCCCGAATCGAGGAAGATTGACTCTATTTACGGTCTGCGAACACAGAAATCCGGGTAAGGAATTCTGTTAATCCGGGAGAAGGTGTTAGGCATTCCCGGGTTCCGTGGTTCTAGAACGATCGCTCAACTATTATTATTAGCCTAATTATCTAATTTTAAAACACTTTTAAACCCATGTGCATTTTTAACTTTAAAACAGCTTTTATTTGTTTAAGGAATTATTTCAAGGTTATTTAATACACATCGTGAGCCACGCTACATGAAATGCACCCGTGAGTCACGACACGTCCTATTTAACCTTGTTGGAAATTAGAACCGGGTCACATGAAATGTACATAAGGATTTAATAATAACTGTGATAATTATAATTAGCGCGTCTAAAGCAAGCTACGATTTTCAAGGTTAATATCTAAATTATAACATGTGTGAGGGCCACAGATGATTTAATTGCTTATGGCACACCTCAAGTCTATTTCTTCAAACGATTTTCTTGGTCTAGTCTTATGAGGGACATAAATTATATGTTTCATTGATATGGCACACCCCACTCTAACTAAAAATAGTCTAATTAGTTAAAGAAGTCTAAAGGAGGTCGGATTCATTCTAAGTTGATTTTCAATCTAAGCCCAATAGTTAATGGATTCACGCTGAATGGAATCGGGTGATTGATTACTTGAAAGGGGCCTGGGCTGGCAGCAGGCCCAAACATCATTTGCAAGCTTCCATGACAAAACCCAAAAGAAAACTAGGCTCACCATGGAGCCCATACTGAGAACAAAATTAACGAGAGGCATTTGGGCATAAATGGGCTAACGACAATGGCTCAGTTGCACAACTAATCGCGGTTGCCTGAAACACATTACATCACATGAGAACCTTGGCATTGCATCATGTATTTTGACAAAGTGTGAATGAAAATAAATGCTCAATAAACTTAAAAGGAAAACGCCCCAATTGGGGAATGGCAACTTTGATTTAGGCCCATAACAAGCCGCACTTGAAGACGCAGCCAAGTTCCCTATCACAACCCAAGTTCTTGAAAGTTTTAACCAAATGTAAATCATTTTTCCATGTCAAACCACATTACTATAATGAAAATGCAAAACTTGAGGTTATAACAACTCCTACACAATCTACTAGCATGGATTCAACCCCGTCAAATCCCAGACCTTTAAAAACATGAATGCTTACTGATTTTAGGCCAAACATGTTAAAATATTAGACTGTCCAAACTCATATGAAATCCTCACAACCATAGTTTAGCACAGTCCCAAAATATAATTCTATACAGATTTAGATTTGAACACTCGAATTTTGAATCTTACTAAGGAATAGGGTGTTGATGCTAACATTTAATTACGACTAGAAATATTGACTATCAAACTAATTAATACATGTAATGTTAAACTAAAGAAGACAAAATCTGGAAGGGAAATCTAATATCATTTAACACATTGAAGCTCCAACTTCATTTGGCACTTTCAAAGTTTGAAACATACCTGAAACAACCAAAAATAACCAGTAATTCAGCAAGGAACACAATCACAACAAATCTTAAAACAGCAACAAACAACAGCCTATCAATCAACTTCTCATATTTTGAACCCAGAAGATTATAGCAATTTAATCTAGCTTTTAAAATCAAGAGAAATAAAAACACCAACTACAGTGGACCAGTACTTGTTACTTTTTTTTGTATTTTCTTTTGATTTTTCTGACTCTATCAATGTGTATATTTCTTTAGCCGTTTCTCAATTTTAGGTCTGATCTCTCTACCTAGAGAAATGCAGAAAGTGAACCTTTTATAGACATATTTTAGGGCAGCCAAGTTGATTTTCAAACTTTTCCATTTACCCCTTCCCCTAATTTCTTTTTTTTTTCATTTTAGACCCCAAGTTTTAGCCTGTTTATTAAACCAGCCCATTCTCCACTTTTCTAGAAATTTCTCAGGCAGTTGTGAAAGATTCCCCTGTCTAATTTCCCTAAACTACCCCTCAAATGCTTAATAATTACTTCAACAAACAGACCTTAAACCAAATTGCCCAAATGTCTTTGGGCTACTGCATTAGCAGATTCTAACAGCCTTTGGGCGTCTGAACTAGCAAGCCCAACTCCAATCCCAAACAAACAAATCATAAGAATTCCGGATCATTTCTCTTTTTTTTTAAAAGAAAAATCAAGAAAAAAGGAACAAGGAAAAGAGACGAATGGAATTAACTACTGTTAACCAAACATTACTAAATTAACCAATTACAAAATAATATGGTCTATCATGCAACCAAACATGGATTTGAATAAGAAAGAAAGAAAGAAAGAGGAAAACCAGGAGAGGACGAAGACAGAAACAAGCGAATAAAAACAAAAGAAAATAAAGAAAAATATGAATGACTAACCGAGGAAAATGGCGAACTGTGGCAAAGGAAATAGAGATGAGCGACTGGCCACTTGAAATGCTTCTTCAAAGCCTGAAAACTTCCCTACAAATCCAACCCCGAAATTAGGTTAAAACCCTAGATTCCAAATTCGGCAAATTCTAGGGTTCGTTTGGGAAAATTGCCAGGAGTTTTGGGTTTGGGGAGACATAGTGATTGTAGGGTGCGAATTTTGAAAGGTTAGGGTTCGAGGGTCCAACCTTCGATCTCAGATTCAAAGAGTTCGATAATGATTTGAAGGAAATGGGTTGTGGATTTGGTATGAGGGGACGAAAGGGATTCTATGGTGTAATTTTTAGGCGGATTGGAGTGGTATAGGGTTGTGCCGCCACCGGAGATGGTGAGGAGTTTCAAGGCGGCGGGTTTAGGGTTCATAGGGAGTCTCTGAGTGAGAAGATGAATGAGGGGGTCTATTGGGGGGGGGATAGGGTCATTTCCGACATTTAAATACAAGTGAGTCCCCAATTCCTAGCCGTTCGATGAGTGAAAATCTACGGCTGGGATAAAGAGCCTAAAAACGGCATCGTTTGGCTAGGCCAAGGACACTGGACCGGGTTGGGATTGGGCCTGGCCGGATGGGATCAAAATTGTTTGGACTTCTACTAACTTGGCCCAATTTCGGCTCTAAATCTACTTTCAAATTTCCCTCTATTTTGTTTTCCCTTTCCCTTTTAAAAAAAAAATTAAACCTAAATTAACCCTTAAATTAATTTACACAATTAAGCTAATTCCCTAATATACTATTTACAACAAATTAATTACTCCTAAAAAGAAAATTACTAATTTAATTCTAAAAGGTCAAAAATGCAAAAGTGAGCCATTTTTTGTGATTTTTATTTTTTGATAAACAACTTTTCTATTTTATTCCATCAAAAGAATATACATTACATTCAGCAGATGATGACCATCTACTCATCCTTTGTTATAAACTCTAGTCTGAGGTTCCTTCTTAAGTTAGGACTATACATGACAATCCAGTACTCTTATGCTATTACACAAGAAACCAGTAAAGGACTCTAGCATACTAAGGGTAGCAGTTTATCTTCTGCAGAGCTTCTTTCCAGTTTTGTATTGAGACCCCCTTCAGGTGTATGTGGATAGCTATTTATTTGCAGATGTTGTTGATTATCAGTTTACCTCCTTGGAATCTCAGCTTATTTCTTTCTCTCCATATAGCATTCACAAGCATGCCAAATACACAGGTAACTATTGCACATTGTCCATTTCTCCTTTTAGCATTCTTGCTTACCCATTCGACTTCACTCTGCCAGTCACAAATAGGTCTGTCATATCCCAACCATCTTAGCAGCCTCAACCATAGTTCCTTTGTCAGCGAGCATTTAAAGGAAAGATGGTCAAAAGTCTCAACAACTTGCTCGCAAAAAATACACTGCTGTGGAGTTTGTATACCAAACTTCAGTAGCCTCTCCACTGTTGCCAATCTATTATGTAATGCAAGCCACAATATAAATTTAAATCTTGGATGTATGTGTTGCTGCAAGATAATGCTCTTCCACTGGACCTTTTGATGTTGAGGGAATTGAAGCCTGTACAATTTTTTAATGCTGAACAATTCACCCCTCTGTAGCTTGAAGCTCATTTATCATCCTTCTTGCCTCAAAACTTTTCTAACTACCCAGGCTGCATTCCTAGGTATAGGCATATCTTCAATTGTATAGTTGTTTATGTAGTAAATGTGCATCTATTTTATTCATAGACTATCCTTCTTCTTTGCCACTGCCCATAGATGCTTTGCAATAGCAGCTTTATTCCAGTATAGCATGTTCATTATATTAAGCCCCCTGTACTCTGTGGCAAACATATTATTTCCCAAGAAATCAAAGCTCTCCTTGACACAGTAGCTGAACCAGTCCACAAAAATGATCTGCAGATTGCCTCAATCATCTTCATCACTTTCTTTGGTAATAAAAATATTTGTGTCCAATACGATTGCACACCAAATAAAACTGATCTTATCAATTGAAGTCGCCCTGCATATGATAATAATCTCGATATCCAGCAATTTATCTTCTGAGTTACCTTCTCTACTAGTGGCCAGCACTGAGCAATGGATAGTTTTTTAGAATCCAATGGTACCCCAAGGTACTTGAAAGGTAGGCTACCTTCAGGGAACCCCAACTCTTGTAAAATTTCCTCTTTTTTCCAAATTGAAACTCCAGCTATATAGACAGAACTCTTGTCAGCATTTGCTTGAAGACCTGATACAATAGATAATTTATGAAAAGCCTGTTTTAATAGCCTGACAGATTGTATATCAGCCTTGCAAAATATTAGCAAGTCATCCGCAAAACAGACATGTACCACACCCAATTTCTTGTACCTAGTATGGAATTTGAAGTCTTTCATCTTTGTCAATTGCATGACTCCCTTTGCAAATACTCCATGGCCAGGACAAAGAGATAGGGAGACATTGGGTCTCCTAGCCTTATGCCCCCTTGCCTTTAAAAGGTGTTGTGCGTCCACCATTTATGTTTAGAGAATATGTAACTGATGAAATGCATTCCATTACCCATCTTGTGAATTTGTACGGAAACCCCATATCAGTAAGCAATCTTTCTAAAAAATATCATTCTACTGTGTCGTAAGCTTTCCTCAAATCCACTTTAAGAACATATCTTGGGGAGATACCCTTTCTATTATATCCTTTGAACAATTCATGTGTGAACAAAATATTGTCTGTAATACTTCTACCTTCTATAAATGCTAACTGTGATCTCCCAATTAGACCTCCAATGACTGGTTTTAGTCTTGCTGTGAGGACCTTTGTGATGATCTTATACAGTATTGTACAGTATGCTATGGGCCTATAGTCTTTAACTTGACTAGGATTTTGTACTTTAGGAATCAGTGTTACAGCAGTACTGCTCACTCTTTTATGCAGCCTCCCAGTCACAAAAAAATCCTTCACAGCCTCATATATGTCATCACCTGCTACTTGCCAATGTTTTGTGAAAAATTCAATTGGAAACCCATCCACTCCTTGTGCCTTATCATGGGGCATATCTTTTATTGCCTAAAGTATTTCATCTCTTGTAACTACTTTGATTAGGTCCTCCTTCTGCTGCATATTAAGACAAGGTCCTTGACGTATGACCTTAGAGTTTGGACATTCACATGTAGTGTTATTCTCTCCCAGTAGCTTCCTGAAGAACTTGACAAACTCTTCCTCCACCAGTATAGGATCATATACTTTGTCTCCCAAGTCAGTGTAGATAGAGTTTATAGTATTTGTGTTTGTCCTCAGCTTCAATTGTGCATAGAAATACTTAGAATTTGAGTCTCCACAAGCTATCCAATGTGATCTAGATTTCTAATGTAGAATTTATTCCTCTATGCTGCTCCATTTCTCTACTTACATCAAAGCCATTTTTTCTTGATCAATCAACCTTTGATCCATATGTTTGTGCTTTAGTTCACTCTGAATGGCTTCAAGTTTCTGCCTGGACTTATTGAGCTGAAGCCTATAGGAAGCCATATAAGTGTTCAATTCCTTCAGTTCAGTTTTCAAATCTTTAAGCTTATTCCATACCCTGTGCATGTTGCCTCCATTTACCTCTTGATTCCATACCTTTTCCACTATGCCTGCAAAGTCAGCATGATCCATCATAGAGCTATACAATTTAAAGGGTTTAGGATGCGGGTTGCTTTTTTGATCCACAACCTTGCATTGTAGTAGAATAGGGGAGTGGTCTGACACCTCAAGATTTAAAAAATCTGCTTCAATATGACTGTACTTCTGCATCCACTCAACATTCCCCAGTGCCCAGTCAATTTTATTGTATACCCTCGTTTCCAATTGTTGTTTGTTGCACCAAGTATAGAACCATCCCAAACTCTTCAATTGTGTGAGTTGTAGGGTAATAATTGCATCCTGGAACCCCTTGATCTCACTTTGTGTAACTAGAGCCCCTATCCTATCATCAGTGTGGAGGACATTATTGAAGTCTCCACTAAGTAGCCAACTCTCCTTAATAGTTGCTCCTAAATTCACAAGTTTATCCCATAACTGCTGCCTTTTGTTTACGTTATTGCTTGCATACACCACAGTTATCAAAGTCTTGAAAGTGGAACTTCTTTTTTAGACTTCACAATGTATAAACTGTTCATCAAGCAACAGTATCTGCACCTCAACATTTTATTTCCACAATAGCCAATTCCTTCCATTTGGATGTTCCTTGTAGTTATAGCAAAATCTCCAATCACTGCATACTTTATTCATTATCCTTTTAGCCTTCATTTCCTTTACTCTGGTTTCTAAATAGCCTATAAACTCAACCTTATGTTTCCTTAGAAAGATTTTTAACTCTTTCTGCTTATGGGCCATGTTCAGACCCTTATATTCCAGGTGCATAGGATCATTTTTGGGTGAAGCTGGATGGGCCAGCGTCCCCTGGATCATCTGCTATCTGCAGCAATGAGAACCTGTTTGTGGACTGCATTATAACTATTGCACTTTGTTGTACACTTTTCCCCTTCATTTTCCCATTATCAGTAAGCTTATCATCTTCTTTGTCATTGGTTTGTTGCATGTCCCCTTCATTTCTAGTATGTTGAATCACATCATCCTTCCTCTTATCTTTAGGCATCCATTTCAAGGTCCCTCTCTGTTGTTTCTTCTTTTTCCCAGTATCCCTTTGTTGGACTTTTACTTCCACTGCCTTTTCCTGCACTTCCTTGAGCCAACATTCATTTGAATTATGCCCAAATCTAATGCAGTCACAACAATACTTTTGCTTCTATTCATATTCAATTTGCTGAGTTATTACTCCCCTCTTAGTTTGCATTTCAAAACTATCTGGTAATGGTTGGGATATGTCAGTTTCCACTAAAACTCTTGCATAGGACACCTTTTCCATTTCAGTAGTGATCTTATCAGTGTACAAAGGCTTCCCAACAACACTAGCTAGTTTACTGAGTGCTTTTGTAGACCAAAAACCCAGTGGTAGACCTGGAAATGTGATCCACAAGGGAATCACACTCACACTTCCTGGATCAAATTTGAAATCCATTCTCCATTGTTGCAGCACAAAAGGCTTGTTGTGATATGTATAAGGTCCTGCTTGGAGTACTAGGTCCCTATCTTCAGTATTTTCAAACTTGAAAATATAGTATCCATCCTCATGATATAGAATTTGAGGCTTCTCAACAAAATTCCATATATTTGTGACATAGTTGTCCATTGCTTTCTCATAAGGGTTGTCACCTAGCACAAACCCAATCAAAGCTGTGCTCCAGTTGGTCTTCTGTTCCTTCGTATCCTCATCTTCAATTTGCACGACAAAAGTACCATCCCTCATAGCAGGCGGTACATAGTATAATGTTTTCCCCTTTTGAGAGCTTCGATTCTTCTGCATGGCTTCCTTTTTCCTCTCAACTTCCACTAGACATGTCATATCTTGCCGGATCTGCCCTGAGTTTACTTGTGCTGAAAATTGCAATCACCGATGGACTTGCGCAGCTTCCGTGGTTTCCTTCAGCAGAGTTTGCGCTTCATTTTCTTCAATTTCTTCCCTAATTGGCTGAAATTTTTGTGGCAAAAAACTACCAAAAGTTACCGGAAGTAATCTCTGTTGAATACATGTATCCGGCGTCACTGTCGTTCCGTCAGTTTTCCCATCCTTTCCTGGTTTATGAAAACTATATGTGCACTACCCATTCCTGTTAACCAGCGACTAGGTTGATTGTGAGCAGGTGTTTCCTCCTTTCCTTCATATTCCTTAGCTTCCGATGGCGATGGAAGCTTCTTCCTATGTCTAGCCATGGCTGAAGCGCAGGTTAGCTAAAACTTGCTTAACATGCGCCTGCAGAGCTCCTCCGAATTCCTCTTCTCTTATCGTTTGACATGTTTCCTAATTTAATATTTAAAAAAAATATAGATTTTCCTTACACCTGTAAATTTGATCTATTCACATTGATCTGTTGCTAAAAAATTCAGGCATTATTTATATTTTTTTATATTATTTGTGAGTATTATTTATATACCCTGGCATAACTTGAATTTTCCTCTTTATGTATATCGTATTATTATGTTACTCAAATTAATTTTAAACTATTTAATGCTTTTCCTCTTAACTCAATTAATTGATCTTGAAATCCTAATTTACAAAATTACACTACTAGCCCTAAAGAAAAATGAGAATCTATTTTACAAATCAACATTTGAAATATTGTTGAGTGTAGCTACTAACTTCATTAAATAACTTCCATTAATTGTATTTTCTTTTTTATACATAAGTATCTTCTATATTATATTAAAAGAGGGTAGTATGCATTGAGGATAAGCCAATTGGTAAGCTAAAATGAAGTCACTTTGTAATTTTAGGACAACATTAATAATTAGAAATTATAAATAAAAATATAATTAACGGAAGTAGTTTAATGAATCTTATACATAATCTAAATTGATATTAAACAAATCTAATCAATATATCTATATTTATATGTATGTGTATATTTATATCTATAAATTGATCCACTCATAGATTTTCTTCTATATTAGCTAAAATATAGAGGTAAAAAATTACAATAGAAAAATATGAAAAATATAGAAAGACGTAAATTTAGATAACATAATATCTTGAAATGTGGTCCAATTTATAAAATAGAATGATAAGAACTTTTTGAATTTGAGATGAGATTGTTTTTTGAAATATGATAAGAAAAATGATATTTTGGAATATGAACAATAAAGTCAAAGTTACTATTGAAATTCTTTTTTGTCACGACCCAGATTTCCTCCCATCGGGTGTTGTGATGGCGTCTACTATCGGAGCTAGGCAAGCCAAATATTTAAAATACTTTTTCCTGCTTTCTTTCAAACAATATAACAATCGAGATAAAAATTTAAGCGGAAGACTTTAAGTCTAAAGCAACTGAGAACCAAAAGTGCGGAAGTTTGAACCAAAATACTACCCAGAGTCTGGTGTCACTAGCTCACGGGCTACTACAGAATACAACAAACAATGTCTGAAAGGAAATACATCATGTTTGTCTGATACAAGATGAACAAACGAAAAACATGGAAAGAGACTTCGGCCTGCGAACGCCAGCTAGGCTACCTCGAGAGTCCTTGGACTGAAGATAGCTCCCAGACGTCCTACTACTGCGGTACGTAAGCTACTCTCTGATCTGTGCACAAAAATGCACAGAGTGTAGCATCAGCACAACCGACCCCATGTGCTGGTAAATGTCTAGCCTAACCCCGACGAAGTAGTGACGAGGCTAGACAGGACCTACCACAATTGACCTGTACATATATATAAAACAAGTGCAAGAAAACAATAAAAAGATAATACAAAGTAAAACTGGGAGGGGACATGCTATAGGGGAGTAACAGATAAAAATGAAATATCGGATATAAACAGAAGAAAACTCCGGTTTCCATGATATATACATATATATATATAGTGGACGACGTTCCACACGATCCCATACTATCATATATAAGTGGACGGCGTGCCACACGATCCCATAATATCATATATAAGTGGACGGCGTGCCACACGATCCCAATTCATGTCATATATAAGTGGACGGCGTGCCACACGATCCCAATTCATCTTTATCACAATGCACAATATGTCACCGGCAACGGAGGCCAATAACCAAGTGGACAGCGTGCCACACGATCCCATATAATAACTGTTGCGGCGTGCAACCCGACCCAATATAACAACTGTTGCGGCGTGCAACCCGATCCAATATAATAACTGTTGCGGCGTGCAACCCGATCCAATATTATAACTGTTGCGGCGTGCAACCCGATCCATTTTAGTTCATCACACAATCACAAGACATCCCGGGAAGGGAACATATCAACTCAACAAATTCCCGGCAAGGGAGTAAATCTATAATACCAATAAAACCTCCCGACAAGGGAGCAACGCCATAACCTACACATCCCGGCAAGGGATTTATCACGTCTCTCTCCTTTCCTTAAACATTCTTAATCAATAGTATTTATATCGTTCGAGCCAACGCTCCAGCGAATTCACAATTCATAACTAATCCTCGTACTTTTCGCATCATGTAGAATTCATCAATTAACATGGAGGCATCCCCAAAATATCAAATAAGTGCAAACAAAGACTCACGGTCATGCTAGACACCGGTGCATAGATACTCGTCACAATGCCTATACACCGTACTCAACAAGAAGCAAGTAGCAAATATAACTCAACTCCTAATCCCTCAAGCTAGGGTTAGACCGAATACTTACCTCGATGCCTTGAACACCACTAAAGTCTCAATTATAGCTTTGCCTCTTGATTCCACCCCAAACCGCTCGAATCTAGTCACAAGATACTTGAATGCATTAATAAATACTATTGAAATTAACCCCAATGCATAAAAATAGTTTTTACAAGGTTTTTCCCAAAAAGGTCAAAAATACCCCCGGACCCACGTGGTCGAAACTCGAGGTTCGGACCAAAACCCGGTTACCCATTCCCCCATAAATCCAAATATATGATTTGTTTTGAAATCGGACCCCTAATTGAGGTCCAACTTCTCAATTTGTAGAAAACCTAGGTTTTACACAAAACACTCAATTTGACCCATGAAAATCTTTGATTTGAAGTTGAAATTATGTTAAAAGATGTTAAGGAATAAAGAAATTAAGTTAGAAATCACTTACCAATCGTTTTGGAGAAGAAAGGTTGTTTGGAAAATCGCCTCTTAGGTTTTGGGTTATTGAAAAGTGGAAAAATGACTAAAAATCCCGATTTTATATACTCAGGCTGGGGAGCTGGCGCGGACCATGCAGAAATTTACCGCGGCCGCGTGGCTGCCGACGCGGACCGTGCAGAAATGACCATGGCCGTGCCGAGGTAGGGAAGAAGTGGGCTCTCTCTGAACCCACCCAACGCGGACCGCACTGATTTGGTGCGCGGCCGCGCTGGTCGACCTGAACAACCGACCCTCAGAACTCCACCACGCGGACCGCACAGAAAGGCACCACAGTCGCATGGTTGCCAGCGCAGACCGCGCGGAAGTGACCGCGGCCGCGCTGGGCCTGCAACAGCTGAACCTGCATTTTTTAATTCTAAGACCCTCCCGGGCCCCACTCAAAACTCACCCGAGCCCTCGGGGCTCCAAACCAAACATACATATGATCTCGAAAACACCTTACGGACTTACTCGTGTGATCAAATCGCCAAAATAACATCATATACATAGGATCAAGCCTCAAAATACATGATTTTCTCTCAACTTTCATAAAACTCAAATTCTCCATTTTAAGTCCGAAACACGCCATATGACGTCCGTTTTTAGCCAAACTTTACAGATAACGCTTAAAACATATTTAAGACCTGTACATGACGCCGGAACCAACATACGGGCCCGATACCTATATTTTCTAACTCATTTTCATTTCAAATTTTCATATCATTTTCAGAAAAACAATTTCACACTAAAATTTATTTCTCGGGCTTGGGACCTCGGAATTTAATTCTACGCACACGCCCAAGTCCCATATTTTTCTACGGACCCTCCGGGACCGTCGAATCACAGATCTGGGTCCGTTTACCCAAAATGTTGACCGAAGTCAATATTATGCATATTAATATTAAAATTCATCAAATTCTTCACATAATTCGCATATTTCAACATAAAAGCCTTCCGGCTCCACGCCCAGACTGCTCATGTAAAATCGAGGCAACTAAAAGTGATGTTTTCATGGCCTCGGAAGCACGGAACAAGGAAGAATTACGGTGATGACCCTTTGGGTCGTCACATTCTCCACCTCTAAAACAACCGTTCGTCCTCGAACGGACAAAAGAAAGAAGTTCCTGAGTCGGGAAATAGATGAGGATAATGGCTCCTCATATCAGACTCGGACTCCCAGGTTGATGCCTCAGGAGGCTGACCTCTCCACTGAACACGAACCGAAGGAAAATTCTTCAACCTCAACCGATGAACCTGCCGGTCTGGAATAGCTACCGGCTCCTCCTCATAATATAAGTCCTTGTCCAACTGGACAGTGCTAAAATATAACACGTGGGCTGGATCGCCGTGATACCTCTGAAGCATGGATACATGAAAAACTGGATGCACGACTAACAAGCTAGGCGGCAAGGCAAGTCTATAAGCCACCTCTCCCACACGCTCAAGAATCTCAAATGGGCCAATGAACCTAGGGCTAAGCTTGCCCTTCTTCCCAAATCGCATCACGCCCTTCATAGGCGACACACGGAGCAACACTCACTCACCAACCATGAACACAATATTTCGGACCTTGCGGTCTGCATAACTCTTCTGCCTAGACTGAGTTTTCCGAAGTCTATCCTGAATGATCTTGACCTTATCCAGGGCCTCCTGAACTAGGTCTGTACCCAATAACCGAGCCTCTCCCGACTCAAACCATCCGACTGGGGACCGACACCGTCTACCATACAACGCCTCATACAGAGCCATCTAAATGATGGACTGGTAGCTGTTGTTGTAGGCAAACTCTACTAAAGGAAAGAACTGGTCCCACGAGCCTCTGAAATCAATGACGCAGGCTCGGAGCATATCTCTAATATATGAATAGTCCTCTCGGACTGACCGTCCGTCTGAGGATGAAATGTTGTACTCAACTAAACCTGGGTGCCCAACTCTCACTGAACCGCTCTCCAGAAATGCTAGGTAAACTGCGTACCCCGGTCCGAAATGATAGATAGCGGCACCCCATGAAGGCAAACAATCTCCCTGATATAAATCCCGGCTAACCTCTCGAATGAATAGGTGGTGGCAATCGGAACAAAATGCGCTGACTTGGTCAGCCTATCCACAATCACCCAAACCGCATCAAACTTCTTCCGAGTCATCGGAAGTCCAGTAACAAAATCCATAGTAATCCTCTCCCACTTCCACTCGGGAAGCTCAATCCTCTGAAATGAACCACCGGGCCTCTGATTCTCGTACTTAACCTGCTGACAGTTCAAACAACGACCCCCATACGCAACAATGTCTTTCTTTATTCTGCACCACCAATAGTGCTGCCTCAAATCCTGATACATCTTCGCGGCGCCCATGTGAATAGAATACCGAGAACTGTGGGCCTCTGCTAAGATCAACTCTCGAATCCCATCAACATTAGGCACATAAACTTTCCCCTGCAATCTCAATACACCATCATCATCTAAGGTTACTTTCTTGGCACCTCCATGCTGCACCGTGTCTCTCAAGACACACAAATGGGGATCTTCGAACTGCCGATCATGGATACGCTCCAATAACGAAGAACGAGCGACCGTGCAAGGTAATACTCGACTAGGCTCAGAAATGTCCAACCTCACAAACTGATTGGCCAAAGCCTGAACGTCCAAAGCAAGCAGTCTCTCACCGACCAAAATATAAGCAAGACTGCCCGTACTGGCTGACTTCCTACTCAAGGCATCGGCCACCACATTGGCCTTCCCCAGGTGGTATAAGATAGTAACATCATAATCCTTCAGTAACTCTAACCACCTCCTCTGCCTCAAATTCAACTCTTTCTGCTTGAACAGATACTGAAGACTCTTGTGATCAGTGTAAACCTTACACGTCATGCCATATAAGTAATGCCTCCAGATCTTCAAGGCATGAACAATGGCTGCCAACTCGAGATCATGAACCGGATAATTCTTCTCGTGGATCTTCAACTGCCGCGAAGCATAGGCAATGACCTTGCCATCCACATCAACACTGCACCAAGTCCAATACGCGATGCATCACAATAGATTGTATAAGGCCCTGATCCTGTGGGCAAAACCAATACCGGTGTCGTAGTCAGATCTGTCTTGAGCTTTTGGAAGCTCGTCTCGCACTCATCTGACCACCTGAACTGGGCACCCTTCTGGGTCAATCTGGTCATCGGGGCTGCAATAGATGAAAACCCCTTCACGAACCGACGGTAGTAACATGCTAACCCCAGGAAACTCCAAATCTCTGTAGCTGAAGCTGGTCGAGGCCAGTTCTTGACTGCCTCTATATTCTTCGGGTCTACCTGAATACCTGCTGCTGATATGACATGACCCAGGAATGCGACCGAACTCAACCAAAACTTGCACTTTGAGAACTTGGCATACAACTGACTATCCTTCAGGGTCTGAAGAACCGCTCTGAGGTGCTGCTCATGCTCCTCCTGACTGTGGGAGTATACAAGAATATCGTCAATGAATAATATCACGAACAAGTCCAAATAAGGTCTGAACACTCAGTTCATCAACTCCATGAACGCTGCTGGGGCATTAGTCAATCCAAATGACATGACCAAAAACTCGTAGTGCCCATACCGAGTGCGAAATGCTGTCTTAGGGACATCAGACGCCCTAATCCTCAGCTGGTGGTAACCAAATCTCAAATCTATCTTTGAAAACACCCTCGCACCCTGAAGCTGGTCGAATAAATCGTCAATCCTCGACAGTGGATACTTATTCTTAATCGTCACCTTGTTCAATTGCCGGTAATCAATGTACTTCCTCATCGAACCATCCTTTTTCTTCACGAATAGCACCAGTGCGCCCCAAGGCGAAACACTGGGTCTAATGAAACCCTTCTCAAGCAAATCCTGAAACTGATCCTTTAACTCTTTCAATTTTGGCGGCGCCATACGATACAGTGGAATGGAAATGGGCTGAGTGCCCGGAGCCAGATCAATACAAAAATCAATATCCCTGTCGGGCGGCATGCCCGGCAGTTCTGAAGGGAAGACCTCGGGAAACTCCCGAACAATAGGAACAGAATCAATAGACGGGACCTCAGCGCTGGAGTCGCGAACATAAGCCAGATAAGCTAAACACCCCTTCTCGACCATGCGTCGAGCCTTCACATAAGAAATAATGCTGCGAGTAGAATGACTAGGAGTCCCTCTCCATTCTAAGCGGGGCAAATCCGGCAACACCAAGGTCACGGTCTTGGCATGGCAATCTAAGATCGCATGATACGGGGACAACCAATCCATCCCTAATATGACGTCGAAATACACCATATCTAAGAATAGCAAGTCAACACGGGTCTCAAGACCCCTGAATACCACAACACAGGAACGATGAACCCGGTCCACTACTATAGAATCCCCCACTGGCGTAGACACATATACAGGAATACTCAAAGCCTCACTAGGCATAACCAAATAGGGTGCAAAATAGGGCGACACATATGAATACGTAGATCCGAGATCAAATAGCACAGAAGCATCCCTATCACAGACCAGAATGGTACCTGTAATCACAGCATCTGATGACTCAACCTCTGGCCTGGCTAGCAAAGCATAGCAACGGGGCTTGGGCCCCACCTCCCTGAATCATATCCCTGGGACGATCTGCTGCTGGCTGACCCCTACCTCTAGCGGTCTGAGCTCCACCTCTAAGACCTCTACCTCCACCTCTATGTCCTCTACCCCCGCCTCTAGCTAGCTGGGCAGGCTGTGGGGCAACTGGTGCCTGAATCATCGGGCGAGGACCCTGCTGCTGCGGCTGTGTACCTCTCAATCTCGGGAAAGCTCTCCTGATGTGCCCATACTCACCGCACTCGTAGCACCCACCTGACTGCTGCAGCCGAGAGGGCTGAGACTGACCATGTCGACCTGAATGACCTCCTTGAAAGCTCTGAAGCGGTGGTGCACTAATAGGATGCTGATCAAAATAGTGCTGCTGAGGACCACTACCTCCTGAAATGCCATGAGAAGTCTGGAGAGCTGACTAAAAGGGCCTCAGAGGATGGCCTCTACCATAAGAATCCCTACCTCCAGACGAGGTACTGCTGAATCTACCAGAATGATGGGCCCTCTTATCCGACCAATGACCACCTCCCTAAGAAAGGGCCAACTCTATCCGGTGGGCACCATCCGCCGCCTCCTGAAAAATAATCTCACTCCCGGCACTCATGGCCATTTGAACACGGATCGGCTGAACCAACCCATCAACAAACCTCCGCACCATCTCTCTCTCGGTGGGAAGTATCACAATGGCTTGGCGTGCAAGATCAATAAACTGTGTCTCATACTGGGTAATTGATATAGAACCCTGCTAGAGACATTCAAACTGCCTACGAAGGGCATCCCGCTGAGTAACTGGAAGAAACTTCCCCAGAAATAACTCTAAAAACTAATCCCAGGTCAATGATGGCGACTCTGCTGGCTTGGCTAAACAGAAATCTCTCCACCAAGTCTTGGCGGATCCTGCTAGGCGAAAAGTAGCGAAGTCGACCCCATTGGTCTCTATAATGCCCATAGTCAGTAGAACCTCATGACAGCTGAAGATGAAATCCTGAGCATCCTTTGAGGGAGTGCCACTAAATGTGGTAGTGAAGAGCTTGGTAAATCGATCTAGCCTCCACAGAGCATCCGCAGACATAGCCGCACCATCACTGGACTGAGCCGCAATACCTAGCTGGACCACTGCAACTGGCTGAACTGCCACAGTTGGCTGAACTGCTGGAGCCTGGGCCGGAGGAGCTACCAGCTCGGGAGTATGAGTAACGGGAGTTTGAACTCCTCCCCCAGCCTGAGACGTGTCTGGTGCTACGGGAAGCAAACCCGCTCTAGAAATGCCCTCCATAAAGCCTACCAATTGGACCAAAGCATCCTGAAGCACTGGAGTGGCTATGAAACCCTTTGGGACCTGAGCTGGGCCCATTGGAGCTACTGGAGCTAGAACCTCCTCGTCATAGTCAACATGAGGCTCCACCTCTGGGACTGCTGCTCGGGGCTGAGCTCTGCCCTGGCCTCTGCCCCGGCCTCGGCCTCTGCCCCAGCCTCGGCCTCTGCCTCGGCCTCGGCCTCGCTCTCTGCCCCTGATAGGAGCTACTGCTGGGGGCTCGGGCTGCTGCGTGGTAGAAGAGGAAGCACGTGTTCTCGCCATCTATGAAAGAACAGAGTAGGAAGACAATCAATAATTGAGAAACCGAATCGCACGACAAGAATGAACAAAGTGAAGTTTTCCTAACTCAGCAGCCTCTGCGGGATAAATACAGACGTCTCCGTACCGATCCCTCAGACTCTACTGAGCTTGTCCGTGAGTTGTGAGACCTATGTAACCTAGTGCTCTGATACCAACTTGTCACGACCCGGATTTCCCACCATCGGGTGTCGTGATGGAGCCTACTATCGGAGCTAGGCAAGCCAAATATTTAAAACACTTTTTCTTGCTTTCTTTCAAACAATATAACAATCGAGATAAAAATTTAAGCGGAAGACTTTAAGTCTAAAGCAACTGAGAACCAAAAGTGCGGAAGTTTGAACCAAAATACTACCCAGAATCTGGTGTCACTAGCTCACGGACTACTACAGAATACTACAAACAATGTCTGAAAGGAAATACATCATGTTTGTCTGATACAAGATGAACAAACGAAAAACATGGAAAGGGACTTCGGCCTGCGAACGCCAGCTAGGCTACCTCGAGAGTCCCTGGACTGAAGATAGCTCCCAGACGTCCTACTGCTGCGATACGTAAGCTGCTCCCTGATCTGTGCACAAAAATGCACAGAGTGTAGCATCAGCACAACCAACCCCATGTGCTGGTAAGTGCCTGGCCTAACCCCGGCGAAGTAGTAACGAGGCTAGACATGACCTACCACAATTGACCTGTACAGATATATATAACAAGTGCAAGAAAACAATAACAAGATAATACAAAGTAAAACTGGGAGGGGACATGCTATCGGGGAGTAACAGATAAAAATGAAATATCAGATATAAACAGAAGAAAACTCCAGTTTCCATGATATATACATATATATATATATATATATATATATATATATATATATAGTGGACGGCATGACACACGATCCCATACTATCATATATAAGTGGACGGCGTGCCACACGATCCCATAATATCATATATAAGTGGACGGCGTGCCACATGATCCCACTTCATGTCATATATAAGTGGACGGCGTGCCACACGATCCCAATTCATCTTTATCACAGTGCACAATATGTCACCGGCAACGGAGGCTAATAACCAAGTGGACGGCGTGCCACACGATCCCATATAATAACTGTTACGGCGTGCAACCCGGCCCAATATAACAATTGTTGCAGCGTGCAATCCGATCCAATATAATAATTGTTGTGGCGTGCAACCCAATCCAATATTATAACTGTTGCGGCGTGCAACCCTATCCAATATTATAACTGTTGCGGCGTGCAACCCGATCCATTTTAGTTCATCACACAATCACAAGACATCCCGGGAAGGGAACATATCAACTCAACAAATTCCCGGCAAGGGAGTAAATCTATAATACCAATAAAACCTCCCGGCAAGGGAGCAACGCCATAACCTACACATCCCGGCAAGGGATTTATCACGTCTCTCTCCTTTCCTTAAACATTCTTAATCAATAGTATTTATATCGTTCGAGCCAACGCTCCAGCGAATTCACAATTCATAACTAATCCTCGTACTTTTCACATCATGTAGAATTCATCAATTAACATGGAGGCATCCCCAAAATATCAAATAAGTGCAAACAAAGACTCACGGTCATGCTAGACACCGTTGCATAGATACTTGTCACAATGCCTATACACCGTACTCAACAAGAAGCAAGTAGCAAATATAACTCAACTCCTAATCCCTCAAGCTAGGGTTAGATCGAACACTTACCTCGATGCCTTGAACACCACTCAAGTCTCAATTATAGCTTTGCCTCTTGATTCCACCCCAAACCGCTCGAATCTAGTCACAAGTTACTTGAATGCATTAATAAATACTATTGGAATTAACCCCAATGCATAAAAATAGTTTTTACAACCCCAAAAAGGTCAAAAATACCCCCGGACCCACGTGGTCGAAACTTGAGGTTCGGACCAAAACCCGGTTACCCATTCCCCCATGAATCCAAATATATGATTTGTTTTGAAATTGGACCCCAAATTGAGATCCAACTTCTCAATTTGTAGAAAACCTAGGTTCTACCCAAAACACCCAATTTCACCCATGAAAATCTTTGATTTGAAGTTGAAATTATGTTAAAAGATGTTAAGGAATAAACAAATTAAGTTAGAAATCACTTACCAATCGTTTTGGAGAAGAAAAGTTGTTTGGAAAATCGCCTCTTAGGTTTTGGGTTTTTGAAAAGTGGAAAAATGACTAAAAATCCCGATTTTATATACTTAGGCTAAGGAGCTGGCGCGGACCGCGCAGAAATGTACCACGGCCGCGTGGCTGCCAGCACGGACCGCGCAGAAATGACCGCGGCCGCACCGAGGGAGGGAAGAAGTGGGATCTCTCTGAACCCACACAGCGCGGACCGCACTGATTTGGTGCGAGGCCGCGCTGGTCGACCTGAACAACCGACCCTCAGAACTCCACCACACGGATCGCACAGAAAGGCACCGCGGCCGCGTGGTTGCCAGCGCGGACCGCGCGGAAGTGACCGCGGCCGCGCTGGACCTATGACCCCTGAACCTGCATTTTTTAATTCTATGACCCTCCCGGGCCCCACTCAAAACTCACCCGAGCCCTCGGGGCTCCAAACCAAACATACATATGATCTCGAAAACACCTTATGGACTTACTCGTATGATCAAATCGCCAAAATAACATCATATACATAGGATCAAGCCTCAAAATACATGATTTCTCTCAACTTTCATAAAACTCAAATTCTCCATTTTAAGTCCGAAACACGCCATATGACGTCTGTTTTTAGCCAAACTTTACAGATAATGCTTAAAACATATTTAAGACCTGTACCTGGCGCCAGAACCAAAATATGGGCCCGATACCTATATTTTCTAACTCATTTTCATTTCAAATTTTCATATCATTTTCAGAAAAACAATTTCACACAAAAATTCATTTCTCAGGATTGGGACCTCAGAATTTAATTTCGGGCACACGCCCAAGTCCCATATTTTTCTACGGACCCTCCGGGACCGTCGAATCACAGGTCCGGGTCCGTTTATCCAAAATATTGACCGAAGTCAATATTATGCATATTAATATCAAAATTCATCAAATTCTTCACAAAATTCGCATATTTAAACATAAAAGCCTTCCGTCTCCGCGCTCGTACTGCGCACGCAAATCGAGACAACTAAAAGCGAGGTTTTCAAGGCCTCGTAAGCACAAAATAAGGAAGAATTACAGTGATGACCCTTTGGGTCGTCACATTTTTAATTTCTATCTATATTCTATTTGAATGAGTATGGTAGAAATAAATACTAAATTCAAACAAGCTAATAAAAATGTAATAATATTAGGTATTGAATAAAATAATAGCAAAACTATAGAATAAATAGAGAAAGACAATAAAAATTTAGATTTTTTATCATAGTAAAGGGGTAAAAGTTATTTAAATTTTGGGATGTAAAAGTTTTTTATATTATGATAACAAAGGTCATAATATGAATAAGTTCACATAACTCAAGTCTAATAAATAAAATCAAAAACTAAAAAAATTTAATTATAAAAATAAATTAGAGATACAACAACAACGACCGAATATAGTCCCACAAGTAAATTAGAGATAATGTCAGAATATTTATAAATCATAAGTTTAAAAAATAAAGTAAATATACAACACTTAAACTATTATTAACATATTTAAATAATTAAAATTTTCTAGCAATATTTTCAAAACAAAATAAATATTTTTTTTATGATTAAAACTTATATATGTATCTATATAATATTAAAGAGTAGTTGATAATGATATTAAATAAAGTTACAAGTTAATGAGCCACATAAAACATAATAAAACTACAAATTAGATTTAAAAATAGCAAAAAGAAAATTATTAAAAATTTACTCTTAGAAATGTAAGGGAAAGACTATTTGAATATGAGATTAAAAAGTTCTTAAAATTATGATGAAATGCTCAGACTATTGAGTATAGATATAATTTAACTTATTATATAGCAATTTTAATAAATATACAAATAGGAAGAAGAATTCAATTTACTTTATTTTTGAAAATAATATAAAAATAAAAATAATAATTATAATTATTATTATTTTATGACATATAATAGATATAATGTGATTCTATCCACACTTTAAATTTATTTGGTAGAATTAAGTAAATAAATAACACTCAAATATATTATTGATAAATTTATGTGATTACTATATGATGTGTATTGTAATGACCCGGCTGGTTATTTTGCGTTTTAGAACCTCGTTCCCTTAAATAAAATATCTTGCACTTGCTTTAACTAATTTACGATCTGCGGGGTTGATTGGTTCAGGATTTGGAAGAGTTTGAGTTAAAATATTCTCATTTTATTCCTTAAGATTTTCTTAAACGGCTAATGACTTTGGCCAATATTTTTAGCACGGACCCGGATTCATTTTTTGACGGTCCCGGAGGGTCCGTAGGAAAATATGGGACCTGGGCGTATGCCTGAAATCGAATTCCAAGGTCCCTAGCTCGAGTAATGAATTTTTATTAGAAATTGTTAAACTGAAATTCTAAAGATTTAAAAAAATTAATTAATGATTGATCACGTTGGTATCGAGCTCGTATATTGGTTTCGAAGCCCAGTACAGGTCCAATATAATATTTAAGACTTACCCACCAAATTTAGTGTCAATCTGAGTAGTATAAGTACGTTTCGGCACGTTAGAAGTGAATTTAAGAACTTGAAGTTCATAGGTTTGATCCAATTGGTTTTAGGGGATGATTCGTAGATTTAACGTTATTTTGGGTGTTCCGAAGGTTTGAGTGGGTCTCTTTCATGATTTCAGACTTATCGGTATATTTGAGCAGGGCCAGGGAGCCCCGAGCGACAATCGAACGAGGCTTGAATGAAGTTAGAAAAGTTGAGAAGAGCTGAAGCATCTGGTTTCTGTCATAACCTGTGATGACCCAAAGGGTCATCACCGATTTTCTCCCTTTTCCGTGCTTTCGAGGCCTTGAAAACCTCACATTTAGTTGCCTCGATTTGCGTGTGTAGTCCGGGCGCGTAGCCGGAAAAGCTTATGTGTTAAATTATGTGAAATTTGATAAATTGTGGCTTTAAAATGGTTAAAATTGACTTTGGTCAAAATTTTAGGTAAACGGACCCAGACCCGTGATGTGACGATCTCGGAGGGTCCGTAGAAAAATATGGGACTCGGGCGTATTCCCGGAATCGAAATCCGAGGTCCCGGGCCCGAGAAATGAATTTTTGAAAGAAATTATTTTCTGAAATTTAATATGAAAATTTGAAATAAAAATGAATTAGAAAGCATTGTTATCGGGCCCGTATTTTGGTTTCGGCGCCCGGTACAGGTCTTATATGTGGTTTAAGCGCTTTCTGTGAAATTTGGTTGAAATCGGACGTCGTTTGACGTGTTTCGGACCTAAATATCTAAAGTTGAGAGTTTACGAAACTAGAATGAAAAAAATAATGATTTTGAGGCTTGATTCATTGATTTTGATGTTATTTTGGCAATTTGATCGCTCGAGTAAGTTCGTGGGATGTTATTGAGTTAGTGTGTGTGTTTGGTTAGGAGCCCCGAGGGCTCGGGAGTGATTCGGAGGCGGTTTGGGGTGTTTTTGGCCTTAGGAAGTGTTGCAGAATTTCTGCAGTCAGTGCCCAGTCATTTTCTTCTATGCGATCGCGTTATAGGCCATGCAATCGCGTACCCCTGCAAACTCATTCTATGCGATTGCACACTCCCTTCTGCGATCGCAATTCACAAAAGGCCCCCCACTTTGACCCTCTATGCGATCGCACTCGTCATCCCGCGATCGCAGTGACCAGCCTACCTTACCCTATGCGATCACATTCCCTTTCCCGCGATCGCATAGGGCAATTCCGCCCAGTTATTTTAAAAGTCTAAAACATACCCATTACGGGAGTTCTACCATTTTTCTTAAAACTTGTCTTCTCCAAGCTCTAGGGGCGATTTTTGAAGCTCTTCGTCATCAAAGTCTTTTGGGTAAGTAATTTCCCACCTATTTCCTTCACTCTTCTTCATTAATTACTGAAATTCTAGACCTAAATCATGAAATCAAAGTAGAAATTAGGGGTTTTGGGTAGAGTTAGGTTTTTGGGAATTTTGAGTGATTCAACCTCAATTTGGGGTCAGATCTTAAAATAAATTATATATTTGAACTCGTGGGGTTATGGGTAATCGGGTTTTGGTCCGAGCCTCGTGTTTGGACCATGTGGGCCCGAGGTCGAATTTTGGTATTTTTGGAAGAATGCTAGAAACTTCATATCTAAGCTATGGAATTTTGTTATTGAGTCTTTATTGATATTATTGAATTAATTATGCCTAGATATCGTTGTTTCGAAGTCGGATTATAAAGGAAAGGCGGTATTTGAGGGTTGATTGCTATTCTTTGGACCGAGGTAAGTGTTTGTTCTAACTTTGACTTGAGGAAATAGGATTAGAGTGATGTTTGCTATTTGCTAATTGCTGAATACGGTGTATAGGCATGGTGACGAGTATCTATACATTGGAGTCTAGCATGACCGTGAGTCTTATTTGTGTTTATTCGGATTTTGTGATACCTCTTCCTTGTTAAATTGATAAATTTCATATAATGTGAAGAGTTTGAGGAAGAATTATGATTTGTACATTCTTGGAGCATTGGCTCGAGTTATATTATAAAACGTGAAAGTCTATGAAATGATGGAACCCCTTTGGAATGTTGGCTCAGGTGGTAAAGTGAGATGAGCGGTAAAAGTGATAGGAAGAGAAAGAGTTATTGAATTTTTCCTTTGCCGGGATGTTTGTTGCTTTGTTGATTATCTCCCTTGCCGGGATGTTGAAATTTATTGATTTTGCTCCCTTACCGGGATTTAACTGTTTAATTGTGTTCCCTTGTCGGGATTCCTATTATTAATTGTTCACTCCCTTGCCCCTTTGTTTGTGATTGTTGGTTGGGTGAGGAAGAGCGATAAAGCACGAAGGGTGATGCCGTGTATTGTTTGTTATTGTGAGGAAAGAGTGTAAAAGCACGAAGAGTCATACCGTGCCACGTTTTGAATATTTATGCATGAAGGGTCATTCCGTGCCATGTTTTGAATATTTATGCACGAAGGGTCATACCGTGCCACGTTTTGAATTTTTATTCACGAAGGGTCATTCTGTGCCTTGATATGAGATTTTATGTGAAGAATAGCATGAAGGTTAATGTCGTGTACCTTATATGATTGTTTTGGTGAGGACGAGAGTAGAAGCACGAAGGTTGGTGCCGTGCAACTGTTGATTAACCTGTTCTCCTTAACTGTTGCTATTGTACAGTTTCACTTCTCTATCTGTTGACTTTATAATTGAACTGCTACACCCCCATAGCATGCTCCCCCCTCCTAGCTGTTTAAATTATGTATATTTCCTTTTATTGCATATATCTACACAGGTTATTTTTGGTAGGTCCTGTCTAGCCTCGTCACTACTTCGCCGGGGTTAGGCCAGACACTTACCAGCACATAGGGTCGGTTGCGCTGATGCTACACTCAGTGCATCTTTTTGCACAGATCCAGGAGCTGCTTTCAGACCTCAGCAGTAGGATTTGATCGGGAGCTGACTTCAGTCCAGGGACTTTCGAGGTATCCTAGTTGACGTCCGCAGGCCGGAGTCCATTCTTATTTTACTTGGATTGTTTCCCTTTTTTATCGGAATAAAGCATTGTATCTTTTATTCAAACCTTGTTTGTAGTACTCTCTAGTAGTTCGTGGGTTAGTGACACCAGACTCTGGGTAGAGATGTATTTAGACTTCCTCATTTGATTTCAGTTATCTAAGTTTAAAGACTTTCGCATTTATTTAATTGTCTCGTCTTATTTATATTGTTGCGAATGTTATCAGCAATGTTTTAATACTTGGCTGGCCTAGCTCCAATAGTAGGCACCATCATGACTCCCGATGGTGGGAAATCCGGGTCGTGACAAGTTGGTATCAGAGCACTAGGTTACCTAGGTCTCACAACTCATGAACAAGCTCGGTAGAGTCTGAGGGATCGGTACGAAGACGTCTGTATTTATCCCGCAGAGGCTACTGAGTTAGGAAAACTTCACATCTTTTCTTTAATATCGTGCGGTTCTATTTCCCCAATACTGATTGAATTTCTACTATGTTCTTTCGCAGATGTCGAGAACATGCGCTTCCTCATCTACCGCTCAGTAGCCCGAGCCCCCGGCAGTAGCTCCCACTAGGGGAAGAGGGCGAGGCCAAGGCCGTACTAAAAGCCGAGATAGGGGCAGAGCTCAGCCCTGAGTAGCAGCACCAGTGGCGGAGCCTCAGGTTGATTTTGAGGGGGAGGTTTCGGCCCCAGCAGTTTCGGTGGGCCCAGCTCAGGTCCCAGAGGGGTTCATTGCCAACCTAGTTCTTCAGGATTCCCTGGTTCGATTGGTGGGCCTTATGGAGAGTGTCACCCGAACAGGTTTGCTTCCTGTAGCACCAGCCACTTCTCAAGCTGGAGGAGGGGCTCAGACTCCTGCTACACGCACTCCGGAGCAAGTAGCTCCCCAGATTCAGACTCCAGCAGTTTATCCAGTTGGAGTAGTTCAGCCGGGTGCCATATCGTAGACCGGCGATGGAGCGGCTATGTCTGCTGATGCTTTGTGGAGACTGGATAGGTTCACCAAGCTTTTTACTTCTACTTTTGCCGGTGCATCTACTGAGGATCCCTAGGATTATCTAGACAACTACCATGAGGTTCTCAGAAACATGGGTATTGTTGAGACCAATGGGGTTGATTTTGCTACATTTTGCTTGTCTGGATCTGCCAAGACTTGGTGGAGGGATTATTGCTTAGCGAGACCAGCCGGATCGCCATCTTTGACTTGGGAGCAGTTTACAGTGTTGTTTCTAGAAAGGTTCCTCCCCGTTACTCAGAGAGAGGCCTATCGGTGGTAGTTTGAGTGCCTCAAGCAGGGTTCCATGACTGTTACCTAGTATGAGACCAAGTTCATCGATTTATCTCGCCATGCTCTCATCATATTTCCCACCGAGAGAGAGAGGGTGAGAAGGTTTATTGATGGTCTTATTCTGCCGATTCGTCTTCAGATGGCCAAAGAGGCTGGGAGCGAGATCACATTTCAGGAGGCAGCCAATATGGCCTGCAGAGTTGAGATGGTTCTGTCACAATGAGGTGGTCATGGGTAAGATAAGAGGCCCCTTCATTCAGGCAGATTCAGTGGTACCTCATCCAGAGGTAGAGATTCATATGGTAGAGGCCATCCTCCTAGGCCCTTTCAGTCAGCTCTCCAGGTATCACATGGTACTCTAGGTGGTAGTGGTTCTCAGCCATATTATTTTGAGCAGCAGTCCTTCAGTGCACCACCAGCTCCCATCAGTGCACCACCACTTCAGAGCTTCAGGGGTGGACATTCAGGTCGACAGGTCCAGCAGTCTCTGCAGCCGAGGGCTTGTTATGGTTGTGGTGACCCGAGTCACATTGTTAGATTTTGCCCTCGAGCTTCAGGTAGTTCTCAGCAACAGGGTCCTAGTCCTATGATTCAGGCACAAGTTGCTCCACAGCCTGCCCAGCCAACTAGAGGTGGGGGTAGAGGACATAAAGGTGGAGGTAGAGGTCATAGAGGTGGAGCTCAGACTGCCAGAGGTAGGGGTCAACCAGCAGCCGATCGTCCCAAGGATGTGATTCAGGGAGGTAGGGCCCAACCCTGATGTTATGCTTTGCCAGCTAGGCCAGTGGCTGAGTCATCCGATGCTGTTACTATAGGTACTTTTCTGGTCTGTGATAGATATGCTTCAGTGCTATTTGACCCTAGATCTACGTATTCATATGTGTCGTCCTATTTTGCACCCTACTTGGTTATGCCTAGTGAGGTTTGAGTATTCCTGTATATGTATCTACACCAGTGGGTGATTCTATATTGGTTGATCGGGTTCATCGCTCCTGTGTTGTGGTGTTTAGGGGTATTGAGACCCGTATTAATTTGTTGCTCTTAGATATGGTGAATTTCGACGTTATATTTGGGATAGATTGGTTGTCCCCGTATCATGCAATCTTGGATTGTCATGCCAAGACTGTGACTTTAGCCTTACCGGATTTGCCCCATTTAGAGTGGAGAGGGAATCCTGGTCATTCTACCCGCAGTGTTATTTTGTATGTGAAGGCTCGGCGTATGGTCGAGAAGGGGTGTTTGGCCTACTTAGCTTATGTTCGTGATTCCAGTGCTGAGATTCCCTCTATTGATTTTGTGCCCGTGGTTCATGAGTTTCCTGAGGTTTTCCCATCAGACTTGCCATGGATTCCACCCGATAGGGATATTGATTTTTGCATCGATTTGGCTCTGGGCACTCAGCCCATTTCCATTCCACCGTATCGCATGGCCCTACCAGAGTTGAAAGAGTTAAAGGATCAGCTTCAGGATTTGCTTGAGAAAGGTTTCATTAGGCCCAGTGTTTTGCCTTGGGGTGCGCCAGTGTTATTTGTGAAGAAAAAGGATGGTTCGATGAGGATGTGCATTGATTACCGGCAATTGAACAAGGTGACAATTAAGAATAAGTATCCACTGTCGAGGATTGATGATTTGTTCGATCAGTTTCAGGGTGCCAAGGTATTTTCAAAGATTGACTTGAGATCTGGCTACCATCAGTTAAGGATTAGGGCATCTGATGTCCCTAGGACGGCATTCCGCACTCGGTGCGGGCATTATGAGTTCTTGGTTATGTCATTTAGGTTGACCAATGCCCCAACAACCTTTATCGATTTGATGAACCGAGTGTTCAGGCCTTATTTGGACTCGTTCGTGATAGTCTTCATTGATGATATTTTAATATATTCCCGCAGCCGGGAGGAGCACGAGCAACATCTTAGAGTGGTTCTTCAAGCCTTGAGGGATAGTCAGTTATATGCTAAGTTCTCGAAGTGCGAGTTCTGGTTGAGGTCAGTTGCATTTCTAGGTCATATTGTATCAGCAAAGGGTATTTAGGTTGATCCAAAGAAGATTGAGGCAGTCAAGAACTGGCCTAGACCAGCATCAGCCACAGAGATTCGGAGTTTCTTGGGATTGGCAGGCTACTACCGTCGGTTCGTGAAGGGGTTTTCATCCATTGCAGCCCCGATGATCAGGTTGACCCAGAAGGGTGCCCTATTCAGGTGGTCAGACGAGTGTGAGGTGAGCTTTCAGAAGCTCAAGACAGCTCTGGCTACGGCACCGGTATTAGTTTTGCCCACAGGTTCAGGGCCTTATACAATATATTGTGATGCTTCCCGTATTGGGCTTGGTGCAGTATTGATGCAGGACGACAGAGTCATTGCCTATGCTTCGAGACAGTTGAAGATCCATGAGAAGAATTATCCGGTTCATGATCTTGAGTTGGCAGCTATTGTTCATGCTTTGAAGATTTGGAGGCATTATCTATATGGTGTGACATGTGAGGTTTACACTGATCACAAGAGTCTTCAGTACCTGTTCAAGCAAAAAGAGTTGAATTTGAGGCAGAGGAGGTGGTTAGAGTTGTTGAAGGATTATGATGTTACTATCTTGTATCACCCGGGAAAGGCCAATGTGGTGGCCGATGCATTGAGTAGGAAGTCCGCCAGCATGGGTAGTCTTACTTATATTCTAGTCAGCCTGAGATCGCTTGCTTTGGATGTTCAGGCCTTGGCCAATCGTCTTGTGAGGTTGGATATTTCTGAGCCTAGCAGAGTGTTAGCTTTCACGGTTGCTCGTTCTTCATTATTGGAACGTATTAGTGAGCGGCAGTTTGATGATCCTCATTTATGTGTCCTGAGAGACACGGTGCAGCGTGGAGGTGCCAAGAAGGTGACTTTAGGTGACGATGGTGTTTTGAGATTGCAGGGGCGAATTTGTGTGCCCAATGTTGATGGGATTTGAGAGTTGATCTTAGCGGAGGCCCATAGTTATCGGTATTCAATTCACCCAGGCACCGCAAAGATGTATCAGGATCTGAGGCAGCACTATTGGTGGCGTAGGATGAAGAAGGATATAATTGCATATGTGGCTTGATGTTTGAACTGTCAGCAGGTTAAGTATGAGCACCAGAGGCCCGGTGGTTTATTTCAGAGGATTGAACTTCCCGAGTGGAAGTGGGAGAGGATTACCATGGATTTCGTTACTGGACTTCCGATGACTCGGAAGAAGTTTGATGCAGTTTGGGTCATTGTTGATAGGCTGACCAAGTCAGCGCATTTTGTTCCTGTTGCCACCACTTATTCGTCCGAGAGATTAGCTGAGATCTATATTAGGGAGATTCTTCGCCTTCATGGGGTGCATATATCTATCATTTCGGACCGGGGTACGTAGTTTACCTCGCATTTCTGGAGAGCAGTTCAGCGAGAGTTGGGCACCCAGGTTGAGTTGAGTACAACATTTCATCTCGAGACGGACGGTCAGTCCGAGAGGACTATTCAGACTCTTGAGGATATGCTCCGAGCCTGTGTCATAGATTTTGGAGGCTCGTGGGACCAGGTTTTGCCTTTAGCAGAGTTCACCTACAACAACAACTACCAGTCCAGCATTCAGATGGCTCCTTATGAGGCATTGTATGGTAGGAGATGTCGGTCTCCAGTCGGATGGTTTGAGTTGGGAGAGGCTCGGTTATTGGGTACTGATTTGGTTCAGGAGGCCTTGGATAAGGTCCGGATTATTCAGGATAGACTTCGTACAGCTCAGTCCAGGCAGAAGAGTAATGTAGAGCGCAAGGTCCGAGATGTTTCTTTCATGGTTGGTGAGCGAGTATTGCTCCGTGTATCGCCTATGAAGGGCGTGATGAGATTCGTGAAGAAGGGAAAGCTTAGCCCTAGGTTCATCGGTCCATTTGAGATTCTCGATCGTATGGGAGAGGTGGCTTATAAACTTGCCTTGCCGCCTAGCTTGTCAGCAGTGCATCCAGTGTTTCATGTATCTATGCCCCGGAAGTATCACGGTGATCCATCACACATGTTAGATTTCAGCACTGTCCAATTGGACAAGGATCTGTCTTATGAGGAGGAGCCGGTAGCTATTCTAGACCGGCAGGTTCGACAGTTGAGGTCGAAGGGTTTTCCTTCAGTGCGTGTTCAGTGGAGAGGTCAGCCTTCTGAGGCATCGACCTGGGAGCCCGAGTCCGATATGCGAAGCCGTTATCCTCATCTATTTTCCGACTCAGGTACTTCTTTCTTTTGTCTGTTCGAGGACGAACGGTTATTTTAAAGGTAGAGAATGTGACGACCCAAAGGGTCATCACCAGTTTTCTCCCCTTTTCCGTGCTTCCGAGGCCTTGAAAACCTCACCTTTAGTTGCCTTGATTGCGTGCACAGTCCGGGTGCATAGCCGGAAAAGCTTATGTGTTAAATTATGTAAAATTTGATAAATTGTGGCTTTAAAATGGTTAAAGTTGACTTTGTCAACATTTTGGGTAAACGAACCCGGACCCATGATGTGACGATCCCGGAGGGTCCGTAAAAAAATATGGGACTCGGGCGTATTCCCGGAATCGAAATCCGAGGTCCCGAGCCCGAGAAATGAATTTTTGAAAGAAATTCTTTTCTAAACTTTTTTATGAAAATTTGAAATAAAAATGAATTAGAAAGCATTGGTATCGGGATCGTATTTTAGTTCCAGCGCCCGGTACAGTTCTTATATGTGGTTTAAGTGCTTTCTGCGAAATTTGGTTGAAATCGGATGTCGTTTGACGTGTTTCGGACCTAAATATCTAAAGTTGAGAGTTTACGAAACTAGAATGAAAAAATGATGATTTTGAGGCTTTATTCATTGATTTTGATGTTATTTTGGCGATTTGATCGCTTGAGTAAGTTCGTAGGATGTTATTGAGTTAGTGTGTGTGTTTAGTTAGGAGCCCCGAGGGCTCGGGAGTGATTCGGAGGCGGTTCGGGGTGTTTTTGGCCTTAGGAAGTGTTGCAGAATTTCTGCAGTCAGTGCCCAGTCATTTTCTTCTATCCGATCGCGTAGGTATGTCTGCGATCACGAAGAGTTATTTTGGAGTTGCCCAATTTTGTTCTATGCGATCGCGTTATAGGCCACGCGATCACGTACCCCTGCAAACTCATTCTATGCGATCACACACTCCCTTCTGCGATCGCAATTCACAAAAGGCCCCCTACTTTGACCCTCTATGCGATCGCACTCGTCATCCCGCGATCGTAGTGACCAGCCTACCTTACCCTATGCGATCACATTCCCTTTCCCGCGATCGCATTGAGCAATTCTGCCCAGTTATTTTAAAAGTCCAAAATGGACCCGTTACGGGAGTTCTACCATTTTTCATAAAACTTGTCTTCTCCAAGCTCTAGGGGAGATTTTTGAAGCTCTTCTTCATCAAAGTCTTTTGGGTAAGTAATTTCCCACCTATTTCCTTCACTCTTCTTCATTAATTACTGAAATTCTAGACCTAAATCATGAAATCAAAGTAGAAATTAGGGGTTTTGGGTAGAGTTAGGTTTTTGGGAATTTTAAGTGATTCAACCTCAATTTGGGGTCGGATCTTAAAATAAATTATATATTTGAACTAGTGGGGTTATGGGTAATCGGGTTTTGGTCCAAGCCTCGTGTTTGGACCATGTGGGCCCGGGGTCGAATTTTGTTATTTTTGGAAGAATGCTAGGAACTTCATATCTAAGCTATGGGATTTTGTTATCGAGTCTTTATTGATATTATTGAATTAATTATGCCTAGATATCGTTGTTTCGGAGTCGGATTATAAAGGAAAGGCGGTATTTGAGGGTTGATTTCTATTCTTTGGACCGAGGTAAGTGTTTGTTCTAACTTTGGCTTGAGGGAATAGGATTAGAGTGATGTTTGCTATTTGCTAATTGTTGAATACGGTGTATAGGCATGGTGACGAGTATCTATACACCGGAGTCTAGCATGACCGTGAGTCTTATTTGTGTTTATTCGGATTTTGTGATACCTCTTCCTTGTTAAATTGATAAATTTCATATAATGTGAAGAGTTTGAGGAAGAATTATGATTTGTACATTCTTGGAGCATTGGCTGGAGTTATATTATAAAGCGTGAAAGTATATGAAATGATGGAACCCCTTTGGAGTGTTGGCTCAGGTGGTAAAGTGAGATGAGAGGTAAAAGTGATAGAAAGAGAAAGAGTTATTGAATTGTTCCCTTGCCGGGATGTTTGTTGCTTTGCTGATTATCTTTCTTGCCGGGATGTTGAAATTTATTGATTTTGTTCTCTTGCCGGGATTTAACTATTTAATTGTGTTCCCTTGCCTGGATTCCTATTATTAATTGTTCACTCCCTTGCCCCTTTGTTTGTGATTGTTGGTTGGATGAGGAAGAGCGATAAAGCACGAAGGGTGATGACGTGCATTGTTTGTTATTGTGAGGTGAAAGAGTGTAAAAGCACGAAGGGTCATACCGTGCCACGTTTTGAATATTTATGCACGAAGGGTCATTCCGTGCCATGTTTTGAATATTTATGCACGAAGGGTCATACCGTGCCACGTTTTGAATATTTATGCACGAAGGGTCATTTCGTGCCTTGATATGAGAGTTTATGTGAGGAATAGCACGAAGGTTAATGCCGTGTACCTTATATGATTGTTTTGGTGAGGATGAGATTAGAAGCACGGAGGTTGGTTCCGTGCAACTGTTGATTAACATGTTCTCCTTAACTGTTGCTATTGTACAGTTTCACTTCTCTATTTGTTGACTTTATAACTGAACTACTACACCCCCATAGCATGCTCCCCCTCCTAGCTGTTTAAATTCTGTATATTTCCTTTTATTACATATATCTGCACAGGTTGTTTTTGGTCAGTCTTGTCTTGCCTCGTCACTACTTCACCGGGGTTAGGCCAGGCACTTACCAGCACATGGGGTCGGTTTTGCTGATGCTACACTCTGTGCATCTTTTTGCACAGATCTAGGAGCAGCATTCGGACCTCAGTAGTAGGATTTGATCGGGAGCTGACTTCTAGGAACTTTCGAGGTAGCCTAGCTGACGTCCGCAGGTCGGAGTCCCTTCCTATTTTACTTAGATTGTTTCCCTTTTTATCGGAACAAAGCATTGTATCTTTTATTCAAACCTTGTTTGTAGTACTCTCTAGTAGTTCGTGAGTTAGTGACACCAGACTCTGGGTAGAGATGTATTTAGACTTCCGCATTTGATTTTAGTTATCTAAGTTTAAAGACTTTCACTTTTATTTAATTGTCTTGTTTTATTTATATTGTTGCGAATGTTATCAGCAATGTTTTAATACTTGGCTGGCCTAGCTCCAATAGTAGGCGCCATCACGACTCCCGATGGTGGGAAATCCGGGTCGTGACATAACCGCACCTGCGGTTGGTCAGACGTAGGTGCGAGACCGCAGAAGCGGTCGTCCCTCCGCAGATGTGGCCAAGACAGGCCAGTTCCAAAACCACAGAAGTGGCTTCAAGACTGCAGAAGCGGTCCCAGCCCTTGGCCAATTCCGCAGATGCGGCCTCTTCCTTGTAGAAGCGGGACCGTAGATGCGAAAATCACTGAAGCAGTGAGCTTAATTTAATACGGGTTCTAAGTTATTTTTGCCACTTTTCACTCTTCCATTGGGTGATTTTGGAGCTTTTGAGAGAAGACTTCCACCTAGCATCTTGAGGTAAGTTTATCCCACCTATTCCTAGTTTAATACTTGTGTCTTAGGTAGATTAAACACTAGGATTAATGTAAAATCATGGAGTTAGAGCAAAACCTAGGGTTTTGACAAAATTTAGATTTGACCATGAAATTTGTTATGAAATGAATTAGAAATCATATATTATTGATCCTTAGGTTATAGAGAACAACTTTCTTCGAAAAATTTCGGAATCCGGGCACGTGGGTCCGTGGTCGGATTTTAGGAAACTTGTGTTAAGGGTTGGGAAATTGCTTAAATAGGTAGAATCCGATCTTGTGAGCTTGTATTAACTAGTTCCTACCTCATTTGATTAGTTTTGGATCGTTCGGCTCCAAATTGAGGGTTTGGGCTCGTTCTTGGTATTGGAAGTACATTTCGGAGCGAGGTAAATCTCCTTTCTAACCTTATAAGAGGGAATTGTCCCCATAGGTATAATAATTGAATAATTTGCTACTAAATGCGGCGGCTACGTACGTACTAGGTGACGAGAATCTGTGCTTAGATACTATTATGTTAATTGTTCAGGTAGTCTAGGACCCGTACCATGCCGTATTTGCGGATGTCTTTTGATTTTCTTGCTAATGTGATCACCTAAGATATGTGATGTCACGACTCAAAATTCACCAAGGGTCGTGATGGCGCCGGACATCGCTGTCAGGCAAGCCAACCAAAATACTTAATTAAACTCCAATTTTAGTATTTGTTGAAATCATTTTCTTTATACATTAAATAATAAATAATGAAATTTACAGAAATAACCATGGAGTCTTTAACAAACTTAATATTGAATAATCCATAAATCATCCCAGAGCCCGGTGTCACAAGTGCATGAGCTATCCCTAGGAAACAATATAATACAACAACCGTCCGGAAATACAAATTGGACAGAAAGTAAATACAGTAATCTGAAAGAGACTTTGCTGGCTGCGGGTCGTCTTGAGAAGTTCAGCTCACCCAAGTCTCCGTATCAACCATGCTGCTACGCCTACTAGGCCATTAGAGATGCATGTACCTGTGCAACAAAAATGCACAACAAGTGTAGTATGAGTATGAAAACAACTCGTACCCAATCAGTATACTGTCTAATCTCGAAGAAGTAGAGACGAGAGGTCGATTTCGACAATTACTAGTGGTCCAATAATAATATTTGTAAAAATGGGAGGAGATCATGGATTTTATAAAGTAATTATAAACTCATAAATCCGGATAATAAGTAAACAACTTCTCAAATAGTAATGGATTCCAAAGATTTACTTTTCATCATCTTTTATCAATTTATCTCCGACCAGGAAAGGCAATTATCAACATTTATAAATCTCAGACAAACAATACAAGCATGCACATATCATGTCGAGGCCGTACGGCCCGATCCAACATAAATGTAAAATGTGCACTACCGAGGGTCGAACGGCACGAACCATAGATGCATCTATTACCCCGCTCGCAAATCATACATGTAACGCGGTCAACATAAATAAACAAATACCCTGCTCGCGAATCATACATGCGACGCAGGTACACATAGAAATACATGCTCAAACAGCAAATTAAGAATTTATCGGGGAACGTTTATCCAAATAAAAATCAATTCCCTTCTAGCGATTTAAGAAAATGAAGTTTTATCCTTTTAGAAATTCTTTTACCAATTCGATAAGATTTAAGCAATTCAACTGCCAACAAGATTAGAGATATTCCAAGTATAGCATGATTTTGGGTCCTAGACTATCCGGACTTACACATAATAGTAGCTATGCCCGGACCCTCATCACCTTGTGCGTACGTAGCCCCCACAAATAAGAGCACATAACCAATTATATCACCTATGGGGACAATTCCCTCTTACAAGGTTAAAAACGAGATTCACCTCGCTCTAAAGATCCATAACCGGCATTCCACGCTCTTCCGAAGACTCGAATCGATGCTAAATGCTCCAAAACTAGCCAATAATTATGCAAATCCATTAACATATGTTCAATTACTCATTACAATCCAATTTATAACAATTCCTAACTCCCGATCGAAAAGTTGACAAAATCGCCCTCGGGTCCACGTGCCCGGATTCCTAAATTTTTCGTATATAAACATTACCCATAAACTTACGAACTCAAATATATAATTTACTCTCAATTTCATACCCAAAATCGTGGTCAAATTCCAAGAATATCAATTTTCTAGTTTTCCCTCAAACCCAAAGTTTATACTTATTTACATGCTAAAATCCATACATAATCGATATATTTAACTCAAGATAGGTGGGGTTAGCTTACCTTGTTGATGATGACGAAAAACCCCACTTGAAGCTCTCCAAAATCGTCCATACCAAATGAAAAATAGGGGAAAAATGACCATCTCCCGAGTTTAAAAGAATACACTGCCTCCAGCATTTCCGCACATGCGGCCACTTGACCGCTTCTGCGGTTCCGCAGGTGTGACCTCCTAACCGCTTCTGCGGTTTCTCACCAGGCCGCCCTTTTCTTCTGCGTCCTCTCCACCGTAGGTACGGTCCCGCTTCTGCGGTGACCTGACCACATCTGCGGTCCCAGCCTAGCCATCCATTTCCACTTCTACGGCACGAAGGCCGCTTCTGCGGCCCTTGCCTCGCAGGTGCGGTTATACTAGCAACCAGCAACTTCAGCCCTTTCCAAAATTCCAATTTTGATCCGTTAACCACCCGGAATCCACCCGAGGCTCCCGGGACCCCTAACCAATCATACCTACCAGACCCAAAACACATTGCGGACTTGCTCGAGGCCTCAAATCATATCAAACAATGCTAAAACCACGAATCAACCTCTAATCCAAGCTTTATGAACTTTAGAATTTCAAACTTCTATATTCGATGCCGAAACCTATCAAATCATATCCGATTGACCTTAAATTTTGCACACAAGTCATATTTGATATTACGGACTTATTCCAACTTCCGAAATCGGAATCCGACCCCGATATCAAAAAGTCCACTTCCGGTCATACTTCTCAAAACCTTCAAATTCCTATCTTCAGCCAAATAACTTCAAAATGACCTACGAACCTCCGAATTCACTTCCGATCGCGCTCCCAACTCCAGAATCACCATACAGAGCTACTCCCAGACTTGGAATCCCATACGGACATTGATAACACTGAAATGCACTTCAAGCCAAACTTATGAGATTTCTTCCAAAAATGCTAACTTCCACAATAGGCGCCAAAACGCTCTCGGGTCATCCAAAACCTGATCTGGGCATACGCCCAAGTCCAAAATCATCATACAAACCTACTGGAACCTTCAGATCCTGATTCTGAGGTCGTTTACTCCGAAATTCAATCTTAGCTTTCAACTTAAAGCTTCAGAAATGAGAATTCTCTTTCCAAATCAACTCCAAACTACCTGAAATGCAATTCCGACTTTGCGCGCAAGTCATAATACCTGAAGTGATGCTGCTCATGACCTCAAACCGCTGAACGACGCGCTAGAGCTCAAAACGACCGGTCGGATCGTTACATTCTCTCCCACTTAAACATATGTTCGTCCTTGAACGTGCTAAGAACTGCGCTGGAGTTATCCGAAATCACTGTTTAACACTTCGAGCACCTACCCGTGCTACCACAACTCAACTAGGCACCCTAGCTCGGTCAATCTGAGGATAGCCTTTTTCGCTTAAGCAAATAAGCCTTAGAACCCAATTCCAACATCCGAAATTCTCTGCCAGGACTGTTTCCAACATATGATCACCAAATCAATCACTACACTATGTACCCCAAACATGACTGCATACCTTTGCTTAATTCATACCTTGCACCACTTTACTCAAACGACCACAATAACATTCTCTGATCAAATTAGTCGAAATTCCCCGAATCTGATGCTCTCAATGCACCTCATGATATACATATAAGTCTTGCTATAACTCTTACAATACCGCCACGATTGAAGAGATATGTAGAAATTCATAACCAACTGCCAAATCAACAATTATTGGGTCTATACACCTGACAAGAACCATCACCTCATTCTGAACCTAATAATAGTCTTTGCTCCTTAATATACTTCATATAATCAGATTGCACTGATCCTAAATCCAATAATCTCGTCTCACCCAGTACGAACTGCACAGGCAATAAGCCACACCGGACATGATCGAAAGTCTCATATGATGGCACAATGTGCCAATAGGCTACCAATTCGAATGCGATACAAAAGGAAAACGAACTCTGAAAAGGAAATCCAATTACCCCGCTCGCGAATCATGCATGCGACGCGGTCAACATAACTAAACAGACACCCCGCTCGCGAATCATACATACGACGCGGGCACACAGCTAATATGAGCTTTCCTCAGAAAAATAGGAAACAAAACTCATAAAAACAAATACGGGGAACTGTACTCAACATCACATTGTTGTGACATGAAACCCAATCCAAACAACATACCCATGGTGGCGTGCCATCCCATTCACTCATAAAATTCACATAAGGAGATACACACCGAGCTAGATTGCTCATTACAGCAAAATACCGAATGTTGGTCACAAGCACGCTAAATGCATAATACCACCCCTGGGGATACACATAGCGCTATAAGCTACAAACTCAAGCACAAGTGAGGTGCAATATACGATCTGAATCTCAAGAGCCATTCTGCTCATATGACATCATTTCTACGCGGAACCTCAACACATAAAAAATTCACCAAGCCATCTTACCCTTCACACGGCACAATATATCATTACATGAAATAGCTGACGACGAAATAACACCTCGACTACTCTTCCATAAGGAGTGCATTGCTGAACGAACACATCTGGCCTGATATTGAGCCCATATTCACATTTAAGTCCATCCACAGACCTCAAGCTGATTTTGATCACACTGAACTAGGCTAATAACTTTTCATGGGTCCATAATAACCCCCTTTCCTCATAACACATAAGATCAACCATCATAATCGGAGCAATCCTCCATAGTCCACCACCCAATAAATCGAGTGCCCTCCAGGCATAAATTCTCAAATTAATGACATCACTACAATCTTCATGCTTGGTTTAACTCTTCAATCAATTAAGTGACTACATGCCACACTTATACCACCTTCCCGTGGGGCACGCTCCCACAACCTTCCGTAACAAATAACAGGTCTATACACCCAAACCACGACCGCACTAACGCTGAAAAGCGATCAAGAATCCTTAACCAGGATGCAAAGCCTCTTTCACAAAACACCGATCTCAGGCGACGCCGAAGACAATACCAACTTTCCTTAAACATCGAAACTCCTTTCCTGCTCGCCTGAGCTCGTGATATCCTTGGCAACACCGAACTGCAGCCTTGATTCTCACTTCAAATTCCATACCACTCACTGCACCCAACATGCCAATATACTATACGACTTTCATCATAACTCCGGAACCACTAATAGATTAACACTTCATCATATAAAAACTTTTCACTTAACTCACTTTGGGGGAACTATAGCAAAACACAGGTGAATGCTCATAACCGTAAAATATACAAATCTCTAAGTAGTGGTCTAAGCCATCATAGCCCTTCTAGGATCCGCCTCTACATAACAGGCCATAACAGAAGAATGCTTCTGAATAACATCGATTACAGCAGCCGACAAGCCTCACATATACCGCCACAAATCACATGCATAACTTGATCATGCTGAAGGGACTGATCTCTACCACCAACATGCCAACTCAACTATGGCTAACCAATCTATCTTCTTTTGATTTACCCTGATTGCCTTAGAAATAATAATAACTCCATTCAACGTATAACACACTCCATCCGTACTTACCCCAAGTGACCTTGAATCACGAGACCATGCTGTCTCAAATCCCACGAACCATTTCATACCTCCCAATTGCTACACTGCAGGTCAAAACATCCTAGAACATTCTGGGCACCTTCTCATAAGCTGCTGCAAAGTTTGATTCTTAACTGTACCTATAGGCTCGAAATTATTAGGCACCACACTTTACCCCTTTGAATCCACTATGACCGTTGTTGAGAGCCACCCGCTCTGACTGGGCCCCGAATATAATCAACTCCATGATTCTTTTAACACATGCATACCCTCTCGACGAAGCACCCGGCAGAATCACTTCCCTTGAAACCTGCATCTATACAAAGCATAAATCCTGAATCCTTCCCCAAGTCTGAACATGAGCCAATAAGGCCAACCATGACACACTTTTAACAATTACTTCGCTCAAATTACCACTTATGTTCTTTTCCCGTAGCTGAAATAACCCATCAATATGCTAATAACCAGAAACCTCGCAAGTAGTTAACCATGTAACCCAATCATAGGCGGTGGGACTCTTCCACTTAGCTTGAAGCCACTATTACACAACTCTGGAATTCACCAGGATTCTTTATCTCTTATTGACATAATCTTGCTCAATCAACCACCAAAATTCTCGGAATCTTACTATAAAACCCCTTTTTATACTATGAATCATCAACCACATTCGCACGACCTATCTCTTTGCTGTATAACCAATAGAATTCTTCACAGAAGCTTCGCCAACCATAGAAGCACCGATCTGCTTACTGGAGATAACCCACCTGTAGAATTTACGTGCTGACATCTTCCAACGTTGCTGCACGAGGTACAATCACTACAACATCAATAACCCATGCTTCAAATTAAATCTGTAGACCCCAATCACCAATCACTAAAATTTCCAAATCATTCCAAACTCTCCTCAAGGTGCGTAGTCATCCTACCACAAGGCCCATATACAACTCTGCCACTCTCCCACTTTGGCAGAGCTCACCCCTTTAATCGACTACTCGACCTTTGCTTCTTATACCTAGCCTCCTAGAAGTTTTAATCACCGCCATGTACTTCCTCATCCTTTGCTGCTTAGTTGTTGCCTTAAATAAAATCCATCTTCGTAGCACTTGAACCCACAAGTCGCTGCTAACTTTAAACCTTTCCGAAGACCATCTTTCTCGTGCCATCAACACTAGGAACACCGATTCCATCCTGAACCACCACACCCCGCGATATATGACCGTTGCTTCTTCAATACTGACCCGCAATATCCTACTCCAAAGGCGAATTGTAGAAGATCATAACACCGGTGAACTTAGTACATTTAATAAGGACAACGACACTTCATCATAGAAGAAAACTCCATTACGCTCACAAATACCAAGTCTCGTTACCCCATCAATCCAAACTTGAACATTCTCAGCCCGATTGCCTTTCCCCTACCGGGAATAAAATACCAAATCTCTAGATCATGCACTGAGTAAACCTCCCTTCAAGTCATTCACCACCCCGACACGTAGGCAAACATCCTACCATCATATCAATACCGTGTAACAATCGTTCATAAGCATCATAGAAACTTGTGCCTAGCCTCAGAGCTCTCAGAAGTACCGCTACTTAGCTGAAACAATAGAATATCCTTCCACAAGGCGACGATAATAGCTCAAACAACCCTGCAAGGAGAAACACCTCACACCACATTTGTAGTACCATTACAATCCTTAAATTCTCGATTTATAACCAGCGGTTCGCGTTCCGTAAGATTGAGTAGGAAGGAAGCAAGGGCATAAGCCTCAAGGAATCAAATCGCACGATGAGGAATCAAGAAGGGAAGTGCTCCTAACAGCCCTGTAGCCTCCCAAAGATAAGTACAGACGTCTCCATACCGATCCGCGAGACCCTACTAGACTTGCTCATGACTCGTGAGACCTACGGAAACCTAGTGCTCTGATACCATGTTGTCACGACCCAAAATTCACTAAGGGTCGTGATGGCGCCGGACATCGCTGTCAGGCAAGACAACCTAAATACTTAATTAAATTCCAATTTTAGTATTTGTTGAAATCATTTTCTTTATACATTAAATAATAAATAATGAAATTTACAGAAATAACTATGGAGTCTTTAACAAACTTTATATTGAATAATCCATAAATCATCGTAGAACCCAATGTCACAAGTGCATGAGCTATCTCTAGGAAATAATATAATACAACAACCGTCTGGAAATACAAATTGGACAGAAAGTAAATACAATAATCTGAAAGAGACTCTGCTGGCTGCGGCTCGTCTCGAGAAGTGCAGCTCACCTAAGTCTCTGTATCAACCATGCTGCTACGCCTACTAGGCCATTAAAGATGCATGTGCATGTGCATGTGCAACAAAAATGCACAGCAAGTGTAGAATGAGTACGAAAACAACGCGTACCCAATGAGTATCTCGTCTAATCTCAAAGAAGTAGAGACGAGAGGTCGACTTCGACACTTACTAGTGGTCCAATAGTAATATTTGTAAAAATGGGAGGAGATCATGGATTTTATAAAGTAATTATAAACTCATAAAGTCGGATAATAGGTATAAAACTTCTCAAATAGTAATGGATTCCAAAGATTTACTTTTCATCATCTTTTATCAATTTATCTCCGACCAGGAAAGATAATTATCAACATTTATAAATCTCAGGCAAACAATACAAGCATGTGCATGTCATGCCGAGGTCGTACGGCTCGATCCAACATAGATATAAAATGTGCATTGCTGAGGGTCGAACGGCGCATACCATAGATGCAATCATACATGCAACGCGGTCAACATAAATAAACAAACACCCTGCTCCCGAATCATACATGCAACGCAGGTACACAAAGAAATTTATGCTCAAACAGCATATTAAGAATTTATCGGGGAACGTTTATCCAAATAAAAGCCAATTACCTTTTAGCGATTTAAGAAAATGAAGTTTAATCCTTTTAGAAATTCATTTACCAATTCGATAAAATTTAAGCAATTCAACTGCCAACAAGATTACAGATATTCCAAGTATAGCATGATTTTGGGTCCTAGACTAACCAGACTTACACATAATAGTAGCTATGCGCGGACCCTCGTCACCTCATGCATACGTAGCCCCCACAAATAGGAGCACATAACCAATTAAATCACCTATGGAGACAATTCCCTCTTACAAGGTTAGAAAGGAGACTCACCTCGCTCTGAAGATCCATAACCGGCATTCCACGCTCCTCTGAAGACTCGAATCGATGCTAAATGCTCCAAAACTAGCCAATAATTAGGCAAATCCATTAACATATGTTCAATTACTCATTACAATCCAATTTATAACAATTCCTAACTCTGATCGAAAAGTTGACAAAATTGCCCTCGGGCCCACTTGCCCGGATTCCTAAATTTTTCAAAGATAAACTTTACCCATAACCTCACGAAGTCAAATATATAATTTACTCTCAATTTCATACCCAAAATCGTGGTCAAATTCCAAGAATATCAATTTTCTAGGTTTTCCCTCAAACCCCAAGTTTTTACTCATTTACATGCTAAAATCCATACATTATCGATATATTTAACTCAGGATATATGGGATTAGCTTACCTTGTTGATGATGACGAAAAACCCCTCTTGAAGCTCTCCAAAATCGTCCATACCAAATGAAAAATGGGGGAAAATGACCATCTCCCGAGTTTAAAAGAATACACTGCCTGCAGCATTTCCGCACCTGCGTTCACTTGACCGCTTCTGCGGTTCTGCATGTGCGACCACCTAACCGCTTCTGCGGTTTCTCACCAGGCTGCCCTTTTCTGCTTATGTGTCCTCTCCACCGTGGGTGCGGTCCCGCTTCAGCAGTGACCTGACCGCATCTGCGGTCCTAGCCTAGTCATCCATTTTTGCTTTTGCGGCACAAAGGCTGCTTCTGCTGCCCTTTCCTCGCAGGTGCGGTTATACCAGCAACCAGCAACTTCAACCCTTTCCAAAATTTCATTTTTGATCCATTAACCACCCGGAATCTACCCGAGGCCCCTGGGATCCCCAACCAATCATAGCTACCAGTCCCAAAACATATTGCGGACTTGCTTGAGGCCTCAAATCATATCAAACAACGCTAAAACCACGAATCGACCTCTAATCCAAGCTTTATGAACTTTAGAATTTCACACTTCTATATTCGATGCCGAAACCTATCAAATCATATCCGATTGACCTCAAATTTTGCACACAAGTCATATTTGATATTACGGACCTACTCCAACTTTCAGAATTAGAATCCGACCATGATATCAAAAATTCCACTTTCGGTCAAACTTCTCAAAACCTTCAAATTCTATCTTTAGCCAAATGACTTCAAAATGACCTACGGACCTTCGAATTCACTTCCGATCGCGCTCCTAACTCCAGAATCACCATACGGAGCTACTCCCAGACTCTAAATCCCAAACGGACATCGATAACACTAAAATGCACATCAAGTCAAACTTATGAGATTTCTTCCAAAAATGCTAACTTCCACAATAGGCGTCAAAACGCTCCTGGGTCATCCAAAACCCGATCCGGGCATACACCCAAGTCAGAAATCATATATATGAACCTGCTGGAACCTTTAGATCCCGATTCCAATATCGTTTACTCTGAAATCCAATCTTAGTTAATTCTTTCAACTTAAAGCTTCCGAAATGAGAATTCTCTTTCCAAATCAACTCCGAACTACCCGAAATGCAATTCCAACTATGCACACAAGTCATAATACCTGAAGTGATGTTGCTCATGGCCTAAAACTACTAAACAACGTGCTAGAGCTTAAAACGACTGGTCGGGTCGTTACATGCTAGAGAATTGGAAAGGAACATAAGTGAACATATATACTTGTTGAACACTTGTATGAATTTATTTGAATATAAATGTTCCTTCATATGTTTTCCTGATTATAATTGATATATGTGGATCGGGCCGATCGCCTCAGTAGAAATAGATGCATCTATAGTTCGCGTCATGCGACCCTCTGACAGTGCACATTTTATTTTATGTTGGATCGGGCCGTCGACCATGGCATAATGTGCGCATGATATTTATGTGAAATCTCATTCATTACTTGCCTTGTTAAATATTTGAAATGTAAATGGTTAACTGTAATATTGTTAGGAACATGACTTGCTACTTCTTGCTACAAACTGTGATTATTTGTGACTTCCATGCTTAGCATAACACTTTATTATGTTATTTGACCCTAGTAAGTATCAAGTCGACTTCTCATCTCTACTCCTTCGAGATTAGACGAGATACTTACTGGGTACCTATTATTTATGTACTCATACTACACTTCTGTACTTAATTGTACAGGATTTGAGGCAGGTACATCTGGTTATCAGTCTGGTGCGCATTTCCGATTCATAGTCTGAGACTTCCACGGTGAGCTGCTCCCTTCCTGTGCCGTCCAGTAGCTTGATGGAGTCTTTCTTTACTTTTGCTATCTATTTTATTCCGGACAATAGGATAGATTTATTCTTTTGTATATTTTACTAGTTTCCCACTACTTGTGACACCAGGTCTTGACACACACATTAGTAGACTATTATTTTGGGGATTGTATAATTATTTCTGGTACATTACTGATCATTTCTCGTTTGAAATTTAACTTAAGAAATTTCCCTCTCCTATTCTCTCACATATGGTGAGGACACGTGCGGCTGATGTTCCAGACCCGGGAGGAGCTGCTCCCCCTGTTGCTAGAGGCTGAGGTCGAGGCCAGGGGAGGGCACTAGCCCGAGGTAAGGGACGAGGGCATCCCAGAGCTATTCCAGTAGCACCACTAGCAAATCCTGCGGGGGATCCTATTACCAAGGAGCAGGGCGAGGTGCCCGCAGCTGAGCCTACCCCGGCAGACTTTATGATAGCATCGAATTTTTAGGAGGTCATGGGACGTATGCTACGGTTCATGGATTCCATGACTCAGGCTGGTTTATTTCCAGCGGATCCAGCTACATCACAGGCAGGAGGGGGAGCACAGACTCCTAGTACTCAGGCTCCTGGTCATACAGCTACAATGTATCTGACTTCGGGTGCACTACCTGCAGATGGGGCCCAGCCAGTTGCTGCAGTGGTGCCCCAGCCCAGACCAGCTACAGATGGCGACCCGTAGAAGTTATTGGATAGATGGACTAGACTTCACCCTCCGGTCTTCGAGGGTGAGTGTCATGAGGATGCCCAGGATTTCATAGATAGGTGCAGGGACAGACTGCACAACATGAGGATATTGGAGTCGTATGGTGTTGACTTCACTACTTTTTAGCTAGAGGGCAGGGCCCGTAGATGGTGGCAGTCCTATGTTCTTGGCAGGCCAGTAGGTTCTCCTCCCATCACTTGGAGTCAGTTCACACGGTTATTCTTGGACAGGTATATTCCACTCTCTAAGAGGGAAGAGCTATGGTATCAGTTCTGAGTTATCTCGCCATGCATTGATGATACTTCCTACTGACGCAGAGTGGGTGCGGAGGTTCGTTGCAGGGTTGTATTCTGGCATTAGGGCCAACATGGCCCGAGAGATGGAGATGGGGACTCCTTATCAACTAGTGGTGGAGATTGCTCGGAGGATTGAGGGCTACCGTCTGAGTGGTAGAGAGCAGATACAGCAGGATAAGAGGGCTAAATTCTCCGAAGAGTTCAGAGGTGCCCCGGTTAGGGGTAGAGGTCAGTTTGGGAGGGGTCAGCCCAGCAGGCCCCCATATTCAGCACCACCACCTACTCGGGGTGCTCCAGCGTACCCCTGTTTTAGCGCCATGCCATAGAGTTCTTATCGCCTGCCAGCTATTCAAGGTTCCTCCAGTGGGTATTCAGGTAGGGTTCTTCTAGTTCCTATTTTAGTGCTATGCGGAGAGTTCATACTGTCCATTGGCTATCCAGGCTTCTTCCGGTGGGTCTAGGGTTACCAGGGTCAGCCATTAGGGCAGCAGGTCACCGTACTGAATGGTTGTTTTGAGTGCGGAGACCTTGGTCATATGAGGAGATACTGCCCAGGCTTCGGGGCAAGGTAGTACAGCAGGGTTAGCAGCCTATGATTTCAGCAACGGTAGCCCAATCGTCTAGAGGTGGAGGGCAGACTGGTAGAAGTTGTCCTAGAGGTAGAGGCTAGATAGGGAGAGGTCAGCCATCTACTGCTCAGTTAGGTGGAGGCCAGCCAGCCAGTGCTCCAGCCAGATTCTACGCCCTTCCAGCTAGGCCAGATGCATTGGCCTCAGATGCTGTCATCACAGGTATTATTTTCATCGACGGTAGAGATACTTCGGTATTATTTGATCCAGGGTCTACTTATTCATATGTATCATCTCTGTTTGCTCATTTCCTAATTATTTCTCTTGAGCCTTTGGGCACTTATGTTCATGTGTCCACTCCTGTGGTTGTGGATCGGATTTACCAGTCCTATGTGGTCATATTCTGTGGTTTCAAGACTAGAGCGGATCTCCTGTTGCTTGATATGATCAACTTTGAGGACATCCTGGGCATGGATTGGTTATATCCATATCATGTTGTCCTAGATTGCCATGCCAAGACTGTTACATTAGCAATGCAGGGTTGTCGAGGTTGGAGCGGAAGGGTTCCACAGTTGATACGTCTAGCCGGGTTATCTCTTTCCTAAAGGCTCGGCATATGATCGAGAAGGGGTGTTTGGCTTATCTAGCTTATGTTCGGGACACCACCGCAGAGTTTCCGATGATTGATTCAGTTTCGGTAGTTCGGGAGTTTGCCGACGTGTTCCCTTCTAATCTTCTTATCATGCTACCGGATTGTGATATTGATTTATGTATTGATTTGGCTCCAGGCACCCAGCTTATATCTAATCCACCGTACTGTATGGCTCCTAAAGAGTTGAAGGAGCAGCTTGAGGAGTATTAGCAAAGGGGTTTGTTAGACCCAGTGTATCACCTTGGGGTGCACCAGTGTTATTTGTGAAGAAAAAGAAGGATGGGACTATGCAGATGTGCATTGATTACCACCAGTTGAACAAAGTCACCATCAAGAACAAGTATGCATTGCCTTACATTGATGATTTGTTTGACCAGTTGTAGGGTTCTAGGGTGTTCTCTAAGATCGACTTGAGGTCACGGTATCATCAGTTGAAGATTCGGGACTCGGATGTCCCAAAGACTGCATTCCGGACCAGATATGGCCACTATGAGTTTTTGGTGATGTCCTTTGGCTTGACTAATGCCCCAGCATCATTTATGGACTTGATGAACAGGGTGTTCAGACCTTATATTGATTCCTTTGTCATCGTCTTCATTGACGACATCTTGATATACTCACGTAGCCTGGGAGAGCACGAGCAACACTTGAGAGTAGTGCTTCAAACCTTGCGAGAGCAAAAGCTATATGCTAAGTTCTCCAAGTGTGAGTTTTGGCTAGAGTCAGTGGCATTCTTGGGGCATGTTGTGTCAGGAGAGGGTATTAAGGTAGATCCCAAGAAAATTGAGGCAGTTCAGAGTTGGCCACGTCGTACTTGAGTGCCCGGGATCAGGAGTTTCCTGGGGTTAGAAGGTTATTATAGACAATTCGTGCAAGGCTTTTCATCTATTGCATCACCTTTGACTAGATTGACCCAGAAGGGTGCTCCTTTCCGTTGATCTAATGATTGTGAGGAGATCTTTCAAAAGCTCAAGATAGCTTTGACTACGACACCATTTCTTGTATTACCTTCTGGTTCGGGGAAGTATACGGTATATTGCGATGCTTCACGCATTGGATTGGGATGTGTATTGATACAGAAGGGGCGAGTTATTGCATATACATCGCGACAGCTGAAGATTCATGAGAAGAATTATTTTGTGCACAATCTAGAGTTGGCCGCGATTGTTCATGCTCTTAAGATATGGAGGCATTATCTGTATGGGGTGTCATGTGAGGTTTACACTGATCATCGCAGCTTACAGCATTTGTTCAAGTAGAGCGATCTTAATTTGAGGCAGCGCAGGTGGCTTGAGTTACTGAAGGATTACGACATCACCATTCTTTATCATCCGTGCAAGGCAAATATGGTCGCGGATGCCCTAAGCAAGAAAACAGAAAGTATGGGTAGCTTGGCATTCATTCCAGCAGAGGAGAGGCCACTAGCTTTGGACATTCAGTCATTGGCTAACAGACTTGTGAGCTTGGATATTTCTGAGCCCAACTGAGTTCTTGCATATGTGGTTGCTCAGTCTTCACTATTGGGGCAGATCAAGACCCGCCAGTTCGATGATCCACATTTGGCGGTTCTTAGAGAGACGGTGCTTCAGGGAGGTGCCAAGGAGGTTTCTATTGGCAATGATGGTGTTTTGCGACTCCAGGGTCGTCTATGTGTTCCTAATGTTGATGGTTTGAGGGAGAGGATTCGAGATGAGGCATACAGTTCACAGTATTCCATTCATCTGGGGTGCTACGAAGATGTACCATGACTTGAGAAAGCATTATTGGTGGCGGAGGATGAAGAAATACACCGTGGAGTATATGGCGAGGTGTTTGAATTGCGAGCAGGTCAAATATGAACACCAGAGGCTAGGTGGCCAACTTCAGCAGATGCTTATACCAGAGTGGAAGTGGGAGTGCATTACTATGGACTTCGTGGTTGGGTTGCCCCAGACTTAGTGGAAGTTTGATGCAGTATGGGTCATTGTTGACAAGTTGACCAAGTCGGCCCACTTCATTCCAGTGGCGACTACGTATACTTCAGAGAGGTATGCTTAGATTTACATTCGGGAGATAGTCAGGTTGCACGGCGTGCCTGTTTCCATCATATCAGACAGAGGCCCTCAGTTCACTTTCCATTTCTGGAGAGCTGTTCAGAGTGAGTTGGGGACCCGCGTAGAGCTTAGCATATCATTCCACCCTCAGACAGACAGGAAGTCGGAGCGGATAGTTTAGATCTTAGAGGACATGCTCAGAGCATGTATGATTGATTTTGGAGGATAGTGGGATCAGTTCTTACCCTTGGCAGAGTTTGCTTACAACAACAGCTATCAGTCCAGCATAGAGATGGCTCCATTCGAGGCTTTATATGGTCGACGGTGTCGTTCTCCTATCGGGTGGTTTGATCCTGGTGAGGCTAAGTTATATGGTACAGACTTAGTGCAAGATGCCTTGGACAAGGTAAAGTTGATTTAGGAGAGGATTTGCACAACTCAGTCCAGACAAAAGAGCTATGATCGAGGCCAACCCTGCACTACTATTGAGTAGCGAGAGAGGTCGAAGCAGCTTTTACCCGATTAAGGTCGGGATCGATTTCCACAGGGAGCTAGATATTGGAGTCGGGTGTCTATCTAAAGTGGCGTTGTGTATTTTCTCTTAATTGCACTTCTACACATTTTTGGTTTTGATTATGATTCTAATTTTATAAATCCACTATGCTCAATTAAACTAAAATAAGCTAAGGTTAAACTATTGCGAGTTGTTCAAATGGATAAAAGGAACTAGGGTAGTGACTTTCGCCTAGGTGGTCAATTGACGGATTTTTGAGTCTAAAGCTAGATTGTCACATTTGGGGAATATGATATAACCATTGCACAATTCTACTCACTCTATACCTCTCGGTAGTTTGAATGATTTTGCCCGAATTAACTTTCTCAAGACCAATTAGGTATGTAGATTTGCACAAGCAATCAAGGTTCAAGTCGGGTATTACTATCTCTAGGTTTAACCCTTTAATTGGGGCTATCAATCTCTTGAGTACGCCCCAATTCCTTGTTGGACTAATTTCATGGACTTAGGCTCTCTTTCTCAAGAAGAGCCAAAGTCTACTAGGCATAAACTAGTGTTTGCAACCACTAATTCACAATTAAAACCCTAAATTAGCCCAAATATCAAACACCCATAGACAATCAAGCATCAAAACACAAGACCCATCAATTACCCACACTAGGTTTGAGCCACAACCCTAGTGTATGGGTCTAGATACTCATAATTAGAGAATAAAACAAAGCAATAGATAAAGAGAAACTCATAATAATTAATTGCTAAATTAAACTTGAAGATTCTATGTTGAAATCATGCTAACATTACTCAAAATAGGTAAATAAGGCAAAGTCACGAGCGCAGCTCTCAGTACAAACTATCTGATGACCTAAAAATGGGAAAATAATCTATTTATACTAGGCTAAAAATTTTGGACAAAAATACCCCTGTAGGGCTAGTGCGGATCGCAAAAAATCGAGTGCGGCCACACTAAGGCTCTTGACTTGAATATCCAGCTCTCTGAACTTGGGTAATGCGGACCGCACAAAATTGAGTGCAGCCGCGGTGGCTTCCATTGCGGTTCGCACAAAAAGGACCGCAGACCGCATTGAGCTTCAACCTCCAAAACACCACCTCTCTGAACCTTGGCTCCGCAGACTGTACTAAATCGAGTGCGGCCGCAATGATCACAATGCGGACCGCACAAAACCCCTTGCGTCCACATTGCCTTATGGCCTAAATAACAACCTCTCTGAACTTCACTTGTGTGGACCGTACAGAATGGCGTGCGGCCGCACTGGCCCTGTTTGACTGAGCTTTGTCTTATCTTGGTACTTGTGCAAGTTTCACTCCTTTTTGAGATGGTTTTTGATACTTTGTCACCTTGTTAATCAAACCTGCAATCAAGCACAATTTGTGAGCCTTTGGGACTATTTTGTACACATTTCTAATCAAAACTTAGGTAAGAAGGAGTGTAAAATGCATCATATTCCCTAGTTATCAAGCTACGCGGATCAGAAGGTGCGTGATGTATCATTCATGGTTGGCGAGAAGGTTCTCTTGAAAGTCTCGCCAATGAAAGGCATTATGAGGTTCGAGAAGAAGGGCAAGTTGAGCCCAAGGTTTATTGTCCCCTTTAAGGTGTTGAGACGAGTTGGGGAGGTTTCTTACGAGCTTGCTTTACCCCCCAGCTTATCGGGAGTTCATCCGATAAAGTTAGATTTTTACAAAAGTTAGATTTGACCACAAAATTTATTATGAAATGAATTATAAATCATATATTATTGATCCTTAGGTTATAGAGAACAACTTTCTTCGAAAAATTTCGGAATCAGGGCACGTGGGCCCGGGGTCGGATTTTAAGAAACTTGTGTTAAAGGTTGGGAAATTGCTTAAATAGCTAGAATGCGATCTTGTGAGCTTGTATTGACTAGTTCCTACCTCATTTAATTAGTTTTGGATCGTTCGGCTCCAAATTGAGAGTTTGGGCTCGTTCTTGGTATTGGAAGTACACTTCAGAGCGAGGTAAGTCTCCTTTCTAACCTTGTAAGAGGGAATTGTCCCTATAGGTATAATAATTGAATTTGCTACTAAATGCGGGATCTACGTACGTATTAAGTGACGAGAGTCCGTGCGTAGCTACTATTATGTTAATTGTTCGGGTAGTCTAGGACCCTACCATGCCGTATTTGCAAATGTCTTTTGATTTTCTTGCTAATGTGATCACCTAAGATATGCTAGAGAATTAGAAAGGAACGTAAGTGAACATATATACTTGATGAACACTTGTATGAATTTATTTGAATATAAATGCTCCTTCATGTGTTTTCCTGATAATAATTGACATTTGTAGATCGGGCCGATCGCCTCGGTAGAAATAGATGCATCTATGGTTCGCGCCATTTGACCCTCTGACAGTGCACAATTTATTTTATGTTGGATCGGGCCGTCGACCTCGACATAATGTGTGCATGATATTTAGGTGAAATCTCATTCACGATTTGCCTTGTTAAGTATTTAAAATGTAAATGGTTAACTGTAATATTGTTAGGAACTTGACTTGCTGCTTCTTGCTACAAACTGTGATTATTTGTGACTTTCATGCTTAGCATAACACTTTATTATGTTATTTAACCCTAGTAAGTATCAAGTCGACTTCTCGTCTCTACTTTTTCGAGATTTGATGGGATACTTACTGGGTACATATTATTTATGTACTCATACTACACTTCTGTACTTAATTGTACAGGGTCTGAGGCAGGTACATCTGGCTATCAGTGTGGTGCGTGTTCCTGATTCATAGTCCGAGACTTCCACAGTGAGCTGCTCCCTTCCCGTGCCGTTCAGCAGCTTGATGGAGTCTTTCTTTACTTTTGCTGTCTATTCTATTTCGGACAGTAGGATAGATTTATTCTTTTGTATATTCTACTAGTTGCCCACTACTTGTGACACCAGGTCTTGACACACACATTAGTAGACTATTATTTTGGGGATTGTATAATTATTTCTGGTACATTACTGATCATTTCTCGTTTTAACTTTAACTTAAGAAATCGTTGCACTTATCTTGGTGAAAGTAAAAATGAGAACTTATTTATATTTCCGCTTTGGCTTGCCTGATAATGGAGTTGTGCGCCATCATGACTTATAACAGATATGGGTCGTGACACGTATCATTTGATTTTGTATAGATTTATTATATTTCTGTAAACTACAATAAATAATAAAATAACAAGTAATATCTTTTAGAAAATAGAATGATAAGAATTTTTTGAATTGAGATGAGATTGTATTTTGAAATACGATAAGAAAAATCATATTTGGAGTATGAACAATGGAGTCAAAGTTGCTACTGAAACACTTTTTAATTTTTATTTATATTATATTAGAATGATTTAAGTATTAAATTCAAACATGCTAATGAAAAGCCATATGACAATGTAATAATATTAGGTATTGAACAGTATAATAGCAAAACTAAATAATAAATAGAGAAAAAAATAAAAATTCAGATTTTTTATCATAAAAAAGCGTAAAACTCATATTATGGAGTATGAACAATAAAGTCAAAGTTACTTAAATACTTTTTAATATTTATCTATATTATATTAGAATGATTGGAGTAAAACTAAATATTAAATTCAAACAAGCTAATGAAAAGTCACATAACAATGTAATAATATTAGGTATTGAATAAATTAATAGCAAAACTAAAGAATAAATAGAGAAAAAAAATAAAAATTTAGATATAATATGATATATTAGATCATTATATTATAAGATTAATAGTCTACATCGGGTTCTAACATTAGTTCTAGATTTGTATTGCCAATTTCTTACTTCTTGGGTCCAGCCCATAGGATTTTTCCTTTTTATATCTAGCAAGTTGTTTGAACTGTTAAATCCTGTGGAACCCTAGAAATTCCAATTATTCATTTTCTCAGCTATTTCGGGAATGGATTATTGGGGAGGAGCATTGGAAGATTTCGGGGTTGCTATTAGCGCTAGGATAAGATGACTTTTTCTCTGTAATTGGTGCCATTTTGCATATTTTAGGGATAAACTTTTTATATAGGTTATTTACAATTTAATTGTTCCTTATTTCTTTTTTTTTTGGGTTGTATTTTAGGCTACAAGGTCTTGTAGGATACCAAAATTGGTTGCGTGAGTATTGCAACTTTTTGCATTGCTTTTTACGTTCTATTCTACGATGTTTTATTTGAAAATGCTTACTTAGTTGTGTATATTTCTGTGGTTTGCTTATGTAAGTTCAACTGATCATTACTTTTTGTTATGCGTTCATTCTGCGTGTCGATTCTTGTTGGACTCTTTTATTGGGAAACCATGATGTTTGCTTAGAGTTTTCAACATTTTGCAGCATCTTATCGTCTGATTACGTTGACTATTTGCTGTTTTCTGATCATCATACATTCTTGTGACCTTTCAGTTTTAAATTTAAATGCTGAAATAGTTTGTTTGCTTGTGTTTGGTGTTGTGTGTGTTCTACCTTGTTTGTTTGAATTTGCTTCCAGAGCTGTGTTTGCTTCTGTAGTTTGCTTATTTGTGTTCAGGTTAGCATTATTACATGTCACGCTTACTGCCCGTGCGTCTATTTCCATCGACCTCTGTTATAGGGAAACCACGGCATGTGCATAGAGTTTTCAACATTTTGCAACATAATCAAAGACGTTATAATAAAACTCGTGGCCTAAAGCAAAGTTTTAGTACGGGGCCTTGATTTTTTTTGTCTGTAGTATAATTATCTTGCAAAATATAGTATTAATATTACCTTGGTTCCTTTTTTTCTTTCTTTCTTTTTGTCTATAGTATAGTTATCTTATAAAATATAATATTAATATACCCACCGGTAAGAAAATTCAAGTTAATAAGATGTTAGCAACGTATTTACATTTGGTTACCTTGGATCTCATTGTAAAAAAAATATTATTTATCAATATGAAGATTTGAGTATCTTAATTCAAAGTTCTAAAATATTTCTATTGTTAAAAAATAGATAGTCTTTCTTTGCATTTTTATAAGGATTTAGTATTATTTTTTTCTATAAACTTCAATATTGTCTAAGCGAAATAGTAAATCCACAACTAAAAATATTTTTGGGGCCCTAAAATTTAGGAGGCCTAAAGCAAAGACTTTACTAGTGTCACGACCCAAAATCTAACTAGTCGTGATGACACCTAACACATCCCGCTAGGTAAGTCAACTCATCAAGTCCAATACAATATAACTTACTGAGGAAAAATAAATGATCTCTTATACACCTCCCCAGGACTGGTAGTACAAATCATGAGCTTCTAAGAATAGAGTTTACAAAGTTGATATGAAAAAAAAAATACATCATCTGTTTGACAAATACATAAACAGAGTTTAAAATTCTAAGGCTACAATGAACAAGAGGCAGCTACAACAGTGGCGCCAGTACATTTTCCAAGTCAGCTCCCATCGAACACAGCAACTTCGACATTCGAAATCTGCACGCAATGTACATGAAGTGTAGTATGAGTACAACCGACCCCATGTACTCAATAATTAACAAACCTAAACTTAGGTTGAAAGTAGTGACGAGCTTGTACCACGGTCAGTGTCCACACCAATATCTAGTAACATCTCATAACAATATAATTAAAGCATCATAAGGAATAACGCAATAATAAATTGCTCAGCTCGTTCACAGTTCCAAAAAAAATATTTTCTTTTCAAGTATAATAGTAAAAGTCAATTCTTTTCACTGAACTCACCAAAATATGGGTAAGTCTAAAAACTATGATCTTTCCCATAAAACTTTCTTTCAAAATAGGAGATTTCATTTTTCAAATGACATGAGGAAAATATATTTTTATGCCTATATTTCAATGTGCATGCCAATGCAATGCAAAATAGTGACAAAACCATATGCGTACTCTCAGAGTATCAATTCAGTCAGTCCTCTCTGTCACTCAATCCTCTTAGTCACTCAATCCTCCCAGCCAGCCTCACAATCACTCAATCCCCCCAAGTTACTCGGCGCTCGCACTCAGCACTCGCACACAGTAGGTACCTGCGCTCACTGGGGGTGTGCAGACTCCGGAGGGGCTCCTTCAGCCCAAGCGCTATAACAAGCCATCTCGTGGCATAAATCAATCATGCCCTCGGCCTCACTCAGTCATAAATCAGAAACAACATGCTGTGGCGTGGAGCCCGATCCCATAATCATCCTCACAATTAGGCCATCAGCCTAACTCAGTCATCATTCTCTCCAGTCTCTCGGGCTTAAAATGTCAGGAAAATCAGCACACAAATGATGATATAATGTATTAATAATAACAACTGAGACTGAGATATTATATGAATAAATGAATATGATTGAGTATGAAATATCAATGAAATCAGTGAGATGACAACAAGAAATGACCACTATGGGTCCCAACAATATCGGCATAAAGCCTAAACATGATATCTATCATGATATACAGCTCAATTTACTTATCACATGGTAAAAACACAGATATTAACAAAGTAGGACCACTACACAATGTCCTCAATAGAGTCACCATTCACAGGGTGCACGCCCATACACCCGTTACCTAGCATGTGCGTCACCTCAACATCAATCACATAACACATAATTCGGGGTTTTATACCCTCATCATTAAGTTTAAAAGAGTTACTTATCTCAAACCGTGAAGTTCTTTACTCTGCTATGCCCTTGCCTCATAAATCGGCCTCCGAATGCCTTGAATCTAGCTGCAATTAATGTGATTCAGTCAATACAATTTGTAGAAATTAATTCCATGTGAAAATATTAATTTTTCACAAAAATCCGAAATTTAGCTAAAAATCGCCTGTGGGGCCCACATCTCGGAATCTGGCGAAATTTACAAAATCCGACAACCCATTAAATTACGAGTCTAACCATACCAATTGTACTTAAATCTGACTCCGGATCGATGTTCAAATCTCAAAAATACATTTTATGGAATTTTAGAAAATTCGTCCTTTTCTCTTGAAATATCAATAATCTAACTCCAAAAATTAAGATTAATTCATGGAATATAATCACAAAGGAGTCGAGAATACTTACCCCAAGTTTTATGGTGATTTGCCTCTGAAAATCGCTCAAACCGAGCTTGGAAGTCCAAAAATAGAAGAAAACTCTGACTGCTCCGCTATACACTGTCCAGAATTTTTGTGGTACTGTTCACGCGTATTACTGTTCACGCGTGTTGCTGTTCACAGTTACTGTGAAAAAATGCAGCAACTTTTCTTCAAGTCTAAATTGATCTATTAACCTTCTGAAATCCACCCGAGGCCCTCAGGACCTCAACAAAATGCATCAACCAGTCCTAAAACATCATACGAACTTAGTCGATATCTCAAATTACATTGAACAATACTAAAACATGAATCACACCCCAATTCAAGCCTATTCAAAACTAATAAATTTCAAATTCTACATTCGATGCCGAAACCTATCAAATCAATTCTAATTGACCTCAAATTTTGCACATAAGTCATAAATGATATAACGAAGTTATTCCAATTTTTAGAATCATATATCGATCCCGATATCAAAAAGTCAACTCCCCGATCAAACTTCCAAACTCAAATTTTCTAATTTCGCCATTTCAAGCCTAATTTAACTATAGACTTCCAAAAAGAATTCCGGACACGCTCCTAAGTCCAAAATCACCATACGGAGCTATTGGAATCGTCAAAAATCCATTCTTGGGTAATTTACACATATTTTACCATCCAGTCCATTTATTCAACTTAAGCTTCCAAAACATGGATTGTTCTTTCAATTAAATTTTGAATCATCTGAAAACAAAACTTGACCACTCTCGCAAGTCATAATACACAAAATGACGCTACTTAAGACTTCAAATAGCTGAATGGGATGGAAATGCTAAAAATGACATGTCGGGTCGTTACATCCTCCCCCACTTAAACACACGTTCGTCCTCGAACGTACCAAGAGTCGTTCCCAATTCCATCAAACCGACGTGTAGGCTTACCATGTATATACTCGGGGTGATCCCACGTCACCCTATCCTATCTAGGTCTGATAACTCCACATAACTAAAATTTCGTAATTCAACCTGCCCTATAAGCCTTAGAATCCAAATTTCCAACCTCTGAAATTTCCTACAAGATCTAAACCTCACATTTATACACTGTATAATTTTGAACAAGTTGTACCAAGTCATAACCATAACTCAAATACCATATATCTCAATGCTCGTAGCAATGCTTTTTAATTACAGTAGTTGCTCAAATTAACCCGATGCCGACAGTAACCTCATATCAAAGAAGACCTCATTCTAAAACCTTCGTACATCGCCAAAAATGAAAGAAACATACAGGAACTCATAACCACTCACTAAATCAACATGTCATGGAGCTTTCTCTCGCTTAACAAGTACCATAGCCAATTGTTTATGCTGAATTCTAAATTATTTTTCCAGTTTGCTGTAATCAAACATTATAGTACCCATTCTAGGTCCATTGATCTTATATCACCAAACACAACTATTCCAGCTATTTCGGTGTAATCCTGCCTTTCCGACACAAAAAATTATTTAAAACCAACAAATCAATTTCCGTGAGAAGACCATCTATGTGTGCATGCACAAAATTTTGTCAAATTGCCCTGATCAGAAAATATCATAATATGTAGAGGAAGGAAGCAATTAATTTGATAGACGGTCAAGGAGATGCGATTTCGACACCAATATAACTCAAGCCTCAATTGTGCAATCCGTACACCCAAAAATGGAAAATGTCTCAAAGAAGAGAGTTGTTTCGCAAATTCAATAAGCATCACCACAACCGCAATGTTATGAGCTCATCATTCATAGTATAACTGTCGCACCTCCTTTTTCCGCGCCCGCGAGGCGCGTGGGGATTTTTCTCCAATTTAAGGACAGTCGAAACGGGATTTATTTGTTTTGTTTCAGAGTCGCCACCTGGGAATTTTAAGGCATCCCAAGTCGCCAATTTTAATCCCTGAATCGAGGAGAATATGACTCTGTTTGTTATTCTGCGAACCAAAAATCCTGAGTAAGGAATTATGTTAATCCGGAAGAAGGTGTTAGGCATTTCCTAATTCCGTGGTTCTAGCACGGTCGCTTAACTGTTATTATATTTGACTTTGATTTATTAAATGCATATTTATTGCCCAATTTTATTGTTACCGCTTCTATTTAGACTGCTTGTAATTAAGGACCCTTCTTTGAATCGAATCATGCGTACGTATATTCGTGTTATAGATTATATTTTTTAAAACATGCGGAATTGTGTCACGCGCACGTGTACACGATAATATAGATAATATATTTATTAAAACAATTATTTTCGAAATTGTGCCGAAACAAAATTAAGAATATTCGTCTTTCTTAAATAGTAAACCGCACATCTCGGGTTTTATGAAGTTAATTTAATATTTTCCGAAGAAACCCATTTTTATCAAGTATTTGTTCGAAGTTGCGCGGACGCATAATCCGAATTTTCTTTTAGAAATATAATCAGGTTACGCGAACGTATCCCTAATCACGTGGAATATTCTTGACAGTAATATAAATTCTCTACAAATGTTTATTGCATTCATCTATTTTTAAATGTAAGAGTCATGGAGAATCACCGATTGGGATGCCACCAAATTTCTTGGCAAAGAATTTAAAATTTATTAAGCGTTGCTACAAGTCTTATTTTACGCGTATGAATTATATACCTCAAAACTATTCAAATTTTAAAGAATTAATGATATGAAAAAGAAACAAATAACATGTAACTAAAAATACTACCATTTTTATCGTGGATACAACATTAATATATCAAAAAATCGAATCGCATTTAAAACTGGAAAAAAGAATTAATTTGATAAACAAATTAATAGTTTCTGAAGAATTTTTATTGTTATATTTAATGCGAACTCTATTTCTACATATCCTTGACATAAAATGTTGCAATTTGTGCTTATAAATCCCATATCCTTCTCATATACTTGTTTTTAGTCCAAAGTTATAATTGTTTGGTTAATTTGTTTACAATGGTAGATAAGAATCAAGTTGATAAGAAAGAGAACTATTATACAAATTGATTCAATAAAATTGCATCACATGCAATATAGTTGTACGTTTGAACCATTCCTAATATTCTAAACTCGTAACGAGCTATATCAACTCACCTTCCACATATGATTATATATATACTCATCATCATGCCATATATGAACATACAACTTATATCAATCTAAACCAAAATCAGATTTTTTACAAGATATACTAATAATGTAATTTCTTGATACTTCCATTCTACTTTACATTTAGCTAACAATATTACGGGATGTAATTAATGGCCCATTTTATGCCATGTTTCCCTACCTTGATATTTCAATCATGACTTCACTTAATGAAAATTCCGAAATAGGTGATATTATTACAATACTTAAACGAACTTTAAGAGGTAACAATTATCTTATATTCATTACGCCAAACGTACTACTATATTAATCAACTGAAACAAAAACCAAATTTTTAACTAATGAACTTGAACGAATGGAAAACAGAATTATAATTCCCGAACTTCATTAATTTGTCATGTTGAAGCTTTTCGTGACATGAATTTACAGATATGTACCTGATATTGGAAGCAAAAGAAAATGATGATGAGAATCAGCAGCAATAATAACAGTACAATAACAACAATCCAGCAGCAGTAACAACCCAGGAACAGAGTTTGCAAACCAGTAGAACAGTAATCCCAAAAACAAAAGCTTCAAGCTTTGAATGAAACAACAACCATTAATACTAATTTCAAACAAAGAAAGAAAGCAGAAGATTTTTTAGTTTTTATTTTTATTTTGAAAGCTTAAATATTTTTCGGAATTTTTCTTTCTCTTAAATGTTCAGCCCTTTTTTCTCTCTTCTCTTTTTCTTCCCAGATTCGTGTGTGTTTTTCTCTATCTCTCTATATATGGTTTTTTTCTCTATTTCTCATTTCAAGACTTCTTATAACCCATCCCATAAATCTTTCCATTAATTAAAATCAATACTTTTTCTCTACCCAACCCATTATCTTCCCACTCATCCCCATTACATTAAATAAACATATCACACCACCCCATTATATTTTATCCCCCATGCCTAACATAAAATAATACAAGATTCTCCCACACAAAAATTTGTCTTGTCCCCCCTTTATATTAAACAACTATATCACAACCCATCCCATTTCATTTTGTCCCCCATGCTTCATATAAATAATTACAAAATGTACAATTCCTAAACTACCCCTCCGACCCTATTGCAAATTACTATTTTACCCCCGAAAGTACTATAAATTACCAAACTACCCATCAGCTATAACACATCAATTAATCAAACTTAACCAAAATATAGACAATATGATTAATTTCTAACAATGTTCAAACAACAAATTTCATGAACATGATTTCTTCAACATTTCAACAACAAATCACATGAACATGATTTCTTCAACATTTCAACAACAAATCAAATGAACACAAATTGAACAACAAAGAACAACTAAAATTTGATTGAACAATATTTTAGCAACAAACAATCCTATTTTCGGATTCAACAACAACAACAAACAAGTATATTTAGATTTCTAAATTCAAGAATATTGAACTTAAAATCAACTCTAACAACATTACAACAAACAATTCTTATATTAAACTTTAAACAAGATTATGAGACCAATTCAAGAAATAATCATAAATGGTAAACAAGAAATCAAACTATACACATTTCGGATTCAAGATCAAACAAACATAATATGAACATGAATTAAATCTAAAAATAAAAACGACGGATTCAAATGATTAAAACCAACATACTTCCCTTATTACAACTAAATTCTTTTAGGCAAATGACAAAACAAAACCTAAGAAGAAACAATTATGAATTTAAACTTGAACTTAACAATATTAACAATTTCCGGAAAATACATAAAATACATGAAACAAATTGAAGAAACAATTAATTAAACTTCAATTTGTATCTAACTAATATTAAACTAACAAATATTCACTTAAACAATAATACAAACATGAAATAAACATGAAAACAACTAATTAAACTTCCATTTTGAAAAATCTGAAAATTAATCAACAAAACATATGAACATGAACAAAACAAAAAATCAAATATCTAACCATAGACATGAACAAAACAAACATAGATGAGTTGAGATTCGAAAAATATCCAAACGAAATACGGACAAAATAAAACTTAACAACTACTAACCGGATCGAAACGAAATATGTATGGACTATTTCGACGAGCCTCGACCAAAGCTCAACCACACGACGAAGACGAAGAAGAAGTAGAAGCAGCCCGCAGCTGGAACGATGAAGTGAAGCAGCGACGCCGATTCAAAACAGCAGCAGCTCGACCTCGTCGTGACTGGAAGGAGGAAATAAACAGCATCACGGCAGCAGCAACATCGCGGCAGCAGCAGCGGCGACCATGGCAACAGCTGTCCGTCGAGGAGGACGACGGGGAGAAGAAGGAGCATCGGCAGAAGCAGCGGGGGCAGAAACGAGAAGCATCAACGCAGCTGAAACAATCTCGAGCTGGACGAGGCAGTCATGACGAGGAAGCAGCTGCAACGGGCGTGTTTGGACGTAAGGTTTGAGCTGGTTGTCGAGCAAAACGCAGCAACAACGTTGCTCGTAAATGGCGGACGGGGAGGGGCGTTGTTTGTTTGACGAAGATGACGGAGCTTTGGGCAGCAGCTATGGCTGCTTGGAGACGGGACGAGGAATGTAAGTGTGTGCGTGGTGACAATGAAAAGCCATGGATGAGCTTGAGGGGGGGGAAGCCATGGGAGCTTGAGAAACTTGGAGAAGAAGAAGATAGGAAAGGGGGGGTGGCGGATTGGTTAGGTCTTTTTAGGGTTTTCTTCTTCTTCTTTTTTTTTTGTTTTTGTGTTGTTTGTAAGATAATAGGATGTTGGGTTATGGACTGGGTCGACCCAGTTCGAAATGGACTGGGTCGTAGGGAAGATTGGGCCATTTTTTGGGCCTATGGCTTGAAATCGAAGAAGAGGCCCAATTCCGACTTTCTTTATATTTTCGCTCTTTTTTCTTCTTTTATTTCTCTAAAACTAAATTATAAAAATACTTAAACTATTATTAAGAATTAAATTAAGTTATAAAAGCGCAAATTAACTCCCAATAACAATTAACGCACAATTAAGTAATAATTAAGCATAAAATTGTATATTTGGACATTAAATGCTAAAAATGCAAACGATGCCTATTTTTGTAATTTTTAATTTTTGTAAAACAAATTTAATTACTAACAATTGTAGAATTAAATCCTACATGCAAAATGCGACATATTTTTGTATTTTTTATTAATTTAGCAAATAAACATGCACAGACAAATACAAATAATTATTCAAAATATCACAAAATTGCACACCAAAGAAAAATCATTTTATTTTTGAATTTTTTGGGAGTAATTCTCATATTGGGCAAAAATCACGTGCTTACAGCTGCCCCTCTTTGCCCGAAGACACGAAGGGTTTTCGTGCAAAGATAAAGCGAGCGATTTTTTGCCCATCCGAGTACTCCGTGTGAAGCATTTTTTTGAAAAAGATTTGACCGAACCTTTGCTTCAAAGGTTTCCTACATATCCTGGGCTAAACAGGAATCAGGTCAATGTAGTTCGGGAAGTTTTGGTAGCTGGGACTACCGTGGGACTGTGATGTTACTGCTGCTTCGTGCTGTTTTTACTGCTTGCTGACCTCCTTATTACACCTTACTGTAAAGGAAATACAAAATTAAACTAGACTATGGTACATGAATTATAAAATCTTATCTAGATCATGCTCTCGCGTTTCTTGTTGTCTTGATATCTTGGTGACTCTTGGGCATTGGTCTTATTCCGTATTCCTTTTGGAACTCTTGTTGTTTCTTGTTGGGGACTCTTGTTGTTTCCTGCTGGGGACTTTGTTGGACTCCTCTGCTTTATTGTCCTCTGACTTGGTCTTGAAATGTATGTCTCTGTTGTATGGGCGGGCTCCCAACTTCAATACTTGAAAATTAAAGACTGAAATGTATGCCTCTGTTATCTGGGCGGGCTCCCAACTTCAAATAAATAACTTTTGAAATAAACGTCATTCCTCTCTTCTGGTGGGCTCCTGACTTCAACAACAACTTTGAAAATAATCGCCATTACTCTTTTCAGGCGGGCTCCTGACTTCAACAACTTTAAAATAAAATCCTATTCGAGGGCGGATGAACCCAAAATATCCTATTCGAGGGCGGATGAACCCAAAATATCCTATTCGAGGGCGGATGATCCCATTATATCCTATTCGAGGGCGGATGAACCCATTATATCCTATTCGAGGGCGGATGAACCCATTATATCCTATTCGAGGGCGGATGAACCCAAAATATCCTATTCGATGGCGGATGAACCCAAAATATCCTATTCGAGGGCGGATGAACCCATTATATCCTATTCAAGGGCGGATGAACCCATTATATCCTATTCGAGGGCGGATGAACCCAAAATATCCTATTCGAGGGCGGATGAACCCAAAATATCCTATTCGAGGGCGGATGAACCCAAAATATCCTATTCGAGGGCGGATGAACCCAAAATATCCTATTCGAGGGCGGATGAACCCATTATATCCTATTCGAGGGCGGATGAACCCAAAATATCCTATTCGAGGGCGGATGAACCCAAAATATCCTATTCGAGGGCGGATGAACCCAAAATATCCTATTCGAGGGCGGATGATCCCATTATATCCTATTCGAGGGCGGATGAACCCATTATATCCTATTCGAGGGCGGATGAACCCATTATATCCTATTCGAGGGCGGATGAACCCAAAATATCCTATTCGAGGGCGGATGAACCCAAAATATCCTATTCGAGGGCGGATGAACCCAAAATATCCTATTCGAGGGCGGATGATCCCATTATATCCTATTCGAGGGTGGATGAACCCAAAATATCCTATTTGAGGGCGGATGAACCCAAAATATCCTATTCGAGGGCGGATGAACCCAACAATATCCTATTCGAGGGCGGATGAACCCAAAATATCCTATTCGAGGGTGGATGAACCCAAAATATCCTATTCGAGGGCGGATGAACCCAAAATATCCTATTCGAGGGCGGATGAACCCAAAATATCCTATTCGAGGGCGGATGAACCCAAAATATCCTATTCGAGGGCGGATGAACCCAAAATATCCTATTCGAGGGCGGATGAACCCATTATATCCTATTCGAGGGCGGATGAACCCAAAATATCCTATTCGAGGGCGGATGAACCCAAAATATCCTATTCGAGGGCGGATGAACCCATTATATCCAATTCGAGGGCGGATGAACCCATTATATCCTATTCGAGGGAGGATGAACCCAAAATATCCTATTCGAGGGCAGATGAACCCAAAATATCCTATTCGAGGGTGGATGAACCCAAATATCCTATTCGAGGGCGGATGATCCCATTTTCAAAATCTTGGAATTGTCTTAACTCCGACTGTTTTTCTTCGAATCGTGTTGTCTTGCTATCTCTTAAAACTTGAATTGATTTCCCCGTTCTTCCGAGAAAATTTTCGACAATGGCAAAAAATCTTCTGCCCCAGTTTTGGTGCTTTTCCTTGTTCTCCAGGTGGACGCCTGACTTCTGATATTTCAACTGTTCTTCCTTGTTCTCTACGTGGACACCTAACTGCTATTTCAATTCCTCATCCTTGTTCTTTAGGTGGACGCCTGATTGCTATTTCTTTTCTTCATCCTTGTTCTCCAGGTGGACGCCTGATTGTTGTTTCTTTCATTGCTCTTCCTTGTTCTCCAGGTGGACGCCTGATTGCTAATACTTCCATTACTCATCCTTGTTCTCCAGGTGGACGCCTGACTTCTAATACTTCCGTTGCTCTTCCTTGTTCTCCAGGTGGACGCCTGATTGCTAGGGATAATACCACTGGGGGAGTCTCCTTTCTTTCCCTCCTTCAAATTCAATTTTTTATTTTTTTATTTTTTTTTAACACTGCTGGGGATAAAAGTGTTATCTTCTTGGGATAACGTTATTGAGGATAACGCTGCTGGGGAATTTTATCCCTTCAAATCGATGCTTCATTCTTCTGGAAGCTGCTGGGGAGGATAATGGCTCTTTGCTTTTCTGAGCACAAATGTCATCCCTTTGTTCTGTCTGCTGGGGATCAACTTCCTCCATTGGAAGCTTATTATGTTGGGGGAAACCCTGGTTCAAAGACCACTTCCTTGGTGCTATCTTTATTCTTCCCCAAATGGGTACCTGATTTCCAGAAAATTTTCTAACTGAAAAGAAAATTTTCTGCCCCAGTTTGCATTTTCCCTTATGGTCTTCACTGCCATTCCCTTTACCTGTTTCAAACCAAACAAAATTTGTTAGTTTAAAAACCCGGTGGTTGGTTATGATACTCCTACTGGGATGGTTTTTCCCTTTCTCCCTTCCCCACTCTATGTTGTCCGACCCTCTTGGAACTTGGTCGAAAATCTGTCGGGGATGCTCCTACATCTCGATGATCTGCCGGGGGCCCTCTTGGAATTAGGTCCACAATTTTCTCAACTGTTGTTTTCCTGTTTTTCTCCAACTTCCCTTGGAAATTTGGTCCTATTGGGATCTAGGCCCCTTTCATCATTTGGTCTTGCGACCAACTTCTTTTCTCTTTATCGCCTTATCTTTGGCATGTCCTATTCGCATTTTGCTTTGCATCATTTTGGCAACTGGTAGTAAGCTCTGAAAATCCTTTTCAAAAACAAACTGCTGGGAAGGTAAAGTCTTTTAAACCAAGAAATGAAAAAGTGATGATTTCAAAAAATAGAAAAAGAAGAAGTCTTTCTGAACAAATGCTGGGGAAAAGGAAAGAAAAGAACTTATCTGAATGATATAACCGATTCCAACGATCATGTCGCGCATTCCGGATTAATCAACCCAGTCTATTTGTATCAATCAACCTTCCAGATGGCCTCATGTTGCTGGGGATAAACAGGCACTCAACTCTTTGCCAAATGCGGATCCTTCCCGCCAATCTTGTCTTGTCGCCTCATAGTGCCCTTCGAGGGGTTTTCACTAATAAGACTCTCTCATTTCTCTCAACTCCCGTCGCCTTATGGTGCCTCTGAAGGTTTTCACCGATAAGACTTTCTAATTTTATTTTATTTTTCAGCTGGGGATTGGAGTGCTGCCGATATGACTCTCTCTGTTGGGGATTCTTTCGGCTATCAATTCATTTTCAGCTTATGATCTTCTTCTTTGCTGGGGATCAGAGTGTTATTCCCGACTTCCATTTGAATTGACTTAGCACTTCTCAGATACTGATCGGGAGGTCTTTTTTGGACATCAATAGGGGTTTTGTGTATGGCTGAAAGGAGAAGGGGGTATCCAAAGTTCAAAAATAATTTTTAGGGGTAAAATAGTACAACTCTTGGAATCAAACTTTCTTGACAAAATTACAAGCGCCAACTTCTGCCCCAGTTTTTCTTGCTCGGGGATTTTTATTTTGTCACACTATGTTACCTTATGCACACTATGTTACACTATGACCGAGCCGTGAGGCGCCTACGTATCCTTCTTTGAGGAATCAGGTCAAACGTAGTTCCCAATTCCTTTGTTTTTTTTTTGTGACTTTTCTTTTGTTCTTATTACTTTTTTTTCATTTTCATTACTGATTCCAAAAGAGGGGTATGAAAGAGTAAATAAGGCTCAAAAGGGGAAGCAAAGGTCAAAGTGTTTGGGATAAAAGAAAGAATTGCCTCCGTCATTTCATTCTCTGATAAATGCTAAGTACAAACAAACAACAATTACAATTACAAGAAATCATAATATCTCTTAACTGCGTCAGAATTGATAGTCATGTCAACGCATTTCCCTTCGATATCTGTTGATCATAAAGCGTCATCGGGCTTGCTCTGTTTAGATTGCGATAATCAACACACACCTCAGATCTTTTTTTTTTTTTTACACTGGCACCACATTAGTCCACCAATCAGTATATCGAGCGGCCCGAATAACCTTAGTATTCAGCTGTTTGGTCACTTCTTCCTTAATCTTCACACTCACGTTGGTTTTGAACTTCCTCAATTTTGCTGGACGGGGGGTAATGCCGGGTCAGTGGGCAATTTTTGAATCACTAGATTGGTGCTTAAGCCCGGCATGTCGTCGTATGACCGTGCATAATGTTTTGAATTCAGTAAGTGCTTTGATTAGTTCTTCCCTGATGTTTGGTTCCATGTGGACGCTTATCTTAGCTTCCCTGATGTCATCCGCATCCCCTAGATTGACGGCTTCCGTGTCATTTGAGTTGGGCTCTTTTTTTCAAATTGGCTCAACTCTCTGTTAATTTTTTTGAAGGCTTCATCCTTATCGTATTTCAACTTATCATCACAATCTTGTACTATAAGTTCGAAATCAGATTGATTTTTTTTAGACTAGGTTGAAGATCCGTCGTGTATGCCATGTCATTAGAACCAGTAGAAAGAGAACTGTTCAAAAGAGAAAAATAAGAAGAAAAATTAAAACAAAATAAGGAATGAGGAAAAAAAACTTTCACTTTATTAAAATACGGGATAGCAAGGTTTCACACTTTGGCGAGCACAAGAAAGATCTGGATTACAACCCTGGAATAATCCAGACAGACAACAAAAAAGAAAATCAGAGCCCACTACCAAGACTCCCTTCGTATAGGAAGAGGAGTAGCCATTCAATTGTTGATTTTTGCTTTCAACCCCACAAACTGCACATCTGCCTCGTTGGACCCTTTTCCCAACACCATAACTGGCTTGTCATTCACCTTTTCCAACTATACCACCGCTTTCCCACTGGTTAACATTTCTTTTGAACCGACACGGATCATCATCACTGTTTGTGAGGGTTTCTTTAGCTTCCCTCCTTCGTGCATCAGCTCAATCATGTGGGTTTCAAGGTGTGCCGGCAACGGGTTCTGATTGATGTTGGGTGCCTCTGGTGTCTGAACCTCAATCTTGTTGGTGTCAATAAGATTCTGTACTGCATGTTTCAACTTCCAACACTTCTCGGTATCATGTCCGGGAGCCCCCGAACAATACTCACAGCTTATCGAGTGGTCCATATTTTTGGGAAGGGGATTTGGCAATCTGGGCTCAACAAGACTCAACAAGCCTAACTGCCTTAATTTGTGGAACACAACAGTATAGGTTTCCCCCAACTCAGTGAATGTTCTTTGTATTCTTTCATTTCTGAAAGCCTGATTTCCCCGGAAACCTGCCCCTGGAGGGTTCTTGTAGGCTCTTGGTGGTGAATAGGTGTTTTGTAGTGGTGTATGTGTGTTCTGGGGAGCCGGCGCGCGCCATTGCGAGCAAACCGGAGGCTGAGTGTATGTTTGGGCTTGGTGTACGGAGAAGTGTGGTTCTTGAGGTGAATAGTAGTGCTGTGGTGGGCTGTATGGGTAGTTTGGTCTGTGGGGTCTGGGTTGGTCATAGTATGGTTTACCAGACCTGGACCAACTGCTTGCCTCAATCGTGGCAATTTATTCTTTCTTCTTTCTTCCCAGCGCACCTCCCGTGCCGCTCTGAATAGCCTGGGTCGTTGCCTTGAGTGTCGAGTAATTCAGGATTTTGTCGGTCCTCAAACCCTCCTCTATCATGACCCCTATCTTTACTACTTCATTGAATGATTTACCTACCGCTGAAACCAAATGGGCATAGTAAGTTGGTTCCAAGGCTTGAAGGAAGTAGTCTACGATTTCACTCTCCTTCATAGGAGGATCCACTCTCGCTGCCTGTTCTCTCCACCGGAAGCCATACTCTCTGAAACTTTCATTGTGTTTTTTCTCAAATTTTGTCAAAGATAGTCGATCTGGGATGATTTTCAGATTGTATTGGAAATGGTATGCAAATGTCTGTGCTAGGTCATCCCAGGTGTACCATCTCCCATGGTCCTGGCGTGTATACCACTCCAAAGCTGATCCGCTTAAACTTTGACTGAAGTAAGCCATCAATAATTCGTCTTTTCCCCCAGCTCCTCGCATCTTGCTACAGAAACCCCTTAAGTGGGCTACTGGGTCGCTGTGCCCATTGTATAGATCAAATTTGGGCAACTTGAAACCAACTGGCAATTGTACATTTGGGAATAAGCATAAATCTTTGTAGGCCACACTGACCTGTCCTCCTAACCCTCGCATGTCTCGGAACGATTGTTCTAGGCTTTTGACCTTTCTGAACATCTCTTCCTGTTCAGCATTTTTGACTGGTTTGTCAATTTCGGTTGGGAGGTCAAAACGAGAAATAGTTGAATGGATTTCGGAGGCCTTGAAGGTGGGCTCCGGGGGGTAGTATTGATTGTCCTGGGCCTGGAATACGGGCTCACTAGGAGATTCGTGGAATGTAGCCGGGGGAGGTGCTACGAAAACAGGAGTCACTGGTGGAGGAAAGTATGGAACTGGTTTAGGAGGGGAGACTGCGGTGTCTGAGAGGTGGTGCTTCGGTAGTGTTGGTAGATGGGGAAATTTGGGGATAATTTAGTGGTAAGATTATCCTGAGTTTGGTCCATTGATGGAGCAGGGTTAGTTGGGTAAGATGGGGTGACCGCCTTGTAGACCAGGCCTGGTACATTTCAGCCATTTGCTGCTTGAGTTTAAACATCTCTTCTTTCATTTTCCCGACATACATCTCCTCTAGCTCAATACCTGTGTCAACATCTGGGATAGACATACTTTCGGGTATTGGTCCTTTTGATCTCGTGTGATAATGATAATATGCCAGTATACTCTTTAGAGAAACCAACTGCTTGTATTCTGGAAATGAACAAACTTGTTAGTTTTGAGAGTTTAACACATATATAATTACACGTTGAGATGCAATGCTCCTAGACAAATAATCCCTTTCTATTATGCATTTGCTCGGGTGCTTGTATCGTCCCAGTTTTCTTGAAATTTTTATTGTTATTTTATTTTATTTTTTATTGTGGTGGTCGAATCTTATAAAGATTGCCTACGTATCATGCCCCCGCATGAATCAGACCTTGCGTAGTTCGGACAAAAAGACAATCACTTTTATTTATTTCTTGAAATAATACAAGGATGGAACAGGCGTTACATTTGGAAAACATTATATGAAAAATGGTTTAAAACCCGACACACACCCCAAATCAATTAAAAGACATAGCTCTTAACAACTCATTTTTTCCAATCAATGAATCATCTGCTCATGGTTGATTTTGGGTGGCGCTTATTTTGTATCTGAAATTAATTTTAATAAAAATCAGACTCAAAAATAGACGCTATATATATATAAAAAAAAATTTTTTTTTTATTTTTAAAAAAAACTTTTAAAAATTATTATTATTATTTTTTTTTCTAAAATAACCCATTTTATTCCTCGGCTCTCACACTGATTTTTTCAATCAAGCTGGTCAACAAGCAAATCCGAGGCAAATGAATGTACAGGTAGCAAGTAGGATGCATCAGGATGGTCTTTTTATTTCGGGTTCACCTGTCCTAGACAGACCCAATCCCTGTGTTGAGTCTCCAAGGCCAAATGTACATGATGCAAATATACGTTCCTACTAGGGATCCGACATGAAGCTGAGTTATTCTAAGTGAAAAAACCTGAGGCATATTGATCTAGCCCTGGCTTACCCAAACGGACAGTTTGAGCCGAAGCGGGGGCAACGTACCGGGAGCACGAAAGTCTACCCGGCCTAGTTACTTGTCCCAACTTCGTCTTATTTGGTATGACTTTAACAGAAAGGTGGGCCACGCGCACGTGTGCACCATAAATTTAGAAGACTCAGAAAGAAGGGGGTTTCGTAGCAGTTGTATATATTCATAATTCAAATAATATTAAAGCGGTAAAAGTGTCATTTAGCACATTGGGCATATATCATGTAAAAAAATCAGATAATAAATAAAGCCAACTATAACAATTATTTTAAGCTCGAATTCTTGAACCCTGAACCAGTGGTTCTGGGTTTTCTTTTTTCCCCAGCAGAGTCGCCAGAGCTGTCGCACCCGCGAGGCGCGTGGGGAGTTTTCTCCAATTTAAGGACAGTCGAAACGGGATTTATTTGTTTTGTTTCAGAGTCGCCACCTGGGAATTTTAAGGCGTCCCAAGTCGCCAATTTTAATCCCTGAATCGAGGAGAATATGACTCTGTTTGTTATTCTGCGAACCAAAAATCCTGAGTAAGGAATTCTGTTAATCCGGAAGAAGGTGTTAGGCATTTCCGAATTCCGTGGTTCTAGCACGGTCGCTTAACTGTTATTATATTTGACTTTGATTTATTAAATGCATATTTATTGCCCAATTTTATTGTTACCGCTTCTATTTAGACTGCTTGTAATTAAGGGCCCTTCTTTGAATCGAATCACGCGTACGTATATTCGTGTTATAGATTATATTTTTTAAAACATGCGGAATTGTGTCACGCGCACGTGTACACGATAATATAGATAATATATTTATTAAAACAATTATTTTCGAAATTGTGCCGAAACAAAATTAAGAATATTCGTGTATGATTAAATAGTGAACTGCACATCTCGGGTTATATGAAATTAATATTGATGATCTCCGAAGAACCCCTTTTTATTAAAAATTTGCTCGAAGTTGCGCGAACGCATAATCCGAATCGCCTTTAGAAGTATAATCAAGTCACGCGAACGCATCCTTAATTATGCAAATATTCTTGACAGTAATATAAATTCTCTACAAATGTTTATTGCATCCATCTATTTTTAAATGTAAGAGTCATGGAGAATCACCGATTGGGATGCCACCAAATTTCTTGACAAAGAATTCAAAATTTATTAGGCGTTGCTACAAGTCTTATTTTACGCGTATGAATTATATACCTCAAAACTATTCAAATTTTAAAGAATTAATGATATGAAAAAGAAACAAACAACATGTAACTAAAAATACTACCATTTTTATCGTGGATACAACATTAATATATCCAAAAATCGAATCGCATTTAAAACTGGAAAAAAAGAATTAATTTGATAAACAAATTAATAGTTTCTGAAGAATTTTTATTGTTATATTTAATGCGAACTCTATTTCTACATATCCTTGACATAAAATGTTGCAATTTGTGCTTATAAATCCCATATCCTTCTCATATACTTGTTTTTAGTCCAAAGTTATAATTGTTTGGTTAATTTGTTTACAATGGTAGATAAGAATCAAGTTGATAAGAAAGAGAACTATTATACAAATTGATTCAATAAAATTGCATCACATGCAATATAGTTGTACGTTTGAACCATTCCTAATATTCTAAACTCGTAACGAGCTATATCAACTCACCTTCCACATATGATTATATATATACTCATCATCATGCCATATATGAACATACAACTTATATCAATCTAAACCAAAATCAGATTTTTTACAAGATATACTAATAATGTAATTTCTTGATACTTCCATTCTACTTTACATTTAGCTAACAATATTACGGGATGTAATTAATGGCCCATTTTATGCCATGTTTCCCTACCTTGATATTTCAATCATGACTTCACTTAATGAAAATTCCGAAATAGGTGATATTATTACAATACTTAAACGAACTTTAAGAGGTAACAATTATCTTATATTCATTACGCCAAACGTACTACTATATTAATCAACTGAAACAAAAACCAAATTTTTAACTAATGAACTTGAACGAATGGAAAACAGAATTATAATTCCCGAACTTCATTAATTTGTCATGTTGAAGCTTTTCGTGACATGAATTTACAGATATGTACCTGATATTGGAAGCAAAAGAAAATGATGATGAGAATCAGCAGCAATAATAACAGTACAATAGCAACAACTGCCCAGCAATAGTAACAACCCAGTAACAGACCGGTGGAGTAGTAATTAGTAATCCCAAAAACAAAAGCTTCAAGCTTTGAATGAAACAACAACCATTAATACTAATTTCAAACAAAGAAAGAAAGCAAAAGATTTTTTAGTTTTTATTTTTATTTTTGAAAGCTTAAATATTTTTCGGAATTTTTCTTTCTCTTAAATGTTCAGCCCTTTTTTCTCTCTTCTCTTTTTCTTCCCTGATTCGTGTGTGTTTTTCTCTATCTCTCTATATGTGTTTTTTTTTTCTCTATTTCTCATTTCAAGACTTCTTATAACCCATCCCATAAATCTTTCCATTAATTAAAATCAATACTTTTTCTCTACCCAACCCATTATCTTCTCACTCATCCCCATTACATTAAATAAACATATCACACCACCCCATTATATTTTGTCCCCCATGCCTAACATAAAATAATACAATATTCCCCCCCACTAAATTTTGTCTTGTCCCCCCTTTATATTAAACAACTATATCACAACCCACCCCATTTCATTTTGTCCCCCATGCTTCATATAAACAATTACAAAATGTACAATTCCTAAACTACCCCTCCGACCCTATTGCAAATTACTATTTTACCCCCGAAAGTACTATAAATTACCAAACTACCCATCAGCTATAACACATCAATTAATCAAACTTAACCAAAATATAGACAATATGATTAATTTCTAACAATGTTCAAACAACAAATTTCATGAACATGATTTCTTCAACATTTCAACAACAAATCACATGAACATGATTTCTTCAACATTTCAACAACAAATCAAATGAACACAAATTGAACAACAAAGAACAACTAAAATTTGATTGAACAATATTTTAGCAACAAACAATCCTATTTTCGGATTCAACAACAACAACAAACAAGTATATTTAGATTTCTAAATTCAAGAATATTGAACTTAAAATCAACTACTCTAACAACATTACAACAAACAATTCTTATATTAAACTTTAAACAAGATTATGAGACCAATTCAAGAAATAATCATAAATGGTAAACAAGAAATCAAACTATACACATTTCGGATTCAAGATCAAACAAACATAATATGAACATGAATTAAATCTAAAAATAAAAACGACGGATTCAAATGATTAAAACCAACATACTTCCCTTATTACAACTAAATTCTTTTAGGCAAATGACAAAACAAAACCTAAGAAGAAACAATTATGAATTTAAACTTGAACTTAACAATATTAACAATTTCCGGAAAATACATAAAATACATGAAACAAATTGAAGAAACAATTAATTAAACTTCAATTTGTATCTAACTAATATTAAACTAACAAATATTCACTTAAACAATAATACAAACATGAAAACAACTAATTAAACTTCCATTTTGAAAAATCTGAAAATTAATCAACAAAACATATGAACATGAACAAAACAAAAAATCAAATATCTAACCATAGACATGAACAAAACAAACATAGATGAGTTGAGATTCGAAAAATATCTAAACGAAATACGGACAAAATAAAACTTAAAAACTACTAACCGGATCGAAACGAAATATGTACGGACTATTTCGACGAGCCTCGACCAAAGCTCAACCACACGACGAAGACGAAGAAGAAGTAGAAGCAGCCCTTAGCTGGAACTATGAAGTGAAGCAGCTACGCCGATTCAAAACAGCAGCAGCTCGACCTCGTCGTGACTGGAAGGAGGAAATAAACAGCATCACGGCAGTAGCAACATCACGGCAGCAGCAGCGGCGACCATGGCAATAGCTGTCCGTCGAGGAGGACGACGGGGAGAAGAAGGAGCATCGGCAGAAGCAGCGGGGGCAGAAACGAGCAGCATCAACGCAGCTGAAACAATCTCGAGCTGGACGAGGCAGTCATGACGAGGAAGCAGCTGCGACGGGCGTGTTTGGACATAAGGTTTGAGCTGGTTGCCGAGCAAAACGCAGTAACAACGTTGCTTGTCAATGGCGGACGGGGAGGGGCGTTGTTTGTTTGACGAAGATGACGGAGCTTTGGGCAGCAGCTATGGCTGCTTGGAGACGGGACGAGGTATGTAAGTGTGTGCGGGGTGACAATGAAAAGCCATGGATGAGCTTGAGGGGGGGGGAAGCCATGGGAGCTTGAGAAACTTGGAGAAGAAGAAGATAGGAAAGGGGGGTGGCGGATTGGTTAGGTCTTTTTAGGGTTTTCTTCTTCTTCTTTTTTTTTTGTTTTGTGTTGTTTGTAAGATAATAGGATGTTGGGTTATGGACTGGGTCGACCCAGTTCGAAATGGACTGGGTCGTAGGGAAGATTGGGCCATTTTTTGGGCCTATGGCTTGAAATCGAAGAAGAGGCCCAATTCCGACTTTCTTTATATTTTCGCTCTCTTTTCTTCTTTTATTTCTCTAAAACTAAATTATAAAAATACTTAAACTATTATTAAGAATTAAATTAAGTTATAAAAGCGCAAATTAACTCTCAATAACAATTAACGCACAATTAAGTAATAATTAAGCATAAAATTGTATATTTGGACATTAAATGCTAAAAATGCAAACGATGCCTATTTTTGTAATTTTTAATTTTTGTAAAACAAATTTAATTACTAACAATTGTATAATTAAATCCTACATGCAAAATGCGACATATTTTTGTATTTTTTATTAATTTAGCAAATAAACATGCACAGACAAATACAAATAATTATTCAAAATATCACAAAATTGCACACCAAAGAAAAATCATTTTATTTTTGGATTTTTTTGGGAGTAATTCTCATATTGGGCAAAAATCACGTGCTTACAATAACCAAGACATATGAATCTAATAATAGTAACCAACTCTCCTATAGCTCAGATTAACAACAATCGTACGAGCAACTCAGTTGCCAATAATATAATCCACATGTCATGGTCATAGGCCTCCCGTCCAAGCATATCATATAGGAGCAATCCAAAAGTATGCACGTACATGCTAAATGAAATAGGATTCTCATGCTCCTAGACTGGCATAAATAACACGCTATACTGTAGGCATGAGCAAATTGCGCTATCACAGCTCAAATCGGCAAGTTAACGCAGAATTAGCAACAACCAAGTTTATTTTATAAATTAGCCTCTTTGTAACCTCAAGTATAGCCAAGATAGTTCTCAACAAAGGTACGAATGCGAGAAACATTATAACTTTAAGCTTAACAGTCAACTCTAGGCATATCATAGCCTAAGCTTCTTCCCGAGCATGAATAATTGCCCCGATGCTCGCACATGGGTTCAAACCTCACGTATATGCACACTCACAGCGAGTAGCTATAACAATCAATTAGCGCAACTAGTACCTTCACCGGGTTTAAATAAAATACTCACATCAAGCATGCCGCAATTCTCGAAATAGTATACTTCTAGAGACTCCTAGTCTCCAAATTCATAGAACACATGAATCACCGTAATTGATCCCAACTACAGTACTAAAATGACTAAATCATCCCTCATGCACGATCATCCCACTAAAAATACTTCTAAAATTATTCCGTTCCACATAGCAATAATTTGAATATTCGTAGTCTATTATCCAAGTGAGTACTACAATACCAATGAAATATTTGTAAGTCAAAATACAATGTCCCTTCTGAAATGCACAACCATTCTCAGGAAATATCAAGCAGTAATAACATTGATTTAAATATCTAAAATTGGCCATGCTGTCCAAAATTTATATCTTTTTCTTCAAAACTGAACTACCACCTTATACATGCAATTCTTAATCCCACATGACACACCACCCCTGTTAGACCATCATACGAAAAGTACGAGCATTTCATATCAACTCCAAGTCACCAGTAGAATACATACCCAATTAGTTAAAAATCATCCATCTGCTCCCTTTCCATGTGGAAATCACAATACACTACGCGTTCCTCACACCGGTAGAAAATATCCGACTCAAACACTTTGAAATCTATTTGTACATAATCAAGATATAAAAAATGAATTCCTCTAACTCGAGCAAGCCACATAGGTTACCAAACCCAAGAATATTTCCACCAAAACATCTGTAAAGCATCACCATATCATTATTATAGAAAAGAACTGATCATATTCATTATCGTATTTGTTGGCCCAAGTTTAGGTGAAGTTTTGAAGAATGACAAATGAACTCAGTCATGGACCAGGTCCATCATGTGAGGCACAGTATTTATCAACCTAGACATGTGAGATACACGTGAAGAAGATAAGTCTCAGTGATTAAGTAGCAATATCTCCTGAACTGATCGAAACATTTGCATATTAGATGAGGAGAGAAAGTCTCCTTATAGGAAGAGGACACAATCCGGATAAAGGATAGGGTTGGAGTTTGTATTGAACAAGGACTCAACTTCGATGGAAGATAAGCAATTGAGTCTCAATCAAACTCTGATTAGTAACTCATTAAATAACAGTGATTGTTCTCTTTTACAGGTGTTTCACATACGCAGAAGTTAAACTAAATTGAGAGCAAACGAGCAAGGCAATTTTGCGAGCAATTTATGTGAGATTTAAGTGTGCACACCTGAAGCTACTTGAACGAGATAGAAGAACCAGTTCCGTTGTGTTTATTCTTATTCTAGTTCAATTGTAGTAGGTGGTTTAAAGTTGAACCTTTTCAGCTTTCATAGAAGCATTTGTAATAGGTACTTTGAGTGTTCAAGTTATAGGCTAACTTGAAGGTGTCGCAACACTTGAGGCTGTGTGCTACACAGGGATTAGAGTTAATCCTTAGGTTTACAAAAAGTTTTTGTAAATGTTGTTTTGGCTTAGTGATTTTAGTGGATGTTTGGGAAAATCCTACTGAGTAGTAGGTCGTGATTTTTTCACCTTTTGAGCCAGGTGTTTTCCACACAAAAATCTATGTGTTCTTTATTTTCTATACTTTTAATTCTGCAACAGTAGTAGTTAGAACACCTAGAAGAACCAGGTTCTTCTAGATCGAAAAATTGGGTACTACACAAATCACCCCCTCTTGTGTGGTATTGACGTTTAGAACATCAATTGGTATCAGAGCAGGTTATCCTTGAAGAGGCTAACACCTTAGGAAAAGATCAACATGAGTGCACCACTTAGGAACTAGGAAGGGCAATCCATTTCCAGGCCTCCACTGTTCAATAGACAGTACTACTCTTGGTGGAAGAACAAGATGAAGGATCACATCATAGGAGAAGATTATGAACTCTGGGACATAGTCACTGATGGTCCTTTGGCAACTACAATAAAAAATGAGGAAGGAGTGGATGTGTCAAAGACAAGGGCTGACTGCACTACTGAAGACCTAAAGAAGTGGGAGAAAAATGCTAAGGCCAAGAAATGGATTGTGTGTGGACTTAGGTCCAGATGAGTACAGTAGGATCCAAAGCTGTACTACTGCTAAGAAGATATGGGACACTTTGCTAGTGGCTCATAAAGGAACACCTCAAGTGAAAAGATCCAGAGGAACACTGCTGTATTCTCAATATGAGAATTTTACTATGAAGGAAGGAGAAACTATCCAAGAGATGTATACTAGGTTCACTACACTGACAAATGAACTTAAGTCTCTTGGAAGGATTATTCTTGAAGAAGACAAGGTTGAGAAAATCCTGACAAGGGTTCTGCTAGTCTCATGGGAAAGCAAAATCACTGCCATTTAAGAATCCAAGAATATTGCTACTCTCATACTGGATGAACTGATTGGAAATCTTACTGCTTATGAACTGAGAAGGCAAACCATGAAGATGAATACACCTAAGAAGGAGAGAAGCCTAGCTCTTAGAATTGCTGAAGGTTCAGATCTGGAAGATGATGAGATGGCTATGATCACTAGAGATTTCAAAAAGTACCTGATGAGAAGAAAGGGTTCTTCAAGAGGAAAAACCTTCAACAAGTCAAGATCTCCTGAGAAACAGACCAATGAGGGTTGCTACAAGTGTAGTAAGACTGACCACATGATCAAGAACGGTCCTCAATGGGAAATTGAGTGGAAGAAAGAAAGGGCTGAACGAAGAAACATGAAGAAGGAACAGGTTCAACCAAAAAGGAACAAAGGTTCAACCAAGGCTATGGTTGCTGCTTAGGGAGAAACTTCAGATGAAGACTCAGAAGATGAAGCTGAAGAAGAGCAAGCACTGATGGCCATCGGAGAATCAGATGATGAACAAGAGGTAAGTATCCTTCATCTCAAAGACAAGATTAAATTTTTGTCTAAAGAAAAGTTGGCTAAGCTATTACTAGACTTCATTGATGAGTTTGAGATAATTAACAATGACAAGGAAGTTCTGTCTAGGGAATGTGTGATCCTAAAAGTAAAATGCAAAAGTCTAGAGTCTAGGGATAATGAGAGTGATAACACAAATTCTGAGTTGAAGAACCAGGTTCTTGAACTTGATAACAATGTCCTAGAACTTAGGTCTGAAAACTTAAAATTGAAACTAGGAACAGGAAAGAAGAAAGTTGATCACACATATCTCACTCTAGAAGAAAATTTGGGAAAAATGAAAGATGAATTGTATAAGAAATATGAATTCATCAAAGTACTAAAGGAAGATCTAGGAAAGGTGAAACATGAACTAGACAGAACTTGCAAGTGGAACAAGGCTTCTGATGCACTCTCTTGGCTGCAAGAGTATCACAGTAGCAACAAAAGAGGACTTGGCTATGGGACTCAAGCTCCAAAATGGGACCCTAGAAGCAAGTACCTCACTCTTCCTGAAAATAAAATCTGCACACACTGTGGCAAGGCTGGCCATTACAAAAATTAATGTAATGCAAAAGAAAAGGCCAGTCAAAAGAACAAAGTCTTTGTTCAAGAGAAAAACAAGTTGCCTGGGTGGGCAAGAAGGAATCTGATTCATCCTTTTGCCTATAGAAAGGGACCCAAACTAGTTTGGGTTCCTAAGACTAACCCTTGATTTCTTTTTGCAGGTCCAAGTGAAAGGGATGAGCCAAATATGGTATATGGATAGTGGCTACTCAAAACATATAACTGGGAACAATGACCAGTTCCTTTCACTTGAGGACTTAAAAGGAGGTAATTGGTAATGCAAAGAAAGGTGAGATCATTGGGGTTGGAAAGGTAGGCAAAACATATTCTCATTCCATAGAGAATGTCTACCTGATAGATGGCTTGAAATATATCCTAATAAGTGTGTCACAATTGTGTGATAGAGGTAATCTTGTATCTTTTACCTCTACCAAATGCTTTGTGATTAACCTTACCACTGACAAGATTGTTTTGCAGGAAAAAAGAGTTAACAATATTTACATTGTAGATTTGTCTACTCTTTCAGAAAATGAACTCACTTGCTTAAGTGTGTTGGTTAATAATCCCCTCCTGTGGCACAAAAGACTTGGTCATGCAAGTCTAAATCAGCTAAACAAATTAGTCACTAAAGACTTGGTGATAGGGTTACCTAATATCAAGTTCAAGAAAGACAAAGTTTGTAAGGCATGTGCAAGGGGGAAACAGGTAAGATCATCCTTCAAAACCAAGAAAATGGTAAGTACAACCAAGCCGTTGGAACTGGTCTATATAGATCTATGTGTTCCAATGAGAATCATGAGCAGGGGTGGAAAGAAATATGTAATGGTGCTTGTCGATGATTATTCTAGATTTACCTGGGTTCTATTTCTAACCTCCAAAGATGAAGCATTTGACATGTTTATTGCATTTGTTTGAAAAACTCAGAAACAATTAGGAAGTCAACTTGCATTCATTAGGTGTGATCATGGAACTGAATTTGAAAATTCCAAATTTACTGAATTCTGTGATGAAAATGGTTTAGATCATAATTTCTCTGCCCCTAGGACCCCTCAACAAAATGGAGTAGTTGAAAGGAAGAATAGAACTCTTGAGGACATGGCTAGAACCATGCTGCTTTCTAGTAAATTGCCCCATAGCTTCTGGGCAGAGGCTGTAAACACTGCATGTTACATAATCAATAGATTCATGACCAGACCTCTGGTAGAGAAGACTCCCTATGAGTTACTTAAAGGGAGAAAACCAAACATATCCCATCTTAGGGCATTTGGTTGCAAGTGCTATGTGCACAATAATGGAAAAGGATCCCTAGGTAAGTTTGATCCCAGAAGTGATGAGGGAGTGTTCTTGGGATATTCTTCACATAGCAAAGCATATAAAGTTTTTAATAAAAGAACTCTATGTGTAGAAGAAAGTGTACATGTAGTATTTGATGAAACTAACATTCTTTCTGAAAGACAAGAACATGAAGATGAAGCCATTGGATTGGTAAAGGAATTGACTGAATCCCCAGCACAAGTCAAAGTTGCATCAAAAGAAGGAACATGTGATGGAACAGGTCCTTCAAATCAGGGCAACCTAACAGGGGGAATTAATCAAGGAGAAATTGAATCAAACCCCCTAGAGGAACCTGTTCATGAACTTGTTCCTCAGCAACAGAACATGGGAGAGACATCTAGCAGAAACCAGTTGGTTGTGAAACCTCACAAGTGTCAAAGTTCTCATCCTATTGGGAACATTATTACTGATCCAATATCTGGAGTCAAGACTAGATCACAGCTAAAGAATCTGTGTGCTTTTGATGTTTTCCTATCTCTTATTGAACCTAAAAATATTGTTGAGGCTTTGCAGAATGCAGATTGGATGAATGCAATGCCGGATGAACTCAACCAATTTGAAAGAAGTCAAGTTTGGCATCTAGTTCCGAGACCCAAGGACAAATCAGTCATTGGTACAAAATGGGTCTTCAGAAACAAACTTGATAAAGATGGAACAGTTACAAGAAACAAAGAAAGACTAGTGGTACAAGGATACAGCCAAGATGAGGGCATAGACTATGATGAGATATTTGCTCCAGTTGCAAGACTAGAGGCAATCAAACTCCTCATAGCCTTTGCAGCACACATGGAATTCACTCTTCATTAGATGGATGTCAAAAGTGCCTTCCTGAATGGCTACCTAAAGGAAGAAGTGTTTGTGAAACAACCTCCAGGGTTTGAGAGCAAAGAATGTCCTGAGCATGTGTACAAGTTAGACAAGGCTCTTTATGGGCTCAAGCAGGCCCCAAGAGCTTGGTATGAACGACTATCCAAATTCCTACTGGAGCATGGTTACAAAAGAGGTAAAATTGACAGTACCTTATTTTTAAGGGGAAAGGTAAAGATCTCCTTGTTGTGCAAATATATGTGGATGACATCATATTTGGGGCTACCACTGATAGGCTGAGTAAGGATTTTGCAAAACTAATGGGGAGTAAGTTTGAAATGAGCATGATGGGTGAGCTTAACTTCTTTTTAGGCTTGCAGATCAACCAAAGTCCAAATAGAACCATGATCCATCAGCAGAAGTATACAAAAGAGCTAATTAAAAGGTTTAAAATGGAGGAATCTAAAGAAATAGACACACTCATTGCAACTGCCACTAAATTAGACATGGATGAACCTGGTTCATCAGTTGATCAAAAGTCGTATAGGGGTATGATTGGTTCACTCTTGTATCTTACTGCAAGCAGACCTGATATTGTTTTCAGTGTAGGGCTTTGTGCTCATTTTCAGGCAAATCCAAAAGAGTCCCACTTGACTACTGTAAAGAGGATACTGCGATATCTAAAAGGCACCACTGATCTGTGTCTTTCGTATCCTAAAGGTAGTAATTTTGATCTAGTAGGATATGTTGATGCTGATTATGCAGGTTTCTTAGTGGACAGGAAAAGCACCTCAGGTATGGCACACTTCTTTGGTTCATGTCTTGCGACATGGGCTACCAAAAAGCAAAATTATGTGGCCCTATCTACTGCTGAAGCTGAGTATGTTGCTGATGCTTCTTGTTGTGCTCAATTGCTATGGATCAAACAACAGCTGGTAGATTTTGGAATTGAAGTGGGATGCATTCCAATATTCTGTGATAACACTGGTGCTATAAGTATGACAAAGAACCATGTTCATCATAAGAGGACTAAGCACATAGATGTTAGACACCACTTCTTAAGAGATAACTATGAGAAATGATTGATTTCAATAGAATTCTGTGCTACTGATAAACAAATAGCTGATATTTTCACTAAAGCACTGAGTAGAGAAATTTTTTAGAGGAACAGGTTGGAATTAGGGATGATTAAGTCACCTAATAGGTCCAGTTCAGAATGCACAATGATTTTTTTTTTTGGTTAGGAGTTCTAACTTTGTGTAAATATCTAGATCAATTCTTACTCAGTTTCATACTTTAATTAGTATACTCCAGTGACATGTGTATGACTCACTGATCTCTTACAAATTTCTTCTATTTTGGCATTTGAGGCATGTTCAAGAGAGTTCTATATAAAGAACTTGGTTCATTAGTATGTGTTCATATAAAAAGCTTAGGTATATTTTCTATACTCTGCACAATTAGAAAGATTATTTTCCCAATCATGAGCAGAAGTCCTACATTCATCAAATTCCCAGAAATTCTATCCGTTGAGCATTGAACCAGTTTCGTTCCCCTAGAACTTTAAAAACCGGGATTTTTGCCTAAAATCTAGGGATGCTTAATAATCACTAAGAGACCGGAATTACACCTTGATTACACTTCTAATTGACCTCTGAAAAAGCTGTCGTTACTGCATTTTTTAATCTAATCATCTTTAAATACACACCACACCTCTTCTTCATTAGTCCATAACCGTCAAAACTCTTCTCAAGTTCTGATCGCCCTTCTTCTCTCCAAAAAATTCCCAAGTTTTTCTCAAGAAACAATCCACTATGACTAACCCCCAAGATAATCCTGGCACTCTCCCACCAGTATTCCCTTCTAATACATCCTCATCTACACCCCCTAGTGAAACCCCAAAACCTAGGTTTCATAGGCAGAAAATGTTGGCCAGAAAAACTGTAGCTTCTGGAGCTCTAAGAAAAGTTCTAATTGAGAAATTGAAGGCTATACAAATGAAGGAAAGTCCTACTCAATAATTTGACTCAAGCTCTGAGCCTGAAGATTTTATTTCTACCAGCGAAGGTGAAGAACATGGGTCTTCTGACACTGACAAAATTCAAGAAACCCCTAGTGAGGTAAGTTCTTGTGTGGTATTCTCTACTGTAGTTGAAAATGTAGAAAATAGGTTTATCTTGGTTGGTCCTATCAAAGATGTAAAGGGGGCTGAATCTAGTAGAAGTGGAGCTAAAAAAGAAAGAATAAGAGAGAGAGAGAGAGAGGGAGCAAGTGGTGATGAGAGGGGAAATGGGAAAGAAAAAGTTCTGGCTATCTTTGGAGGTGTTGAAGAAGGTGGAAACAAGTTAGGGGGAAGTGGTTCTAGGGAGGCGGCTGAAGGGCTTGTGCATCTAAGCAAGCAACAAGATAAACCTGGTTCATCTGCTGAGGAAACACTAGCTGGTCTTCTGAAGAGGGTTGGGGCCAGTTATGATCCAAAGAAGCATAAATCTTCCACACAAAAGGCTCCAACTGCTTCAAAGCCAACAAAGAAAAGCAAATTGTCATCCCCAAAACCTAATGTACCTTCAGTACCTAAGGGAAGAGCCACTAGAAGAAGGGTCAAACAAAGTGAAGCTGAGTTATAGAAAGCTCTGGACGAAAGCAAGAAGAAAAAGAAGGAGAAGGGAAAAGCAAAGGTTGTGGAAAGTTCTGAGGTTGCAGAAGAAGAAGAAGAATAGGAGACGGAACTGGTCCATCAAGAAAGGAGAACAACTGTGGAGGTTCCTACACCCAAACCAAAAAGGGCCAAGGCTTCTTCCAAGAAGTATTCCTCTGAACCTGTATCTGCTAAACCCTTTTTAGCCAAAAGAACCAGATCTACAGTAAAAGGTAAGCAGGTAAAAATTACTGAAGAAGAAGAGGAATCTGAAAAGGAACAAGATAGGTTTGCCATCTTTGGCAGAAGAATTTTTTTGAAAGGAAGACTGTTGAGAGACCTGGATGAGCCAGGAATGCGAAGATTAGTGGATGCCCTAGCTGCACAAGGTTGGAAGGACATGGTCCTTGAAATGGATGGGAGGTTAGCTAGGAAAGAATTGATTAAGTTTATGGCCAATGACACAGTGAATAATGGGGTAGTCACCAGTCTGGTGAAAGAAGTAAGGGTGCAGTTTGATGCACTCAAATTGGGTAAGATTCTAGACATACCTAGTAAGGGGTATGATGATTATACAAGGCAAAGGTGGCCATGTCTAGATTCTCTCCCTACTGCTCTTCAAATCACTAGGAATTTTTGTGATGCTGCAACTGCTGAAGATTTGCCTAAAGCCAAGTTTGTGCAGAAAAGTGAGATGAGGCCTGAGCACAAGGTCTTGTTTGAATTTGTTAACAAGTGCCTGCTGCCCAGACAGGAGATGAGGCACACTGCCAACTACATGGACCTGGTTCTTATGGAGTGCCTCGTGAGAGGAATGCAGATCAATTGGCCTGCCTTTATTGTCAAATTACTGGACAGGGTCAATTATGGAGTGCCTTGGAGTGCCTTTATTATCAACTCCAAGGCTCATGCCACCCCATATGGGTTCATATTGACTACTGTTCTGGACAGGCTGAATATAACTTTGAAGAAATGGGAGATGGCATCAAGCAAGGAACACTTTGGCGTCAAGACTCTTCTGGCTTGTGACTATCCAATCAATGCCACCCCAGTTGAACCTGGTTCATCTCTGAAGATACCTGTGAACAGCAAGGTTAGGGCTTTGGTTCAAGAGTGTGGATCTAAGGATGCTAAAATTGCTAGGCTCCAGACTCGTGTAGCTGAACTGGAAATTCAAAGAGATGGACTTAGAACTGAGCTAGCAAAAGAAAAGGAGAAGAGTGATGGGATGCTTCAGAATATGCTTAACCTTCTCCAAACCCAGCCCTCTAGTCCCTCCAAGCCTTAGGATGTCCAGTTGTTGTCTTCTGAACCAGTCTAGTACCCGCAATGACCTAAATTAGGGACTTTTTCTGTTTTGTTTGCTCATGTTTTGGAAGTTTTTCTTTCTTTTTGTGGTTTGCTGGTGGAAACATATCTGATCAATGACAACTGCTATTTCTCTTGTTCTATGAAGATTCTGATCTTCATAGTTTGAATATGTTTGTTGATTATTGATAATTTCATCCATATTTTCACTTGCAGTTGCCCAAGTGGCCATGAGTAATTACTAAAATCTGGGATTCACAATGTATGCAACTTTTCGATGATGCCAAAAGGGGGAAGAGATATTGTGCTTTACTCTTTATTCTGAATAATGTGATATTTATAACCTAATTAAGCCTGGTCCTTGATGATAAGTAATGTGTTGATGGTCAAGATGCATTCCTACAGGTTCTTTGATTAGTAAAAGCACAGAGTTTGTCATCATCAAAAAGGGGAAATTTGTTGGCTCAAGTTCAGGTGAAGTTTTGAAGAATGACAAATGAAGTCAGTCATGGATCACGTCCATCATGTGAGGCACAGTATTTATCAACCTAGACATGTGAGATACACGTGAAGGAGATAAATCTCAGTGATCAAGCAGCAATATCTCCTGACTTATCGAAAAGTTTGCATATTAGATGAGGAGAGAAAGTCTCCTTATGGGAAGAGGACACAATCCGGATAAAGGATAGGGTTGGAATTTGTATTGAACAAGGACTCAACTTCGATGGAAGATAAGCAATTGAGTCTCAATCAAACTTTGATTAGTAACTCATTAAATAACAGTGATTGTTCTCTTTTACAGGTGTTTCACATACGCAGAAGTTAAACTAAATTGAGAGCAAACGAGCAAGGCAATTTTGCGAGCAATTTATGTGAGATTTAAGTGTGCACACATGAAGCTACTTGAACGAGATAGAAGAACCAGTTTCGTTGTGTTTATTCTTATTCTAGTTCAATTGTAGTAGGTGGTTTAAAGTTGTACCTTTTCAGCTTTCATAGAAGCATTTGTAATAGGCACTTTGAGTGTTCAAGTTATAGGCTAACTTGAAGGTGTCGCAACAGTTGAGGCTGTGTGCTATACAGGGATTAGAGTTAACCCTTAGGTTTATAAAGAGTTTTTTGTAAATGTTGTTTTGGCTTAGTGATTTTAGTGGATGTTTGGGAAAATCCTACTGAGTAGTAGGTCGTGGTTTTTTCACCTTTTGAGCTAGGTGTTTTCCACGTAAAAATCTCTGTGTTCTTTATTTTCTGTACTTTTAATTCCGCAATAGTAGTAGTTAGAACACCTAGAAGAACCAGGTTCTTCTAGATCGAAAAATTGGGTACCACACAAATCACCCCCTCCCTCTTGTGTGGTATTGACGTTTAGAACATCAGTGTTAATCCAACTTACTACCAAGCTATTCTATATCTTTGAGTCCTTTCCGAATTACCCTCAAGTTGACACTCTTACTTGACGTACACCATGAACGTTACCCAAAGCTCACTGCTAGAGTTCCCAGCATAAAACCACACGGTCCTAAGGCCCATAAGCCATTGTATTCTTCTTAAGCACCCCCATAAGTATCATAACTGAAATGCCCACTCTGAAAGTACCTTATGTGACTTTAAAATCGTTCTCTTACCTCCCTTACACTAGAATGTAGAACCCGAAGTCATACAGAGTTACCGCAAGTTTCAATACCATCGAATGCAAATAATTGATTCTAGCGGTATATGAATCCAAAAAAATTTCAATTGCTACATATACATTTCTGAATCCATAAGAATTCTTTCAAGAGTCATCTACTCTACTCAAATCTAAATTGCACCGCCTAAACAAGCCAAATGACACATGTCCCATTAGCACAACAACACTCAAGGGAGTAACCCTGCCTAAACACCACTGGTCGCATTCACATTCCATGCGCATTACATTCTTCACAATTAATAACTTAATCATACCATGATTTTAATATACTCATAAAGCGCAATATGACCCGTACTCAGGAATTTCATTATTCTAGTTTTCCCCGATCTCAACCTCTGCAGGTCATAACTAACCCACGAGTATGTTTCAAATCAAAACCTAAATTTAACATATAACCATCAAAATTGAATTGTCAATAGCAAGCTCCCCCACTTGGCTCAAAGCCATAGATCAAACATTAAATAATTTTCTATACCCATATTCATTTACTGTCATAACACCGTAGTGAGACTTAACTAAATTCTTCACAAGCTCATGCAACACAACCTATATGGTTTCTCAAATCATCCACAAAGCTCACCTCCATTCTCGTGACAGTCATGTCAACTTTCTTGACAAATTCAAATTCCACTACCACTACCCTACCGGTACTAAAGAAAAAAAAATTCTCCACTCAATATTGTAAGGATCACACATCTGTAGTTTACTTCGCAGGTGATAACCCACCTATTTAGCTTCAAACTGGCATCTCTCTATGACCTTTCACAGCCACAACTATTAGGCCATTAATTAATCTTTCTGAGTTTGGACTCATCAACAAGACATGAAAATTTTAATTTGTCTCACAATTTCACAACATGAAAGATCCTTCAACACATTCATAACTCGAGACTCTACGTCAAAATCGAGACTGGAGTCATATACTCAAAAGTCTCCTTTTTCACTTTCAAACCACCTAAACACATCCCGCAGTCATCTCATACTCATCATATCACCATTTAACCACTCATCGAGCCACATATTTCAACTCATAAGGACACTACCAGACACATAAGTTCAATACATATGTTGTTACAACTGAAACTACCAAGCGTAAGCTGCGGTCTAAACCTGGCCTCAAGTCCTCCAGACTGGACCATTACTGAAACACAAATTACACATCTCGAATCTCGTTCATGGAATTATAAGCCTTCAATGCACACCTGATACCGAGTGCTCACATGCACGCACGCATACGTGTAACGAATTCAAAGAGTTACATTTCAAAGCTGAATCAATTCCGCACGATAAGGAAAGAAAGATGGGAAGTTTATCCTAAATGCCCTGTAGCCTCTCGAAGATAGGTATGGACGTCATCATACCGATCCGCAAGACTCTACTTGACACTTGCTCATGACTTGTAGAACTTATGAACCTAGGGCTCTTATACCAACTTGTCACAACCCAAAATATAACTAGTCGTGATCGCACCTAACCCATCCTGCTAGTCAAGCCAACTCATCAAGTCCAATACAATATAACTTACTGAGGTAAAATAAATAATCTCTTATACACCTCCCCAGGACTGGTAGTACAAATAATGAGGTTCTAAGAATAGAGTTTACAAAGCTGATATGAAAAAAAAATACATCATCTATTTGACAAATACATAAACAGAGTTTAAAATTCTAAGGCTACCATGAAAAAGAGACAGCTACAATAGTGGCGCCGGTACATTTTCCAAGTCAGCTCCCATCGAACACAGCAACTTCGACATCCGAAATATGCACGCAATGTGCAGGAAGTGTAGTATGAGTACAACCGACCCCATGTACTCAATAAGTAAAAAACCTAAGCGTAGATTGAAAGTAGTGACGAGCTTGTACCAAGGTCAGAGTCCACACCAATATCTAGTAACATCTCATAACAATATAATTAAAGCATCACAAGGAATAACTCAATAATAAAATGCTCAGCTCATTCACAGTTCCAAAAAAAATATTTTCTTTTCAAGTATAATAGTAAAACTCAATTCTTTTCACCGAACTCACCAAAATATGGGTAAGTCTGAAAACTATGATATTTCCCATAAAACTTTCTTTCAAAATAGGAGATTTCATTTTTCAAATGACATGAGGAAAGTACATCTCTATGCCTATATTTCATTGTGCATGCCAATGCAATGCAAAATAGTGACAAAACCATATGCATATTCTCAGAGTATCAATTCACTCAGTCCTCTCTGTCACTCAGTCCTCTTAGTCATTCAGTCCTCCCAGTCACTCATGCCTCACAATTACTCAATCCTCCCAAGTCACTCGGCGCTCGCACTCGGCACTCGCACTCAGTAGGTACCTGCGCTCACTGGGGGTGTGCAGACTCCGAAGGGGCTTCTTCAGCCCAAGCGCTATAACAAGCCATCTCGTGGCATAAATCAATCAGGCCCTCGGTCTCACTCAGTCATAAATCAGTAAAAATATACTGCGGCGTGCAGCCCGATCCCATAATCATCCTCACAATTAGGCCCTCGGCCTCACTCAGTCATCATTCTCTCCAATCTCTCGGGCTCAAAATGTCATGAAAATCAGCCCAAAAATGATGATATAATGTATCAATAATAACAACTGAGACTGAGATATTATATGAATAAATGAATATGATTGAGTATGAAATATTAATAAAATCAGTGAGATGACAATAAGAAATGACCACTATAGGTCTCACCAATATTGGCTTAAAGCCTATACATAATATCTATCATGATATACAGCTCAATTTACTTATCACATGGTGAAAACACAGATATCAACAAAGTAGGACTACTACACAGTATCCTAGAAACAATAGAGTCACCATTCATAGGGTGCACACCCATATGCCCGTCACCTAGCATGTGCATCACCTCAATATCAATCACATAACACATAATTCGTGTTTCATACCCTTAGCACTAAGTTTAAAAGAGTTACTTATCTCAAACCGTGAAGTTCTTTACTCCGCTATGCCCTTGCCTCGTAAATCGGCCTCCAAACGCCTTGAATCTATCCACAATTAATGTGATTCAGTCAATACAATTTGCAGAAATTAATTCCATGTAAAAATATTAATTTTTCACAAAAATCTGAAATTTAACTAAAAATCGCCCGTGGGGTCCACATCTCAGAATCCGACGAAATTTACAAAATCCGACAACCCATTTAATTAGGAGTCCAACCATACCAATTTTACTCAAATCCGACTCCGGATCGATGTTCAAATCTCAAAAATACATTTTATGGAATTTTAGAAAATTCCTCCATTTCTCTTGAAATATCAATAATCTAACTCCAAAAATGAATATTAATTCATGGAATATAATCACAAGGGAGTCGAGAACACTTACCCCAAGTTTTGTGGTGAACTTTGCCTTTGAAAATCGCTCAAACCGAGCTTGGAAGTCCAAAAATGGAAGAAAACTCTGACTGATCTGCTATACACTGTCCAGAATTTTTGCGGTACTGTCCACGCGTGTTACTGTTCATGGTTACTGTGAAAAAATGTAGCAGCTTTTCTTCAAGTATAAATCGATCCGTTAACCTTCCGAAATCCACCTAGGCCCTCGGGACCTCAACAAAATGCATCAACCAGTCCTAAAACATCATACGAACTTAGTCGATGTCTCAAAATACATTGAGCAATACTAAAACATGAATCACACCCCAATTCAAGCCTATTCAAAACTAATAAATTCCAAATTCTACATTCGATGCCGAAACCTATCAAATCAATTCTGATTGACCTCAAATTTTGCACACAAGTCATAAATGATATAACGAAGCTGTTCCAATTTTCAGAATTGTATTTCGATCCAAATATCAAAAAGTCAACTCCCCGGTAAAACTTCCAAACTCAAATTTTCTAATTTCGCCATTTCAAACCTAATTTAACTATAGACTTCCAAAAAGAATTCCGGACATGCTCCTAAGTCCAAAATCACCATACGGAGCTATTGGAATCATCAAAAATCTATAATTTACACATATTTTACCATCCGGTCCATTTATTCAACTTAAGCTTCCAAAACATGGATTGTTCTTTCAATTAAATTTTGAATCATCTGAAAACAAAGCTTGACCACTCTCGCAAGTCATAATACACAAAATGACGCTACTTAAGACTTCAAATAGCTGAACGGGATGAAATGCTAAAAACGATAGGTCGGGTCGTTACAACTAGTCTCCCCCAGGGGTGGCTCAAGGGGAGGCTAGTAAAGCCTTTGCTTTAGGCCCCCTAAATTTTGGGGTCCCAAAAATATTTTTAGTTGTGGATTTACTATTTCACTTAGACAATATTAAAGTTTATAGAAAAAAAATAATACTAAATCCTTATAAAAATAAAAAGAAAGACCATCTATTTTTTAACAATAGAAATATTTTAGAACTTTGAATTAAGATACTTAAATCTTCATATTTATAAATAATATTTTTTTTACAATGAGATCCAAGGTAACCAAATGTAAATATGTGGCTAACATCTTATTAACTTGAATTTTCTTACCAATGGGTATATTAATATTATATTTTATAAGATAACTACACTATAGACAAAAAGAAAGAACGAAAAGAATGAACCAAGGTAATATTAATACTATATTTTGCAAGATAACTATACTATAGACAAAAAAAATCAAGGCCCCGTACTAAAATTTGGCTTTAGGCCACGAGTTTTATCAAGACGTCTTTGCCTCCCCCTTGAGCCACCCCCGCAGATAATGATGCTACTGACTTTTCAAAGTCTGAACTAATGGAGTGTGTTTCGAGGGAAAATTCTACCCTCCTATTTAAACATGTTTATCCTTACATTATGGATAAGGGATTGAATAGGGAGACTGATTATTCCTATTTTGGCCATTACATACAACCATGCACATGTCCTTTGAATAAGGTAATTTGAAATTTGTTATATTTGTGATTTAGTTATGTTTATAAAGACTCGTCGACATTTGCTTACACTTGTGTTTCAGGGCTTCCCGAAAATTGGAATTTCGGGTTGGGAATATCTAGAGGAGTATGAAGTGACTGGTGCTTTGGATCTTGAGCCTGTTACTGCTTCAATTGATGTTTATCCATCCTTGCTTACCCATCACGGAATGGTAAAACTTTAATATTTTATCTTTTTACAAAATTAATAGCTTGAGACTCTTCTTTTCCTTTTTATTATTTGTTTCTTGTTTCTTGTATCAGGCTGCTTGGTACCCTAGGTTAGTTGAGATCCCCATCTTGGTTCCGGATTCAGACAAAATTCAACGCCATGCCCTTCTCCTTATGGGGTATCGTGTAGACTTATTTGGCATTCCCTATTACATTGGGAAGGGCGCTTGGACAGTTGATTCTTGGATGAATGGGTACATCCGAGTTCGTCGTGACTTCGTGAAATTTATTGTGAAGATTAGGGGCCAAATATTTTGGAGGGAAGATGGAATTAGAGAATTTTTACAAGTGAATTCTGTTATGTAAACATTTAGGTCCAAATGTTGTAATTGATGTCCACTTAGGGGTCGTTTTGTAGGGTGCATAAGAATACTGCTGAATATGGTGTATTAGTAATGCTGGTATTAGTTATGCTTGCATTAGTTATGCTGGCATTAGTCATGCTGACATATTTCTTATCCATTGTTTGGTTTGATGTATTAAAGCATTGCACAATTTCTAAAAGAATTGCTTGTTTACAAAAATACCCTCAAAACCAGTCCATCACTCTAAAACTTTTTAAAAGAAACATATGTTGAGAAATATTTTTATATGAAAAAATTTAAAAAATTATTTGATTTGTATACCTATATTGTAATATAGAACTAAATATTTATTTATAAAAAAAGGAAATATGCTAAGTATTTATTTATTTACTAGAGATATAATTTTATTTCTCACTATTTGAATTATTTTAAACTTGCATTAATATAATAACTAGCATATTTTAATCAAGCATAAATTTTGAATGACAATTTTGTCTTTAACTAAGCTAATGCATGCATTAAAATCCATTGCATTGCTAATACCATGGTTTTCTATGCATTAGTTATGCATATGATAATACCAAATAGGATGTATAACTAATGCTTGCATAACTAATGCATAGGTTCAAAATGTCTACCAAGCAAGGTATTATTAATACACAAAGTTAATGCAAGTATTATTTTATCTAGTGCATCCTACCAAACGATCCCTTAGTATTAGAAGCAACTGATACAAAGACAGCTTAGTACATACAAAGTCAACTTAATATTTGTAAAAAATCTAAGTCCATCGTACAATTTTTCCACTGTTATACTCAAAGGAAATATCTACCAACCTTTAAATTGTGTATCATGTTTGTCACAATTATTTCCCATACAACCGTTGTTTACCTCAATCCCAAACTAAACTAGTTGGGAACAAGTTTTGTCAACAAATATTTCATTTTTTATGTTGCTAATTACTTTCATTTTTCTCCCTTATTGTGTAATCATTTTTACATGCAGACCCAGTACACGCTCGCACACATCTTTATAACGAATATGTGCTTTTAATATCAATTCAAATCTAACTGTATTTGGTCATGTTCATTTTGTTAAAAAAAAGTTGTTCTGTTGGTACGTCTCGCAATATCTACTAAAATTTTTTACAATGCTTATCAGGGCATCGGGCATTTACCTAGATTAATTAATTCTACATTAATGCAATAAATCATGTACACTAATCATTGGCCCTTGAACATCACGAGCACACCAGCTACGTTTCTCAAAAGAAAACTGATTATGGTCAGCTTCAAGCAGACTATACGAAGTTTCTTGACATGTGATTATTTCAGGATTATTGCTTGCTTTTATCCTACCTAGGTGTGGCAGGGTAGAAATGGCGTGGGGTAGCCAATGTTTAAGCTGATATTTACTTTTTATCCTGCATTTTTAATGCTTAGCAATAGTATCTACTAGTCTATTAAAATTAATATGAAAAGACTGTGTAACCCTTTCCTTCCCGAACGGAAATACACCAATTTGTCATTCTACCTAATTTGATTTCCCCCTTTCTCTCTCACCTTTTGCTCTCCATCGGCTCTGCCAAGAGCAAACTGAAGTCTTTTTTTTCCTTATAATTTTGCTTTTTATCCAACTCTTCCTCTCTTGATAGTTTCCACAAGTTAAATACAGAAATCTCCTCCCTTTATATTTGTGTGAATGGCTTATATTTCCGTCAAGCTTTATATAGAGTATAAAAGACTTGAAAAATTAAAATCAATTCAAAATCAAAACATTACTCCATTGATAGGAGCAATTTACAGGGACGAAAATATTATGGTAGAAATGTCTTGAATCTTTCTCATTTTTAATTTATTTTAAGGATAAGTAATGGAAAAGAAAAATGATTACAATTGCTAACTGAAAAGGAAGAGTCACCAAAGTTAAGGACATGTAGTTCCGAAGTCCTAAAGTTAAATTCAAAAGTTAAGGACATGGTCCTGAACTTAGAGTTTCAAGTTCAAAAGTTAAGGAAATGTAGTCTTGAAGTCCTAAAGTTAAGTTCAATAGTTAAGGGCACAAGTTCAAAAGTTAAGGACAAGTAGTCCTTAACTTACAGTTACAAGTTCTAAAGTTAAGGACAGACAGTCCTTAACTTAAGGACAAGTAGTCCTTAACTTACAGTTACAAGTTCTAAAGTGAAGGACAGGCAGTCCTTAACTTACAATTACAAGTTCAAAAGTTAAGGACAATAGGTCCTTAACTTTGATTTTCATGTTCAAAAGTTAAGGACAGACAATCCTTAACTTACAGTTACACGTTCAAAAGTTAAGGACAAGCAGTCCTTAACTTACAGTTACAAGTTCAAAAGTTAAGGACAATAGGTCCTTAACTTTGACCTACAAGCTCAAAAGGTAAGGACGCTTGGTCTTGAAGTTTGAGTTCCAAGTTCAAAAGTTAAGGACATGTAGCCTTGAAGTCCTGAACTTAGAGTTCCAAGTTCAAAAGTTAAGAACATGTAGTCCTGAAGTCCTTAACTTAGAGTTACAAGTTCAAAAGTTAAGGACATGTAGTCCTGAAGTCCTGAACTTAGAGTTCCAAGTTCAAAAGTTAAGGACATGTAGTCCTGAAGTTAAGTACAAAAGTTATGGACATGAGCAGAAGGGTATTTTCGTCTGGGCAGTTAAAGTTTATTAAAGCAGTGGCTAAATACTAAAGACATTTTAAACGGTGGCTTAAAAGTAAATACATGTGTTATTAGTGGCCAACCGTGCACTTCCCCCCGTGTGGCAGGTGGGTTGTTTGGGCTAAGTTTGAGTTGGTCAAGATGGGCTGCACTAATTAATGGGTTAATACCTAATCCAACCCAAAGTTTACTTCGGTTTAGATGGGCTAAATGATGGGTTAACATGCCCAACTTGACCAAAATACTTACAATGTTATCAATTGTGAAAATGAGAGGAAACTTTTTAGATTTTTCCAGTACAGGTGACTGGTCATGCACTAGTACAAAAGAAGGTTTAACTCGAGCTCACATGAATTCTTGTAAATTTGTCCAACTTATCTGAATTGAAACAGAAAAAAAAAGAAGTAATATGGGAAGAAATGCAAAAATAGCCAGATTTAGAAGTGGTCATTTAAAAATAGCCACAGTTTCAAAAGTAATCGAAATTTTGCTACTTTTCATGTAAAGATAAATCTGAACGAAAATAATGTTCAAAATCCGGAAAATACTCCAGCATAATATACTGGAACTTCAGTATAAGATACTGGAACACCAGGATAATATACTGGACTTCCAGCATAGTATACTGGAAATCCGGTATAATATACCGGTCCAACATAATATGCCGGAAGTTCATACACATGTGCACCGATCTCCGGTATATTATGATGGAACTTTCCTCGTATTGCAGCAAAATAGTGGCTATTTTTCAATGACTTTGCAAACGCTGGCTATTTTGAATGACCAGTCCGAAAACTGGCTAGCCCATGCTATTTTTACAGTAGTGTATCTCTACTTTACTTTTTACTTTAAGTAGCCCGGCATTATTTCTCAACTTTATCAAGTCGGCTTTATTACAACCACTTACTGATCAACTTTAGGTGCATGCTATTCGTCGTGACATAGTTCTGATTGATGAGTCGCGAGCCGGTGTTAATGAGAGGCTGGAGTATTGGAGACATGCTCTTGAGTCTAAGGATTTCAAACTGAGTAGGACGAAGACAGAATACCTGGAGTGTATGTTTAGGGCTGAGCCGGGGGAAATAGGCGTGGATGTAAGACTTGAATCACAGGTCATTCCAAGCAGAGGTAACTTCAAGTACATTGGGTCGGTTATCCAAGGGGACGGGATATCGACGAAGATGTCACACACCGTATTGGGGTAGGATGGATTAAATGGAGGTTAGCATCTGAAGTCCTATATGATAAGAGAGTGCCACTGATACTCAAAAGTAAGTTCTATAAAGCAGTGGTTAGATCGGCCATGATGTATGGGGCTGAGTTTAGGCCTGTTAAGAACTCACATATCCAGAAGATGAAAGTAGCTAAAATGAGGATGTTGAGGTAGATGTGTGGGAACACTAGGATGGATAAGATTAGGAATGGCATGATGCGGGAAGCGAGGCTCAGATGGTTCGGGCATGTTCAACGGAGAAGCCCAAATGCTCTGGTAAGAGGGTGTGAGCTGCTGGTTGTGGAGGACACGTGAAGAGGTAGAGGACGGCCTAATAAATATTGGGGAGAAGTGATAAGGCAGGATATAGCGAGACTTTAGATTTTCGAGCACATGACACTTAATAGGAAGATGTGGAGGTCGAGTATTAGGGTTGTAAGTTAGGAGATAGGAGAGTCTTGCTTTACTTCGTACCTTTGTGAGACTAGTCTGGTAGGGTTTTTGTGTAAGATAGCTAGTGACAATCTTGTGTCTCACTATTTCACTTTTCAATGCAGGACATATTTACTAGCTAACGCTTTTGCTTTGCATCTTTCTTCTGGATTTCATGTTGTTCCTATTTTTCCTATGATTTTTGTGGTGATACTAATATTGTCTCCTTTTATCTTTATGTTTTCTTGAGCCGAGGGTCTTTCATAAACAGCCTCTCTACTCCTTCGGGGTAGGGGTAAGGTCTGCGTACTACCCTCCCCAGATCCTACTAGTGGAATTTTACTAGGTTGTTATTATTGTTGTTGTTGTTGTTGTTGTCACTGATCAACTTTCAGCTCTATATCTACGTGCTAGCTAACACATAGTCATGTACTAACAAATGTTATTGTACGAGAAAATAATATTGAGAGATGGTCTGGCATAAAATTCCAAGATAGCAAGTTTATTCACAAGAATCACACCCTGAAACCATTACCAATGCTACCATTTAAATTGAACTTAATGAGATTAGCCTTTCAAACAGCATATGTTGCATATGTTGCATTAATTACAGGGATTGCATATCGATATATTTGAGCAACAATGATGAAATTTTACATTTTACAAGAAAACAAAAAGAGAAAAAGAGTTGCAATCTCACCTTATCTAATGGCCAAAATTCGAGATCCAGAAAAAATATCCAGCTAAGAGTTTGCCAGAGAGAAGGAAGTCACTAGAGAAAATGAAGTCACTGGAGAAAAGGCCAACCAGAGAGCAGGGGCAGCTCAAGCGTATATGGGGCCTAAGGCGGTAATATCGGGCCTTATTTTTCATTGTTTGTCAAAAATTTGTCAAAAGCTACTTTTTGAGATTTTATTAAATTTTCAACTTTTCTTTTCTTTTGTATTTTGAATAACCGGATATATATTTTCTTGTTGACATAATTATATTATAAAAAAAAATTAAACAATATGTATAAAGTAAAATTAATAAAATAATAAATAACAAATAAAAATTATACTAGAAAGTTAGAATGATATTACCCATTGATTGACTGATTCAAGAAGTTTGAAGACTTTGATTCCAAAATATCTAGTTGTTGGCTTGTTGGATTCTTGGAGAAAGAAAGAGATCCAATAGAAAGAACTAAGAAGATGAGCATGAATCATGAATAAAGAGGAAGGAAAAAGATATGTCTGTTGGAATATGAAGAATGAATGAATACTAGCACAAGAATTGAAATGTTGGCTAGGGATTACTTAGAAGAATAAAAAGTAGAGTTGTCAAATCAAATCAAAGTGACAACTATTTTCCTACTATTTTAAACTTTAATTTATTAATATATCTAAAGTTTTCTTTCTTTTTATATGAAAAGTACAAAAGTACTATATACATATATTTTTTTTAAAAAAAGAAAAACCTATAAACCTATAAAATATATTCCTTATTTTTAAAAAAATGGGGCCCCCCAAAATTGGGGGCCTAAGGCACTTGCCTTACCCCACACTACGTTAGAGTCGGCCTTGCCGAAGAGAAAGGCTCATTTTTTAAGTTCAGAGAGTGCATAGAGAGAAAGCTTCTGCCTTGTTTCTATCGCTAGCATTGATTGATGTTAGGTTTTAAGAGTTTGACGAGTCATGTTTTGAGTTGTAGCTAGGCCAATTATTTTTACGGGTTAAAATGGGCTCATCCTAGAACGACCCATTAATAAAAAAAATTCATTCCCAACCCATTATTTGTTGGGCTGGTTGGGCAGTTTAGTTGGGCTTGGGCTCAAAATTTCACTCGTAATCCTACCATCTCGCATGATAACTGCTTTGCAATGACATTGAAGTATCGCCTAGAGGTGGGTCTATTACGGTTAGTAATGTAACAATCCATCCCACTAGGTAAACTGTCCACTTAGGGTCTGGATTCGTACGACTTTAAAATGCGTCATTAGGGTTTGAGACTTATTTGCTAATACACACAGTATCTCTTCGGTATTTTATCGATGTGTGATTCGTTAGGGGTGTCAAATACACCCCTCTTAGAGACTCAGCATCCTCGCTGAGATTTATCCTGCTATCATTGTAAATTGCATGGGGGAGTGGTTCTAATATCATATTTGTCATGACCCAAGCCCGTAGCACGTATTATTCGTTTTGAGCATAGGCCTGTACAGATTTATCTTTCTGGATACGTTACAATCAGCCCCAAAAGCACGCATACCATATGAACTTATGTCGCAGCTTATAAAACTCTTTACTTTTCTCTCTCATTCCGATGTAGGATTCGCTTAAGGTGACATATACACCATTATTCAGAAGTATGCGAGCCTAGAAGCCTGTTAGTCCTACTTGACCCGCCCTCATCAGCCTACCTTCCATCATGAGCGTAATCCCACATCCGTCAACTATTCATGACGACCTAAGCCCATGACACGTATTATCTGCTTTGGGTCTGGGCCCACATGGATTTGTCTTTTGGGCTACTGTCACGCCCCAAAACCGAGGAGCGCGACCGGCGCTCGACCGGGTAGCCCCAGTCAAGCGGACCTGGGTGCCTTTTCTATCCCACGTGTTACCCCGCATTTTCCTTTATCCGTCAACCAAGTGAAATAGCCATTTGTAAATTTGAACACATTCTTACGAGATTTACATAACATACCTAGTTACTTAGCGTGGTTTACAAGTTACACTGCCCAAATACAAAATACATAAGTGCATAACCTACATTTCCTGTCTACGGAGCCTCTAGGGATACAAAAGAGTGTTACAATACTTCCCGGTAACAAGGCTCCGGCTATACCTTATGCAAATACCAAAATAAGATTGCTGGGAGGAAAAGCGGCATGAGCCACGCAAGGCCCCGAGAGGAAAAAGTGGCTCACCAATACAACTGACGGAAAGTGAAGGAGTGATACTGTCGGTAGACTGGAGTACCTGCTATAGAACCACCTACAATCATAACACGAATGTAGTGCCCCCGGAAAAAAGGACGTCAATACATTTGAATTGTACTGGTACATATATGAACAAACTTTACCCCAAGTAAAATCAAGAAATACTCAGGTAACAAACAATAATAGAATCAACAATCCAATGCATATGAAAGGAACAACCAAAGCCAAACAAGTTCCACAATCTCTCCTTTTCCCCTTTCAACATTATTTCATCACATCAATGGTTTCACAACTTTCACATATTTTCATTTCAATAGTGATTTCGATCACTTTTCCACCCTTATTACCTCGTCCACCCTTATTACATCGGACACCCTTATCACCACAACCCACACCTTATAACTTCATATTGCGGCGCGCAACCCGATCCCACCGGACAATTACATTTCACACGACAACACAACAAGTCACAAAGAATTTTCATAGACATAAATACCATTTCCATCATATGCAACAGTCCGTATACAATTTAAGTCACAATGATAATTGCCGCGACAAGTCACGTATGATATTACCACAGTTGTTATAATTGCATCAATTACGATTTCTTTCCATCATTTATTACACAGCTCTTACCACATAAGCACCTTCACACACACACGTTTGGCTTGTTGCCATTTACTTACATCATTAAATCAGGAAACTTAACCAACAACGTTCAAGGCATATTAATCACAAGAATTCACAAATGGTCCACATAAATAACACATACAAATTACTCGTACACCAAACAAGGTGACTTTACAAAGGTTAAAGTTAGCCATACATACCTGAAACTTGCCCCCTTAATGACACTACATTGATCCAATACCCTTAAGTAACTTCAATCTATAATACAACATTCAATAGGGCCAATATTAGTAATAAATTCCATAACTTATGCCATTTAGGCATATTATCAAACACCTTGTAGGCAAGATATTTACACCTCATCACTATAGTATTGGTTCATCCAACTATAACCATTAACCAACAATTTATTTCACCATCAATCCTAACCAATTTATAACTTCCAACAACATATGTATGACCATTCATTCATACCCAACCATCAACCTCCTTAATTAACCCATTTCACAATATCTACAATTAACACAATCTAGTTTAGGCACTTATGGCTTTCCATCATCATCGCATGAGTTGTAATGTATATATCATACATAAATAATCACCATAGAGTAGTTAGAGATGATAGGCATACCTCTTGCAGTAAGAATCTTGAGAATCCCCACTTGTAGTGTTCTTGATCAATTTAGGGATTTGAATAGAAATCTATGGATTTTCAGGATTAATCCTTGTTAATATAAGTGTTTAGGAGTAGTAATCAACTAAAAATACTCCAAAAACCTTACCTTGGATCATAGGAATGAAGTATGGGACGGATTTCCTTGGTAGAGCAAGCCTTGCTAAAAACAAAATATGACCCTTTGCATTTATTTGGAGAAATGAGGTCGTTTTATAACAAAAGCCCGATTTTTTGCACAGCCACGCCACATGGGGCGGCATGATAATGACAAATGTGTTTAGAAATGAAATTGGAGGTGCTCTGATAATTTACACAGCCGCGCCGCATGGGGCATCGCGATAGTGAAAAATTCTGTGCTGCTTTTGGTAATTTGGCCATAACCTTTGGTAGGAGTGTCTGAATGACGAACGGTTTGAAGATTTGGAACTAGACTCAAAGACCTTTTATTTGATAGGTTGTGCATCACACAAATCCTTATATAACTGGAGATATGATTGTCCAAAGTGAGGTCTTGTGCGCACTCATTTGTAACTTTCGTCTCTTATGAAATTTTCCAACTTGGCTTAGACTTAGGCCTCTCCTTAGACCCCAATTCACTTCTACTATGACTTATACACTTATTAACATATCCAATTTATATCCATAATATCCTTAATCCTCATATGCACACAAGATAAAATATTTGGCCTACCTTGGCACCACGAAATCTTAAATTACTAAGCAAGATTTTCTGGGGCTTTACATTCTCCCCCGCTTAAGATCATTCATCCTCGAATGAGGATCAAGTTTCATCCATTAGCCATCCTTATGTAACTTCTGCTTTTTCACATTATGAAATATATCATCAGCCCCAAATTTGGCTAACTCCTTAAATTTTCGAAAATTTCGCCAGAGTTTCCTTTGTAACTAGGACTATCCACCTGTCAGAGGGCCCCAGATACATATCCTAACAGCATATACATGTTCCATAGACATAACATAACTGGTTCAACACCAACCATGGCCGCATAGGCAACATACATAGTCAAAATGGAATAGTTTAATATAGATCAAATCAAAAGATAAGAGTTTACAAGAACCAAATGCATGAAAGCTATTACATAACTATTCAAACAAATGTGGGTACTTCTTTCTCATTTCTTCCTCGGTTTCCCAAGTGGCTTCCTCAACCTGCTAGTTCCGCCATAACACTTTTACAGAGGCAATTTCCTTAGTTCTCAATTTCCAGACTTGCCTATCAAGAATGACAACTGAAATTTCTTCATAAGATAGTTCTTCATTAACCTCAATAGCTTCAATTGGCATAATAACAGACGGATCCCCCACTACCTTCTCCAACATAGACACATGGAAGACCGGATGTACCAACGACATCTCGGGTGGCAGCTTGAGTTTGTATGCCACTTGACCGATCCTCTGAATGATTCTATACGGTCTGACATACCTTGGACTTAACTTCCCTTTCTTCCCAAATCGCATGATGCCCTTCATGGGGGAAACCTTCAAAAATACCCAATCATCTTCTTTGAACTCTAAATCTCTGTGATGAATGTCCGAATAAGACTTTTGGCGAATCTGAGCAGTTTTCAACCTCTCCTAAATAATCCTGACTTTCTCCATGGCCTGATATACGAGGTTCGACCCTATCAATTCTGCTTCTCCAACCTCGAACCATCCAATGGGATACCTACATCTCTTACAATGCAGTGCCTCGAATGGTGCCATCTGGATACTAGCATGGAAGCTGTTGTTGTAAGTAAATTCTATGAGTGGCAAATGGTCATCCCAACTACCTTTAAAATCAAGAGTACAAGCTCGTAACATGTCCTCAAGCGTATGAATAGTCCGCTCTGCTTGCCCATCAGTTTGAGGATGGAAAGTTGTGTTGAGATTTACCTGCGTGCCCAAGCCCTGCTGAAATTTCTTCCAAAAGTTGGCCATGAACTAAGCCCCTCGATCTGAAATGATTGAGACTGGAGTGTCATGCAACCTGACTATTTCTTTGATATACAACTGGGCATACTGTTCCGCTGTGTTGGAAGATTTAACTGGCAAGAAGTGCACTGATTTTATGAGTCGATCAACGATCACCCAAATTGAGTCGAACCTGCGCGGAGTGCACGACAGCCCTACTACAAAATCCATATTGATCATCTCCCATTTCCATATTGGAATTTCTATGCTTTAAGTCAATCCACCAGGTTTTTGATGTTTGGCCTTCACTTGCTGATAGTTCGGACATCTAGTCACAAAGTCTGCCACACCCCTCTTCATACCGTTCCACCAATAAGTTCCCTTGAGATCATGATACATTTTTGTAGAACCTCGGTGCACAGAATACCTGGAATTATGAGCCTCTGCCATTACCCTCTCCCGAAGATTATCCATATCTGGAACACATAGCCTACCTTGACATTGTAATACACCATCCCCGCCACCGAGTGAAAATGCCGAAGTCTTGTTATTCAAAACTGCCTCTTTCATCTGTGCCAATGCTGGATCAATGAACTGCTTTTCCTTGACTTCCGCTACCAGTGACGATTCTGCTCCATTACGTACCATAACCTTCCCCTCATCTGAGGTCGAAATACAAACCCCTAGACTGGCTAATTGATAAACCTCCCGAGCCAAAGGCCTCTGATCCTCTCCCAAATGAGCCAAACTACCCATGGACTTCCGACTGAGAGCGTCAGCCACCACATTCGCCTTACCTGGATGGTATAAAATGTCCATATCATAATCATTGATCAATTCTAACCACCGCCGCTGCTTTAAATTCAACTCCTTCTGCTTGAACAAATATTGGAGACTCTTGTGGTCTGAGAATACATCCACATGGACCCCATAAAGATAATGTCGCCATATTTTCAAGGTAAATACAACTTCCGCAAGCTCCAAATCATGCGTCGGATAATTCTTCTTGTGATTCTTGAGTTGCCTTGAAGCATACGCTATAACCTTCCCATGTTGCATCAACACACACCCCAAATCGACCCTGGAGGCATCGCAATAAACCATAAATCCTTCTGTGCCCTCCGGTAAGGTCAATATCAGCGTCGAGGTCAATCTCGACTTCAATTCCTGAAAACCTTTCTCACAAGCGTCGGACCATTGGAACTTAACTGCTTTCTGCATCAACTTAGTCAATGGGGAGGCAAGGGTAGAGAATCCATCCACAAACCTCCGATAATACCCCGCTAAACCCAAGAAGCTACGGATCTCCGTCGGGGTCGTTGGTCTAGGCCAATCTTTCACTGCTGCAATCTTTTGGGGATCCACCTAAATCCCTTCACTGGAAACAACATGACCTAGAAAGGTAATGGACTCCAACCAAAATTCACATTTTGAGAATTTAGCATACAACTGCTGTTGATGAAGAGTCTGCAGAACTGCTCTGAGGTGATCGGCATGATCCTCCCGGCTCCGCGAATAAACAAGGATGTCATCAATGAAAACAATCACAAAGAAGTCTAGAAATGGCTTGAAGACCCGATTCATAAGATCCATGAAAGCTGTCGGGGCGTTGGTTAGCCCAAAAGACATAACCAAGAATTCAAAGTGACCATAACAAGCTCTGAAAGCGGTCTTAGGAATATCCTACTCTCTGATCTTCAATTGGTGATACCCGGACTGTAGATCAATTTTGGAGAATAACCTTGCACCTTGCAATTGGTCGAACAAATCATCTATCCAAGGCAAAGGATATTTATTCTTGATGGTGACTTTGTTAAGATGCCGATAATCAATACACATCCGGAGCGACCCATTCTTCTTTCTGACAAAAAGAACCGGAGCACCCCACGGCGACACACTTGGCCGTATGAACCCCTTTTTTCTAATAAATCCTTCAGTTGTTCCTTTAACTCCCTTAAGTCCACTGGCGCCATTCTGTATGGTGGAATAGATATTGGCTGCATATCTGGCAATACATTCCAAAACATAATGGTTCCACCTATTCAAAACTAAGAGGGGATGCTGCCTACTACTAAAATCCCGGTTTTTGCAACAGTTGTGTTCTTTTATGCAAGAAGAGGACTTAGAAAGAACAAAGAAGTTTGGATTCGAAAAAGTATGCTTAGGCAGTTCTTTCGCTGAGCACAACAGAATGAAGAGGAATTTGTATCATTTCAAATCCCTATTCTTATCGAAGAGAAGGAACGAGAAAATCAATCCCGAAATCAATCTCCCTATCTGGCGGGATCCCTGGAAGCTCGTTCGGAAACACTTTAATAAACTCATTCACGACTGGCACGGACTCGAGGACAAACATTTCTAAAGTGGAGTCCGCCACCCGGACCAAATGGAAGATACACCCCTTCTTAATCATCTTCGAAGCCTTAAGGTAAGAAACAAACCTACCCTTCGGCACCACACCATTTCCCTTCCACTCAATAACCGGCTCATTAGGGAAGTCAAGCCTCATGACTCTCTTTCGGCAGTCAAGTTTAGCAAAGCACGAATAAAGCCAGTCCATTCCCATAATCACATCAAAATCCACCATTCCAAGCTCAATAAGATCGGTCGTGGTAGCACGACCACATACCATGACAACACAATTCCTATAAACTTGTGCGGCTGTGATAGAATCACCAACCGGAGTCGATATAGAGAACGGCTCATGAAGCTGTTCGGGTTCTACCCCAAAACTTGAAGCAATGAATGGGGTGACATAAGACAAAGAGGACCCCGGATCAATAAGAGCATAACAATCAATGGCCTAAACAGACAAGATACTTCTGACAACATCTGGAGAAGTCTATGCACTCTCGTTACCACTTAAAGCGTAAAACCGACTAGGTCCAGCTCTACCATGAGCTCCACCCCTAATTGCACCATGCCCTACTGGAGCTGGAGGGCGCGCGGATGATGTGGAAGCTGAAGAACCGGATGGCTGAGTAAATCCCCTACCCGTGCCCTAACTGGGCGCACAACAGTCCCGCTGGATATGACCTCTCACCCCGCATCTATAACACACCGGGATATCCAAATAACAAGTCTTGGTATGGAACCTCCCACACTTGGGGCATGAAGCCCTCCCCTGCTGCTGTGATCTCCCTCCTGGACGACCGGACTGATGGGGTTTCCTACGATCTGAACCTGGTCTCAAGTGACTGCTCTGTTGATAACTATGAACCGATGGTGGTGCGCTCGCTGTGGACTGGGCATATGACTGGGATGACCCTGATGGCCCCCTTCTCTGAACTGGTCTCCCTGAGTGACCCACTGATCGGGCCTTGTTGTTACTCTCCCTTTCTGCCCGTATTTTCAACTTCCTAGCCTCTTGGCCTGAGTAAATCCCACAATATTCCCATAATTCATATCTGAGTGTAAGGCCGCTGTAGCAGCCTCGTTCACCACTAAAGGAATAAGACCCTGAACAAATCGTCGAACTCAAGCATCCATGGTCGACACTAACTGAGGAGCATACTTGGACAACCTCACAAATTCCATGTGGTACTCCGAAACACTCATACTGCCCTGCTTGAGGACCTCAAACTCAGTGGCACGGGCCGCCATTGTCTCGGCAGGCAAGAAGTGGTCCATGAATGCATCTACAAACTCATCCCATCTAGCCGGAGGTTTTCCCTCCCCACGGGAATCCTCCCACATCTCGAACCACGAATATGCTGCTCCCCTCAACCTGTATGAAGCCAACTCAACCCCCTCCGTCTCTGTAGCCTTCACCACTCGAAGGGTCTTATACATTTCATCAAGGAAATCCGGCGGATCGGCCTCTGGGTCTGTGCCTGCGAACTCAGGAGGGGCCAACCGCAGAAACTGGTTGACTCTGGAGCTGGCGGAATCTCCCTGTCCGCTGGAGGACACAGGGGCATCATGATATCTTTGGGCCTGCGCGGCCCTAATTGGGTCAACATATGGATGGCTCCTCTAAGGTCCCCATTAGAAATCCCGGGATCGGAAGCTGGAACTGCATCAGGATCAGGAATATCAGCGAGAGGGATGGTAGCACCCTCTGCCGCAGTTGGAACAGGAATACTTGGATCTGGAATAAATGGGCCAGGCAGATTCAAGACCGGGGAGTCACTCTCACCCACAACATCAGGTACATGATTCATAGCCACTCTTGGGGTGGCATTAGCCCCAAGGCCAAGTCTAGCTCTCTTCTTAGGTGGCATTACTGAAAAATTCGAAACAGAGCACAATTTAGACGTGGATACTTCCACTTTTCACTTCACCGCACGATATAGAATAACAAAGAAGAGGGTAATTTCCTAAATGCTCATGTAGCCCCCTACTTATAGATGTAGTTGACAACACACCGATAAGAAGGGCTCTACTAGGCACGGCTCCGAGACATCCTAGGACCCTTTTAAAACCCTAATGCTCTGATACTAAGTTTGTCACGCCCCAAAATAGAGGGGCGCGACCGGCGCTCGATCGGGTAGCCCCAGTCAAACGGACCTAGGTGCCTTTCCAATCCCACGTGTTACCCCGCGTTTTCCTTTATCTGTCAACCAAGTGAAATAGCCATTTGTAAATTTGAACACATTCTTACGAGATTTACATAACATACATAGTTACTTAGCGTGGTTTATAAGTTACACTGCCCAAATACAAAATACATAAGTGCATAACCCACATTTCTTGTCTACGGAGCCTCTAGGGATACAAAAGAGTGTTACAATACTTCCCGGTAACAAGGCTCCGGCTATACCTTAAGCAAATACCAAAATAAGATTGCCGGGAGGAAAAGCGGCATGAGCCACGCAGGGCCCCGAGAGGAAAAAGAGGCTCACCAATATAGCTGACGGAAAGTGAAGAAGTGCTACTGTCGGTTGACTGGAGTACCTGCTATAGAACAACCTACAATCATAACACAAATGTAGCGCCCCTGGCAAAAGGGACGTCAGCACATTTGAATTGTATTGGTATGTATGAACAAACTTTACCCCAAGTAAAATCAAGAAATACACAGGTAACAAACAGTAATAGAATCAACAATCCAATGCACATGAAAGGAACAACCAAAGCCAAACAAGTTCCACAATCCCTCCTTTTCCCCCTTTCAACATTATTTCATCACATCAATGATTTCACAACTTTCACATATTTTCATTTCAATAGTGATTTCGATCACTTTTCCACCCTTATTACCTTGACCACCCTTATTACCTCGGCCACCCTTATCACCACAACCCACACCTTATAACTTCGTGTTGCGGCGCGCAACCCGATCCCACCGGACAATTACATTTCACACGACAACACAATAACTCACAAAGAATTTTCATAGACATCAATACCATCTCCATCATATGCAACAGTCCATATACAATTTAAGTCACAACGACAATTGTCGCGACAAGTCATGTATGATATTACCACAGTTGTTTCAATTGCATCAATTACGATTTCTTTCCATCATTTGTTACACAGCTCTTACCACATAAGCACCTCCACACACACGCTTGGCTTGTTGCCATTTAGATACACCATTAAATCAGGAAACTTAACCAACAACGTACAAGGAATATTAATCACAAGAATTCACAAATGGTCCACATAAATAACACATACCAATTACTCGTACACCAAACAAGGTGACTTTACAAAGGTTAAAGTTAGTCATACATACCTGAAACTTGCCCCTTAATGATACTACAATGATCCAATACCCTTGAGTAACTTCAATCTACAATACAACATTCAATAGGGCCAATATTAGTAATAAATTCCATAACTTATGCCATTTAGGCATATTATCAAACACCTTGTAGGCATAAATATTTACACCTCATAACTATAGTATTGGTTCATCCAACTATCATCATTAACCAACAATTCATTCCACCATCATTCCTAACCAATATATAACTTCCAACAACATATGTATGATCATTCATTCATACCCAACCATCAACCTCCTTAATTAACCCATTTCATAATGTCTACAACCAACACAATCTAGTTTAGGCACTTGTGGCTTTCTATCATCATCCCATAAGTTCTAATGCAAATATCATACATAAATAATCACCATAGAGTAATTAGAGATTATAGGCATACCTCTTGTAGCAAGAATCTTAAGAATCCCCACTTGTAGTGTTCTTGATCAATTTAGGGATTTGATTGGAAATCTATGGATTTTCAGGATTAATCCTTGTTAATATAAGTGTTTAGGAGTAGTAATCAACTCAAAATACTCCAAAAACCTTAACTTGAATAATAGGAATGAAGTATGGGACGGATTTCCTTGGTAGAGCAAGCCTTGCTAAAAATAATATGACCCCTTGCATTTATTTGGCGAAATGAGGTCGTTTTATAACAAAAGCCCGATTTTTTGCACAGCCGCGCCGCATGGGGTGGCGCATGGGGTGGCGTGGTAGTGTAAAATTCTGCACTGCTTTTGGTAATGTGGTCATAACGTTTGGTAGGAGTGTCCGAATGACGAACGGTTTGAAGCGTCGGAAACTAGAATCAAAGACCTTTTATTTGATAGGTTGTGCATCACACAAATCCTTATATAACTGGAGATATGATTGTCCAAGTGAGGTCTTGTGCGCACTCATTTGCAACTTTCGTCTCTTATGAAATTTTCCAACTTGGCTTAGACTTAGGCCTCTCCTTAAACCCCAATTCACTTCTACTATGACTTATACACTTATTAACATATCTAATTGATATCCATAATATCCTTAATCCTCATTTGCACGCAAGATAAAATATTTGGCCTACCTTGGCACCATGAAATCTTAAATTACTAAGCAAAATTTTCTGGGGCTTTACAGCTACGCAACATCGAGCCTTAAGAGCGCGCATATCATGTGAACTTGCACCATGGGCTAATAACGTTCTTCAGTTTTCTCTCCTATTCCGATGATGGATTCTCGTGAGGTGACATATGCATCTTCTTCAGAAGCTTGCCAGCCTAGAATGTCACATGTTTTCTTTTTAGTCAGTTTAAAAAAGAATGACAATTTACTAAATTTAAAAAGAATTTAACTTTATACTAACCGATATAATCCCACTAGTGGGGTCTAGGAAAGATAGTGTGTACACGGACCTTACCTCTCCACATTCAGAAAATCTGGAGACTGTTTCCAATAGATCCTCAAATTAAAGAAGAGGGATGATATATAGGCAGAATATATCGGTAGGCCATTAAACTTGTCCTCACTTTTCGCTTTGACACTTTATTTTAGTTCCGTTCCATTTGAGCACTCCAACCACATCTCCAGTGCATTATTTAGACATAAATTTATAGGCAAACAAACTTAATAGATGCATGAAATTCACACGCCAGAGTAACCAATAGGATGAAGACACATGAGTTTATTAAATGTTGCCCTTATTAAAAATTAAAAAAAGACTTTTGAGAAAAGAAAAAAAGAAAAGAAAAACAAGAATCCCAACCCACCCCTCCCCTTCGTCATCTTTCCCATACCCCCTTCCTTTCCGTCTTCTTCTACCAAACGAAAGAACAAGGCAAGTACTCTCATAACCATGGCTAGGCTCAGTTCTAGGCGAAATTGCAAATTCTAAATAGTGAAATTTATTCCCCACCTCCGGATCTATCCTTTTCACAAAATTTCAGACCATTCCACCATCGAAAACATCAGCCCCAATATTTTGCAAAACTCCAACGAGCTTCAGTTGCCGGAAATGGAGTTTCAGGGTTCCAAATCGAATAGAACGAATGCAAAATTTTGCAATCACCGGAAATGGTGAAGATTTGGGTGAGATTGGTTCGTTTTGGGTCGCCGAAGCACGATGAAACACTTCCAGTTCTTCAGTTGACGAACTTGCAAGAAATTGCAATTTTGGGTTCAAAATTTGGTAGGATTTGGTAGTAATCCTATGAACAAATCTGAAAATTTAAAAAGAGAAGTTCACCTGAAATTTTTTTCGACATAAACTAAGCTCGAATCTGTTGACTGTCATAGGCTTTTTAAGCCATTTTTGTTATTCCTTTATTTTCGTAGCCAGAGCGCTTTTGATTTTTTCAGTTCTGATTGCAACAGGCAATCTCCGTTGGTAACCATGGTGTGGGAGGGAGAGAGAGGGGAATCTGTTAATGTATAAAAGAGTAGGAGGAAAAGAGAGAGAAAAGAATTTTAAAAAGAAAAATTTATCTCTCACGCTCTGAGAAATAGTATAACACACGCATTATGCCACATCACGAAGTTGTGTCTAAATGACACATTTGAGATGTGGTTGGAGTGTTCAAATTGAATGGAACTAAAATAAAGTGTCAAAGTGAAAAGTGAGAACAAATTTAATGGCCTGCCGATGTATTCTGCCGGATATATAATTCATACATAATAGTATTGTTTGATCAAAAAGTGTTAAACCTTTTGTTAAACCAATTAATGATGAAGTAAACAGTGAATCTTAGTTAAATTTAATAAACTCTAGATCAAGTTTAGTAAGATATTTACGAGATGAATAATGTCTGAGAATATTAAATAGTAGATTTGATATTTAATGATTAGCAATGAATATGGTAATACGAACATGCAATAAATATGGATAATAACAATAAATGTAATAAGAAAGGATCTACCACCCAATTATTATATGATTGGGATATTCCTTTCTTCTGTCAGTGACGTGGAAGGATGAGAAGTGAAGATGGATATGGAATCTTTGAATCTTGTAAACAAAGATAGAATAACGTGTGCTTGAATAATGTAATTAGTGAACAAGACAACTTTTGTACATTCTTTCTTAGTCAACCTGTCACGATCAGGATTTTCCACCCTCGGAAGTCGTGATGGCGCCTACTAATTGGAGCTAGGCAAGTCAAACCTTAACTACTTGCTACCCTTTCATTTTTGCTTCTTTTTAACAAACATTAGTCGATAATATGATAAAAGCGGAATTTTAAATAAATAAGCGGAAGTCAACAAGTATATATCTTAAGGTTACGTCTATTACAACTTTTAAAACCTCAAATACCCAAAACCTAATGTCACAGTGTCACAGACTGTCTAAGAGTCACTACATACAAGGTCCGAAGAAATACAATACACTGTTTCTGAACAAAGAAAAAGAAACAGGAAATAGAGATAGAGGGAGACGCCAGGGCCTGCGGATGCCTGCAGTCTATCTTGGGTCTCCGAGTGGACTGAAGGAAGCACTCCAACTACTATCCGAAAGTTGCCCTTGGATCTGCACACAGTGTAGAGTGTAGTATCAGCACAACCGACCCCATGTGCTGGTAAGTGTCTAGCCTAACCTCGGCGAAGTAGTGACGAGGCTAGGCCAGACCACCAAATAAACTTGTGCAGTTCATATATATATACAGCAGAAAAGAAATACAGAAATAACCAGTCGATATGGGAGGGGGAAACATGTTATGGGGAAGATAATAATTCCGAATAGAAAGGCATCAAATAAGGAAAGAAACAACATAACTAAAATATCAACAAGGAAGCAGAAATCAACAATTGTACGGCATCACCCTTCGTGCTTTTACTCTTGTCCTCACCAAAACATTCATATAATCAAAATGTGCACGACATCACCCTTCGTGCTTTTACTCTCTTTCCTCGCCATATAATCAATAGAATCGGCACGGAATGGTACGTCGTGCGGCACGGCATCACCCTTCATGCTTTACACTCTTTTCTTACAATAACAAACAATGCACGACATCACCCTTCGTCCTTTAACACTCTTCCTCACCTAGACAACAATCACAAGCAAAGGGGCAAGGGAATAAATAAAATAGTAATAGAGATCCCGGCAAGGGAACAACAGTTAAACAATTAAATCCCGGCAAGGGAACAACAAGTAAATCAACAATATCTCGGCAAGGGTGACAACATAATGATCTCTTCTCTTTCTCAATTTTACTTCACAATTCACTTCACAACTCGAGCCATTGCTCTAGAGGTTCGATTATCACTTATACTTTCACAATTCATTTCATAACTTGAGCCAATGCTCTAAAAGTTCAATTGTCACTTATACTTTCACAATTTCACTATACAACTTGAGCCAACATTCCTCAATGTTCATAGGTCACAATTCTTTCCACAAACTTTATAAAATAATTAGAAATCTTCATCAAGGCATGAATAATACAACGAAATCATGAAAATCACAATATAAGACTCACGGTCATGCTTGACACCAACGTATAGATACTCGTCACCATGCGTATACGTCGTACTCGACAAGAAGCAAATAGCAAATAGGACACAACTCCTAATCCCTCAAGCTAAGGTTAGACCAAACACTTACCTCGATGCCTCGAACACAACTCAAGTTTCAATTATAGCTTTACCCCTTGATTCCATCGCCAATTTGCTTGTATCTAGCCACAAGTTAGTTAATTACACTAAATGAATCAATTTGAATGCATGAAAATGATTTTTCCAAAGTTTTTACCCAAAAAGTCAAAATCGCCCCGGGCCCACGTGGTCAAAACCCGAGGTTCAAACCAAAACCCGATTACCCATTCCCCCACGAACTCAAATTTATAATTTGTGTTGAAATCGGACCTCAGATTGAGGTCCAAGTCCCCAATTTTTGAAAAACCTAGGTTCTACCCAAAACACCCAATTTTCCCCATAAAAATCATTGATTTGAAGTTGAAATCATGTTAAAAGATGTTAATGATTGAAGAAAAGTAGTTAAAACGTCTTATAATTGATTTGGAGAAGAAAGGTTGTTTGAAAAATTGCCCCTTATGTTTTTGGGGTTTTGAAAAATGAAAAATGACTGAAAATTCTGTCTATTTATACCCCTCTCAGACCCCCTGTGCGGACCGCACAAAATGGACTGCTGCCGCACAGGTCTTCCTAAGGTACTGCAATCCAGTGCCCTGTGCGGACCGCACGAAATGGACCGCGGCTGTACAGGAGCCCACCGCGGACCGCAAAAAATCGAGCGCGACCGCGAAGGCTTGGACTTGCTCACCGCGGTCCACGAAGCCTGGCTTCAGATACCTGCAACTTCTGATTTTAAGTCTAAAACATCCCGAACCTACCCGAAACTCACCCGAGCCCTCGGAACTCCAAACCAAGTGTGCATACTAACTCAAAAACATCGTATGGACCTACTCGTGCGATCACATCATCAAAATAACATGTAAAATCATGAATTAAACCTCAAAACTAAATATTTTCATCAAGAACTCTCAAAGTTCCTAACTCCTCAACCGGAAGTTCAATTCACGTCAAATAAAACTCTGTTTTTCACCAAATTTCACAGAAACGTCTTAAATCATATATAAGACCTGTACCGGGCGCCGAAACCAAAATACGGGTCCGATACCATCATGTTCTACTCAAAATTCATTTCAAATTTTTTTAAACAATTTCAGAAAATAATTTTCTTTGAAAATTCATTTCTCGGGCTCGGAATTCGATTCCAGGCATACGCCCAACTCCCATATTTTCCTACGGACCCTCCGGGACCGTCAAATTATGGGACCGGGTCCGTTTACCCAAAACGTTGACCGAAGTCAAATTAGCTCATTCTATAATCAAAACTTATCATTTTTCACAGATTATCATATTTAAGCTTTCCGGCTATGCGCCCGGACTACGCACGCAAATCGAGGTGATTCTAAATGAGGTTTTTAAGGCCTCAGAACACGGAGTTTCATTTTAAAACAAGTGATGACCTTTTGGATCATCACACCACCTTGACAATGTGCTAGTGAAGATCCATTTTTGTTCTCTATCTCTTCCTATTTATAATGAATATTCCCAAAAAACCCTAAAAAATACAATGTAAGGAATATCCAAGGGAATATTCCTGGTGTCCTTTTCTAAACTTATTCTATTGTTACCATTATAACTCCAGTTGCTCGTCACAATGCCGTGGTCGACCCTATCCTCGACATGACTTATCTTCAATTACCGAGTTATCAATTTTTGACCAATACAAGTATAAGTATAACTATGCATATAATGTATAGCGGCTAGGTAAACATTTAAGGAATTTTTACCTCCTATAGCAAAGGTTAACACCTTATTTATTTTAAATAAATACCATTTAAAAAAATTATATTCTATAGATACCTTTTAATGTTTATTGCAAAATATCTAATTTTGGTTACCTCTTAACCCTATGCCACTAAATACGCTATTCAGTTATACTATTTTCTTTCTCTTTCTACTTTGATACATGCTATTCTCTTTCCCCATTCCTTGAAAACACGATGCTCAATCTCAAAATTTCTCTCACCCATATCACCTATGTTCTCTCCGATCCCAATTTCTCCAATTCCATCGGATCATGCATATATGTTACCCATTCAAATATGTTGACATATGGTTTCGACAATATGGTTTCATCAAATTTCGTCACTAAGCAATAGAAGAGGAACTGAAGAGATACCAACAGGGGAGTTCATCCCTTTCTCCTTAAGAAGCCTGACAACACTGCCCACAGGCAATGAGAGGATGTGAAAGAGAAAATCAACGCAATCCTTTTCAGCCTCCGCAAATACAACTTTCTATCATCTTCAATACAAGATTCAAGCTTTAATAGAGTCCTTATTTTACCACCATTGCTCGACGACAGATTCGCCGGAAATTAGAGTTTGTTGTTGAACAAATATGACGGAGTTTGGGGCTGAGCAACTTAAATTTTCTGTTAATATATCTCAATGTATCTCACTGTATTTCCATGTATTTCATTCTATTCATTATTTTTTTCATTATATTTCAATGTATCTCGTTGTATTCCATGTATTTCATTGTATTCACTGTCTCGTTATATTCCATGAATGTATTCATATATTTTTTTAATTAATATAATTTATGTATTCAGATGTATTATATAATTTCTCTGAAGATTGCTATGTTTTTGGGGTGTTTTTCGGTTGAGAATCTTTTTTATAACTGGAAATACAAAATTTGTGTGTTATAATTGAGTTTGTTGAGTTATATTAGGAGTCTATTATATTAATTGATTCACTTTCCATTTAAAAACAGTGTAGTCCCCTGTTTCACGCCATGAATACAGTCGAATACAATAATCTGTCCAGCTATAATCCCATGTTTCACGTCATGAATACAGTCGAATACACTCGAATACAACAACTGATTAACTGGACTTCCCTGATTCACGCTATTTTTGCTATTTTATTTATGAATACAGTAGCTTAAATACATCTAATACATTTTATAACAACAGAAAACATATCTACAATCCATAATATAGCAAATGGTATCTATAGATAGCTAATTACCATTAAAAGATAGTGCTTTATGAAAATTTCTCAACATTTAATCTGACCAACTATTTGCGTAAAAATCCCTAATTCTATTAGGTCCAACCAGTTACTTAAAGGCTCCAAAATGCAAAGGATGACCAAGTTTTTCAATTGGGCTTTTTTCTTTCCTATACCATATATGAAACTTTATTACCAAATATGTGCATAGTTTCTAATTTACCCGCCCTGTCCATACTTTTTCTACAATTATTATATCATTCATTAAATATTAATTATTAGTAGCTGAATCTTCCTAATTAGGCGTGCTAAAATTCAGGAACAGAATCTTTTAATTGATTTAGCCACAAATCAAGTCTGTTCAAAAGCTCAATTCGTCAGAAATCAAATCTGTTCAAAAACTTAGATCTGTTCTGAGATATTTTCGCTTAAGCCACAAATCAAAAGCTCAGTTCGTCGAAATCAGAAGCTCAATTTCAAATTGTAGAAATCAGTTCTGCAAAAACTTTGTTCGTCGACATTCTCTCTACATCTCTCTCTATTTCTCAATCGCAAATTTCAGTGATAAAAAAAAAATAAAAAGAGAGCAGCAATTCCACCATTGACAGCCATTAAAAAGCTTGAAAGCTTTGAATTCAAATTTGGGTTTTCAAAAATCATTATTTGTTTGGATTGAGTGTTGTTGAAAATAATCAAGAATATGGTTTGGAGTTTATATCTCAGTTTTGAGGGGTTTTGGTGAAGATTAGACTTGGTTTTGACTGAATTTCAGATTGAAACTCGAAGAAGAAGAAGAAGAAGAAGAAGAAGAAGAAGAAGAAGAAGAAGACATATTGCAGAAATTGTAGATAAATTGTAGATTATTTGTATTCTGATTGTAGATGCTTTATTTTCTGTTTTCACAAATAAAAAACAGCTAAAACTTCTACAAATCTTCTGAAAAAATGCAATTATGTCAAAAATTACAATTATGCTACAATTGAATGGGAGTTGGGATATAAAAATTCAATGTACCCAGTTTGTAGACATTTTGTAGGTAAATTATAAATTATTTGTAATCTAATTGTAGATGCTTTATTTTCTGTTTACACAAATCAAAAACGACTAAAAACTTCTACAAATCTTCTGCAAAAAATGCAATTATGTCGAAAATCTCAATTAAACTACAATCAAATGGGAATTGGGATATTAAAATTCAATATACCCAGTTTTTAGATATTTTGTAGATGAATTGTAGATTATTTGTATTCTGATTGTAGATGCTTTGTTTTCTGATTTCACAAATCAAAAAGACTAAAACTTCTACGAATCTTCTGCAAAAACAATCTGCAATTTTTTTACAATTTATCTACAATTTCTGCAATATGTCTTCTTCTTCTTCTTTTTCTTCTTCGAGTTTCAATCTGAAATTCAGCCAAAACCAAGTTTAAATCTTCACCAAAACCCCCTCAAAATTGAGATATAAACTCCAAAACATATTCCCAATTATTTTCAACAACACCCCAATCAAAACAAATAATGATTTTTGAAAACCCAAATATGAATTCAAATCTTTCAAGCCTTTTAATTGTTGTCAATAGTGGAAGCCTGTAAAAAGAACGTGGGTATGGGTAAAACGTGGGTTAGGAGAGAGAAACGTGGGATGAGTGGGGATCTTGGAATTAAACGGAAATCCTTTAATTAAGGAGTAAAAATATCTCATTAATTATACCCTTAATTAATTGTGGTATAGAATTGTTAATTTGTGGTATAGGAGATGTAAAAATTCCTTTTCAATTTTCATACAGCTGGCCCAAACAACGCTGGCCTAGCCCACATCTGTAATTATCCAAAGCAAATTTCCAATTATAGTTGACGAGAAAGCTATCGTTAGATCAAGCAACTATATTCAATACAAAAATATCCCCGTTTTTGTACAATTCAGTCTCAAATCTCCTTATCTACAGAAGTTTTTTTCTATTTTATTTATATTTTCTCCATCGAACGACCAATTTTGACTTGAAATCATTGTTGCAGAATACAGAATTGTATTTTCAGTGTGAGATCGGACGATAATTTGGGTTTGACGACTCTAATTTTTGTTGCGATTGGAGTTATTGCGTCTCTATGTGCCAGAATTTGCTGCAGTAGAAGCCCTTCTACTAATATGTACGGTTAATTTGTTCCATTTGTCTTTGTTTCCTTCAAATGTTGCTTATCATTATTCTCTTAGGGCTTGCTTGGTTTGTGGTATGAGAAAAAAGAAAAGTTTGCATAGAAGTCTGACTTATATTAATACAAAATGCTTGAGTTTTGTATAAAACACTGAATTATTGATGTAGCTTTGCATTACTAATATAGTACTTCTGCCATACCATTTTATGCGAATCTATTTGGCTGGAGTTTAGTAAAGAATAATTTCTTTCGATGTAACTGTAAACTTCTTATTTTACCATTAATTTAGATGATTTATATCCACACAAATGTTTATGGATTATTTCAGATCACAAGCTTCAAAAGTCTTCCAGTATTTCTTAAATTCCGTGCGCAGTCAAATAAGTTTCACTTAAATTAAAAGTGAGGGAATATTGATTTCAACTTCATTGCATGTTGTAATTCCTTTAGGGCTTGTTTGGTTTGTTGTATGAGAAAATATAAGTTCGGCATAAAAAACTCTGCTCTCAACCGTAACAACAACAACAACAGCATACCCAATATAACCCACAAATGGGGTCTGGGGAGAGTTATGTGTACGCAGACCTTACCCCTACCTGGGAAGATAGAGAAGCTGTTTCCGATAGACCCTCGGCTCAAGAGAAGGTGGGTCTATAATCTATGAGTAAATATCACAAATGGAATTTGGCTTATATGAAATGCTTTCCGGGGAAATGCATATCATAATTCTCTGCACAACTGGGGCTGAAATTTCAGTATCTCAACCTCCCATGTTTAATTCTTTGAAGCCTTCTCCCACACATTACAATATCCCCTTATACTAATTTGATTTTTCAGCTGATTTTTCACCCCTTATACTAGTAGCTAACTGAATTTTGTGATGCAGGTTACACATGACATTGATCATCACCGCTACAGTATGCTGCTGGATGATGTGAGTTTGCTTCTCTCTCTCTCACTCACTCACACAGACACACACGCCCGCACGAACCAGACGTAACGTAGATGCTTTATCTCTCAAAAGTACTTATAAAAGAAACTCTCTCTTTCAAAACACGGCAGCATGAGTTCATTTGTTTGACTTGAAGCTAGGGGCTTGTAAGATGTTTTCCTGAATTTACTTTATTACATCTCCTGTACTTAATCTTTTGATGTCAAAGAGGTTGCATAAATAGAGAAATCACTTACCAATCAAAAAATAAAAGATAAAAGATAAAAAAATAGAGCAATTACGAAGTTACATAATTGTTGTCCCATAAACTTTGTGAGAGGATTTAAATGATGATTGACTTCCTAGGATGAACTTGGATGTTGGTTTTTGGGTATGAATATATACATATATATATATATATATATATATATATATATATATATATATATATATATATATATATATACATATACATATACATATATATACATATACATATATATATTAAGGATATTCGAAATTGATTTGGTCTCTTTCAAAAGGAATGAAGGAAGGAGTCGACGCATTGTTTCGCGATTTAATGCTTCCAATTTTGCCAGGTCCATCGCCAGTGTGTCGGGAAGCTGATACATTCTTTTTGTATCAAAATATTTGTCAGTAAGAATTCATATTGTCGTCTGTGAGAATTTATATAGTCGACCTCATCTTGTTCGGGATGAGGCATTATTGTTGTTGTTGTATTTGTTTAAACTCTTGGTCGGGGACGGAGCATTTCAGCTTTTGCGTGCAAGATGTGCTGCAATTTTATGGATTTGTTAATTTAAAAATAGAGCTTTTCTTCCTTATTTTAGTCTTGTTCCCAAGTAGGGATGGCAATGCGGTGGAGCGGGTGCGGGGCGGGTTTGGAAAACCCACAAAATTTTCAACCTGTCCCGACCCGACCCACATAGTTATTTTTTCAGTTTTCAACCCGCCCCGCTTAATTTTTTTTCTCCCTTTTTTCTCTAATCTCCCCCCCCCTCCCCCAATAGAAATACATAATGATATTAGATTTAGACGTTCTATAACAGAAACAAATAGACAATATACTAAAATTGCATAATAGACAAGCTGTTTTTCTATTATTACTGATTTACTTCACCTTAAATTCTCAAAAATTATTTTAACAAGATCCAATAGTACTCTATCCCGCCATAAACAACAGAAAACTTTTTAACAAAAACATAGGATCAAAACATTTAAACATGAAGCAATGTCACCTAATTTAAGCTCCATTAGCTCCCACTGATGCCTTCTTCTTCAACTCCTCATTGGCAGTATCTTCAGTTCCTTTCCCATTCGATTCATTAGTCGAAAAATTAAATTTTCTTGAAGATATTTCAGATGTTAAATCATTCGAAGCATTTCTTAATAATTCATTTTCAGCTTGAATTGTCTCCGGTTGCTGCTTCACATCCAAACACACCTTTGCCAAATCAGCATTCTCTAGCTCACTCTTCCTTTTCTTAGAATCGTCTTTCGCCATGTGATCTATGCCAATCTCATTAAAATAGGAATTTATAATTACTATTTCAATTATAAATCAATATAATATTCGTGCTAGTAAAGAAGAATGTGAAATTGTAGTTGAAATGATTGCTTTATTTCAAAAAATATAGAATTCAAAGTTGCCCCGCATTAAACCCGCAACCCGCCCCGCTTTTAAAAATTTTAAAAATTGTTTAACCTGCCCCGCCCCGCACCTGCATAAGAGTAAACCCGTCCCGCATCAAACAAAACCCGCCCCACCCCGCACCCGTCCTGCCCTATTGCCATCCCTATTCCCAAACAGGATGAATTGAAAAAAGGAGGAAAAAACGAACAGTAGGATCTACTTTGTTGTAACTTTTTAGTACACAAAGTATTTGCTTGTGCTAAAGTATTTATATGCCTGCTCTCTTTAAAGAAGACAAAACTAAAAATTAAGATCGTTCATCTGTTCAAACTGGAGCAATTCTAAGAAAGAACCTATTTTTTAGTGTTCGGTCATTCCTAACAAAATATAAAGGACATGTTCGTTGCCAATTTGAAGTTCTTATGAAAGATAGGACTGCAAATACACTGTGATTCTGCTCTGAAAGAAGAATAAAGAATAGAGTAAGAAAGAGGTACCCTCGGAATGATATGTGAGCCTTCCTCAAGCAATCCCATGTGACAATTTTTATTGTGCGAGATTTATAGAGACAACCAGATAGGTAATCACGAACCTTATACTCTTTTTTTTTAGCAAATTATACTACTAGGCAGGCTGCCTAGTAGCTATTTTATTAATAATAAAAAGAAAAGAAACCATAAAGGAAGAGTACAAGGGGCAAAAGCTACAATAGTGTTATTGTGATGACTCAAAGGGTCATCTTATGTTTTAGAACTCAATTCCGTGTCCCAAGACCTTAAAAACCTCATTGTATTTCTCTTCGATTTGCGTGCGCAGTTCGAACGTGATTCTGGAAAGCCTTTATGTGGAAAATTTATGAAAATAACAATTTTTGGCCTAAAAAGTTGATTTTAGTTGACTTCGGTCGAAGTTTCGGGCAAACGGATCCGGACTCTGACCCGTGTTTTGATGGTCCCGATAGGCCCGTAGTAAAATATGGGACCTGGGCGTATGCCCGGAATCGAATTCCAAGGTCCCAAGGTCGAGAAATGAATTTTTGATGAAAATTGTAAGACTGAAAAGTTAATAATTTAAAGAATTTGATCTTGTTGGTATCGGGCCCGTATTTTGGTTCGGAGCCCAGTACAGGTCCGTTATGATGTTTATACCTTATCTGTGAGATTTGGTAAGAAACGGGACTTATTTGACGTGATCGCACGAGCAAGTCCGTATGATGTTTTTAGACTGTATGCATGTTTGGTTTAGAGCTCCAAGGGCTCGGGTGAGTTTCAGATATGTTACGGGGTATTTTAAACTTAGACAAATCTAGTATTTTGCTGCAGCAGTTGTTCTGATATGCCCTTCTTCACGTTCGAGTAGGCTGTATCGCTAACGCGAAAGGTAAAAATGGGGCAAGGGGAATTCTTCTTCGCGAACGTGTAGGCCAATAGAGCCATAGCTTCGCAAACGCGACAGGCCTCTCGCGAACGTGAATAAGGTCTGTCCAATGATTTTAAAACAGAACCAAAGGTAGGATTTCTTAAAAAATTCATATATTCTTCACTAAACTCAACCTAAGGTGATTTTAGAAGTGGGCCCAAAACATGAACTTTCATTAACACTTGCATACTAAACTGAATGAATATATGATTACTGAATTGTTGAGATACTGAATTGATGACTACTGCATTGACTGAATATTGGTCTCCCATGGATACGTGAATACTGAACTAACATGGATATATGAATATTGAACTGGCATGAATATTTGAGTACTGAACTGACATCAATATTTGATTACTAAGTTGGCATGAATATCTGAGTATTGGACTGACAGGAGTAGCTGAGTATTGAACTGACATGAGTATCTGAGTACTGAAAACTTGAAATACTAGTTGTACCACCGCTAATTATGGTGGCAACTCCAACTCATAAGCTATTTGTCCAATCTTTTGTAGGATCATATACAATGTGATATATTTGGGACTGAGCTTTTCTTTCTTCCCAAATCTTATAACACATTTCATAGATGAAACTTTCGGAAACACCCTATCATCAGCTTGGAACTCTAACATCTTCAAACGCTCTAGAATCAACTTGACTTTCTCCATAGTTTGATAGGCCAAATTTGGTGTCAACAAATCTTCTTTGCCAACTTTGAACCAACCAATTGGCGATGTACACCTTCTCCTACACTGAGCTTCTTCTGTTGCCATCTTGATACTAGAATGGCAGATGTTATTATTAGCAAACTCAATGAAAAGTACATAATCATCCCAATTGGATCATGCTTTCAAAATGAGCGAGATAATCCTGTTATAAAGTCTATATATTTACCATTTTCACACATATTCATGGTATATCACTAGGTTTTCTGTTGTTCGACTTTCACTTGCTGATAATGCGGAAATTGGCCAAAACGTTTGCGACGTTCTTTTTCATGTCATTCTACCAATAAATCTCTTAAGACTATGATACATCTTTGTGGAACCTGAGTAAATAGAATACCTGAAATTTTGGGCTTCAGACATAATCCGTTTTTGAGCCTTTCTATGTCTGGAATGCTAGTCTGCCTTGGTATCTCAAAGTACTTACATCTCCCCCTCGTTCGAAAGACATCGCCTTATGCTTGTGTATCCCCTCCTTCAGATGAGACAAGTAGGGATCATCAAACTATTTCTCCTTCACTTCGGCTACTAAGGAGGAACAAGTCCCGTTCTAGACAATAATTCCACCATCTTTGGAGTCCGAAAGTCGAACTCCTAGCTTGGCTAAGCGGTAAACTTCTTTCACCACAGTTATCTTGTCTACCCCAATCATGAGCTATACTTCCCTTACTTGATTATATTTTTAAAATACTTCCTGAAAACACTTATAGAGAATTATTGTGAGCTAAGTCTTTGACCAGTACTCCGAAGATTAGAGCCTCATGCAATGATACTATCCTCGTGATACACAACTGAGCATGATTTTATAGTTTTTATATCCCATGCTAACTATGCGAGTTTCAAATCTCCAACTAGACTTACTGACGATTTTAACATCTTCCCCTTAGACCAAAAGTTAAGGTCTTGTACTTGAGGATCCTTCTCTTATGTTGTTATCCAAACAACTTTCCTTATCTTCTGCAATTCTTTGCACTCTACGTCAATGACGACTTATCTTTCGACTTACTTCTGATCAATATTTCTTACTAGGAAAAACTAAATTACTTATATAAACGGAAAGCTAATGTATTCACAACTATCATATATAATCTTAATGATTTAACTCTGCTCACACTGTCAATCTTGGGGAAACCTCTTTTCGACAGCTCTTAAAGGGTATTTTTCTATAGCTTGCTCTCTTACTATTGAGCTGATTTTTTTTGTCTTCCACTATCACTGAACTTCGGGTTTAATTTAAACTCTTTGGGTTCTAACATGCGTTCAGTATTTCAAATTTTTACCCTATTTCAAATTTTTACTCACTCACTAATGTTAACCTAGCTAAGTAAATCAAATCGTACCTCTACTAGCTCAGATGAAATTGCTAATTCACTGTATCTACTCAAAACTTACTTACTATTCCTTTACTAACCACCTGCTAGCATCATGTTTTCTTCTTCTGCTTTGAATAACTAAAGTGAAGCATAAGGTTATTCCTAACTTCCCTCACCATCCGACCATATTCTACGATCACATACTATTTTTTTTTTAAAAACTATGTACATGGATCATACTTGGGGAATTCATCTATCTTAAATGAAATTAGATATCTAACCCTCAAACTTTCTATACACTTCAAAATCATATCAGACCATAAACATTCGGGGTAAACACTTTGGGTGTATTTGGTATAAGGGAAAATATTTTCTTGAAAAATAAGTAGTAATCTTATTCATTTTTTCGGTGTTTGGTATGCAAATTAAGGAAAATGACTTCTCAAGAGTATTCATAAATAATTTAGATATAATAAACATGAAGCCATAAATTTTCAAACTAACAACCTTCCGAACCCACAAATTTCATAAACTTTCGAACCGCGGAATTTCAAACCCATAAACTTTATAATTTCTAAACTCGAGTAAACTTCCAAACACATAAACCTCCGAACTCATACTTTTGGAACTTGTAAAATTTTGAACCTTTAAACCGATAAATAAAAAAAATTAAAACTGAAAAATATATTTTAAATTTTTTTTCGAGGGGGGGAGGGGGGCGAGGCAGTAAAACAAAAAAAAAATAGAAAGTTAAATTACAAAATCTTTTTTGCGGGTGGGGGAGGAGGGTTGGGGTGGGTGGTGCAGAAAAACAAAAAAACGGAAATTTAAAATTGCAAAAAAAAAAAACTTAAGGTAAAAAAATAATTTTTTTGCAGTGGGGGGTTGGGGGTGGGGTGGGGTGGAGAGGTAGTAGGGTGGGTGATAACGAAAAAATTGAAATTTAAAAAAAAGCCTTTTTTGAAGAGGGGGTGGGGTGGGTTGGTGAGGGTGAGAAAGGTTGATAAAGAGTTTTGGAAATTGTTTTCTCTTCTCTTGATAAGGAAAACATTTGGTGGAAAATGAGTTCATGAGGAAAATATTTTCCAAAACATTTAAGCCAACCAAACATGGAAAAATTGAAAAATATTTTCCGGAAAATGTTTTTCTTCATATCAAACACACCCTTAGTCACATAATCTAAGGGAGAACTGTCACATCTTTTATCTCGCAATAATAGCTGCTTCATATAGTAACTTACTAACGTGGTACTTTTAGTTCTGATTTGAATAAATGTAAACAACTAAATATCATTCCGTGAAATTCAATATCGCCTGCTCTTGTTCTCATTTAGTACATCATATCTTCTTAGTTATATGTATGAGTCGTACAAAAAAAACACATCGTTGGTAATGACTAATGTTTTTGACTCCTAGGTATTTTTTCCTTAAGCCCTTTTTCTGTCCAAAACTATGTGCCTGCTGCAGTTAAATTCTTAACCTGTTACACTATGAGGTCTGACATTTGAACTATCATCATCCAATTTGTGGCTCTATTTCTAATAACTAAAAATAAAATTATTCTGTGAGGTAAAACACATATGGATACACTACCATACACAAACTTTTCCTTTAGAGTATTCCATCATCTTATAAATCACTTCATGCATCGTCTGGTGAGTCTTGGGTCTTAATTCGGACCTAACATATGCGAAGATTTTGCTATTATCACTGTCACTTAAACTTTTCTTTTAGCACCCATAGGCATTACTGTATATTCACAAGTCACGAGAATTTGGATGCACTAAAAATTAGAGATCAGGTAACTGAATACTAGTATACTAAATAACCATAAACCTACTAACTGAAAGATTGCATAACTGGTAACTGAGGTAAACTGATAACCATAAAACATAATAACTGCTTTTGTACTTTCTAGTAAGATTATGCTATGATATGTACTACTATCCATTGCATCCCACTTCTAACATCCTCTCAAGTCTCATTTGTTACTAACCTGTACTCCATAGTTATACCCCAATGGGAAATCATCCTCTCTAGAACCTTGGATTTTTCTTGCTCGTCGCTTGGGTATTCGATACATCTGGAATTCGATAGGAAGAGAAGGTTACCTATTGCTCTAAGCTTCATGGCACGATATAGAGTAGAAAGAAATGAGACAATCTTGGATGTCTTGGTAGTTAACCATTTATATGAGTGGCCGACACACATATATAAAGGAAACTCCACTAGACACGGCTTCATAAACTCCCTAAGACACTTGAACCTAGTGCTCTGATACTAAGCTTTTTCACTCCCTGAACATAGGCCTGGACATAACACGACACCCGGTGTCTGACTACTGTGACCGAGCGAACCAACTGGCTTGTTGAATCAATATGTGATATCATAACATACTGAATGCAGAAGATAAATTTACACATGTTGATATACTGAAAGCCTATATGATATAAATCAAAGTGTGGAAATGCTAATACAATTCTGAAACATATTTGTAGCCAACATAGCTTAACATGAAAAGCATGTGACTCTATCTAATTGTTACTCTAGTCTATGAAGCCTTTGAAGCACTGAAAACACTAACAGTATGAAAATACTGAAGACTGTAAGGTAATGATAATGCCTCAAAAGAACTGGGGATCACCGAATAGCTGGTACGAGAATCCTAGCGCTCTGAATCGTCAACCTGTAAATCATTGCATGCATCGTGAGATGCAGGCCCCGGGCAAAAGGGATGTCAGTACATTTGAATTGCACTACTATGTAAAACAACTAAAAGAAATAACTATAAATATTGAAATTGATACTAAGTTGATAGCTAGGGATTGACAATTGATAACTGAAATGATAACTATTGAAACTGAAACTGAAATGATAACTGATAACTGATAATTGATAACTGATAACTAAACTGAACAAAGGAAGTAAAGATATGAATACTCCCTCTTCTGAATGATGAACAACCCATTTATCTGAATAAACTACGACTCGGGCCCAATATATATATGTGCACAAGCTACAGCCTCAGGCCCAAGTATGCGTATACATAACTACGGCCTTACGCCCAAAATGCCACGAAGCATCAACTATGGTCTCGGGCCAAAAAATGCATAAAGCATAAACTACGGCCTCAGGCCCAAATATGCACAAAACATATAAACTACAGCCTCATGCCTAAATACAGGTATTCAACATTTAGGGATTTAAATTCAGGAACTGAGAATCATACTACAATATGTGATGTTGATATCCAATTTTTCCCTTTTATTTTTTAAATATACATATATGCCTTTACAATAGTGCATATGCATCATCACTTGATTTATAGACATATACAAGCATTTTTCATAATTTTTATAATTTTAAAAGGGGTTTAAATCAATTTGTTCCAACATTTTATTATATAAATAATCATTAATTGCATTACAAATTAGTTTACAAATATCTTATCATCTAATTTCACCATTTATATCCATACTATGTTATTACATATTTTTAACATATTTGTCATAATTGCATTTGCATTTTTAAGGCTAAAATTGCAGATTTGCAATAATAGCCTATATGTATCTACAATTACTTTATTTATGCCAAAATAATATTTTTATAATTTTTATAATGTTAAATAAATATTTTTACTATTGTTATGCACAAATGATATTTTTACTATTTATTTATCATTTTTTACAAATTATTTATTAATTAAAATTGGGTATTTAAATAAAACCCATTTTTAGGCTTATTTCGGACTGATCCCTAGCCCAATTACCTAAAATATACCAGTCCAACACCCCAGCCCAAGTCAGATAAACCCTGACCCAATAAACCAACTAGTACCCGTTCTTATACCCGAACCAAACCCTCATTTTTAATCCTGCATGTTGATCTTTTAAGATCAACGGCCCCCGTTCACCCTTCCCTTTTTAATTAACCATCTCTAACCCTAATACCTCATTCCCTAACCCCCCCTCCCCCACCCTCAAACTCTCTCTTCTTCTCCTCTTCTAAAATCCTAGCGCCGTAATCCCGCTCCCCTCTGATTCCAACTCAAAGATTGAATCCATAGAAGATTTCCTTACCTTATTATCCGTCTCATATTACTGGTTAACTGATTATGTTATTACATAATCACTTGCCTAACATGGCAAGAAGATCTCTCTTACTTTGAACTAAATCTAGTTCGAACCTTCACTTCTTTCCATCTATGTTCATTCTTCGTCTTTTTATGGTATGAATCTCTAAGCTTTTCTCGATTCTTCATTTACCCTAAAGGTAGGGTTCAGATCTTTCAAGATCTGTTATAGTTCTTCTATTTTTTTAAAAAATATTTCCCTTTAATGTTTCCTAATATCTATCTATGTGCATCTCTATTATGATTTTTGCAGATATTTTTGACTAATTTTTTTACCCTAAAAATTAGTGTTTTTGAGTCTTAAAAATCAAACAAAATCTTGTTCAATCTTTAATGTTTCTATGCATCTTCATTATAGCTTTGCCTTTGGTTATTTCCGTCAATTTTACTTACCCTAAAAATTAGGGTTTTTGATTCTTTATTTCATTTTTTCCTTCAGTGATTCTGTCTATCTGTTTTTATGACTCTTGCCGTTACTTGTTGACTAATTTCACTTACCCTAAACTTAGGAGTCTTTGATTCCCCAAAACTATTTGAGTCCCTAATTACTGTGTTAAAATCTCTGACTATATGTTTTATGCGTCTATGCACTTGTTACTTCTGGTATACCTTAAATAAGGTTCTGAGTTTTCTTTTCTTAATTAACTATTAGGTGTTTTGCTTGATTGATTATTACCTTATTTGTGGGCTCTAGTCTACTGCTATTTAAACCCCTCCCCCCTTCAGACATACTTAGAACTCGAGTATTTCTCACTACTAAAACTATATACTGGTATCATTCTGCTTTGGTTCCTGGCTGCTAGAAGCCAAGGCCAAAAATCTTCTATTGTTTGCTGATGTTGATGATCATTGCTGCATTGCTAAACTTCTTTCTATTTCATCTGAACTAGTAAGTTGTTGAAACTTCTCTACTGTGTCACTTGTTCAATATGTTATTGTTATTAGACTCATTGCGCTATGTGTTTTAGACATGTTTAACTCATTAGACTAATTGATAAAACATGTTTAATCATGTATAACTCAAAACTATTTTTTAATATTGAGAATGCTTCGATAGCTTTCAAACTAGTTCACTATGCATACTTTAGTTGTTAAATTTGTTATCATGATTCTGTATTCTCCCTGCTATAACCTCTTTATTAGTTCTAGCTGATAACTAATATGCTTTTTGACTCATTAATTGATCAATGAACCCCTTTCTATGATTTGTCCTAATATGAATTATGTATTATATTTTGTGAAAGAATGCTCATGAGTTGGTCATTATCAGTTTATGACTTTGTTAATTTTCAAACTTGTTAAGTCTGCTCAGTTTCAAAGTGTTGGTCTCTGTTTTATGTGTGATTCTATCTCTAAGTGTACTTCCCAATCCTATCCTGCACCCTTCTGAATCCTAATTCTCTGCTGGTTAAAAGTCAAAGTAATCTAAGTACTATCACTTGGACTTCCTGGTGCGAGCACTGCTTAGGGTTCTTATGAGACCCTCTTGAACTCTAACACATCAGGATTTGATTCATAGTTTTCCTTGAATTGGTTCTGATCTTTCTACTCTAGTTGGAGCACTACCCAGGGTTCGTGAAGCCCTTGGGAACTCTGACACACTAGAGGATTGTGCTTGGTATGCTTATCCTTGAAACAAAGGTGAATCAGTCATTTTTGGTCACTATGAACACTGACTTTTGGAGATATTGTGGATTGAAGGGCCAGGCCTACTGCAGGCTTCATATAGTCTATATATTTTGTAACTTATTTATTCGATTCTGGTCTGTAATAATTATTTGTAAATACAATTGGGGGCAATAATAAAATCGAGAAATAGGCTTATTTGATATTCTATATGAAATGGGTGGATAACATGCCTATAGGTATTTATGCTATTATATGTTAGATAACATGCCTATAGGTCTTTCTGCTATTATATGTTAGACGACATGTCTACAGGTGTTCAGTATTATTGTTAGATAACCTTCCTATAGGTTTTACATTACGCCAAGAAATATTCTGCTGGAAACTTGTCTAAATGTTTAGGTTTTCCATTGCATGATTAGATATCATGCCTATAGGAAATGCATTAACTAAGTTCAACTTACAACATACTCAAAACTGCTTCTTTAGAAATCATGTCTATAGGTTTTAATTAATTGTCACACTCGCTTAGTTAATATGCGTATCTCTAGGAATTAATAAGCAGCAATCACCAAAAGTAGAATTCATGCCTATAGGGATAACTATCATTTGTGCCGAATACTAAAATTGGAACTCTCTGCATAGCGTATTGCTAAATGCCACTAGAAAACATGCCTATAGGAGTAACTAAATAATTCTGAGCATTTTGTTGTTATCATTGTCAACTGCTGAATAAGTCACCTAGATAACATGCCTATATGTTCAATCACTTTAATTGTAATCAGTAGGCAATTACATAGTCACCTAGAAATTGCTTCTCATAAATTGCCAGTATGATTAAAATCCAGAATCACATAGAAATCATGTCTATAGACCTAACAACCTTAACTGTTAAAATTGTCGATACGCTAATCTGTTTACGTGCATTTTCTGCCTAATGTATGGAGGCTAAATTGAGCCTTTATTTGCTCTTGTATGAAAGGTCCAACTTGTTTTGTATGTCGCCTAGTTTTACAAATTTTGAGCAACCTAAGTTAAGTCTAGAACTATCCAAAATAGAGGCTCCAATGCCTCCAGGACCACAAGTAAGGGACGGGTAGTGCACGCATAGGATACGAGTTAGAATTGATTAGAGTGCTTTAGGTAAATAACTTAAAGATAGTAATCGGGTAGCAGAAGATGATAGTTTGTGCCCGTTGAATAATATGAGTAACACCCCCGTCTTGTCGGAGTTACGAAGTATTATTTATGTTGCACGGGGTGATCCTTTAGGCTAAAAAACTTAGGACCCCCCATCCCTATTAAATAATTCCCTCGCTTCTTTTTATTAGACTAATTCACATAATTTAAGTTCGGCTAGGACCCACCGTTATGAACCTCAAGGAGTGCCTAACACCTTCTCCTCGAGGTACTTTGAGTCCTTACCCGACCTTTGGTGACGCAACTAGTAAAACCTGAGACAATTGCAATAGGTTCCCTAACACACCTTAATCTGTTAGGTGGCGACTCTCAATAAGCAATTCCTTCCCTTCTTAAAAGGAGTAGTCAATGTCGAAACCCAATTTCGCAAGAAATAGGCGGCGCGACAACATGACGACTTTGTTGGGGATTTCTTTAGGCTCTTACCATAACTAATTTGGTCTATTGAATTAGTCTCTCTCTATAAGCGTGTCGTTATTATTTTGCTAATGCCTGAACATCCTGCTCCTATTTACCCTCTTTATTGCTACATGCACACCCCCTTTCATATTTTTCCTTTATATGAACTGCAATCCTTCGTTTAATCTAGTTACAATATGCATTCCCTCCATTATTTCCAAATTATGCTCACTAGAGTCAATCTTTAAATTTTGTTATGTCTTTCCCAATCCCTACCCCTTTTATCGCTTTATTATAATTTTTCTGCTATACGAACTAACTCTTTCCTTGTTTTTCTTTCTTTTTTGTCTATACGTTTATTAAATACTGCATTTATCACTTTATCTTGCAAAATATTTGACAACATGTTATTTTCTTTTTGCATAAATATATGCTCTGCATCATATTCTACTCGTGTGTCATTAATACCATAGCGGCACTCGATGAGTGTCCTCACTCTTCCTGTATCACCCTTTTTAAATTTGGAAAGGCTTATTTGCGGTAAAACTAGTCAATCAGCGGTGCAGTCGATGGTTCCGTGCCTTTCCCTCTCAAGTTGTCCACTTGAGAGTACCGGTCTAGACCTTTATAGAAAAACCTTACTCTGATGATAATTGTACATGCATCATGTTCAAATCTAGCATGAGTTAGTATGTTGTCTGCATAATAACCCTATAAGGAAAGCCTTGTTAAAAGCCCATCGAAATTTCCATAATCCCAACGAGTACAACCGATATGTGCATTATTAGGAGAAAAAGTGCCGATATGCTAATCATTAATGTATAAGTAGTCAAATCCGAAAGGGAAAAGGGCTAAGTTTATCTATTTTGCAGAAAATGAGGCACGAAGTCCCCAAGTTCGACATGGTCCGGAATATTTCACCTTTATTGCTAGACTGGTGGGAAAATCTCTCGCCAAGCGACAAGAATCATGTGAAAAGAATTCTTGAAAATTTGCCATCTTAAGTGGACATTCAACCAAACAATGCGCTGATCGAAGCCACTACTATGTTCTGGGATGAAAAGAGTGTTGTTTTCCATTTTGGTAACATAGAGATGACTCCTCTTCTTGAGGAAATAGGAGGTTTTGCTGGGCTACCCTGGGATAGCCCTGGTTTGTTAGTACCAGAAAATCGCATTTCTAGAGGGTTCTTGAAAATGATGGGTCTTAGAAAAAATGACGAGTTAATCTACTTGAAGAAGTCCTACATACCTTTCGACTTCCTTTACAAGCGTTATGGGCACAACAAATCCTACTGTATCTATCATGACGAGTTTGCCATCACTTCCTTGGGATGGATCCATCGTCGGGTGTTCGTATTCATCGTCTGTTTTGTGGGGATGATAGTATTTCCAACTCAAGGAGACAGGATTCACACTCGTTTGGCTATGGTTACCAAGACTTTAATGGAAGGGATTTAGGGACAGACTTACACTATTTTCCCAATGATCGTAGTAGAAATATACCGAGCCCTAGACCGTTGCAAGAAGGGGTTCAGACATTTTGAGGGTTGCAATTTATTGCTGCAGATATAGTTGTTGGAGCAACTTCAAAGATGACAGTACCATCAAGAATTTCCACGAAGACCATGGAATGACCACATAGCCTTCCACCATCTAAAAAGAATGACTTTCATCCCAGACAAGTTTGCACAACTCGAAAACGTTGTAGATTGAGTACGCTTTTCAACAATCTGACTGATGATAAGGTCCATTGGATGTTCGAGTGGTTCCCTACTAGCGAATTCATCATCAGGTCCAGGGATGTTCCTCATTTGGTGCTGATCGGGTAAAAGGGCATGTATCCTTATGTTCCTATTAGAGTCATGATACAGGCCTGGAGAAAACAGGTCATACTGCGAGTCTCCAAGATGAGTCATTACAAAGCAGATCTTCAAGGAGATGCCATTCCATACAAATGTGAGGCCAAACACATGTAGAATTTGAAGATTATTGTAGAAAAAGATACCATTGAGCCAGATTGGTACCACGCTGGTCATGCGTATTTCTACTTATCATGGTTGGATGATGACATAGTGGGAGAAGTCGAGTCAGGGGTCGATTGAAGAAATAAGGTCATAGATGAAGCTGTCGAAGCACAGGTAAAATACAAGAGGTTGCACGAAAGAATCCTTGAGTTCGAGGCTAGGCATCTGGAGCAACACAAGTTAGACATAAAATCAATCAAGGAGTGGGGGGAAATTGCTACAAAGTCAATGGAAAGGTTGGAATGTTTAGAGCAGGGTCTGATTGAACATGAAGGGAAAATGAGGAAAAGGATATCGGACTGTTAGAATACAGAGAGCAATGAAGGAGAACACCTAGCAAGGGCGTATCTGCTGCTGGACATGCGCGACCTAGGGAATCTGATCGATAGGACCAAGAAGGCCAAGCTTGGAGAAGGTCCCTCCGAGGCCAAGTAGATTAGAATTATTGTTTACTTAATTTTCTAGGGTCGTTTTAGAATTTTTATTGTAATAAGGCAAATGCCATTAGTGACTCATTTATTTATTGTCGTTTAGCGGTCTGACTTACTTATTACATTAATAAAATGAGACAATTATCAGCATTAAGTTTCTCCAAATCTACGTGTCGCTAGGCATACCCCAGACACAATGAGGTCCCGAAAATTAAGACGCGATTTATAATGCATGTTTAAATACTGCAAATATCCTTTCCAAAATTACCTACTGACTTGTTACCTTTTCGCTTTTCTTTATTTTGATTATTCCCATCCCCTAAAGTTGGTTCGTGCATACTGGCATCATCAGCATACCATACCAGATCTAGAGGCCCTCCACATCTTTCTCCTCCAAGTGATCCTAAAAGTAAGGGAAAGGCTAAGATGGATGATATAAGTGGTATCAGGAAAGATAACGCGACACATGCAGAAAATGTTGAGACTTCAGATGGTCGGAGTACTCCGACGCAGAATGATTTGATTCTAAGATTGGAAAAGAAAATATTGGAGTTACAAGGGGAACTTGAGCAGGTTCGCAACTTGGCAAACCTCTCTCTCACCTTAAACGTCCCAGATATTAACTAGCAAAATGCCTAGAACCCAGTACCCCCTCAAAACACACCAAACCAATATCCACAAAATCCTCTCGCACCTCATCAATATGCAACACCTCCCCAAAATCCTAATCCTCCACTAGTACCAACTCCTCCTCAATACTAACATTTTCCAACTCAGTACCCGCAAACCTCTACCTACCATACTTCTCAAAATACACCACAACCTACTCCCGATTTGCAGAATTTAACTAATGATCACCATTACACTCAAACTCCCGGTATCCACCAAAATAACCCTATATATGTGGAAACCTTACCTCACCCCACTCAACAAACCTCATGCACATCAGAATCTGCCGAAAAGGACCTGCTCATTAAGAATATGGCAGAGGAACTTAAGAAACTCACAAGCTGAGTCCAAGGTGTCAAAAGAGGAAAAGGCATTGAGGGTTTGAATTATGAAGATCTGTGTATTCAACCCGATATAGAACTGTCGGAGGGTTACAAACCTCCTAAGTTCGAGATGTCTGACAGAACAGGTGATCCAAAGGTGCATTTAAGAACTTACTGTGACAAGCTCGTGGGAGTTGGGAAAGATGAGAGGATTCGCATGAAGCTGTTCATGAGAGTCTCACTGGAGACGCCCTATCTTGGTTCATCAGTCAAGATCCCAAGAAGTGGGTTAGTTAGGTAAGCATGGCATTAGATTTCATGGATCGATTCAGGTTAATACAGAGAATGCACAGAACATCTTCTACATACAGAACCTCAAGAAGAAACCAACGGAGACTTTCCGTGAGTATGCTACTCGGTGGAGGTCAGAGGCTGCAAAAGTAAGCCCGACATTGGAAGAAGAGCAGATGAACATATTCTTCGTCCGAGCCTAGGATCCATAATACTATGAAAGATTAATGGTCATCGAAAATCACAAATTCTTCGACATCATCAAACTAGGGGAAAAGATTGAAGAAGGGATCAAAACGGGATAGTGACAAATTTTGAGGCATTGCAGGCTACAAACAAAGCATTGCAGTGAATGGGTATATCAAAGAAGAATGAAGTAGGGGCCATGATGGTAGCCCAAGGTCCAAAATCTCCACTCACATACCAAACAACTCCACCCGCATATCAACCTTCATCTCCCAGATATCCGCAACCCGCCATTACCTACCATACTTTCAACACCCAACCAACATACTATCACTCACCGCTAACACTCCAAAACTATCAGAAACCAATACCTAACTTTGACCGTAGGCCACCGAGACAATACACCCATATAACTGAACCCATCGACCAATTATACGAAAGATTGAAAGTTGTTAGATATTTTACCCCTATTCCCATTATTGCCATGGAAAATTCCTCTCAATGGGTCAATCCAAACAAAACATGTGTATATCATTCCGGCATGAAAGGGCATACCATCGATGAATGTCGCACTTTGAAAGACAAAATCTGGACATTGATTGATACCAAGGTCATACAAGTAAAGGAGGTCGCACCCAATGTCTGCAACAACCCTTTTCCGGATCATAGGGGTGAAGGAGTAAATGTAATAAAAACTGATGAAGAATGGGATCCGGAAGGGTCAATTGGAATTATTCAAGAAGGGGATGATCCTAAGAAACCTGCAGTCACCCTTACTCCCATTGTGCTGTAGTTACAACCAACATTCGAAGTTGAAATAGTCACGCCAACCCCGTTCGAGGTGGAAGTAACAAAACCTACCGCTGCACTTGCTCCGTTTAAAGTAGAAGTGACTGATCAAAGCCTACCCTGCACTATTATTGAGTAGTGAGAGAGGGTCGAAGCAGCTTTACCCGATTTAGGGTCGGGATCGATTTCCACAGAGAGCTAGATGTTGGAGTCGGGTATCTATCTAATTTTGAGTTGGGTATGTGTTCCAAATTACACTTCTAAACATTTTTGGGTTTTTGTTTTACTTCTACTTTTATCAAACTATAAAGCTAAATTAAACTAGAATAAGCTAAGAGTAAAATATTGCGGGTTGTTCAAATGGTTTAAAAGGCACTAGGGTAGTGACTTTCGCCTAGGTGGTCAATTGACGGATACTTGAGTCTAAGGCATGATTGACATATTTGGTGAGTATGATATAACCGTTGCACGATTTTACCCACTCTACACCTCTCGGTGGTTCAAGTGATTTTTCCCGAATTGACTTTCTCAAGACCAATTGGGTATGCAAATTTGCACAAGCAATCAAGCTTCAAGTCGGGTATTACTCTCTCGAGGTTTAACCCTTTAATTGGGGCTATCAATCTCTTGAGTACGCCCCAATTCCTTGTTGGACCAATTTCAGAAACTCAAGCTCCCTTTCTCAAGAAGTTCTCAAGTCAACTAAACACAAACTAGTGTTTGCAACCACTAATTCAACAATTAAACATGAAATTACCCCAAATATCAAACACCCATAGTCAATCTAACCCTAAAACACAAGACCCATCAATTACCCACACTAGGGTTGAGCCATAACCCTAGCTTATGGGTTTAGCTACTCATAATTAAAGAATAAAAGCAAGAAATAGATGAAGAAAAACTCATATTAATTAATTACTAAGATAAACAAGAAGATTCAATGTTGAAATGTAGATAAAATTGCCCAAAATAGGGAAAATATTCGAACCCACGAGCGCAGCTCTTAGCTAAAACTATCTGGTAACCTAAAAATGGGAAAAGAAGCTATTTATACTAAGCTAAAAAATCTGGACAAAAATACCCCTGTGGGGCTAGTGCGGACCGCACAAAATCATGTGCGACCGCACTAAGGCTCTTGACATAAAAATCCATCTCTCTGCTCAGGCAATGAGGACCGCACAGAATGGGGTGCGACCGCGGAGGCTTCTAGCCCGGTCCGCATGAAATGGAGCACGAACAACATTGGCTTGAAACTCGGAACTGGAAACTCTCTGATCCTTCTTACTGCGGACCGCACTAAATCGAGTGCGGCCGCATTGATCCCAGTGCGGCCATATTACCCTTTTTGCCTGAATATCATACTCTCTGAACCTCACTTATGCGGACCACATAGAATGGTGTGCGGCTGCACTGGCCTTGTTTTGTCTGAGCTTTGTCTTGTCTTGATACCTGTGCAAGTTTCACTCCTTTTGAGTTGATCTTTAACATCTTGTCACCTTGTTGATCAAATCTGCAATCAAGCACAACTTATGAGCCTTTGGGACTATTTTGTACACATTTCTAATCAAAACTTAAGCAAGAAGGAGTATAAAATATAGCATAATCCCTAGTTATCAATGACCACACCCTTCATTGTGACAGTAGCATCCACACTTTCCTTTAAGTCCAATGTCATACCCTGGGACAATGTTGCAAAAGCTAGGAGGAAAGTAAAAGCAAAAATGGAAGAATCTGGTGCAACACAAGGGATGACTAGGACTGGTAGAATTTATACACCCGAGAACTTGGGAGGAACAAGTAAAGAAGCCGCTCCCAAGCAGCCTATCATTGAAACATGCCCGGATGATCTTTGGAGAAAGGTTCAAGCGAGGGAATATTCTGTGGTAGACCATTTGAACAAAACTCATGCACAGATATCCATCCTATTACTATTACAAAATTCTGAGGCGTATAGAAATGCATTGATGAAAGTATTGAACGAAGCTTATGTACCCAATAATATCACCAGCGGGGAGGTGGCTAACATGGTATGACAAGTACTTAGAGAGCCACAAGATCACCTTTCATGAAGACGAATTGCCACCAGAAGGATTGAGTCATAACAGGGCACTATACAACACAATGCAGTTTGAGGATAAATTCATTGCCAAGGTCTTGATAGATGGGGTTCGAGTCTCAACATTTGTCCATTGACTACTTTGAAGAGGTTAGGTAAAGGGTTGAATGAGATACGAGCGGGAACTATGAACGTGAAAGTATTTGATGGGTCTCAAAGGCCTACAATTAGAGAAATCAACCTTTGTTTGCGGATGGGTCCCACTTGGTTTGATGTTGAGTTTCAGGTATTGGACATATCTGCTACGTACAATTTGTTGTTGGGACGACCTTGGATACATGCTTCTACGCTACACCAGGCTGTGAAGTTCGAATGGAATCATTAGGAGGTGATCATCCATGGAGACAGAAGTAATCCTGTTTACACTAATCAAATTGTTTCGGTCGTCGAGAATAAAAGGAAGCTGGGTGGAGATACTTATCACCGCATAGAGCGCGTCAACACAATAGAGAAAAACAAGTGGTAGAGTAATAAGATCGAAAGCATACTGTTATGGACAGGGTATGAACCCGGTAAGGGTCTCGACAAGAATCTCCAGGGTATTACCAAACCGATACAACCAAAGCATCACGGTACTACCTTTGGGCTTGGATATCAGTATACATACCAAGAATATGATGATTGGTCGCCGTCATAGCATCGCCCTTATTACCCTCTTGAGCAACCGGTGCCATATTTGAGCCAATCCTTTCATCAGGCTGACACAATATGTAGATCTGAAGAAGAGGAAGCGTTAGCTCGTCTAAGGAACCTGTTATTGGAAGATGAAGACATGGATTGCAATGTGATAGTCGAGGAGGAGGAGTAAGAAGGCCTCGTCATCCATACGGTGGAGAAGGGAGCAGTTCTCAGGAATTGGACCGCCACACCATCCAGGGCCAGACGAGTCCCGAGGTAGCATGGTTGCTAGTGTTATTCATTTGAAAACAATTCTTTTGAGCATTTTTGTTTTAAAACATCTTTCTTTCCTTTCAGTATTTTGTTTTGGAAAACATTGTTTGAAGTCATTAAAACTTTGCTTTGTTTAATGTTCAATACTTATCAACAGATTGATGTTTTATTATTATTATTATTATCTTACATATTTTTTTCTCTACATCATTACTATTTCTTACCTTGATGAACCAACGATTGTGACATTTAATGAGACAATGCAACATAAGGATAGTAACTCAGAAGAGATAGAAGAAGATGTGATACTTGAGGAAATCATCAGAGAAGTTGAGAACTTTGAGAATAAACCTAAGTCCAACCTGGACGAAACTGAGGTGGTCAACTTGGGAGATTCTGAAACCGTCAAACAAACTCGCATAAACATTCACTTGTCACTATCAGAGAAGGAAGAATACACTCATTTCCTGAAAGAATATAAAGAAATTTTTGCATGGTCGTATGACGATATGACCGGGTTGAGCACATCCATAGTAGCTCACAAGCTGCCTACTAATCCAATGTGTCTGCCAGTAAAGCAGAAACTCAGAAAGTTTAAGCCAGATATGAGCCTGAAAATCAAGGAAGAAGTCACCAAGTAAATCAAAGCCAAAGTCCTCAAGGTAGTGGAATATCCAACTTAGTTAGCCAACATTATGCCAGTTCCAAAGAAAGACGGAAAAGTCAGTGTGTGTGTTGACTATGGGGATTTAAACAGAGAAAGTCCCAAAGATGATATTCCACTACCAAATATACACCTACTGATTGACAATTGCGCCAAGCACGATCTCTAGTACTTTGTCGATTGCTTTTGTGGGTTATCATCAAATTTGGATGGATAAAGAGGACGCAGAAAACACAGCCTTCATTACACCATGGGGAGTACATTGCTATAAATGATGCCATTCGGTTTGAAGAATGTTGGGGCCACCTACATGAGGGCCATGGAAATTATTTTCCATGACATGATACATAAGGAGATAGAAGTATATGGGGACAATGTCATCATCAAATCCAAGAAGGTCGCAGATCACATCACAGATTTGAGAAAAATCCTTTGACTGACTGCGGAAGTACAATCTAAAGTTGAACCCCGCATAATGTGCCTTTAGAATTCCTGCTTGAAAATTGTTAGGGTTCATTGTCAGCTTCCGAGGAATTGAGTTAGACCCGTCAAAGGTCAAAGCTATCCAGTAGTTACCACCACCAAATAATAAGAAGAACATGATGTGTTTCTTGGGACGTCTCAACTATATCAGCCGTTTCATAGCACAATCAACTGTAATATGTGAACCAATTTTCAAAATGCTGAAGAAGGATGCCGCAACCAGCTGGACTGAAGACTGTCAGAAGGCTTTTGACAAAATTAAGGAATACTTGTCAACACCACCAGTCCTATTCCCGCTAGAACCGGGTAAACTACTACTACTCTACCTTTCCATATTAGATGGGACTTTTGGTTGTGTCTTGGGACAACATGATGATACCGGGAGAAAAAAATAGGCTATATATTATCTTAGCAAGAAGTTCATACCTTACGAAGCACGGTACTCCCTACTAGAACGCACTTGATGTGCTCTGACATGGATAGCTCAGAAATTGAGGCACTACTTTTGTGCTTATACCACATATCTCATATCGAGGATGGATCCTCTGAAGTACATCTTTCAGAATCCTATGCCTATAGGAAAGCTGGCTAAATGACAAATATTGTAGAGTGAGTTTGATATCATCTATGTAGCACAAAAGGCGGTCAAGGGACAAGCATTAGCAAATCATCTTGCCGAAAATCCTCTAGGAGGGGAATACAAACCACTAAAATATACTTTCCTGAAGAAGAAGTGTCGTTCGTAGGAGAAGATATTGCTAAAACCTACGACGGCTGGAGAATGTTTTTCGACGGAGCTGCAAATTTTAAGAGAGTCGGTATCGGAGCCGTCTTGGTATTAGAAACTGGTCAACACTACCCGGTGTCTGCAAAACTCAGGTTTCCATGCACCAACAATATGACGGAATATGAAGCCTGCATATTAGGATTCAATTTGGATGTCGACATGAGCATTCAGGATTTGCTAGTAATTGGTGATTCAGACCTGCTGGTGCATCAAGTACAAGGAGAGTGGGATACAAAGAATACCAAGATACTACCATATCTTCATCACGTACAAGAGATGATGAAGAGGTTCACGAAGATAGAGTTCCGACAAGTCCCCAGAATCAAGAATGAATTTGCAGATGCATTGGCCACTTTGTCCTCCATGATAAAACACCCGGACAAGAATTTCATTGATCCCATTCCGGTGAGAATCCGTAATTGGCCAGCTTATTGCGCCCATGTTGAAGAAGAAACAGATAGGAATACGTGGTTCCAAGATATCAGGGAATATTTGGCAAAAGGAGAATATCCAGAGCATGCAAACCACACTAAAAAACGTACACTTCGGAGGTTGTCCAACCGTTTTTTCCAAAGCGAAGGAATTCTGTATAGAAAAACTCCTGATCTAGGGCTATTACGATGTGTTGATACCAAAGAGGATTTAAATTTGCTTGAAGAAATACATGCCGGAACCTGCGGTCTACATATGAATGATTTTGTCCTAGCCAAGAAGACACTCAGAGCCGGATACTTTTGGATGACTATGGAAACAGACTGCATCCGGTATGTCCAGAAATGTCACCAGTGCTAGATACACGTAGATATGATACGAGTGCCACCAAATGAACTTAACGCAACAAGTGCACCTTGTCCTTTTGCTGCCTGGGGAATGGATGTCATCGGTCCAATCGAACCCATCGCTTATAATGGGCACAGTTTCATTTTAGTGGCCATTGACTATTTTACAAAATGGGTTGAAGTTGCATCTTACAAAGCTGTAACCAAGAAAGTCGTCGCAGATTTCATCAAGGATCGTATTGTTTGTCGATTCGGGGTTCCAGAATCCATCATCACTGACAATGCTGCCAATATCAACAGTGACTTGATCAAAGCCATGTGTGAGACCTTCAAAATCAAGCACAAGAATTCCACAGCATACATGCCTCAAATGAATGGAGCCGTGGAGGCCGCCAACAAGAACATCAAGAATATACGAAGGAAAATGGTAGAGAATGACAAACAATGACACGAGAAGTTACCATTCGCCTTATTGGGATACCGTGCCACACTTCGCGTATCAACCGGGGCAACTCCTTTATTATTGGTCTACGGTACTAAGGCCGTCATCCCCGCCGAGGTAGAAATTCTATCTTTGAGAATCATACAAGAAGCTGAACTTAGTGATGCAGAATGGATAAGAAGTTGCTATGAGCAATTAGCTCTCATTGATGGGAAAAGAATGAATGCAGTGTGTCATGGCCAGCTCTATTAGAACAGAATGTCCAGGGCTTTCAACAAAAGGGTCAAACCTAGACAATTCACACCGGGGTAACTGGTGTTGAAACGGATCTTCCCATATCGAGATGAAGCCAAAGGGAAATTCTCACCCAACTGGCAAGGCCCTTACATGGTTCATAGGGTACTAACAGGAGGAGCACTCATACTCGCAGAAATGGATGGAGAAATTTGGCCAAAGCCTATCAATTCAGATGTAGTCAAAAGATATTATGTGTAAATTATTTGCATTTCTTCATATGATGTAACTGAACTATGTTTGACCGGATTCCCGTTTAAGAGGGGATACGTAGGAAGTCCTGTGTGTTCGGTTACAATTCAATAAAATTTCTATTTTCCCCATAATCAGAAACTAGGACGGAATTTTGAGGATGACTCTCAAAGATTCCGAAGCAAGTTCAGCCAATGATAGTGTGCGCGGTACAACCAGAAGTTTGTTTAGGTAACTGGGGCAGAATTTTGAGTACCCTCAAAATTCTATATCAAGAAGGCCACAATGTCTCTAATAATGTCACAATTACTGGTGCATCTAATCAATTTTAAATCGCATATTACTATGTTTTGGATAACTATGCACACATATTTTTGAAAATTTTATTTTAGCCAAATGCTACCCATGGTGACTCGAACAAGACTCTTGCACGGAGAGGAACAAAGTAAGTATACATAGGCACGAACCAACTTCCCCCGCAAGACTCACGATTTTTCTTTGGGTACAGGAACAAGGAATAACCACAAGTATCTTCATAACGACAAAGCCACCAGATGCAAATATATCTCTAGCTAAGAAATACTTCGCCCTACTTACTACTCGTCCATTTGCATGAGACTAAGCACTGTCTCAAAGTCGTGCACGAGGCTAAGCCCTGCCTTCTCATTTGCATAAGGCTAAGCACTGCCCTTCGTTTGCATGAGACTAAGAACTGTCTCAAATCTTGCATGAGGTTAAACCCCGCCTCTTTATTTGCATAAGGCTAAGCATTGCCTTTCGTTTGCATGAGACTAAGCACTATCTCAAATCCTGTATGAGGCTAAGCCCTGCCTATTTATTTGCATAAGTCTAAGCATTGCCTTTCGTATACATGAGACTAAGCACTGTCTCAAATCCTACATGTGGCTAGCCCTACTTCTTTATTTGCATAAGGCTAAGCATTGCCTTCTCCCTGCATGAGACTAAGCACTGTCTCAAATTCCGCATGAGGCTAAGCCCTGCCTCTTTATTTGCATGAGGCTAAGCCCTGCCTCTTTATTTGCATAAGGCTAAGCATTGCCTTCTCCCTATATAAGACTATGCACTGTCTTAAATCTTGCATGAGGCTAAGCCCTGCCTCTTTATTCGCATAAGACTAAGCATTGCCTTCTCCCTGTATGAGACTAAGCACTATCTCAAATCATGTATGAGGCTAAGCCCTGCCCCCTCATTTGCATAAGGCTAAGCTCTACCTTCCCAGCACAAGACTAAGCATTGTCTCTCTTTGCATAACCACAAATGTTGCTATATCCCAAACCCTGCATTATTCTCTTCTTTCGGGGCTAAGCTCTGCCCCAGCTCTACACAAGACTAAGCTTTCTCTTGCCTCCGGCATCATGACTCTGCATCCCATAGACTGATTTATAGCCAATTTGTCCAAAGGCGTCATAGTCCGAAGGTATCATCTATGTGCATCTCTATTATGATTTTTCGTAGATATTTCTGACTAATTTGTTTTACCCTAAAAATTAGGGTTTTTTATTCTTAAAAATCTAACCAATTCTGGTTCAATCTTTAATGTTGCTATGCATATTTATTATAGCTTTTCCTTCGATTATTTCCGTCAATTTTACTTACCCTAAAAATTAGGGTTTTCGATTATTTATTTCATATTTTCCTTCAGTGATTTTGTTTATATGTGTTTATGACTCTTGCCGTTAATTGTTGGCCAATTTCACTTAAACTAACTTAGGAGTCTTTGATTCTCCAAATCTTTTTGAGTCCCTAATTACTGTGTTAAAATCTTTGACTATATGTTTTATGCGTCTGTGCACTTGTTAATTCTTGCTTACCTTAAATAAGGTTCTGAGTTTTCTTTCTTTAATTAACTGTTAGGTGCTTTCCTTGATTGATTATTGCCTTATTTGTGGGCTCTAGTGTACTGGTATTTAAACCTCTCCCTCCTTTCCACCCTTTAGACAGAGTTAAAACTCGAGTATTTCTCACTACTAGAACTATATACTGTTATCATTCTACTTTGATTCCTGGGCGGCTGGAAGCCAAGCCAGAAATCTTCTATTGTTTGCTGTTGTTGATGATCGTTGTTGCATTGCTAAACTTCTTCTTTATTTCATCTGAACTTGTAAGTTGTTAAAACTTCACTATTGTGTCACTTGTTCAATATGCTACTCTTATTAGACTCATTGCTCTATGTGTTTTAGACATGTTTAACTAAGTAGACTAATTGATAAAACATGTTTATTCATGTATAACTCAAGACTGTCTTTTAATATTGAGAATGTTTCGATACCTTTCAAACAAGTTCACTATGCATACTTTTGTTATCAAATCTGTTGTCATGATTGTGTATTCTCCATGCTATAACCTCTTTATTAGTTCTAGACTTCTAGCCGATAACTAATATGCTTCTTGACTCATTCATTGATCAATGAACCCCTTTCTATGATTTGTCCTAATCTGAATTCTGTACTGTCTTTTGTGAAAGCATGCTCATGAGTTGGTCATTATCAGTTTATGACTTTTTAAATTTTCAAACTTGTTAAGTCTGCCTAGTTTTAAAGTGTTGGTCTTTGTTCTATGTGTGATTCTATCCCTAAGTGTACTTCCCAATCATGTACTGCACCCTTCTGAATCCTAATTCTTTGTAGGCTGAAAGCCAAAGTAATCTAAGTACTGTCCCTTGACCTTCCTGGTGTGAGCACTGCTCAGGGTTCTTATGAGACCCTCGTGAACTCTGACACACCCGGATCTGGTCCATAGTTTTCCTTGAATTGGTTCTTATCTTTCTACTCTAGTGTGAGCACTGCCTAGGGTTCGTGAAGTGCTTGGGAACTCTGACACACTAGAGGATTGTGGTTGGTATGCTTATCCTTGAAACAAAGGTGAATCAGTCATTTTTGGTCACTATGAACACTGGCTTTGGAGATATTGTGGATTGAAGGGCTTGGCCTATCCAAATATATTTGAGACCGCTGCAGGCTTCATATAGTCTATATACTTTATAACTTATTCATTCGATTCTGGTCTGTAATAATTATTTGTAAATACAATTGAGGGTAATAATAAAATCGAGAAATGAGCTTATTTGATATTGTGTATGAAAGAGGTGGATAACATGCCTATATGTCTTTCTACTGTTATATGTTAGATAACATGCCTATAGGTCTTTCTGCTATTATATGTTAGATAATATGTCCATAGGTCTTTCTGCTATTATATGTAGATAACATGCATATAGGTCTTTCTGCTATTATATATTAGATAACATGTCTACAAGTGTTCACTATTATTTTTAGATAACCTGCCTATAGGTTTTACTTTACGCCAAGAAATATTCTGCTGAAAACTTGTCTAAATGTTTAGGTTTGCCATTGCATGATTAGATACCGTGCCTATAGGAAATGCAATAACCAAGTTCAACTTACAGCATACTCAAAACTGCTTCTTTAGAAATCATGTCTCTAAGTTTTAATTAATTGTCACACTCGCTTAGTTAATGTGCATATCTCTAGGAATTAGTAAGCAGTTTCAATCACCAAAAGTAGAATTCATTCCTATAGGGATAACTATCCTTTGTGCTGAATAATAAAATTGGAACTCTGCATAGTGCCTTGCTAAATGCCACTAGAAACCATGCCTATAGGAGTAACTAAATAATTCTGAGCATTTTGTTATTATCACTGTCAATTGCTGAATAAGTCACCTAGATAAGATGCCTATATGTTCAAACGCTTTAATTGTAATCAGTAGGCAATTACATAGTCATCTAGAAATTGCTTCTCATAAATTGCCAGTATAATTAAAATCCAGAATCACATAGAAATCATCTCTATAGGACCTAACAACCTTAACTGTTAAAATTGTCGATATGCCAATCTATTTGCGTGCATTTGCTGCCTAATGTGTGGAGGATAAATTAAGCCTTTATCTGCTATTGTATAAAAAGTCCAACTTGTTTTGTATGTCGCCTAGTTTTACAGTTTTGAGCAACCTAAGTTGAGTCTAGAACCATCCAAAATAGAGGTCCCAATGCCTCCAGGACCATAGGTAAGGGACGAGTAGTGCAAGCATAGGATACGAGTTAGAATTGATTAGAGCGCTTTAGGTAAATAACTTAAAGATAGTAATCGGATAGTAGAAGATGATAGTTTGTGCCCGCTGAATAATATGAGTAACACCCCCGTCTTGTGGGAGTTACGAAGTATTATTTATGTTGCATGGAGTGATCCTTTAGGCTAAAAAACTTAGGACCCCCCATCCCTATTAAATAATTCCCTCAATTTTTTTATTAGACTAATTCACATAATTTGTGCGGTTGGGACCCATCGTTGTGGACCTCGAGGAGTGCCTAGCACCTTCTCCTCGAGGTAATTTGAGCCTTTACCCGATCTTTGGTGACGCAACTAGTAAAACCTGAGTCATTTGCAATAGGTTCCCTAATGCACCTTAATCGTTAGGTGGCGACTCTCAATAAGCAATTCCTTCCCTTCTTAAAAGAGATTGTCAATGTCGAAACCCGATTTCGCGAGAAAAGGGGGGCGCGGCATGTGATACTTAAATACTGAATCATATTGAGTTACATGATACTGGAATACTGAATAGGACTAGATTGAGACATATATTCTTGAACTGATTAAGAAAACTGAAACATCAATTGTTTATGACATGCTGAGAAATCTAGACTGAGACTCATGGGCATAAACCCAAGTCTATATTGATTATGCACTGAGCTCACAACGTTCAGAATGAAAGTCATGAATGAGTTATGAATCTAGATAATAGAAGCTCTGCAACTATTCAAGGAACTAGGCTTAACTATATTTCTGAGGCAATTAGTACTGTCGTAAAAGAAACATAGTGTAGGGAGAATCATTAACATTCCAAAACATAAAGAGTTATCCTCACATACCTTAGCTTCTTGCTCTTAAGCGTAATACAACATTCACCAAACCTTTCAACATTAATCTATATCAATACATGTCAAAAGGATTCCATATTAGCAATAATATTCATGTTTTGGTCACTCGAGCATTTTATTAAATACCTTATGGGCGTAAAGCCACATAACCCTCATTAATGGTGTTTCTACACCCAACAAGCCACTCTTTTTCTCCTAGATAAATTCTAAAATCTCAAATTTCTTATAATCAATATCATTCTTCTTTACTCATAAGATAAACAATACTGTTAACCAATAATCAACAATCAATAACCCAAACATATAATTGTTCATGCTTTTTATCAAACCCATCAACTTATATCTCATGAACATAGAGTCTATAATCATTAATCCAATGGTATAATCAATTAGAGGGTGCAAATATTACCTTTTTGAAGTTCAATCCTTCTGAATTCGAGTTCTAGGGTTTCTTCTCTCAACAATGATGCTCCAATCAAATATCTAATGATTTGGAGGGTTTACCCATATTAATAAGGTGTTGAGGGATTGAAATCAACTTAGAATCATCGTTGGAACTTACCTTGGATGGTGGAGGGACCTTTGAGGAGTTAGGTTCTTGAGAGTTTCCCTTTTTAGAGTAAGTTTTTGTATTTTGGGACGTGGGGGACAAAGTAAGGCTTTAAAAATGACCCCCCGGTGCGCCCCCCGTACCTGAATGCGCAGAATGGTAGTAGCACTGCCACAAGTGCGCGGCCGCGCACGTGACATCTTGGCACGCAACTGGGCGTGCATATTGTGTACTGCTATGTAAAATGCACATAACTTTCTACACATAGAACCGTTCGGGCTACAGAATATATCATTCGAAAGCTATTTCAAAGGGATACAACTTTTGTGTTTTGAGTTTTCCCAGATTCCTTACACATTTTCACTACATCCTGCTGCAAGATCGACCTTTTGTAAACTCAGTTGATTTTATCAAATCATATGCACCTCACTTTCTATATTGATCCCAAAACATCTATTTTCACCCATACACATCCCGCTAGGAATTCTTTTGTCTAAAATATCTAACTAAGATCCTTTTAACATATCCACACCTAGTCCGATTGTACGGGGTGTTATATAGGGGCCGAGAATTGCCAAAACTATTAATCAACCATGACAAACCAGTCCATTGAATATATCTGAACTTAACGCCATCACTACCATGTAAGATTAATTTCCTACATACTAATAGAACGACAAAAACAAATTCATTGGATGAAACTTATCCGAACAACCGCGACATCAAGTCGTTGTAGTTTTGTTATTATGCCAATCCAAAATACTGCACTCGCTCGTAAAAAGGAATGGCCATTGTTTCTGTCTACTTTTTCCTTCCATCAGCCATCCCGAATATAATTCTTATTAAATTCCTTAAGATTGTTATCAATTTGTGTTAGTAACCAGAAAAATAGAGGGAAAAGAAATAGTAGTTCAATAAACAAATCGTAAAATAATTCCGAGCCCACACGTTGCTTATGTGTCCTTAAGGAATTTAATCCGCCCATTGTTGATCAATTTATGGATTACTTCCTCTCAGAATAGAATGGAAAAAACTATTTTATAATATTGGCAATCGAAATTACAGAACTTCAGGATCCTCAGTTTAACTTAGCTTCTTGTTTTCCTTTTAGAGCAATGTAATAGGGAGATCGGTTGAGCAGTAGCATCCTACAGCAGCATACAACAGCGCACAACAACAGCAAACACTACAGTCACACGGTAGTCCCAGCTACCAAAATTTCCCGAACTACATTGACCTGATTCCTGTTTCAGCCCAGGATATGTAGGAAACCTCTGAAGCAAAGGTTCGGTCAAATCTTTTTCAAAAAATGCTTCACACGGAGTATTCGGACGGGCAAAAATCGCTCGCTTATCTTTGCGCGAAAACCCTTCGTGTCTTCGTGCAAAGAGGGGCAGCTGTAAGCACGTGATTTTTGCTTTACGAGCAATCGCTCCAAAAGAAAATAAAAATAGTGACAAATGATTTCGCTGTACAATTTTTCGATCTTTCCGTGACATGTGTTGTTAGTCGTTTGTGAGTCTGTCCATTTTGCATCTAGTCCTTATCAAACAAAAATACAAAAAATATATGTGGCGTTAAGAGAAAATTCAAAAAAAAAATATAAATATACGTGCATCGTCCGTTTTAGGTTGTGATTTAACTTACTTGGTATGATAATTATGTTGAAATGCCATATTGTTATTTGTTTTAATTTCATTTGTTTTATTAGTTATTTTTATTTTTATTTTTCTTTAAATTGGAAAACAAAAGAAAGTTGAAATCAATTTGGGCCCAAAAGAATAAGACAAAAAAAGGCCCAAACCAACGATCTGACCCGGTCCAAACCGGCTGCCCAAGCACCTCCTGAAACGACGTCGTTTCAGGCAAATCAATCCCAGCCGTTCCAATCAATCCAATCCAACGGTCCAGGATCATTTTCGGCAACCCGTGTTCAAACCCGACCCAATAACCAATCCGACCCAACCCCTCACTTAAACCAAACGACCTCGTTTAACTACCAAACGACCCCGTCTCATTTCTCACCATCAGATCCAAGCCGTTGAGATCATTTGATCTAACGGCTCAGATCCAATCCCCTACTCCGTATATAAACCTTCCCTTACACCCACGCCCCCTATACCAACACCCCACCCCTTCGTCCCCAAGCTCAAACCCAGACCTCTCATTAGAAACCCTAGCCGCCCCCGTCTCCCTCGCCATTAAAGCCGGCGGCATGGACGCCGGTGGCCACCTCCTGAACACCCTAGGACCACCTCACTGTCCTGAACACGAATCCACTAACCACGAGCCTCGAATCACTTCCGTTCGTCTCGAATCTTCATTTGAAGATTTGAGTCGAACCCGGATCTATGCCAAACCATCCCATCTTCATACCAGACACTCCCCTGACCTTCCTCGTGACCAAACCAAACTTGGTTTGGTCCGAATCTACCCACAACTCCCTAAAAATCAGATCTGGAAATCCAGACTTTAGAACACATGCACCTGGGGAATCCGGGCGGTTTGGACATGGGTTTGAGGTCTAATAGACCTTAATCAAGGCGTTCTCATGTGAGAACACCCTGATTAAAGTTTGTTCGGCCTCAAAAGTTCGAGGTTAAATCAGATTTGGGTCTGTTTGATTTAAACATTTTCGGTAAGTTTTCCTTTCTTTTGTGTTAGTTTTGATTAAGTGGTCAGCATGTTTCGTTGTGTTTGTTTGTTATTTTGTTATTTTTCATTCGGACTTCTTTCATCTCTGTAAAGACCTTTTATTTGGTCAATTGCTTTCTGTGTATGATTTGAATGTATTCTGTGATGTACATGTTCAATTAGAGTAGTCGTCAAGCGAATTAATTCATATAGCCCTAGTAATTGAACAAAAAACTGTCTGATGCCCTTTAGGTCCCTGTATGTGTTGTTTATTTGAACGACTGATTATTACCTGTTATAATTAGTATAGTCGACTCAATAAATGTCGTCGATTAGTTTTCTATAACTAATGAATCGAATGAGCTAATAATGTCGCATGACTAATGAGCCTGTATTGTGATTTGAATGTTGGGCATTACCCATGATTGGTAGTCTGTAACTACATTGTAAACAATTAAAGGCCAGGTTGGGGCAGTTCTGAAATCGAACGTTCAAAGCCCAAAGTGCCCTGATGCTGCAATAGGCAGGGCAATAATAATCCAGGGTTAACAAGGGCATTTTGGGGTGTCGGAAAAGACAGAAAAGATTAGTATAAATGGGCTGACAAGTAGGGTACTAATTTAGGATTAAACTAATACCAATGGGGAACAAGACACAAGGGTATAGGGTTTAAATTGAATAATAAAATGATGCCCATAACTCCTGATTAAACAAAACCAGGCGTGGGGAATAAAGGGGGCTGACACCAAAAGATGCTGAGGCATGGGGCTTAAAGGGGTATGGGCAGGCTGCAAGTTGCAAAAAAAAAAGGCAGCTTAACTGCACTGGTTCATTTGGCTTATAAATAAGCCATTTGAGAACTTAAAAGGGGCTGGACTTTTAGTCATCAGAAAAGAGAGAGAAAAGACTGGAATTTTTAGTCTCGAGGCTGGACATTTCTTAGTCTTCAGAAAAGAAAAACAAGAAACAAAAGTCTCAGAATATTGTAACCAAACACTGACTGAAAATTACATAAGAGTTTATGTTGGTTTAGCTGTCTTGGCCAATTACTGTTAGTTGCCTGTTTGAGCTGTTTGTGGTTGTTGAATTGCTGGGGTGTTTACATTGAATACTCTGCTGTCTCTGCTGGTTCATACTCTGTTTCGGGGATTGTTGTTTGTTGCTCGACTACTCGGGAGCTTCATCTTTGTTGGTTGATTTTGTTGCTGTGTTGTTGCTGTGTATCTGCTGTTGCTGTGTTTACTGCATACTGCCCAGCTGATCCATACTGCCCAGCTGATCATTCCTTTCTTCTTTGTCTTCTATACCAGGTACACAACCAATGCACTGTCAAATGTAATTGGGAAATTTGAGCATGAGTATAAATGAAAGTCCTGAAGAATGTCTTTATACATAGATGGTTACATTAAACATTCATGTAATATGTAATAGTTTGCATCCTTGTTTAGATACTGAAGGTAGCCTGTGTGCCCAATAGATGTCAATATGTGGTGATTGAATGTTAGTTTGTATATGTAGGTTGATAGATAAAAGGGTCTCAAATGCAGTAGGTTGTATCTTAGGTTTTTTTATGGTTAGCATGTCCTTAAAACATAGAACTAACCATGTTAGTTAATTTCATGTCCTTTTGATAAATTGTCTCCTTATAATTGACAAACCATTGCTTTAAAATAAACGTCGCAAGGCTGCACTTCTCAACCTCCCGAAGGTCGAGCCCGAATCAAACGAACCCAGCAGCCTTTCATCAGAAAGGCACTGGCCCAGGTCCAGCCAATACCGTGTGGGCTGGGTTTGGGCCCACGGTGCTCGATTAGCTGCCCATGGGCACGATCATGTTTTCTTATTCTGCAAAGGCACTCGGGATTCCGTTATAATAACCTGCAAGCATGTAATTGAATAGGGTCATTTTTAACCTCAACTAGTAGAGACAAATGTGACAAGAAACGTAGTTGCTATAGGATATCCTGTTAAAATAAAGACGAGATGAGCTTCGACAAACAGAAACGCACAAGATGCGGGGCCCTCGTTAAACGTATATTATCAAAGCATTTAGTTTCCAGGACGGGTTGTTTAGTAAATTTCACGGCCTCTTCCTAAAATAACAATACGTTAGACTCTTTAGGACGCGCCTTAATAAATCTTACCTTCTTAAACTCGGGTGCACATTTATGTGACCCAAATCCAATTCTCAACGGAGTCGAAATGTGTTTCTAATCACGGGTACATTGATTGTGACGTGGTTCGAGATGCGTGTCCATGACGTTGCAAATTCATTTTAAAAAAAAATAAGAATGAGATGAGCCTCGCCAAATAAAATACAAATTGCGGGGCCCTCAGTAAATATTTGCTTTAAAAATTATTTAGACTTCGGGATGGACCGTTTAGTAAAATTCCACGGTCCTACCCAAAATAAATACGCTAGTCGCTTTAGGCGCGCCTTTAATAATTTAATTTCCTTAAACTCGGGTGCACATTGATGTGACCCAAATCCAAATCTCAACGGAGTCAAAGTGTGTCGACGACCACGGGTACATTGATTGTAACGCGGTTCGAGATACATTTTCACAACGTTGCAATTCTTGATAAAAACAGTAAATGATAAAAGCGGTTAAAAGTTAAATTTTGCACATAAGTTCAGACTTGTATAAAATCAGATAATCAAGCCGAATATAACAGTTGAGCGACCGTGCTAGAACCACGGAACTCGGGAATGCCTAACACCTTCTCCCGGGTTAACAGAATTCCTTATCCGGATTTCTGGTACGCAGACTGTAATATGGAGTCATTATTTTCCTCGCTTCGGGATTAAAATTGGTGACTTGGGACACCCTAAATCTCCCAAGTGGCGACTCTGAAATAAATAAATAAATCCCGTTTCGATTGTCCTTTAATTGGAAAAACTCCCTTGCACCCCCTGCGCCCTCCCGGGCGCGGAAAAAGGAGGTGTGACAGCTCTGGCGACTCTGCTGGGGACCTACCCAGAACCACTGGTTCAGGGTTAGAAATTCGAGCTTAGATAAATTGTTATATTTGGCTTTATCTGATTTTTTTTAGATGTTTTAAGCCTAATGAGCTAAATGTTGCTTTTACCGCTTTGATACTATGTGAACTGTATATAAATTGTGCCGAAATCCATCTTCTCTCTGAGTCTTCTAAATAATGAAGAAGGGCGTACTTCGTATGACTTCTTTTCTGTATAGTGTCAAAACCCAATTTAGAACGAGGTTCGGATAAGTTGCTAAGCCGGTGAAGCTTCTGTATTCCCGGTACGCTGCCCTCCCTCGGCTCGAGCTGTCCGCTCGGGTAAGCCAGGTCTAGAACAAACACCCAGGTTCTGAACCTAGTATAACAAAGCCACATGCCGGATCCCTAGTAGGAGCGTTTATTTGCATCACGTGCATTTGACTTAGGGGACTCAACACAGGGGTTGGGTCCGTCTAGGAATAGCAACCTGAAATAGAAAAGGGCCATCCTGATGCATCCTACTCACTGCTTGTGCATTTATTTGCTTCAAACATGCACGATGACCGGTTTTGAATGTTGGGAAAATTTTACAAAAAAATTATATATATATATATATATAAAAAAAAAAAAAGGTCACCCTAATAAATGTCGGGTCCAACTCTTTTTCCATTTTTACCAAAAATGATATACCATAAAGCATATATGTATATATACACATGTATATAAATAATTTTTTTTGTTTTTGTCCAAAGATTTTGGTTAGAGGCAAAATAAAGGTTTTTGTTTTCACCTAAAAGGTCACCCTAATAAATGTGCAGGATGAACACAAAGCAAAATGAACCATTCTCAGCCCTCAGCGAGGTCCCTCTACAACTCCACATGTGGTGGAATGACTTGGAAGCTAATAGCAAAGGGGTAATAGGAAGAATATTGGGAGGTTTTGTAAATTTGTTGGGTGTTGAGCCGAGGACAGATATTCTTGAAGCTCTAATACCATTTTGGGACCCCACCTGCAATGTATTCCGTTTTGCTGATTTCGAACTTTCACCGACACTTGAGGAAGTTGCCGGATATGCGGGACTGAATGAGAAGTTAAGAGGGCAATATTTGCTTTCGCCAAGGCCGGTGTCCCCGCATGCGTTTCTGGATCTACTAAGCATTAGTCGGAAGGTACAACATGACGATTTGTCGAGAGGGTGTTGTGATCTCCACTTCTTGTATCAGCGGTACGGGACCCCGCAGGGTTTCGAGGAACCGAACCTCGGGCTAACTCACGGCGGGAACAGAAACAAATGGGAAGCAAGACGTACTTTGGCTTTTATCACAGCGTTCTTGGGAGTTATGGTCTGCCCAAGGAAGGACAAAAAGATAGAGATAGGTCTGGTAGGGATGGCCGACGTGGCAATCAAAAGAACCAATAGTACTGTGGTTCCTTTAATTTTGTCCGAAATCTACCGGGCTCTGACTATATGCCGAGAAGGAGGCAAGTTCTTCCAAGGTTGCAACCTGTTACTTCAGCTATGGATGCAGGAACACCTCCATCACCGAGTAGGATACATGAACCACGGGTTGACCGAGAGGAACTGTATCAGCGGATTCAAGAAGCGCATGACAGGCGCCAGATTTCCTGAAGGTGTCGAAGAATGGTTTACACGGTTAAGGTCAACAACATCTGACCAAATTGAATGGGCATTTGGTTGGCTGACTGATACTGAGGTTATCTACATGTCGGCTGAAGAATGTCATGTTCTCTTAATGGGGCTTCGCAGCATCCAGCCATATGCCCCTCATCGGGTATTACGACAACTGGGCAGGTTTCAAGTAGTCCCTAATGATGAAAATCTGAGCAAGCATGCCTTGGAATTAAGCCCGGGAGTCATATTCCCCGAGGGGAAGATTAGAAAACTGTGGCATGAATGTAGATTCTTGGAGCCCAAAACCATGGTACGAGAGCTAGCTAAAGGTGAGGTAGACCCAAAGTACGATGCTTGGTTCGAAAGAAGGTTTCAGACTCGGCAAAGACCTGCTAAAAGGGCCCACGTCCAACACTTCACCAATGATTCACAAGAGCAATGGGGATGGTTAAAAAGGGAGAAAGGTTACCGGGTCGAAATCGGGAAGCTAAAGCAACAAGTTGAAAGGCTTGTATTTGAGAACAATGTGCAAGTCGCCTCGGAGCAGGCTGAAAGAAACAAGTTAGCCCAAGAAAACCAAACCTTGAAGGCCCGCCTTCGCCAAGCCAGTAAGAGTAACGTTGACCGACAGAAGCGTCGCTCTGATGAAAGATTGATAGCAAGTTTGAGAAATCAGGTCATCCAAGGCCAAGAAGAATTAGAACAATCAAGAGCTTGCATAACAAGGATGAAGGTCAGAGGGGCAAAGTACGCAATGGCCCGGAAGCAGCATTTGCAACAGGTCATAAGGGATTATGAAATGAGCGTCAGAATATTAAGGGAGACGAGCTCCACTCTACATGATCGGATCGTCAAACAAGCACGAGACGCCCAGGCCGACAGAAGACAGTGCTACGATGCAATGGCCTGCATGGAAAGACAAATGGGGTTGTTTCAGGATCGAATTGCTGACGATGTTCAGGCACGGAGGTTAAAAAACCAACAAATCAGGCAGTTGCTCAGTGAAAGAGATAGCATTCGAGCAAGGATTGATGAAATAGGGCATTACATCTACATGAAATGCTTGGCATGTGAGCGAACACCTCGGAAGACCCTCCTTGTTTCCATCATGGGCTGCGTCCGCCGGATTATGAACGAGTTGAAGAACCTGCAAAGAGACCTTACACCTAGAGCCGCGGAAAGGCCGAATGATGCCTCGCGGGCCCTTAAATTGGAGAATTAGTTTTGGTCAAGTCCTGTTTATTTGGCTTTGGTTGTTTTCCATATGTTGTTTTCTTTTCATCAAACCAAGTTTAAAACCGTGGAGTCTGTACTTCTGCTATTTTTATTTTAAGTACTGTGTAATAGCAAATTTTGATAATGAAATTAAGTGACTCCAGAAGAATTACTGTGTGTCTTTGCTTTGAGGCAGAACTACGCCTGGTCTGATTCACGCGGGGACGTGATACGTAGGCAATCCCCATAAGATTCGACCGCTTTCAATAAATAAAGAAAAGAAAATGTAAATAGAATAAAACACAGGGTTTCGCAAAATACTTTAAAAGAGACGAATGAACAAGCCGGGATGACGCATGTGGTTTGAAGCAAAGCATGTAGAAACGGTTAACTGCCTAGGTGCATTGCATCCTCTATGTGTTATGATCAAATCTGTTAAGCTCTAACACTAACAAAGTTTGTTGTTGTCTGATATCAGACAGTTAGTTGTTAAAGAATTCTGGCAACACATTCATACCAAACCAGATCCAAAGGACCGGTAGCAACAAGCATGACTACTTCAGAGAATAGTAATGAGGAAGAAAGGCCGATGAGCCAGTTGCTAAAAGAGGCAATGGAAAAGATTGAAAGGATGGGACTAGAGATGCATGCAATGCAGCTAGCCCTGGCCAAAACGCAAAAGAGCCCTGAGACACTGGGACACATGCCGGAGTACCCTCACTCTGGCCCTTCCACAAGCCGCCCAAATCCCCTCTATCATCAAGAAAGAAGCCCTCATGATTCCCAAGCTCCACCACCCCATCAACCTCTCCCAACACCCAATATTCCCATTTTTGTGGGACCTGCATCAGCCCCTTTGCAGCGAACGACCAGTGAGCCATTGTTTCAGGCTCACGATACACAATACTATCCCCCTGAGCCTACATTCCACGCACCGGAACCACAGGCTTACAATCCCCATTTGGAAGTACCGGCAGAGGTTGAGAAGCCGGTTAAGGCCCCTGAACAGGATGAAGTGTTGAGAAAGTTCAAAAGCCTGGAGCAATCCTTCAGGAACTTACACGGGCTGGGCAATCAAGTCAGCGTGGCATACAAAGATCTGTGCCCTTTCCCAGATGTCCAACTCCCGGCTGGGTTCAAGATGCCCAAGTTTGATTTATATGAAGGGCACGGTGATCCCATGGCACATTTGCGGGGATTCTGTAGCAAAATGAGAGGGGCAGGAGGCAAGGATGAGCTTTTGATAGCTTATTTCGGCCAAAGTCTGAGCGGATCTGCACTGGAATGGTATACCAGGCAGGATTTCAGCAGGTGGTACACGTGGGATGACCTGGCGCAGGCTTTTGCAGGTCATTTCCAATACAATCTGGAGATAGTCCCTGACCGTCTCACGTTATTGAGAACTGGGAAGAAACCCGGGGAAAGTTTTCGCGAGTTCGGGTTCCGCTGGAGAGAACAAGCAGCTAGGGTCGATCCTCCCATGAGAGAGGGAGAGATGGTAGACTACTTTTTGCAGACATTGGATCCAACCTACTTTGGTCACTTGGTGACAACGGTTGGAAAATCTTTCAACGAGGTGGTCAAAATAGGGGTCATGATAGAAGAAGGTTTGAGGTCGGACAAGATCTTAAACTATTCGGCACTTAAGGCCACAACCCAGGCTATTCAAAGCGGCACGGGAGGTGCGCTAAGAAGAAAGAAAGAAGAGGTTGCCACGATCGAGGCAGGCAGTTGGTCCAGGGCTGGCAGGCCGCACTACAACCAACCCAGGCCTCACAGGTCAAACTACCCATACAACCCACCACAAAATTTCTATCCACCTCGAGAACCACATTGTTCCGTACACCAAGCCCAGGTATACACTCAGCCTCCGGTTCGCCCACAATGGCGCGCACCGGCTCCCCAGAACATATATGCACCACCACAAAACACTTACCCTCCACCAAGGGCATATAGAAATCCTTCAGGGGCAGGTTTCCGGGGAAATCCAGATGCCAGAAATGACAGGTTGCGGAAGCAAAGAACCTTCACCGAACTGGGAGAAACCTACACCGCTGTGTTCCACAAGCTGCGGCAATTGGGTTTGGTTAGTCCTGTCCATACTCGGGAACCAAATCCCCCACCTCAGAATTTGGATCGTTCAATCAGTTGTGAATACTGTTCAGGGATGCTCGGGCACGATACCGAGAAGTGTTGGAAGTTAAGGCATGCCATACAGGATCTTATTGACACCAATAAGATCGAGGTCCAGACACCGGAGGCTCCTAACATCAACCAAAACCCACTGCCAGCGCACCACGAAACTCACATGATTGAGTTGGTGTGTGAGGGAGGAGAATTAAGAAAACCCTCACAAACAGTGATGATGATCCAAGCTGCCCCAAAAGAAGTCTTAACCAGTGGAGGAACAAATGTACAGTCGCAGGGAGAAGGCGTCAAGCCGGTAGTGATATTGGGGAAGAGCCCGTCCATCATAGCAAGCAAACCCGAGCCAAGCAAGTTGGTAATACCAGGGATCCTGCCCACACCGGCAGTCATGTTGAAAGGGGTATGTGGAGAACGGGTGACCATAAAGCCGGTGGTCCAACTGCCAATGCTTGACAGCAGGGCTGTGCCCTGGAAATATGAAAAAGCAGTGGTGACGTACCAAGGAAAACAGGTGGAAGAAGTCAGTTGTGAAGCGCAAGGGCTGACTCGATCAGGTCGATGTTTTGCTCCGGTGGAGTTAAGAAAAACCAACCCAGTGGCGACCAAGAAGCCAGTGTCAGAAGAAGAGGCTGAAGACTTCCTGAGGAAGATGAAAGTACAAGACTATTCTGTGGTTGAGCAGCTGAGAAAAACACCTGCCCAGATCTCACTATTGTCATTACTCCTCCATTCCGAGGAACATCGTCGGGCCCTGTTAAAGATATTGAACGAGGCCCATGTACCCAGTGAGATTTCTGTAAACCACCTGGAAACCATTGCCAGCAAGATTTTCGAGGTGAACAGAGTGACATTCTCAGACGATGACCTGCCAGTGGAAGGAACGGAGCACAATAAAGCTCTATACCTAGCTGTCAAATGTGAAGACTCGGTGGTAACCCGAGTATTGGTGGATAACGGCTCAAGCGCCAATATTTGTCCATTATCCACCCTGGACCAGTTAAAGATTGACCGTGGAAGAATCCGGGAGAATAGCATCTGTGTCCGAGGGTTTGACGGAAACGGAACAGCCACTGTGGGGGATGTTGTACTTGAACTAACCATTGGCCCGGTCCTGTTTACCATGGAATTCCAGGTATTGGACGCCACGGTATCTTACAACTTGCTGTTAGGACGACCCTGGATTCACGCAGCTAAAGCGGTGCCTTCCACCCTACATCAGACAGTGAAGTTCGAGTGGGAAAGACAAGAGGTCGTGTTGCACGGCGAGGATACAACATGCACCATGGGCGGAACCATTGTGCCTTTCATAGAGACCACTGATGACAAGGGTCCCTGGGTCTACCAGATTCTCGATACAGGGTCGGCCAACAAAATTTCTGAAGGAGAAATCATCCCGCACCCTAGGGTAGCTGCCGCAACAGTCATGATGATATCAGAAATGCTGGGTAATGGGTTTGTGCCGGGAAAAGGCCTGGGAGTTGAACTTCAAGGGATAGTCCAACCTGTCTCCCTTCCTAAGAATCTGGAAACTTTCGGGTTGGGGTTCAAACCAACCGCAGCAGACAGGAAGCAAGCGCGAAAAATGAAGAAGAGAGTCTGGTTTCTGCCTAAACCAGTGCCACGCCTCTCAAGGTCTTTTGTTAAAGCTAGTGCCAAGGGGTCAGCGATCCCAAAGATTCGAGGACCTTTGATCGGCATAAGTGAAGACCTGAATCAGAGTTTTGAGAGACTATTCGCGGATGTCAGTATGGTGGAAGCTGGAGAGGGTTCCAGCAGAGCAGAGATAAAATTTGTGGGGCCTGAGGCCAAGACCAACAATTGGACGGTTACTCCTCTTCCTGTCCGAGGGGAGTCTTGGTAGTAGGCTTTGATTAATGTTTTGTTTGTTTATTTGTTTGATCGGATTATTCAAGGGTGTAATCCAAATTTTACTCCCGTTTTGTAAAAGTGTGAACCCTTTTTATCCTGCAAATTTAATAAAGTTCTTTTCTTTTGTCCCATTTTAATTTCTTGTTTTGTTCTTTTTCTTTCTGAACAGTTCTCTTTTTACTGGTCCTAATGACATGGCATGCACAGCGGATCTTCGACCTAGTCTAAATAATCAATCTGAATCTGACTCAATGATGCAAGAGGTCGTTTGTGATAATGAATCCGAAGGTGACGAAGGGGAAGCCTTCGAAGAAATAAACCGAGAACTGTGCCAATTTGAAGAGAAACCCAAGCCTAACCTAAATGACACTGAGGCTGTGAACCTAGGAGACGCTGATAACATCCAAGAGACCAAAATTAGTATCCACATTGAGCCAAATGTCAAAGCAGAATTGATCAAAACTCTCAGGGAATTCAAAGACATTTTTGCCTGGTCATATGATGATATGCCTGGATTAAGCACCAATTTAGTGGTTCACAAATTACCCACTGACCCGGCATACCCTCCGGTCAAGCAAAAACTAAGGAAATTTAAAACAGAAATGAGTGTGAAAATCAAAGAAGAAGTGATCAAGCAGTTGCAATCGAAGGTCATTCGGGTCACTCGATATCCCGAGTGGCTGGCCAATGTGGTACCAGTCCCAAAGAAGGATGGAAAAATCAGGGTGTGCGTCGACTACCGCAACCTCAACAAAGCAAGTCCCAAGGACAATTTCCCGTTACCCAACATTCATATCCTGATCGATAATTGCGCTGGGCGCGAGATCGGATCCTTTGTGGATTGCTATGCGGGTTATCATCAGATCCTAATGGACGAAGAGGATGCTGAGAAGACAGCGTTTATTACGCCATGGGGAACCTACTGCTATCGGGTAATGCCGTTCGGGTTAAAGAACGCCGGGGCAACGTACATGCGAGCAATGACTGCTGTGTTTCATGACATGATACACAAAGAGATTGAGGTGTACGTCGACGACGTGATCATCAAATCTTGGCGTCAGGAGGACCATATAGCAGACCTAAGGAGATTTTTCCAAAGACTCCGGAGGTATGATATCAAGCTTAACCCGGCCAAATGCGCATTCGGGGTCCCATCAGGAAAGTTGCTGGGATTCATCGTCAGTCGACGGGGGATTGAGTTAGACCCATCCAAAATTGAATCCATCCGAGATTTGCCACCGCCAAGGAACAAAACAGAGGTAATGAGTTTGCTGGGTAGACTCAATTACATCAGTAGGTTCATCGCTCAACTTCACAGCAACTTGTGAACCCATATTTCGGCTGCTGAAAAAGGATGCTGCGGTAGGTTGGACGGCAGAGTGTCAGGAGGCTTTCGACCAAATCAAAGGGTATCTGTCTAATCCACCCGTATTGGTCCCGCCTAAGCCCGGGAAACCTCTAATCCTTTACCTGACGGTCTTGGAAAATTCATTTGGTTGTGTACTGGGGCAACATGATGACACAGGAAGGAAGGAGCAGGCCATCTACTATCTTAGCAAGAAATTCACAGTACATGAGGTCAAGTACACTCAACTCGAGAAAACATGCTGCGCCCTAACTTGGGTAGCTCAGAAGTTGAAGCACTACCTGTCTTCATACACTACTTATCTCATATCCCGTTTGGACCCGTTGAAGTATATCTTTCAGAAACCTATGCCCACGGGAAGGTTAGCAAAATGGCAAATTCTGCTCACAGAATTTGATATCATCTACGTGACGAGGACGGCCATGAAAGCCCAGGCACTGGCAGACCATTTGGCAGAGAATCCCGTTGATGAAAAATACGAGCCCTTAAGAACGTATTTTCCTGACGAAGAGGTGATGCATACGAATGAGTTGGAATTACCCGAGGAACCGGGTTGGAAGCTTTTCTTCGATGGAGCTGCAAACGCAAAAGGGGTTGGAATAGGGGCAGTACTCATTTCTGAAACAGGACGGCATTATCCTGTTACGGCTCAACTGCGCTTCTATTGCACCAACAATATGGCCGAATATGAGGCTTGCATTCTGGGTCTGCGCCTGGCTGCCGACATGGATGTCCAAGACGTCTTGGTCTTGGGAGACTCGGACCTCTTGATACATCAAATTCAGGGAGAATGGGAAACACGAGATCTAAAACTCGTACCATACCGACAATGCTTGCATGATCTGAGCAAGCAATTTCGATCGGTAAAGTTCAAACACATCCCGAGAGTTCACAATGAGGTTGCGGATGCCTTAGCCACCTTAGCATCAATGCTGCACCACCCTGACAAAATGTATGTTGATCCTCTACACATCCAGGTCCGTGATCAGCACGCCTACTGCAATGCCATAGAAGAAGAAGCAGATGGCGAACCCTGGTTTCATGATATCAAGGAATACCTCAGGATGGGGATATATCCAGAACATACCTCTGGAGACCAAAAAAGAGCCCTCCGGCGTTTGTCGAATGGTTTCTTCCTCAGTGGGGGAATATTGTACAAAAGAACCCCGGATCTGGGATTGTTGAGATGCATAGACGCCAGGCAGGCAACAACGGTTATGGCAGAAGTACATGCTGGAGTTTGTGGGCCACACATGAGTGGATATGTATTGGCAAGAAAAATCCTTCGAACAGGGTGTTATTGGCTCACCATGGAACACGACTGTATCACTTTCGTGAGGAAATGCCATCAGTGCCAAATACATGGAGACTTGATTCACTCTCCGCCAACAGAGTTGCATACGATGTCAGCACCCTGGCCGTTTGTAGCATGGGGCATGGATGTCATTGGGCCCATCGAGCCAGCAGCGTCCAACGGTCATAGGTTCATTCTAGTGACCATTGATTACTTCACCAAATGGGTTGAGGCTAAAACCTTCAAATCAGTAACTAAGAAGGCAGTGGTGGACTTTGTTCACTCCCATATCATCTGTAGATTTGGGATCCCAAAAGTGATCATCACGGATAACGGTGCGAATCTTAATAGCAGCTTGATGAGAGAGGTATGCCAACAATTTAAGATTACACACCGCAATTCCACCCCATATCGTCCCAAGGCGAATGGAGCAGTCGAAGCAGCCAATAAGAATATCAAGAAGATACTGCGAAAAATGGTGGAAGGGTCCAGACAGTGGCACGAGAAATTACCCTTTGCTTTGTTGGGTTACCGCACTACCGTCCGGACTTCCATAGGCACAACTCCTTATTTGTTGGTGTATGGAACTGAGGCCGTGATACCAGCGGAGGTCGAAATTCCGTCCCTCCGAATTGTCGCTGAAGCCGGAATTGATGATGATGAATGGATCAAAGCTCGCTTGGAACAGTTGAGCCTGATAGATGAGAAAAGATTGGCAGCAGTGTGCCATGGTCAGCTGTACCAGAAGAGAATGGCAAGAGCGTATAATAAAAAGGTGCGCCCCAGGAAGTTTGAAGTAGGGCAGCAGGTATTGAAGAAGATCCTCCCACATCAGGTCGAGGCGAAAGGCAAATTCGCCCCAAATTGGCAAGGGCCTTATATCGTGACCAGAATATTGTCCAACGGTGCTTTGTGTTTGACAGATGTCGAGGGTAGATGTGTCGACATGGCTATCAATTCAGATGCAATCAAGAGATATTATGCGTAATTTCTTTAATTACGGCAATTTTTGGTTTATTTGTTTGTATTTGGCATTTGTTGAATAATGAGATGACGGAGGCAATTCTTTCTTCTATCCAAACACTTTTAACCCTCGCTTCCCCCTTTGAGCCTTAAGCAAATTCTTTCAATACCCCTCTTTTGGAATCACTAATGGGAAAGATACGAAAAAAAGAAAAGAAAAGAAAGGAAAAGAAAAGAAAAAGAAAAAGAAAAGGAAAAGAAAATGAAAAGAAAGAAAAGAAAAATCAAGGAATATAAAACCGTGGGAACTACGTTTGACCTGATTCCTCAAAGAGGATACGTAGGCGCCTCACGGCTCGGTCATAGTATGCATCATAGCAAATATAGGATGCATAATGTACATAGTGTGCATAATAGGCACAATGTGCGTAACGCACATAGCTCAACATAAGCATAAAAAATAAATTCCCCAAGCAAGAAAACTGGGGCAGAGGTTATGTTTTAAGTTCCAACAAAGGTTTGATTCCCATCAAATTATTTTCATTTTTCATAGCCTTTCTTCAATCCCACACCAAAACCAACGTCAACATCCAAAAGACCTCCCGATCAATGTTCGAGAGATGCCAAATCCGGCAAATAAGACCGAGAATAATACACTGATCCCCAGCAAAGAAGAGGATCGTGAGACTGAGAATGAATTGATAGTCAAAGGAATCTCCAGAAGAGAGGGTCGTATCTACAACGCCCCGATTCATCGAAAGAAATAAAATGAGAGAGTCTCATCGGTGAAAACCTTCGCAGGCACCGAGAGGCGACGTAAGACGAGGGATATGAAATGAGAGAGTCTTATTGGTGAAAACCTTCACAGGCACCATAAGGCGCCGGGAGATGAGAGAAAAGAGAGAGTCTCATTAGTGAAAACCCCTCGAAGGGCACTATGAGGCGACAAGATAGAGCAGCAAAAGCTACCACATTCGCAACAAGATGAACATCCATTTATCATCCCCAGCAAGTCAGACCATCGGACAAATCGATTGATACAAATAGACTGGGTCGGGAATCTATGGTGCACGCCATGATCACGGGGACCAGTCATGTCCTCCAGATAAGTTCTTTTGATTAGCTCCTCCCACAAAATATTGGTTCACAAAGTTTTTCTCTTTTCCATATCTTTATTTTCTTTTCCTAAAATGTGTCTTTAAAGGATTTTTCAAAGCTTACTACCAGAAATCGAAGGGGAATTCATCCAATGCAGGAGAATACAAACAGTCTTAAAAGTCGGCCCCAGGCAATGCAGGGACTGTGCTCGGAAATTTTGAAAGAAGTAAGCTCCAAAAGGGAGTGGTTTCGGGAGGTAGAAGCAGACTCCCACAGAATATGCTTAAAGAGAAAGCAGAAAAGGGGATAAACTGAAAACCGATCCCCAGCAGGCTAGAAACCCCCCAACAGGCAACTTTGCCCGCCAACCAATTATGGGGACAAAGAGCAAGAGAAGGGGAAGAGAGAAAAATGGCTCGCCAGAAAGGCACCCTCTACCACCACGATTAAAACTGATTAAATCCTTTTGTCTGCTGCAGGAAAACAAAGGATTGATGATGGCAGCAAGATGCACCGCCATGGAAGTCACCAAAAACCGGGGCAGAAAATTTTCTGCCAATTGTCGAAAATTTTCTCGGAAGAACGGGAATACTTTTAAGTTCTAGGTCGCCCACCAGTATAATGCGGGAATACATTTAAGTTCTAGGTCGCCCACCAGTATAATGCGGGAATACTTTTAAGTTCTAGGTCGCCCACCAGTATAATGCGGGAATACATTTAAGTTCTAGGTCGCCCACCAGTATAATGCGGGAATACATTTAAGTTCTAGGTCGCCCACCAGTATAATGCGGGAATACATTTAAGTTCTAGGTCGCCCACCAGTATAATGCGGGAATACATTTAAGTTCTAGGTCGCCCACCAGTATAATGCGGGAATACATTTAAGTTCTAGGTCGCCCACCAGTATAATGCGGGAATACTTTTAAGTTCTAGGTCGCCCACCAGTATAATGCGGGAATACATTTAAGTTCTAGGTCGCCCACCAGTATAATGCGGGAATACTTTTAAGTTCTAGGTCGCCCACCAGTATAATGCGGGAATACATTTAAGTTCTAGGTCGCCCACCAGTATAATGCGGGAATACATTTAAGTTCTAGGTCGCCCACCAGTATAATGCGGGAATACATTTAAGTTCTAGGTCGCCCACCAGTATAATGCGGGAATACATTTAAGTTCTAGGTCGCCCACCAGTATAATGCGGGAATACTTTTAAGTTCTAGGTCGCCCACCAGTATAATGCGGGAATACATTTAAGTTCTAGGTCGCCCACCAGTATAATGCGGGAATACATTTAAGTTCTAGGTCGCCCACCAGTATAATGCGGGAATACATTTAAGTTCTAGGTCGCCCACCAGTATAATGCGGGAATACTTTTAAGTTCTAGGTCGCCCACCAGTATAATGCGGGAATACTTTTAAGTTCTAGGTCGCCCACCAGTATAATGCGGGAATACTTTTAAGTTCTAGGTCGCCCACCAGTATAATGCGGGAATACTTTTAAGTTCTAGGTCGCCCACCAGTATAATGTGGGAATACATTTAAGTTCTAGGTCGCCCACCAGTATAATGCGGGAATACATTTAAGTTCTAGGTCGCCCACCAGTATAATGCGGGAATACATTTAAGTTCTAGGTCGCCCACCAGTATAATGCGGGAATATATTTAAGTTCTAGGTCGCCCACCAGTGAAGACAGAAGGTTACAACAGAGATCCCCAAACGGGAAACAATAAAATCCCCAGCACCAAGAAGCAGACAACTGCAAAAGCAAGCGCACATTCAAAGGGAAGAAGGAACGCGTCTCAAAAGAAGTAGTTTGGGAACGTTGTAGCATGCCCAGTATAACAATTCTGATGAAAAGCCATACCACTGAAGAAACCATTGGAAGATCTAAAGAAGAAAGCCGTGTCCCCAGCAAATCAAGCAAAGTGATGAGAACTGACATTCAGAAAAGGTGAAGGACCAGCATCATCTCCAAGTTCACAAAATAAAGGCGTCGGAGGAAAGCATTAGCCGACAAGAAAGCAAGGCAACAAGAACAAGTTGAAGATGGATGAAATTTCAGGATCCTCAGTTTAACTTAGCTTCTTGTTTTCCTTTTAGAGCAATGTAATAGGGAGATCGGTTGAGCAGTAGCATCCTACAGCAGCATACAACAGCGCACAACAACAGCAAACACTACAGTCACACGGTAGTCCCAGCTACCAAAATTTCCCGAACTACATTGACCTGATTCCTGTTTCAGCCCAGGATATGTAGGAAACCTCTGAAGCAAAGGTTCGGTCAAATCTTTTTCAAAAAATGCTTCACACGGAGTATTCGGACGGGCAAAAATCGCTCGCTTATCTTTGCGCGAAAACCCTTCGTGTCTTCGTGCAAAGAGGGGCAGCTGTAAGCACGTGATTTTTTGCTTTACGAGCAATCGCTCCAAAAGAAAATAAAAATAGTGACAAATGATTTCGCTGTACAATTTTTCGATCTTTCCGTGACATGTGTTGTTAGTCGTTTGTGAGTCTGTCCATTTTGCATCTAGTCCTTATCAAACAAAAATACAAAAAGTATATGTGGCGTTAAGAGAAAATTCAAAAAAAAATATAAATATACGTGCATCGTCCGTTTTAGGTTGTGATTTAACTTACTTGGTATGATAATTATGTTGAAATGCCATATTGTTTATTTGTTTTAATTTCATTTGTTTTATTAGTTATTTTTATTTTTATTTTTCTTTAAATTGGAAAACAAAAGAAAGTTGAAATCAATTTGGGCCCAAAAGAATAAGACAAAAAAAGGCCCAAACCAACGATCTGACCCGGTCCAAACCGGCTGCCCAAGCACCTCCTGAAACGACGTCGTTTCAGGCAAATCAATCCCAGCCGTTCCAATCAATCCAATCCAACGGTCCAGGATCATTTTCGGCAACCCGTGTTCAAACCCGACCCAATAACCAATCCGACCCAACCCCTCACTTAAACCAAACGACCTCGTTTAACTACCAAACGACCCCGTCTCATTTCTCACCATCAGATCCAAGCCGTTGAGATCATTTGATCTAACGGCTCAGATCCAATCCCCTACTCCGTATATAAACCTTCCCTTACACCCACGCCCCCTATACCAACACCCCACCCCTTCGTCCCCAAGCTCAAACCCAGACCTCTCATTAGAAACCCTAGCCGCCCCCGTCTCCCTCGCCATTAAAGCCGGCGGCATGGACGCCGGTGGCCACCTCCTGAACACCCTAGGACCACCTCACTGTCCTGAACACGAATCCACTAACCACGAGCCTCGAATCACTTCCGTTCGTCTCGAATCTTCATTTGAAGATTTGAGTCGAACCCGGATCTATGCCAAACCATCCCATCTTCATACCAGACACTCCCCTGACCTTCCTCGTGACCAAACCAAACTTGGTTTGGTCCGAATCTACCCACAACTCCCTAAAAATCAGATCTGGAAATCCAGACTTTAGAACACATGCACCTGGGGAATCCGGGCGGTTTGGACATGGGTTTGAGGTCTAATAGACCTTAATCAAGGCGTTCTCATGTGAGAACACCCTGATTAAAGTTTGTTCGGCCTCAAAAGTTCGAGGTTAAATCAGATTTGGGTCTGTTTGATTTAAACATTTTCGGTAAGTTTTCCTTTCTTTTGTGTTAGTTTTGATTAAGTGGTCAGCATGTTTCGTTGTGTTTGTTTGTTATTTTGTTATTTTTCATTCGGACTTCTTTCATCTCTGTAAAGACCTTTTATTTGGTCAATTGCTTTCTGTGTATGATTTGAATGTATTCGGTGATGTACATGTTCAATTAGAGTAGTCGTCAAGCGAATTAATTCATATAGCCGTAGTAATTGAACAAAAAAACTGTCTGATGCCCTTTAGGTCCCTGTATGTGTTGTTTATTTGAACGACTGATTATTACCTGTTATAATTAGTATAGTCGACTCAATAAATGTCGTCGATTAGTTTTCTATAACTAATGAATCGAATGAGCTAATAATGTCGCATGACTAATGAGCCTGTATTGTGATTTGAATGTTGGGCATTACCCATGATTGGTAGTCTGTAACTACATTGTAAACAATTAAAGGCCAGGTTGGGGCAGTTCTGAAATCGAACGTTCAAAGCCCAAAGTGCCCTGATGCTGCAATAGGCAGGGCAATAATAATCCAGGGTTAACAAGGGCATTTTGGGGTGTCGGAAAAGACAGAAAAGATTAGTATAAATGGGCTGACAAGTAGGGTACTAATTTAGGATTAAACTAATACCAATGGGGAACAAGACACAAGGGTATGTGGTTTAAATTGAATAATAAAATGATGCCCATAACTCCTGATTAAACAAAACCAGGCGTGGGGAATAAAGGGGGCTGACACCAAAAGATGCTGAGGCATGGGGCTTAAAGGGGTATGGGCAGGCTGCAAGTTGCAAAAAAAAAAAAGGCAGCTTAACTGCACTGGTTCATTTGGCTTATAAATAAGCCATTTGAGAACTTAAAAGGGGCTGGACTTTTAGTCATCAGAAAAGAGAGAGAAAAGACTGGAATTTTTAGTCTCGAGGCTGGACATTTCTTAGTCTTCAGAAAAGAAAAACAAGAAACAAAAGTCTCAGAATATTGTAACCAAACACTGTCTGAAAATTACATAAGAGTTTATGTTGGTTTAGCTGTCTTGGCCAATTACTGTTAGTTGCCTGTTTGAGCTGTTTGTGGTTGTTGAATTGCTGGGGTGTTTACATTGAATACTCTGCTGTCTCTGCTGGTTCATACTCTGTTTCGGGGATTGTTGTTTGTTGCTCGACTACTCGGGAGCTTCATCTTTGTTGGTTGATTTTGTTGCTGTGTTGTTGCTGTGTATCTGCTGTTGCTGTGTTTACTGCATACTGCCCAGCTGATCATTCCTTTCTTCTTTGTCTTCTATACCAGGTACACAACCAATGCACTGTCAAATGTAATTGGGAAATTTGAGCATGAGTATAAATGAAAGTCCTGAAGAATGTCTTTATACATAGATGGTTACATTAAACATTCATGTAATATGTAATAGTTTGCATCCTTGTTTAGATACTGAAGGTAGCCTGTGTGCCCAATAGATGTCAATATGTGGTGATTGAATGTTAGTTTGTATATGTAGGTTGATAGATAAAAGGGTCTCAAATGCAGTAGGTTGTATCTTAGGTTTTTTTATGGTTAGCATGTCCTTAAAACATAGAACTAACCATGTTAGTTAATTTCATGTCCTTTTGATAAATTGTCTCCTTATAATTGACAAACCATTGCTTTAAAATAAACGTCGCAAGGCTGCACTTCTCAACCTCCCGAAGGTCGAGCCCGAATCAAACGAACCCAGCAGCCTTTCATCAGAAAGGCACTGGCCCAGGTCCAGCCAATACCGTGTGGGCTGGGTTTGGGCCCACGGTGCTCGATTAGCTGCCCATGGGCACGATCATGTTTTCTTATTCTGCAAAGGCACTCGGGATTCCGTTATAATAACCTGCAAGCATGTAATTGAATAGGGTCATTTTTAACCTCAACTAGTAGAGACAAATGTGACAAGAAACGTAGTTGCTATAGGATATCCTGTTAAAATAAAGACGAGATGAGCTTCGACAAACAGAAACGCACAAGATGCGGGGCCCTCGTTAAACGTATATTATCAAAGCATTTAGTTTCCAGGACGGGTTGTTTAGTAAATTTCACAACCCTCCTAAAATAACAATACGTTAGACTCTTTAGGACGCGCCTTAATAAATCTTACCTTCTTAAACCCGGGTGCACATTTATGTGACCCAAATCCAATTCTCAACGGAGTCGAAATGTGTTTCTAATCACGGGTACATTGATTGTGACGTGGTTCGAGATGCGTGTCCATGACGTTGCAAATTCATTTTGAAAAAAAAATAAGAATGAGATGAGCCTCGCCAAATAAAATACAAATTGCGGGGCCCTCAGTAAATATTTGCTTTAAAAATTATTTAGACTTCGGGATGGACCGTTTAGTAAAATTCCACGGTCCTACCCAAAATAAATACGCTAGTCGCTTTAGGCGCGCCTTTAATAATTTAATTTCCTTAAACTCGGGTGCACATTGATGTGACCCAAATCCAAATCTCAACGGAGTCAAAGTGTGTCGACGACCACGGGTACATTGATTGTAACGCGGTTCGAGATACATTTTCACAACGTTGCAATTCTTGATAAAAACAGTAAATGATAAAAGCGGTTAAAAGTTAAATTTTGCACATAAGTTCAGACTTGTATAAAATCAGATAATCAAGCCGAATATAACAGTTGAGCGACCGTGCTAGAACCACGGAACTCGGGAATGCCTAACACCTTCTCCCGGGTTAACAGAATTCCTTATCCGGATTTCTGGTACGCAGACTGTAATATGGAGTCATTATTTTCCTCGCTTCGGGATTAAAATTGGTGACTTGGGACACCCTAAATCTCCCAAGTGGCGACTCTGAAATAAATAAATAAATCCCGTTTCGATTGTCCTTTAATTGGAAAAACTCCCTTGCACCCCCTCTGGTGCGGAAAAAGGAGGTGTGACAGCAACCTTCTTATCATGTTGGCTATGTGCTTTTGTATTTCCCTATAAGGCGGAGAACTTCATTCGTCCCGAGACTTTTAAGATGGCAAGCATAATGGCAAGCAGACGAAAGATTAGCCTAGTGGTCCCAGTTTTGGCGAGTATTTATCATGGTTTGAATAAGATTTTGTGTTCTTCCTAACTTGATCAGGTCAACGTTTATTTTCCCATCCATTATGTTTACGGTTGGCTTGCACATTACCTCAAAACCAATTATCTACTTGCTAAGGGTCCGTTTGTCCCTTTGATGGTGGCATGCTCAGGAGAGGGAGCCACGAGGTACTTTGATAAGAAGGATGCAAGAAAATTCATCCACAATGGAGAGTATATAGTTTGGACACCAACAATGTTAACTAACTCTCGTCCTTATTATTTTGTGGATAACGAGGCCCCTCAAGATTTGGAGTCAAATTACATCATGAGCTTACATTTTAATTACCTCCCTTTAAGTTATGATAACTCATTCATCATCGATCCATATAGCAAGCATTAGTTTGGTCGTCAATTTGGGTTTTACCAGAACGTTCTCGAATTTTTGGAGAATGATATCCATAGCGCCTCTCCAGACGAAGGACTCCAATTTTGGAGGATTTGCATACTGTATCAGTCTATGTCACATGTGGATTTTCCCCTAAGGGGAAATCCTGTGGAGAAGCTTTCCTCCATCAATTATATGTCATGGTGGGAGAAAGCGCATGTGAAGTTTCTCGAGGATAATTTACAAGCTATGGTAGAAAATGTTAGGCTAAAATCTACTACTCTTTTAGGAGATGAAGATCAAGGTGTTGAAAAAACGCTCTCAAAAGTCAAAGAACCACATACTCCAATCCCAAAAAGTAGTTACACAAAATAAGAAAAGGAAGCTTAAATCCCCAAAGGCAGCTTTGAAGGAGGTGGTGTGCACTTCAACAGATATAGAGAAACACCCTCCAGTTCTTCCATTTAGCACGCGAGTTCCTCAAGATACAGGCCAGAGCACCAATGAAGATCAAAATTGGAAAAGGAAATGGCCTAACCCAGTAGAGATCGTAGAGGTTCCAAGTGTTAATAGTCCCTCAAGAACGCATACAACTTGTAACAAAGAGGTAAAATACAGTCACCTAGCCTTTTTCCTTTTTTGTTTGAACGAATTACTTTCTTTGACTTTTCCTTATGCAGCTAAATGCCATTGGACATCCGATGGTATCCCCACATGACAAGCCGCAAGTGAGTGATGAATCTATTGGAGGGATTACGTCTAAAGTGAAGCCGTATTCAAAGGAATCATCCCTTCCTCATTACAAAGTCCTAAAGAGACAAACTTCAAATGGGATAACTCGCGTTCCACTAATAACAAATGCAAAAGTATCTATTTTTGAAGGAAAGAGCATTGTCTTTAATCATAAAAAGGAATTCATCTTGGGACTTTTGGAGGATATTTTCAATAGACTCTTCAAAACTTGTGTAGAATTTCTCTCATCTTATAAGGAGCAAATCACTGATATTTTCGAGGTTATGAAAAAGGTGAATATTTTAGATCTTTATCCATTAGAAGAATCATGGGGTTCTCCCAACATACATATCCAGGGGTGCAACTATTTAGTAGTGTTTACTGGATTTTCTTTTCGAGCTTGCTGCTTCATATGACCAAGAGCGATCCAATTTGGCTGATAAGACGAGTGAAAATGAGAAGCTAGAGCTGATTTCCAAAGCTAAGGAGCGTCTCGAATCATTCAAACTTGAAGCAAGTGAAAAAGTCAAGAAAGTTTTCTCTAGTGAAAAGAAACTGAAGAGAGTTGTGAAGAAGTTGCAGACATTATAATAAGAGAGGGAGAATCTCGAAGGTGTTATAGAAACGACTCAAAAGGAGGTTGAAGAGATTCAAGCAAAAGTTTCAGCTGCCAAGACTGAGTTATCTTCATATGAAAACGTAAATTTGCTGACTGTTGGTGATTTGTCCAATCTGGAGGAGGAGAAGAAGAACCTAGAGACTAGCTGCCAAGAATTAATCAACTACAAGTTCTGTTTAGATTAGGCTATTAGCATTATCTCCCCTTTTATCTTTATGTTAGATTGACCTAGTGGATATTTATTTCATATTAAATAAGATTGCTTCTCTTTTGCTTTACATTATCTAACTTTTATCTTAGTTGCTTAATTTTCAGCTTTACACGCTAGTAACAAAAGATTCATATCTTGTCGTGGGATAGTCCAAATAACGAACCGTTTGATTTCTCAAAAATTAGACTTCAATATTTAAAACAACTCCCGACACCTAGCATGCGCGTCACCTCAAGTAAAACGACACGAAATCCGAGGTTTCATACCCTCGAAATCCGAGGTTTCATACCCTTAGGACTAGATTTACAATTGTTACTTATCTCAAACCGATCAAATCTCTACTCCGCAATGCTCTTGGCCCTCGACTCGGCCTCCAAATGCTCTGAATCTATTCACAATTAGTACAATACCATCAATATGCGCTAATGGAATGAATTCCACACGAAAAACTATCAATTTAGACCAAAATCCTAAAATCCCCTCAAACCCGGCCCCAAGAAAAATCACAAAACTAGAAAGCTCATTCACTCACGAGTCTATCCATACCAAAATCATCAAAATCCGACATCAAATGATCATCCAAATCCCCAAAATCATCTCTCCAGTTCTCTTCCACCCCCCCCCCCATTCCTATTTAAATTTCCATATTTCACAAACGACGCCAAAACCTATCAAATCACGTCCGAATGACCCCAAATTTTGCACACACGTCACAAATGACACTACGAACCTACTCCAACTTCCGGAATTTCATTCCGACCCTGATATCGAATTTTTCACTGCCGACCAAAATTGTCAAATTCCCAACTTTCGCCAATTCATGCCTAATTCTACCACAGACCTCCAAATCACATTCTGGACGCGCTCCTAAGTCCAAAATCACCTAACCGAGCTAACAGAACCATTAAAATTCAAATACACTGTCGTTTACACATAAGTCAATATCCGGTCAACTTTCTCAACTTAAGCCTTCACAAAAGAGACTAAGTGTCGCAATTCACTCCAAAACTACTCCGAACCCGAACCAACTAACGCAATACGATCAAATATAGCTGAAGAACACAAAAGGAAGCAGAAATACGGGAAACGGGGCTATAACTTATGGAACGACCGATCGGGTCGTTATAGGGAAGCTCTTATCCTAAAAGTTGAATTACTAAATTACCCTTCTTAAAAAACTAACTACCCTACATGTAAAATAAAAAATTCAACACCTCCAAATAGTAACTTTTTCTAATCTTTTATTAATAGTCACAACTAATCAAATCTATCTTCTTTTTAAGTTAGATCAATATTATTTTCTACACTACAATATCCTTCCATTCACTTTTGAAGTTCTCGATTATTACCGTATGTAAATGAGGATTTCATACGGTTTCTGGTTTCACTCGACAAACCAAGTGAATCGTCGCTCAATAAGTTGATTTTAAAAGCGATCGGTGCATTAAATATTTTCCCCAATAAAGATATTCCTTTTTTCATTAAGAAAATGTACAAGAACGAAATAATATTGCACGTCGATTGTGAGTTTAAAGTTGAACTTAGAGGTTAATAGCATTCCAGCAACTTGATTGCATGGCTCTTGCAATCATGGTTGTAGTTATTATAACAGTTATGGACAAAAGCATATTCAAATCTTGGCTTCATATCTATCCGCAACATCACAAAAATTATAATAACAACAAGATTCCTCAAATTTTGCAATAACAAATTAGAAGGTATGATCTGTCTAAATTCCTAAGTCCCTGCCCTTATTATATGTTTATAAGGAAGAGTCGATTTGATATAGGAAAAAAAATGATAAGCCAGTGTTTCACCTAATTCTTTTTTATACATTCGGGTTAAACTAATATCTGTGATTGAGATTTTGGATACCTAGGGTTCCAGGATTTAGATAGAAACTTAATTGTTCATTATATTATTAGTGTTATTGTTGCGACCAAAAACACTCACGTAAGTGCACGTGATCATCAAGTAATAGAGTAGTGAGTACAGTATCGTTCCCACGAAGACTTATGATTAACTGTTGACTAATTCAAACTCAATTAATTTGTCTGTCCAAGAGGTTTTTCACAAAATAGAGATGTAATTGTTTTACTACCTAAACTACCAAGCAATAATCTAACTAGAGCAATTAACCAAACAAATAACAATTTCGAGTAACAAACAGTAGGAGAGGATATTCCAGGGTCACAGGCTAGTTAACAATCGTGTTATGTTCTTAGCTTAAAATGACTAATTGATTTACCTGGATTGTTGATTGACAGGGTTAATGTTACTCATAAGAATCTATCGAGTTCTTACTCGCCTATTCAAGTTAACTCAATGCCTGTATGTCTATGGAATTAAGATTAACAAGAATGCATTTACAATTCCTATATTTCAACCAAGCAATGCAATTGGGTATATGTCTATCCCAATTGCTAATCCTTTCCCCGAGGCCCGGGTTCAAGAACTTGCCCTATTTAATTCTATATGCAATCTAAAGTTCCCACTTTCGAGTTCAACTAAAGATTCGCAAATAGTATTTCATTGTTAGCTACTCAGCAAAATAATTAAAAGCAAAATTAAATAAACAACCCAATATGATAAACCAACTTTGTCAAATTAAACTTCAAACAACAACATTCATGTTTCACCTATGATCCTAGAACAATGGGTTTTAGCTACTCATGCTAGTGTTCATCACAAATAGATTCAATTTCATCTCAAATAACAAAAACCAAGAGAAGAAAAGAAGAACTTGATAGTCAAATCTCCTCCTTGCCTCTTGTCTCTCTATTTCTTGCACTAGACTATGAAAAACTTCCCCTTTTTTCTTCCTTGGGCGAGCTTGACTTTATATAGGTTAAATGAGTTTTCCTCCAGATTTCCAGTTCTGCCCTTAAATAACTCTTCCCGGATTTTGGACTAGCGCGACCGCGCACCTGGACGCGCATCTTGCCGCGCTAATTGGCTGAGATTCTGTCATGGACGCGCTAAAAGTAGCGCGGTCGCGCACCTGGGCGCGCATGTCCAGTTCTGTGTTTCATCACTTCTGTTCCTCGTCTTCAAGCGTACTCAGCTCTGGGGGGTCTTTCTTGCTCCAAAATGGTTCCAATCACAACTGTTTAAGGCATCACCTAGGCTCCTCATCCTGCAATATATACAATTCACAATTAGAGCCTATTTTTCATCAATTAACCATATTATGATATTGGAATATAATCAAGTGGGAGCATAAACAATCGCCAAATTACCTAGATTTAACCTATTATCAGATATATGTATCATGAAAAAAAATAGTCTTAATTATCTGTATAGCTTCGGTAACATGGTAGTCAAGATTAAGATTATTTAGTAGTTTAACCCTTCTTTTGGTACATGAAACATTTATAAAATTATTAATTAAGACCATAATCGTTGACAAATTTGAAAATTTTGCAATGTTCTAAGCTCAATACTCTTCGTGAGCATGAACTGATCATGGAATAACCAATTTGGTCATCTATATTTAGAAGTTGAAGCCGTTGGTTAAGGTCAAATATTTTATGGTAATTTTAGCACGTTTTCAAGTTAACAGACGAGTGGGAAATGCTTTCTTCATTTCACTGTTTTTTTACAAAGTTTGGTATCTTCATTCTTTTCTTAAGACTAAGTTTTTTTTGATTTCTCATTCGGTATCTGGTACTTATATTGGGGCCCGACTAATTCAGATTTGCGCCGGGAAGTCCCACATAGAGGGTAAAGCGCTCCCTAACAAAGGCGACTCCATACCTAGGGACTCGAACTCAAGACCTCTGGCTAAGGATGAAGGAGTACTTACCACTCCACCACAATCCTGATTGGTAGACTAAGTTAATATTTTGTTGAGTACTACTATTGCCTCTCTACTTTTTAAAATATTCTTTCTTTTTTCTTTAGTACATATCGCTCGGTATTTTTTAAAATAAGACCCCTAACTCATGCTCCATTTATCACGGTGACAACTACATAGAAATAAGAATGGCCTTGGCATATATGCTATGAAGGTAGTTTCGTAATTTTTTTTACAGCTTAGAAGGAATGATCATAAACCTTTCAAAAGATGACTGGATACTTTTAACACTTTGATAAGTTAAAAATCTTCGGTGTGTGTGATGCTACTTAGTACTTTTGATTTATTGGATAGTGTCCAATCTTGCTAATTTAGCATCTGGGTTAGTTTCATTCATAGAAAAATATTTGATGAATATTTTTATGAGAAATAATTTATTTTATTTGATGAATATTTTTATGAGAAATAATTTATCTTTAAAAATCAAGTTTATGTTATAATCATATTGTTGATAGGTACTGTAACAATCCGGTCGGTCGTTTTGAGAGTTAGCGCCCCGATTCTCTAATAACTATTTCCCCCATGTTTGTTTCTGCTTATGGGACTTTCCAGAGTGATTAGTTGTGGATTCCGGAGAGTTTTGGGACACATAGTTCCTAAATATGAGTTTAAGCCTTAGAAACCGGACCGTAGTTGGAACTGTGTGAAAGTGGATTCGAAATGGAATTTTGTCGACTCTGTTAGCTCTGTTGAGTGATTTCGGGGTTAGGAGCGCATCTAGAATGTGTTTTCGAGGTCTGTAGTAGATTTAGGCTTGAATTGGTGAAAGTTAGAATTTCGGCGATTTCGGCCGATAGGTGAAATGTTGATATCGGGCTCGGAATGAGATTCCGAAAGTGTCTGTAGGTTTGTAGTGTCATTTGTAACTTGTGTGTCGAATTTGAGGTCATTCGAACTAGCTTTGATGTGTTTCGGCATCGTTTGTGGATTTTGGAAAAATGCTAAGTCCTTAGGCTTGAATTCATGTGTAATTCTTGTTTTTGGTGTTAAGTGATGTGATTCGAAGGCTCGACTAAGTTCGAATGACGTATTAGGACTGGTTGATAGGTTTAGTTGAGGTCCGGGGGGCCTCGGATGTGTTTCAAATGCTCAACGGGCTAATTTTTGGACTTAAAAGATATCAGATTTTGTTGGTGTTGGTTTCCATCTATGCGATCGCGTGAAGGGAGTCACGATAGCGTAGGCTAATCTGGGACAGGGAAATTTTGTTCTTCGCGTTCGCGTGACGATGAATACGAACGCGTAGGCATGGCCAGTGCTGAATCGCGAACGCGTGGGCTAGGCCGCGTTCGCGTAGATGAAATAAGGCGGCAGTAGATTTAAGTGTTTCTCTACGCGGTTGCATGAAGCCAACCGCGATCGGGTAGGTCTGAGGGAACTAAAGCATCGCATTTGTGTAAGTGTTTCCGCGTTCGCGTAGAGTAAATCTGAGGCGCGTGGTTTTTGCTCTTCACGATCTCGGCTGGGCTTCTGTGATCGCAATGAATGCATACTTGGGCAGAATTGAATAGATTTGAGCCATTTGGAATCGGGTACTCGTGGCAAGAACGTGATTTCGAATTGAGTTGAGCAGTCGAGGTAAGTGGCTTGCCTAATTCTGTTTTGGGGACTTCCCCTTAAGTTGTTTTGACATTTATTTGTTGTGTGGGCGCCGTGTACGTGAGGTGACGAGCATGTACGCGGACCATTGTTGCTAAATTCCATTTTTCCTTCACAAATTATTAAACCATCTCTCTCCTATTACATTGCTTAATGTGTTAATTGTTTAGCTTGGATTAGGAAAAGCATGCCTGCCAGTTTTATATTAAATTGCCTATCTGATACTCTCTGCGCCATGTTTAGTTAGTTTTATTGCTTTGCCTACCTGGGATTTGATGAACTGTTTAAATTAATGCCTTATCTGACATTCATTTTGCATCGCATATTTAAATTGGGGACTACGAACGTATTTGGGAGATCCCCTGTATTACATATTTAAATTAGGGACTAGGGACGTATTCTAGGAGATCCCCCTATACTGGATATTTAAATTGGGGACTACGAACGTATTCTGGGAGATCTCCCCTGTACTGCATATTTATATTTGGAACTACGAGACGGTATTCCGGGAGATTCCACTTTGTGATACGTTGTGCTAAGCCGATGGCTCTTTTTACTGTTATGTTTTAGATTAAACTGCTTATGGTAGAAATTACTTATCTTCCATATTGTTTTAAACTTTATTATTTAGAAATCCAGTAGAACTTTAACCTGACCTCGTCACTACTTGACCGGGGTTAGGCTTGACACTTATTGGGTACCAATTGTGGTGTACTCATGCCCTTTTTTATACATGTTTTTCGTGTGCAGATCCAGGTACGAGTTTCCAGCCGCGTGGCTAGAGATCGTTGCAGCAGTTACCAGGAGACCGTAAGGTATTTCTGCCGCGTCCGCAGAATCCTCCGAGTCACCTTCCACTCTGACCTATATACATGCCGAGCGGCGTTGTTATTATTATTTAGATTTCTCCCTTCAATCTTTATTTCATCGCATTTTAATTAAGTTTTATTCGTAAATTTAGGTTTACCTAGTCGTAGAAATTAGGTGCCGCCATGATGTCTTTCGGAGGGTAAATCGAGTCGTGGCAGGTAATGGTCACAAACAAAGTAATTTGTTTCACATACTCAGTATATCAATCTTGTATCTGTTTGTTGATTTTTATTTTTTTATTTTACAAAATTTTACACTCTCTTTGGTAGATATTGGTAAAGACATAGTGCTACACATTTTGATAAGTTAAATCACACACTGCTGTGTGTGACGCTGCTTAATACGTTTGATTTATGAGATATTGGTTCATAATTAATTCGTTTTTCACAAAATTAAAATATTACTTTGAACTGTAACCAAGCTTGCAAATTTTAGTGAGCTTCATAGGAAGACAGAATATTCTGACAAATATTTTTGTGACAAATATTTTATCTAGAAAAAAAGTTAATATCGTAGCCATATCATTGATAAAGGTGCAACTCACAATTCAAATGCTCACTAACATTAAATTTTAATATGTTCTCCAAGTATCCTTATTTTAAGAAATTTTGCCTTTTACTGATTGGCGTTGGATAATATTTACGAAAATTTTCAATAGATTTGTGATGATTGTTTTTGCTGCAATAATTTCGAACTTGATTCATGTGCAAAGTTATTCTGGTAATTGTATAGAGACGAGATTCAGCTTTTTTAGTGTTTAGAGTTGGTATAAATACGACATGTATCTAATTATACCTAGATTGTTTATCTTCATAGGTACAAATGATATCAAATCATATTGACTTCGATAATAAGTCATCACACGTTGATCGTTCACATAAAACTGTACTTTAATGTATAATTATTTACTCAAACTTTCATTATAATAATATTGATATTGTTTTACAAAATGATATATGACTCAGTATACACGTGCAACTCACGTGGCGAGAAACTAGTATATATATATATATATATATATATATATATATATATATATATATAGTTGTGAAGCTCTTGAGCTAATTCAGCCTTAGTTTGGGTCAATAGACAAAACACAATTCTTCCAATCCACGTTTAAAAGGAAAGGAAAAGGTTGAGGGTAATACCAACCTAATTTTGCAGGAGTTGGAACCACTAGAGAAATGGCCGAATCGACAGAGTTGAAGAGGCAAAACCTTGAAGGAGGAGGAGGATCTGAGCCACCGTCATCCGCATCTGAGCCACCGTCATTGACGGAGAAGAGTAAAAACGGATTTGAGCCACCGTCATCATCGCCGGAGAAGGGGGGTCAAAACCCTGAAGCATGCTGGCTAAACCCTCACGATGCCTGTGAGGAGCATGTTCCTGATTTTTTCAAAATTTGGATGAATTACAGACGTCAGACTTATGATTCCAATGTTTGCTTCCTTTTACTTATCTCTCTCTCTATATATATATTACATTTTTCCTATTAAAGTTCAATATTGTGTGCTTTATTTAAATATTATGATGAATTAAAATGTATGTATTCCTAAAATCAGTTGTGTTATTAGATTGAATCCATGGTTACTACTGCTACCTTTTTCAGGGAAAAAATAATCAAAGTCTTGTGTAATTTGGCATTAAATCGCTTTAAACTCGTTAATTCCATTATGATCCCTCCCTCTTCGACTGATACACTGTTGGCTTGTTACAGGGTTTTGACTGTGACTATTATCCATGTTCATCTTTCGGTACTCTTTTATACCCAGTTATAAATCCTAATACCGCTGAGGCTGAATTAATGATGGAACTGGCTAACTTGGCTATCCAGGAATATAATGAGAAAGAGTGCAATGTATGTATTGAAAGATGATATACACTGGAATTATAAGTCTCTCCCTCACCCCGACTATAATGCTATATATCATGACTCTCCTATCCTTGCAGGTTTTCAAGTACAAGGTTTTGAAGATTGAAAAAGCAAATTTTATGATATCAATATCGCATGACTGTTAAAGTCTTAAATCGCACTCTTGGCACTACTATCGAAACTTTTCAAATCTTTGCTGCTAAATGGATCTTTAGACCTCATGTCAAAGAAGTCCTTATTTGCCGGCCAAAAGACGGGACTAAAAGAAGAGGTAAACACCTAATAACGCTTACTAAATGCCTCTTTTTGTGTGTGTGTGTGCTCGTATGCAACGGCAGACCCATGTGTATGGGTGAGCTGTGTCACTGGACCCCGTAAACTTCGGCCAAACTTTTGTATATATATGCGTATATACCTTGAAATGGTTAATTTAAAACAGTTGGCATCCTGAACACTACACAAGACTTTAGGAGGCACCGACTAAGCATAATAATGTGCATAAAAAGTATGGGTCCGCCTCTACTCGTATAGGCCTTTTCTAAATGAGTATTTGTTTTTCTTTTGTTTTAGTGGTAATTGGTCTTTTAGTTGCTCAATTTTTTCTATCAGATGATTAACCTGTTTCGATTGGGATAACTATGTGCAATCGCTAGTTGATAACATGGATTTTGGTAGAAGCCCAAACAAAATATGCTTATACCATGCACAACGTGTTTGGTATGACGTAGTAAACCATTTTCTAATGTTACCTTAAATTGCTTAACTTGTTTTTCCGCAACTGCGAAAGAAAGTCATTTTTCTAGTGTTACAAATATTATTTCATATTTCTTGTACTCAAACAACCGCTAGTCGGAAATTTCTATGTGATATATTTCGTGTTTGATACTGTTGCCGACCCTTGTCTGGATACAACAACAACAACAAACCCAGTTTGATCCCAACAGGGGAGGTAGGGAAGGGTCTGTACGCAGACCTTACCCCTAACTAATGCAGGTAGAACCCTTGTCCGGATAGAAACACAAAAATGATTAAGCATGATAGCCATTGAACTTTTTGATTCTCGTTTTCCTTTTGTGCTCTTGGTGGCTTGAACTACCTTAAGTGGATCCTAACTAGGTGCTTCATCCGCTCAAGTTGGTGGAGCACATATGAAATATTATGTCGTTAATGCATGCAGAAAATACAAAGTTGAGTTTCGGATTCGGATTTCGTGATAAATTATGGAGTAGAAGGGATTAAGGGACTGGATATTGTAACAGTAGGCATGGGCATTTGCTTTATGTGGAAAATGCACTTGTAATATATAACAAACTTTGGTTCTTCCTATGAACACATTTACAGGCGGGTTTGCTTTTGACGTGCCGAAGCCAAAGCCAAAGCCGAATGGAGAGGAGTGTCACAGGAACAACGGAAGAGGCACGTGAACTATAGTTTTAATATAAGCATCATGTAGTTTTCATGATGTTGTACTGATTGGGAACCATTTCAATTTCTGTAGTGATGAACCCCTTTAACTTTGAGAAGTCTTCTAACTTATAAATCTTAGTTATTCCCAAGCAGACTTTGGAACAGTCTCTAGTCCAGTTTATGTATTAAAATCTTTAGTCATTTCTGATCTGCGTTTATAATTTGTCAGCAAAGGGAATTTCTAATGACAGTTTAGGCTTACCCTTAACCGTGTAGTTATCTATGAAGCATTAAGGACACTCTAAAAAATGTGAATATCTTTGACATTAGTCACAAAATGTATCACTCTTGTTAGCTCCATTGACCTTTCAATAGTTTTAGTGCAATTATTTTCTTTCATCTTTTGATTCGAAATAACTACTTTAAGGGGTCATTCACTGAAATTTGGAGGAACAAAGTGAAGCATGACCAGAAACCCCTAGCCTAGTAATCAAATTAGTAACATCTCTTTAATTATTGGAGTAGGGGTAGTTTCGTAGATGTGGTAGATTCATTGTTCTAATGCCTGCTTGCGTTTCTGTTCTCGTAGTCGCTCCTTTGAGTTGTTTTTAGCTCTCGGCTTCGTAGCTTGTAGCCCTTCGTTCCCGTTTTTGGTTATTAGTGGTAGTGTTTACCTAATACTTTTTGCTTATAGTGGCGGTAGTGAATAATGTGAGAGTAAGGTCATGTCCTCGAGTGGGGCTGGGGGTGGGGTCCAGGGGTGGGAAGCTGGGTAAGATAACCTCTAGGCTGAGAATTCGGTCATGGAACATTGGGACGTTGACGGGAAAGTCTATAGAGTTAGGTAAGATTCTTCAGAAGAGGAAGATCAACATAGCGTATGTTCAGGAGACTAGATGGAAGGGTACTAGGGCACGAAATGTAGACGGGTTTAAACTATGGTACTCAGGGAGCACTAGGGGCAAGAATGGGGTAGGTATTTTAGTAGACAGGGAGCTCGTGGTTGAGGTTAGGAGGGTAAATGATAGGTTGATGAGTATTAAGCTGGTAGTTGGTTGGTTACTGTAAACGCGATTAGTGCATACGCTCCTCAGGTAGGTTTGGACCAGGAGGTCAAGAAGATACTGGGAGGATTTGGACGAGATGGTGCCTAGTATCCCGCACACAGAGAAGTTGTTCATTGGCGGAGATTTCAATGGCCATATTGGGGCTAGTGCTAGGGGTTATGATGATGTGCATGTCGCGTACGGTTTTGGGAATATGAATGAGGGTTCTAATTCACTGTTGGATTTTGCTAGAGCTTTTGATTTGGTTATAGCTAACTCGAGTTTTCCGAAGAGGGAAGAGCACCTGGTCACTTTCAGAAATTCAATGGGCAAGACTCAGATTGATTACCTTCTCTGTAGGAAAGGCGATAAAGGTCTGTGCACTGACTGCAAAGTCATCCCAAGTGAGCACATCACGACTCTACATATGCTCCTAGTTATGGATCTGGAGATCAAGATGAGTAGGAGGAAGAGGGCGGGGTGCAGGCAACCTAAGATCAAATGGGGCAACTTGACCAAGGACAAAGCTGAGGAGTTAGGGGAGAAGTTGTTGGCTATGAGGGCCTGGATGAGTATGGGGGACACGTCTAGTATGTGGTTCACGACTGCAGATTGCATTAGGGTAGCTGCTAGAGAGGTCTTAGGGGTCACGAAGGACGATCCTGGGGGTCATAAGGGGACTAGTGGTGGAATGGAGAGGTTCAAGATAAAGTGGAAGCTAAGAAAGCTGCTTATTTGAAGCTAGTAGAGAGTACAAACGAGGAGGAAAAAAAGACTTATCGGGAGTGTTACAAAAAGGCAAAGAAAAAGGCAAAGTTAGCAGTTACGACGACTAAGAACACGGCGTTTGCTCGTTTGTACGAGGATCTCGAGGGCAAAGGCGGGGACAAGAGGTTGTACCGGTTGGCCAAGGTAAGGGAGAGGAAAGCCCGCGACTTAGACCAAGTAAAGTGCATCAAGTCTGGAGATGGAAAAGTGTTGATGGACGAGACACTCATTAGGAGAAGATAGCAGACATACCTTCATAAACTGTTGAATGAGGAGGGGGATAGACGCATTGTGCTGGGTGAGTTGGAGCACTCCAAGATCCGGCGGGACTTTGGGTACTGTAGGCGGATTACGATAGAGGAGGTGGAAGGGGAGATGCATAAGATGTGCAGGGGCAGAGCGACGGGGCCAGATGAAATTCCGGCAGAATTCTAGAAGAGTGTGGGGCGGGCAGGTTTGGAGTGGCTCACTGGGCTGTTTAGTGTTATTTTTAAGACAAAGAAGATGCCTGAAGAATGGAGGTGGAGTACTATGGTTCCGCTTTACAAGATGGTTCCACTTTACAAGAACAAGGGTGATATCCAAAATTGCAACAAATATAGGGGTATCAAGTTATTGAGTCATACTATGAAAGTTTGGGAGAGGGTGGTGGAGGCCAGGGTGAGGAGGTGCGTGTCTATTTCCGAGAATCAGTTTGGATTCATGTTGGGGTGTTCAATTACGGAAGTGATTCATCTGGTAAGGAGATTAGTGGAGCAGTACAGGGAAAGGAAAAAGGATTTGCATATGGTGTTTATTGACCTTGAAAAGGCATACGATAAACTTCCGAGGGAGGTCTTGTAGAGGTGTTTGGAGGTTAGTGGCATTCCGGTGGCGTACATTAGGGTGATTAAGGACATGTATGATGATGCTAAGACTCGGGTGAGGACTGTGGGTGGTGACTCGGAGTATTTCCCTGTGGAGATGGGGTTGCACTAGGGATCAGCTTTTAGCCTATTTTTATTTGCCTTGGCGATGGATGTACTGTCGCGTCACATCCAAGGGGAGGTGCCTTGGTGCATGTTATTTGCCTAGAGCTGTCAAAATGGGCTAGTCCAAGCCTCATGGGCTTTTAAATTTGGTTGGCTAGGGCGGGCCGGCCCTTCATCTATATGGGCCTTAAAATGGCCAGCCCACCCTAAGAGGGTCGCGGGCTAGGGAGGGCCGGCCCTTTAGTTTTTTTAGAAAAATATATTTTTCCAAATCTTTAGATATTTTTTTGTGACATAATCTCTTAATCATATGAACGACTTCTGTTTATTTAGAGTGTACAAGAATCTTGATATTTGACAAGGAATCTCGTAATTGAAATGCAAATTTTCTATATCTCTAGCTCTTCTTTTTTTAATGTTACATGAATATTTTTTTAGTACTTTTCTTTCACTTTCCTTAGGTTTAGGAATTGCATCAATAAGTTTATATGTTAAGGTTTTTTTTAATTTAGGTTTAACATTATTTGTTGATTTCATCATTATAATCCATAGATTTTTAAAATTCGTAAAATTTGCTAGTGTTGTCAATTGTTTTGGTTATTAAAACTTGACCTTTTTCTATACTGAAGGGTAATTTAATAATTAATAATATATTAAAGTAACTAAACTGATTATTGGTCACTTAAAGTAATATTCTTTTGAAAAAAAATTATTATTGGCCACTTAAAACTTTCCTAGTTCGTTGTTAGTTAAGCAAAAGAAAAACTAATCTTGTCATACTACATGCATGTCAAAAATATAAATTCTAGTTGATATGGAAAGGTAAATGAGCAATCTAAGATTGAAAATGGAGATTATATATAATTAATACTTTTTAGTTTTTACGTTTTTTATATATTTAAATTTAAATTTAATTAATTTTTGGCCCACGGGCCGGCCCAGGTAGGAGTGGGCATATTTGGGTCGGAACCGAATAAACCGACCGAACTGAAATTTTTTTTATTTCGGTTTCGGTTATTTGGTTTGTTCGGTCGGTTTCGGTTTAAAATTTTAAAATTTCGGTTTCTCGGTTCGGTTTTCAGTTATTAAGTTTTTTAGTTCGGTTAACCGAAAAACCGAATTATTAGCATATATATTCTTTAAGTTATACATGGGCTAAGCCCATAGGTAATAAATTAATACTATTAGGTCCAATCTATCAAAGACTCAACCCAATTAAGTAAGTCCATCAACTTTCCAATATTAAAGACTTCTAGTCTATTAAAACTTCCATAGCATATGTGATAGATACCGGGAGAATTTCATACAGAATTGTAATTTACACTATGTTTGAATTTTATGATCCATAATAGTGTGCAAAGTTTAGTTTATTTTTTTTTTCTATAAACACAATATTTCCAACAATTTCGAAGTTTTGGGAAAAATCAACAAATTCGCCGATCGTATAATTACATAGAAGGAGTCCAATATGATAATGTTCAAACAGAAAACCGAATCGAAATTAAAAAAACCGAACTGAAGTTACTACTTTTACAAAATCGAAAACCGAATAACCGAACCGAATTTCTTCAAACCGAACCGAACCAATCGAATGCCCACCCCTAGGCCCAGGCCTAGCCTCGGTCAAGCCTCAAGGGCCAGCGGGCTGACTTGGGCCGGGCTTATAAGCCGCAATTTTAAACGGGCTAAAAAAATCTCAACCCAGCCCCACCTAAGTAGTGGGCTGGGTTGGGCTGGCCTCACGGGCCAAGCCCATTTTGATGGCTCTATATTTGCCGATGATATAGTGTTGATTGACGAGATGCGTAGCGGAGTTAACGCGAGGTTGGAGGTTTGGAGATAGATCTTGGAGTCTAAAGGTTTCAAACTTAGTAGAACCAAGACAAAATACTTGGAGTGAAAATTCAGTGACGGGACTCATGATGCAGACGTAGAGGTTAAGCTTGATGATCAAGTTATCTCCAATAAAGCAAGTTTTAAGTATCTCGGGTCTATTATCCAGGCTAATGGGGAGATTGACGAAGATGTCGCACATCACATCAGAGCGGGATGGATGAAGTGGAGGCTCGCTTCCTGTGTTTTGTGTGATAGGAATGTGCCTCTAAGACTTAAGCATAAGTTTTATCGAGTGGTGGTTCGACCGGCTATGCTATATGGGTCTGAGTGTTGGCCAGTCAAAAACTCCCACGTGCAGAAGATGAGAGTAGCAGAGATGAGGATGTTGAGATTGATGTGTGGGTGTACCATGAGAGATATGATTAAGAATGAAGCTATCCGGGACAGAGTAGGAGTAACCTCCATGGAGGACAAGATGCGGGAGTCGAGACTGAGATGGTTCGGACATGTTAAGAGAAGGAGCATTGATGCTCTTGTCAGGAGGTGTTATAGGTTGGCCATGGAAAGTTTGTGAAGAGGTCGAGGTAGGCCTAAAAAGTACTGGAGAGAGGTGATTAGGCAGAACATGGCTCTGCTCCAGCTCACTAAGGACATGACCTTTGATAGGGGGTGTGGAGGTCGAGAATTAAGGTAGAAGGTTAGTATTTAGTAGGTAGTTTATAGTTGTTCACCGATAGTCCTAGTAGCATACATGTCCCTTCATATTCTTAGATTTTTACTACGTCATATGATTTTGTTTACCTCAGGTATTGTATTCCATATTGCTATTATTTGGTACTACTTATCCTTTATATCTCCCTTTTCTTTTCTCTTCCATCTTTCTTTCTTCCTTGCTTTCCTCTTCTTCTTCTTGCCTTTCCTGAGCCGAGGGTCTATTGGAAATAGCCTCTCTACCTGCATTAGGTAGGGGTAAGGTCTGCGTACAGATTACCCTCCCTAGACTATACCTGTTGGGATCAAACTGGGTTTTTGTTGTTGTTGTTGTTGTTGTTGTCTTTAATTATTGGAGTATCACCCTATTAGAAGAGTTTCCGTTGGAGAGGCTTTGTTTCCTTGTAAATTTCTTGGTCACCTTTTCCTGCTACAAATTCATGCTTCTTTGATCAAATATTCCTTGTGACCCTTTCCTTGCTGTACGGATTTGTCAATTGACTTTTCAAATCCTTTACTTAATTGCTTAAAATGAGGGGAGAGGTGAGGCAGGAAGATTATTTCTGATAGGCCCTCGGTTAAAGACAAGATAAAAGAATCAGTAGCAACACGTGGTAACAAAAAAAAATTAAGAAAGATGAAAGCGAAAGAATGCAATCAAAGAATAGACAGCACCATCAATCCAAGACTAAAAAGATACCATGCTAACGCTATTGCTACCGATGTTAGAAAGAACAAAAATGCACTGCCTACTAATCGTCCATCCTAATTCTTGATCTCCACATCCTCCTATCAAGGGTCAGGTCCTCGGTAAGCTCTAGATGTGACATCTCCTACCTAATTACATTTCCCCATTACTTCTTTGGTCTACCTCTACCCCTCCTCATACCCACCAAGGCCAACCTCTCACATCTCCTAACTAGGGCAATTGTGCTTCTCCATTTCACATGCCCGAACCATTTCAGCTTCACCTCTTCCATCTTATCCTCCACAGAGACCACTCACATCTATTCCCGAATAACTTCATTCCTAATCTTATCCAACTTAGTTTGCCTTCACATCTATCTCAACATACTCATTTCAGCTACTTTAATCTTTTGAACATGAGAGTACTCTTGACCGGCCAACACTAAGCCTCATACAACAATGTCGGTCGAACCACCACTTTATAGAACTTATATTTAAGTTTTAGTGGCACATTCTTACCACACAAGATACTAGAAGTGAGCCTCAGTTTCATCTTTTGCTCAAGACCTAAAATATATACGCGCGCGCACGCATGTGAGTGCTTGTGTGTATTGGGGACAGAGCTAGATGGCTGATTAGTTGCATGCATTTTTAGAGTTTTTAAACCCTTTAGAGAGGGGCGGATTCACATTGATGTGGGTGGGTTCGGGGGGGGGGATTTAGGGGCTGGAAGGGTGTTCATCCGAACCCCTTTGTCGAAAAATTACACTGTATATAAAGCAAAATCTGTTTTTTACCTCTATATATTATGTTTTGAATCCCTTTAATATAGTCATAAAGCATAGCTTAGTGGTTAAGGGGGTTCAAAAGCTTTGAAAGTCATAGGCTCTCTATTCCCACTAGCTACGACTTTTCTAACTTTTTTCTTTTTTTTTGAACCTCTTGGCTATAATTCTGCCTCCGCCACTGGTGGGTTCACGCAACCTCTCCCTAGTCCATGTATAGCTACTACTTTCTTTTGTGTTTTCCTTTTCTATCTTGGTTACCCTTTAACTTTTTTTTTTTTTTTTTTGTCATTGTCCTGAGTTTTAAAATCCCCAAAACACAAAAATATCTATTCTCAAACACCTCTGCTACACATTCTATTCAACATCTTAAATCATCTCTTCATATATTTTTTAAACCTTATTCTCCGTAGAGCATTGTCTCTAGACCTTATTTCTCTCCCTTTTTTTCTCTTCTTTTTCTTTTGTTTGGTAGGTCTAAGCTAAGAGACCCAAAATTCTATATTCACTCGCTTTTGCGTGGTGGAATTTTTTATACGGTTAATGATTTGCAACTTTAAAACCTTATATTGAGTTTGGTAATAACAAGTTTTGGGATGTCGATTTCTAACTTGATAGTTTCATTTACTTTTTAAACTAACTTTGATTTGTTTTGCTCGTTACTATCGCAAGCATACAACAACAACAATAACAACAACTCAGTATAATCCCACAAGTGGGGTTTGGGGAGGGTAATATGTACGCAAACCTTACCCCTACCCCGAAGGGTAGAGAGGCTGTTTCCAGGAGACCCTCGGCTCAAAAAAGCAACAGCAACCAATATATTAGTACCATAAAAATGCATAATAAAATAACAACAATATATAAGAGATATGAAATACAGAATACGAAATACGAAATAGATGGCTGGTATAGTAAAACTAGAAGGTAAAGCCCTGCATCAATAGACGACCAATGACATTCTTAGTCTAACTCCTAACTGGCTAGTCTCACTCTATTGTGCTGTAGAAATATTCTCAACTCTCTCCTAACCTACAACCTTAATGTTCGACCTCCATAATTCCCTGTCAAGGGCCATGTCCTCATAAAAAGAGCATTTTTATCTATGAAGTACATAAAAAATAATCTACGTAATAGAATGGGTAAAGAATTTTTGAACGTTTGTTTAGTTTGTTATATAGAGCGTGAGGTACTTAATTATGCTATAATTTTAATTTGTTCATCAACTTATTGTCTATCGTAAAATTTTATATAATCAAATAAAAATTTTATCTTAAAGGTAGAGATACATCCATCCTCTAGAAATTCTGAATACGCCTCCTCTAGAAATGTTATCTAACAGTCAAAATTTATAACGTATGATGTAGAGGTTTTCCAACCTGTCGAGCATGCCATATACTCAGCCTATCTGAAAAATGTCTACTAGCCAAAATAATGAATTATGACATGTGGTAAAGAATACAACATTCAACTACAAGCTAAAAAAGAAAAACGGAATACTCCACTATAACAACAACAACATACTCAATCTCTAGGGAGAGTAGTGTAACCCCTACCTTACGAGGATAGAGAGGTTGTTTCCAATACACCCTCGGCAATTTAAATATTTTTGTTTCCTCAACTATTAACTTAAATATACAAAGCAAAAATAACATCTCTTTAGCAAGAAAGAAATCATTGTAAGCACAGACTGCCCATCAATAGTTTACATATAAAGGGATGACTAACAAAAATTAGCTTCATAACAATTGACTATTTTTGATTAAAACAATTACTCATTTAAGTGAAACAATCCAAACCATAATATAACTAGAAGAGTATATGAATTACACATAATTTAGATGACTAATATTTATCAAATACTTGTACAACTAATAGAGAGGTCAGTCAATATTAACCGCTTTAATTATAGACGATAGTGTTGGCAACTAGCAGAAGATTCAGAAAGCTATAGTTCAACTCTTTCTTTCCTTGCCTCCTATGATGCTTCCTCTGATTCAGCTTAGCAGATAATTAACAAACTGCAAAATAGTTCAGAAAAAAAAAAACCAAGGTAAATTAGCCATCAAGTTAGATGCAAACCAAAGCAAATTAGCTATCAGGTACAGGTCAATATTGTTTACTCCAACTCTTTAACCACTAGACCACCAGTAATGCAAGGCAAGTCCTCAGTTATTACTACATTATCACATTTACAACAACAACAACAATTACCCAGTAAAATCCCACCGAGTGGGGTCTGGGGAGGATAATGTGTATGCAAACCCTACCCCTACCCTGATAGAGCAGAGAGGCTGTTTCCGATAGACCCTCGGCTCAGGAAGACGGAAATAAAAAACAAGAAAAGATAATTCATTAGCAACTCTAGTAGAAACCGTAATAGTAACAGAAGCATAACAACCAAAAGATGAATGACATGCAATAATAGTAACCAGTATCTAATGCTCGGGGCTAAGATAAACAACAAGTATAGTGTGGATTCAACATAAACTGCAAGCCATCTAAGATCAACCCTAATCCAACCTCGCCTCACCCCGGTATGAAGTAAGGAAAGTTCTACTACCCCTAACCTACATTATCACATTTAATTTAATTAAAATTGTATTTTCCCAAGGACAAGAAGGTACAGGAACAGCAATTCTCATATCAAATTTTCACCTCCTACCACACGTAATTCATCTCATAATACCCATTTCCACAAAGATTGAGCAACCAAAGCAAAACGAAACGACAAAAACAAATAAGCACTAAGAGCCATCTAGCAAATAAACCATCCCCCCCCCCCCCCACCCCCACCCCCAAAAGAAAAAAGGAAAAATAGAGGGGAGGAAATTGTTTACCTCACTTCAGAACTTTTTGTCTGCAAAGGCGGACAATATTCTCCTCATGTGGTCCCTTGTATGCATGAATTTGGAAGGTTTCTAGAGGTGTACGCAGAGTGAGATTGTTAACTTTGACAGTCAGGAAAAATTCACGACATTCGGCCCAAATAAAGTTCACTTTTTCAATACACAAAACCTCGTATTTGTAAACCTACAAGGCATGAAGAAAATACTGTTAGGACACTATGGTTGAGGGGAGTTTATTCACCCCAAAGAAAAAAAGATGAATAGAGGCGTACACTGGTTTCTTTATTGTTGTATTCCTGAATAGCATGGTTAGCCAGTTCCATCAGCATGTCAGTTTTTTCCTCTAAATCCAGATATGGTATATATGTAGCTGCCTTAGCTTCACCGGGATAGATGTCAATGTCAAAACCCTGTCAAATAAGCCAATCAGTCATGAATTCATATCCAACAACAACAACAACAACAAACCCAATGAATTTCCACAAGTGGGGTTTGCGAATGAATTCATATCTAAGTCGTAACAAAAATAGGGTCTAATTGAATTGCACATATCTATCCAGATTTTAGTTTATACATAGATAAGTTAACAACAACAATAAACCTAGTGTAATCCCACAAGTGGAGTCTGGGGAGGGTAGTGTGTACGCAGACCTTACCCCTACCTTTAACAAGGCAAAGAGATAAAGTTAAAATAAGTGAATTTCAAAGTTCAATTTAAGTGAAGAATTTCAATTGCATGGAGCTAAAATGCTCTTTTAGTATTTGGTCTATTAGCTTAAAAAGAAGCAGGGACTAATCAAGGAAGAAGAATCACTTAAACTAAAAGCACCACTAAAACAGACATGAATTCCTATATTTGTTTTAAAAGGTAACCAAGAAATAGTTACTTGTAAGTAAGCCCCACAATCTTTTGTGCCACACTTAAGTCTCTAAAAGCTTGGAGATGCTCAGACAGGACGGAGCTTGGCACATCTGTAGCAATTAGATAAGAGAAAAATAGTCGGGGAAGGCAATGTGGCTTTGGGCAGAGAAGTGAGCTAAGAGTAGCTGTGCCAAATGGACGGGATGAGTTAAACGTGGATGGATCAAAACGGGTCAGGTCATTGAACATGTCATAACCCAATCCGTGGATCAATAGAGGTTGGATCATGATGTTTAACTAACGGATTATGACCCAACCCGTGGATCAGTAGAGGTTGGGTCATGATGTTTTAACTAACTGATTATGACCCAACCCGTGGATCAGTAGAGGTTGGATCATGATGTTTTAACTAACTGATTATGACCCAACCCGTGGATTAGTAGAGGTTGGATTATGATGTTTTAACTAACGGATTATGACCCAACTATTTTTTTCTCCACCATACTTAATGGGTCAAAAGGGCATTGGTAAGAGTATGTATTGGTACTATTTCGTCCAAGTTTAATTTTTTCTCAACCATACTTAATATACCAATACATGCTCTTTGCAGTAACTAATCATTCTTTGTCTCAATCAATGCCCTTTTGAACTATGAAAGCAAGTTCTTTTCAAACTTTCTTATTCTCTTTGTTATTATATTTATACTAGTCAAAAAGAGTTTTCTTGCTGATAGTGACAGAGTCACGACTTTCATCGAGAGGATTCAAAATATAAAGAAATAAAAACGTCGAAGAAGCCAAGGGATCGAACATCTATAATATAAACATAAAAAATAACTTTGAACTTTCATATACTGATATACAACATAATTTTCCGGCAAAGGGATTCGGATAAACCACTATGCACCCCCTCCTTCCCTCTGCCCTTGTTGGGTTAAGACTTGATTTTCACATGAGATTTTAACTATTTCCTTCGATTTCAGGAGGTTAAATTGGTTGTATAAAAGAAGAAAAAGCTTTTGGCTTTTTTGAGCGTAAAAGATTTACAGTAAGCACGCAGCCCGATGCACAAAGCATATTACATTTACGTAGGGTCCGAGAAGGGTTATATCCTAGGAGTGTGACGCAAATAGCCTACCTAATGTAAGTATTAGTAGTTTCTTTCACGGTTCGAACCCTAGGTGACGCAGAGACAATTTTACCGTTCCTTGGTGCGAGTGCTAGCGTGCAGGTGTTGTGTGTGCATACATATAATAAAAGGAGTAGTGAAAGAGGACAAACATCGGTTTCACAAATCTGACGGAAGTATCTCGAATAAATTTTGCGAAATAGATCACGATGCTCCATTGAAGCGCCTTTGGGCATAAAATCGTCGTCATTCCATAGATCCTCATCAGCCAAATACTTTCGTGGCAGTTCCCTCTTCCAGGCAATTTGTTCTTCTGCAGAATTTTGCTTCTTCTCCAGCGAAGAAGATCCAGTGTCGGCCATTGCGAGCCAAATCGTAGTACCAAAAAACTTCACGTTTATATGCTCTTCCTTAACCTTCTTTTTCTTATGGGAAAAGGGTCAAATATGCACCTATACCAGTGAAAAAGGTCTAATATTGTCCTCCGTTATACTATCAGTCCAAATATATCTGTAACGTCATACTATCGGTCCAAATATATCTTTAACATTATAAAAGTGGTACAAACTTGCCTTTTCTCCGTTAACTGCCTCCCTATGACAATATTTCATTGCCACCTCACCATTATACTCCCATTTTCATCCCTTCCCCACAACCTTTCTTTCTCGTTCATTTGAAGAAAAATCACAGATCATAGATATACAAATAAACTATATCAAAAGAAATGTTAATAACTAAAGATAATATGAAACAATGTGAACCGAGAAAAGAATATAATTATTTTGATTGTTACTTAAATTTTATTGTATTGTATCATTAAATTCGTTGTTACGTAATGATAAGAAATTTCACTTTATGTAACGACCGATTTGGTGGAATTGCATCGTTATCTTATCTATTTTCTCTCAACTTGTCATTCCTTATTATTAAATAATCTTTTTTTTTTATCTTTTATCCTACCTTTTTATATAATAATTCTCTCTCGTATCTCACCTTTTTTAATAATATTACAAGTTTATTTTTCATATTGTTGGTGTATAACATCATGAAACAACAACAAACAATATTATTGATTCGAGCATCGATATATCAAAACGATACAGTACGATACAATACAATTCAATACATTGTGAAACATACATAATACCATCCAAATAAGTTGTAAGAGAGGTGGGCTTATTAATTAGACGAAACCTAGAGGGTGTTTGGATTGGCTTTTAAGCTGGTCAAATTAACTTTCAAGCTCTTGTTTTTAGCTGTTTGACAAAATTAAAAAGTGTTTAAAATAAATTAAAAACTGCTTACAACAAGCCAAAAACAATAAATTAGTTGAGTTAAAAGCTATTTCTGCTGCCACATTTTTTAAGTCCATCCAAACGGCCTTATAATCATCACTGATTTGGTCTACTAAAAACTAAACCCAAAAGCCAAAACTAATCACTAAAAACTAAACCCAAATGCCATAAAGTTCCAAATGGCGGAATCAAAAGTTGGAAAGGAGGGAGGATCTGTAACACCGAATATGGGGCCAAAATGCTTTTGCAGTTTACCAGGAGGAGGAGGATGCGTTTGCAATCCAGATTTAGCCCCGATTATTCTTGTTACCTCTCTGATGATGATAATTCGGTTGAATTACCACCATCAATCGAAAAAATCCAATGTTTGCTTCCTTTCTTTTTTTTCCTATTAAAGTTGTCACGCCCCGCACTTGGGCCTGGACGTAACACGGCACTCGGTGCCTGACTACATGTGACCAAGCGAACCAATTGGTTAGCTGAATCAACATGTGATATTATAACATACTAAATGCGGAAGATAAACTAACACACGATGATTTATTAAAAGTCTGAATGATATAAATCATTGCGCAAAAATACTAATACAATTCTGAAATATATTTGTAGCTAACATTGAAAAACATGAAATGCATGTGACTCTATCTAACTGTTAATCTAGTTTATGAAGCCTCTAATGAAGTACTGAAAACACTGATTGTTTGTAAATACTGAAAGACTGTAAAGTAATGATAATGCCCCGAAAGAACTGGGGATCACCAAATAGCTGGTACGAGAATCCTAGCACTCTGAATCATCAACCTGTAAATCATTACCTGCATCCTGAGATGCAGGCCCCGGGCAAAAGGGACGACAGTACATTTGAATTGCACTGGTATGTAAAGCAACTGAAAGAAAGATTATAAATGTTGAAACTGAAACTAAGATGATAACTGAGAATTGATAATTGATAATTGATAACTGAAATGATAACTATTGAAACAGAAACTGAAATGATAACTGATATTTGATAACGCGTAACTGAAATGATAACTAATAATTGAACTGAACAAAGGAAGTAATGATATGAATACTCCCTCTTCTGAATAATGAACAACTTGCTTATCTGAATAAGCTACGGCCTCGGGCCTAATATATATGTGCACAAGCTACGGCCTCAGGACCAAGTTACGTATACATAATTACGGACTCATGCCCAAAAATGCATAAAGCGTAAAACTACGGCCTCAAGCCCAAACATGCATAAAGCATAAACTACGGCCTCAGGCCCAAGTATCCATAAAGCATATAAACTATGGTCTCAGGCCCAAATACATGTGTTCAATATTCAGGAATTGAGAATCATACTGAAATACATGATGCTGAAATACTGAACCATACTAAGGTACATGGTACTTGAATGCTGAATAGAGCTAGACTAAGACATGTATTCATGAACTGATTATGAAAATTGAAACTTCAACTGTTTATGACATACTGAGTAATCTAGACTGAGACTCATGGGCATCAAAACCCAAGTCTATATTGATTACGCACTGATTTCACAACATTCAGAATGAAAGTCATGATTGAGTTACGAAGCTAGAGAATAGAATTTCTGCAACTATTCAAGGAACTAGGCTTAACTATATTTCTAAGACAATTAGTAATGTCGTAAAAAAATGTAGTGTAGGAAGAATCATTAATATTCCCAAACATAGAGAGTTAGTCTCACATACCTTAACTTCCTGCTCTTGAGCGTAATACAATGTTTATCAATCCTTTCAAATTTAATCTATAGCAATACAAGTCAAAAGGGATTCTATATTAGCTATGATACTCATGTTCTGGTCACTTAAGCATTTTATCAAACACTTCGTGAGAATAAATCTTTATAGTCGTTATTAATGGTGTCTCTACACCCAATAACCCATTCTATTGATCCTAGATAAATTCTAAAGTCTCAAATGGTTATAATCAACATCATTCTTTATCACCCATAAGGTAAACAACACCCTTAACCGATAATCAACAATCAACAACTCAAACCTATAACTGTTCATGCTTTTCTATCAAACCCATCAACTCATATCTCATGAACTAGAGTCTATAATTATTAATCCAATGCTAGAATTAATTTGAGGGTGAAAACATTACCTTTTTGAAGTTCAATCCCCCTGAATTCGAGTTCTAAACATTACCTTTTTGAGGTTCAATCCCCTTGAATTCGAGTTCTAGGGTTCCTTCTCTCAACAATGATGTCGCAATCGAATATTTAATAATATGGAGGGTTTACCCATATTAATAATATGTTGATAAATTGAAATTAATTTAGAATGACCATTAGAACTTACCTTGGATGGTAGAGGGACCCTTAAGGAGTTAGGTTTTTGAGAGCTCCCTTAATAGAGCAAGTTTTTGTATTTTGGGGGTGTGGGGGATGAAGTAGGGCTTTAAAATGACCCCCAAAGTGCGCCACCTCCCCCCCCCACACCTGAAGGCCTGACCATGCATCTGACCGCGCAAAATGGCAGTAACACTGCCACAAGTGCGCGGTCGCGCACGGGGCGCGCATATTGTGCACTGTTCTGTAAAATGTATATAACTTTTTGCACAAAGATCCGTTAGGGATCTTTAATATATCGTGGAAAGATATTTTAGAGGGCTACAACTTTCATCTTTTGAGTTTTCCCAAATTCATTATATAATTTCACTAAATCCTGCTAGAATATGGACTATTTGTAAACTTAGTCAATTTTGTCGAATCTTATGCACCTCACACTTCATCTTGATTCTGAAACAACTATTTTCACCCATACTCATCCTACTAGGACTTCATATGTGTATAATATCAGATTAATACCCATTTAACATATCCACACCTAGTTCGAATGTACGGGGTGTTACATTATCTCCCCCTTGGGATCATTCGTCCTTGAATGATTCTCCTGATTATAACTTCTGCTAACTCCGAACCTTAAACGGGTCTGGTGGAAACATGAACTTTCATTAACGCTTGCATATTAAACTGAATGAATACATGACTACTGAACTGTTGAGATAGTGAACCGAATGACTACTGTATTGACAGAATATTGGTCTGCCATGGATACGTAAATACTGAACTAACATAGGTATATGAATATTGAACTGGCACAAATATTTGAGTAATTTGAGTACTAAGTTGGCATGAATGTCTAAGTATTGGACTGATATGAGTAGCTGAGTATTGTACTGACATAAGTATCTGAGTATTGAACTGACATGAGTATCTGAGTACTAGAAACTTGAATGCTATAGCATAATACGTGAAATACTGGTTGTACCATCGCAAATTCTGGTGGCAACTCCAACTCATAAGCTAATTGACTGATCCTTCGCAAGATTCTATATGGCCCAACATAGCAGGGACTATGCTTCCCCTTCTTCCCAAATCTCATAACGCCTTTCATAGGCAAAACTTTTGAAAATACCCAATCATCAACTTGAAACTACAGGTCTCTATGCCGCACGCTCGAATAGGATTTTTGGTGGCTCTGAGCCATCTTCAAACACTCTTGAATCAACTTAACTTTCTCCATAGTTTGATAGACCAATTTTGGTCCCTACAACTCCTCTTTACCAATTTTGGACCAACCAATTGGCGATATACACCTTCGCCCATACAGAGTCTCGCACGTGCCATCTTGATACTAGAATGGTAGGTATTATTATTAGCAAGGTCAATGAGAGGTATGTGATCATCCCAATTACTTTTAACATCAAGGACATATCCTCAACTGTTTGAATAATGCACTCTGCTTGGCCATCTTTCTAAGGATGAAAAACTTGTGCCTAATCCTTTCTGAAAGAACTTCTAAAAGTTCATTTTAAACTGAGCACCACAGTCCGAAATGATGGACAACGGAGTTCCATGCAATTAGACGATTTTCTGAATGTACAACTTAGCATAATCTTCTGTTGAATCTGTAGTCCTCATTTGCAAGAGGTGAGCCAACTTGGTAAGTCGGTCTACAATCACCCAAATCGAAACATGCTTCTGAAACGAGCGAGGTAGACCTGTTATGAAGTCCATGTTTATCATATCCCATTTCCAACGGGAATTTCTATACTCTGAGGTAAACCACCAGGCCTCTGGTGTTCGACTTTCACCTGTTGACAATTTGGACACTTAGCCACAAAATCTGCTATGTTTTTTTTTCATATCGTTCCACCAATAAATCTCCTTAAGATCATGATACATCTTTATGGAACCTGGGTGAATAGAATACCTAGAATTGTGGGCTTCTGACATAATCCGCTCTTTGAGCCCATCTACGTCTAGAATGCATAGTCTGCCTCTGTACCTCAAAGTACCATTATCTCCCCCTTGTTCAAAAGCTATCATTTTATGCTTATGAATCCCCTCTTTTTACTATAACAAGTAGGGGTCATCAAATCGTTTCTCCTTCACTTCGGATACTAAGGAAGAACAAGTTCTATTCTGGACAATAATTCCACCATCTTCAGAATCCGAAAGCCAAACTCCTTGCTTGACTAAGCGGTGAACTTATTTCACCATATTTCTTTTGTCTACCTCAATAATGAGCTATACTTCTCATACTTGATTATCATTTTAAGGTACTTCCTGAAAACATTTACAGCATTTTTGTGACCTAAGTCTTTGACCAATACTCCGAAGATTATAGTCTCGTGCAATGGCACTATCCTCATGACAAATAATTGTACATGATTTTATAGTTTTTATATCTCGTGCTCACTATGCGGGTTTCAAATCTCCAACTAGACTTGCTGACAATTTCCACATATCTCTCTTAGACCAAAGGTTAAGGTCTTATACTTGCGGGTCCTTCTCTTTTGTTGGGATCTGATAACTTTTCTTATCTTCTGCAATTTTTTGCACTTTACATCAATGACGACTCATCTTTCGACTTACTTCTAAGCAATCTTTCTTGCTAGGATAAACTAGATTACTTACATAAATGGAAAGCTACTGTATTTTTTCTTAACTATCATACACAATCTTAATAATTTAACTCTGCTTACACTGTTAATCTTGGAGAAACCACATTTTGATAATTCCTAAAGACTATTTTTCTATAGTTTGCTCTCTTACTGCTAGCTAATTATTTTTCCCACTATCACTGTACTTCGGATTTAACTTAAACTCTTTGAGTTCTAACACATGTTCGGTATTTCGAACTGTCATCCGCTTACTAGAGTTAACCTGGCTAAATGAATCAAATTGTACATCTACAAGCTCTGCTGAAATTGTTAATTCACTGTATCAACTCAAAACTTACTTATTATTCTTTTACTAAACACCTGCTAGAATCATGTTGTCTTGTTCTACTTTGGATAACTAAAGTGAGGCATAAGGTTATTTCTAACTTCCCTCACCATCTGACCCTATTCTACGGTCACATATTTATCATTTTTTATTAGACCATGTACATGGATCACACTTAGGGAAAGTTCATCTATCTCAAACAAAATTAGAATATGTAACCTCCAAACTTTCTATATAATACAAAATCATTTCATACTATAAACATCCGCGGTAATCACTTAATCACATAACCTAAGGGGGAACTGCCATATCTTTTATCTTACATCAATAGCTACTTCTTACTAATGTGGTACTTCTAGTTCTGATTTGAATAAATATGAACAACTTAAAATCGTTTCTTGAAATTCACTATTGGTTGCTCTTGGTTCTCATTGCATACATCATATCTTCTAGTCATTTTCATGAGTTTTACGAAATAATATCTTTGGTAATAACAAACGTTTCTGACTCCTAGGTATTTTACCCTTAGGCTTTTTTCTGTCCAAAACTATAGTGACAAATGTTAGGGTATGACATCTGAACTATCATCACCCAACTTGTGGCTCCATTTTCAAGAATTAAATGAAGTTGTTGTAGGAGGTAAAACACATACGAATACACTACCATGCACAAACTTACCCTTCAAAGTATACCATCATCTGATAAATCACTTTCTGTGCCATTCGGTGAGTTTTGGTCTTAATGTAGACCTAAAATATGCGAAAATTTTGCTATAATCACTGTTTCTTACATTTTCTTTTAGCACCCATAGGCGTTACTGTATACTAACCCGCCACCAGAATTTTGATACACTGAAAATTGAAGATCTAGTAAATGAATAATTGATAACTGGGATCCTGAATAACTGGAAGATTGTATAACTAGTAATTGAGGTAAACTGATAACCATAGAACATGATAACTGCCCTTTTTTTACTTTCTGATAAGGTTATGCTATAATCTTTACTACTACCCATTGCATCCCACTTTTAACATCATCTCATGTCTCATTTGTTACCAACCTATATTCCATAATTATAACCCAATGGGAAATCATCATCTTTAGAACCTTGGTATTTTCTTGCCCATCGCACATCCATGTCTGTAGCTAAACGTAAGCCCAGAATGCATGCTTCATATTCAGCCATGTTGTTGGTACAATAGAAACGTAGCTGAGCTGTAACAGGATAGTGATGTCCTATTTCCAAAATAAGTACCGCTCTTATTCCAACTCCTTTTGCATTCGCAGCCCCATCGAAGAAAAGCTTCCACCCTGGTTCCTCAGTCAGTTCTAACTCCTCTATATGCATCACTTCTTCGTCTGGAAAATACGTCCTTAAAGGCTCGTATTCTTCATCAATAGGATTCTCAGCCAAGTGATCAGCCAATGCTTGGGCTTTCATGGTCGTCCTCGTCACATAGACAATGTCGAACTTTGTGAGTAATGTCTGCCATTTTGCCAATCTTCCTGTGGGCATAGGCTTCTGGAAAATATACTTCAATGGATCCAGGCGTGAAATAAGGTAAGTAGTATGTGACGATAGATAATGCTTAAACTTTTGTGCTACCCAAGTTAGAGCACAACATGTCTTCTCAAGTTGAGTGTACTTATTCTCATAGACTGTAAACTTCTTGCTGAGATAATAGATGGCTTGCTCTTTTCTTCCTGTGATGTCGTGTTGCCCCAACACGCAGCCAAACGAATTCTCCAGGACCGTTAGATAAAAGATTAATGGCCTCCCCGGCTCAGGTGGAACCAACACAAGTGGATTGGATAAATATCCTTTGATCTGGTCAAATTCCTCCTGACATTCTGCTGTCCATTCTATCGCAGCATCTTTCTTCAGTAATCGAAAGATGGGTTCACATGTTTCTGTGAGTTGAGCAATAAATCTGCTGATGTAGTTCAACCTTCCCAACAGACTCATTACTTTTGTCTTGTTCTTCGGCGGTGGCAAATCTTGGATAGATTTGATCTTTGACGGGTCCAGTTCAATACCTTGCCGACTGACGATGAATCCCAACATCTTTCCAGATGGAACACCAAAGGCACATTTAGCCGGGTTAAGCTTAATATCATACCTTCTAAGTCTTTGAAAGAACTTCCTTAGGTCTGCTACATAGTCTTCCTGATGCTTAGACTTTATGATCACATCGTCCATGTACACCTTGATTTCTTTATGGATCATGTCATGAAACACAGTAGTCATTGCTCTCATGTACGTAGCCCCAGCATTCTTCAAACCAAATGGCATCACCCGGTAGCAATAAGTTCTCCACGGCGTAATGAAGGCTGTCTTTTCCGCATCTTCATCAGAATCTGCTGATACCCAGCATAGCAATCTACAAAAGATCTGATCTCACGTCCGGCACAATTGTCAATCAAGATATGGATGTTGGGTAAAGGAAAGTTGTCCTTTGGGCTTGCCCTGTTCATATTGCGGTAATCGACACACACCCTGATTTTCCCATCTTTCTTTGGCACTGGCACCACATTAGCCAACCAATCAGGATACCGAGTGGAACGAATAACCTTTGCTTGTAGCTTCTTGGTTACTTCTTCTTTAATCTTCACACTCATATCCGTTTTGAACTTCCTCAATTTCTGCTTGACGGGAGGACATGTCGGGTCAGTGGGCAATTTATGAACCACTAAATCTGTGCTTAACCCTGGCATGTCATCATATGACCATGCAAAAACATCTTTGAACTCAATAAGTGTTTTGATCAATTCTTCCCTGATATTTGGTGCAATGTGGATGCTTATTTTAGTTTCTCTGATATCGTTGGCATCCCCTAAATTGATGGCTTCTGTGTCATTTAAGTTGGGCTTGGATTTTTCTTCAAACTGACTTAACTCCCTGTTTATCTCCTCGAAGGCTTCGTCCTCATCATATTCCGATTCATTATCATAATGGACCTCTTGTATAGTTAGTTCGGAATCAGATTGATCTTTTAGACTAGGTTGAAGATCCGTTGTGCATGCCATATCATTAGAACCAGTATGAAAAGAAATGTTCAGAAAAAGAAACGAAGGAAACAAAATTAAAAATAACATATAAAATAAGGAATAAAGAAGAAACTTTTTCGTTTTATTGAATTATGGGATAACAAGGTTTTACACTTTGTTGAGCAGTAATAAAAATAAAAAGGAATCTGGATTACAACCCTGGAATAATCCAGAAAACAAAAAGGAAAATCAGAGCCAACTACCAGGACTCCCTCCGAGTAGGAAGAGGAGTAGCTGTCCAATTGTTCACATTGGCCCTAGGCCCCACAAACTGTATGTCTGCCTTACTGGAACCCTCTCGAGCTTCTATTGTGTTGACATCTGCGAACATCCTTTCTAAGCCCTCATCCAAATCTCCATCTAGCCCAATCAACGGTCCACGAATTTTCGGGACTGACGACCTTGTGACACCTGCTCTAACAAAAGATCTAGAGAGACGCGGGACTGGCTTGGGAAGAACCCAAACTTTCTTCTTCATTTTCCGAGCTCGCTTTATATCTGCTGCAGTTGGTTTGAATCCCAATCCGAAAGTCTCTAAATTCTTGGGCAAAGAGACAGGTTGAACAATTCCCTGGAGCTCAGCCCCCAGTCCTTTTCCAGGCACGAACCCATTACTTAGCATCTCTAAAACTATCATGACGGTTGCGGAAGCTATCCTGGGGTGTGGAATGCTTTTACCCTCGGGAATCTTGTTTGCTGACACTGCATCAAAAATTTGGTAAACCCAGGGACCTTTGTCATCGTTAGTTTCTATGAATGGACAATGGCACCTCCCATTGTGCACGCAGTGTCTTCCCCATGCAGTACGACATCTTGTCTGTCCCATTCAAACTTGACCATTTGATGCAATGTGGATGGAACTGCTTTGGCTGCGTGGATCCACGGTCGTCCTAGCAAAAGGTTATAAGATACCGCGACATCCAATACCTGGAACTCCATAGTAAACACGACCGGGCTGATGGTCAACTCGAGTATAATATCCCCCACGGTATTTGTTCCACTTCCGTCAAACCCTCGGACGCAAACGCTGTTCTTGTGGATTCTATCATGGTCAATCTTCAACTGGTTCAATATGGATAATGGACAAATATTGGCACTTGAACCGTTATCCACCATCGGCCGAGTAACTGCCGCATCTTCACATTTGACAGTCAAGTAGAGAGCTTTATTATGTTCTGTGCCCTCCACTGGCAAATCGTCATCAGAGAACGTTACCCTGTTTACCTCAAAAATTTTGTTGGCAATTGTTTCAAGGTGGTTCACTGAAATTTCATTGGGCATATGAGCTTCATTTAGTATCTTCATCAGGGCCCGGAGATGCTCGTCCGAATGGATCAATAGTGATAACAACGAGATCTGGGCCGGTGTTTTCTTCAATTGTTCAACAACGGAGTAATCCTGCATTTTCATCTTTTTCAGGAACTCCTCCGCCTCTTCTTCTGATACGGGTTTCTTTGTTACTGCCGGGTTGGACCTTCTCAATTCCACGAGGGCAAAACACCGTCCCAACCGAGTCAGTCCCTGCACCTCACAACTATCCTCTTCCATTTGCTTTCCCTTGTACATTACCACTGCCTTTTTATACTTCGAAGGCACCGCCCTACATCAATCACTGGTAATTGGACTACCGACTTTATGATGACCGGTTCCCTATAGACCCTTTTTACACCAACTACGGGTGCAAATGATGCTCCCGATATCACCAACTTGGCTGGCTCTGGTTTCTTTATAGCGGTGGATGGATTCTTCCCTAATATCACCACTGGCTTGACATCTTCCCCCTTCAACTGTACCCCTTCTTCCCCACTGGTCGATTTTTCTTTTGGAGTGGCACAAATCATCATCACTGTCTGTGAAGGTTTCTTTGGCTCCCCTCCTTCGTGCACAAGCTCGATCATGTGGGCTTCGTGGTGCTTTGGTAATGGGTTCTGGTTAATGTTGGGTGCCTCCGGTGCATGTACCTCGATCTTGTTAGTATCAATAAGATCTTTTGTCGCATGTTTCAGCCTCCAACATTTCTCGGTATCATGTCCGGGAGCCCCCGAACAATATTCACATCTTACCGAGTGATCCATATTTTGGGGTAAGGGATTTGGCAACCTAGGCTCAACAGGATTTAATAAACCCAACCGCCTTAATTTGTGGAACAAGGCAGTATAAGTTTCTCCCAACTCAGTAAAGGTTCTTTGCCTCTGCAGTCTTTCATTTCTGGAAGCCGGATTTCCCATGAAACCCATCCCTAGAGGGTTCCTGTCGGCTCTTGGCAGTGGATAGGTGTTTTGTGGTGGTGGGTAGGTATTATATGGAGGTGGGTATGTATTGTGGTGAGCTGGCGTGCGCCATTGCAGGCGAGTCGGAGGTTGAGTATATGTCTGGGCTTGATGGACGGAAAAATGTTATTCTTGTGGTGGGTAGTAGGGTTGTGGAGGGTAATTTGGAATGTGTGGGTAGTTTAGATGATGGGGTCTGGGTTGGTAATGAGGGGAAGGACCTCTAGATCTGGACCAATTGTCGGCCTCTATTGTCATGACCTCTTCTCTCCTTTTCTTTCCGAGCGCACCTCCCATGCCGCTCTGAATGGCCTGAGTTGTTGCCTTAATTGCCGAGTAACTCAGGATCTTATTGGACTTAAGTCCCTCTTCTATCATACCTCCCATTTTCACCACTTCATTGAATGATTTGCCAACTGACGTCACCAAGTGACCGAAGTAAGTTGGCTCGAGAGTTTGTAGAAATTAATCTACCATTTCTCCCTCTCTCATTGGGGGATCAACTCTGGCTGCCTGTTCTCTCCATCGGAACCCAAATTCCCGGAAGCTCTCTTCGGGTTTCTTCTCAAGATTTAGCAATGTGAGACGGTCTGGGACTATCTCAAGGTTGTATTGGAAGTGTCCTGCGAAAGCCTGTGCCAGATCATCCCAGGTGTACCACCTGCTCGGATCTTGTCTTGTATATCACTCTAATGCCGACCCGCTCAAACTCTGGCCAAAGTAAGCTATCAGTAGCTCATCTTTGCCCCCCGCTCCCCTCATCTTGCTACAAAAGCCCCGTAGATGTGCCATAAGATATCCATGCCCTTCGTATAAATCGAATTTGGGCATCTTGAACCCTGCTGGTAATTGGACGTCAGGGAAAGGGCATAGATCTTTGTAAGCCACGCTGAACTGGTTAGCTAACCCGTGCATGTTCCTGAAGGACTTCTCCAAGCTTTTAAATTTCCGCATCACCTCGTCCTGCTCTAGGCTCTTAGCCGGCTTTTCAATCTCCGCCGGGACCTCAAAGTGGGAATTATAGGTATGTGGCTCGGGTGCTTTGAATGTGAGTTCATGGGGGTAATATTATGTATTGTGAGCCTGAAACAATGGCTCGCTAGACGATCTGTGCAATGGGGCTGGGGCAGGCGCCACAAAGACGGGAACATTTAGTGGAGGAGGGTTTTGACTAGGTGGTGGAGCTTGGGGATCATAGGCCTCTCTTCCCTGATAGTAGTGATGGCTTGGAAAACTCGTTGAAGGACCGTGAGAGGGGTATTCTGACGTGTGTCCTGGTTGGAGAGTAGGAGTAACAGGTAGTTCATGCCCCTTTTGGGCTCTAGCTAAGGCTATCTGCATTTCATTCATTTCCAGCCTCATCTTTTCCATTTTTTCCATGGCTTCCTTCAGCATCTGATTTGCTGTCTTTTCCGACTCAACACTGTTGTTTGAACCAGTCATGCTTTCTGGTATGGGCCCTTTTGATCTTGTTTGATAATGGTACGGTGCCAGTACGCTTTAACAAACTAACTGGTATTGATTGGAAAAACAACAAACTTGTCAGTGTTAGAGTCTTAACAGATATTGTAATTGCACGTTGGGAGATGCAATGTTCTTAGGCAGTTAACCATTTCTAACATGCTTTTGCTCTGACCGCATGCATCATTCCGTCTTATTTTATTTGTGCCTCTTTTGAGTGTTTCAGGGACCTCTCTTTTCTTCTTCTCTCTCTTTTTCCTTTTTTAATTATGGTCGAATCCTATAGAGATTGCCTACGTATCGTGACCCCGCACGAATCAGACCAAGCGTAGTTCATGCAGAAAGATTTTCAATTTTTCATTACTTAAAACAAACTATTACAAACTAAAATCCTTTTTGCAGAAAGAAAATAACAAACGCAAACTAAGGTCAGATACAAGTTCCCATACTACAGAAATACTTTGATGCGAAAAGACAATGGACAGACAAACCATAGGCTAAAAAAAATATAAAGAAATACAGACACGAACTACGCATACTCTAAAGCTTCAAATATGGGTGCCCGTGGGGCATCGTTCGGCCTCGCCGCGGGCCTAGGTTCCAAGTCCCTTTTGAGCTGCTCTAATTCATTCATTGTCCGTTTCACATAGATTAGCACTGCTGAGACAAAAGTAGCATGGGTCATGTCTTCACAAGCGCGACATCTTCTAAAAATGGCGCGGGCAATGGCTCTAATCCTGTCCCTTGCTTGCTTCTTTTCTATAAGCAGGCATTTTATCTGATCACTGCATGTTTTTAACGCCTGAGAATCCTGCATATGCTGATTCTTCAGTTGCCGCACTTCTACCTCCATTTGGGCCAACAAGTCGTAACAGTGTCCGCTTTCAATTTGGAAATCCTCAGCCTGCTTAACTGCTTTACCCTCAAGTGTAGCCACCTTTCTCTTCATGTTGGCAACAGTTTTCTCGTGGTCGCGTTTCAATTGATTCAAGTATCGGCGACGCTTATCTGCTCTTGTACCCCACTGTGCTTTGAGTTCTGCCATGATGATCTCAGACTTTTCTAAACTATCCCGCCATTCCCTGACTTCATTTTTCAGCCCTTTTATCAACTGCTCATCTGATCGACTCATTGGTTGTTTATCAGGAGCCATTCTCAATTTCTGGATTTGGGCCCTAAGTTCTTCATTTTCTTGGGCAAATTTTGCCTCGATCTATTCTTGGGCTGTCACACCTCCTTTTTCGCCCGCGCCGCCGCAACTTGCATACTATTATTGAATTTCAGACTTTCAACCTGTTGCTTCAACTCACCGATCTCCGCCCGATAACCCTTTTCCTTTGCTAACCAGTTCCATTGCTCCTGGGATGACTCAGCGAAATCTTTGAGATGAGGTCTTTTAGCTGGTCTCCCACAGGACATGTAACCTCTGAACCAAGCGTGATACCCCGGGGAAACTTCTCCTTTAGCCGTATCCAACACACAAGTATTTGCCGTCAAATGTTGACACTCACTCCAGATTTGGCGAACTTCTTCTTCGGGGAACCAACCGTCAGGACTGATTTCAACCACTTGGGTACTCAAGTCTTCATATTTCGGAACTACTTGATACCTCCCAAGTTGCCTCAAAACCCGATACGGTGCATAGGGTTGTATGCTTTTAAGTCCCATCAACAGAAAGTGGGGCCTAGTTGCCGGCATGTATATGATTTCCTCAACAGGCAACCATCCGAGCGTCCACTGGATTTGGTTGACAGTGAGAGTTCGGAAGAATGACGTCCAAGCTGTGACTCCCTCGGGTAGACTAACCCCTTTGATTCTTGTGTAAAATTCTCCAATACAAGTCTTCTCGGGCGAACCGTAACCCAAGAGCTGGGAGCGGTGGCATAAATGATCGGTCATCCACATTTGCAACAATAGGTTACATCCCTCGAAAAAGTCGCCCCCGGCTCGGCAAGCAGTGAGAGCCCGGAAGATGTCAGCCATAATCATAGGCGCCAGAGTGCTTTTATCCTGGGTGAGCAAGGTACTGACGACCCCAACTACTTTCAAATCAATGTTTCCGTCTTTCCTTGGGAACACTATAAGACCCAAAAAAGCTATCATAAAAGCTACCAGCCTGTGTTCATCCCACTTTTGTCGATTATCTCTACTACATAGTTTGAAGTCTGGCTTATTGAACCCGCCCACGTGGCCGTATCTAGCATATATGAGGCGGAGACTGCAGAAACCTTTTGCAAAATCTGGATGGTAAAATGTTCGGGGTATTTTTAGGAAATCCAAAAATCGGTGTACAGTGACGGCTCTGGGTGCAATCAAGTACTTGAACCTTAACGGAGCTTCATCACTTCCGATGTATCCCGCTATTTCTTCCATTGTCGGGGTGAGCTCAAAGTCCGAGAAATAAAATACATTGTTTTGTGAATCCCAGCAAGTGACCAATGATCTGACAACATCACCCCGAGGCTGGATGTCTAGTAAATCCGGGAGATCTTTCAGATACTTCTTTACTTTGTCTTGCCCTTCCTTGCCTAGGTCATTCCACCATAATCGCAACTCAAAAGGGATCTTGGTCATTATTGAAAAGGGTTTGTTTTGTATTGTGCTCATCCTGCACATTTATTAAGGTGATTATGCCAACGAAAAACTTTTATTAGACTCAAAATAAAACTATCTATGTTCTTTTCCAAGATTTTTTTTCTAAAACGATCGACTCGGTTTTCAAATGCGGCCTTTTAGCACTTCGGGAACGAAGATTTTAAGGCTGCGAGGGTCAACCGGTCAAAAATAAAAAATGATGACCAAAGATGGCCGTTTATGCAATGTCAGCCTTCCGGCGTCCCGCTTAGGAACATTCGGCTATTTTTGCAAAAAAACGGCATAAAGTGGCAACATTTTGTCATTTTTTCTTTTCTGGTCGTTTTTGCGAAATGGGAAGTTGGACCCGATGAGGGTTACCTACGTATCTCACACCCTGTGAGAATCAAACCGGCGTAGTTCGGGTGATCATGAATAAAGTAAATAAACTAACTCTTTTTTTTTTTGAAGAAAGGACTTATAAAAAAGAAAGGGAGCATTTTTGCAAAGAAGGATTTCTAAAGAAAAAAGATTTTAAATTTTTTTTTTTTGAATTTCGAAAGAAAAACTTCTAAAGAAGAAAGAAAATATTTTTCGAATTTTACCTTCAATGAAAGAAATGCTTCTAAAAATATTTTTTGAATTTTGAATTTTCTTTTCAATTTTGAAAGAATAATGAAAATATTTTCGGACTTTTTGGAAGCAATTAAAAGAAAATATTTTTATTTTTTATTTTATTTTTATTATTATTTTTTAAAAAAAAACAATTAAAAAGACTTTCTAAAGACTTCAACGCACGACTCTTTTTATTTTCATTTTTGACATTTTCATAAAGAAATAAAAAAACCATTTTAAAAACAAGACTCTTTTTCATTTTCATTTTTCATGGCAAGACAAACTATTTTTCTTTTCTTTTTTTTTATTTTGAAAACAAGACAAAGTGAGGATTTTTTTTTCTTTTTCGTTTCACCAAAATGAAACCTATTCTTCCAAACTTAAAATAAAAGACTCTCTTTTTTTTTGAGTGAAATAAAAGAATTTTGACAGTATTTGGGTATTGTTTTTTTTTCTTTCTAAAATAGGCAATTAATTCTCTACACTGTTACTTCACTCTTTTTTCACAATTTTCCAATATTCCTGATTTTTCGAAGCCGGTCAGCATGCAAGTCTGAAACAAATAAATGCATAAAGCAAATAGGATGCAGCAGGATGGTCTTTTCATTTCAGATTGCTAGTCCTAGACGGACCCAACCCCTGTGTTGAGTCCCCTAAGTCAAATGCAACATGATGCAAATAATCGTTCCTACTAGGGATCCGGCATGAAGTCATGTTATTCTATGTTCAAAACCTGAGTCGGTGTTCTAGACTGTGTACCCGAGCGGACAACTCGAATCGAGGAGGGGGCAACTTTCCGGTAACCAAAGGGCCATCCGGCTTAGTAACTTGTCCGGCCTCTTTCTTATTTCAAGGTATGACACTAACAGAATAGGGAGTCTCAACCAGTAAGCACATCCCCGGAGGTGAAGAGAGAAGGGTGTCGGCACAGTTTATATACAATTCAGATAATATCAAAGCGGTAACATTTAGCACATTCAGCATAAAACATGTAGGAAAATCAGATACAATCAAATACAACAATTTATCTAAGCTCGAATTCTGAACTCTGAACCAGAGATTCTGGGTTCGGTCCCCAGCAGAGTCGCCAGAGCTGTCACACCTCCTTTTTCGCCCGCAAAGGGGCACGGAAGGGAGTTTTTTCCAATTAAAGGACAATCGAAAAGGGATTTGTTTATTTATTTCTGAGTTGCCACTTGGGAGATTTAGAGTGTCCCAAGTCACCAATTTTAATCCCGAATCGAGGAAAAGAATGACTCTGTATTACAGTCCGCGAACCAGAAATCCGGATAAGGAATTCTATTAACCCGGGAGAAGGTGTTAGGCATTCCCGAGTTCCGTGGTTCTAGCACGGTCGCTCAACTGTTATATTCGGCTTGATTATCTGATATAATACATATTATAAACTTATGTGCAAATTTTATCCTTTAGCCGCTTTTATTATTTTTATTTATTGTTATTATTTTACGGAGAATTGCAACATTGTGAAAACGTATTTCAAACCACGTCACAATCAATGCACCCGTGGTTATCGACACCTTTTGACTCCGTTGAGATTTGGATTTGGGTTACATAAATGCACACCCATATTTAAGAAAATAATTTGTTAAAGACGTGCCTAGAGCGACTAGCGTATTGTTGTTTTGGGAAAGATCGTAAAATTTCACTAGACGGCCAACTCCGATGTTCTAAATAATTAATACATACATTTTGTGAGGGCCCCGCAATCTATACATTTTACTAGGCGAGGCTCATCTCACTTATTTTAAATGGACAAATCTTAAAGCGACTACATTTTTCTATTAAAATTAGTCTCTAAAATAAAGAAAGAAAATCCTAATTAATTATGAGTTTTTTTTTATTATTTTTTTTTATTTTAAGAAAGCATGGCGTACTAATTGCTAGATTAATACAAATATTGATGAAAAGGAATTTCACTTAAAAAATTTCGAAATTATAAATAAAATAAAAATTCGACAACTAATATTCAAAAGAATCAAATATAGCTAAATTAAAACTCGCATTGTTATAAAAAAAACTATTGAGATTAATTATTCACAACTATTTGAAACTAGATTTAACAATAATTACTAAAGCTTATTAGAAAGTTTATTAAACTTAAATGTTCTTCTAATCTTGTTCGAACTCAAATCATGCCTTAATGCCTAATTCACGAAATTTAGTTTAAATTCATGCCTTAGCTAAATTTAGCTACTTGTTTCACGATTAACCTACTGTTGATAATCTTAAAACCTTCATAACTAGTGAATTAACCCATTTTTGCCAACCCTATTCATTAAAGACTAACTTATGTTATTTTCTCTTATTCCAATTATTATTCAGTAATACATAAAATAGCCTAAATACAATCTATAAAAGGAACAAAGAAAAAGCGAAATTAACACTTCAAAATTCCATTCTTCATATGTATTCATGCTTCCACATTATTAACTTGCAATAGCTAGTATTACAGTCGTGTACCTAATATTGGAAGCAAAAGAAAAGGGAGATCAGCAGAAATTCAGTAGCATACAACAACAGCAACACCCAGCAACCAGTAACCAGCAACGAGAAACCAGTGACAGATTTTGAAATCAAGATAAAAATCCAGAAACACCGACAACAATCAACGGACAGAAGCCAAGGGAATCTTTTCAGATTTAAAAGACTAATTAATTGTTCAACCCTTAATTTCTGAATCAGTATATCAGAATATTTAAATTGTATACTACTCTTTTAATTTCCAGAATGTTTTTATTTGTATTTTTTGAAGTTTTTATATTTTCGGAATTTTTCTCTCTCTTCAATATTTAGCTCTCTCTTTTTATCTCTCCCTTCTTTTTTTTAAATATGTCCAAGTCCCCTCTATTTATTACCATCTTTCAGCATTTTTTAAACATAAAACTCACTATCTTCCCACTCATCCCCCTTTTAATCCCACTACCTAATGTTTTGTCCTCCACTACATTAAACAAATACCTCATTATATCTTGTCCCTCATGCTTATATTAAACGATTGTATTATTCTCCACCATTATATCTTGTCCCCCCATTATTGATTATTTTAATATTATCTTAATCTTAATGGACAGAACACTCAAAATAAATAATTGTTCAGAATTTTAATTCCAAAAATAACCCTCTGGCCTTACAGAAATTACCATTTTGACCCTGAAAACATTATAATTTACCAATCTATCCCGTCAGCTATAACAAGTTCAACTAATCAATTCTAACCAAAATATAGCAGCTATAACCAATTCCTAATCAGATTTTATGAACAAACTCAAACTATATGATGAACAATAAAGAAACAACTGGAATTATTTTGATTGAACAATCTTTAAACATCAAATCTACTTTCAGATTCAACAACAATAACAAATAAGTATGTTCAAATCATGAGCTCAAATTCAAATTAAACTTTAAACAAAATAAATAAACAGATTCAAACTCTAAACTCAAATAATCAATTGATCTTCAAATTAAATCCAACAAAGATACATGATTCAAAACTAAATCAAAAAATTAAAAACCAGAACATAAACTCAATAAATCACTGAATTAAAAACGGACTTCAAACAAAATGAACACGAATTAAATCTATATTAAACAACAAACATGACAGATTCAAATGATTTAAACTAACACTCTATATTAAAATTAAATCCCTTTAAATTAATAAAACAAATTGAAAAATAATTAATTGAATCTTCAACTTAAATCTAACAACATTATAATTAAACTAACAATTTCTATCTAAAAATAAATAAGAAAAATGAAACAAACTGAAGAAATAATCAAAGTGAAAATAACGAACAAGAAAAGAATCAAACTTATACTAATTTCAAATCTGAAAATATCAAACAAAAATACGGAAGAAATAAGGGATAGAACAACTGACCGTAAATGACCAACGACGAACTCGAACGAATTTAAACGAAACCAATGAAACCTTGACATAAACGGACTTGAAGACGACGAAGCAATAGCTGCGATGGCAGCCATGGTAAAAGAAAAGAAGATGAAGGAGCAGCAGCAGTGAAGGAGCAACAGTAGCGACGAGGTGGAGCTGGGTTTCGATGAAGAAGAAGCAGCAACGTCCATGGCGACGTGAAGCTGGCAGTAGCAGCACGATGGAGCAGCAGTGACGCAGCAGTGAAGGATGAAGAACGTAACAGCAGTAGTGTCGGAGAAGAAGAAGGAGACGCGCAGCAAGGAGCTTGACGAGCTCGTTAATGGCGGAGCTTGGCAGGGTGGTCGATGGACTGCTGTGGTTGGGCGAGTGAGTTGGTGTTCAGAAGAAGAAGAAGAAGGAGGGCAGTCCATGGACGAGCTTGAGCTCGAGGGTGGTCGTTCATGGCGAAGCTTCGAGGGTGGTCGTCCATGGAGAAGCTTCGAGGGGGGTCATCCATGCTTCGTATGTTTGATGTGTGTGTGCTGTGTATGTGTGTGTATGTGGACGTGTGTGTGTGAGTGTGACGGTGTGAGGGGGAAGGGCTGGAGGGGTTGGTCATTGGGCTAGGGGAAGGGCAGCCATGGGAGAGGATTTGGAGGTTTGAAGAAGAAGAAGGTAAGAGAGGGGGCGGATGGGAGTTTTCAACAGTGAAATTTTTTTAGGGTTTTGTTTTTTGAAATGAAAGATAGGAAAATGGGGTGTTGGGTCTTTGGGGTTATGGACTGGGTCGACCCGGTTTGGAATGGACCGAGTCGTAGAGGAAGGTTGGGTATATTTGGACCTGTGGTTCAAAATTGAAGAAGAGGCCTAATTCCGATTTTCTTTTATATTTTTTTCCCTCTTTTCTTTTACTTCCTAATTAATAAAACTAAAATTCTAAATTAACTTATAAACTAAAATAACTTATAAAAAATACTAATTAATTCCAAATAACTATTATCGCACATTTAAATAGAAATTAACAATAAAATCGCACAATTTAGACGTTAAATGCTAAAAATGCAACGTACATTATTTTTTATGATTTTCTCATTTTTGTAAAACAAACTTAAATAAATACTAAATGAAAATGCGACATATTTTATATTTTTATTAATTTAAACAAATAAACATGCACATACAAAAATACAAATAATTATACAAAAATACAAACATTGCACACAAAGGAAAATTGTTTTATTTTGAATTTTTGGGAGTGATTCTCATATAGGGCGAAAATCACGTGCTCACACCTAGTTCCTTGAATAGTTGCAGAACTTCTATTCTCTAGCTTTGTAACTCGTTCATGGCTTCCATTCTGAACGTTATGAAATCAGTGCGTAATCAATATAGACTTGGGTTTGATGCCCATGAATCTCAGTCTAGATTACTCAGCATGTCATAAACAGTTGAAATTTCAATTTTCATAATCAGTTCATGAATACATGTCTTAGTCTAGCACTATTCAGCATTCAAGTATCATGTAACTCAGTATGGTTCAGTATTTGAACATCATGTATTTCATTATGATTCTCAGTTCCTGAATGTTGAATACTTGTATTTGGGTCTGAGCACGTAGTTTATATGTTTTATGCATACTTTGGCCTGAGCCCGTAGTTTATGCTTTATGCATGTTTGGGCCCGAGGCCGTAGTTTATACTTTATGTATTTTTGGGCCTGAGGCCGTAGTTATGTATACGTATACTTGGGCCTGAGGTCGTAGCTTGTGCACATATATATTGGGCCTGAGGCTGTAGCTTATTCAGATAAACAGGTTGTTTCTCATTCAGAAGAGGGAGTATTCATATCCTTACTTCCTTTGTTCGGTTCAATTATCAGTTATCATTTCATTTACCAGTTATCAATTATCAGTAATCATTTCAGTTTCAGTTTCAATAGCTATCATTTCAGTTATCAATTATCAATTCTCAGTTATCATCTTAGTTTCAGTTTCAGCATTTATAATTCTTTCTTTCAGTTGCTTTACATACCAGTGCAATTCAAATGTACTGACGTCCTGTCGCGCCCCAAAAACCGGGGGGCGCGACCGGTGCCCGACCAGGTAACCCCAGCCAGGCGGACCTGGGTGCCTTTCCTATTCCACGTGATACCGCGCATTTCCATTACCCATTAACCAAGTGAAATAGTCATTTATAATTTAAACACATTATTACGAGATTTACATAACATACATAGTTACTTAACGTGGTTTACAAGTTGTACTGCCCAAAATACATAAGTACATAGCCCACATTTCCTGTCTACGGAGCCTCTAGAGATACAAAAGAGTGTTACAGTACTTGCCGATAACAAGGCTCCGGATATACCTTACGCAAAAACCAAAATAAAATTTCCGGGAGGAAAAGCGGCATGAGCCACGCAGGGCCCCGAGAGGAAAGGGGCTCACCAATTCAGCTGACGGGAGGTGAAGGAGTGCTACTGTCGGTGGGCTGGAGTACCTGTTTTGGAACCACCTACAATCATAACACGAATGTAGCATCCCCGACAAAAGGGACGTCCGTACATTTGAATTATACTGGTATGTATGAACAAACTTTACCCCAAGTAAAATCAAGAAATGCACAGATAACAACAGTAATAGAATAAACAATTAAATGCACATGAAAGGAACAACCAAAGCCAACCAAACTCCACAATCTCTCCTTTTCCCCCTCCAACATTTTTTCATCACATCAATGGTTTCACAACTTTCACATATTTTCATTTCAGTAGTGATTTCGATCACTTTTCCACCCTTATTACCTCGACCACCCTTATTACCTCGGCCACCCTTATCACCACAACCCACACCTTATTACCTCGGCCATCCTTATTACCTCGGCCACCTTTATCACCACAACCTACACCTAATAACTTCGTGTTGCGGCACGCAACCCGATCCCACCGGACAATTACAATTTCATACAACAACAGCAGTTCACAGTTAAATCACATGGCTTCAGGCCATCCAGAATATCATTTCACAACAACAACAATTCACAAGAATTTTCATAAACATCAATACCAATTCCATCATATACAACAACCCGTATATAATTCAAGTTACAACGATAGTTTCCTACAACAAGTCACGGATGATATTATCATCGTTGTTTCAATTTCATCAATTACGATTTTCCCATCATTTGTTACACAACTCTTACCACATAAACACACTCATACACACACACACACACACTTGGTTTGTTTCCATTTACTTACACCATTATATCGGGAGACTTAACCAACAACGTTCAAGGCATATTAATCACAAGAATTCGCAGATAGTCCACGTAAGTAACACATACCAATTACTCGTACACCAAACAGGGTGACTTTACAAAGGTTAAAGTTAGCCTTACATACCTGGAATTGAATTCCCTTTTTCTCGCTTCTATTTTCAATTCACCAACTACCTAGTACCGTCAATCTAGTTCACAAGTTAACAAATATAACTTAGAATTGAAGTTCACAAACTCAACCCGAACTTACTTAGGTTATCCACCCCTCTTTTGAAAATCTTTAGTTCTACCTAATTCCTCTTACTAGATTCTAGGTTTTAAAGGACATGCATATGTATATCAACTTCCATTTTAAAGAATTAACGCATGAGAATCCCCCTTTTTGTCTAAATCTGGAAACAATGAAAAAGGGTTGGGGATTTTACCTGCAAGAACGGAGATGAAGACAATTACTTGAAATTCCCCGGCCCGAGTGACTTTGAAGAATCAAATTGATGAAGGTAGGACTTTATCTCTCAAGAATTCTCTCTTCCCTCTCTCTAGTTTTGTTCAGAAAATATGTTAAAATGAGGGGTTGGGGTGTTTTATTGAAGAAGGGGTCCAGTTTAAAATTTAGAAAAATAGGAGCCCGAGTTAGGTATGCGATCGCACTTTGCGATCGCAGAGTGGAAATGAGGTCCGCAGAATGGACCGCAAAAGTGCTCCCAAAATCTGAACACACTGCCTGGGTATGCGGCAGAAATGCGGTCCGCATACCCATTATGCGGTCGCATAGTGCACCGCAGAACTGCCCCTCACAAAATCCCAAGGGAAATATGCGACGACTATGCGGTCCGCATACCCGTTATGCGATCGCATATTGGTCTGCATGTTTAACCTCCAATTCGACCAACACACTTACACTTTGCGGCGATTATGCGGTCCGCATATCTGTTATGCAACCGCATTCTAGACCGCAGAATTGCATTTTCTGGAAAACAGTATTTCTTGACTTTTTATAACATAAATCAATACCAAAAAGGTCCGAACCGCGGAGAGCTTGAATTTTACACATTCCTAACATATATTCGGGACTTGGCACCACGAGCTACTAGGTTTTGAGTACAAGTTTTCACGGGGCCTTACATCCTCCCCCACTTAAAATCATTCGTCCTCGAATGAGGATTTTGTAAATCGGTTGGTTTGAAAACATGATATGCAAACTCCCAATTTTTTTGAAAAAAATTTTGCCAGAGTTTCCTTTGTAATTAGACTTATCTACGATCAAAGAGCCCCCAAAACACTATTTCCAAGCACCATTACGCTATCCCTATCATCCCTACAACTGGTATACAATTCATTACCTCAACACCTGCACATAATTTGGTCACTTCAATGAGTTCCATAAAATTCAACCACTTCAATACACTATACGTACTCCAATTAATCATTACCAATCTACACTGCCTTTAATCATTCACTTATCACATGAGTTCTTGAAAAACTTTCATTTACCAAAAAGGGGCTTGTGCATGACTCAAATAATTACGACACATACAATTATTGCACAACTTGAGGAGTTACAATAGTAAAGCATTTAGGGAAAAATATGGGGTGTCTTCGCGCCATATTGAACACAACATCAGTTCACTTAGAGACAAGAGTTCGCACGATCACTACTAGACTTGTTCAAACAGATGGGGATATTTTTCTTTCATTTCACGTTCCGCTTCCCATGTGGCTTCCTCGACTTGTTGACTTCGCCATAGCACTTTAACTGAAGAAACTTCCTTGTTTCTCAATTTGCGGACTTGCCTATCAAGAATAGCGACCGGAATTTCTTCATATGATAACTCTTCATTGACCTTGATAGCCTCGATAGGCACGATGGTGGATGGGTCTCCAACCACTTTCTTTAACATAGACACATGGAACAACGGGTGCACTAATGACATTTCCGGGGGCAATTCCAGTCTATAAGCCACCTGTCCTATCCTTTGAATGACCTGATACAGGCCGACATATCTAGGAGTCAACTTTTCTTTCTTCCCAAATCGCATGACTCCCTTCATAGGAGATACCCTTAAGAACACCCAATCATCTACTTGGAATTCCAATTTTCTTCGACGAATGTACGCATAAGATTTCTGGCGACTCTGAGCAGCTTTCATCCTTTCCGGAATGATCTTAACTTTTTCCATAGCCTGGTGCACGAGATCTAGCCCTAAATCACTTCGAACCATCCAATCGGAGACCTACATCTCCTCCCGTACAATGCCTCAAATGGGGCCATTTGAATGCTAACATGAAAGCTGTTATTGTAAGCAAATTCTATAAGTGGCAAGTGATCATCCCAATTACCTTTGAAATCCAAGACACAAGCCCGTAACATATCTTCAAGCGTCTGAATAGTCCGCTCCGCTTGACTATCAGTCTGCGGATGGAAAGCCGTGCTGAGATTCACCTGAGTACCCAAACCTTGCTGAAATTTCTTCCAAAAATTAGCTGTGAACTAGGCCCCTCGATCTGAGATAATAGAAAGTGGAGTGCCATGATGCCTTACTATTTCATTGATATACAATTGAGCATATTGTTCTGCAGTATCTGTGGACTTGACTGGCAAGAAGTGAGCTGATTTGGTGAGTCGATCCACTATTACCCAAATTGAGTCGAACTTGCACTGAGTGCGAGGTAACCCTACCACGAAATCCATGTTGATCATCTCTCGTTTCCACATTGGTATTTCCATAAACTGGGTTAACCCACCGGGCCGCTGGTGCTTAGCTTTTACTTGCTGACAATTCGGACATTTAGATACAAAGTCCGCCACACCCCTCTTCATACCATTCCACCAATAAATTTCCTTGAGATCACGGTACATTTTCATAGACCCTGGGTGCACAGAATACCTGGAATTATGAGCCTCCGCCATTACCCTCCCCTGAAGATTATCCACATCTGGAACATATAGCCTACCTTGAATTCGTAATACACCATCCTTACCACCGAGTGAAAATGTTGAAGTCTTGTTATTCAAAACTGCCTCCTTTATCTGTGCTAATGCTGGATCAATGAGCTGTTTTTCCTTGATTTCCGCTACAAGTGACAATTCTGCTCCATTACGCACCATAACCTTCCCCTCGTCTGAGGTCGAAATACAAACCCCCAGACTGGCCAATTGATAAAACTCTTGAGCCAAAGGCCTCTGATCCGCTCCCAAATGAGCCAAACTACTCATGGACTTTCGATTGAGAGCGTCGGCCACCACATTCGCCTTCCCTGGATGGTATAAAATATCCATTTCATAATACTTGATCAATTCTAACCACCGCCGCTGCCTTAAATTCAACTGCTTCTGCTTGAACAAATATTGGAGACTCTTGTGGTCCGAGAACACATCCACATGGACCCCATAAAGATAATGCCTCCATATTTTCAAGGCAAATACAACTGCCGCAAGCTCCAAATCATGCATCGGATAATTCTTCTTGTGATTCTTGAGTTGCCTCGAAGCATACGTTATAACCTTCCCATGTTGCATCAACACACACCACAAACCGACCCTGGAGGCATTGCAATAAACCACAAATCCTTTCATGCCTTCCGGCAAGGTCAATATCGGCCCCAAGGTCAATCTCGACTTCAATTCCTGAAAACTTTTCTCACAAGCGTCGGACCATTGGAACTTAAATGCTTTCTGCGTCAACTTAGTCAAAGGGAAGGCGAGGGTAGAGAATCCCTCCACAAACCTCCGATAATACCCCGCTAAACCCAAGAAGCTACGGATCTCCGTCGGGGTCATGGGTCTAGGCCAATTTTTTGTTGCTGCAATCTTCTGGGGATTCACCTGAATCCCTTTACTGGAAACAACATGGCCCAGAAAGGTAACGGACTCCAACCAAAATTCACATTTTGAAAATTTAGCATACAGCTGGTGCTGATAAAGGGTCTGCAGAACTGCCCTGAGGTGATCGGCATGATCCTCCCGGCTCCGCGAATAAACAAGGATGTCATCAATGAAAACAATTACAAAAGAGTCTAGAAATAGATTGAAGACCCGATTCATAAGATCCATGAAAGCTGTCGGGGTGTTGGTTAGACCAAAAGACATGACCAAGAATTCAAAGTGACCATAGCGAGTTCTGAAAGTAGTCTTAGGAATATCCTGTTCTCTGATCTTCAATTGGTGATACCCGGACCGTAGATCAATTTTGGAAAAGAACCTCGCACCTTGCAATTGGTCGAACAAATCATCTATCCGAGGTGAAGGATATTTATTCTTGATGGTGACCTTGTTAAGCTGCCAACAATCAATACACATCCGGAGCGACCCATCCTTCTTTCTGACAAAAAGAACCGGGGCACCCCACGGTGACACACTTGGCCGTATGAACCCTTTTTCTAATAAATCCTTCAGCTGTTCCTTTAACTCCCTTAAATCCACTGGCGCCATTCTGTATGGTGGAATAGATATCGGTTGCATATCTGGCAATACATCAATACCGAAATCAATCTCCCTATCTGGCAGGATCCCTAGAAGCTCGTCCGGAAACACTTCAAGAAACTCATTCACGACTGGCATGGACTCGGGGACAGACACTTCTGAAGTGGTGTCCGCCACCCGGACCAAATGGTAGATACACCCCTTCCTAATCATCTTTGAAGCCTTAAGGTAGGAAATAAACCTACCTTTCGGCACTATACCATTTCCCTTCCACTCAATAACTGACTCATTAGGGAACTCAAGCCTCATGACTCTCGTTCGGCAGTCAAGTTTAGCAAAGCACGAATAAAGCCAGTCCATTCCCATAATCACATCAAAATCCACCATTTCAAGCTCAATAAGATCGGCCGTGGTAGCACGACCACATACCATGACAACACAATTCCTATAAACTCGCGTGGGTGTGATAGAATCACCAACCGGAGTCGATACAGAGAATGGCTCATGAAGCTGTTCGGGTTCTAGCCCGAAACTTGAAGCAATGAATTGCGTGACATAAGACAAAGAGGACCCCGGATCAATAAGAGCATAACAATCAATGGCCTAAACAGACAAGATACCTGTAGCAGCATCTGGGGAGGCCTCTGCACTCTGGCGACCACTCAAGGCGTAAAACCGACTGGGTACACCTCTACCACGAGCCCCGCCCCTAACTACACCGCACCCTGCTGGGGCTGGAGGAAGCACGAATGATGTGGACTGAAGAACCGGATGACTGAGCAAATCCCCTACCCATGCCATAACTGGGCGCACGGCAGTCCCGCTGGATATGACCTCTCATCCCGCATCTATAACACACCGGAATATCCAAATAACAAGTCTCAAAATGGAACCTCCCACACTTGGGGCATGAAGCCCTCCCCTGCTGTTGTGATCTCCCTCCTGGACGACCGGAATGATGGGGTCTCCTACTGTCTGAACCTGACCTCAAGTGACTCCTTTGCTGATAACTGTGCACAGATGGCGGTGCGCTTGCTGAGGACTGGGCATATGACCGGGATGGCCCTGATGGCCCTCTCCCCGAAACTGGTCTCCCTGAGTGACCCGTTGATCGGGCCCTGCTGCTACTCTCCCTTTCTGCCCGTATTTTCAACTTCCTAGCCTCTGTGGCCTGAGAGAATCCCACAATCTTCCCATAATTCATATCTGAGTGTAAGGCCGCTGTAGCAGTCTCGTTCACCACCAAAGGACTAAGACCCTGAACGAGTCGCCGAACTCGAGCATCCATGGTCGACACCAACTGAGGAGCATACTTGGACAACCTCACAAACTCCATGTGGTACTCCCAAACACTCATACTGCCCTGCTTGAGGACCTCAAACTCTGTGGCACGGGCTGCCATTGTCTCGGCAGGTAAGAAGTGGTCGATGAATGTATCTACAAACTTATCCCATCTAGCCGGAGGTCTTCCCTCCCCACGGGAATCCTCCCACATCTCGAACCACGAATATGTTGCTCCCCTCAACCTGTATGAAGCCAACTCAACCCCCTTCGTCTCTGTAGCCTTCATCACTCGAAGGGTCTTATACATTTCATCAAGGAAATCCTGCGGATTGGACTCTGGGTCTGTGCCCGTGAACTCTGAAGGGGCCAACCGCAGAAATTGGTTGACTCTGGAGCTGGCGGAATCTCCCTGTCCACTGGGGGGCGCAGGGGCACCATGAGATCTCTGGGCCTGAGCGGCCACTAACTGGGTCAACATATGGATGGCTCCTCTAAGGTCCCCGTCAGAAACCCCGGGACCGAAAGATGGAATTGCATCAAGATCAGGAATATCAGTGGGAGGGATATCAGCACCCTCTGCCGCAGCTGGAACAGGAACACTTGGATCTGGAATAGATGGGCCAGGCAGATTCAAGACCGGGGAGTCAATCTCACCCACGGCATCAGGTACATGATTCGTAGCCACACTTGGGGTGGCATTGGCCCCGAGGCTGAGTCTAGCTCTCTTCTTAGGTGCCATTACTGAAAAATTGGAACAAAGCTCGAGTTAGATGTAAATACTTCCACTTTTCACTTCACCGCATGATATAGAGCAACAAAGAAGAAGGTAACTTCCTAAATGCCCATGTAGCCTCCAACTTATAGATGTGGTCGACAACACACCGAAATGAAGGACTCTACTAGACACGGCTCCGAGACATCCTAGGACACTCTAAAACCTTAGGCTCTGATACCAAGTTTGTCACGCCCCAAAAACCAGGGAGCCCGACCGGCGCCCGACCCCAACCAGGCGGACCTGGGTGCCTTTCCTATTCCATGTGATATCCCGCGTTTCCATTACCCAATAACCAAGTGAAATAGTCATTTATAATTTAAACACATTCTTACGAGATTTACATAACATACATAGTTACTTAACGTGGTTTACAAGTAGTACTGCCCAAAATACATAAGTACATAACCCACATTTCCTGTCTACGGAGTCTCTAGAGATAAAAAGAGTGTTAAAATACTTGCTGGTAACAAGGCTTCGGCTATACCTTACGCAAAAACCAAAATAAAATTTCCGGGAGGAAAAGCAGCATGAGCCACGCAGGCCCCGAGAGGAAAGGGGCTCACCAATTCAGTTGACGGGAGGTGAAGGAGTGCTACTGTTGGTGGGCTGGAGTACCTATTATGGAACCACCTACAATCATAAAACGAATGTAGCGTCCTTGGAAAAAGGGACGTTAGTACATTTGAATTGTACTGGTATGTATGAACAAACTTTACCCCAAGTAAAATCAAGAAATGCACAGATAACAACAGTAATAGAATCAACAATAAATTGCACATGAAAGGAACAACCAAAGCCAAGCAAACTCCACAATCTCTCCTTTTCCCCCTCCAACATTTTTTCATCACATCAATGGTTTCACAACTTTCACATATTTTCATTTCAGTAGTGATTTCGATCACTTTTCCACGCTTATTACCTCGGCCACCCTTATCACCACAACCCACACCTTATTACCTCGGCCACCTTATTACCTCGGCCACCCTTATCATCACAACCCACACCTTATAACTTCGTGTTGCGACGCGCAACCCGATTCCACCGGACAATTACAATTTCATACAACAACAACAAATCACAGTTAAATCACATGGCTTCAGGCCATCCAGAATATCATTTCACAACAACAACAATTCGCAAGAATTTTCATAAACATCAATACCAATTCCATCATATACAACAACCCGTATATAATTCAAGTTACAACGATAGTTGCCTACAACAAGTCACGGATGATATTACCATCGTTGTTTCAATTTCATCAAGTACGATTTCTTTCCATCATTTGTTACACAACTCTTACCACATAAACACACTCATACATACACACACACACACTTGGTTTGTTTCCATTTACTTACACTATTATATCGGGAGACTTAACCAACAACGTTCAAGGCATATTAATCACAAGAATTCGCAGATAGTCCACGGAAGTAACACATACCAATTACTCGTACACCAAATAGGGTGACTTTACAAAGGTTAAAGTTAGCCTTACATACCTGGAGTCGAATTCCCTTTTTTTCGCTTCTATTTCCAATTCACCAACAACCTAGTACCGTCAATTCAGTTTACAAGTTAACACATATAACTTAGAATTGAAGTTCACAAACTCAACCCGAACTTACTTAGTTTATCAACCCCTCTTTTGCAAATCTTTAGTTCTACCCAATTCCTCTTGCTAGATTCTAGGTTTTAAAGGACATGCATATGTATCTCAACTTCCATTTTCAAGAATTAATGCATGAGAATCCCCCTTTTTGTTTAAATCTGAAAACAATGAAAAAGGGTTGGGGATTTTACCTGCAAGAACGGAGATGAAGACAATTACGTGAAATTCCCCGGCCCGAGTGACTTTGAAGAATCAAATTGATGAAGGTAGGACTTTATCTCTCAAGAATTCTCTCTTTTCTCTCTCTAGTTTTGTTCAGAAAATATGTTAAAATGAGGGGTTGGGGTGTTTTATTGAAGAAGGGGTCGAGTTTAAAATTTAGAAAAATAGGAGCCCGAGTTAGGTATGCGATCGCAGAGTGGAAATGAGGTCCGCAGAATGGACCGCAAAAGTGCTCCCAAAATCTGAACACACTGCCTGGGTATGCGGCAGAAATGCGGTCCGCATACCCATTATGCGGTCGTATATTGCACCGCAGAACTGCCCCTCACAAAATCCCATGGGAAATATGCGACGACTATGCGGTCCGCATATCCGTTATGCGATCGCATATTGGTCCGCATATTTAACCTCCAATTTGACCAACACACTTACTCACTTTGCGGCGATTATGCAATCCGCATATTTGTTATGTAACCGCATTCTAGACCGTAGAATTGCATTTTCTGGAAAACAGTATTTCTTGACTTTTTATAACATAAATCAGTACCAAAAAGGTTCGAACCGCGGCGAGCTTGAATTTTACACATTCCTAACATATATTCGGGACTTGGCACCACGAGCTACCAGGTTTTGAGTACAAGTTTTCACGAGGCCTTACATGTCCCTTTTGCCTGGGGCCTGCATCTCACGATGCAGATCATGATTTACAGGTTGATGATTCAGAGCACTAGGATTCTTGTACCAGATATTTGGTGATCCCCAGTTCTTTCGGGACATTATCATTACTTTACAGTCTTTCAGTATTTACATGTAGTTAGTATTTTCAGTACTTCATTAGAGGCTTCATAGACTAGAGTAATAGTTAGACAGAGTCACAGGCATTTTATGTTTTATAATGTTGGCTACAAATATGTTTCAGAATTGTATTAGTATTTTCGCACATTGATTTATATCATTCAGACTTTTAGTATATCAGCATGTGTTAGTTTATCTTCCGCGTTTAGTATGTTATAATATCACATGTTGATTTAGCTAGCCAGTTAGTTTGCTCGGCCGCATGTAGTCAGGCATCAGGTGTCATGTTATGTCCAGGCCCAGGTTCGGGGTGTGATAAAGCTTGGTATCAGAGCACTAGGTTCAAGAGTCTTAGGGAGTCTATGAAGCCGTATCCAGTGGAGTTTCCTTTATATGTATGTGCCAACCACTTATATAAATGGTTAACTACCAAGATATTCAGCATTGTCTCACTTCTTTCTACTCTAGATCGTGCCATGAAGCTTAGACCAATAGTTAACCTTCTGTTTCTATCGAATGCCATACGTATCTAATGCCCAGTCTTGGTCTTGGGAGACTCGGACCTTCTGGTACATAAGATCCAGGGTGAATGGGAAACTCGGGATTTAAAGCTTGTACCATATCGACAATGTTTGCATGATCTGAGCAAGCGATTTCAATCAGTGGAGTTCAGACACATCCCGAGAGTTCACAATGAGGTTGTCGATGCCTTGGACACTTTAGCATCGATGTTGCACCATCCAGACAAGATCCATGTTGACCCGTTGCATATTCAGGTTCGTGATCAACATGCTTATTGCAACATGATAGAGGAAGAAGTGGATGGCGAGCCATGGTTTTATGACATCAAGGAATACCTCAGGATGGGGATATACCCGGAGCAGGCCACCGGAGATCAAAAAGAGCCATTCGGCGATTGTCAAATGGATTCTTCCTCAGTGGAGGAGTGCTGTACAAAAGAACCCCAGATTTGGGATTGCTGAGATGTATAGATGCTAGTCAAGCCACGACAGTGATGACAGAGATACATGCTGGAGTCTGTGGGCCCCATATGAGCGGGTATGTATTGGCAAAGAAGATTCTGCGTGCGGGATATTATTGGCTCACCATGGAGCATGATTGTATCAGTTTCGTGCGAAAATGCCATCAGTGTCAGATACACGGATATCTGATTCATTCTCCGCCGACAGAATTACATACAATGTCAGCGCCATGTCCATTTGTGGTGTTGGGCATGGATGTCATTGGACCCATTGAGCCGGCAGCTTCAAACGGTCACAGGTTCATTCTGGTAACCATAGATTATTTCACCAAATGGGTGGAGGCCAAGACTTTCAAGTCAGTGACCAAAAAGGCGGTGGTGGATTTTGTCCATTCCCATATCATCTGTAGATTTGGGATCCCGAAGGTGATCATCACGGACAACGGTGCTAATCTTAACAGCAATTTGATGAAAAAAGTATGTCAGCATTTCAAGATTACACATCGTAATTCCACCCTGTATCGTCCCAAGGCGAATGGTGTAGTGTAGGCAGCCAACAAAAATATAAAAAAAAATTTGAGGAAGATGGTAGAAGGGTCCAGACAGTGGCATGAAAAGCTACCGTTTGCATTGTTGGGTTATCGCACTACTGTTCGTACATCAGTAGGTGCAACTCCTTATTCGTTGGTATACGGAACGGAAGCAGTGATACCGGCAGAATTTGAGATTCCATCCCTTCGAATTGTCGCTAAGGCCGGGATTGATGATGATGAATGGGTCAAAGCCCGACTGGAGCAGTTGAATTTAATTGATGAAAAAAGATTGGCAGCAGTATGCCATGGCCAGTTATATCAGAAGAGAATGGCAAGAGCATACAATAAGAAGGTGCGCCCTAGGAAATTTGAAGTAGGGCAGCAAGTATTGAAACGGATCCTCCCACATCAGATCAAGGCAAAAGGCAAGTTCGCCCTGAATTGGTAAGGGCCGTATATTGTATCTAGAGTATTATCCAACGGCGCTTTACGTTTGACAGATGTCGAAGGAAGATGCATCGACATGGCTATCAATTCTGATGCAGTCAAAAGATATTATGTGTAATTTCTTTTGTTGTTTATTTTGTATGTACTTGGTGCTTATCGGATAATGAAATGACGGAGGCAATTCTTTCTTCTATCCAAACACTTTTAACCTTTGCTTTACCCCTTTGAGCCTTACTTATCCTTTTATACCCCTATCTTGGAATCATTAATGAAAAAGAAAAAATGAAAAAAGAGAAAATAATAATAAATAAAAAAAAAAAGAGGAAGGTCGCAAGAAAAACAAAGGAGTCGAGTGAACTACGTTCGACCTGATTCCTCAAAGAGGATACGTAGGCGCCTCACGGCTCGGTCGTAATGTAACAAAAGTCAAAAATTCCCCAAGCAAGAAACTGGGGCAGAAGTTATGTTTAAAATTTTGAAAAAAAAGGTTTTGATTCCAAGAGCTGTAATGTTTCACCCATCAAAGTTATTTTGAATCTTTTAAGCCCCACATAAAACCCATGCTGATGTCCAAAAAAGACCTCCCGATCAGTATCCGAGAGGTGCCAAGATATGCAAATGAAAGCCGAGAATAACACGTTGGTCCCTAACTGAATAAGGATCATGAGTTGAAAGAATTGATAGCCATAAGAATTCCCAGCAGAGAAAATCTTATCGGCAACACTCCAATCCTCAGCTGAGAAAATAAGATGAGAGAGTCTTATCGGTGAAAACCTTCACAGGCACCATAAGGCGACATAAGCTGAGAAAAACAAAATGAGAGAGTCTTATCAGTGAAAACCTTCACAGGCACCATAAGGCGACAAGAGCTGTGAGAAATGAGAAAGTCTTATTAGTGGAAACCCCTCAAAGGGCACTATGAGGCGACAAGATAGATTGGCGGAAAGGATCCGCATTTTTGCAAAGAGATGGGCACCTATTTATCCCCAGCAAGTGAAGACATCAAAAAGATTGATCGACACAAATAGACTGGGTTGATTAATCCGGAATGCACAACATGATCATTGGAATCGGTTATACCACCCAGATAAGTTCATTTCTTTTCTTTTTCCCATCATTTGTTCAGAAAGATTTTCTCTTTTTCTATCTTTTTATTTCTTTGTTTGAAAGACTTTTTCCAGAAATTTATTTTTGAGAAAGGTCTTTCAGAGCTTACTACCAGTTGCCAAAATAGTACAACGTAAAATGTGAAGAAGGCAGGCCAGAGACAAGGCAATAAGACAAAAGACGTTGGTTGCCAGGCCGAATAATATTGGTCTAAAATGGCAAGGAAAGTACGGGGAAGAACCGGAAAAAAAAACATGTTGAGGAAATTGTGGGCAAAGTTCCAAGAGGATCCCCAGCAGGACTCCGATCGAATATCGAAACAAGTTCCGAGGTGGTCGGACAACACAGAGTGGTAAATGAAGAAAGGAAAATCCATCTTCAGCAAAATAACCCCCAGCAAGTTTTGAGATACAGAACGGGGAAGGGATAAATGGAAAACCATCCCCAGCAGAATGTTATCCCCAGCGAATAACATCATCACCAACAAGTTTTGGGAACGCCAAGCAGGAATAAGGGGAAGGGACCAATCATCCCCATCAGGAGTGACATGACCACTCGCCATATTGTAAAAAAAAAAACTAACTAAATTTTCTTTGATTTGAACAGGAAAATAAAGTGTTGATGATGGCCGAAAGACACGCCATAAGAAAGATCCCCAGAACTGGGGCAGAAATATTTTTGCCACAAGTGAAAATTTTCTCGGAGAATCGAGGAAACAAATTCAAGTTATTCTTTACCATTAGGCGCCCACCTGTATAACAAGGGAATACATTTCATGTCTTTACCATTAGGCGCCCACCTGTATAACAAGGGAATACATTTCATGTCTTTACCATTAGGCGCCCACCTGTATAACAAGGGAATACATTTCATGTCTTTACCATTAGGCGCCCACCTGTATAACAAGGGAATACATTTCATGTCTTTACCATTAGGCGCCCACCTGTATAACAAGGGAATACATTTCATGTCTTTACCATTAGGCGCCCACCTGTATAACAAGGGAATACATTTCATGTCTTTACCATTAGGCGCCCACCTGTATAACAAGGGAATACATTTCATGTCTTTACCATTAGGCGCCCACCTGTATAACAAGGGAATACATTTCATGTCTTTACCATTAGGCGCCCACCTGTATAACAAGGGAATACATTTCATGTCTTTACCATTAGGCGCCCACCTGTATAACAAGGGAATACATTTCATGTCTTTACCATTAGGCGCCCACCTGTATAACAAGGGAATACATTTCATGTCTTTACCATTAGGCGCCCACCTGTATAACAAGGGAATACATTTCATGTCTTTACCATTAGGCGCCCACCTGTATAACAAGGGAATACATTTCATGTCTTTACCATTAGGCGCCCACCTGTATAACAAGGGAATACATTTCATGTCTTTACCATTAGGCGCCCACCTGTATAACAAGGGAATACATTTCATGTCTTTACCATTAGGCGCCCACCTGTATAACAAGGGAATACATTTCATGTCTTTACCATTAGGCGCCCACCTGTATAACAAGGGAATACATTTCATGTCTTTACCATTAGGCGCCCACCTGTATAACAAGGGAATACATTTCATGTCTTTACCATTAGGCGCCCACCTGTATAACAAGGGAATACATTTCATGTCTTTACCATTAGGCGCCCACCTGTATAACAAGGGAATACATTTCATGTCTTTACCATTAGGCGCCCACCTGTATAACAAGGGAATACATTTCATGTCTTTACCATTAGGCGCCCACCTGTATAACAAGGGAATATCCCCAGCACCGGAAAGCAGAATGTTGCAACAAGAGGTCCCAGCACAGTTCAAGCGCATGAGTCAAAAGGAAGAAAAGACGCGTCTTGAAAGAAGCAACCTGTGAACATTAAATTATGCCCAGCATAACAAAGCTTAATGAAGGAAGACATATCCCCAGCGTATTTAATAAGGGATGCAAACTGGTGATTCAGGAAAGCAAGAGGCCGGTGTCATCCCCTTCAGTTCTCGGAAGAAAGAAGCACCGGAATTGACACAAGCCAACAAGAAAGCAAGGCATCAAGAACAAATGAAGAGATTTTGTAATCCGTAGTCTAGCATAACTTCATGATTTTTCTTTAAGCATGATGTAATAAGGAGGTCAGCAAACAGTAAAAGTAGCATGCAACGGCAGTAACATTGCAGTCTCATGGTAGTCCCAGCTACTAAAACTTCCCGAACTACATTGACCTAATTCCTGTTTAGCCCACGATATGTAGAAAACCTCTGAAGCAAAGGTTCGGTCAAATCTTTCAAAAAAAATGCTTCACACGGAGTACTCGAACGGGCAAAAATCGCTCGTATCCGCTCACTTTATCTTTGCACGAAAACCCTTCGTGTTTTCGGACAAAGAGGGGCAGCTGTGAGCACGTGATTTTCGCCCTATATGAGAATTACTCCCAAAAATTCAAAATAAAACAATTTTCCTTTATGTGCAATGTTTGTATTTTTGTGGTATTTTTGTATAATTATTTGTATTTTTGTCTGTGCATGTTTATTTGTTTAAATTAATAAAAATATAAAATATGTCGCATTTTCATTTAGTATTTATTTAAGTTTGTTTTACAAAAATGAGAAAATCATAAAAAAATAATGTACGTTGCATTTTTAGCATTTAACGTCTAAATTGTGCGATTTTATCGTTAATTGCTATTTAAATGTGCGATAATAGTTATTTGGAATTAATTAGTATTTTTTATAAGTTAATTTAGTTTATAAGTTAATTTAGAATTTTAGTTTTATTAATTAGGAAGTAAAAGAAAAGAGGGCAAAAAATATAAAAGAAAATCGGAATTAGGCCTCTTCTTCAATTTTGAACCACAGGCCCAAATATACCTAACCTTCCTCTACGACCCGGTCCATTCCAAACTGGGTCGACCCAGTCCATAACCCCAAAGACCCAACACCCCATTTCCCTATCTTTCATTTCAAAAAACAAAACCCAAAAAAATTTTCACTGTTGAAAACTCCCATCCGCCCCCTCTCTTACCTTCTTCTTCTTCAAACCTCCAAATCCTCTCCCATGGTTGCCCTTACCCTAGCCCAACGACCACCCCCTCCAGCCCTTCCCCCTCACCCCGTCACACTCACACACACACGTTGTACAGAGATTCTGTAAAACGTACATAACTTTTTGTACAGAGATCCGTCAGGCTCCTTAATATATCGTTGGAAAGCTATTTCAAAGAGCTACAACTTTGATCTTTTGAGTTTTTCCAAATTCCTTACTTGATTTTACTACATCCTGCTGAAATACGGACCTTTTGTAAACTTAGTCAATTTTGCCGAATCTTATGCACCTCACACTTCATCTTGATTCTGAAACAACTATCTTCACCCATACTCATCCCGCTAGGACTTCATATGTCTAAAATATCAAATTAGTACCTATTTAACAAATCCACACCTAGTTCGAATGTACGGGGTGTTACAAATATTCTGTTGTTCAATTTTTGGTCAAGCCTTTGATTCGTCTGCTTTATTTATATTTCATGCCTTCATACTTTTTTTTTTTTTGAGCCTATGATTCGTCGTATGCTATAACTCTGTTATTTCTATTCAGTTTTGCCCCTGATAATAGGTTTCGATTCTCCATGAATATGATTAAGACGAATGTTTATTTTTAATTATGTTTTTGGAAGGAATTGTTTTGGTCTCTTTGGCATCAATTCTTCGATCCCAACTGTTTGGCCCCCTTTTCCCTTTTAACTAAGTGACTGGTCGGTTCCAACGACATTATTTTAGCTTCCTGTGTTTGAATTTGTTTGTTTTAATTTGGATAGATTTGTCCAATTCCATTATGATCCCTCTACTTTCTTCCAGTTTGGAGGATAAGTTTCACCGCTGTTGGCTTGTTTGTCATGATGTTCCAATAACACGATATCTGGATTTCAAGATCCATAATTTGGATTGTTTTAGATTTCATCAGTTGCACTTTCAAGCGCTTTACTTTGATATGTTATCTCACCTCTTTGTTAATTAAAGTACGACAAGACATCTCTGAAACAACATCCTTATATAACAATCATTCACTATAAATATCAAGCTTTTCTCGGAACCGATTTATATATTATGTTATAATATATATGTCCTCTATAACAACAGTTGACTATAACAGCCAAAAAATATCAGAACGAATGAGGCTGTTTTAGAGAGGTTTGACTCTACCTGAGATAATATTGTGCACATAGACTACAATTTTTCTAAATTTAATACTGGTCGAGAATATTTCAATCTCTGTAGTTATAAGCGCTTTACTTTGAGAGTGATCTGACATCTTGTATGCACTGGTTTATTAGCTATTTCCAATGAGTTCATAATTTTTATTTATAGATTAGAAGAGATTGTCTACTCAATATAATGGTTGCGCAACATATTTCTACTCAAAATTGAAAGTATATGGTATATGTGAGTTTGAGACGAATTGAATGCTACAATATTTGATTGATTTTTAATTTCTGGCTGGAATTTTTTTTTCTTATTCTGTAGACTATGTGAAAATTTCGAACCCGCGCCCCACACCATGTGATTTCTTTTTTTTTTTTTATAAAAAAAATTAAACCCGCCCCACCCCTCACCCGCGAGCTCTCTAACCCGCCCGCCCTGCAGACTTTTAGACCTGCATCGCCCTGCACCGCCCTATTGCCATCACTATGTGAAATTGTAAATGTTAGAAATACTTGACACAGGTGTACCTCATCCAGTTAAATTAAACGAGGCTCCCTTCCTATGTTTTCACATATATTTAATTTGTTTGTTCGGAAGAATACAAAGTACTAGTAAACTCCTTTATGCTTATGACCACTAGAAATGATATTGTTTTCGAAGGCTCACTATGAATAGTTTTAATAATAATTTTCTCTATATTTCCTTTTTCAAATAAACAGTATAGCAATATAGGTTAAGAGATATTACAAATTTATTTCAAGTCCTCTTATGATTGGGGCAAAACAACGAGCTATTATTTGAAAAATAATGAAGTACGTCTATATTTATGATTATGTTTCATTTCTTGAAGTGAATTCTACAACTCTTGAATACATGCCGAATGTTTTAAAGTTTATGAAGCTGATGCTGTATTCTTAAAGTTAGGTATTTCAGCGTGTGGGATCGATGTTGAAATCCCTACTTAAGCAAAAATATTAGGTGACTTCTTCTCATATGTGTAAGTCTTGGTGGTTAGAGTTACTCGATATTTATGTTGATAAGAGTTAACAAATACCCCGTGAAACTAATCGAAGTACACGCAAGATAATCTGGATACCACAGTTAAAGAAAAACTTAATCGAGGTTGAAAAATAAGTCTTGAGAGTGGTGTACTATGCTAGGTTAGGAAGTAGGAGGTTAGTATGGGTTCTGTCTCAGGTCCATATTACTTCTTTAAGGCTGCAGGTTAGGTCGTAGGAGACTAGTCTGGGGCAGAAGAGGTGGGAGAAGGAGTGTCAACAAAATCAGGAGATGGAGCTGTAAAAATAGGAGAAGGAGAAGCATAAGGAAAAACAAACTCATGAAATACAACATCCCTAGAGTAAAAAATGGAATGAGCGGATAAATTCAAGAATTTGTATCCTTTCTTTCCACAAGGATAACCAAGAAAGATGCAAGAAATTGCCCTAGATTGGAATTTATCCCCTCCCAAACTTAAGTGAGGTTGCAAAACATAAGCAACCAAAGGACTTGAGATGATCATAGGAAGGAGGGTGATCATGAAGCTTTTCATAATGTGAGATGTTATTCAAAACAGTAGAAGGGAATCTATTGACAAGGTAGATAGCAGTTAAGACACAATCACCCCAATATTTGGAAGGTAAGTTAGATTGAAACAACAAAGCTCGAGATGTTTCCATTAAGTGCTTATGTTTTCTCTCTACAACCCCATTTTGCTGTGGGGGTGTGCGGAATGGTGGCCTGGTGTAAAATACCTTGGGAAGAGAAAAAGGATTTGGCCTCAGAACTAGTACCAAGCTCAAAAGCATTATCAGATCTAAAACTTTGAACTGAAATGTGAAATTGTGTATTACCATAGAAGTAACAGCTTTAATAACAGATAAAGCATTACCCTTGCATGAGAATAGATGGGTCCACGTGACTCTTGTAAAATCATCTACTAAAGTCAAGAAATATCTGAAACCCTCATAGGTATTAGTGTTGTAGGGTCCCCAAATGTTAATGTGTACTAATCATAAAGGAGCAGATGTGTGGATGGAGCTATCAGGAAATGGTAATCTTTGTTGATTAGCCATAGGACAAATAGAGAAAATAAAAGATTGTTTGGAAGAAACTTTGCTAGAAAAAATGGAATAGACTTCATTCTAGCAAAAGGTATGTGGCCTAGTCTCAGGTGCCAAAACATATCAGTTTTATTGATACTAGAAATTGAATTACAATGGGGAGTAAGGAGAAGAGGAGTTACAGGATTAAGTGCAGAAGTAGAAACATTACAAGACTGATAAGTAAAAACAGGGGAAAAAGATGCAGTAAAATCAGAAACATTGTAAGCAGCAGATGGGACTGAGATAGATGATGGAGCAGTATCGTCAAGATGGAGAAAATACAGACCATTGGTAGCTTTACCAACTTTAAGTGACCTCTTCAGAGAAGAGCCCTGTAAATAGAAATTAGAAATGGTGAGTATTGCAAGACAATTAAGTTGAAGAAGAAGTTGATATACTGAGATCAAGTTAAATTGAAAAGAAGACACAAGAAGAATATTATGTAAGGTTATGTCAGTCCTAAGGTGTAAAGAGTCAGTTGAGACAACCTTGACTATATATCCATTAGGAAGAGTGATTAAGAATGGATTAGATAATGGTTTTAAAATGTGAAGAAACTGTTTATGAGGTGTCATGTGGTTAGTAGCACCAGAATCTAAAATCCAAGTATCATCACTTAACTGAGAAAATGTACAAACATGAAAATCAACAGAATTAACCACAGAAGTTTTCAACAACCTGCAAAGTGAGCATAGCCAAAAGTTTCTCCAGAAGAACCATTGTTGTTGGTACCAGGAGAAATATTTGCTTGTTGAAGAAGAGAGACAAGATGTGGATATTGCTCCTAGCTTAAACCATGAGTAGATGAAGTCCCGAGTTAGGAAAGTGGAGCTTGAACTGAAGACTCAATGGATGAAGTGTGACCATGAACACATGAGGCAGACCTTGACCGTGTGAATTTGAAATCAGGAGGGAACCCATGCATCTTGTAGCACTTCTCAATGGTGTGCCTTGACTTTTTATGATACTTGCATGATACTCCCCTACCTTGCCCAGGCTTTCTTGACTTAAACTGAACCCTTTGATTAAAAGTTTCTGATTACCAGAAGGTGCTGAGAAAGAAACTGGCTCATTAGAGAAGCCTGGTGTATGAGAAGATTCTCTCTATTTCTCATCAATGTCGTAGCATAGAATAAGCTCTACTAAAAGTAGAGACTAGTGTCATCATACGAATGTTACTCTTAACTGTAGAGTAAGATTCATTAAGGCCAGCTAAGAACCTGTCACGACCAAAATTAGGACCGTGACTGGCGCTCGGGAGCTAGTGCTCCCAAGTAAGCTTCATCGGAAAATTTACAGAAAATCGGACAGAGTTTTCCCTGTTTTTGGACCATCCCAAAAGTTTTCCTGTCTCAAATCAGCAACCAAACATCCTAATAGAAATTCAAATGACAATGACTTTATCAATTAACCAAAATAAATATCTACCTTTAACAGTCCACTCACTAACAACTAGAAATACTACTATATTTCCAAATTTGATAAGAATGAGCATTACTCAACATAAGTCTATAATAACAAAGACTACTCAAGACACTAAAAGAAGGACCATGGAGCGACTCTAAGAGTTCAAAGAAGACCATAAAATAAATAAAATCTCTGCTCACGCGAACACGTGCGAGGCTCACCCAGAACTATCAATCTGTGCGCGCTAATTAACAAAATCCTCGCCTGCATCAGCTGCTGTCTCTGTAAAAAAAAATTAGCATGGAATGAGTCACTAGCTCAGTGAGTAATAACACTTAACCACAACCGTTTTTATTGGGGGACAAGTCAAAAAATATGCTAGTATCTCAAACAGAAAATAACATAAAAATGCCCTTTCAGAAACAATAAATAATTTTCAGCCTCATCATGTTTTTCTTGTAGTATAATAAAATTAATAATTCAGTAATAAGCTTGGTAACCACTGTATAATATCAATATTCAAATCTGGGAGGTTTTAATGAACAGATCATATAATCGGTATAACTGTGGACTTCTTCGCAAGAAGTCAAATATAATGGTAGTCCCTACTCGAGGAAAATCGGTAACGATACGCTAGTTCTACCTTTCCACTAGTGAGGGCTATAACTGTACTATGTAATCGGTAAATACAAGGTGCACCAGGTCTAACGAACCCGTCGTTAGCTACGGGATCCTTCAAAGTCTACTCCCATTTATACTTGTCTCTGCATTCGTATATACTCATAGGAAAATATTTTAAAACAATATAGGGCATTTCGGTTCTTATCAAATCATGTAATTTCATTTCAATAACAGTAAATTCAAGTAACGGTAGAACATATCTAGTGACAACAAGAATATTTAAAATAACGGTTATCATCTCAAATAACTATTTCGGTATCATATCGAGTAAAAGACTTGTCCCACATGTAACTCAAAATAATCGGTAATATATTCATATTAAAAATCATGTGTAAATCAAGCAAGTTATGAAAACACAAATTGCGGTAAGATTACTACTCACTATACTCGTGCTGAAATACCAAGCGCGTAACTTCGAGCGGTCCGTACAACTTCTTTCGATCAATCTATATTATCACAAACACTAGTTAAGTATCAACTTCATGAACTACCAATATAGTCGGGTATTATTCTGTCAAATTCCTCCTTATTCCACTTGAAATAACCTCAATTAGGCTGCTATGTCCCTATTAAACTAATTCTCTGTAATTCCTTCGTATCACTAATTCAACAACTAATCAATTTTATCATAAAAGCCCATATCTAATACTAATCCCTATAATTAAAGACCAAATTAAATCCCAATATTATAATGGAAGAGTTAAACAATATAAAACTAAAATTCTTCCAGAATACTCACGTTGCTAGTTTGGTAGTTTCTTGTTACAACTCTTTGATGCCAAATAGAGCACTTTTTATTCAAGAAAAACAACTGGTGCATCTTGTTCCTCTTCAAGCCTCGTGTCCTTGTCTCTCCGGGCCAATAATTTGGTTTTGACTCCCTACTATTCTGATGGGTTTTGGCCTCATAAGTTGCTTTATTTCTTTTTTTTTAATTGTTAGCTAAATGACCAATGTGCCCTCGGATTAAATTATGATGTATTACATTCTTCCCACCTTATGAAATTTGGTGCCTGAATTTAATTCTGGTACGTACTAGTAGACTGAAATAAGAGAGGGTACTTGACTCGCATATTATCCTCTATTTCCCAAGTAGCTTCTTCAACGGCATGATTTCTCCATAAAACTTTTACGAACACAATTTCTTTTGACTGTAGCTTTCTTACTTGTCTATGAATAATTGCCATCGGCTCTTCCTCGTAAGACAACTTCTCATCAAGCGCTATAGTTGGTGCTTGAAGCACCTGAGATGAGTCTGATATACATTTTCTTAGCATTGAGACATGAAACACTGGGTGAATAAAAGATAACTCAGGAGGAAGTACCAAACGATAAGCCACCGCTCCCACGCGGTGTAGTATCTCATACGGTCCTATAAACCTAAGGCTCAACTTGCCTCTTTTCCCAAACCGCATCACACCTTTCATAGGGGAGACTCGTAGGAACACTTTGTCTCCAATTGTGAATACTAAATCTCTTCTTCTCTTATCAGCATAAGACTTTTGTCTGCTTTGAGCTGTAAGTAATCTCTGTCTGATCAACTGGACTTTGTCCATAGCTTCTTGTAATAAGTCGGGTTCAAATAAGTTAGTCTCACCAACTTCAAACCATCCTATAGGAGAACGATATCTTCTACCATACAATGCTTTATACAGTGCCATTTGAATACTGGACTGGAAGTTATTGTTGTAAGCAGATTCAGCTAATGGCAGATAAGTTTCCCAACTACCTCCAAACTCAAGAATGCAAGCTCTTAACATATCCTCCAAGATCTGTATAGTACATTCAGACTGCCCGTCTATTTGTGGATGAAATGCAGTACTAAGATCTACTCGTATACCTAATGCTTCTTGAAAAGATTTCCAAAAGTGTGAAGTGAACTGTGATCCCCTATCAGAAATTATGGATATTGGAACTCCGTGGAGTCGGACAATTTCGTTCATAAATATTTGTGCATACCTCACTCCGCCATATGTAGTCTTCACTGGCAAAAAGTATGCTGATTTCGTCAGTCGATCTACAATCACCCATACAGTGCCATAACCTCTAAGGGTTCGTGGTAACCCGGTGACAAAATCCATAGTAATTCTTTCCCATTTCCATCCTGGAATCTCAATTTGTTGTAGTAGTCATGTGGGATACTGATGCTCAGCCATGACCTGTTGACAAGTCAAACAACTAGAAACAAAGTTAGCAACATCTTTCTTCATACCTTCCCACCAATAAAATTGCTTCAGGTCATGGTACATTTTTGTGGATCCAGGATGTATAGTGTATTCAGAGTTGTGGGCTTCTTTAAGAATAGCATGTCTCAACCCATCTACGTCTGCTACACATAGCCTGTCACCCATTCGAAGAACACCATCACTTTCAACAATCATATCCTTGTTTTTACCAGCTAAGGCCTCATCTCTATATTTGCATAATTGTTCATCGTCATATTGGGTGGCCTTAATGTGCTCAACTAATGAAGACTTAGCTTGAGCACAAGCCAACAATGCCTCTGAATTTCTGACACTGAATCTGATACCTGTGTCTTCTAGTCTCTGAATATCTTTGGCCAAAAATCTCTTTGCATGAGCTACGTATGCCAGCCTCCCCATAGATTTTTTGCTCAATGCATCAACCACCACATTGGTTTTTCCAATATGATACAAAATAGAGCAATCATAGTCTTTGAGTAGTTCCATCCAACGATATTGTCGAAGATTCAGATCTCTATGCTGAAAGATATACTTCAGACGTTTATGGTCAGTATAAATCTCACAAGTTTTGCCATATAGGTAATGCCTCCAAATTTTTCGAGCAAATACCACTACAGCCATCTCCAAATCATGTGTAGGATATTTTTGCTCGTGTTTTTTCAATTGTATCGAAGCATAAGCTACAACACGACCATTTTGCATGAGAACACATCTTAATCCCACCCTCGAGACATCACAGAATACTGAAAATCCTCCAGAACCTGATGGTAAGGCTAATATTGGTACAGTTGTCAAACATGTTTTGAGTTTTTGAAAGCTCTGCTCACATTCCTCTGTCCACTGAAACTTTGCATTTTTTTATGTTAGCTTGGTCAGCGGCGCTGCTATTCTGAAGAAATCTTGCACAAAACGCCTGTAATAGCCTGCTAAGCCTAAAAAGCTGTGAATCTCTATAGGAGAAGTAGGTCTGGACCATTTCTGCATAGCTTCGATCTTCTTAGGATCTACCATAATTTCATCTTTGGATACAACATGCCCCAAAAATGCTACCGAGTCTAGCCAGAATTCACACTTCGAGAACTTAGCATAAAGTTGATGTTCTCGCAATGTCTGCAACATAGTCCTGAGATGATTCACGTGTTCTCCTTGGCTACGAGAATATATCAGGATATCATCAATAAATACTATTACAAATCTATCCAGAAACGTCTTGAACACCCTATTCATTAAATCCATGAATGCAGCTGGAGCATTTGTCAGTTCGAAAGGCATCACAAGAAACTCATAGTGCCCGTATCGAGTTCTGAAAGCAGTCTTAGAAATATCTTCATCTTTGATTCTAAGTTGATGATAACCAGAACGGAGGTCAATCTTTGAAAAGTGGGCAGCTCCTTGTAACTGATCAAACATGTCATCTATACAAGGAAAAGGATATTTATTGCGGATTGTTATCTTGTTCAACTGCCTGTAGTCAATGCACATTCTCAGGGATCCGTCTTTCTTCTTTACGAACAATACTGGTGCACCCCATGGTGATACACTAGGTATAATAAAACCCTTATCAAACAAATTTTGTAATTGTTGATTTAGCTCCCTCAACTCTGTCGGTGCCATTCGATATAGGGGTATTGATATGGGTCATGTGTCAGGTGTCGCGCCCCCTTTTTCTCGCAAAATCGGGTTTATGACATTTGGGAGGACAACTCATTCCCTTTTCGGAATTTGGGTTTGCATTTGAAGAGTCTCCACCTAATGATTAAGGTGCATTAGGACACCAAGAAGGTTTGATTTGAGTAAGGGCTTGAAATTATTCCAAGGGGAAGGTGTTAGGCACCCCTCAGAATTCACTAGTGTGGTTCTCGGCCAGACTATTGTTGTGAATTTAGGTGCAAATAACATGCAGGCAAATAAAACTTCAAATAAGAGGGGATTTTCACATAATGGTTACAAACAAAATTGGAAAGAATTAAAAGGAAGCTGATTTTCTTAAAAGAAATAGTTTGAAATCTTTAGAAGAAATAAAGAAACAAAAGGGAAAAAGGGGGGGTCCTAGGTTTATTAATAATATGGATCACCCCATACAACATCCGGTAATCACTCCTCAGTGAGGGGCTACACGAGACGTTACTGTGTGGTCATCATATCCATATCTACCCTTTCCCACCCTGTTGAGGTATTAAAGCGCGAAATGGTCTCGATTACTTATTGCATGCTATTACCCATCTCAATCCTATCAGTCCGGAGGCATTTAGGACTACTAATCCTAAGAGAGAGGGATATTAGGATTATTTGTAGTTTCAAAGGTAAAATTCTAAGTCGACATACAAAAATATGTATAGCAAGTTGGGGAAAGCACATAACAAGTAAAAGACTCAGATATACCCCTCGAACAAAGAAAGCACATAATTAACATGACTTTCACATACTGTTTATGGTCTGATTAAGAGCTTAAAGGTTGAGGCAGACTGATTGATTACATAATTCAGATAAGAAGCCCGAATCAGGCCTGCCTGGTGGTTGTAGTTAATAGCACAGATTCAGTTTATAACTTTTATCCTAAGGCTTGACTAAGTGTCGGACAAGGATCCTATAGGCAGGGTATCTATTGAATTCAGGAAAGCCATGAAATAATAAGGTCTCAAAAAATAAACTAAGTACATGCTGGTAAAAAAAGGGAAGTCAGAGAAAGCACACTTTAATAAAAGTTATAGGCTCTGAAACTGATGATACTCGCTATTACTAGTTTTAACTCTAGACGTGAATGAAGCGACTCAGATTCGATTAATAGTTCCTATAGACATGCTTTCTATGCATTGTTGATTTTAAACCTTTTATAGACATGGTAAAATGCAGCAACCTTATAGGCATGATATCTAGGTGCTGAATTTTGTTTAAGACCTATGAACATGATATCTAATTGCAGTTGATTGTTTAAGACCTATGAACATGATTGCTAGATAAAAAAATGGATATACAAGATTCAGAAGGGCCTATAGGCATAATTTCTATATGCATATGCAGAATTCAGATTTCCAGATACTTATGGACATGATTTCAATATGAGAGAATGTTGAATTCAGAAATACCTATAGACATGGCATCTATGTGAGAAATGCGGAATTCAGAAATACCTATAGGCATGATACCTATGTGAGAATGCAGAATTCAGAAATACCTATAGGCATGATATCTATGTGAGAATGCAAAATTCAAAAATACTTATAGGCATGATATCTACCCTTTGCATACATAGTTATCCCCCCTTTCATTATCCAACCCCAAATATTTATTACAAAATTATTACAGCCCATAATAGAGTAAAATACATCAGAAAAAAAGTACAACCAAAGGAGAGCCTGATTCAGACTTCATGTCTGAAATATGAGGTAAACCAACTCCATAAGATCAAGATCCAAAGCCTTTCTCCTATTCGAGTGTGTCAAAGTTCCCTAAGAGCCTCAAAAGGACTCCGGGAAATGCTCACACCCAAATGTATTATCAGATTAGGACAAGTGTAGTGTGGAAGGGCCAGCCCTCAAGTGTCCAAGTTCAGAGGGAACTCAAGGTCCCAAGGCAAGGCTCACAAGAGGGGGGCAAAACTTAAAGACTAGGAGGGAGTGCAAGTGCAGAAAAGAATTCTGAGGGAGGGAAAAGGGAAGGGAAACAACTACAAATAAGTACACATAGGGGTACAGGGGAACATGGAGGTTTTAAAGAGCCAAGGGCAGGCTATGGGCATACCCAGCAATGGTGAATGCTAGCACACCCATAAGCCTGTTAGAACACACTATTAGAGGCTAGGATCCCAAAAGATCAAGCTTAATTCATGGACAATAATTTGCATATTGCCATGCCTTAAGCCATAGCTCAAACACATAGGGGGCAAGGGTTTGGGATCCATAATAGAAACAGGCAGAAAGAAATCAGCATGCTAATTTAAGTGTTGAACTATACAGAAACAGTAAGTAGGCATGGATACAAAAACAGTAAATAAACACATTGTCGTGGTGCTAAAACTTAAATCAGAACATACTAGTTTCAAAGAAACAAATAGAGAAAAGCAGTAGGTCTTGTAAACAGGCCACGATGCAAGCAAATAAGAGAGAATACTATTGCGTGTAAGTGTAGTTTCAGAAGAAAACTATGAGTGAGGGCTTGATTCCTTGTGCTAATGAAAGAGTAGTGTATTTATAGTGTGAGAAATAGGCAGAAATAAGGTAAGAAAATAATTAAGGGACTAGGGTATCAATTAAAAATCAATCAATACAAGATTTTCCTTAATTAAGGAACTCAGATTCAAACGGGAAAACTATTTAAGGGAAGAAATCAAATAAACATCTTGTGCAAAGCATGCAATTAGGGGTAAATACATAAGAAGATACTTAAGGGCAGAATTTTGAAATACACGGTTACATAAATAAGGTAAGAAAAATCAATAAGTAGCTAGTAAATCAAGGATTAGAGATTTTGTAATCACTGGTCCATGAGTGAACCAACTTAGAAAAGCTGAGAAAAGTTTTAACTTAAGTCGGGTCACAAGGAAATCAGCCAACAAGGAAAGAAATCAATCAAACCTATACATAAGGATGTCTGAAGTAATCACAAATTTGAAAGCCATTTTAGAGGGAAGTTCAGCACATATAAAGAGCATACAAACATGCTAAGCTGAAAGAAAATGACGTGTCATTGCAAAATCAGTAGATAATAGACTACAGGAGCATGGTAGTCACATAGGTTAGCGATGTAGAAGAGAAGTAGCATCAAATAGCATACAAATGGTCCAGTGTAAAAGACCTTAGAAGAGTTCAGTGGAAAGTCAGAATTGCTTAAAGAGATAGAGGTTGAAAGATTTCGAGACTCAGTTGAGAAACAAATTCAGAAACTCGAAATAGTTAGGGTTTTTGAAATCAGACGGTTTTAAAGATGAAGAACAAACATATCACATAGCCAATGTTCTCAAACTCGGATGAACCCCAAATTCTAGGGTTTTACCATCAATCGAGTGCCGAGATGAGAGGACAAGTAAGAAGAAGATACTATTCGAAAACAAGTTCAAAGATCTTAGAAGGGAACTAGGGCCTTCGACATGCTTTTTTAGTAACGGAAACTCATGAGAAACATAGTAAAAGAGTAACATGTGAATCACAGTAGAAGAGCTCAAAGAAACACAGTAGAAGAAGCGAATAAGAAACATAGTAGAAGAAGATTAATCAGAACACAATAGGAGAAGCATATAAAGAAACATGGTAGAAGAAACTAATTACGAACACAGTGGAAGAAACTTAATAAGAAACTCATAGAGAACATAGCAGGAAAAACGTAAAAAAAACACAAAAGGAAAAGGAAATCAGAGAAGCCTCTAAATAACTCAGAAACCCAAGGTTAGAAAAAATAAAGGGTTTTGAAAACATAGCTTTGAAAGAAATATCAAGAAATCGTTTAAAAACTTAGTGAAAACACGGATCTGGAACAAATCTAAAAAGATCAGAAAAACCTCAAAAGCTAGGGTTTCAGAGGAACCCAAATGGTGAGAAAGGCCTGGATCAAAGAAGGAGGAATCGAAGCCAAGCTCGAAACAGACATAGCTTGCCGGAGCAAGGCCGGAGATGGCCATAAAACTTGAATCAACGAGGCTTGGACGAAGCTTCTTCGTGGTCAGGCCATGAAACCTCAGTAAACGAGCGTGTATGCACCATGGAAGGTTGGTAGGTGGTGAGACCACCATAGATTCAGGCCAGGAGATGGCCGGAGAAGATGGATGAGACTCATCGGAGAGGAGGGGGAAGGGGAAGGTTCTAGAGAGAAATAGAGATGGAGAAATAGAGAGAGAGTCGGTTGAGTAAGGGAAATGAGAGGGGTTTGGGGGGGGGGCGTTTGGTTTAATTTAGGAAGGGTGAATGATGGTCATTGATCATTTTGATCAATGACCTGGATTAAATGGGATTCGGGCGGGTTATATAATCGGGTTGTGGGTCGGGTAGATTTAGGATTTGGGCTGGGTAATTGGGTTTGAGATTGGGTTTAATTAGGGGTTCAAATCTGGCCAAAATTGAAATGAAATGGGCTAACATTTAAATAGCCACTTTTTCCCTTGTTTAATTTATAAAAATAGTAAAATAATTTCTAGAAGTAAATTAAAGGTAATAAAATGATTAATAATACATAATTATCCAATTAAAAATACAGAAGTTAATTTTATGAATATAAACACCATTAAATCTTAAAAAAGGCTAATATCGCAATTACGTGCAATTTAGCTTTAAAAATACTAAATAAATTTATAAAAAATATGCAAAATTATGTTAGCTATATTTAATGCAAATATGATAATCCAATATATGAATCACCAAAATGATAGTTTTGGGAACAATTATTGGGGTTTTCTTGCTATAACAAGGTAATAAATTGATTTAACAATCTTTAAAAATAAGAGAAAAAAATATTAAACCCTTGGGACATACTTATATATGCATATTCATGCTATTTTGAAAGTATTTTTCATATTAAAAATATACAAAAAAAATTGGGTATCAACAGCTGCCCCTCTTTACCCGGGAAGGATGAAAGAGTTGTCGGGTAAAGATATGATGGCCATTTTGACCGAACGAAAGGGTTCGAGGAGACTTAGGTTGTACTCTGGTTTTTGATCTACCTACATATCCCTGGTTTTACAGGAATCAGGCCATATGTAGTTCAGGATCTGTCGGCGGAGTAGGCCTGATGGAGACTTTCAAGAACAGACGCAATATTCAGGTTGGGGTGGATGGTTGAAATCTGATAGGGATGCGAGAACTGGAGCGGGATCGCTCCTGTTGAGATGGTCGTTGCTTGTTGGTTTACTTGAAAATAAACAATACAAGAATATATTGTGCGTAAAATTCAACATGATGCAAATTCCTGTCAGACCATGAATGTTTGTCCTCGGACGGTTAGGATGACGTCCTCAGATCATGGTGTCCTGGGCCATGAAGCGTATAATAAAGGATTTGCATGCCATGAAATGATGCTCTCGGGCTATGAGAATGATGCCTCCGAACCATGATGCCTTTGAATAATGATATGCAAGAGATTAAAAAGGAAAAGGGAGGGGGGTCCGCAAGCCATGGCATGGTGTTCTCGAGCTATGAAAATGGTGCTTCCGAACAATGACGCCTTTGGACAATTTGGCGATCTTTCAGTCCATGAAATGCAACAGGTGGCGATCTTTCAGCCCATGAGATGCAAATGTAAAGGTGGCGATCTTTCAGCCATGCAAATGTAGAGGTGGCGATCTTTCAGCCAATGCAAATGTAAATAAGATGGCGATCTTTCAGCCAATGCAAATGTAAATAAGGTGGCGATCTTTCAGCCAAACAAATGTAAATAAGGTGGCGATCTTTCAGCCATGCAAATGTAGAGGTGACGATCTTTCAGCCATGCAAATGTAAATAAGGTGGCGATCTTTCAGCCAATGCAAATGTAAATAAGGTGGCGATCTTTTAGCCAAGCAAATGTAAATAAGGTGGCGATCTTTCAGCCCATGCAAATGTAAATAAGGTGGCGATCTTTCAGCCAATGCAAATGTAAATAAGGTGGAGATCTTTCAGCCATGCAAATGTAGAGGTGGCGATCTTTCAGCCAATGCAAATGTAGATGTGGCGATCTTTCAGCCATGAAAATGTAAATAAGGTGGCAAACTTTCAGCCATAAAAATGTAGATAAGGTGGCGATCTTTCAGCCAATGCAAATGTAAATAAGGTGGCGATCTTTCAGCCATGCAAATGTAGAAGAGCCGATCTTTCAGCCATGCAAATGTAAATAAGGTGGCGATCTTTTAGCCAATGCAAATGTAAATAAGGTGGCGATCTTTCAGCCAAGCAAATGTAGAGGTGGCGATCTTTCAGCCATGCAAATGTAAATAAGGTGGCGATCTTTCAGCCATGCAAATATGGAGGTGGCGATTTTTCAGCCAATGCAAATGGAGGTAGAACTTAACCTCGGAAGGCAGAATGGTAGCCTTATGCAATATAGAAATGCAGATAGAGGTAGAGCTTAACCTCGAAAGGCAGAATAGTAGCCTTATGCAATGTAGAAATGCAGATGGAGATAGAGCTTAGTCTCGGAAGGCAGAATGGTAGCCTTATGCAATGCAGAAATGTAGATGGAGACAGAGCTTAGTCTCGGAAGGCAGAATGGTAACCTTATGCAATGCAGAAATGCAGATGGAGACAGAGCTTAGTCTCGGAAGGCAAAATGGTAGCCTTATGCAGGAAGCCAAGGCAAATAATAATAGAATTTTCTTAGATAATAGCAGATCGCGATATTGCAACTACTGTGGATACTGTGTCTGCCGGGGACACTATGTGCGGATAGCAGCTGTGAGTAAGTGCAACGGTTCTTAGAGTTGTATTTCTGAGCAATGTGAGTCTCATGAGTGTATAGTATATTTGATGATTTTGCAACTCAAGCGCCTGCATCCAAAGAAAAATCGTGAGTTTTGTAGGGGGGGTTAGTTCGTATCCTTGTTAGCTCATATTGACCTTCTCGGCTTGGATCTGGTGATACTGTATGTATCATTGGGGTAGTGTTGCTAAACAAAGCGATTTCAGAATTAAACATGCATGATTTTGTAAAAAATATGACATAAGTGTATAATCAAGAACAACTTTTAGATGAACCGGCGACTGTGACATGGTCCAAGACATTGCAACCTTCCTTGTTACGGAATTTTGAGGGTCCTCCTCAAAATTATGCCCCAGTTTATTGGGTTGCTGCTTATGACTGCTGCTAGTGATGATTGGCTGAAATTAACTTCGGAATTTTGAGGGTTCTCCTCAAAATTCTGCCCCAATTTTCAATTGCGGGGGGGGGGGGGTGGATGAAAGTTTTGTGGAATTGTGACCAAACCCATAGGGCTGCCTACGTATCCCCTATTAAATGGGAATCAGGTCAAGCATAGTTCAAATTACATCACAAAGGAAAGCATAAAGATTACACATAGTAGCGCTTGACTGCATCTGAATTGATCGGATTTGGCCAGACTTTTCCATCCATTTCAGCAAGTATGAGGGCTCCTCCTGTTAGAACCCGGTGAATCATGTATGGACCCTGCCAGTTGGGAGAGAATTTTCCTTTGGTTTCATCTTGATGCGGGAAAATTTTCTTTAACACCAGTTGCCCCGGTGTGAACTGTCTTGGCTTGACTCTTTTGTTGAAGGCTCTGGACATCCTGTTCTGATAAAGCTGATCATGGAAAACTGCATTCATTCTCTTTCCATCTATAAGAGATAATTGCTCGTAATGATTCTTTATCCATTCTGAATCATCTAGCTTTGCTTCCTGTATGATTCTTAATGAGGGAATTTCCACTTCGGTGGGAATGACGGTTTCTGTACCATAAACCAGCATATAGGGGGTTGCGCCGGTTGATGTGCGGACTGTGGTGCGGTATCCCAATAAAGCAAATGATAGCTTCTCGTTCCACTACTTATACTTCTCTATCATTTTCCTTAATATCTTCTTGATATTCTTATTGGCGGCTTCTACTACTCCATTCATATGAGGTCTGTAGGTTGTAGAATTTTTGTGTTTGATATTGAAGGTTTCACACATGGCTTTCATCAGGTCACTGTTGAGATTGGAACCATTATTAGTGATGATTGATTCCGGAATCCTGAACCGACAAACGATACAGTCGCAGACGAAGTCTACCACGACTTTCTTAGTCACTGCTTTGTAAGATGCTGCTTCGACCCATTTGGTGAAATACTCAATTGCTACTAGGATAAACATGTGCCCGTTGGAGGCGGCAGGCAGCGAACGACCACAGTGAGCTTGTTGCAGTAAGTTTGCTTGGAGGTACCTTTATCATGTCTGCATCTATCTGACAGCGGTGGCATTTCCGGACATACTGGATGCAGTCCGTCTCCATAGTCATCCAAAAGTAACCAGCACTGAGTATCTTCTTTGCTAAGACAAAACCGTTCATATGTGGGCCGCAGGTCCCAACATGGTTTTCTTCTAGTAGTTTAGATGCTTCCTTCACGTCGACACACCTTAGTAATCCCAAATCAGGAGTCCTCCTATATAGGATTCCTCCGCTGTAAAAGAAATTATTGGACAACCTTCGAAGTGTGCGCTTCTGAGTAGTGTTAGCAAGTTCTGGGTATTCTCCTTTTGCCAAATATTCCTTGATATCATGAAACCAAGGCTTTCCATCTACTTCTTCTTCGACATGAGCACAGTAAGCTGGATGATCATAGATCTTTACCGGAATGGGATCAATGAAGTTCTTGTCAGGATGTTGTATCATGGATGATAGGGTGGTCAATGCATCGCCGAACTCATTCTGGATTATAGGAACATGTTGGAATTTCGTCTTTGTGAACCTCTTTCTCAATTCCTATACATGATGCAGATAAAGGAGTATCTTGGAGTTCTTGGTCGCCCATTGTTCTCGGACCTGATGTATAAGCAAGTCTGAATCCCCCATTAATAGCAACACTTGAATGTTCATGTTGATGGCCATTTTGAGACCTAAGATGCATGCTTTATACTTAGCCATATTGTTGGTGCATGGGAATCTGAGTTTGGTGGACACCGGATAATGCTGACCGGTTTCCGATACGAGGACTACTCCTATGCCAACTCCCTTGAAGTTTACGGCTCCGCCGAAAAACATTCTCCAACCGACATAGGATTCTGCAATAGTTTCTCCTATGAATGATACCTCTTCATCAGGAAAATACGTTTTCAGGGGTTCGTATTCTCTATCCACGGGGTTTTAAGTAAGGTGATTTGCTAGTGCCTATCCCTTGATTGCTTTCTGAGTTACGTAGACAATGTCAAATTCACTCAATAAGATTTGCCACTTGGCTAGCTTTCCAGTGGGCATGGGCTTCTGGAAGATGTACTTCAAAGGATCCAGCCTTGATATGAGATATGTAGTATAGGCACAGAAGTAGTGCCTCAGCTTCTGAGCTACCCAAGTTGAAGCACAACAGTGCGCTCTAATAGAGAATACCGGGCCTCGTACGGGGTGAACTTCTTACTGTGGTAATAGATGGCATGTTCATTCCTCCCCGTTTCATCATGTTTCCCCAGAACACAACTGAATGCTCCATCCAATACTGCGAGGTAGAGTAACAGATGTCTACCTGGCTCAGGCGGGACTAAGACTGGTGGTGTTGATAGGTACTTCTTGATTCTGTCGAAGGCCTTTTGGCAGTCATCAGTCCATTTGGTAGCGGCATCCTTCTTCAATATCTTAAAGATTGGCTCACAAATAACTGTAGATTGTGCTATGAACCGGCTAATATAGTTAAGTCTCCCCAAGAAACGCATTACGTCCTTCTTGTTCTTTGGAGGTGGCAACTCTTGAATAGTTTTGACCTTTGATGGATCCATTTCTATTCCTCGGCGACTTATAATGAACCAAAGTAGTTTTTCGGCAGGAACCCCAAATGCGCACTTTGCGGGATTCAGTTTTAGGTTGTAACTTCTCAGTCTATTGAAGAACTTTCTCAAATCTTCCATGTGATCAGTGGATTTCTTGGACTTGATGATAATATCGTCTACATATACTTCAATCTCCTTGTGTATCATATCGTGGAAAATGGTGGTCATGGCCCTCATGTAGGTGGCCCTGGCATTTTTTAATCCAAACGACATCATCTTGTAACAGTACATCCCCCACAGCGTAACGAAAGCTGTTTTCTCAGCATCTTCTTCATCCATCCAGATCTGATGATACCTTGCAAAACAATCTACAAATGACTGCAACTCATGCTTGGCGCATTTGTTGATTAGGATGTGTATGTTCGGCAAGGGGAAGTCGTCTTTTGGACTGGACCGGTTGAGATCCCGGTAGTAGACACAGACTCTGACCTTCCCGTCCTTCTTTGGTACCGGCATAATGTTGGCTAACCACGTAGGATATTCTACTATCCTGAGAACCTTGGCTTTGACCTGCTTAGTGACTTCTTCTTTGATTTTCAAGCTCATATCAGGCTTGAACTTTCTAAGTTTTTTCTTTACCAGCGGACATGTCGGATCAGTTGGCAGTTTGTGTGGCATAATAGATGTACTCAGACCAGTCATGTCATCATACGACCAAGCGAATATGTTTTCATATTCCCTTAGAAATTCTTGTGCATTCCTTCTTTTCTGATGGCGATAAGTGGACACTAATTCTCGTTTCTTTGACGTTCTCTACATCTCCCAGGTTAACAATCTCGGTCTCGTCTAGGTTGGACTTAGGTCTGTTCTCAAAATTCTCAACTTCCTTAACAATCTCTTCCAGTATTTCATCTTCCTCTGAATTTGTGTCTATTTGTTGCGTTGTCTCGTTGCATGTCACAGTCATTGGTTAATCAAGATAAGTAATAGTAATGTTGTAGAAACAAAGTAATGAGAGAGAATAATAAGAGTAAGAATTAAAGGGAAAATCGAAATGCTTTGAAAAATTCCATAATTGTTTTGAAAATTGAAGATCTTATTGCAAAATTTTAAAATGCGAAAGGAAAGTTAACTAGTAAAAATGAACGATAGTGCATGATGCTTGTTCAGCCTTGCTACCCTGAGGCTTTCCGGGATCTGGTGGTTCTGATGTCCCAGTTATTGAGGCATTCTCCTCTACTCACTGCCTGTATGGAAGGGCCTTCCTCCCCCTCCTCCTCAAAAACAACACAACAATCCATATCATTATCTTCCAGGAACAAATTCTTTACTGCTACAAGTGCTTCCTCTTCTTCTGACCCATAGATAACATCGGCTGGCTGGAAAGTCTTCTTCAAATGTGGTATTGGCTGCTCCAGCAGATAGTAAGGACCGCGCCATGGTGGCGACCAGTTGTTGAATTCCTCCCAAGTGTACTCATATCCCAGACCAAAGGTGGTGCCAAGTTTCTTTAGTTTGATAGGCTTAGCGATTCCTTGGAGGTTCTTGCCAAGTCCCTTGCCAGGTTCGTATCCTCTCCAGTTCAATATGCTTTAAATTTTATTGTCCCACCATTTGTCCTTGTCGACGACATTGACTCGCTCGATGTGGTGATAGGTCTCCCCACCTATCTTTCTTGTTCACTAGGTCTTGTAAACAGGCCACGATGCAAGCAAATAAGAGAGAATACTATTGCGTGTAAGTGTAGTTTCAAAAGAAAACTATGAGTGAGGGCTTGATTCCTTGTGCTAATGAAAGAGTAATGTATTTATAGTGTGAAAAATAGGTAGAAATAAGGTAAGAAAACAATTAAGGGACTGGGGTATCAATTAAAAATCAATCAATACAAGATTTCCCTTAATTAAGGAACTCAGATTCAAACGGGAAAACTATTTAAGGGAAGAAATCAAATAAACATCTTGTGCAAAGCATGCAATTAGGGGCAAATACATAAGAAGTTACTTAAGGGCAGAATTTTGAAATACACGGTTACATAAATAAGGTAAGAAAAATCAATTAGTAGCTAGTAAATCAAGGATCAGAGATTTTGTAATCACTGGATCATGAGTGAACCAAGTCAGAAAAGCTGAGAAAAGTTTTAACTTAAGTCGGTTCAGAGGGAAATCAGCCAACAAGGAAAGAAATCAATCAAACCTATACAAAAGGAAGTCTGAACTAATCACAAATTTGAAAGCCATTTTAGAGGGAAGTTCAACACATATAAAGAGCATACAAACATGCTAAGCTGAAAGAAAATGACGTGTCATTGCAAAATCAGTAGATAATAGACTACAAGAGCATGGTAGTCACATAGGTTAGCGATGTAGAAGAGAAGTAGCATCAAATAGCATACAAAAGGTCCATTGTAAAAGACCTTAGAAGAGTTCAGTGGAAAGTCAGAATTGCTTAAAGAGACAGAGGTTGAAAGATTTCAAGACTCAGTTAAGAAACAAATTCAAAAACTCGAAATAGTTAGGGTTTCTAAAATCAGACGGTTTTAAAGATGAAGAACAAACATATCACATAGCAATGTTCTCAAACTAGGATGAACCTCAAATTCTAGGGTTTTACTATCAATCGAGTGCCGAGATGACAGGACAAGTAAGAAGAAGATACTAGTCGAAAACAAGTTCAAAGATCTCAGAAGGGAACTGGGGCCTTTGACATGTTTTTTTAGTAACGGAAACTCATGAGAAACATAGTAAAAGAGTAACATGTGAATCACAGTAGAAGAGCTCAAAGAAACATAGTAGAAGAAACTAATAAGAAACATAGTAAAAGAAGACTAATCAGAACACAGTAGGAGAAGCATATAAAGAAACACGGTAGAAGAAACTAATTAAGAACACAGTGGAAGAAACTTAATAAGAAAATCACAGATAAAATAGTATCAGAAACATAAAAACACACACAAAAGAAAAAGAAAATCAGAGAAGCCTCTAAATAACTCAGAAACCCTAGGTCGGAAAAAATAAAGGGTTTTGAAAACATAGCTTTGAAAGAAATATCAAGAAATCATTTAAAAACTTAGGGAAAACACGGATCTAGAATAGATCTAAAGAGATCAGAAAAACCTCAAAAGCTAGGGTTTCAAAGGAATCCAAACGGTGAGAAAGGCCTGGATCAAAGAAGGAGGAATCGAAGCCAGGCTCGAAACAGACATAGCTTGCCGGAGCAAGGCCGGAGATGGCCATAAAACTTGAATCAACGAGGCCTGGATGAAGCTTCTTCGTGGTCAGGCCATGAAACCTCAGCAAACGAGCGTGTATGCACCATGAAAGATTGGTAGGTGGTGAGACCACCATAGATTCAGGCCAGGAGATGGCCGGAGAAGATGGATGAGACTCATCGGAGAGGAGGGGGAAGGGGAAGGTTCTAGAGAGAACCAGATATGGAGTGATAGAGAGAGAGTCGATTGAGTGAGGGAAATGAGAGGGGTTTGGGGGGGTCGTTTGGTTTAATTTAGGAAGGGTGAATAGTGGTCGTTGATCATTTTGATCAACGACCTGGATTAAATAGGGATCCGGGCGGGTTATTCAAACAAGTTGTGGGTCGGGTAGATTTAGGATTTGGGCTGGGTAATTGGGTTTGAGATTGGGTTTAATTAGGGGTTCAAATCTAGCCAAAATTGAAATGAAATGGGCTAACATTTAAATAGTCACTTTTTCCCTTGTTTAATTTATAAAAATAGTAAAATAATTTTTGGGATTAAATTAAAGGTACTAAAATAATTAATAATACATAATTATCCAATTAACAATACTGAAGTTAATTTTATGAATATCAACACCATTAAATCTTTAAAAGGCTAATATCGCAATTACGTGCAATTTAGCTTTAAAAACACTAAATAAATTTATAAAAAATATGCAAAAATTATGTTAGCTATATTTAATGCAAATATGAGAATACAATAGATGAATCACCAAAATGATTGTTTGGGAACAATTATTGGGTTTTTCTTGCTAAAACAAGGCAATAAATTGATTTAAAAATACTTAAAAATAAGAGAAAAATATTAAAACCTTGGGACATACTTATATATGCATATTCATGCTATTTTGAAAGTACTTTGCATATTAAAAATATACAGAGAAAAATTGGGTATCAACATCAGGTAGCAAATCAATACAAAAGTCTATTTCTCGTACTTGAGGCAATCCTGGTAAATCCTCAGGAAATACATCAGAAAATTCTCTCACTACTGGTACATTTTCTATACTAACTGTTTCCTTTCTTTTGTCATTTACAATAGCTAAGAGACTCAGGCAACCTTTTTTCAGAAGTCGTCGAGCCTTCATAAAAGATACAATTTTGCAAGTCTCTGGAACCTGACTCCCTCCTAGAATAAAACTGGGTTCATTTTGTATCTCAAACTTAACTATCTTTGCATGACACTCGACTATAGCATAGCAAGAATCTGACAAGCACGGTACACGTATTCAGCTAATAGAGACTCTTTAACAGGACTAGCAACTAGAAAAAGATCATTCAATAGCTCAGGATGTCTACTAAAGCTCAAAGAAAAGTACGAGGACACATAGGAGTGAGTAGATCCCGGATCAATCAATACAAGTGCATCAAATGAACAAACAGAAAGAATACCTGTAACCACTACATTCGAGGCCTGAGCATCCTGTCTAGTAAATGCAAAAACTCTCGCCTAACCTCTACCAACATTTCCTTCTCCTTGATTCACAATACCATGGTCTCAAGCACCTCGACCTCTATTTCATGTACCTGTAGCACCTGAAGTATTACGAGTAGTCTGAGTCGGTGCAGCTGACTGAATAGAAGCCTGGTTGAAATTTCTTAGAGGCTGAGGGTAATTCCTCAAGTGATGTCCCAACTGGCCACACTGAAAGCACTCTCCAGTTAGAATACAACATTGGCCCAAATGTGATCTACCACAAGTATGGCAGATTGGGGTGGTGATATATATCTGCCCAGAATTACGATGTCCAGAAGATGATGGTCCATATTATCTTGTCTGTAATATGGTCTGTATGTGGATGTGTGTCCCTGTCTTAGAACCCCGTTGTTGTTGTTGTCCTTGATTTCTTACTCTTCTATTTTTACTAAAACCACCACTGAAAGCCCCTCCTGTCTTGGCCTTCTTACGTAAATCACTAGTTGCATGCTCCTCACGTCCCTTGTTTTCAATCTTTCTAGCAAGGTCGACTATATCAGAGTAGGATAAAGTCTTCATCTGTGGGGCTACTTCAGTATATAGACGACCAACCAATCCATCTACAAACCTCTGAACTCGAGCTTTTTCGGTAGGCACTAAGTGAGGAGCATATATAGCCAACTTACAGAACTTAGTGTTATATGTTGATACATCCATATCTGGAGTCTGAACCAATCTCTCAAAGTCTCTAGCATATTGTTGCATCAGACTGTCTGGAAAAAAATGATTCTGGAACAACTTAGTAAACTCGTCCCACGTCAATGGTGGTGCTCCTGCTGGCCTTCCTAGCAATACCGTTTCATACCATTTGTTGGCCATATCCTCTAGTTTGTATGTTGCAAGCTCCACGGATCTCTCACTAGAACATCAAAGAGCACGTAATGCCTTAAGTGTCCCATCCAAGAAATTTTGAGGATCTGCTGAATTATCGGAACCTGTGAATTTTGGTGATTTCAATTTCAGAAACTCTTGTAGGGATACTTCCTTATTCCCGAAAGCTCGAGTTTGTGTAGGTGCTTGTGTCTATAAAGTAGCCTGAGGAGTTGAACATCCTCCCTAAGTGGGCACCAATGCCTCTCACACATTCAATAACCTTGCCATTGTATCTGTAGGTAAGGCAACAATAAATACAACAGTTGGCACTGGTGGTGGAGCGTTCTAAAACTCCCTACTCTTGCACTTGATCTGGCATAACAGCTTGGGTTTGACCCATGTTCCCAACTTGAGGTTGAGGAGTAGTCTGTCTTCTAGTTTGATGAACCCAACTTGACCACCACCCCGGATAGCACCACGTCCAGCAGATGAGGGTGTGCTTGTCCTAGCCATCTACGAAAGAAATATTCCAAAGTCAATCTCAAGTTATCTCAACGCACGATCAAAGAATGAAAGAAGGGAAAACATTCCTAGATGGTCAGTAGCCTCAAAATCATAATTATGGGCGCCTACATACCCATGAACAAGACTCTAATAAACATTGTTCCATGCCTCGGGACTAAAAACCTAGCTCTGATACCAACTTTATCATAACCGAAACTAGGACCGTTACCGGCGCTCAGGAGCTAGTGCTCTCAAGTAAGCCTCATTGAAAAATTTACATAAAATCGAACAGAGTTTCCCTTGTTTTTGGACCATCCCAAAAAAATTTCCTGTCTCAAATCAGCAACCAAACATCCTAATAGCAATTCAAATGGCAATGACTTTATCAATTAACCAAAATAAATATCTACCTTTAACAGTCCACCCACTAACAACTAGAAATACTACTATATTTTCAAATTTGATAAGAATGAGCGTTACTCAACATAAATCTATAATAACAAAGACTACTCAAGAAACTAAAAGAAGGACCATGGAGCGACTCTAAGAATTCAAAGAAGACCATAAAAATAAATAAAATCTCCGCCCACGCAAACGAATGCGAGGCCCACCGAGAACTATCAATCTGTGCGCTCTAATTAACGAAATCCTCGCATGCGTCAGCTGCTGTCTCTGTAAAAAAAGAAATTGTAGCGGGGAATGAGTTGCTAGCTCAGTGAGTAATAACACTTAGCCACAACCGTTTTTATTTGGGGACAAATCAGAAAACATGCTAGTATCTCAAACAGAAAATAACATAAAAATGCCCTTTCAGAAACAATAAATAATTTTCAGCCTCATCATGTTTTTCTTGTAGTATAATACAATTAATAATTCAGTAATAAGCTCGGTAACCACTGTATAATATCATTATTCAAATTTGGGAGGTTTCAATGAACGGTCATGTAATCGGTATAACTGTGGACTTCTTCACAAAATGTCAAATATAACGGTAGTCCCTACTCGAGGGAATCGGTAACGGTATGCTAGTTCTACCTTCCCACTAGCAAAAGCTATAACTGTACTCTGTAATCGGTAAATACAAGATGCACCAGGTCTAACGAACCCGCCGTTAGTTTCGAGATCCTTCAAAGTCTACTCCCATTTATACTTGTCTCTGTACCCGTATATACTCATAGGAAAATATTTTAAAACAATATAGGGCATTTCGGTTCTTATCAAATTATGTAATTTTATTTCAATAACAGTATATTCAAGTAACGGTAGAACATATTTAGTGATAACAAGAATATTTAAAACAACGGTAATCATCTCAAATAACTATTTCAGCATCATATCGAGTAAAAGACTTGTCCCACATGCAACTCAAAATAATCGGTAACATATTCATATTAAAAATTATGTGTAAATCATGCAAGTTATGAAAATACAAATTGCGGTAAGATTACTACTCACTATACTCGTGCCTAAATACCAAGCGTGCAACTTCGAGCAATCCGTACAACTTCTTTCGATCAATCTATATTATCACAAACACTAGTTAAGTATCAACTTCATGAACTACCAACATAGTCGGGTATTATTTTGTCAAATTCCTCCTTATTCCACTTGAAATAACCTCAATTAGGCTCCCATGTCCCTATTAAACTAATTCTCTGTAATTCCTTCGTACCACCAATTGAACAACTAATTAATTTTATCATAAAAGCCCGTATCTAATACTATTCCCTATAATTAAAGACCAAACTAAATCCCAATATTATAATGGAAGAGTTAAACAATATAAAACTAAAATTCTTCCAGAATACTCATGTTGCTAGTTTGGTAGTTACTTGTTACAACTCTTTGATGCCAAATAGAGCACTTTTTATTCAAGAAAAACAACTGGTGCGTCTTGTTCCTCTTCAAGCCTCGTGTCCTCGTCTCTCTGGGCCAATAATTTGGTTTTGACTCCAAGTTGCTGCTAAATCCTCGCGCTCTCAATTTGATTACTGATTAGAATTGTAAATGTTTTCCATGTTTTCTTTTATGTACTCCATTTGTTGGCAGGAAAGTCTTTCCTCTCCAAACCCTTATTAATTCTCACGCCCTACTATTCTGATGGGCTTTGGCCTCATAAGTTGCTTTATTTCTTTCTTTTTTTAATTGTTAGCTAAATGACCAATTTGTCCTTGGATTAAATTATGGGGTATTATAGAACCAAAAGAGCTTGAGTTCTTCAATGAACTTGGATAAGGCACCACAAGAACAAACATGACCTACATATGTAGTACTCATTTCATCCCAAAGACTTCGCAACCTAGTAAAATATGATGCAATATCAGAAGTCCCTTGAGAGATTTTTCCAATTTTCATCTGGATCTAAATGAATTTGGACCCATTAGATTGTCCAAATCTTTCATTTATTTCTAACTAGATTTCCCTAGCAGTGTCGTACCCTAATATACTAGTAGCAATAACTATAGAGAGAGAATTAGTGATCTAAGTGTTCACTATGTCATTGCACCTTTCCCAAAAAGGATAATAGGGAGAATCTACTGAAGGTTTATTATGCCGACCATTAATCAGGCCTAGTTTATTTTTGACAGACAAAGAAACAAGTATACTTTTCCTCCATGCGACAAAATCAGTACCAGCAAACGGAGGAGAAGCTAAATGAGTACTAGAATTATCTGACGGATGAACATTGAAAGGGTGAGAAGGATCTAGACTAAAAATAGCAAAATCCTTAGAGGAGATGGACGAAGATGTAGTTTCAGCATCTACGGTTATAATAACAGCTATTATTTCTAAAATCAAATGATATTTCTAAGAAAGCTTCAAAGTAGAATCACATATATACGGTAACGAATAGGAGTAAGAGTAGATGATACCGCTCTTCCTCTGAAATGGTGAAAAACTATCGAGGCTTTGAAATTTAATCAAAACTCCATGGACAACATCAGAAAAGCTTCATCTTTGAAGTAATCGACCACAATATCCATAAACCACATTGATATGTAAAAAATTCCAAATTTTGGAATATTAAGGTTTGTACGTGAAACCGAAACTTGTAAAACTAAGGTCGAGGGTAACATCGCTCGACTCAGACAAGAGAGCTGATACCGATTCTCGGCTTTGATACCATGTTAAGTGAGAGGGGCTCAATTATTGTACAAGCTCCATTATCAGATAAGGAGAAGTGAGCGATGGAGAGAGAGAATATCTAATCTTATTGAAATGAAAAATATTTCACTGCTCTTTATTCTAGAACCATCTATTTGTTTATATGCAAGTGTAAGTGGCTATCAAGTAAATGCAAAAATGTGTCTAGCTACTACAAAATATGTCTATTACATATAAGAGTATAACATATACAAAGAGGATGCTTCAGCTATAATTGGACTGGTGGTTTATTGGGCCTGTGTTGTCCAACACTATAGTGTAGTGTCTTATGATGCTAGTGGCTCTTGTTGTATCCATATTACTCTATTGTGTTTGTAGTACTGTGCTATTGTTACTGCTTATTGTTATTGCTTTTTCCTCTATTTTCTAGTTATTACGTTGTTGATCTTTCTCTTTTTCTTTCTTACTTCCTCTGATATTACTGCGCCACTCTCTCTTCTCATCTTCTTGAGCCAAGGCTCTATCGGAAACAGCCTCTGTCACGCCCCAACCTCGGGAGGCGCGAACGGCGCTCAATCGAGTGAACCCAACTGAGTAAGCCTTATCGAACACTTTCTACCCAACTCAATATGATTAAGGAAACCAAGCTTTCGTTTATTTAAACAATAGGAAAGATTGCACATTCAACATTTTTAGTTCATTTTACATCACAACCTTAAACCGTAGTTAAGTTCCCAAGATTCAGTACAATTTCATTTTAGAGAAACAAGAGTTAGAATTACAACATCGTTCATAGTCCCATCCAACACCCGTACATAACCCACACATATGTCCATGGAGCCTCTAAGGATACAAAAGACAATGATGACAACGCCGACAACAAGGCCCCGGCTATACCTCAAAAGTGGATATCTCTATCAAAAGATGTACAACATAGCCCCTTGAAGGAGAAAGGGGCTCACCAAGACTTTGAGAAGAAGGTACTCCGCTACGCGCGATCGGCACTATCCGCAATGGAGCCACCTACAATCATTTAAAAATGGAGCGCCCCCGGCAAAAGGGATGTTACTACCATGGAATAGTACTAGTATGCATAACTAAACACCATCTAGTTAGAAAGAACTTTCATACAAGAATAAGGAAATCACAAGTATAACTCAAGCACTTTAAATGATAACAACATCATCAAATAAAAGAATCATACAATTTTCACATCATTTTCCCATGGCTTTTAGTTTTGGGGCATGTCATACTATTTATCATTGACTACAATACCACCGATATCTTGAGCAGAGTCCGATCTCGACCCGATCAGCTAGGTTGCCTCATTTGAGACATATACTTAAATCACAAATACAATACCATCATGTGTGCGGCATGGCGTCCGATCTCGCCTGATCTGCTAGGCCGCCTTATCAAGGCGTTTTCCTTTTTCATCAATCATCTCATTTCAATCTTCGTTTCACATATATCATTTTATAGGCACTTGGGGCCACAATTATCACATCATTTCCACTTTCAATGTTAGATTTGTAATTTAGGATAATATGTGCACACAAGAGCAAATAAAATTGTAAGCATAAATGAGTCTTCACATAGATGGCATAATATATGCAGCTTCAATCTCACCTTAAGGTCTAAGCATCTCAATACATGATTCATATTCCTTGCACCCCTTCAAGTTGTCAAGAATAGCACATTGATCTTACATCTTTCACGCATATAAGGTCGCAACCCCAAATTCATGTGAAACAACTATCAATACAACAATTCAACTTTAATCTTACCGTATTTACACAAACACCAACGGAGCTCAATTTCTAAAAAACGGGGTTTTAGCCATACATACCTCAGTAGAGCTTTCCTTAAATCCTTACAATAAATTCCGGAATTTCCTAGCAACTTCAATCTATTTTATGAAAATTACAAGTTGAACCAAGAATTAGAGGCATGAAAGAGATTCTAACTCGTTCAAGTAAATTATCAAGCACAAAGTGTGCACAGTGATTTTAGAACACTTTTGTGAGAGATTTTCATCATCCTATACCACAATTGTTATCTCTTTTGATTCACAACCACCCCATACCCCCATTATCTTTTATGCATGCAAGATTATCAGTTCTTATACCCATAAACCCCCTTGCTAATCACTTATTTTAATGGAAATTTCGAAATTATAGATGAGGGTACAAGCTCTTACCTCTTAGAGTGAAGATCTAGCAATTTCACTTGACAATCTTCAAGTATTTGGGTCAAGGATGGAGTGGAGACTAGATGAAGATCACTCCTTCTCTTTCTAGAACTTCCTCTCTCACTCTATATACCGTGAAATAACAGGAAAATTGTCAAATGGGGTGTTTTTAATGGGATGGGGTCGAGTTATAAAAATTAAAAAATAGGAGTCCCAACACGATTTGTGATCGCATATGCGATCGCATAATGGACATGCGGCCCGCAAAATGGACCGCAAAAATGGCCCCAAAATCTAGACAAACTGTCTGGGTATGCGACAGAAATGCGGTCTGCATACCTGTTCTGCGGTCGCATAATGCACCTCAGAACTGCCCTTCACAAAAATTCCAAAGGGATTATGCGATTACTATGCGGCTCGCATATTGATTATGCGATCGCATAATTGGCCGCATAGTTGGCCTCAATTTAACCAACATACTGACTGGTTCTGCGGTGACTATGCGGTCCGCATACCTATTATACGACCGCATAATGGACCGCAAAAATGCACTTTTCTCGCAAACATAATTCTTAACTTTTTAATGCACCGATCAATTCAAAGGGTCCGAACCACGGCGAGCTTTTTAATGAATTTCTAACACATGATCCTATCTTGGCATCACGAGATTCGGATTTTTGAGTAGAAATTTTCATGGGGCCTTACAACCTTTCTACTCTTCAGAGGTAGGGATAAGGTCTGCGCATACCCCAGACCCCATTTATGGAATTCCACCGGACTATGTTGTTGTTGTTGTAGTGGTGTACTATGAACAATTTTCATTAGCAAATTACATTTGGGATGTGGACTTGTACCAGTTCTTGTGAACAGATTTAAGGACTAATGGAAATGGGTTAAAAGTCGTCATTTGTGCAGTGGGTTTTCATTAAAGGTATTAAATGAACGAATTAAGTCCATAATGAGTGGATTAAAATGAGTTGAGTCAATGAATATGTCATGATTCAAAAAAATTCATTTCAAATAATAAGGGGAAATTTGCGAATTTTATCCCTGAAATGTCGATAAGTTATTACTATGACATTGGTGCTAGTAATATGTGATAAGCATACATTTATTCCTTCAATTGATTAAAACATACATTTCTGTACCCATTCGTTTGTTAATCTAGAAAAAGATTAATATGTTATTAACTGTTAAATCATTTAGATGAATTGACTTTGATTACACTTATTTTGACCATTAAATGAATATATTTTCTAACTTGTCCAAGTTTGGGCATATTACACATTTATAAGTCAAATTTGTTACTTTGTTTTCTATCTCTAAATATACCAATGACTTGAGCAAGTTGAATTTATAGGTCATAATTGACACACGCACGGTTTTTGGTCATCAAAATACCAACGTAAGCCGTGATCTTATTATCCAAACTCTAAAGTATATAGTATTGATTATCAGCTTATTGACCCAAAGAATATTGTTCGTTTCTAATATTATAATTAGTTGATTGACTTAAGGCTGCTGCTAATCAATTTTATTAACATAGCATCCACGTCCTTAATAGTAAAAAGTTATCCATTTCTAGACACGGTCGGATATACTAATAAAATAGGAATTAACAACCGACAAATTTTATAGGTAAACAGAAAAATTCGTCGTTAATGACGGATTATCAAGGAAATCTGTTAGCTACGAGTGATTTAACGACATATTAGCGATAAACTTCGAAGCTAATTTAAAAAAAAAAATAGTGGATGAAAATATATATATAATAAGTAAAATAAAAACATCAGGTGTAAATATAAGAAATAACATTGTTTGTCATTACCGTAATTTATTCATTATTCACTTCTACAAGTATTGACACCATTTATAAAAAATTATGCGTAATAAAATAGAGAGATCTCCACTTTCTGATAAATTAACGTTGATTTATTATATGTTAATGATAATATTTTTTTCTAAATTCTAAGAGTGTTGAACAATCCACTAAGATACTACGGCCACACGTTTTAAAAAGAAGTAGTAGTAGTAGTTTGCTTTTTGACTCTTAAAAATATTTTATTATTATCGCTTAATATTCTAGATGATAATGCATCATCTAGAAGACGTGGTTTATTTAATGTGACATTTCCTTTTAAGGTTATGATTAGCACACAAAATGTTTCATTTAAGTAACCATTAAGTATATTAAGTAGTAATAAAATAACAATTAGGAAGTAGATTAGAATCACAATGCTATCTTCTCCTAAAAGAGTTGGTTAATACGGCTTTCATTCGGTCTTCGATATCTGTAGTAAGGCCAAGTATTTTAGGATTCACGCCATGAAATTTTTTACATTAAAAGGTAAAGTATTTTCTAACAAACGCGACTTTCATAGCTGAAAGTGTTGGTTAATACATTTTTCCTCGGTTTCCATGCGGTTTTCGACGCCAAGAAGTATTACATTGACGGTAAAGTATTCCCTAATAAACGCAATTTTAAATCGGAGGTCGAACTCGAGTGTTGGTTAATACGTAATTAAGCTACATCACTGATCATCCTTCTGGAATTTGTGGACTTGAGAGCTTGGACACTTGCTCCACTCTCTACTAGCTTTACTACGTATGAAAAATACAATTAAGAAAAATTTATATGTATTTTTTTCAAATATATATATATATATATATATATATATATATATATATATATATATATATATATATATATATATATGACCGGCACCTAGGAGCAAGTGTCCCCAAGTAAGCCTTATCGGTATTTTACAGAAAATCGGACAAAGTTTTCTCTATTTTTGGACTATCCCCAAAATTTTCCCTGTCTCAAACCAGCAACCAAACATCCTAATAGCAATTCAAACAATCGACCACTTATCAATTAACTAAAATAGTTTTCACCATTACTAATCAACCCACTAACAACCAGAAATATTAATTTGTCTCCGACTCTGATAATAAAGAACGATACACGACATAAGACTAATAACAAAATAATACTCATGACACTAAAAGAATGACTATGGAGTGACTCTAAGAACTCAAAGAAAAGACCATAACAATTGATAAAGTTTCCGCTCACGCAAACAAGTGTGAGGCTCACCAAGAATTCTCAACCTCTGCACTCTAGTTAACGAAATCCTCGCCCGTGTCAACTACTGTCTCTGGAAAAAAACAACTAGTTGGGAATGAGTCGCTAGCTCAGTGAGTAATAACACTTAACCACAACCGCTTTTATTGGGGACAAGTCAGAAAATATGCTAGTATCTCAAACAGATAACATCAGAATGCCCTTTCAGAAACAATAAAAAAAATTTCAGTCTCATCATGTTTTTCTTGTAGTACAATACAATTAACAGTAAAGCAATAAGCTAGGAAACCATTGTGTAATATCAATATTCACATTTGGGAGGTTTTAATGAACGGATCATGTAATCGGTATAACTATGGACTTCTTCGCAAGAAGTCAAATATAACGGTAGTCCCTACTCGAGGGAAGTCGGTAACAGTATGCTAGTTCTACTTCCCACTAGCGAGGGCTATAACGGTAATCTGTAATTACAAGGTGCACTAGGTCTAACGAACCCGCCATTAGCTACGTGATCCTTCAATGTCTACTCCCATTTATACTTGTCTCTATAATCCGTATATACTCGTAGAAAATCTTTTAAATCTATATAGGGCATTTCAGTTCTTATCAAATCATATAATTTGATTTCGATAACGGTAAATTCAAGTAACAGTAAAACAGATCTAGTGACAACGAAAATATTTAAAACCACAGTAACCATCTCAAATAACTATTTCGGTATCATATCGAGTAAAAGACTTGTCCCACATGCAACTCAAAATAATTGGTAACATATTCATATTAAAAAAAATCATGTGTAAATCATGCAAGTTATGAAAACACAAATTGCGATAAGATTACTACTCACAGTACTCGTGTGAAATACCAAACTCGTCACCTCGAGCGATCCGTACAACTTCCTTCAATCAATCTATAACCACATCAACATCGACCTCGTGTTAATTGCCTTATTTAGGCTAAATTCATCACTAATTTAGAATACTCAATCCTTCGAGTTTTATATTTTATCATCAATTGCCGAGTTATATTTACCCATGCTACGAGTAATTTAAATTAGTCCAAAATCTTTTAAATAAAAAGGTATTTATATGGTTTATTCCGTTTACTGTTCAATTTCCTTAATCGTGTTCTCCAATTGAAACTGAAATAATTTTACTGTCCATAATATTCCTTCTTAATTGGTACTTATCTTTTGTACTCAATACTAGACTTACCACATTCAAAACCAAACCCGATATTGTCATTGCAATATAGTTAAACACCAAAACTCAATCCTTGCACCCTAACTTAATTTATACCTAACAAAGATCATATATAATGAGACTAGTTTAAGTACAAATACATCAATACCCTTCTTTTTTTCCATTTATGTAATACCCTATTTGTATATATATATATATACTTTAAATATTTCAAGTTAAAGGAGTTCTCCAATTTGTTTTTTAAATATATACACTCTTGTAGCATGCCTCCTCCAGAAAATACAGTATACAATTAAAAAATACGTAAGCTTCTGAGTCATTCAGTTGTATATTTTTTGCGACAACGAAACCATGTTTCATCATTTAATTAGAGCGTGTACATGGAAAACTTAGAATAACAATATTGATTCCCACGGAAATTGGATTGATGGATTCTCATGCTACATATTGGCCTCATCGCCTATACATGCATGCAGAAATAACTGCACTACTCAAAGGTTTGGAACTCACTTTCACAAAAAATAGAATACCACTTATAGTGGAGATGGACTGCTAGGTATTAATTTTCTTATTAAATAACAAATGCGATAACAAAACGTACGTTAATTTTCTACATGACTGCAGGTTCCTTCTCAACGCAATGGACCAACCGGCCGTTAGGCATATCTATCGTAAAGGGAACCAAGTGGCGCATACATTGGCTAAATATGGGAGCACTGTATTGGGAAAATCGAGTTTACATATTGAAGTGATTGGAAGATGACGTGTCAGGACACAAAGGCTGGTCAAAGAGTGATGATTGGCAAAGAGGCACGAGTTGCAACAGATACGAGCAGAGGTACAAGTAGAGGCACGAGCAGTTATTCAAAAGACTCAACGCTCGTACCTATTTATACCCAAAAATCAAGGAGAATGAATCTGACAGCACATTCAGGGGCGTTTTGGTCATTTTTCCTAATTTCGCGTATTAGCTTCTATATTAAATTACAATGATTTTGTAACATAGCATTTAACGCCTTTAATTGTCTATAATGGCCTTATTATGACAAAGACAAAACGTATATCTTTGAGATAGCTATAACAAGGAGAGAATGGATCATTTGTAAGGACACGAAAGATCATCTGAATATACTGGTTTACTTTATTTTCTTTTGTCTATCTTATTGTTAGGAAAATCACTTTCCTTTGTTCAGTTTTGATTATCAGTAACCCGTGTTTTTCTAAATTAAAGTTTTTGACTGAAATTCCACTTTTTAGTTAAACAAATTGGTTCCGTTGCTGGGAATATGATAATCTACTCTTTCTTAGCCTAACCTTTTTTGTTGCATTAACTATGTCGAACATCAATGACAAGACCCAAGGAAACCAAGGAAACCAACAACTCCAGGAGAATCCACAGGATGATCACACCCTAATCCCTTCTCCTCAAAGCTCCCCTCGACGGTCTCGAGAAGGCACTCTTGATGGATCTCATGCAAATGGAAACGCTCAATTTGAAAATGATGAAGCTATCAATGAAGCTTTGCAGAAGCTAATCGCTCAACAGGTCAATAATGCTCTTGAGGCCTTTGTCAGCCAGTTACCTGTTACACCACCCACACCCACTCCAAATAACAACACTTTGGAAAACCTTCATTCTGGGCTTGCTAATTCAGGAAGTGGTGGAATCTCCAGCGAGTCACGAGAAGGAGAACCAGGTAACTTAGTCAATTATGATTTACAAAATTTAGTACTAACATTGCAGAAATAGCTCAAGGAGAAAAGTGACCGCATAGAGCAAATGCCTGGAGTACCACTCGTAATCAAAGGGATAGATATGGATAAATATTCACAACAACCTTGGAAGTCAAGTGTTGCTCCCCTCCCAATTCCAAAGAAGTTCAAAATGCCTGATATTCCAAAATGCGATGGAACAACTGATCCACGAGATCATGTGATTGCATTCACAACTGGCGTAAAAGGCAACGACTTGACCAAATAGGAAATTGAATCAGTATTGGTCAAAAAATTCGGTGAAACACTCACTAAGAGAGTATTAACATGGTATTCACTTTTACCCAAAAATTCAATAAAATCTTTTACTGAGCTTGCAGATTCATTTATCAAAGTACACTCTGGAGCTCAAAAAGTCGAAAAAAGAATGGAAGATATTTTCAAGATTAAGCAAGGGGACTCAGAGTTGCTTAGAGAGTTTGTAGATAGGTTCCAGCGTGAAAGGATGACGTTACCGCATGTACCTGACAATTGGGCAGCTATAGCCTTCACTAGTAATTTGAGAGAAAAAATTTTAGAAGCCACGAGGTGAATCAAAGAAAGTCTTCGTGAATTCCCTGCCACAACGTGGAATGTCGTTTACAACAGGTATAGCACGAAGCTAAGGATAGAAGAGGATATTATTTCACGATCTCAAAAAGAAGAAAAGATAAGTTCCACACGGGTGGAAATCGAAAAAAGGTTCGGTAAAAATAGGTACAAACCATATATGGTCCTAGCGGGAAACGGTCAAAACACGATAATCCCAGGTACGATCATAGGTCGAGAAATAGAGAGTCGGGCTCGTCATCAAGATTTGGGAATGATCGAAACATGCGAGAGTCACGGGATGATGATAGAAACTTGAAGGCAAGATTTGGCGGTTATAATTTTAATGTAAGCACTTCCGAGCTCGTAGATGTTTTAAGAAGCATGGGTGATAAGGTGCGGTGGCCAAAAGAAATGAGATCGAATCCAAACAGGCGCAATCCTGATCACTGGTGCGAATTTCACAACGATCACGAGCATAAAACGGCAGACTGTAGGTTGCTATAAGGTGAAGTTGATCATCTATTAAAGAAAGGGTATCTCACTGAATTATTCAGTGAGAGAGGTAAGCAAGCATACATGAAGAATAGGCAGGAGCCCCCTAAACCACCTTCTCCCAAAAGGACCGTTAATGTTATAAGCGGAGGTGAAGACATCAATGGTGTGACATACACAGCAACCAATAAAATTTCCAAAGTCACAATTATCCACGGGAAGCGGGTGCGACATGTCTTAGAAGAAGAAAGTATTACATTTGATGATGCATATGTGGATGGCGTATTATCTCCATATAACGATGTACTGGTAATATTACTTGTACATGATACTAATGTGAAACGAGTTTTGATTGATCCAGGAAGTTCCGTGAACATAATTCTGCTAAGAGTACTGCGCGAGATGTAAGCTAAAGATAAATTAACACCAAAGGCGCATACTTTGTCTGGATTTGACAATTCCAGCGTCGTGACAAAAGGGGAGGTAATATTTACTACATTCGCAGAAGGATTTGTCAAAGATACAAAGTTTCAGGTGGTAGATATGGAGATGGCTTGCAATATGATTCTCGGAAGACCATGGATCCACGAGATGGATGTCGTTCCATCGACCTTACACCAAGTAATTAAATTTCCATCACCATGGGGAGTATGTCAAATCCGTGGGGATCAACAGACATCCAGGAGCATCAACTCTATAACAGATTCAAGTGCGATAAAAGAAAAAAAATAGCAGTTACAGAATCCAGTTGAGGGTGCCACAATACAAACCTCAACTGAACAAGGGCGAACAGATGTGGACTCAAGGCCTGATGCCATTCAATAACTAGAGAAAAACGAAAATATCAAAACAACAATTGAAGAACTGGAGGCTGTAGTGCTATTCACACAATGGCCTAAAAGGAAAGTCTACGTAGGGGCCAATCTAAGCCAGGACATGAAAGGTAAGTTGATTGAATTTTTGAAAACTAACATGGATTGTTTTGCTTGGTCCCATTCTGATATGATGGGAATACCACCGGAAGTAATGACTCACAAATTAAATGAAGACCCATCATATTCGTCTGTCAAACAAAAGAAGAGAAAGCAAGGAACTTTAAAAAATTAGGTGATTCAAGATGAGGTCCAAAAATTACTAAAAATTAGGTCTATCAGCGAGGTAAAATATCCTAACTGGTTAGCCAATACTGTTGTGGTACCAAAAAAGAATGGTAAATGGCGTGTTTGTGTAGATTACACAGACCTTAACAAAGCTTGTCCTAAAGATTTTTTTCCATTACCACATATAGATCAACTAATTGATGTTATTGTAGGGCATGAGTTGTTAAGCTTTTTAGATGCGTATTCAGGATACAACCAGATCAAAATGGATCCTTTAGATGAAGAAAAAACTTCATTTATAACTGACAGGGGGACTTACTATTATAAAGTAATGCCCTTTGGTCTTAAAAATGCTCGTGCAACATATCAAAGACTAGTGACCAAAATGTTTCAAGAATATTTAGGAAAAACTATGGAGGTCTATATAAACGATATGCTCGTTAAAACTCAACATTCAGGGGATTATATATCTTGTCTGATACATTTCAGATCTTGCAAAAATTCAATCTAAAATTAAATCCTGAGAAATGTGCATTCGATGTTGCATTAGGTAAGTTTTTGGGTTTTCTTGTTTCTAACCGTGGTATTGAAGTGAATCCCGTACAGATTAAGGCCATTGAAGAAATTCCTAACATGCTTACAAGTAAAAAAGAAGTATAGAGGTTGACAGGAAGAATTGCAGTCTTGGGGAGATTTAATTCTAAATCATCAAAAAAGTGCTTTAAATTCTTTTCAGCTCTTAAGAAACAAGATTAGTTCGAATGAATTGAGGAATGTCAACAAGCACTCAAAAATTTGAAGACATACTTATCAAATCCGTTGTTACTCGCCAAACCAAAAATTGGGGAAAGATTGCTCATCTACCTTGTTGTCTCCGAAGTAGCGGTAAGTATTGTGTTAGTTCGTGAAGATCAAGGTAAACAGCCTCCGATTTATTATGTCAGTAAATATTTATTAGATGCAGAGACGGGGTATCCTCAATTAGAAAAGCTTGCACTAGTCATGGCATCTAGAAAATTAAGGCCTTATTTTCAATGTCACCCTATTGTTGTAGTAATTGCTTATCTATTATGCAATATATTACACAAACATGAGTTGTCAAGTAGATTAGCCAAATGGGCTATAGAATTAAGTGAATATGACATCACATACTAGCCTAGAACTGCGATAAAATCTCAAGTGTTAGCAGATTTTGTCGCTGATTTTAGCCAAGGAATGCAATTGGAAGCAGAAAAAGAATTACAGGTGTTCAACGGATCTAATCCAGGAATTTGGACCTAATTTACTGATGGTTCGTCTAATGTGAAGGGTGCAGGTTTAGGAGTTGTTTTGGTACCACCTACGGGTGAAACCATTTGACAAGCCATTAAATGTCATTCTATAACTAACAATGAAGCAGAGTATGAAGCTGGGATTACAGGTTTAGAACTAGCACGAGAACTCGGCATTAATCAGATTGGTATCAAAAGTGATTCGCAGCTCGTAGTTAATCAAATGCTAGGGACTTATACGTCCAGGGAAGCACAGATGCAGCAATACTTAGAGAAGGTACGGGATCTAATCAGGCAATTCCAAACCTGGAAAGTTATGCAAATACCAAGAGATAAAAATGTCGAGGCTAACGCCCTAGCCAATCTCGCATGTGCGGCAGACATGGAAAGCAATGGAAATGCTTCCGTGATCCATTTGTTTCATTCAGTACTCGATCCAGATAAAAATGAGGTAAATTTTAACAACTTAACCTGGGATTGGAGGAACGAGATTATTGCTTTTTTGTAGTATGGAACCGTACCTGAAGACAAGAAAAAAGCTCATGTGCATCGAAAAAAGGCTGCTCGATATTGTTTAAAGCAAGGAAATCTTTATCGAAAAATGTTCGGTGGTCCCTTAGCAAGATGTCTCGGGCCTTCTCAGACAGAATATGTAATGAGAGAAATACACGAGGGGCATTGTGGTAACCACGTCGGAGGAAGATCACTGGTAAGAACCATGATTAGGGCAGGTTATTACTGGCCTAAAATGGAAAAAGAAGTGGAAAGTTTCGTGGCTAAATGTGATAAGTGCCAAAGATACGGTAATAACATGCATAAACCTGCAGAGTTATTACATCCGGTCATTGCACCGTGGCCATTTATGAAATAGGGGATGGATATCGTGAGTCCATTACCACAAGCAAAAGGACAGGTAAAATTCTTGCTTGTACTCACTGATTATTTTGCTAAATGGGTGGAAGAAAGAGCATTCAAACAGGTGCGAGAAAAAGAAGTTAGAGATTTTATTTGGCGAAACATCATATGTCGATTTGGTGTACCAAAGAAAATCGTGTGTGATAATGGCCCTCAATTTATAAGCTCACAAATCACAGAATTTTTTCAGAGTTGGCAGATCAAAAGGATTACATCCACACCTTATCATCCGGTGGGTAATGGACAAGCTGAGTCAACAAACAAAGTCATTATCAACAATTTAAAGAAGCGTTTGCAGGAATCCAAAGGTAATTGGCCAGAATTGTTACCTGGTCTTTTATGGGCATACCGAACAATAGCAAAAATAAGTACGGGAGAAATACCATTTTCGTTGGTTTATGGAGATGAAGCCTTAATTCCAGATGAGATAGGAGAGCCAAGCACGAGGTTTACACAAGCGTCAGAAGAATCTAATGACGAAGAAATGCGCATAAATCTTGATCTGCTTGAAGGAAAAAGGGAAGTTGCATTTAATAAGAATGGCAATACAAAAGCAGGTCATAGAACGATACTACAATCGAAAAGCACGCCTAAGATTCTTCAAGATAGGGGACTTCGTGCTCAAAAAAAAAATTTAATCTACGAAGGCAGCCAATACGGGGAAATTAAGTCCAACCTGGGAAGGACCCTACAGGATTCATGATATCGCAGGGAAAGGAGCATACGAACTGGAAACCATGGATGACAAGATACTACCTTCATATTGGAATGTCGTTCACTTGAAGAGATACTATTTCTAAGGAATACCCACGGTCAGATATCCATATTTTATTTATTTTTTAATTGTTAAAATCTTACTAACAATTTTAGATGATAGGCAAAAAGCTAGCCCGTACTAAATGACGAATCACGACCTGCAAGGCACGTTGAATAAATTAAAATTTACGGTCTAGGGTTACAACTATTCTGATAGAAATTCAGACTGGTTAGGCAGTCTTCATCTATAATCGCATCTCCGAGTCCCGTGTGTTTTTCCTTTTAAGGGAAAGGACCAAATGAGAGGAACAATCAAGTGCTCGAGGCTTCATACTTTAATGCTCAAACACTTGGGGGACTATATAATATATATAGACATGTGTATAAAGAAGGTAAAGAAGATTGAGAAATAATCAAAGATCAAGCCTGAGAAGTTCACTCATTAATGAGTCAAGTACAGAGCTAAGTCACGATCTAAGGCCAAAGAAAAACCTTATCATAGTTAGGGTAAAGGCAATGTACTGAAACAGGTTATAAGTAAAAACCTTATTTTTATTTTCTTTTTTGAAATCCGTTATAAGGATAACAGTTGCGAGAAAGTTATAGAAGTAATTCAAATACATGTAAAGAGTTATTCAAAACTTGACAAAAGTTCAAATAAAAACTCATCAAAGTTATTTCAAGAAACATGTGTATTCTTATTTCTTTTGTCGTACATTAACACCATTATGAAGTTGAGACGTCTTCTTCATTAAGTGTCGAATATAAAAGGGCCCTCTTTTATAAAATTCATGATTAATTCAAGTATTCATGAATTTAACATAAGCATTTTTGAAGAATAAAAATGCAAGTTATTCAGTAAGTCCTGAAAAATAAAGGTAAGAATAAACAAAACAGAAATTCAAACAGTAACGGAAACTTCTTAATATTAAAAAGTTTAGACTAAGTATGAACTTAGTCTTAAACTAAAAGTTGTCTATACAAAGTTCCCCATAAAAGGTCTGGGGACTTAACATTTTCAACAAACCCTTAAAAAGACCAAGGGTCACAATCACATACCTCCAAAAGAAAAAAAAACACAAAAGAATTCAAACAACATAAACTTTTCACTGAGAAGATGAAGGAACTGAAGCAGGGACATCAACAGCAGCAAGCTCAACTTGATTTGAAGGAGTGGGGATACTCGTATCATCTTCAACATTTTCAGAAACTTTAGCCACGGGAGAAGAAAAATCTTGGTTCTGCTGAGTTTTATCAATAGTCTCTTTGATCTTGGCTAACTCAGATTCCAAGATAAAATTCTCCTGGCTAACTTCAACGAGGGTATCATGGTGAGAATTTAAAAACGCCCAACTCACTTCAATGGCAATTTTATCTTCAAAGATCTCGTAATCTCTTTCCCAGTCAGCAATCTCATTTCTTAACTTTTCATTTTTAGCCAAGGCAGATTCATAAGAAGCTTGAAGAAAAGCGTGAGAATTTTCTAAAGAACAAACCTTATCAGAAGATACCCGGAGGTCTTCTTGAGTTTGAGTCAAATTCTGCACGAGTTTACTAGCATATGCTTCTTTTTCACCCAAGAGAGCCCTCAACTCTCGGAAAAAGAGGTTTCCAGACGAGCCTTTTCCTTACTTGCTTGATTTGAAGAAGCTTTTTCAACTGCCAACTCTGAAGTCAAAGCCCATACCTGCTGCTCTAAGGTACTTTTACTTTCTTCTAAAATTTCCACATCGAACTGAAGTCTTTCACACTGTTCCTTCCAATTATCCGCCTCCACTTTGTAGTCACAGACTAATTGCTCTGAGCGGGTAGCCCTTTTTATCATCTCCATGCCAATTAGATTGACTTAAAAAAGGGGAAAAAATGAGAATCCTGAAGATAGAAAAATGACAAAGTAAAGCTTGAAAAATGAATACCTTTAAACAAGCATGCACTATATCATTCATCAAGGTCACAGAACTATGGCTATCAAGCTTAGCTCTCTCAACTGGACCAGTCAAAGGCTTTAGCCACACGTCAGCTTGACCTGATTTCCGTAAAAGGTTACCTTCAGTGGGGACTTCAATGGTAACTTGCCTCACAGTACCACTCCTACTTGAAGAACCAACTTCTATGTAGGAGCAGTTGAAGGAGGAGTAGTCGAGGGAGGAACTGTGGAAACAATCATAATATCCTGGGAAGGAACGGTAACAGCCACGACCGGCAAAGGAGGAATCACAGGAATGGGAGTAGAAAAAGAAGCAAGAGGTGCTTCATCAGAAATCGGACCTTAAATTTCACCACCAAACCCACGGTTAAAAAGTTGCTCAACTGAATAATGAGCAGCAACGGGAACTTCATCATCAGGGATCGTCATCGGGGCTTCGATAGACTCGGTAAGAGGAACAAAATGAGGTGGGGATGCTTCATCATCACAAATGATTCGCCTACGAGCTCGTGGCCTTTTTACCAAGGAACTCCCATCTTCCACTTCTTCAGAGTCTTGGTCACTAGCAGCTTTCCTTTTCGATGAAGAACCCCGAGATTTTCTCTTGGGCTCTTTCTAAAGAAATACGGGAAGCCACGACCGCCTCGGCACTAATCCCTCGAACAACAAATCCTGATAAAAAGAAGGATTAAAATAAGTTCTGGGAAAAACAATAAATAGTTAAATAAAAAAAACTCTTACCATGAGTTTTCACTTTCCAACCAAATCATTGGGAAAGATTCTTCCAAGATCTACCCTCCATTGGGGCTGTATTCAATAACTTTTCTACCCTACCACGGAAATTGGAAATTTCCTCAACAATTCCCATGGTTGCAGAAAAATAAAAGGAAAATAAGAATAATGATCATCAAAATTGAAGAAAAAAGTACGAGAAAGTTATTAAAAAAGAAAACTCACGTGCAAAATTCCACTTCTAGGGGAAGGGAACATTTTCATCACCCGCTAAACCAATAGTGGGGGCAGCAACAAACCTGGCGTACCAGGCACGGTCTCTGTCATCTTCTGGACTAACCAAAAATCCTTTACTCCTTACTACTAAAGTAAAAACACCTTGGCGGAAAAGTATGGGAGAGTAAAAGTGAATTAAATAAGCAAAAGTGAAAGGCACACCGGCCATGTTAGTCAAGTGCCTCAAACAGGCAACATCCCTCCACAATATAGGGTCAATTTGACTTAAGCAAACATCGAAAAAAGGACAGAATTCAAGAATAATAGGATCAATAGTAGGTTTGAATACTAATGTAAAAGGGTATGTATAAATAAAGGAAAATCCAATTAAATAAGAGGTGATTCTTTGATTCGCGTTGGGAATTATGATAGGGAAGTCATGACTCCAATGACAGTCTTTATGAACTAAAGAAATCAGACCCTCTGTGATCTGAGTTGGATAGATATTATCACGATCTAAAGAGGACACTTGATTTCTAAGGGACTCCCTATCATTGTAGAAAGATAGTTCTGCAGGAACTATTTCTTCTATTGTAGGTTCATGAACAGGTTCAGCGGGTTCCTTACCCCTGAAAGAAGATCTTTGTGAGAAAGAACCTCTGGTTCTGAAAGAAGGACTGGAACTAGATGAAGGAAGAGAAGAACTACGTAAAGAAGAAGACCCTAAATTGCGAAGTCTACCTCCTCTTCTACTCCTGCTAGGGGCAAGAGGAAAGTTATCAGCTATGGAGACTCTTCTAGGGTTAGGGTCTGATGAAGACATGATAGTACGAGGAAGAAGCAAACAAAAATTCAAGAATTGAATATTCAGAGAATGTTATGTGATAAGGATGAAGACGAAAACTATATTTATACTAAGAAGCAACCGTCAAAGGAAAAGGTGCAATGATGGAAAGGTCATAATGAGAACTGTCGCTTCGTGAATAGTGAAGCCGTAAAAAAACCTTAAAAAGTGCTGCAAAGTTGCAGAGCCAATAAAAGGGTGCCACGTGTGATAAGCATTAAATGGAAGTGACAATTGAAGCGTCGATTCTACCGTAGCCTTAATAGCGGCAGATATTTCTGCTTTAATAAAACCCATTTCCCAAACATTCAATTGATGAATAAATGGCAAGTGGGGGGACTATCTGTATTGGAAAAATCGAGTTTACATATTGAAGTGATTGGAAGATGACGTGTCATGACACGAAGGCTGGTCAAAGAGTGATAATTGGCAAAGAGGCACGAGTTGCAATAGATACGAGCAGATGTACAAGTAGAGGCACAAGCAGTTATTCAAAAGACTCAACGCTCGTACCTATTTATACCCAAAAACCAAGGAGGATGAATCTGATAGCACAAGAGAGTACAGATACAATATTTAATAAGCATTAAATACTAAAAACGTTAGAGAATCTGTATTAAATTACAATGATTATGTAACGTAGCATTTAATGCTTTTAATTGTCTATAATTGCCTTATTATGACAAAGGCAAAACGTATATCTTTGAGATAGCTATAAAAAGGAGAGAATGGATCATTTGTAAGGACACGAAAGATCATCTGAATATACTGGTTTACTTTATTTTCTTCTATCTATCTTATTGTTAGCAAAATCACTTTCCTTTATTCAGTTTTGATTATCAGTAACCCGTGTTTTTCTAAATTAAAGCTTTGACCGAAATTTCACTTTTTGGTTAAACAAGCACCTAGACTCACATACTTATGCTTAGCGCCGAGACTATTTTAGGAGTGAACCACCTCTTTTTTTTTTTTTAATGTTCCGCAAAAACTTTTTAGGGACTACATCGTTAAGATCAGTCCCATGTTGTGATAACTAGGGCTTTGCACGGATCGGATTGGATCGGATTTAGCATATTTCGGATTCGAATTTCGGATTTCGGATTCTGAAAAGGGCAATCCGAATCCGATCCGAATTAACATTGGATTGGATCGGATTTTAAACTTTGGATCGGATAATTTTTCAGATTGTCGGATCGGATTGTCACAAAATTTTTCAACAATTTAAAGTTCATTCGGTGTCTCTATCTCATCTTCCATCTACCAAAACAAACAAAAAAATCAAAATAAAATCAAAAGTTGAAGAATAGAACATGAAATAGACATAAAAGACAGAAGAGAAGAGAAGAGAGGCGGAAGAAAGAGACATAAAATCAAAGTAAAATCGGAAGTTTGAGTCATTGAGACTCTTTTAGTCTTCACTGAAGAGAAGAGAGGTGCAAGAGAGGCGGAAAAATCTAAGTGAGTGAGGGGGTGTGTGAAAAATGAATAAGCATAACCCTAAAATTTTAGTGTGTATTTATATAGGTACATATAATTTCGGATATCGGATCGGATCGGATTAAAATCATACCAATCCGAATCCAATCCGAAAATCCGAAATTTCATAAAACACAATCCGTATCCAATCCGAAAATCCGAAATTTGAAATCCGAAAATCCGAAATAGAGTGGATCGGATCGGATTTCGGATATCCGATCCAAATGCACAGCCCTAGTGATAACACTTCTTAATTTTTTGCTTAATAATAAACTTTTCTGATTAGCCAAAAAAACAAAATGAATAAAAATCTTGCGAGATGGGCATAATAGCGTGTTTGGCATAATAAGGATATGTGTTATACGTAATTATTCCCACGATCCATATTAATTGAGTTTTAATGCAGGTATCAAACATTCGATAGAAAACAAAGTAGAGTGTTCTCATAACACTGTTGGAGACAAAGATGTTCTTTCTAATAGTGGAAATGGGATGATAAAAATTGCAATATCTATTACGGGTTAGAAAAGAATTCTATGTCAAACAAGAAACCCCAAAAAAATTGGAATTAGTAATGATAGAGAATACCTTTTCTTTACCACAATACAACTTGTGGTAATGAGATTTGAACAAGAAAATGTATTCTTCGTAACTTCCCTTTCAACAAATACCTTCACGCAATGGATCTTTTTGAGATAAATGAGAGAGCATTACGAATTTTTGTCTTTGACGGCTAGTGGTTAATGTTATGTTCTCACTATTCTTTCGTTTTCATAGTGTCGGCCGGTTTATTTACTAGTTATTGCTTTTGCTTGTCATCTAATTATTTCTGGTCTTTATGATACTGTTATTATTCCTATGGTATCTGTTGACTATATTGATATATTGTTTCTTTTCGTCTTCTTGAATCAAGAGTTTTTTTGGAAACAACCTCTCTACTCCATTGAGGCAGGGGTAAGGTTTGTGTATACACTACCCTCCCCGGATCTTACTATTGGGATTTTAGTGGGTCGTTGTTATTATTGTTGTGAGAGAGCATTACGAATTAAGAGAAGCATACCAATTAAGAGCAGATTCAGTATTTAAACTTTATTGCTTATAAATTCTAAAACGACTTTAAATACTAATGACTGAATTCTAAATTTAAAATTTATAGATATTTAGTAAATTTTACATAAATATAAATTTTAGGGCACACACTGGATCCAATTGAACCCGTAAGTTGTCATCTAGCTTAATTATATCTTAATTAATTACTAGTATATGTTATTTGATATATTTAGGTTGAGGACTATTGTTATATAATTTTAAAATGGTGTTCATTTAATCTCTTAATGCCAATAATGAAATTATTATACGGGTAGTTGTAGTATTTTTATTTGTTTTTTGGGGAAAAAAAAAGAGTAAAAGAACTTCAACTTCATTTGCACTAACCTTTTTAGAGCGAAAATGAAATAAGTAAAGGATGGGTTCTCTGGAAGCTACGGGATAGACATGAGAAAAATTACATAGACTTTGTATGAACAAACCATATTAATTTCTTATAATTTAGTAATAAATTATGCTAAAATGTATACTAATATCAATTCTCAGTAAATATTTTCCGAGACAATATAGTAATAATTATTTTTATGAGGTTATGTGTCATGTGTTTTTTTTTTGTTTCTCACATGGTGTTTCCGAGACAATAGGATTCGCACGGGTAGGGCCCCTCTTACCAAGAATTTTTTTATATTTAATGCTTGAACTCGAGACCTCTGGTTAAGGAAGGAGCAACCGATATGAAACATGTATACGTGGCGAGAGGGTAGGAAGAATTGACATTTGAGAGGAACCGATAACTTTTTAAAGATTTTATTTGCAGATATGGCCTATGGCTGCTTTAGTTAGGAAACCTACTAATAGGTATAATTTATTTACGTGGATATCTCTTAACAATAACACCTCTTTTAATTTTGGGACCACTTTGATGGCTTATTTGCAACAAGGCACCTGTAGTACAAATATTCCTATTTCCTTTTTAAATTATTTGTAGTTTTATATGTGTAGATAAGAGGGGTTGCTCTGATGGTAAGCAACTTCCGCTTCCAACTAAGAGGTTGTGAGTTCGAGTCTTCCCAAGTGCAAGGTGGGAAGTTCTTGGAGGGAAGGATGTCGGGGGTCTATTTGGAAACAACCTCTCTACCCCAGGGTAGGGGTAAGGTTTGCGTACACACTACCCTCCCCAGACCTCACTAAGTGGGATTATACTGGGTTGTTGTTGTTGTAGTTTTATATGTGTAAATTTCTCTCGTGTGAGCATGCCAATTAAAAAATAATACGTAATAATATATTAGCGCCTAAGCTAACTATCTCGACTGGTTGGAGATGGAGCTGCAGAGGGTAGTTCCGGTAAGAAAGGGAAACTTTTATTGATAAGCCATGGCGGAGCCACATTCAACCAAAGGGTGTTAAATAGACACCCTTTTGTCGAAAAATTACACTGTATTACTAGATAATATTTTTTGTTTCATATATATTTATTATACGTTTAACACCCCTTAACTTTTTGATATATCTAAATTTTTATATTCTGATACATTTCAGTGAAAATTCTGGTTCTGCCACTGTTGCTAAGGACAGTATGTGAAATTGTGAATGGTGAATTGGCACAAATCTGATATGAAGTACTATGTTGCCGCGAATCAGCTGGAAGAATTTCATCATGCCGTATTTTATTGGAAAAGCCGACTTTATTGGCCTAAAGCTAATTAAACAAAAATAAATCCAAAGAGACTTTGTTTGTACGACGGAAGAAAATAAGGCCAAATAAGAAACGAATTTGAGATTTGTTCTTAAAATATTCTCATAAATTAGTCATTAGTGACATTTGAAGCCACTAAGGTAGCATTCACACGATATTATGATAAGATTACACTATTGGGGAGACACTTATTAATGAGAACGGCAGTTAAATGCGGATTCAGAATTTGAATTATCGATTTTAAATTCCAAAAAAACAACTTATTAGAATCTGAATAAATTATATATACATATTACATAAATTTTTTATTATAATTATAAAGTTATGCTGAACTTATAACTAGAATGCTGACGGCATTCTAGTTATAAATAATGGAGTATAGAATATTGCCGATTTTAGAATAAGGAAATTAGTTTCTGACGGCAACAACTGGAAATTAGTTTTTTATAAATAATGGAGTATAGAATTTTAGAATATTGCCACTTCTTCTTAATCATTGTTGTGTACTTATTTCTCCTTTTGCAGATTTTAGAATAAGGACAAGGGTCTATCTTGTTAATACTCCACTTGTAATCTGATTCACGCCCCATAGACTATGTTTTAATTATTAATTTTTAAAATTCCATGACTTGAGTCCAAGATTAGAATAACAAGCAACAACGACATTTTTATTAGTAAACATATATAGTGAAACCTATTATACCCTCTTTCGAGATTATTATATTCATTTTACAGTAATAACTTTTTTCTCTATTAATTCTCTTCTTTTAATGCAATCATAATTAAGTTTATTATTAAAAGAAAACAAGTTGTTTGATTGGAACAAAATCGAGGATAATTAATCCGGTAGTATTTTTTTTTATCCCTATGAGAGGGTGTGATAACTAATTTCGAGAAAATTAATCATGGGATAACTTGGTTTCCCGGCCAAACAACCTCTTAGAGTATGGCTAGAGCTTGGAAAATTGAAAGCACAATATATAGCACTTGCAGAGGCAGACTCAAAATTCGAAAGGAGGGGGCATCATTGCCAAATAAACTTTGAGCAAATGATGGAGTCGAAAATTGACAAATACAACCGCCAAAGATTTGAATCTTATGGCATCAATCAAAATATATACATGTTATTTCAGATATATATATATATATATATATATATATATGCACATTTTTTCGAAGTTACTGGAGGCCGATATATAACCTCTTTACCCAATATATATATATATATATATATATATGCACATTTTTTCGAAGTTACTGGAGGCCGATATATAACCTCTTTACCCAAAGGGTAGTTCCGCCTCTGCACTCATAAAAGAAATTGTCCATTTAAAGAATAAAATTTAACAAGAAGCAAATTAAATGTTACAAATCCTTTCAAACCCTTAACTACAAAAAAGAAAAATAAATTCTAAGATTGTATTACATGCAGATTACATGTATATATCTCTTCACAAAGGCTAGCAAATATATATCTCATAAAAAAGAAAAAAGAAAAATTCCTGTGTTTTGGTGAGTTATAATGAGTAATAACCCTAATTTTACTTCTACACTTGAATTAACTCTAATTTGTTTTAAACCTCAGACATCATTGTTGAGTTGCTGCTGTAAAAACAACATGTCCTCAATATTCCACAAATTGTCTGAAACATCTTCAGTACCCTCCATCCATTGGCTCATGTTTTGCTGATTATTATAATCCACTGTTCTAAAGTCTAATGCACCATTTTGAAAGTAACCTGTGGGGCTAATCAATAATTCTCCATAATCATTTTGATTAATAGGGTAATTATTGTAGCAACAGTCAGATATGTCAGAAACTGGTGAAACTTGTGTCCCCATTGAGTTTTCTGATGATGCTGTCACGCTCGAATTTTCCTGCGTGACGCTCGTGCTTACATGATTATTATTGTTGTTGTTACTGTTGTTGGTGGTGGTGATAGTAGTGGTGGCGGCGGAATTGGAAGAAGCTTGAATTCTTTCAGCTAGCCTTGGCATCCAAAGATAACGTAGTGTATCTTTGAATTGTTTGCTATTGACATCACATTTTAGCTGTTTGGCATGCTTTTGCACTCGAGTTCTCCAGTAGTTCTTGATCTCATTATCAGTTCTTCCTGGCAAATGTTGAGCAATTTTGGACCACCTGCATTCAAATAAAATAATATTAGATTGAGACGGCTTAAAATATGGAGTAATATAGATTGTAACAATTCATATAGTCAATTTCAACTTGGTTGAGATTCAATCGTAGCTATTATTGTTTGCAGTTGAAAAAATAGTACTCGCTTTGTCCCATTTTTATATGAGGGGTTTAGAGTACAAAGGCGTAAAATCGTTTGAGATATGGATTCTTTAAATTTTTTAAAATAAAATTTACATATTTAAAATGACGTAAAAAGTATTATAAGTCTTAACATACCGATTGCCCCAACGAGAATGAAGTTCAAGAATCAAGAGTTGTTCTTCAAGAGTAATATTTCCTCGTCGAACATCTGGTCGAAGATAATTAAGCCATCTCAATCTGCAGCTTTTCCCTGTTCTTTTCAAACCTGTTATTTTATTCCATCAACATATTAATTATCGGAGCATAATTAATACTACTAAAAAGATTAATTACTTAGTACGGAAAGAAATTACTATCAACCAACCTAGCTATTGGTTAAGCGCGCGCATACACAAAAAAAAAAATATTTAAAAAATTCTTTTGCACTGTCAGTATATATATAGAAATTTACCAGCACATCGAGCGAGAGAATTCCAACGACCTTCGCCATGAATAGCGATGTGATTTATAAGAGTGAAATCTTCTTCAACAGTCCATGAACCTCTTTTAAGGTCCATATGATCTTCATTAACATGTTGCATATCCATCAATATGAAATATTTTCTGTAAATTTTGATGGATTTCTTGTTTTATGTATAGAGAGATAGATATTTTTAGAGAGAGAAAGAGAAAGATGAGACGTAAAGAGATGTATCGATTTGTTCACGAGGAGATAAAAGGAAGTGATGAGGGTTTATATAGATTCAATAGAAAGAGAGAAAAGTTTGAAAAATGGTGAGTTAAACGTGGAATTAGATGGGAAAGAAGAAGAAACTTGTATTTAATTTAATTAATTAATAGTGAAACTCGTCTTCTTTTTCCACTTGTTTAATTCTAAAGTTAAGTTGATGAAGTGTATAGTGTATTATAATTAATTACACTTAATGACTTAAACTCGGTTTGACACTTTTGACTCTGCCCATATGACTATAAATTTTAATATTAGTCCCACAAAATCAATATATTTACATTTCTTTTTCCCTTCTTACACCCACCAAGCAAGTTGTCATGGTTTTGCTGACTTTCTAACTTCATTTTTTCTTAGTTAGTTAATTTCCTAAATTCCTTGCTTGAAAATGGAATAGGATGTCCACTAACATTTGAAAATGAAAATTTATGGTATTTTTTAAAGTTTTACGATGAATTAGAGACGTGGTTATAATTAGCAATTAACTTTAATTAACAGCTAAAACATTTGGAGAATTTGACCCAAAAAAACAAGGAAAGAAAAAAGAAAGAAAACAAGATTGATGATATCTTGTCGTTTCTCGTTAATCTAAGATAAAACATATTTATTGGCAAAAACCCAAATTCTCGAACTCAAAAATAAAATTGAAAATAATTTAAGGTTGAAATAGCATATAATGACGGTCGTGCTCATCTTGGACTTGATCGTACTCTTTGGATCGTCCATGCTCATGTAACGCCGACGTCAATAAAGATTGCAGGACACTAAAAAAACATGTAGCATATAGAGTATAACTTTTTGGGCCAAAAAAAATAAGAAAATAGAAAAGGTCCCCAAGTGCTTGAGGGGGAGGGGTTCGAACTTGTTTTTTTGTGTGTCTTCCATAGTTGAGGTGAAGGGTTCAAACCCCATATGTAGGCGCAGAATCCCTTTAATCTTTACCCCCTTCCCTTCTTAGGGGCGAAGCCAATGTATAAGTTACGGTTCCACTAAACTCAGATTCTGTATTTGTCTTAGGAAATTCATTAAATATGTACAAATTATCAATTTAGAACCTCATTAACTTAAATTCACTAAAATTCTGAACCCCTAAGCTTCAAATCCTGGCCTCTCATCTGCCCCTTCTCCCCTTTTTTCCATCCTCTCCCTCCCCTGATTAATTAAGAAAAACCATGTTATATCGTCAGTTAGAATTAGTATTATCGTATATACTCATGTATCATTAGTATAAAGATTCAAAATACATACATTAACAATATAAAACTCTTTTATATTGTCAGTGTATAAAATTTTAACTTTTAATATAATTAAATACAACATGCAAAACCCTAATTAAACTAACTAGGGTTATTCTGTTCTTTAAATATCCCCATGTCACCAACTCTCGCCTCCTATATCCTGCTACGTCTGAAAAGGCTAAGTTCTTCAATCGGCTATTTGTCTATTCTTTAACTATAGAAATTTAGCCAACTATCGTTTGTGGTGTCTCGTTAAAGTAGATATGCGAATAGGAACTATGCACGCAGTTATACTATTGAGGGCTATATAATTTATAAATTAGTAGAATATTTCCCCTTCAAGCCTTTTCCTATGGGGAGTATTTATGATTCAATAAATGTGTGAATCCTACTCTATGCTTAGTACCTTTCTTTTTATAAAGCTTATTAAGTATAGTGATAGTTGTTATGAATGCGGAGCCGGCAGGATTTCAAGTTTGTGAATTCGGAATTCTAATCGTTTTAAATTATTGGTTCTAAAATAATAATTTATACATATTCAAAATTTAATAAAATTTTTAAAACAAATACGAAATTCGAATCAAAGTTACTGAGTTCGGCCGAACATTCTCGGTACTCTAGCTCTACCCCTGGTTATGAATGAAGATAGCCAAGAGGCCACGGTGGAGGACATAGTTGGGATTTGGGAACTTATATATGTGACCCAGGGTAATATATTTTGGGCCAAAAGTATTTTTTTAAAAGTTAAAGTGTTTCGCCAAACTTTTAGAAGGAAAAGAAATGCATTTGAGTAGAAATAGAAGTGGAAAAAAGTAGAATTCTCCCCAAAAGCACTTTTTGAAAAAACACTTTTGAGAAAAATAAACTTAAAAAATATCTTTTAAAAGCTTGGTCAAATTTTAGTTGATGCTCAGAAGTGATTTTCAAATTAAATAGTCAAACATAAATTGCCCACCAAAAGTATTTTTTGAAAAGTATTTTTTAAAATAAGTTGATTTTAAAAGCTTGGCCAAACATAGCTATAAATTTCATGTAAAAAGGAATATGACACCGGTAGCGAATACACAACACAAACTTATTTTATATGTATAAATAATACTTTTTGTAAAGAATATATTTGTACATTGCACCTATAGAGCCTGACATAATATAAAGTAATTTTTAATTTAGGATAGCTTGAAGGTCCAAAACAGCCAATTACGCCCTCTTTTTTAATTTGAGGAAAGTAAAATCACAAAAGTCTAAAAATACACGTGGAGGATCTATGATTAAATTAGTGCAAGAATTAAAATTTATTAATCAAGAATATACGTTATACATTTTAAGCCACCGGCCATCCTTTTGGTTGCATTAGTTAATAATCTACACTGTAAAATATATTTTATTTTATTTATGTTCTCTAGCTTCTTACTAATTACTAATTAATACAAGGGCTGCTACTATAAATAGATATTCATGGACCACTATGAGACTACAATTTTTGAAATGTTTCCATATTCATTGCATTGTTTAAGCTACCGGATTAAACAATAAACTTCTTTAATTTTATCCGTTTAGCTGTCCCTTTTTTTTTAATAAAGAAATAAAAAGTAAAATGGTACGGCGCACATTTTCAGAATTTATGGCTAATTAATTTAAAAGTAAAAGAGGATATATAAAGACATTTACGTAAACAAATTAATTTACAAAATGAGTATGTCGTGGTCAGAGACGGAGCTAGGATTTCAATCATTTTAAGTTACTGGGTTCTAAGTTAATAATTTATACATATTCAATATATATATAAGACAAATATAAGGTTCGAACCAAATCTACTGAGTTCGGCTAAATCCGCTCCGGACATTCTAGCTCCGCCCTGGTCGTGGCATGGCAATCACGTGTTCGTGATATTAAAATACATGCAACCAGATGATGTACTTCAGATTATTAAAGTGTTATTATATTGATGAAAAAAAGGCGATAGTATAGTTTTTTGTTAGTTACTTAGTTTGTCTAGTTTAAATTGTTATTTACTTATTTTGCTCTCATTTTATTGCTTGAGATGTCTCATGTGATAATATATAGGTATTACAAGAAAATAGGCAAAATACATAAGTTGGCACTCGAACAATGGACCAAATCCATGTTACACACTTTCTGTGGACACAAATAATATTACACACTCAACCTTTTAAAAGTGTATCTAATACACCCCACTTTTTTCTTGACCACTTTACCTAAATATGGGTAATGTCACGCACCAATAAGGTCGTAACACGTGTCATTAACATAAATAAATAAAACAAAAAATATAAAATTACACATATACCCTCATCTTCTCCAACCCCATCTCTTCCACCTCCATCTCCTCCTCCACGGACCACCCAAAAAATTAGAACGCACAATTCAACCCAAAAATTAGGAGCCCAAGTGATTTAATCCCAGAAAGAAATAAAAACATCAAAAGCCAATAAGCCATGGCTCACACCACAGTATCATCACCACAACAAGGCCATTGTTAAAAAAAATGCAACAATGGCAAAGGTAGATCGAAAATTACAACTGCTTGGGTACCATATCTATTGAAGCTTATCTACATCAACAAAGACATAAACGAACTATTTTCATTTATAGCTCTCTTCCAAAATTTTGTTTGTCATTTCCATGGCTGCCATCGCCACCACCAACTTTCAGAATAAAAAATTCAGCCTCCTCTTCAAAATAGATTGGAAGGTTGAGATTAATGCAAAATATGTATATTTAAGAGAAAATATGAAAGAAAAAAAAAAGAAGGGATTTGGTGGGGGGGGGGGAGGTGTTGGCTGGCGGAAGAGAAAGATAGAGGAAGGGTGGGGAAGATGAGGAGATTGCAGACACATGGCATAAAATAAATAATTAGACAGTATTTTTATTAGTAGACGCACTTCTATCGTGGTGTTTTACACATGCTGAGTCCTGGTCAAAAACGGTGTGTATTAGACACACTTTTAAAAGGTTGCGTGTGTAATATTATTTGTGTCCACAGAAAGTATGTAACAGGGATTTGGTCCATTGTTCGAGTGCCAACTTATATATTTTGCCCAAGAAAATACCTAACATAAAATACTACTACTTCTAAACGTTATTAACCTACGCCATTTTGGATGAATTATCATTTTGCCGCTAAACTTTTTAAATTACTTCTTCAAAAAATACCTTAACAATGCATTAAAACAATCCCTGTAATTAATTTATGCTACTTTTTTTTAGTAAACAAATTTTTTTTTATAACCATTTGCGATATTTACAAGCAAAACTAAACAATTGCAGTTTGACACCTCCAAACCGCAGCAAAGCAACAGACTAACTATGACATCAATAGTTTTTGGATCTCTTTGCTTAGCTTGAAATACTCTTTTGATTCCTTTCTATCCACAAGTAACACACATGTACTGCCACTATCATTCGATAAATTTCTGCAGTTGCACTTCTTCTTCTAGCACAAGTCTTCTGCCCATTTCAGCTCCTCTAGCCAAGGCATGGCTGCTTTATGAATCCCCTGCCGTTGTAATAGTTTACACCACACTTGAGTTAACATATCACATTTTTTTTAATGGACAAAAATCACTTTTAGTCTATTTACACACGATAGCCGTAAAAGTGTCATGACCTAAATTTTTCTCCGTATGATATCGTGATGGCACCTAGTCTTAGGGACTAGGTAAGCCTAACACTTACTAAATTAATGGCAACTCAATCAACAACTATTAAATATGAAACTGAAATTTTCTATACAAAGCCAACAATTCTAAAACCGATAGTACAAGTCATAAGCTCTACTGAATTTAATAGGAAAATCATTAAGTACAACTGTTTCGGAATAGAAATAAACAGTACAAGTACAATATCAGAAGATGACTCCAAGGCCTGCGAACGCGACGACAGGTATCCTTGAGTCTCCACAGCAACTTTCGAACAACTAGCTAATGATCAACCAACTCCGTAGTACTTGGATCTGCACAAAAATGTGCAGAAAGCGTAGCATGAGTACACCACAACAATACCCAATAAGTATCAAGATTAACTCCGGTGGAGTAGTAACGAGGTACAGTCAAGACACTCACTAGACAAAATAACATGTGCAGTATAGCAGTATAAAGCAAATAATGGAAAGTAGGAATCAGCGGATAGCAACAAGAATCAACCAATGATATAAACAGTAAAGCAATAAGAACACCGTAGAGTATCTTTCAAAACAAATAAGGAACATAAGGACAACCAATTAATCAAGCCTTTCTAACACCAAGTTTTCACAACAAGGTCACTCCGTGGTAACTCATCTCATAGTTACCAATCACGGGTCTCAAACCCACCATCTTACTCACAGCACCATGTGTCCACATCTCGAATCCCAACCGCAAGGACAACTCACGTGCCAATAATATCAATATATGGATTCGCACGGACAGCTCACGTACTAATAGAACAACTCTGACACAGAAGGCAAGTAGACGAGAGTACATGTAAATGGTCAATATCATCAGAATTCATCTTCTTAAACTGCTATGGGTGATTAATTACGTGTATGCTTGTGCAAGTATTCTATCACAACTCAAGTCAACAAGTAAGAGTAGAGGAAATGAATGGCACAAAAGACATGATCACCACAAAATGTACAAAGTATAACTCACACAAGGTAGGTACACCACTACACAAATGTTAACAATAACAAAGCCCCCCAGGCCATCACAAATCATTTTCCGACATAGCCCACCTTGTCTCGCCACGTGCACAACAATAATGTCAATACCCGCTTTGTCTCGCCGCACGCACAAAATAATAATATTCCCACCTTGTCTCACCACGTATACAATAATAAAGTAAATGCCTGCCTTATCTCGCCACACACGCATTATAATATTCCTACCTTGTCTCGCCACATATGCAAACCCACATATATAGCCCACCTTGTCACGTTGCATGTGCAATATCAATGATAATAATAACACGGATAACTTACGCGCTAACACCCCGACAATCCTCTCAACAATATTACATGTGCCAAAAAAAACATAACAACACAATATAAGGACTTGCACCACCTGTGCCCATATACCACAATATTTCTTAAAAATAATTTCAATATCACAACCACACATAGCCCTCGGCTCAACTACACTAATTACAACAACAATAATGACCTGGGAGTACGGCAAGTAGATCAATAAAAGAATTACAAAAGAACAATGAAACATAAGAACAACCTCACAATGAAGACATAACAAGTAATAATGTTTTCAACAAGAATGGCTCAACAAAGAGAGGGATAATGTGTAACAATGATTCCAAGTAAGGATAAGTCAATGATGAAAGGGATAACAACAACTTCAACTAAGGTTAAGCAATTACGGAAGAAATAATAATAGTAATAACTTCAATTAAGGCACATAAGAGTTTAATTGGCAACAAGGGTAGAACATGAATCAATTAATTCTAAATAAAATACGTAAGGGTGAATTTGGTAAATAGAGGATTTAACATGATAAAACAACTTCATCTCTAATAAACATAAGAACCCTAAACGATCAAATTTTCACAAATAAGCTCAAGTACGTACTCGTCACCTCGCGTATACCGTTTTCACATTACACAAGTAGCCCAAACGACTCAAATCCTAAGGGGTATCCCCCCCCCCACACAAGATTAGACAAGATACTTACCTTAACGAAGCTAGGCCGATATTCTAAAATGGCCTTCTCATGTATAACAACCTTCAGACGACTCAAATCTAGCTAAAATAATTTTCTAACATAAATAAAACTCATAGAAAATAATTCTGGATAATAAAATTTTGATTTTTAATTTAACACTAAAAAGTCAACCCTAAAGTCAATCCTAGGCCGCACCTCGGAATCAGATAAACATTTATAAAAATTCGAACACTCATTCCGATACGAGTCCAACCATACCAAAATTATCAAATTCCGATATCGAATCGATGCTCAAAATTCAAAAATTCATTTTATAAAATTATAAACAAAACCTCAAATTCCTCTTTCAAAATCGATAATCAAACGCCGAAAAACGTAGATTGATTCATGAAATATAATCACAACCGAGTTAAGAATGCTTACCCCAATTTGTGTGGTGAAATTCCTCCCCAAAGTCGTCCAAAACCAAGCTCCAATCCCAAAAATGTGAATAAAACCTCAACCCCCAAAATACATGCTTCTATCCAGGTTTTTCGCACCTGCGAACAGAAACACGCATTTGTGAGTCCGCATTTGCGAGCTATGGCTTGCATCTATGAAGACAACATACCAGGCAGAGGTTCGCATCTATGAAAAAATTAAGTCGCATCTGCAATTGCGCAGAAGTGCCAAACGAGCCGCAGAAAGCCTTTTTAATAAAATTTATGAGAGGTCAACCGGGGTACGGATGATTTATTTATCACCAGGTAGAGATGAATACTATATGGTAGCGGCAGAAAATTCTTTAGCCTTAAATCGAGATATTCAGGAAGAACAGGTTGTTCCAGCTCGATACCGTCAAGAATTCTTAACTATTGCATGGGAATAGGTTCATCTTCGAAGTATTTTTCTTTTTCAATATTTTTCTATTGGAGCTTCCCTCATTCCTTTTATCATAAAACAAATTCTTATTTCCCGAATCATTGTACATTGCAATTTGAATTAGGAATTCTGTATCCAACTCTAAGCAGCCATTAACTACATATGCATCTGATCATATATGTATTATCTATTCCAACAAATAATACAAAAAAGGAGGTTTTTCAATGCGATATCTAAAAACATATCTCTATGTGACGCCAGTACTAAGTACGCTATGGTACGGGGCTTTAGCATGTCTATTGATAGAGATTAATTATTTTTTCCCCGATGCGTTGATATTCCCCTTTTTCCATTCTAGTTATTGTCATGGGAAGGAATGAAGAAGATTAGAGATCCAATCAAATATTGGTGATGAATCCCTCTCCCCCTCTTTTCTCTTTTTTACCTTTTTAGAATAAGGGAGGAAAGAGAAAGAATAAAAAAAGTGGATTCAACATTCGAGCTCAAGTTCGAATTAACTGAATTTTAATAATAGAGGAATGGGGGTAGAATAGAAGATCTAGGGCAAGAGTATTATACAATATACTTAAATGATTACTTCAATTTGAAATATACTTTAAAAAAATCGTTGTATTTTACTATGACTTTGCTTTACTATTACTTTATTTTTCTGATTTTAATCTTTTACTTTTAGAATTGGATTTCAAGTTAGTAACTTCTATTTTATCCATTCTTCAATTTGAATCGAAAATAGAAGAGTTGAGTAAATCAAAAATCCCGAGGAGGTTCATGACCAATGGAAAGATGTCCGAGTAACGGTGATTTTGGAATGTACTAGTTGTGTCCGAAATAGTGTTGATAAGGTATCAAGAGGTATTTCCAGATATATTACTCAAAAGAACCAGCACAATACACCTAATCGATTAGAATTGAAAAAATTCTATCCCTATTATTACAAACATACAATTCATGGGGAGATAAAGAAATAGAGCGAACCAAGTAATTGTGTCTTACCCTTTCAAGGAAGGGGGAAAAATGAAATTATATATATAACATATTTAAATAGAAAATAAAAAAATCTTATTTTTTAAAATCCTATTTTGGGTGGATTTAAACTTAATTAGAATTAAAATATAGGATTTTAGGGATAAGTAATAAATTAAACAAACAAACCATGGATAACTCCAAGCGATCTTTTCATAGGCGTTTTCCCCCGATTCAATCGGGGGATCGAATTGATTATAGAAACATGAGTTTAATTAGTCGATTTATTAGTTAACAGGGAAAAATATGATCAAGATGAGTGAATAGATTGACCTTGAAACAACAACGATTAATTACTCTTGCTATTAACCAAGTTCGTATTTTATATTTGTTACCGTTTCTCAATAATGAGAAACAATTTGAAAGAGCCGAGTCGACCGCTAGAAATACTGGTTTTAAAGCCCAAAATAAATAAGCTTACTTTTTCTTCACTTGAATTATAATTATAAGAATCTATATTTGAGTATCGTGTCATAAGAAAAATAAATAAATCGGAAAAAAAAGATTTCTTTTTTTATTGAATTGAACGTGTTCATTCCTTTTGACTATTTTAGCATATTTTCTCATATTAATTTCTACTCTACCTTCCCGGAGTTCATTCTCCGGGGAACTCCATTTAAATTATTCTGGTGGATTCTTTCCAATCTACTTTCTTTATGATTCCGTTCGAAATCATATAAAGACAATTCCTATTTGATATAACTATTTGTGGAAGTATTTTACGGTTAAGAAGCAATTGTCTCTTGTACAGATCGTGCATTAATATACTATAAATATAGGATACTGTCCTTTTGCGAATTACTGGATTTATCCGAGTGATCCACAAACGAAGAAAATCTCTCTTTTTCCTATCCCTATCCCGAAGAGCCGAAACTAAAGCTCTTATTTTCTGTTGAGTAATAGTTCGAGTAAGCCTCGAATGAGTCCCCCGAAAGCTTGATGCAATAAACGAATTTTTGTTCTACGTCTCCGAGCTATATATCCCCGTTTAGTTCTGGTCACTGAATAAATAAAACTTTAGCGAATAACTAATCGATTGCCTTTCTTTCAGTTATTCTTTCTCCCCTTCCTAGTTTATTAATAACAAAACAGTTTTTTTCAATATATGAAATAAAAATTCCAATGGCTTTGGCTACTGTAACCTTCCCGACCACGATTTCTCTTCTTCTTCTTCTTCTTCTTCTTCTTCTTCTTCTTCTTCTTCTTCTTCTTCTTTAGGTATTTCACTGCGAAATAAGAAAGAAATAAAAAATTGTATTTTCCTAGGTATCAAAAATCTAGTAAATAAAAGAAATCAAAAAATAAATAGTGGATTCCTTCGTTTCTGTGGTTACTTCTTAAACGGTGAGGTCTGCTCTATACACCGGAGCCTTTACTTTATACTTTAATTTAATATTTAATCAACTAATTAATGTTATTGGGAACTTGTATAGTTCACACTCTTTGGCTCTACCCATGAATTATCCAGTAATAGATCTTTCACAATCAGATATACCTATACGGTAACGATATTTAATTATGAAAGTTTGTTGGGTAGCTGACCTTCTTAGTCCGTTCTTGCCAGAGTGGGAGCCTGCATAATCTTTACGTTTTATGCTTTTTAAATAAGATTTCCTCCGGTTAATGGATAACCATTTATTACCAATGATTGAATTTCTTATCATCTTAAACTCAGGTGATTAGATTTACACCAACGGAAACCATAAACTTCATACACAATAGAGGGATATGATGGATTTTTTTTTAAATAATGAATGGAGTTCCTTCTTCCATCTTATCCCATTCACCGGTACTGATCATTGATACTGTAAAAGTCATTTTCTTGCTTTTGTGCCAGCTCATGAACTAAACGAGTTGCACATACACCCTAGTACATGTTCCTCGACGCTGAGGGCACCACCCAAGAGCGGGGGATTTCGTGACATTTCTGGTTAGCTGTCTTGTATTTCAATAAGTTGTTTAATAGTTGGCATGTTGAATCGTATACATAATATAATGGGTTGGTTTAGATTGATCCTCACCGAATGATGATGAATTACTTCCATTTAATAGAATATTCAATTCGAAGATAAAATCTTAAATCACAGATTTGCACGAAATCCATGTTATTTTCATTCAACTGCTACAAAATCAATAATTCTATAAGCTTGGGCTTCTGTTGCTGACATAAAAACATCTCTTTTCATATCTTCGGATACAACCCATAAGTGTGTCCCCATTCTTTGTACGTAAACCCTTGTGAGGGTTTCACGCAGTTTCAGCAGTTCTTCCGCTTCCAGGACAAATTCGCATGTTTGTGCCTCATAAAAAGAATTAGCAGGTTGATGGATCCTTACCTGATGATATAATAAAATAAAAGCTTCCCCTAGCTCGCATGATAAAGCAAAGAGAAAAGAAAGATAAAAAATAGAAAAAAGATAGAATTGAACAACCGTACAAGCATCTTTTGTGCATACGGCTCTTCAAGAAAATTGACCTCCCCTCCTTTCTATTGAAGAAAGAGAAGAATAGAATCTATCAGACTCAGCTTGATTCTGGCTAAGCTTCTATCTCTAAATAATTGGAATTCTGGTATGGCAGGAATACTGTCGACCATTATGAGCGATAATGAAGCCAAGCCGTATAAAGGCGAGCAGCCTTATAGCAATAACAAACGTCGGGGATTCGTTTCTCCTCGGGCAACTCGTCCACGTCTGCAAGATACTTGACGGTGTCGACGAGTTTTTCCAGCATGAGTTCGTCCCGCACTCCTCCCTGCTCACGGGCAACTTCTCTTGCCTGCACACAGATTTCTTGCAAGAGCCTGTCACCGCAGAAGCGGCTTTCGCACCTGCATGCAAAACTCTCCAGAAAAGAAGCTTCCTCCTAGGACTCCACTTCGTAGAAGTGATGCAAATCGCGCAGAGGCGGAGCCGCACCTGCGCTCCAAAATGTCGCAGGTGCGAAGCACGAGAACCAAACCTGCCCCAAGCAGGAAAAATGATCTGAAACTCATTCGAAACTCACTCGATCCTCTCAGGATCCTGTCCGAATATACCAACAAGTTCAATAACATAATGTGAACCTACTCGAGGCCTCAAATCACATCAAACAATGTCGAAACTACAAATCGCACCTCGAATCGAACTTATGAATTTTCAAATCTTCCAAAATTCGTGCCGAAATATCAAATCAATCCGGAATAACCTCAAATTTTGCATATAAGTCTCAAATGACATAACGGGGCTAATCCAACTCCCGAAATCGCAAACTGAGCCCGATATCAACTAAGTCAACTCCCGGTCAAACTTCTCAACCTTCTAAAACTTCAACTTTTCAATTTTCGCCAAAATACTTCAAATTATCCTACGGACCTCCAAATCTAGATCCGGACGCACGCTTAAGTCCAAAATCACCATACGAAACTATTGGAATCATCAAAACGCCATTTCGGAGTCGTCTACGCAAAAGTCAAACTCCAGTCAACTCTTACCGCTTAAGCTTCTAAAACAAGAATCCTTCTTCCAAATTGATCCCGGATCTTCCGAAAATCAAACTCGAAAATACGAAGCTGCTCAAGACATTAAGTTGCTGAACAGGACGCTAATTCTCAAAACGACCGGTCGGGTCGTTACAAAAAGTATAATATATATATATATATATATATATATATATATATATATATATATATATATATATATATATATATATATATATATATATATAATATACACATGCATTTTCGATTATTATTTTGAGAGCAACTATAAAATATCATTTTCCCTTTTTGATATTGTATGTGATTGGTATAACCATTGGCAAATGCTGAATAGTATTTCTCATTCATCAAATAGTCAGTTATATTCTCCATCTCAAAAGAAAAATCAAAAAAATAATCGCATTTAATTTAATCCCATCATAGAAAAGTATTCGCCTACACAGAAAACTGGCTAAAAGCATTAAAATATTGGCTTAGGATGCAAATCCAGTTACCTTGTAAAACATTCTCACGTGTATCTATATAAAAATAAAATATTTCTTTTTACTTATTCCCCTCCTTTCACTAAAGAACATACGGAAAAATAATTTATTTTCCCTTTAACAAATCCATTTCCCATGTTATGAATGGACGATATTATTTATGAATTAGCCGCAAAATGAAAGGCTTAGAAAAAGGGTTAACCCACCAAAAATGTCTCATTACTAAGATGCACGCTTCCCTTTTAAAGCATATTTTTAAGATTAAAATATAGGCTAATGTTTCCTCTAATGTATGCCAATTATATATATGTATAGTGCACGTAACTATGTTGGTTTCCAACTCTATTTTTATACTTTATGCTACCCCACTATTGCGCGCATAATCAATCATATTTCTTTTTTTATTTCTCGTTCGGTGTCCGATACCTGCATTGGGACACGATTATATTCGGATTCGTGCCGCGCACCGCCCCATTCGGAAAAGCACTCCCTACCAAAAAAAATTTCATACATAGGGTTTGAATCCGTAAACCTCTGGTTAACGGAAAAGCAATCTCGTCCAGTGCATGGTTAATAATCAATCATATTTTGAGTGGATTAATTCTAATTTACTGTTTTAATAGCGTGTTGTATTTGGCACTAGCTTATAGGCCCCTTATAATATAGCTAGGTTGTTGACTTAGTTGATGATTTTGATTTGATTGTTCAATGTACCAATCCTTTTTCTTCAATCAGAGTTCACACTAGTGAAGAAAGAAGTGACAATAGTAACACTAATTACCCTCGACGAAATTAAAATATATCCTGGATTTAGCATATAAGTAATACATAGGGATTTAATTAATATATTTTAAATAAAAAGTTTCATGCCCATGAAAACGTTAAAAATTATAAAGAGCTTGATTACCATGATCTCATCATCTTGATTATATAAATACACACACAATTAAATAATTTTAATATGCCGAAGGTCTATTGAAAACAATATTCCTATTTTCAGGAATAAGTGACCTTATGAATGAAAAAAAGAGATAAAAGCAACAAATATGGAGATGGAAAGGACTTGTGTTTTAGTTTTTACAAGTTCGAGCATCGTGCCAAGCAAACTAATTAAGTCTGATATTTAAGTAAAAAAAATGGCAGAAAGCTATGGTTAAGACATGTAATTAAGACATATTAAGCTCCTAATTAAGACATGTAATGAATTATCACTAATCTTTTTTTTTTTCAATCTATATTTATATTCTATATATATATTAAAGCAAGAAAGTTACTATATATAATTGACATTATGGTTAAGCCAAGTAGCAAGCTAATAAATGTCAATAGTATATGGTAAATTTATTCTATATTTGACTATTTTAGTTAAATACAAATATATATATATATATAATATGAATTAAAAGATAATTTTGAATTTATAGATAACGTTCTAAAATTCTAATTTAAATTAAAAATAAAATTTATTTTTTTATCATGTTGTCATACTTAATTCGGTTAATGATCATATGCAATCATGTTAGGAACTTTTGTTATTTTTTCTAATTATTTAAATACTACTTCGCCTCTAACAAAAAAAATAACTACTTCATATAACTATAAAACTATTTCACATTTAAAATCCTATAAGTATAGTTCTTTGAAACACTGTAGCTAGATTTGAATAAAATAATTTTTTTTAAAAAAATAAATGTAATATATTGGGTGCACGTCTATGTTTATCTAAATAAAAAAAAAGAGTTTACAAAACCAAATAAAAGTTTACTTACATATATAATAAAGTAAACATACATGCTGGAGAAAGAAACATCACAAAATAAGTCAATATTAAAAAAAAGTTGTTTCTTTTTTCTTCTTGAAGAATATTTGTTTGAATAGTCAATTTGCATTAATGGACATCAAACAAATAACAAAACTTTGGCTATAAAATTGCTATCATTAATTTTAATTTAGCACATTCAAGGAATTGAAGGGTATAAGCTGAAACCCCTTCATTTAACTATAGTCAGGCCAATATTGCAAGGGTATAATTTTTTTTTCGTTGAAGAATATTAGTTTTGAATCATTAGATTATGTGGAAGTTTTTTTTTTCAAACTCAACAAGAGAGAAATTGGTTTCTAATTGATAGTTTCGATAGCGACTTTTAAGTGTAACAAAGAGTATATATAAAGAAAAAATTGTTATGACGTGAAATATTTTTTTTAAATGTAAACAAATTATTTCGAAAAAACTCTTTACTTTTTTTAATTCAAAGATAATAAATAGATAAGATATTTTTTAATATTAGTAGAGAGTTTTAAAATTATTATAATAGAAGTTATATTATGGATAAACTAAAAAAATCAAAATCTTATGGAATATTTACATAATTTCCGGCCAGATTTATTGTTTACTTTTTATAGCTAATATAAATAGATGCTATATCGATAACACACGATTATACACATATTATGTATGGATTATATATAAATTACACATCATTCAATTTTTTAATTTATGTGGTCCGGTGAGTACATATATAGGCTGATTAGATAAAGCCAAACAAATATAAAATAATTTCAACCAAAGACTAAAAATATAATTAAAGTTCATATGTAGACAATTTTTATTAAAACTCATCCTTTTATAGTGAAATAAATTAATTTTTTGTAACAAAAGAAATAATGACATAAAAAATAAGATAAAAGAAAATAAATATTGAAAAAAATGTTAGAAAGATCTAAAAACGAGAAATAAAAGATGACAACAAATTTCTTCTTATGTTTCATCTTTGTTAAGTATGAAAATTTTGAAAGTTAATTTTAAATTAACGAAAATATCTTCACTTTCATCATTATAAAGATAATCATTATTATAATATATATAAAGTTTTAGAAATTGAAATATCAAAATAGAAATATTTTTTGAAAAATAAAATCATACCAACTAAGATTTCACATCGTAGTATAAGAGTCACGTCGTAATCAAAGAATCATTTATATCGTGTCAACCTTTGTGCTTTGCATAAATATGAGTTATTATTTCACTTTGTGGCTATTTTTAGGTTCCAATGACACCTATGAGAATAGTGCAAAAATAAAATTATCACAACGAGAATTGAGAAAATATTAGTCTTTTTTCATGTAGTGTTTCTTAATTAATATCTGACGATTATATATAATTATTTAGAAGGTTTAAATGTTAAGGTTATTTACATATAATTCAAATAACTCAGATATTTAACATGGTTAATGTCAAATATCAAAATGGAGTAAAAACAATTCACTAGCTACAGAATTTTTATATTTTTAGATAGCCAACTAAAATGAGCTTCGAATTAAGAATAATATTTTCAATTACATTATTATAAAAATAATTATTATTGAAAAATAATGTTTTAGAAACTGAAATTTTAAGAAAGAAATATTTTTTAAGAGATATCAATACACCAAATAAGAGTTCAAGTAGTAGTAAAAGAGTTAAATTTTATCCAAAAAGTCATTCATTGTCTCAACATTTGATTAGTTTGCCATAAATATGAGTTATTATTTTGTTTCCTGACTATTTTTAGGATCCAATGACACCGACAAGAATGGTATCAAAAAAGAAAAATAGAAGAAATGGTTAATTTTTTTCATGTAGTTAATATCCAATTATTATTTATATTTACTTAGAAAGTGTAAATTTTAAGATTATTTACATACAATCCAAATAACTTAAATATTTAACATGATTAGTGTTCGCGCATCCGCGCGGGTACTAATACTAGTTTGAAGATATAGTTAAGAAAATAAAAGTATAATCTAATTTCTAAAATTCTTTTTAAGTAAGATGATCATACAATTCAATATTATATATCGTAAGAGACAAACTATTAATTCAAAACTTATCGGCGATCATTATTAAAACATAATTTTTTTTTTAAGTTCACTCCTTTTTTTGCATGATAAAAAAATGAAGAATATTTGAAGGTAATGTAGATGTAACCACAATTTCACCATCAAAGATTTATAGAGCGGTTGTAAGTATTTCTTTATTTTTAACTAGGCGTTTAAAATTCGAATCCTGAAAAATGAAGTTACGTTTAGTTGTGTGTTACTGTATTTTATCTTTGAAGTGAGATTTTACCAACATAAATCTAATTAATCAAGCTCCAAAACGAATATCGTACAAGAAACCTTTAAATCAGAGTATCATGAAAACCACAGCTCGAAATTATGACTAATGATGGCGACGGATCGAATTGAACTGCAAATCAATAGTAAAATCAAATATATTTGACCAAGAAAACTAGAATGATTAGGTCTAGATTCATTGGCACCATTTAGAAATCAAGTCCATGCTGGAAAAAAGACTGTGACGTGTCCTTTTGAATTCATTCCCTCTTTATCTATTTTCTTCTTTAATCAAGTTACATTTGCACTATACTAATTGGAAAATTCCTTATTAATGAGTTGTCGATTCTTAATAATTACTAGGAGCATGTTACTGATTTATTCACCCTTTCTTGAGCTGAGGGTCTATCGGAAACAGTCTTTTCTACCTGGCTTTCCAGATAGAGTAAGATTTGTGGACACACTACTCTCTCCGGACCCACTTGTGGAATTATACTTGTATGATGATGTTGTTGTTGTTGTTGTTGTTGTTGTTGTTGTATGTTACTGATTTAGTTTTGGACCCATCCTTTTTTTCTTTTGGTGTATGATAGCTGTATTAGAGCCCGATCAAATTTAAATTCATGCCGAAAAGTTCCATATATTAAGGGATAAAACACTCCGTAATAAAAGTGACTTTATATCTAGAACTCGAAATCCCTAGACCTATGATTAAGAATGACGGAATACTTATCGCTCTACTACAATCCTTGATGGTCACATGATTTTCTCTAATCATCTTGATTCAATAGATGCAAAGGTATTCTTTTAGGGTGAAGTTTAAGTTTGCCAATTTTAATGTTACAAATTTTACTACTTTAGAAGAGTACAACAACAATCCCGTAAAATTTCACCAAGTAAAAAAATAGTAGGAACCACGCGAACGCAAGCCCCGTCTGCCACAAATTATGATGTAGACTCGATCACTTGGGCCGACGTTAGACTAGCACCCTTCCAAAGTGCAATGGAAGTCACTAGCCTAGGCCATGGGCTTTCTTGATCGTCCATTAACCCCCGTCGAGGTAAGTACTACTTTAGAAGAGTATGCATTTAAATTGTCACCTATCCACCAATTAACAAGGTGATTTACATAAATTGATTAAACAATTATTCATGTTAATAAGTAATATTATATTAATAAGATATGATCATCATTAAAGTATGTCAAGTATGAAAGGAACAAGCCAGCACTAATAGAAGGCAAAGTAATTTTTGCTGCTTTCTTCCAAAGTTCAAAAGTAGACATTAGTGCTTCTGCCGTTTTATATTTTATCTAATACTGTCGTTTTTATATTAAAAAAAGACAATTAAGTGTACTAAGTTTTTACTATATGCGGGTCTCGAAAAAAGGATATAATTATCTTTAATATGCACTTTTACATTATATTTCTTCAAAAGATTATTTACATTTCTTGAACTTATGACCTCTTTGTCATATAGTAATAAGTACATTTACAGTTACACCAATGTTTCCCTTTATTTAAAGCTATTAATCTATAATATCAACGTTTATAGCTTAGTAATACCAGCAAAAATCTTTTACACAATAGATATGAGTTTGATTAAAATTATCATTTTCCCTGTTGGAAAAATGACATTGTATAACAGCTCTCAAAATAATAGCTAAAAAAATATATTTTTTTGTATAATTTTTTTTTGTGTATATATATATAAATTCTAAACACTTTTGCGGCTACTGAATATAAATATTTTTTGTCGGGGGCAAAAAATGATCTTTGCATAGAAAAATAAAAATAAAATAAAATAATCGAAGCAAAATACATGTTGAAAATTTTATAATTCAATTATTAAAAACAGCAAACCAAGCCATCATATATCTTTAATTTCTTGAAATTTTTTTCTTCTTCTTGTCTTTGTACTGATCCTATAACTCTATAAAGTCAAAGACATCTCATTAATTTCTTTGTGATTGACCGTGCGTGCGTTAACTAGTCAACAAAAGAAGCTTCTAAAGTTAATTAATTCTAATTACGAAATTAACTAATAGATCAATCTAGGTTGCTCGAGACTAAATAATAATTTTTAAATCCAAAAACCTTTTTGTGATACATGTATCATACATGCACTTTGCTTTGCTACCCCATCTTTACACACAATTAGCTACTTAGTTCAAATTTAAAAGGAAAAAAAATAAAAAATAGTTCAAACGTCTTAGTGGGCGTTTGGACATAAGAATTGTGAAATTACGAAAAAAAGTAGGAAATTATTTTTAGATTAAAATGATATTTGAAAATTAGAATTGTGTTTGGATATGAATAAAATTTGGAACTGTTTTTGAATTTTTGTGAGTGCTTTGAAGTAAAAATTTTGTAAAACAAATTTTTGGAGTTTTTTAAATTTCGAAAAATTTTGGAATCAACTTTAAGTGAAATTTGACATTTTCATAGCCAAATATTAATTCCGAAAAAATACAAATAAAATAAAAAATCGAAAAAAAAGGAAAAAAGAAAAATTATGGCCAAACGGGCCCGTAGTAAGAGTTTATCATTTTAAAACTTGCCAAAAGAAATATTTATATTACTGATGAGTCAAACTCAAAAAGTCAAAGTAAACAAAGAATAAACTAGTCCCTAACGCAAGAAATCTAATTGTCCATTATAAGCTGCAAAATATATCTAAACTATTCTTAAGAGTCAAATTTTATTTGTCACCACCAAAGATGAATTAGGACTCTTAATTTGGATTTAAGTTACGTACACACACATTATCATAACTTTTTACACAACTGAGGATTTATAGCAAAGTAGCTATCATTTAAATTAGGTTACGAATTAACACATATCATAGGAATTTATTTATAATTATTTTCTAAGTGTTCTGATGGTATAAATATATATATATATATATATATATATATATATATATATATATATATATATATATATATATTTTGGTTTCCTATCTGGTGTCCGGTACTCGTATTGGGGCCCGATTAAATCTGGATTTATGGAATGTCCCATATTAGGGGGTAAAGCGCTCCCTAACAAAGACGACTCCATACCCAGAATTCGAATCCAAAACCTCTGGTTAAGAATTAATGAGTACTTACTAGTCCACTACAACTTTTGTTAGTGATATAAATATATTTTATTTATATCGTCAGTGCATCGAACTTTAACTGATCTTTGGCAAACTGTGGGAAGTGTTTAAATTGTAGCTCAACAACCTAATTTCAATTATGACAATTTGTAAATTGTAAGAAAAGAGAGCAGTGGACTAAACATCAACTTCCATTAGAGATGCTTCCACGGTTAGCAGAATATCATATCAGAGTTGGTCAAATTTGAAAATCCAAGGAGTCCAGTTTATTTCAAATTTGGTCTTCTTGGAAGACTTTTCTTTAGATGAATTAATCTAAATAGTCTTCTACTCAATCACTTAAACTGAAATAGCTATTATATATAGAAATTATATATAATATATGTATAACTATATATAATATGTATATAATTTATATATATCGACTAAAAAAGTAAAAATTAAATCTAGCGGGCTATTTGTCTAAAGATTCTCTAATTTTTTTAAACCATGTTATTGGGCACCTACTGGCAAAGGCGGAACTATGTTGTAAAGATAAGGGTCATCGGCACCTAGATGGGCTTCTTCTCAGAAGGCTTTTCCTTAGTAGAATCAATCTAAATAACCGGTCACCCGGTCATTTAAACTAAAAATAGTTCGTAGATATAAAACATATGTATAATTCTTATGTAATATGTGTTCAACCATGTATAGTTTGTGTATAATCTATGTATATCAACTACTAAAAATTAAAAGTGAATCTAGCCAGCTATTTGTGTGAAGATTTTCCTCTTCTTTTTTGTTTTAACTATGTCATCGGACACCTTTGGCCAGATTATTTCAGATTCACATTGTATAGTGCTTATTAAAGAAGGAAACGCTTGCTATTAAGGATTTTTCATTTTCAGGTTCAAATCCAAGACCTTTAATTTGAGAATGTAGGGATCTCATCCGGTCATCCATCTAATTACATTCGTAACTTGATGGTAATTAAACAGTTTTTTTTTCCAATGATTTAATTTCCCCAATAAGCATTTATTAATACTCCTAATCCCTTCACCCTTGTAACTAGTGAATACGATTAATATTATATTTTCCTTATAATGCATTTTCAGTACTTTTTACTCTCGTGCTACGATAACAGAGATATAATGACGACAACAACAACAAAAAAAAATAACAATAATATCCAGTACTTTTTTCTTCTTTTCAGCTGACTTTTTCTTCTTGAAAGGGATTTTTGGAGCAACGATAAAGTTGTCTCTGTATGATCTCACGTGCTTAAGCCGTAAAAACAACCACTAATGCTTGCATTAGATTAGGTTGTCTGCATCACACCCCTTGGGACGCAGGGCTTTCCTAAATTTTGTGTGAATGTGAAATACTTTGTACACTGGGTAACAGGCGAGACTAAACAGAAATACAAAGTGTAGGTAATTCTTTATCCACTCTGCCGTTGCCTTATTTTTATTTATTGGGGATCACTCTACACACTATTGGTAGCTAGAGAATTTGTTTTTGAGGTGTTTGAGCATTTAAATATTAAAAAATTGCTCGTATTAGTAGCTTCTATGTTTGAGATTAGTTGTCCTAATTTTTTGTGTAACTATTAAGATCAGTTGTTCCATTATTTGTATGCAGATTAATTAGCCACTACTACCTCATGTTCTTACAACTCTTTGCTCATATAATTTTTTTTTTTTGGGTTATTACTCTTTACATGCATCTATAAAATTGAATAGTTCTTCCTTGTGATGAATTTGACGATGGATGAATGTATTTTAGTTGTATAATTACGCACGAAACGAGAAAAGAGATATATATGTGGTGGAAATATACTTTCATATAATAGTTGACTGGAGTTAATAAAGCAAGCTGATAAGTTAATTATACCTAGAAATTTAACTGTGGATTGTAGTTAAAAGTAAGTTAGTTAGTACGGTGTTAGAAGGTAGTTATACTGTAGCTTTATAGATACACGGTTGTATCATTTTTTTCTCTTAATAACAGATTCTGTTTTCTCTCATCCTCTGAGTGTTGCCTTCTCTTGCATGTCTTCTTCTTTGAGCTCAACCTTCAGATCCATGGCAACTAACATGGTATCAGAGCCACCAGAGTAGATCAAAGGCAGTTCTCAAGCTAATCCTTACTCTCGTTACCTCAATTTCACAATTTTGTGGTAAATTGTCCAATTGTAGCGTATAGCTAAAAGACTAGGGTTTACTCTTGAGAAGCAACTGAAAATGGCAATTGGAAAAGAAACGTTAGCTAAAGATTCATTTCAAGCAACTACAACCTTTGGTAATGTCTGCCACTGGCGCAACTGTATCTCCATCAATTGACCACAATCACCCACTCTTCCTTCAACCAACAGACACTCCAGGTAGTACTCTGATTTCTCTTCAACTTACTGGTTCAGATAACTATGCCTATGGAGTAGGTCTATGAGGATTGGTTTGTTAGGGAAGAACAAGTTAGGTTTTGTAGATGGTCGATTTCCTAAGTCTAAGTTTGAAGCTAAACTCAATGGGAGAAATTTAATACTGTAGTTCTCTCATGGATAATGAATGCAGTAAGGCCAGGTTTATTTAGTAGTGTTTTATATGCTTCTAATGCTCACAAGATTTGGTAGGACTTAAAGGAGAGATTCAACAAGGTAAATGGATCTAGGGTTCTATATCTACAAAGAGAGATTTATACCCTCGCTCAATGTACCATGTCTATTGCTGACTACTTCTCCAAATTGAGAGATCTCTGGGATGAATTTGATGTATTAATACCCAGTCTTGGCTTTTCATGTCTTGAGTCTAAAAATATACCCAACACTTTGAGTATCACATGCTACTTCAGTTTCTGATGAGATTGAATGAGTTATACTCACAGTCAAGGGGCCAGATCATGATGATATCTCCAATTCCTAGTATCAACAAAGCCTACTCTATACTGATTGATCAAGAGAGTCAAAGGGGCCTGACTAATTTCACTCCAACTACTGAAGGCATAGAAGGAGTTGTATAACAACAATAACATATACAGTATTATTCCACACTGTGGGGTTTGGGGAAGGTAGTGTGTACGCGGACCTTACCCCTACATTGTGAGGATAGAGCGATTATTTCTAATAGACCCTCAGCTTAGGAAATAATAAGCACCGTATTAATAAAAATATAAACAAGAAGAGACATCACCAAATATAAAAGCAGAATAAAAATAACAAGATAATAAGGTGAACATAGAAAGAGATGTATTCCATAGTAATAAGGACCCAGCAAATGCATGTGGAAACTTCAAGTATAGAAAGAATTAGGTTCAGTGTGAATACTGTCATTATAAGGGGCACACAAAGGAGAATTATTACAAACTTCATGGCTATCCATTAGACTTCAAAGGAAAGAAAAAGGGGCATAGTTCTGGAGTGTATGCAAATAGTGTGGGTAGTCCAATGTTTCCAAATGCTGCAGAAGCAGGCACTCAACAAGTCTCTTATTGAACTCAACCAGGGATGTAGCAAGCCCAGCATGCTTACATGCCTCAGTTTACACAAACTACTCTCAACAATACTCATGTTGTTCCTTTCTTCACTAAAGAGCAGTACCAACAAATTCTTTAGATGTTGTCCAAAGGGAATGAAGAAGGTCCAAAATCATCTACCAAGTTAGCTGCTGCAGGTACTCTAATTACTCTAACGTCCAATTATCTCAAGCATAATTGGATTATAGACAGAAGAGTCTCAAATCATATGACTTCACAACTTGATGCTCTTACCACTTGTCAAGCAATCCCTAATTTAGAGAGATGCACTTTTCAATTACCTACTGGGAATGTAGTATTTGTATCACATAAGGAACTTCATTAGTACTTAAAAATAACAATATCTCTAATGTGCTATACATTCTAGATTTTAGATGCAACTTGCTCTCAGTGTCTCAACTCACCAAAGAACTTCAATGCATGGTTGCATTCTTCCCCGACTTCTGCATTTTTCAGGATCTCTACAGTAGTCAGGTGAATGGTATTGGTAAGGAGGAGCATGGTTTGTAAATCCGTCAAGGAGGATCATCATAGTATTCTGCAACAACACCAGAAAATAAGTGTGCTCACACAACCAACTTACTTGATTTTGAAATAGTATGGAATAGGAGATTAGGGCATGCTCCTATTGATGTAATAATGAAGTTAGATGCTCTTAGTACCTTAAAAACAGGAACTCATCACTGTCTTGTATGCCCAGTTGCTAAACAGTCTATATTGCCATTTCCTTTAAATACATCAGTGTCGCAATCTGCATTTGACTTAGTTTATTGTGATATCTAGGGGCCATATAGAGTTCCCTCTCATAGTGTTAAGAGGTATTTTATCACAGTAGTTGATCACTATACCATATACACTTGGATTTTTCTATTCAACTTCAAGTCAGAAGTTATAGTTGTACTAAGACACTTTCTAACTCAAATAAAGAACATGTTTTCAGCTTCAATAAAAGTCTTAAGGACTGATAATGGTAGTGAGTTTTTCAGTAATTACTTTAAACATTTGCTCTCCGGTCTTGGTATTTTCATCAGAGTACATGTGTCTACACCCTCAACAAAATAGAATTATTGAGAGGAAACATAGAACTATCTTAGACATGGACATGTCTCTTAGGTTCCAGGCTGTTGTTCCTCTAAGGTTTTGGGGTGAATGTAGCACCACTGCGGTCTACCTCATCAATAGGATAGCATCTTGAACACTTGGGTATAAATCAACTTTTGAGTTGATTTACTTGCATCCTCCTTCACTGCAACACTTAAATGTCTACTATCACTTTGGCTGCAGAATGGGAATGAAGGTTGAGGAGGTAGGGAAGAAAAGGTCTTTAGTTGTCTATGTTATGTAGTATGTCCCAGAATTGTTGACAAGTTTTCACCAAGAGCCATCCCTACTGTCTTCCTGGGCTATTCTTCATCTCAAAAGGGTTATGTTCTGTATGACTTGAACTCTAAGTCTCTATTTGTTAACAGAAATGTTGTTTTCCAGGAAGACATCTTTCCTTTCAGGCATATGTTATCTCTTGGTAGCACTATCTTTCCTATACTGGATCAGCTCTCACCAATTAGTGCAAATCCCAGATTCTGCTCCCGGTGCTGATGTTCCTCCACATGAGGTTGGTATTACATCTGAGGGGGAGCCTCCTCTTTATCCTGTTGCTGCTCCTCACCATACACCAGACTATTATACAAGTCCTACAAATCCTGCAGGTGACCTCCCAAATAATATAGCACATGTTGATGCTCATACTGAGGCTCACCTTGAGTCTACAGAACTTGTTGATGCTACAGAACCTATTGCAGTAGTTAACTCACCTGGTGTTGTACCTTCTCAGGTCAGAAAATCCTCTAGGCCTAGAAAGCCTCCCTTATGGATGCAAGATTATGTAGTGCAGTCAAAAACTACTAACTGCTCTTATCCTATCTCAGCTTATGTGAGTTATTCTCGCATTACTTCCTCATACAGTCAGGTCTTGTCTGCTTATTCAACCTGTTTTGAGACTCAGTTCTTTAGTGAGACAACCACTGATCCTCAATGGATAGAAGCTATGAAGCTGGAGATTGCAGCCTTAGAGGAAAACAAAACCTAGAGCATCGTTGATCTGCGCCCTTGCAAAACACCAATAGGGTGCAGTTGGATCTTCAAAATCAAGTACAAGGCCTCAGGAGAGGTTGAAAGATACAAGGCCATACTTGTAGCCAAAGTCTATGGTCAAAAGGAAAGGCTGGACTACAGTGAAACCTTCTCCCTTGTAGCCAACATAGTAACAATTAGGTCCATTGTAGCTTTTGATGCCTCTCAGCAATGGATGATTTACTAGATTGGTGTTCATAATGCCTTCCTTAATAGTGAATTGTTTGAAGAGGTGTATATGCATATTCCATAGGGGTTTTCCAGACTGGGGGAGACTAAGAAGGTCTGCAAACTCCACAAGTCCTTATATAGTCTTAAACAATCACCAAGGCAGTGGAATATGAAGTTAACAGAGGTACTTTTACAGTTGGGTTTTAAACAGAGTCACTATGATTATTCATTGTTCATAAGAGGAACCAATAGTGACACAGTTATCGTCCTTGTGTATGCGGATGATCTATTGATCACAGGGAACAATGATAAGTTACTTTGTGACACTAGAATAGAGTTGCAGAGGAAGTTCAAAATGAAGGATTTAAGGGAATTGAAATTCTTTCTGGGAATTGAGTTTGCTAGATCAAAGAAAGGAATCCTTATGTGTCAAAGAAAGTATGCACTAGAGTTGATATCTGAAGAAGGCTTGGGTAGAGCAAAGCTTTCTGGTACACTATTAGAGTTGAATAAAAAACTCACATCTTTAGAGTATGACAAATGCATTTAGAATTGCAAACAAGAAGGTGATCAGGAACTCAAGAATCCTAATTGCTACCAGAGACTTGTGGGAAAGCTGCTATACCTCACTATGACAAGACCATATATTGCCTTTGCAGTTGAGGTCTTAATTCAGTATAGGCACTGTCCTAAGGTGTCACACATAGAAGCTGCTCTTAGAGTAGTGAGATATATCAAAGAAGCACCAGGCTTGGGGTTACTTATACCTGCAGAAAGTACAGACAAGTTGGTTGCCTACTGTGATTATGATTGGGGATCATGTATAGCATCAAGGAGATTAGTTACTAGGTACTTGGTCAAATTTGGAAATGCATTGGTGTCTTGGAAGTCAAAGAAACAAATGACTATGTCCAGAAGTTCAACTGAGGTTGAGTTCAGAAGTATGGCTTCATGTGCAGCAGAATTACTTGGATGGTAGGGCTGTTCAAGGAACTTGGAGTTAGAATTCAGCAGCCTATAAGTCTAATATGTGATAGTAAGGATGCTATACAAATAACTTCTAATCCTATCTTCCATGAAAGGACCAAACATATTGATATTGATTGTCATTTTGTTAGGGAGAAAATATGTCAAGGACTGCTAAAGACAGATTATGTACATACTAAAGATCAACTAGCAGATTTACTGAAAAAGAGCTTGGGGAAGTTTCAACATGATCATTTACTGAACAAGCTATGAGTGAAAAATGTATATCAACCATCAGCTTAAGAGGAGTGTTGACTGGAGTTAATAAAGCGAGCTGATAAGCTAACTATAGTTAGAAATGTAACTGTAGGCTGTAGTTAAAAGTAAGTTAGTTGGTACAATGTTAGAAGGTAGATAAGTGAGGGTTTTTATTAATTATTAGCGCCTTTTAGCTTTTATTTTAGTCTAAAAGCGTTTAATTATGTTCCCGAAACTAATGAAATGTGCAAAATTGCAGGAATGTTAGAAGTTGGATTCCTGAGATGAAATCCGACTCAAAAAGGAGTAATAATAAAACAAGGCAACAAAAGAGACAAGAACTTGCAAAGTGCGGACCGCAGAATTCTATCTGCGATCGCCAACAATGAAGAAAATTCCAACAGGCTTCCTAGCAAAATGCGGTTTGCAAAGGAATTGTGCGGCCGCAATTGAAGAATTGGAAATAAACTTTAGAAGGTGTGAAATTTGCCAAAGTCCAAGTTCCTCAAGATTGCGGACCGCACAAGAAATGTGCGGCCGCAAAATAAGTGCCTTGTGGCCGTAGAAAGAAAAATACGGACCGCAAATCAACAGATTGCGTTCGTAGTGATAAATCTGCGCACGTAGAATCATTGCCTCGCGGCCGTAGTGGATAATTGTGCGGTCGCAGAATCCCAGCTCTTGCAAGATGAATACTTCTACTGACTATACATAGAATTGTGCATCCGCAGAACCTCCCGAAGGGCATTTTTATCCGAAATTTTCAGTCATGTATAAATAGACGAGTTTCACAAAATTAGGTCAACTTTTGACATCAACAACTATAGTAGTCATTTCTCTTTTCTTCTTTTAATAGTCTTTCAAATTTTGGGATATTTTAACACAGATTTCATCATTTTTATTTTACAACATGAGTTTAATTAGTATCTCTTCTTCTATTTTTTTCAATTCCAAGCATGAGTAGCTAGATTTTTACTAAGGTTGTGACCCAATCCCGGTATGTAAACCTTATGGGTGTTTAATTTAATGCTTATTTATGGTTGGGTATTTATTATTTAGCCTTGTTCATGCTTTAATATGTGGAATTAATGATTGCAAATATTAGTTCATGCCTATTTGACTTAGTCTCTACTTGAGAAAGAGAGACTTGAAAACTTGACTAACAAGAAATTGGGTAAATTGATAGGTTGATAATCCCAATTAAAGGGTTCAACCTAGAGATAGTAATAATCCGACTAGAGCTTTTATCAACCGTTTTGAGCAATACCCATTTTGACTTGAGAAAGCCAAATTGGACAAAATCACTCTCTGACCGAGAGGTATTGAGTGGGTAATTGAGTGTTGATAGCTATAATATACCCTGATCAATAAAATAATTATTAAGGTTTATATCTCATTAGGCAAACACCTAGGTGATGGTCATAGTCCTAGGCTTTTCACAAAACTTGAAAAATAACAAAAACAATTTCCTAATTTTATTTTTTAACTCTGCAATCTTAGTTTAAAATAGACATAGAAACAACACCATTTTGTGGAAATGTAAATTGAGATAGTTCATGCCCATGTATTATAATATATACTACTAAATCCCTTATATATATCCCTATGAAAATCGACCCAGACTCTTATTGGGTGTTACTATTGCAATCGACCGTTTTATGTCCTTGATTTGAGGTGTGAATTGGACGAGATCAATTTTTGGCGCTGTTGCTGGGGAGCTAAAAATGGTTTTAGCTATATATTTGGTTTTGTGTGTGGATTTTCTTCTTTTCCTTTCGTGTTACTAATTTGTGTGAATCAATTGTAGGTGCAACAATGGCAAACAACATTGATCAACTTGGAAACATGCCTTTGGGGATGTGGATGTTGAGGATGAACAAGTTGAAGAGGTTTCTCTTGAACCTCAAGCAAATAGAAAAGGTCGGGCGCCTCAAGACAACGTCCCAGTTCCACCCCCACCTTCACCAAGAGCGACTCCATACCGAGTGTTACCAAATAAAGGGTATGCAACTGCTATAGTCCCGCCCAGCATTAGGGCGGGAAACTTTCAAATCACTAATGTAATACTCACATTGCTAGAGCAACGAGGTTTCTTTACCAGAGCTCCAAGTCAAAATGCATACAAACACTTGAAGGGGTTTATGGATACTTGTTGGGGGAGTAAACAAACAAATGTCTTCGGGGATTCTAGCATTCAAACAATGACGGAGTGCCCCAAACAAATGTCTTAGAGACGAGATTCTAGCATTCAAACAAAAGACCAATGAGTCGTTATATGAGATATGTGAGCGGTATAGAATAATGGTCAAAGAGTGCCCCAATAATGACATGACGGAGAATATGATTCAACAAACTTTCTATCGAGGGATCAATATGACCAATCAGTGCGTGGTAAATTAACTTACCGATGAAAATGTCATGACAATGACGTATACAGAATATTCTAAAATTTTAGATTAAATGGCGGATACCTTGTCGGCATGGAAATCTAGGGCTAATGTTCCTCAAGATAATCCGAACGTAATTCACCTCCATAAAGAGTTACATGACCATGGACAAGCTATTGCTGAATTGACCACCATAATGAATCAATTAGCAAAGGATCAACTTCAACAAGTGCAAAATTCCAAGCAAGTTAATGACATGGAGGGTGTAAGCATGATGGTGAGCAAAAGAAGGACCAAGGGTTCACAAGTGCAAAACCGAGTGGAGAATTATGTGCAAGAAGACAGTGGATTTGATTAAGATGAATCTTAAAATGAACAAGAAGAGGAGGTACAATAGGTGAACAACTACCAAGGGAAAAGAAACAAATCTAAAGGCTTGAATCAACAATAATGGTGACCTCAAGGTAGTCAAGGTAATTGGAATTCTAACAACTAAGGTAATTGAAGCGATGGAAATAATCAAGGGAATTGGCATAACAATAACAGTCAAGGAAATTGGAGTGGTGGAAATAACCAAGGAAATTGGAGTGGTGGCAATCAAGAAAATTGGGGAGGTAACAATCAAGGGGAATAGAACAATAATCAAGGCAACTGGGGGTCGGGTTTTCAAAGGCCCCCGATGTATCAACAACCGAGCAACCCGCCTCCTTATCCTTCCCATGGTCTAAGTTCTTCCGACAATGAAATGGGGCGTATTGAGAATATGTTCAAGCAAATGATGGAGAAGAATGTCGATTCCGATACCAACTTGCCTCACACAAAATATCAATCCGTAACTTGGAAGTTCAAATGGGGCAAATCTCTCAAGTTCTAAATACTTGTTTTAAGTGGTCACTACCAAGTGACACGGTGGTGAACCCAAAGGGTGGGAACAACAGGAGGCATGCCATAGATGTTACTATAAAGAGTGAAAAAGGTGGGAATGCACCCACCTCAAGCCAAAGGCAACTTGTGGATGAAGAGCAAGTAGTGCAAGAAGAGGAGATCCCGAACAATGTTGATCAATCCAATGATGAGGTTCAGATTGATATTGATGATAGTGTGGAAGAGACTCGAGAGGAGGTGAACCCATCTAGGGATCACATTATTGACATGCCGGAACCGATAGTGCAAAAAGCTAAAGCACCATTTCCTAAGCCTCCACCTCCATACCCTCAAAGACTTGCAACGCAAAATGGTGAAAACCAATTCAAAAAGTTTATCCAAATTATGAAGAGTCTCTCAATTAATGTGCCATTAGTTGAAGCCTTGAAGCAAATTCCTGGTTATGCAAAGTTCATGAAGGAACTTGTGACAAAGAAGCAGTCGATGAATTTTGAAACTGTAAAAATAACTCATCAAGTAAGTACAATTGTACATTCAATGGCTTCCAAGTTGGAGGATCCCGGTGCTTTCACGATTCCTTATACAATTGGAAGTGCCAATTTTGCAAAAGCTCTTTGTGATCTTAGGGGAAGTATAAATTTGATGCCTTATTTGGTTTCCAAGACATTGGGAATCGGACAACCAAGGCTTACCTCTATGAGATTGCAAATGACCGATCGAACAATGAAGAGACCCTTAGGAGTGATTAAGGATGTTTTGGTTCGCGTTGATAAATTCATTCTCCCATTGGATTTTATCATTCTTGATTGTGAGGTTGATTATGAGGTGCCAATTATTCTTGGTAGACCTTTCCTTGCTACGGGGAAGACTCTTTGTGATGTTGAAACCGGAGAACTTACTTTCCCGGTTGGTGATAAAAAGGTGGTTTTCCATGTGTGTAAGTCCATGAGGCAACCTAATAGCAATGATGTGTGCTCTTTCGTGGATTTGGTGATTGATGTGATTGTGGATGAAACAAGTACTATGGTAAATGTTGGTGATATGTTGGAGGAAGTCTTGCTCAACTTTGATGATGACGAGATGGATGGCTTCATGGAATGTGTGAACTCTTTGCAAGAAATGGGTCATACACATATAAACCCACAAATTGTCCTTGGATCTTGAAAATAGGACAACTCATCCTACAAAGCCTTCAATCGAAGAGCCCCATATCTTGGAAAGAAGCCATTGCCTCCACATCTTCGATATGAATCTCTTCGCCCTTCTTCTACTTTACTGGTTATTTTTTCCTCTTGTTTGACTAATGTGCAGGTGGACTCTACATATACAGTGCTATAAAAGAGAAAGAAGGCTATTGGATGGACATTGGAGGATATTCGGGGGATAACCCCGCATTTTGCATGCACAAGATTAACGTCGAGGAAGGTGCCAAACCATCTATTGAACATCAAAGAAGACTAAATGAAGCCATACAAGAGGTTGTCAAAAAGGAGATTATCAAGTGGTTGGATGTCGGGGTTGTCTACCCCATCTCCGATAGTTAGTGGACTTCTCTGGTTCAATGTGTCCCAAAGAAAGGGGGCAATGACGGTGGTCACCAATGACAAGAATGAGTTAATTCCTACAAGAATGGTGATCGGGTAGATAATGTGTATGGACTATCGTAAGCTCAATAAAGCCACAAGGACGGACCATTTTTCACTTCCCTTCCTAGATCAAATGCTTGATATTGGCCGGCTGCGCTTTCTATTGTTTCCTTGATGGGTATTCCGGCTACAACCAAATTCTTATTGCTCTGGAGGATCAAGATAAAACCACCTTTATATGTCCTTATGGTACTTTCGCCTTCAAGCGGATGCCATTTGGGTTGTGCAATGCACCGGCGACTTTTCAAAGGCGTATAATAGCTATCTTTATGAACACGGTGGAAATCTACCTTGAAGTCTTCATGGACGACTTCTCGGTGGTCGGGAATTCTTTTGATGATTGTCTCGGAAACTTAGATAAGTGTTGGCAAGATGTGAAGAAACAAGTTTGGTGCTAAATTGAGAGAAATGTCATTTCATGGTCGAGGAAGGCATTGTCCTTGGCCGTAAGATCTTAAAAAATAGCATTGAATTCGACAAGGCAAAGATTGAGGTGATTTCTAAACTTTCACCTCCAACTTTGGTGAAGGGCGTGTAGAGTTTCTTAGGCCACGCGGGGTTTTACTGGCGTTTCATCAAGGATTTCTATAAAGTGGTTAACCCGTTGTGTAATCTTTTGGAGAAAGATGCTAAGTTCCACTTTAATGATGATTGCATGAGAGCCTCTGAATTTTTAAAGTTCAAGCTGAATACTAATCCCATTATCACCGCTCCAGATTGGAGTGTTCCTTTTGAGCTCATGTGCGATGTAAGTGATGTAACTGTGGGGGCTGTTTTGGGGCAACACATCAACAAGATTTTTTATTCGGTTTACTATGATAGTAAGACCATGAGCAATTCAACTATATCGTTACGGAGAAATAGCTCCTTGCCATTTTGTTTGCTATTGAGAAGTTCCACCCATACTTGATGGGTGCAAAAGGGATTGTCCACACGGATCATGCGGCACTTTGTTATCTTATGAGCAAGAAAGATTCCAAAGCCCGATTAATGAGATGGGTTCTTTTATTGCAAGATTTTGATATTGACATCCAAGATTGAAAAGGAAGTGAAAACTAAATGGCGGACCACTTGTCTCGTTTGGAAGAGGAGGGGAGAACGCATGATGGACTTGAAATCAATGACTCCTTCCTAGATGAGAAACTCTTGGCTATTTCAATGAAAGAGGTGTCATGGTTCGCGGATCTAGCAAATTTTCTTGTGAGTGGTATCATCCCGGATGAGTTCTCTTCAAATCAAAGGAAGAAGCTCAAACGGGATTGTTAAGACTATTATTGGGATGAATCGTACATTTTTCGGATTTGTACGGATGGAGTGATTAGAAGATGTGTACTGGATAAGGAGTAACGTAAAATTCTTGGGGATTATCACTCTTCGCCATATAATGGTCACCATGGTAGAGCGAGAACGACGGCCAAAGTGCTAAGTTTCGGTTTCTATTGGCCCAATATTTACAAGGATACAAGTGATCGAGTGAAACGATATGATGAATGTAAAAGGGTTGGTGGAATCTCAAAGAAAAATTAAATGCCCCTCACCACTGTTTTGGAGATTGATATTTTCGATGTGTGGGGTATTGACTTCATGGGTCCTTTTGTGAATTCTTGTGAAAACACTTACATCTTGGTCGCGGTTGATTATGTGTCCAAATGGGTTAAGGCTGCTGTTTTACCCAACAATGAGGTGAGAAGTGTGATAGTGTTCTTAAAGAAGAATATTTCACAAGGATTGGTACTCCGCGGGCAATCATAACTGATAGGGGGTCACATTTTTGCAACAAAGCCTTCGAAACCTTACTCACCAAGTATGGTGTCACTCATAAAGTCACGACTCCATACCATCCACAAGCAAGCAGTTAAGTGAAAGTCTTCAACCGGGAGATAAAAAGCATTTTGTCCAAAATAGTGAAGGCTAACCGGATGGATTGATCCGAAAAACTTGATGATGCTTTATGGGCTTATAGGAAGGCTTACAAAACACCTATCGGAATGTCTCCATATCGTTTGGTGTTCGGAAAAGCTTATCATCTTTGGGTGAAACTTGAGCACAAAGTCATGTGGGCTTTAAAGAAGTTAAATCTTGAGTAGGATGTCACCGCTAACTTGAGGGTGACACATTTAAATGAGTTGGATGAGTTCTGGTACCATGCATTTAATTGTGTGCCCGGAATTGATGAATGTGCAAAATTGCAGAAATGTTAGAAGTTGGACTCTCGAGATGAAATCCGACTCAAAAAGGAGTAATCAAAGCACAAGACAACAAAAGAGTCAAGAACTTGCAAAGTGCGAACCGTAGAATTCCATCTGTGGCCGCAAACAAAGAAGAAAAAATCCAACATGCTTCCTAGAAAAATGCGGTCCATAAAGGAATTGTGCAGCCGTAGTTGAAGAATTAGAAATTAACTTCAGAGAGTGTGAAATATGCCAAAGTCCAAGTCCCTCAAGATTGCAGACCGCACAAGAAATGTGCGGCCGAAGAAGAAGTGCCTTGTGGCCGCAGAAAGAAAGATGCGGACCACAGATCGACATATTGCGGCCGCAGTGATAAATCTGCGAACGGCAGAATCATTGACTCGTGGCCGCAATGGAGAATTGTGCGGCCGCAGAATCTCAGCTCATGCAAGATGAACACTTCAGTGGACCGCACATGGAATTGTGCGGCCGTAGAACCTACCAAAGGGCATTTTTATCCGAAATTTCCAACCATGTATAAATAGATGAGTTTCATAAAATTAGGTCAACTTTTGACATCAGCAACTACAGTAGTCGTTTCTCTTTGCTTCTCTTAATAGTCTTTCATATTTTGGGATATTTTAACATAGATTTTATCATTTTGATTTTATAATATGAGTTTAATTAGCATCGCTTCTTCTATTTCTTCAATTCCAAGCATGAGTAGCTAGATTTTTACTAGGATTGTGACCCAACCTGAGTGTGTAAACCTTATGGGTGTTTAATTTAATGCTTGTTTATGGTTGTGTGTTTATTATTTAACCTTGCTCATGCTTCAATTTGTGAAATTAATGGTTGCAAACATTAGTTCATGCCTATTTGACTTAGCCTCTACTTGAGAAAGAGAGGCTTAGTCTAGAAAAACTTGACTAACAAGAAATTGAGTAAATCGAGAGATTGATAATCCCAATTGAAAGGTTCAACCTAGAGATAGTAATAATCCGACATGAGCTTTTATCAACTGTTTTGAGCAATACCCATTTGGACTTGAGAAAGCCAAATTTGGCAAAATCACTCTCTGGCCGAGAGGTATTGAGTGTTGATAGCTATAATATACCCTGATCAACAAAACAAGCATTAAAGTTTATATCTCATTAAGCAAACACCTAGGTGATGGTCATAGCCCTAGGGTTTTTACAAAACTTGAAAAATAACAAAAACTGTTTAATAGTTTCATTTCTTAACTTTGCAATCTTAGTTTAAAATAGACATAGAAACAACCCCAATTTGTGAAAGCGTAAATTGAGATAGTTCAAGCTCAAATAATATAATATATACTCCTAAATCCCATATATAGATCCCTTTGAAAATCGACCCCGACTCTTGTTGGATATTACTATTGCAATCGACCGTTTCATATCCTAGATTTGAGGTGTGAATTGGACGAGATCAGTTATACTGTAGCTTTATAAATATACCGTGCACTCATGTATAGATACACAGTTGTATCATTTTCTTCTCAATAACAGATTTTGTTTTCTCTCATCCTCTGAGTGTTGCCTTCTCTTGCATGTCTTCTTCCACGAGCTCAACCTTCAAATCCATAGCAACTAATATGGTATCAGAGCCACCGGAGTAGATTGAAGGCAGTTCTCAAGCTAATCCTTACTCTCGTTACCTCAATTTCACAATCTTGTGGTAAATTATCCAATTATAGCGTGTAGCTGAAAGGCTAGGGTTTACTCTTGAGAAGCAGCAGAAAATGGCGATTGAAGAAGAAACGTTATCTGAAACTTCATTTCCAGCAACTACAACCTCTGGCAATGTCAATTTCGCCACCGGCGCAACTGTATTTCCATCAGTTGACCACAATCACCCACTCTTCCTTCAACCAACAGACACTCCAGGTAGTATTCTGATTTCTCTTCAACTTACTGGTTCAGATAACTATGTGTTATGGTGTAGGTCTATGAGGATTGGTATGTTAGGGAAGAGCAAGTTAGATTTTGTAGATGGTCGATTTCCTAAGTCTAAGTTTGAACATGAACTTCATAACAACAATAAATATACAAAACTTAAAAAAGCCTTTTTCTTCTTGAAGAAAAATGATGTTCTTGTGATGGAAATTTGGACTCAACAACATGTACAAAACTGTTCATCTGTTATATTTTGAAGTGGAAAAGTCAAGAGTATTACTATACCTATATATGATAATTTACTCTCTTTAAAAAAAAAAAGATATTTGCAGCTCAACTTGAAGAATAATTTGTTCTTGAAATTCTCAAGTTTACTTGTAATTTTACAAATCTTGACAGTCAAAGATTTAAAAAAAAAGAACTACTCTATTTTTGCACTAGTTAATGTCCTCTTTATTTTCTACATTTGTTGATGTTTACTACTCCATATTATAATACTATCGTTAAGTTGCCTGAACAAGAAAAAAAATGGAACAATTCATTTTTCGCCCACAACTATGTTTCCTTTGGACCCTTCGTCCACCTGCCACCAGCAAAAGCAAGCTAGCCCCTTATGTTCGAAATTTGGGAGAAGCATTTTCATCGTGAAAGATTCAATCTTGCTTCTCTAAGGGCCACATATCTTCATTAATGTTCCACAAATTTTCGAAAATATCTTCACTTTCCATCCATAATTGTATGTTTTGTTGATCCGTTGCTTGGGAATGTTCGTAGCATAGTCGATAACTATGATTAACTTGATAATAATCTGGACTAATACTGCTAATTTGGTTAACAGGGTAATCGTAGCAACAATCAGACAGGTCAGAGAGTGGTGTCACACTGGAATTCTCTGATACAAAGCTCGTGCTCGGATTACTGTTATTATTATTATTGTTGTTGTTATTCGCCACTTGAAATAGCTCGAGCTCATTGATGTCTGTATTTGGAATGGGCTGCTGAGTCACTTCACTACAAGAATTACTGGGAATTTTGGCTGCTTGAATTCTCTCAATAAGCCTTGGCATCCAAAGATAGCGCAGTGTATCTTTGAATTGTTTGCTGTTGACATCACATTTTAGTTGTTTGGCATGCTTTTGCACTCGGGTTCTCCAGTAATTTTTTATCTCGTTATCAGTTCTTCCTGGCAAATGCTGAGCAATTTTTGACCACCTACACTCAAAATATATATATATAACAATTATAAAAAAAATCAAGTTTTACCTGTTAATAATCTTTAAAAAAAATACATTGTACTAAGATCTAGTAATAGCAAATAGAGTTGAGCTTTCTATGCATTAATAAAGTTCAAAATTTTTTACACTACCATGTTGTCTAATTGATAACTACAAGTACTCTCTTCTATCAACAATAAATGACTATTTTACTTTTTATTTTGGTCCAAAATAAGTGTTCATTTACATAATCAAGAAGCTAAGTAATTAATTTTATTTTTTCACAAATTACCCTTATTTACATATTCTAATATGGCAAGGTAACAGTTAATTAAGGTTAATTTAGTAAATACATCTTTTTTTCTCTAAAAGTTCATATTTCCTTAATGAGTGTGCTAAAATTGTCACTTATTGTGCACCGGAGGAAGTAAAATATCTTGCTAGTAAACAAATTCTTTTATACTGTCACTATATATTTATATATAGAGAGAGAGAGATATTTTACGAATGAACATACCGATTGCCCCAACGAGAATGAAGTTCAAGAATCAAGAGTTGTTCTTCAAGAGTAATATTTCCTCGTCGAACATCTGGTCGAAGATAGTTTAGCCATCGTAACCTGCAGCTTTTCCCCGTTCGTTTCAAACCTGTTATTTAACGACTTGTTAATACCAAACGACTTAAATCCTTCAAATATTAATTCAGTGATAAGTATAGCACACATATATATATGGGAATTAAGATTAAATTATTTACCAGCGCAGTGGGCGAGGGAATTCCAACGACCTTCACCATGAAGAGTGATGTAATTAATAAGGGTGAAGTCTTCTTCAACAGTCCATGGACCTTTTCTAAGGTCCATTGTTACTTCATCAATAAGTTGTTGATTGTTGTTACTACAAAATCCATATCTTTCACTGCTCAAACCAACTTTAACATGATGATGATCCATCAAAATCACTATAATTTCCTGTAAATGAAGTAACTGATTGATTGATATAAAAAGGACTCGATAGATTTGTTAAGTGTTAGGGAGAGAGAGAGAGATTTAGAGATAGAAAGAGAAGGATGAGATGTATTGATTATTACACGAGGACGCAGAGGAGGAGGTGGGGCTTTATTATATAGATTCATGGAAAGTGAGCAGAGGCGGATTTAGAATGTTAAACTTATGGATTCCTACAACGATCTCAAGTTAATATACATAATAATTGGATCAAAGAAGTGAGTTCTAAGCTAAATATTCTTACATGGTCTATGTAAAAGTTATTGGGTTCACGGGAACCCGTAAACCTTGCATTAGATCCGCCCCTGAAAGTGAGTATAGTAGTTTGGAAAATGGACGGGAGCCTTAAAACAACGGTAAAGTTGTCTCTTTGTTACCTATAGGTTACGAGTTCGAGTTATGAAATCAACTATTGATACTTGCATCAGAGTAAGTTGTCTATATCAAATCTCTTATTGTGCAACCATTCCTCAGACCTTGCGTGAATACGTAATGTTTCATGCACCGAGAAAAAAGGTGGTTTGGAAAATAGTGAACAAAAGGTGGCATGTGATGTGAGGGAAGCTCTTTATTTTTATTCCCACTTTTTAATTCTAATGTTTAAATAAAGCATATAGTACATTAATACGACTTATTAATTAACTTGTTTTGCACCTTTGAGTTTGCCCGTCTTAGCATATATATTAAAATATTGCATCCCTGGAAATCATGAATAGAGAGATCTAGAAATACCACTTTACCATCCAAGTGGGAATACAAATTAGTCGACACAAGCAAGTATCGAATACTCAAGTGAAAAAAACAAAAAATAAAAGTGTTATTGATATTTTTGACTCTTTCTAATTTCATGTGTTGATGTTTCTTAATTCATTGCTTGAAAATGCTTGAAAACGTAATAAAATGTCTGCTAATATTTGTTCGAGTTGAAAATAATGGTTTCAGTTAAATCTGCCTCACTTTTATTATTCTTTCCGGTCTACAATAAGTGATCGATTTGCTTTTTATTTTGGTTTAAAATAAGTATCCATTTATATAATTCAGAAAAAATTCAATTTGTTTTTCCAAAATTACCTTTATGTATGTATCCTTAAAAATTCATTTACTCCTTACATTTGAGAAGAAAAGTAAATGCTACTATAACTATGATGCAATATTGAATGACGGGTAGTTTAGTCACACAAACTATTTTTTGTCTAAAATTTAGTATTTCTTTAATGAGTGTGCCAAAACAAATTAGGATATCCGGGTGGTATTAATTTACGGTACTGTAAAACATATTTACATCTTCAAATTTCTTTTAAAAAAATTGTAAGCAAATATTTACACTAAATGTAGGTTAATAAATAGAATTTAAGTATACACACTGATAGTGTAAAACTCATTTAACAAGAAAATTTAGCATTGTATAATGCTTTGGGGTAAATCTAGATTGGTTATTTGCTGCCAATTTTTTTAGGCTTCAATTGCAAGATCTAATCTTTGGCTAAAATCCTGCCAATAGTAACTAACATGCTTAATAAATCATGCTTAATACTTTTACGCGGCGCCAACTAAGATTCCTTGGAAAGGCGATATAAGGCTAAGCAACTGATGTCAGTGCAATTACTATTTGCCAACTGAGGTCCCCTCCGTACGCTAGACGAGATTGTCGGTGTCGTACGGGAAAACCAATATCAAGAGCAATTGAGAGAACACCAATGCAAATTGAGAATGAAAGAAAGCTTGATTGCATTAATGAAAGCTATTACAGAAAGGTAACACAGTGTCGAGGGGGAGTGAGACCAGCACAAAGAATTGTTTGCTTGCTAGAACGTTTGATTGCTTGATCCCCCTAATAGTGCTTAAAAAAATAAACCAAAGTTACAAGACTTGACCTAACTAAGCTAGAGGAACATAATAGAAGTACATGAAATAAAACTACTCTATATTTACAATGAAAAGGACTTAATTTTCTACAAGGTAGAAACAGGTCAGTTATCAACAACTTTGTCTTTGGCATCACGGTCTGCGCGTGCGGCGCTATTGGCATCTGCCTGCAGCTGGACGCTGGTGAGGGCTATCAGTGGGGCGACAGAGACACATGCGTGTTTGTCACTTGGCGCAGCCAAGACCACGGGGTCGTCCATGGCACTAGGCGTTGGGAGGCTTGCTAGGACACCATGGGGCGCGTCCAAGGGGTCATGAGGCATGGATGGAAAGCCAACCATGACATTCTCCCCCACCTGAGTTGGCGATTTACTTGCAGGATAATCATCAATAAGGCTCTTGTAGGATTTGAGGTTTGTTCCCCTCTCGCAAGTATTCTCCTCTACATCACATCCCTGTCATTTCACCAAGAACTCTTGGTGATCTTTCCTTGAGGCTATTTAACCAAAAAAAATAGGATTTCGGTCAAAGCTATAATTTAGAAGAACTCGGGTTACTGATAATCAAAAGAATATATGAAAGAAAGTAATTTGGCTAGCAATAATATAATCAGAAGAAAAACAAGTAAATCAATATATTCAGATAGTATTTCGTGTCCCTACAATTGATCAATTATCTCCCTTTTATAACTATTTTGGAGATATGCGTTTTGTCCTTGTCATAATTAGGCTATTATGAGTAATTAAAAATATTGAATGCTACGTTACACAATCATTGTATTTAATACAGATTCTCTAACGTATTCAGTATTTAATGCTCATTAAATATTGTATCTGTATTCTCGTATATTGTCAGATTCATTCCCCTTAATTCCTGGACCTAAATGACTTAAATAGGTACGGATGCCGAGTCCTTTGAATATCTGCTCGTGTCTCTTCCTTTGCCTTTGCTCGTATATGTTGCAACTCGTGTCTCTTTGCCAGCTGTAACTCTTTGACTAGTCTACGTGTCTTGACACATCATCTTTGTTCCACTTTAATATGTAAACTCAATTTTTCCCGATACAGATAGTCCCTCCACTTGCCATTTATTCATCAATTGAATATTTGGGAAGTTGATTTCATCAAAATGAGAATTTTTGTCACCATTAATGCTATGACAAAATTGAAGCTTCAATTGTCACTTCCATTTAATGCTCTTCACACGTGTCACCTTTTCATTAGTTCTGCAGTTTTGCAACCCCTTTTAAGGCTTTTTCACGGCTCCACTATTCACGAAACATCAGTTATGATTATTATGGTACTTCCATCATTATACTTTTTCCTTCGGTGGTTGCTTATCAGTATAAATATAATTTCTTTCTTTGTCTTTTCCACATAAAGTTTACTGAATATTCAATCTCTCAAATCCTTGTTTGCTTCTTCATCGTATCATCCTCATTCACTAGTTCTGCCATTTTGCAACCCTTTTTAAGGCTTTTTCACGTCTCCACTATTCACAAAGCATCAGTTATGATTATTATGGTTCTTCCATCATTACACTTTTTCCTTCGGTGGTTGCTTATCAGTATAAATATAATTTCTTTCTTTGTCTTTTCCACATAAAGTTTACTGAATATTCAATCTCCCAAATCCTTGTTTGCTTCTTCATCGTATCATCATCATTCATCATGTCTTCTTCAAATTTTAACCCTAGAAGGGTTTCCATAGTTGATACCTTCCCTAATGCCCCAATTAGAAGCAGAAGGGGAGGTAGGCTTCGTAATTTAGGATCTGTTTGTTGTTCTTCCACTCCTTTACCTAGTTCTGGCCCTTCTTCTAGAACTAGGGGTTCACTTTCACAAAGATCTTCTTCAAGAGATAAAAAACCCTCTAAACCTCTTCGTGAGCCTACAATAGAGGAGATAGTTCCTACGGAACTATCTTTTTATCATGACAGAGAATCTCTTAGGAACCAAGTCTCTGGTTTAGATCGTGCTGATATTTATCCCAATCAAATTACAGAAGGTTTGATTTCTATAGTTCGTAGAGACTGTCATTGGAGTAGTGATTTTCCTATTATTATCCCTAATCTGAATCAAAGAATCACCTCTTACATAACCGGGATTTCTTCTGTTTATACATACCCTTTCACCTTAGGGTTTAGACCATCTATTGACCCTATTATTCTTGAGTTATGTCGTTTCTTCGATGTTTGTTTGGGTCAAATTGGCCCAATCCTATGGAGGGCTATTGCTTATTTGAGACATTTGACCAACACAGTCGGTGTTACCTTTACTTTCCCTCATTTGATTCACCTTTACTCCCCTAGACTCTTCCGCAATTTTGTTTTCACACCAGTAGCCAGGAGCAAGAGAGTTTTGGTGAGCCCTGAGGATGACAAAGACTGTGGCTGGTATACCAGGTTTGTTGTTGCCCCCATTGTTGGTTTAGTGGGTGATGATAATGTTCCCTTCCCTGAGAAGTGGATTTTGCACGTAAGTCTTTTTAACTTTCTCGTACCTTTTTTCTTCAAGTTTGTCAACTTTTCTAATTTTGCTTTTTTTTAGCAACCATGGGAGTTATGGAAGACATTCCCAATTTCCGTGATTGGGTAGACAAGCTATTGAAGATTGCTCCAATGGATGGTAGATCTTGGAAAACCATTTCTCAATGATTTGGTTGGAAAGTAAAAACTCATGGTAAGAGCTTTTATTTTATTTCATCTTTTCGTGTATATTGTTTTTATTGCACTAATTTCAATCCATCTTTTTATCAGGATTTGCTATTCGTGGAGTCACTATCGAGGCAGTCGCGGTTTCCCGCATCTATTTGGAAAGGGCTCAAGAAATAATCTTGGGTTCTTCTGCAAAAAGAAAAGTCGTTGTCGTTGAGGAACAAGACTCTAAAGAGGAGGAAGACGGGAGCTCTTTGGTGACAAGGCCACAAGCTTGAAGACGCATCATTTCTGATGATGAGGCAGAGGTATCCCCCTGTCGTTCTGTTCCTCTTACCGAGTCTGTTGAGACTCTGGTACTGATTCTTGATGATGACGTTGCTCCCGCTGCTGCTCATGACTCTGCTGAGCAGTTTTTTATTAGCGGGTTTGGTAGTGAAGGCTTAGGCCCTATTTTAGATGAAGTACCCTTGGCTTCTTTTTCGACACCTGTGTCTGTAACTCATTCTTTGCCAGTCTCGATTGTTTCTGTTCCTCCCCAGACTATTTTTACCACCTCTTCTATTCCTCCTTCGACAATTCCTCCTCCAAACATTCATCGCACTGAGGTTGGCTCCTCAAGTAGGAGTGCTGCTATGAGGCAAGTAGTCATTGAAGTTCCTGCTGAGGGCAGTCTCTTAAGGAAATCAGGTCAAGTGGATGTATGGCTAGAGCCTTTAATTGGACCAATTGAGAAAGCTAAGCTAGAGAGCCAGAGTTTTTTGACCCTGATGAACGATATTGTGCACACCACTTTGAAGGTATTCCCCTTCTCTTTTTTCTTTTACTTTGTAATTTTTCTATCTTTGAGGATTCTTATTTACTTTTCCCCTTTTAGGCCAACCTTATCGGCACAGAGATGATGAAAAGAGTTGCCCACTCAGATCAATTAGTGCGTGATTCTCAGTTAGAGGCGTGCAATTAGAGGGAGCAATTTGAGAGCTTGCAAATTGATGTGGAGTAATTAGAAGAGAGTAAGAGTACCTTGGAGCAGCAGGTACGGGCTTTGACTTCGGAGTTGGCATTTGAAAAGGCTTCCTCAAGCCAAGCAGATAAAGAAAACTCTTGCCTTGAAACTTCCTTCTCAAAGCAGCTATCCAAGTCTAGTGAAGAAATCAGAGAGTTGAAGGCTCTTTTGAGTAAAAAAGAAGCTTACGCTGGGGAGCTCATACAAAATTTGACTCAGGCACAAGAAGACTTTCGAACTTCTTCTGATAAGGTGAGTGCTTTAGAAAGCTCCCATGCCTCTCTCCAGACTTCTTACACATCTACCTTAGCTGAAAATGAGAAGTTAAAGAACGAGATTGCTGACTAGGAAAGGGATTATGAGATCCTTGAAGATAAATCTGCTATTGAAGTAAGTTGGGCGTTTTTGAATTCACGCCGTGATACCCTAATTGAAGCTGGCCAAGAAAATTTCAATTTGAAATCTGAGTTGGCTAAAATCAATGAAACTATTGAGAAAGCTCAGCAAACTCAAGATTTTCCTTCTCTCGTGGCCGAAGCTTCCGTGAATATTGAAGTCGATACTGGTATCCCAACTATTTCAAGTCCAGTCGAGCATGTTGCTGCAAGTCAAGTTCAGCCCGCAACTGTTGATACTCCTGCTTCAGTACCTTCAACTTCTCAGTGACCAGCTTTAGTTGTTCGAATATCTTTGTTTTTGTTTTATTTGGAAAATTGTGATCAAACCCTTGGTTTCATTTGAGGGTTTATTTTGGAAACGCAAGTCCCCAGACCTTTACATGGGGCAATTTGTATAAACAATTCGTAGCTTCACAACTAAGTACGTACTTAGTCTTAAGTTTTTTTTAAAATATTAAGAAGTTTTCATGTTATTATCTTGAACTTCTGTTTACTTTATTCTTGCATTTATTTCTAAGGACTTACAGAATAATTTGCATTTTTATTCTTCAAAAATGCTTCTGTTAAACTTATGACTAATTAATTTAAACATAATTTTATAAAAGAGGGTCCTTTTATATTCGACACTTAATGAAGAAGGCGTCTCAACTTCATAATGGTGTTTAACATACGGTAAAAGAAATAGGAACACACATGTTTCTTTGAAATAACTTTGACAAGTTTTTATTTGAACCTTGTCTAGTTTTGAATAACACTTTACATGTATTTGAATTACATCTATAACTTTCTCGTAACTATTTTTCTTGTAATAGATTTGAAAAAAGTAAAAATAATAAACACGAGGTTTTTATTTATAGCTCGTTTCAGTACATAGCCTTTACCCTAACTACAGTAAGGTTTTCTTTGGCCTTAGTTCGTGACTTCGTGACTTTTGCTCTGCACTTGACTTCTTTGCCTTCTTTATACACATGCATGTGTATATTATATAGTCCCCCAAGTGTTTGAGTGTTGAAGTATGAAGCCTCGACCACTTGATTATTCCTCTCATTCGGTCCTTTCCCTAAAAAAGGAAAAACATACGGGACTCGAAGGTGCGATTATAGATGAAGACTGCTTAACCCGTTTGAATTTCTATCAGAATAATTGTAACCCTAGGCCAGGAAATTTAATTTATTCCACGTGCCTTGCAGGTCATGACTCATCATTTAGTACGGGTTAGTGTTTTGCCTATCATCTAAAATCGTTAGTAAAATTTAACAATTCAAAAGTTAAATTTTAAAATATGGATACCTGACCGTGGGTATTCTTCAGAATTAATATCTTTTTAGATGAACAACATTCCAATGTGTCGGAAGTATCTTGCCATCCATTGATTCCAGCTCGTATGCTCCTTTACCTGCAATATCATGAATTCTATAGGGTCCTTCCCATGTTGGACTTAATTTCCCCAAGTTACCTGCCTTCATAGATTGAAAAACCTTTTTGAGCACGAAGTCCCCAATTTTGAAGAATCTAAGGCGTGCTTTTTGGTTGTAGTATCGTTCAATGACCTGCTTTTGTGCTGCCATCCTTATTAGTGCAGCTTCTCTTCTTCCTTCAAGTAAATCAAGATTTACATACATTTCCTCGTCATTAGATTCTTCTGTTACCTGTGTGAATTGTGTACTCGGTTCTCCTATCTCAACTGGAATTAAAGCTTCAGTTCCATAAACCAATGAAAATGGTGTTTCTCCTGTACTTGTTTTTGCTGTTGTGCGATATGCCCATAAAACACCAGGTAACACTTCTGGCCAATTACCTTTGGATTCCTCTAATCGTTTCTTTAAATTGTTGACAATGACTTTGTTTGTTGACGCAGCTTGTCCATTACCCACCGGATGATAAGGTGAGGATGTAATCCTTTTGATTTGCCAACTTTGAAAGAACTCTGTGCTTTGAGCGCCTATAAACTGAGGGCCATTATCACACACGATTTCCTTTGGCACACCGAATCGGCATATGATATTCCGCCAAATGAAATCTCTAACTTCCTTTTCTCGCACTTGTTTGAATGCTCCTGCCTCCACCCATTTAGTAAAATAATCAGTGAGTACGAGCAAAAATTTTACCCGAACTTTTGCTTGTGGTAGTGGACCCACGATATCCATCCCCCAATTCATAAATGGCCACAGTGCAATGACCGGATGTAGTAACTCTGAAGGCCTATGCATATTATTATCGTACCTTTGGCATTTATCACATTTAGCCACAAAACTTTCTGCTTCTTCTTCCATTTTGGGCCAGTAATAATCTGTCCTAATTAAAGTTCTTACCAATGACCTTCCTCCTGCGTGATTTTCACAATGCCCCTCATGTATTTCTCTCATTACATATTCCGGCTGAGAAGGTCCGAGGCATCTTGCTAAGGGACCACCGAACATTTTTCGGTAAAGATTGTATTGCTTTAAGAAATACCGAGCAACCTCTTTTCGAAGCGCATGAGCTTTTTTCTTATCACCAGGGACGGTACAAAACTACAAAAAAGCAACAATCTCGTTCCTCTAATCCCACACTAAGTTATTAAAATTTACCTCGTTCTTATCGGGGTCGAGAACTGAATGAAACAAATGAATAACTGAAGTGTTTGCATCACTTGCCACGTCAGCCACAGTTGCAAGATTAGTTCAGGCGTCTGCTTCAACATTTTCGTCCCTTGGTATTTGTGTAACTTTCCAATTTTGAAATTATTTTATCAAATCCCCTACCTTTTCCAAGTACTACTGCATCCTTGCTTCCTTGGCTGTATAAGTCCCCAGCATTTGATTAACTACGAGTTGTGAATCACACATGATTATAATCTGATTTGTGCCAAGTTCTTGTGCCAGTTCTAAACCTGCAATCATAGCCTCATATTCTGCCTCATTGTTAATTATAGAATGACATTTGATAGCTTGTCGAATGGTTTCACCCGTAGGTGGTACCAATACGATCCCTAAACCTGCATCTTTTACGTTAGATGAACCATCAGTGAATAACGTCCAAGTTCCTGGGTTAGCTCCATTGAACACCTGTAATTCTTTTTCTGCTTCTAATTGCATACTTTGGCTAAAATCAACCACGAAATCAGCTAACACTTGAGATTTTATAGCAGTTCTAGGTTGGTATGTGATTTCGTATTCACTCAATTCTATAGCCCACTTAGCTAACCTTTTTGACAATTCATGCTTATGTAATATATTGCATAATGGATAAGCAGTTACTACAGCAATAGGATGATATTGAAAATAAGGCCTTAATTTTCTAGATGTCATGATTAATGCAAGTGCAAGCTTTTCCAACTAAGGGTACCGTGTCTCCGCATCTAACAAAGATTTGCTAACATAATAGATTGGAGATTGTTTACCTTGGTCTTCACGGACTAAAACGGCACTTACCGCTACTTCTGAAATAACAAGGTAGATGAGCAGTCTTTCCCCAGCCCTTGGTTTTGCGAGCAATGGTGAATTTTATAAATATGTCTTCAAATTTTTGAGTGCCTGCTGACATTCCTCATTCCATTCAAAGTGATCTTGCTTTTTAAGAGCTGAAAAGAATTTAAAGCACTTTTCTGAAGACTTAGAAATGAATCTTCCCAAGGCTGCAATTCTTCCTGTCAACCTCTACACTTCTTTCTTGCTTGAAAGCATATTAGGAATTTCTTCAATGGTCTTAATCTGTGCGGGATTCACTTCAATACCACAGTTAGAAACAAGAAAACCCAAAAACTTACCTGACGCGACACCAAAAGCACATTTCTCCGGATTTAATTTCATATTAAATTTGTGTAAAATCTGAAATGTATCAGACAAGTGTGATATATAATCTTTCGAATGTTGAGTTTTAACGAGCATATCGTCTATATAAACCTCCATGGTTTTTCCCAGATGTTCTTGAAACATTTTAGTAACCATCCTTTGATATGTTGCACCAGCATTTTTGAGACCAAAAGACGTTACTTTATAACAGTAAGTCCCCCTGTCTATTGTGAATGAAGTTTTTTCTTCATCTACCGGATTCATTTTGATCTGATTGTACCCTGAGTATACATCTAAAAAACTTAATAGTCCATGCCCTGCAGTAGCATCAATTAGCTGATCTATATGTGGTAGTGGGAAAGAATCTTTATAACAAGCTTTATTAAGGTCTAAGTAATCCTTACAAACTCGCCACTTACCATTTTTCTTTAAAACTACGACAGTATTGGCTAACCAATTAGGATACTTTACCTCGCGGATGGATCCAATCTTTAGCAATTTTTGAACCTCTTCTTGAATCACCTAATTCTTGAAAGTTCCTTACTTTCTTTTCTTTTATTTGACAGGAGGGTGTAGACACCGGATTTTTGACCCTCCCCGAGAATTTTCACATTTTTAGCGTGAATATGTGAAATTGGGTCTAGTATAGCTATTTTAACTATTTTTACTTTATTTCGTTGCAAAAAGAAAAATTTCAAAAAATATATATATAAATTTTAGTTTATGTATCTCTCATAAACTTGAAAAATACAAAAATTGCACTTTATTTTTGTACTTTATATAATTTCGAAAATTACAAAAAAAATATAGTTCTATTAAGGTTTTATAGTCATTTTAACTTTGAAAAATACAAAAAATATTACCTCATATTTTATCTTAATATTTAAAAAACGAAAATTACAAAAAATAGTTTTATTAATATTTTGTAGCTATTTTAAATCTTGAAAAATATTTAAAAAGATATAGTTTTGTTTAAATACTAGTCTTATTTTTGGTAGTTATTTTGCTTACATAGGACTAGTTAAGCAACGTGTTCCTATTTCTCGGGTCCGGGCAAAAGAATAATATTCGGGTTCAAACTACCCGATTTTAGGCCTAATTTTCGGACCTAGCCCATAATAAACCGAGTCCATGACACATGGGGAACCCCACCACGCGTGGGGGACACAAACCTTGAACCCCACCACGCGTGGGGCTCATTTTTCTTGGCATTGGGTATCAAATACACGGACAAGGCCAAGGCAAAAGGGGATTATTTTTGAAAAATTTGGGGGAGATCACTGTTGATCTTCTTCCTCTTTTGGAAAGAATAAACCTAAAAACCCCTACTGTAAAAAGCTACCATCCCAACTCCATCACCATCGTCGACAACCACCCGTCCCCTCCAAAACTCCAACGCCATAACCGTCGTCACCCGAACACCACATCCAAACGACCACCGGCTTCGACGACACCATCTCCCTCGTCGTCTCGAAAACCAGTCCATCAAACATGCATCCATAACCCAGCCCGACGAGCAGCAGCAACGTCGTCACTGTCCAAACACCACCTCCATCAACAAACCTTCAGCTCCCATCACCACCATCACCCTCGTCCCCACCGTGAAACCACCATAAACAAACCCTACTCACTCCGTCAACAACCTCACGTCCGAAACCGCCCAAAACCACTGCCTAAAACCAGCACCACGACCAACAGCCCCCCCTCTTGTCGTCAAACAACCAGCCGCCTCACGACCATCGACTGTCCAAAACCAACGCCATAACCATCGTCACCACAACCGGCTCCCTCCGTCGACCCAACTGTCAATCACTATCCCAAAACCACCAACAAAACCACCCTCGACACAGTCCAAACACCACCCTCCCTCACGTCGGACCCCAGCTCCTCGACCTCACGTCGAGTGACCATCCGAACTACTAGCCCACGACGACTTCTTCTCCTTCGTCGTAACAAAGAAAAAACAGTCCGGCGATCCTCCAGTAAATCTGACCATCGCTGCTTTCCGTTCAGCCCCCTCATGTCCAAATGACCACCTGGAAAAACCAGTCCCAACCGTGACTCATTTTTGGTCCGTTTGTGTTCGAGTTTCCGGCGTGAGTTATTCAGTCCGAGCTCTGACGACCTTCTCTACGGTTTCCCGTTCGAGGTTATCCGTCGAGGTCAGTGTTGAGGGTTGGTCCATGGCTCTATCCGTCTCTGTCTGTCCAGGTTAGTAAACTTCAAGCATTAGACGAGAAAATGTTACGGAATGTTCAAAAAATGCAATATAGAAATTGGTATGGTAATTTTCTGCCCATGTTTCGCCGTATGCATTTTGTTCATTTTTGCGTTGTGTTATTCTTGTTTCTTTGATGTCATTTAATCAAGTTGGGCTAGTTGTTCTATCACAAGTTTGACGTTAATTTGTTCGTGGTCCTTGGCTTAGTTCGTTCGGACAAAATTAGCATTAGTACTTGTTGTTATCACTTTCGAAACACCCATTCACTAGACTCATTTTATTAAATCTTGACAAGCTATGAGATTTTAGTTGTAAAGAAGTCATAAGGTTTAGTATTGTTAAAGGCGTAAAAATGGCATCCTTTTAAAAATAAAAATAATAAATAAATAAATAAATAAAAAACGAGACTAGCTTCGCCAAAATAAAAATGTACAGATTGCGAAGCCCTCGCAAAATGTATATATTAAATACTTAAATTCCGGGACGGGCCGTTTTAGCAAATTTCACGGCCCTACCCAAAATAATAATGCGCTAGTTGCTTTAGGCGCGCCTTTAATAATTTAATTTTCCTAAACTCGGGTGCACATTTATGTGACCCAAATCTAAATCTCAACGGAATCGAAATGTGTCTCTAATCACGGGTATATTGATTATGGCGTGGCCCGAGATGCATTTCCATGACGTTGTAAATTCCTTTTAAAAATAATGAATGAGACGAGCCTCGACAAACAAAAATGTAGAAGCTGCGGGTCCCTCTAAATGTATATATATTAAAAATACTTAGAATTCGGGACATGCTGTTTAGCAAATTTTGCGGTCTTCTCCAAAATAACAATACGTTAGTTGCTTTAGGTGCGTCTTAATAACGTATTTTTCTTAATTCGGGTGCACATTTATGTGACCCAAATCCAAATCTCAACCGAGTCGAGATATGTCAATAACCACGGGTGCATTGATGTAACGTGGTTTGAGATATATTTTCACGACGTTGCAATTCTCGTAAAAAATAATAATAAAAGCGGTCAAGAGTTTAAAACTCGCACATAGGTTTTACACTTGTATAAAATCAGATAATCAAGCCGAATATAACAGTTGAGCGACCGTGCTAGAACCACGGAACTCGGGAATGCCTAACACCTTCTCCCGGGTTAACAGAATTCCTTATCCGGATTTCTGGTACGCAGACCATAATATAGAGTCATTCTTTTCCTCGATTCGGGATTAAAATTGGTGACTTGGGACACCCTAAATCTCCCAAGTGGCGACTCTGAAATAAATAAACCAATCCCGTTTCGATTGTCCTTTAATTGGAAAAAACTCTCCTGCCCCCTCGCGGGTGCGGAAAAAGGAGGTGTGACAGAGGGTACGTTGGGTCTTCATTCAATTTGTGAGTCATTACCTCCGGTGGTATTCCTGTCATGTCAGAGTGGGACCAAGCAAAACAGTCCACGTTAGTTTTCAAAAACTCAATTAACTTACATCTCATGCCTTGGCTTAGATTAGCCCCATACATAGACTTTCTTATCAGGCCATTGTTCAAATAACGTCACAGCCTCCAGTTCTTCAATTGTTGTTTTGATATTTTCATTTCCTTCTGGTTCTTGAATGGTATCAGGCCTCGAATCCACATCTGTTCGCCCTTGTTCAGTTGGGGTTTGTGTTGTGGTTCCCTCAACTGTCTTCTGTGATTGCTATTTTTCTTCTTTTTTCGTACTTGAATCTACTACAGAATTGATGCTACTGGATGTAAGTTGATCCCCGCGGATTTGACATATTCCCCATGGTGATGGAAATGTAATAACTTGATGCAAGGTTGAAGGAACAACCTCCATTTCATGGATCCATGGTCTCCCAAAGATCATATTGTAAGCCATTTCCATATCTACTACTTGAAACTTTGTATCTTTGACAACTCCTTCTGTGTATGTGGTGAGTGTTACCTCTCCTTTCGTCACAACACTAAAATTGTCAAATCCAGATAAAGTATGCGCCTTTGGTATTAGTTTATCCTCAGCTTGCATCTCACGTAATACTCTTAGCAAAATAATGTTCACGGAACTGCCTGGATCAATCAAAACTCATTTTACATTAGTATCATGTACAATTAAAGATATTACCAGGGCATCGTTATGAGGAGATAATACGCCATCCGCATCAGTATCATCAAATATCATGTTGTCTTCTTCTAATACATGTCGCACCCGTTTCCTTGGGTAATTGTGACTTTGGAAATTTTATTAGCTGCAGTGTATGTTATGCCATTGATATCTTTACCCCCGCTTATAACGTTGACAGTCCTTTTTGGAGAAGGTGGCTTCGGAGGCTCCTTCCTGTTCTTCATGTAAGCTTGCTTACCTTTCTCACTGAACAACTCAGTGAGATATCCTTGTTTCAATAAATGATCAACTTCACTTTGTAAAAACCTACAATCTGTCGTTTTATGCCCATGGTCATTATGAAACTCACACCAATGATCAGGGTTGTGCCTGTTTGGATTCGATATCATCTCTTTTGGCCATCATACCTTATCTCCCATGCTTCTCAAAACCGCTATGAGCTCGGAAGTGCTCACATTGAAACTATAACCGCCAAATCTCGCCTTTAAATTTCTATCATCATCTCGTGACTCATAGGTATTTTGATCATTTCTAAATCTTGATGAAGAACCTGACTCTCTATTCCTTGATTTATGATCATACCTTTGATTGTCCTACTTTGATTGTGAGTCTTTTCCCGCAGGTCTCATGAATGGCTCATACCTATTTTTACCGGATCATTTTTCGGTCTCCACACGTCTCAAACTTACCTTTTCTTATTTTTCAATTCGTGGAACAGTATCTTCTTCTATCCTCAGCTTTGTGCTATACCTGTTGTAAACGTCATTCCACATTGTAGCTGGGAATTCACGAAGGCTTTCTTTGTGTCGCCTCGTAGTTCCTGAGCTTTTTTAATTCAAATTGCTTGTGAAAGCTATAGCTGCCCAATTATCTGGTACACGTGGTAGTGTCATTTTTTCACGTTGGAATCTTTCCACGAACTCTCTAAGCAATTCTGAGTCCCATTGCTTGATCTTGAAAATATCTTCAATTCTTTTTTCGACTTTTTGAGATCCCGAGTGTGCTTTGATGAAAGAATTTGCAAGCTCAACAAAAGAATTTATAGAATTTTCGGATAAAAGAGAATACCATGTTAATGCTCCCTTGGTGAGTGTTTCACTGAATTGTTTGACTAATATTGATTCAATCTCCTGCTTAATCAAATCATTGCCTTTTACGCCTGTTGTGAATGCAGTCACGTAGTCTCGTGGGTCTGTTGTTCCATCATATTTTGGAATATCAGGCATTTTGAATTTCTTTGGAATTGGGAGGGGAGGAGTACTTGGTTTCTAGGGTTGCTGTGAATATTTATCCATGTTTATCCCTTTGATTACGGGAGGCACCCCGGGTATTTGTTCTACGCGGTCACTTTGCTCCTTGAGCTGTTTCTGCAATGTTAGTACTAAATTTTGTAAATTAGAATTGACTAAGTTACTTGGTTCTCCCTCCTGTGATTAGCTAGGGGTTCCACCACTACCTGAATTAACACGCCCGGACCGATGGTTCTCTAAAGTGTTGTTATTTGGATTGGGTGTGGTTGGTGCAGCAGGTAACTGGCTAGAAAAGGTCTCAAGAGCTTTATTGACCTGAGCAGCAATTAGTTTTTGCAAAGCTTCATCGATAGCTTCAACATTTTCAGATTGAGCGTTTCCATTTGTATGAGATCCGTCAGGAGTGCCTTCTCGAGACCGCCAAGGAGAGCCTCGTGGAGAAGGGATCGGGGTGTGACTACCCTGTGGATCTCCCTGAAGTTGTTGGTTTCCTTGATTTCCTTGGAGGTTGTCATTATTGTTCGACATGATTGATGCAACAAGGAAAGTTAAGCCAAAAGAAAATAGATTATCAAATTCCCCTTAACAGAACCAATTTGTTTAACCAAAAAATAGGATTTCGGTCAAATCTTTAATTTAGAAGAACTCGGGTTACTGATAATCAAAAGAATATATGAAAGAAAGTAATTTGGCTAGAAATAATATAATCAGAAGAAAAACAAGTAAATCAATATATGCAGATAGTATTTTGTGTCCCTACAATTGATCAGTTATCTCCCTTTTATAGCTATTTGGGAGATATGCGTTTTGCCCTTGTCATAATTAGGCTATTATGAGTAATTAAAGACATTGAATACTACGTTACACAATCACTGTATTTAATACAGATTCTCTAACGTATTCAGTATTTAATGCTCATTAAATATTGTATTTGTACTCTCGTATATTGTCATATTCATTCCCCTTAATTCCTGGACATAAATGACTTAAATAGGTACGGGCACCGAGTCCTTTGAATATCTGTCCGTGCCTCTTTCTTTGCCTTTGCTCGTATCTGTTGCAACTCGTGTCTCTTTGCCAGTTGTAACTCTTTGACTAGTCTATGTGTCTTGACACGTCATCTTTATTCCACTTTAATATGTAAACTCAATATTTTCCAATACAGAGGCGTGAATCATTTGATCATCAAAAATAGCTTCAACACGCCTTTTCCCGGTTTAATTAGGCCTCGAATACTGGGTATTTTAAGTTGGATCCATGAAGGATCCTCCATCTCTTCCTGAAAAGATTTCAAAAGACTGATATGGAAGATGGGATGGATTTTCCACCACGCTGAGATATCTACCCAGTATGCAACTTTCCTAATGCGTATTTCAATGGACAAGGGCCTAATATATTTTTGCAATAGGCGAGGGTCACGGACCCCTGCAAACAAGTACCATTTTGGTATTTTGATCATCACTTTGTCTCCTACTTATTATTCAACAAAGTGACAATTTTGATCAGCATGCCTCTTCATCCACTTTTGAGCTTTGACAAGATAGCTCCGCACTATCTCCAAATTTTGTTTCCATTCTTTTGAGAAGCTAGTAGCTCGAGAAGATTTTCACATGTTTGGTGCATTCACAGTGTGGGAGTAGCGGTTGCTATCCGGTAACAATTTTAAAAGTGCTTTTGTTTGTACTAGAGCTCTTTTATGAATTGAAACACAGTTGAGCAGCATCCAGAAGCTTCATCCAATTCTTCTGCGATCCGGTTACAAAGTGGCATAGATATTCATGCAGCATGCCATTGAACCGCTCCGTCTGGCCATCAGATTGCGGGTGGAAACTTGAATTGTGACTCAATTTTGACCCGAGGCACTTAAAGAGTTAGGTCCAAAATTGCTAGTGAAGCGTGAGTCACCATCACTAATGATGTATTTAGGCAGGCCCCAATATTTGACGATATGAGAGAACAAGATTCGAGTTGTATCTTTTGCTGATATATATTGTGGGGCTGCTATAAATGTAGCATACTTGGAAAACCGATCCACCACAACCAAGATAGTTGTGAGATCTCCAATCTTGGGAAATTTGGTGATAAAATCCAAGGAAACTCTTTCCCAAGGTCTCTTTGGGACAGCTAGTGGTTCTAATAGTCCCGCTTGTGTCAGGCAGTCCGACTTGTCCTTTTGTCATACTAGACAAGTCTTCACATACTAAGCGACATCATCGACCATTTAAGGCCAATAATATGCACGACGAAGTAATGCCATGGTGCGTTCTTCACCAGGATAGCCAGCCCACAAAGTATCATGACATTCCGCCAGAAGAGTCCTTCACAGATCGCCTCCTTTAGGAACATAAAGTCGGTTCCCTTTCATTTTTAGGAAACCGTCTTCCATATAGAACTGGCGAGTCTTGCCTTGTACTACCAAATCAACCAAATATTGTGCAGCATGATCCTTGATGAGTAGATCATGTATCCGGTCTTTTAAGGTGGTGGCAACTTCACTCTCCCTTAGGGTGGCGAGTAGGCACTCCGATGCTAGATCAGCTCTCCGGTTGAACGCATCAGCAACATGATTAGTCTTCCCACTTCGGTACTCCAGGTTGAAGTGAAATTCCGCTAGGAGTTCCTGCCACCTGGCCTGTCGACCATTCATCTTCGGCTGGGTCATGAAATGTCTAACAACTGTGTTGCTTGTCTTGACCACGAATGGGGTTCCCAGCAGATAGTGCCTCCAAAGGCGTAAGCAATGAACGATAACCAATAATTTTTTCTCGTGGATACCATAGCGTCGCTCTACATCCTTCAGCTTCCGACTCTCGTATGCTACATAATACCCTTCTTGTAGCAAGACTCCGTGAAGGGCATAGTCGGTGGCATCTGTTTGTATCTCGAATGGCTTGGCCAAATCAGGAAGGGCCAAGACGGGGCTACTAGACGTAGCCGCTTTCAATGGGTTGAAGTCCTCCGCTCTCCTAGGTCCCATATCCTAAGGCATGACCATTTTGAGGAGTTATGTCAATGGCACTGCGATGAGGGAGTAATTTTTCACAAATCACCGATAGAAGTGGCATAGTCCAAGGAACCCCCTCAAGGCGTGGATATCCTTAGGCGGCAGCCAATCTGTGATATCCTGAATCTTCTGTTGGTCCATCTTGATCCACCCTTCCTCGATGACATGTCTAACCAAGCCAATCTATTTTTGAGCAAATGAGCACTTGGATAGCTTCGCATATAATTCGTGTTCTCGCAATCAGGCTAGGACCTTCAGCAAGTGCTCCAGGTATTCTTCCAATGTTTGGCTATATACCACAATGTCATCCAAGTAGACCACCACGAATTCGTCAATGTACTTTCAGAAGACTAGGTTCATTAGGGTGCAAAATGTGGCTGGCGCGTTAGTCAATCCGATTGGCATAACCAAGAAGCCGTATGACCCATATCTTGTCACATAGGTCGTCTTTTATTCATCACTCTATCCAATCAGAACTTTCCAATAACCTATCTTTAGGTTTACTTTAGTGAACACTATCGCACCACCGAATTTATCGAATAAGTCTGCCATTTGCGGAATAGGCTACTTGTTCTTCACGGTGATTTTGTTTAGAGCCCGATAATCCACGCACAGTTGTAGGCTGCCATCATGTTTCTTTTGGAATAGCACAGAGGACCCGTATGAGGACTTAGAGGGCACGATGATCCCTATGTCTAGCATTTTTGTCAATTGTCTCCGAAGCTCGGTGAGTTCGGGTTATGACATTTTGTAAGGCGTCCGGGTGGGTAACTTCGCACCTAGCACCAACTCAATCTCATGGTCCATAGTGTGCCTAGGCGGGAGTCACTTTTGGCATGTTCTGTGGCATGACATCTTCAAACTCCAGTAGCATCTCCTTCACGGGTGCAAGAATGGGACTTGAGGAGCGTTCTATATCTTCAATGCAGAGGGTAGCCTAGAACGTATGTTTATGTCTTTTGACCCCCTTCTTTAACAACTAGGTCGATATGTTCTTAGTGGCCATCTTCATGGGCATGCACGGGATAATACAAGTCTTGGCCCAGTTTGTTCCCATCATCAGTAGCATGTCAGTATATGGTATAGGCATGGTGTTGGTTATCCTCAGGAATTCTAACCCAACTATCAACTCGAAGTCATTTATGATTACCACGCGCAGGCTGAATTTTCCTTCACAAGGGCCAAGCTTTACTGGTACTTCTTTAGCTATTCCACCTACTGGTTGAGGAGGTGAGTTGATAGCCTTGACACGACCTCTACCCTTTCCAACAACTAGACCAAGGTGTTCCACCTGAGTCGAGGCTAAGTTGTTGTAAGTAGCACTCATATCTATCATCGCCCGAATGGGCTTGCCATTTACCTTTCATCTCGACGAACATTAAGGTCCTCTCTTGTTTTAAGAGGAGTCCTCTCATCCGCCTTCTTTTTTCCTTTCTTGGTGATTGGGAAGGGGTCCTTCTTCTTACGGATGCCAGCACTAGTTCCCGCTAAGGCCTCAAAAATAGAGCCAACAATTGTATTGAGGGCACCTACTGGTTCGGTTTGATCCACATCATCTGTGTCATCATCTGTCCCATCATTAAAAGCTTGATGGGCATTCATTTGTGTATGTGGGCATTCATTATTCCAATGCCATCCGCCGTAATGATGGCATCCTGAAGGGGTTTCCTCCGCGGATTGTTTTTTTAGATGCAGTGCTATTACTTCCTGAGGAGGGAGCCTTAGATTTGGTTGCACTTCGATCTCCTCCATTTCTGCTAGGGCCACCAGTTCTAGGCTGACCCCCTTTGTATCCCCCTTGGACAGGTTGTTGAGGCCTATCCTTCTGAGTTTCCACTTGATAGTCCCCATGGCACTTTGCTGCTTAGATCGCCTTGGGTAAAGTGTCTACCCGTTCTCTTTGCAACTCCATACGGGCATAATGTTTCAATCCTTCCAAGAATGTGAAGAGTTCATCTTTGTCCCCCATGTCACGTATGTTCAACATGAATCCGGAGAATTTTCGCACTTAATCTCGCACTGATTTGGTCTGGCGGAGCTCCCGTAGCTTTCTCCTTGCATTGTACTTAACATTTTTTGGCGAAGAGTTGTAGGCGTATTGCCACCCTCAGTTCTGCTCATGTCTCGAGAGCATCTTCATTGGCCCTGATGGCTTCGTACTTCATCCGCCACCAGAGTTTAGCATCATCCTGAAGATACATGGCAGCAGTTGCTACCTTCTTAGCTTTTTCTAGGTACCCCACGACATCGAAATACTGTTCGATGTCGAAGATGATGTTTTCCACTTCTTTGGCATTCCAAGCTCCACTGCATGGCTTTGACTCAAGAATTTTCAGTTTTTGTGCCATGGGGGCGAGATTCACAGCACTCTTGATTTTGTTTGTCTCCTCGAAGCAGGCCTTGTAAAGTAGCATTGACAACACTGAGTTGGCCTGTCAAGTTGTCTATAGTTTGTTGCATGTCATTCACTCTGTTTGCCTCTTGTTGTAGGCTAAATCCTCGGCACGCTCATGTTGGAGACCCTCGAATTTACCAAAAATTTTGGCTACCTCTGTGGCTGCCGTTTGTCGATCTCCTTCAGTGTCGCGACTAATGTTTTCTGTGTCAACTTCGGCTTTGAGTGTTCTGCGGTCCAGGTCGTCCAACTTTTGCACTAGGTTGGTTCTTAGTTCAGGCATCGTATCCACGATGGGCCTTAATACGTCAACCGTCTCTTCAAGGTCCACAATGTGATCCCCATGATTCACCATGGTCAGAAATGGTGGTAATGGCAATGTGTTCCCTCGTCCGATGTCGAGCCTAGGCTCTGATACCAACTGTTATGCGACACCTTCCTGAGATTCCTTGGAAGGGCAAGGAATCGCGATGTAAGACTAAGCAACTGGTGTCAGTGCAGTTACAATACGCCAATTAAGGCCCCCTCCGTATGCTAGACAAGATTGTCAGTGTCGTACGGGAAAACCAATGTCAAAAGCAATTGAGAGAACAAAAATGAGAATTGAGAATGAAAGAATGCTTGATTGCATTAATGAAAGCTATTACACAAAGGCAACACGGTGTCAAGGAGGAGAGACACCAGTACAGAGAATTGTTTGCTTGCTAGAGCGTTTTGATTGCTTGATCATCTCTAATAGTGCTTAAAAAAATAAATCAAAGTTACAAGACTTGCCCTGACTAAGCTAAAGGAACATAATGAAAGTACATGAAATAAAACTACACTATATTTACAATGAAAATGACTTAGTTTTCTACAAGGTAGAAACATGTCCGTTGTCAGCACCCTTGTCTTTGGCATCACGGTCTGCGCATGCGATGTTGTCTGCGCACGGCGCTGTTGGCATCTGCCTGCGGCTGGGCGCTGGCGAGGGCTATCGGTGGGGCGACAGAGGTAAATGCGCGCTTGTCACTTGGCGCAGCCAAAATCACGGGGACGTCTATGGCGCTAGGCGTTGGGAGGCTTGCTAAGACGCCATGGGGCGCGTCCAAAGGGGTCAGGGGCATGGCTGGAAAGCCGCCCATGACATTAATAATGCATAATTAGGTTACTTATTAGTTGATTATAACAAGTAAATCTTTTAATAAACATTAATTAGTATCTAATATAAATAGTAATCAATATGTTCTCATTTATTAAAGTTTACCGATGATCAGTGTATATAACTTATACCGTAAGACTCTTTTAGGCTCTGAGTGCGTCGTTAATTAGAAATTAACACTTTCATTTAAAATCATATTCTCTTCTTGGAATGAGAAGGAAAAGAAGCACCTACGAAAAACCTGCATCAATTTTAATTTATGATTTAACTTAAAGGAAGCAAACGTGTCGTGCTTTAATTTATTGTATAAAAATGTTCAAGAATTGTGTTAATTTAGGGGGCGGGCTAGATTATTAGGTACCGATAGATAATTTGCTCAGACTTTGTAGTAAAAAAATATTTAATATTTAATTACAAATTCAATAATTAATATGAGTATAGTATATATATATATATATATATATATATATATATATATATATATATATATATATATATGCCGTTTTCTTACTTTTTTCATTGTCACCCTTCAATGTTCAAACAGTAGACATTCGGTTGCCAAAAGCACCAACATGATTATTATTAATTAGTACTTAATTATTCCATTTTTCTACTTTTATCTAATGCTTTCTCATGCTTCACATACCACTTTGCGGCTTCCATTAGTAAATGAACTTCGCCTTGAATTTTAGTTAATTTAGTTAATTATATGAATCGTTTACATCTATTCAATTTTATTCATATCAGTTTCACTCATTAAAATTAATCATAATTAAAATCCTTTTGCAATATCTCTTAACCAATCTTTTCTTGTGTCCGAACTTGGGATCAGTTGTAAATTATCTAAGCCTTATTACCTTAATCAACTCACCAAAGCATTATACATTTGAGAATCTAAAATTAATACAAGTAAAAGAAGCAGCCTAATTCACTACCTTACATTTGTTAATGTGCTTATTTTCTATCTTTTTTGGGTTCCTATTGCGATCTTAAGTTAGTACTACAATAATAACTGAATTAACAACTATGCTCTCATTTGGCTATAGATTTGACTGTTTTTTTTCAATTTTTTTTAAAACAGTGTTTGTTCATAAAATATTGAAAAAAAAATTCAAGTTTCCAAAACTGGTTTAGGGCAGGGAAAAGTTTTCATTCCCACACAAAACTTTAACTTCTTTTCAAATAAAATGCATGTCCAAACATAACTACAACTTTAAAAAATTATTTTTCTACACAACTTCAAAAACTCTTTTTCAAATTTCAACCAAATCTATATCCAAATTTTAGCTATATATATATATATATATATATATATATATATATATAAAATAACAAAAGCTGCTAAATTTACGAAATCAAGCCTCTAGATATGTGCTTGGTTTTAGTGATCTTAATTCTTAGGTTTCAATCCAAAAACATAAATCGAGAGTCAAAGACATCTCAAATCTTTGTAGTTGACCATGTGTTTGAGTCAACAAAAGAAGCTTCTAATAATGGTTTTATTAATTAATTTAGAGATTAATCTAATTTGCTTTAAACTAAACAATCATTGTTAAATCCAAGAACCTTTTTAAGGTACATGAACTTTGTTTTGCTATTTTTCTTTACACGCAAGTTAATTGCTCACAATTCAAAAAGCAAAACTCAGTTCAAACTATAGTAAGAGTTTAGCATCTTAACTACCTAAAAAAAATATTTATATTATTGATGGGTCAAACACAAAGTCAAAGCAAATAATGAATTAGTTCCTAACAGAAGAAAAATATGTTCTTATAGTTAGTATTATAATCTGCAAAGTGCGCCTCAAATATTGTTAAGAGGCAAAAAGAACAGTCAACATAAAAGGATGTATTAGCCGTCCAGATCTATGTGTTCAAACTTTAAGGTTCTTAGTATTAAACTCAATATATCTTTAATGAGTTTACCCAATAATTTGATATGAAGACCTCTCCACAAAATCGCCTCTCACCGAGTCTAGAGCTCAAAAGATGATAAAATGAGGCTAAGTCCCAAAATACTCGGCTATAAACAAGCTGTAGATGTGCGAACCCCGCAAATGCGGAACCTCAATCGCAAAAAGCGAACACTGACCCAACCTGATGAAGTCGCAAATGTGACACAAATCTCGCAAATGCAAGAACTGGATCTTTGCAAAAGCGGTAGGAAATGTCGCAAATGCAGAATGTCTCCTTCCCAGGTGCCATCGAAAATGCGATGGAATTATTCGCAAATACGAACCCCCTGTTCCCAGCCCAACATCGCAAAAGCGGGAAGGATCTCGCAAATGTGGAGATTACAAATGTGATAAAAACCTCGCAAATGCGAGAACAGAACACCAAAACCAGCTGAACCTTCTACAAACTCTCCAGAACACGTCCGAAACTCACTCGAACCCTTGGGCTCCACCAAATATCAACATAAGTCTAAAAACATAATACGAACTCGTTCGCGCAATCAAACCGTCGAAATAATATCCAAAACCATGAATCGGACCTCCAAAATACATGAAATTTATATGAAACTCAAGAACTTCTAAAACACAACCGCACGTCCGATTCCTATCAAATCAACTCGGAATGACGCTAAACTTTGCAGACAAATTTCAAATAATATAACAGACTTATTTCAAGTCCCAAAACTAAAATCCAAACCCAATAACCATAAAGTCAAACCATGGTCAAACTTGAGAAAATTCTAAGCCTTTAGTTTTGCCTCAAACACAAAATCTTAGAAAATGATAGATCATTATAATTTGAAACCGATATCCATCTCCAACTCAATGTTGCAATACCATTTTCGTTTTATTGATATCCACGCAAATCAATCAAATCTTGAACTAATTTAACTGGGACCATAAATGCAAGAGACTTGAGACTTGTGACCCCAGTAATAAATAAATAATGCTAATTGCTCACAGTTCAAAAGGCAAAACTCAGTTCAAACTATAGTAAGAGTTTAGCATCTTAATTATCTGCAAAAAAATATCTATATTATTAATGGGTCAAACACAAAAGTCAAAGCAAATAATAAATTAGTTCCTAACAGAAGAAAAATATGTTCATACAGCTAGTATTATAATCTGCAAAGTATGCCTAAAATATTTTTAGATGCAAAACCAAAAAAAAAAAGGTCAATACAAAGGATGTATTAGACCCTAATATATATTAAACTAAGTTATCATTTGCAAATTGACCTTAAAAACAGGATCATGGAGATCTGCAGGAAGTAAATGAAATTGCAATTTAACCTAATTGTAGTTATGAAATTTATAAGCAAAGAGGATTATTAGACTTTGTATCAACGTCCATTTTTTATTTCTTTTTTTTTTTTTTTTGCTAATGAAAGGAGTATTTTATAATTAAAAGCGTAAGAAATTCAGTTATTACATAACACAGGGGTAGATCGCATCGCGATTCTCCCCGATCTGTCTTTATTGAAAGCATTTAAAACAAAGTACAAAGAAGTTTCTCAAAATATTGTGTTGTCTCCCTGTGTTATATTGGTAGTTGCATGGATCTTCTATATTTTGCTAGAGTCTCAGCCACATAGTTGTCTTCCCGATATATATGAGTTATAGCATCCAATCCACCAACATCAAGAAGAATGCAACCATTAAGAAGATGTGGGTACCGATGTTGTTCAACCTTAAATAAACTACATAATACATGGGAATTTATTTCCACTATAAATGAAAAGAGATTTTTTATGAATGATAATTCCAATCCTGCTAATAGTGCAAGCAGCTCAGCATGTTCTGCGGATATTGCAGATGCCTTCTGTGCAAAACCCACGATAGTAAGAGTCTATGTTGCTCGGACTCTCCATGGCCGGATACGTGTCGGATCCTCCAAAAGTAGTGCATTTTTTAAGGATCCGACACGAGTGTGGCTACATTTTGGAGAGTCCGCGCAACATAGGTAAGAGTTTAGCATCTCAGTTATCAGAATAAATATCTATATTATTGATGGGTCAAACACATAAAAGTCAAAGCGAAAAATAAATTAGCTCCTAACAGAAGAAAAATATGTTCTTATAGCTAGTATTATAATCTGCAAAGTATGTCTAAAATATTGTTAAGAGGCAAAAAGAACAGTCAACACAAAGGATGTATTAGGAACCCAAACGTGCGGTCTACTGGTTAATAAATTCGATTGAGAATCATATATCTCAGATTCAAATTTAAGGAAGGCAAAAATATTATGTGATTTTTTATCATCTATTAGCAAAGCATTAAAAACCTTACCTTAAATGTGTCAAAATTGAAGTTATCTCATTAGTAATGATATTGTTAATGAAATATATATGCATACAATAGCGGATTTCGTTCTATTAGTTAAATTCACTATCCATTATGGTCTTATACATACAAATAACGAACGAGCCGACTTTTACATCAGGAAATGCAATTTTAGTAAAGGTCGATAACGCAAAAGTAGCACTGCTTCGTGTATATAATAAAATTTTGAACAAGTCTGTGAAAAGGCTGAAAAATAAAGTTATAAAAATAAGGATGTAATAGACCCTAATAAATTTGTGGGTGTGGGGGAGGGGGGGTCTGAGTTTTGGTCGAAGGTCAACAAATTAAACAGTATTATCTTTTGAAATTGAACTTAGAAAAAAGATCATGGAGATTTGCAGGAAGTAAATGAAATTGCAATGTAACCTAATTGCAGTTCTGAAATTTATAATCAAAGAGGATTAGACTGAGGGTATTAGAAACTATTTTTTCAACGAGTCCAATTAATTTCAGAGATGGTTTACTATATAACAACAACAACAACAACAACCCAGTATAATCCCACTTAGTGGGGTCTGGGGAGGGTGGTGTGTACGCAGACCTTACCCCTACCCTAGGGTAGAGAGACTGTTTCCAAATAGACCCCCGGCATCCTTCCCTCCAAGAAGTTCTCACCTTGCTCTTGGGGAGACTCGAATTCAAAACCTCTCGGTTGGAAGTGGGAGTTGCTTACCATCAGAGCAACCCCTCTTATCAACCGACTAAATTCCCGATCACTTGATAAGAAAGTGATCATATAACCTATTACTTAAGGTTAATAAAAATGGAGTACTTCATTTTTTATTAAATATTACATAGAGATGGTTTACTATATAGAGGCTAATTTTTCAACTGACTAAATTCCCCTTCAATAAGTATTTTATTGTCGTGGCCATCGCTATCACCATCACCATCATCGTCGGACTAATTTCTCGGTGTTGAATTATAGATTATATTTTGTGTTTATGCATATTTACGCTTTTTACTTCTGCGCAACAACAGCTGCTTCAAAGCCAATGTGATGTTCCTTGGTCAATGACCAAGATATTTGCGAATATCACAAATGATCGAGCAAATAGTGCATATAATCGTGTGAAAATCATGAGCGCCAGTTGCTAAGATAGTATAACAACAACATACATCAACGTAATATTCAGAATCTTGTGTTTTTCTTTTTCCTTTGTAGTTCTCTTGGCTCATAGTTCTTTTTGGCTACTACGCTACGCATGTATATGGATCGGATTGGTTCGGTTTTTATTAAAACAAAACCAAACCAGCTATATTTGTTTGGATTGATTCGGTTTTGTCGGGGTTTTCAGGTTTTTTGTTACATGAATATTATTTCAATCTTACTTTGTTAAATTTTTTATAAGTAAATATATGTTTAGTAAAAATTAAAAAAATTAACAAACATATGCTTTATTAAAATAATTTTATGGGACAATTTTGTTAATAACACATTATAGTTACTTTTTTAGTAGTCGGACAATAATTTTTCGTTGATGTATACTTTCAAGGTTAAACAACAACAACAACCCAGTATAATCTCACTTAGTGGGGTCTGGGGAGGGTAGTGTGTACGCAGACCTTACCCCTACCCTAGGGTAGAGAGACTGTTTCCAAATAGACCCCCGGCATCCTTCCCTCCAAGAACTTCCCACCTTGCTCTTGGGGAGACTCGAACTCACAACCTCAAGGTTAAACAAATTTATTAATTAAACATAAAAAAATAATATGATACCTAATTAATAATATGCTCTATCGAAATACCACTTCAAATTCGAAAAAGATACAAGAATTTTATAAATCTTGACATATGAACATGGAAGAACAAATAGATTGACGCATTTTCAGTAACACTTGATAAGAAAGTGATCATATAACCTATTACTTAAGGTTAATAAAAATGGAGTACTTCATTTTTTTATTAAATATTACATCCTATGAGAGAATGCCAAATCTTTCTGGAATTTTTGTAAATAAAATTCTATACAAAGTCTTAAAGTATATATAAATATTATATATTTATATGTTGATTTGGTTCGGATTTTTTTATTCAATATAAACCAAATCAAACCAAACCTAATCGAGTTTTTTAATCAGTTTGGTTTGACTTGTCGATTTGGTGCGGTTTTCGATTTGGTTTGTACACCCCTTCTGGTAAAGAAATAGCTTGAGCTGTGTTAAAAAGAGGTTCAATTGACCAAAGATAAAGTAAAAATTAAAAGACTAATATAGGTGACTAATAAAAACTCATTATGCTCATTTGTTACTTCGAGACCGTAGCGAAGCATTTGCATCTATACTTGCTTTTTGTGTCACGTTTTAACTTGTACCCGTTTTGCCAAAAAAATTGCAAGCGTACCCGTTTTTTCGCATAACTTCAGCATACGGGGCTGAAGTAGCAAAGGCAATCACGCAAAACTTCAGCATTCTAGTAGACGGGTCTGAAGTTCAGCTCTAGAATTGAAGTTTTTGTTTTTGTAATTGGCGAACTTCAGCTCTAGAGCTGAAGTTTTTGTTTTGTAACTGCTGAACTTCAGCTTTAGAGCTGAAGTTTTTGTTTTGTATCTCGTTAGAGCCATATCGACAAATAAAATTTGCTTCCAATCTTTTTGAACGGAACCAAGAACAATTCAAAAAGAAATCAGAGATATCACGATTTCGCTCAAGAAAATACTATGGAAGCTCAGAACGACGGTCAAAATAATGTGTTTGTCAAGTTTTGATGGGAAACTGATGTTCATAGCGTGTTGATCTCAAAGAAGTACGCAGAGGATCATTTCCCTTGTCTTGCACCAAGTGATTGTTGACATATGGGGATATGATATCTATTTATAAGAAGAAAAACCAAAATGCAAATGATACAGGATCAGAAGATTTGGGTGATCAGGATTTATATGTAATCTTTTGTTGGAAACTGGTTACGAAAGATGAAGAGGGTGCGAGATTGATCATATCACAATTGATCATAAAACTTTGAGGAGGAGGAGGAGGAGAAAAGAGACCGAAGTTGTTTAAAAAGTGGGTACAAGTTAAAACTTTTTTAAAAAAGTGGGTACAAGTTAAAACTTTTTTAAAAAAGTGGGTACAAGTTAAAACTTTTTAAAAAAAATGGGTATAGGTTAAATGGGAGCGACCAAATAGGGTGTCATGTGCAATTTTTACGACCGTAGCGGTTCGAGTTTTTAAACTGGATCTTTACACAAATGGCCAGTTATATTCATTGTTTACTTTTTCTACTAAATAAATTATACATTAATTATACATAATTATACACATATAATATATAAATTATGCATGTATTTTTAGTTTAAATGATTGAGTGGACGACTATTTAGGTTAATTCTTCTTTTTAAACTAGGCTGCTATTTGGATCCACAAACTGAGTTGGCCCACAAATTTTCATAAAGCACTATCTTTTAGTAGTAATTAGCTATCTATAGATACCATTTGCTATATTACGGATTATAGATACCTTTTCTGTGGTTATAAGATGTATTTGATGTATTTAAGCTAATGTATTAATGAATACAGTAGCAGGCGTGAATCGAGGAAGTCCAGCTAATCAGTTGTTGTATTCGAGTGTATCCGACTGTATTCATGGAGTGAAACATGGGATTACAGCTGGACAGATTATTGTATTCGACTGTATTCACGGCGTGAAATAGGGGATTATACTGTTTTTAAAACGGAAAGCGAATCAATTAACATAATAGACTCCTAATATAACTCAACAAACTCAATTATAACACACAAATTTTGTATTTTCAGTTATAAAAAAGATTCTCAATCGAAAAATACCCTAAAAACATAGCAATATTCAGAGAAATAATATAATACTTCTGAATACATAAATTATATTAATTAAAAAAAACATATGAATACATTCATGGCATATAACGAGACAGTGAATATAATGAAATACATAGAATATAGCGAGATACATTGAAATACAATGGAAAAAAAGACAGTGAATACAATGAAATAGCACGAGATATATTGAATTACAATGAAGAAAAAGACAATGAATACAATGAAATACATGAAAATACATTGAAATATATTAACAGAAACTCAAGTTGCTCAGCCCCAAACTCCATCGTCTTTGTTCAAGAACAAACCCTAATTTCCAGCGGATTCACCGGAAGCCAGTAGTGAAAACGCGCCGCCTTGGGGAAAAGAACAGGGAAAAATATTCTGGTCTAAACGGGATAATACACTTGATATTGGAGTCTTTATGAAACAATTGCTAAAGGATAGAACGGATGTTACATGTACAGAGCTGGGAATATCAGCTATAAGAGAAAAGTTTCTCAGAACTGGAAGAAGTTGTATCAGGCAGGCGGCAGCCATACTGATGAAGATTGAAGAATGATTAGAGGAAACTAACTGCCTTCAAGCCTTCAATGACGAATTGATAAAGAGGAAACTTACTGCTTTCATTATTGAATAGCGTATCAAAGTAGAGAGAGAAAGAAAATAGTATAACTGGATAGCGTATTTAGTGGCTTAGGGGTAGGAGGTAACCAAAATTAAATATTTTGCTATAAACATTAAAAGGTATCGATAGAATATAATTTTTTTAAATGATATTTATTTAAAATAAATAAGGTGTTAACCTTTGTTATAGGAGGTAAAAATTCCTTTCTCAATTGCAAGATGGAAACTTGTTGGGCTTTCTCAAGTGGCCCACTCTAGAAGCTACTAGTTATCGCCTTTGGGATGGAATGCATATAGTATATCTTTACGAGAAATTTTCACAAACCACTATTATTTAGTGGTTATTAGCTAGTTGTAGCTACTATTTACTATATTACTTCCTATAGTTATGTTTTCAGTTTTGCTAGTGTATTTAATGTATTTAAACTACTGTATTCATGAATACAGTAGCAAAACTAGGTGTGAAACAGGAGAGTACAACTAGGCAATTATTGTATTCGACTGTATTCACGATATGTATTTGTGAATACAGTAACGTAAATAGCATAAATCATGGTCTATTCAATTATTTTTAAACGGAAAATGAATCAATTAACACAATAGACTCCTAATATAACTCAACAAACTCAATTATAAATTTGAATACATAAATACATCTGAATACATAAAATATATTAATTTAAAAAAACATTGAATACATTCATGAAATATAGCGAGATAGTGAATACAATAAAATACATGAAATACAGCGAAATATATTGAAATATAATGAAAAAAAGACAATGAATACAATGAAATACATAGAATACAACGAGATACATTGAAATACAATGAAAAAAAAGGTAACAGATTCTTCAAGTTGCTCAGCCCCAAACTCTGTCGTCTTTGTTCAAGAATAACCCTAATATCGTCTTATCGATTGCAGATTTCAAACCTTCATTGTCAGCCCCAATTTATCCTGTGTCAGATTTCAACATTGATACAAAACATAATGTATTGTTTCGTATCATTGTTGTAAGGTTGAACTAATGTATTGTTGATCATGCAGGATTTATTCCTTCCACGAAACCCATCTTGGAATTCTATTTTGCACAAAAAGGACCTGAGATCTCACATTTGAAGCAGCATGTTGTTTCTCTATGAATTATTACCACTTGCGCTTCTGCTTAATGGAGTCTTCACTGTGTGCGAATTTGTTGATGTTAGGAGCAAGAGATCCAGCCGTTGAAGGCGTAGGCAAGCAAACTCACGCTGGGTATGTTCTACTCTCTGATTTCTTCTCGTATATGTGTATTGGAAAAAATTGTATTTAAATATAAAGGTGACGTGTCGAGACACGTAGACTGGTCAAAGAATTACAACTAGCCAAAAGGCACGAGTTGCAACAGATACGAGCAAATGGCAAAGGAAGAGGCACGGGCAGTTATTCAAATAACTCAGTGCCCGTACCTATCTAAGTCATTTATGTCCGAGAATCAAAAGGAATGAATCTGACAATAGAAAAGAGTACAGATACGGCATTTAATAGGCATTAAATATGGAATACGTTAGAGAATTTGTATTGAATGTAATGATTATGTAACATAGCATTCAATGTCTTTAATTACTCATAATAGCCTCATTATGATTTGGGCAAAACGTATATCTCCAAGATATCTATAAAAAGGAGATAGCTGGTCAATTGGAAAAAAAACTATTGGAAGAAACTTTGGTTTACTTGTTTTTCTCTTGATTACTCTTTTGCTACTTAAATTACTTCCTTTTATACATTCGTTTGATTATCAGTAACCCGTGTTCTTCTAAATTCTAGCTTTGACTAAAATTTCATTTTTTAGTTAAACAAATTGGTTCCGTTACCGGGAGACTGATAATCTATTTTATTTTCACTTAACTTTCCTTGTTGCATCAATTATGTCGAACAACAATGACAACACTCAAGGAAACCAAGAGAACCAACAAAATCAGGGAGATCCACAGAATATTAACACTCAAGTTCCTACTCCACGAGACTCTCCACGGCAATCTCGTGAGGGTACTCCTGATGGGTCTCAAATAAACGAGCATGCTCAATTTGAAAATGTTGAAACTGTTGATGAAGCTTTGCAGAAATTAATTGTTGCTCAGGTCAACAAAGCTGTTGAGGCACTTGTTAACCAGTTACCTGTTGCAACACCCACACCTACTCCAAATAATAACACTTTGGAAAACCCTCGTTCCGGGTTAGTTAACTCATGCAGCGGTGGAACTCCCAGTGAATCACAGGAGAGAGAACCAGGTAATGTAATTAATTCTGATTTACAAAATTTAGTACTAACATTGCAGAAACAACTCAAGGAGCAAAGTGAGCGCATAGAGCAGATACCTGGGGTTCCACCCATAATCAAAGGGGTAGATATGAATACATATTCGTAACAACCCTGTAAGCCAAGTACTGCTCCACTCCCAATTCCAAAAAAGTTCAAAATGCCTGATATTCCAAAATATGATGGAACAACAGACCCACGAGATCACGTGACTGCATTCACAACGGGCGTAAAAGGCAACGATTTGACTAAGCAGGAGATTGAATCAGTATTTGTCAAAAAATTTGGTGAAATGCTCACCAAAGGAGTGCTAACATGGTATTCTCTTTTATCCAAAAATTCTATAAATTCTTTTATTGAGCTTGCAGATTCTTTCATCAAAGCACACTCGGGAGCTCAAAAAGTAGACAAAAGAATGGAGGATACTTTCAAAATTAAGCAAGGGGACTCAGAACTGCTTAGAGAATTCGTGGACATATTTCAACCTGAAAGAATGACATTGCCGCGTGTACCTGACAACTGGACAGCTATAGCTTTCACAAGTAATTTGAATGAAAAAAGCTCGGAAGCTACGAGGAGACTCAAGGAAAGCCTTCGAGAATTCCCAGCTACAACGTGGAATGATGTTTATAACAGGTATAGCACGAAGCTGAGGATTGAGGAAGATATTGTTCCACGATTTCAAAAAGAAGAAAAGGTAAGTTCGAGACGTGCAGATACCAAAAAAAGATCCGGTAAAATTAGGTACGAGCCTTACATGGGACCTGCGAGAAAGGACTCACGGTCAAAGTAGCATAATCAAAGGTACGATCACAGATCAAGAAACAGAGAATCAAGTTCTTCATCAAGATTCAGGAACGAGCGAAACGACTATGAGTCATGAGATGATAATAGAAATTTAAAAGCGAGATTCGGTGGTTACAACTTCAACGTCAGCACCTCCGATCTCGTAGCTATTTTGAGAAGCATGGGAGATAAGGTTTGATGGCCAAAGGAAATGAGATCGAATCCAAACAGGCACAACCTTGACCATTGGTGTGAGTTTCATAATGACCACGGACATAAAACAACAGATTGCAGATTTTTACAAAGTGAAGTTGATCATTTATTAAAACAAGGATATCTTACTGAGTTGTTTAGTGAGAAAGGCAAGCAAGCTTACATGAAGAACAGGAAGGAGCCTCCAAAACCACTTTCTCCCAAAAGAACTGTCAACATTATAAGTGGGGGTGAAGATGTCAATGGTATATCATATACTGCAGCTAACAAACTTTCCAAAGTAACAATTACCAAAGGGAAACGGGTATGACATGTTTTAGAGGAAGACAACATTACATTGAATGACACAGATGCAGATGGCGTATTAACCCCTCATAACGACGCACTGGTAATATCTTTAATTGTACATGATACTAATGTGAAACGAGTTTTGATTGATCCAGGTAGTTCCGTAAACATTATTTTGCTAAGAGTATTACGTGAGATGCAAGTTGAAGATAAAGTGATACCAAAGGCGCATACTCTATCTGGATTTGAAAATTCTAGTGTCCTCACGAAAGGAGAGGTAACACTCACCACATTCGCTGAAGGAGTCGTCAAAGATACAAAGTTCCAGGTGGTAGATATGGAGATGTCTTACAACATGATTCTTGGGAGACCATGGATCTACGAAATGGATGTTGTTCCTTCAACCTTACATCAAGTTATTAAATTTCCATCGCCATGGGGAATCTGTCAAATTCGTGGAGATCAACATACAGTCAGGGCTATCAACTTTGTTGCAGATACAAGCACGAGAAATGAAGGTAAATAGCAATCACAGAAGGTAGTTGAGGACACCACAACACAAACCTCAACTGAACAAGGGAAAACAGATGTAGACTCAAGGCCTGATACCATCAAGAACCATAAGATAATGAAAATATCAAAACAACAATAGAGTAATTAGAGCCTATCGTGATATTTGCTCAATGGCCTGATAAAAAAGTCTATGTTGGAGCCAATCTTAGTCAAGGTATGAGAGGTAAGTTAATTGGATTTTTGAAAACTAACGTGGACTGCTTTGCTTGGTCCCACTCTGACATGACAGGAATACCATCGGAGGTGATGACTCATAAACTAAATAAAGATCCATCATACCCTCCTGTCAAGCAAAAGAAAAGAAAGCAAGAAACTTTCAAGAATCAGGTGATTCAAGAAGAAGTCCAAAAATTGCTAAAAATTGGTTCCATTCGTGAGGTAAAGTATCCTAACTGGTTAGCTAACACTGTTGTAGTTCCAAAGAAGAATGGTAAGCGGCGGGTTTGTGTAGATTACATAGATCTTAATAAAACCTGTCCTAAAGATTCTTTTTCACTACCATACATAGATCAATTGATTGATGCAACTGCAGGTCACGAACTATTAAGTTTTTTAGATGCATATTCAGGTTATAATCAGATTAAAATGGATCCGGGAGATGAAGAAAAAACTTCATTCATAATAAACATGGGGACTTACTGTTATAAAGTAATGTCTTTTGGTCTAAAGAATGCAGGTGCAATGTATCAGAGGTTAGTTACCAAAGTATTTCAAGAGAATTTAGGAAAGACTATGGAGGTATATATAGATGATATGCTTGTTAAAACTCAGCATTCAAAAAATCACATATCACACTTACCTGACATATTTTTAATTTTGCGCAAATTTAATATGAAGTTAAATCTCGAAAAATGTGCATTTGGCATTGCATCAGGTAAGTTTTTGGGTTTTCTTGTTTCTAACCGTGGTATTGAAGTGAATCCTGCACAGATTAAGGCCATTGAAGAAATCCCTGATATACTTTCAAACAAGAAAAAAGTTCAAAGATTAACAGGGAGAATTGCAGCCTTGGGAAGATTCATTTCTAAATCATCAGAGAAGTGTTTTAAATTCTTCTCAGCCCTTAAGAAGCAGGATCATTTGAATGGAATGAGGAATGTCAATAGGCACTCAGGAATTTGAAAACGTACTTATCAAATCCACCTTTGCTGGCAAAACCAAAGGTTGGGGAAAGACTACTCATTTACCTTGTTGTTTCGGAAGTTGCGGTAAGTGATGTTTTGGTCCGAGAAGAACAAGGTAAACAATCTCCTATATATTATGTTAGTAAATATTTGTTAGATGCGGGATGCGGTATCCTCAGTTAGAAAAACTTGCACTTGCATTAATCATGACATCTAGAAAGTTAAGACCTTACTTTCAGTGTCATCCTATCGCTGTTGTAACTGCCTACCCTTTACGTAATATATTACATAAGCATGAGTTATCAGGTAGGTTAGCTAAGTGGGCAATAGAGTTAAGTGAATACGAAATCACATACCAACCTAGAACTGCTATAAAATCACAAGTGTTAGCTGATTTCGTGGTTGATTTTAGCCAGGGGATGCAATTAGAAGCAGAAAAAGAATTACAAGTATTCCATGGAGCTAACCCGGGAACTTGGACTTTATTTCCTCATGGCTCATCTAATGTAAAAGGTGCAGGTTTAGGGATTGTCTTGGACCACCTACGGGTGAAACCATTCGACAAGCTATTAAATGTCACTCTATAACTAACAATGAAGCGGAGTATGAGGTTGTGATTGTAGGTCTAGAATTGGCACGAGAGCTTGGCATAAATCAAATTATAATCAAGAGTGATTCGCAACTCGTGGTTAATCAAATTCTGGGGACTTATACAGCTAGGGAAGCAAGGATGCAACAATACTTAGAAAAGGTACGGGAATTGATAAAGCAATTTCAAACCTGGAAAGTTATACAAATACCAAGGGATGAAAATGTTGAAGCGGACGCCCTAGCTAATCTCGCATCTGCAGCTGATGTAGAAAGCGATGCAAACGCCTCAGTTATACATTTATTTCACTAAGTTCTCGATCCTGATAAGAATGAGGTAAATTTTAATAGTTTAACTTGGGATTGGAGGAACGAGAATGTTGCTTTTTTGCAGTATGGTATCATCCCTGGTGATAAGAAAAAAGCTCATACACTTCGAAAGAAGGCTGCTCGGTACTGCTTAAAGCAAGGCAATTCATATATCGTAAAATGTTCGGTGGTCCCTTAGCAAGATGCCTCAGACCTTCGCAAACGGAGTATGTAATGAAAGAAATACATAAGGGACATTGCGGGAATCATGCAGGAGGAAGGTCATTGGTAAGAACCTTAATTAGGGCAGGTTATTACTGACCTAAAATGGAAGAAGAAGCAGAAAGTTTCGTGGCCAAATGTGATAAATGTCAAAGGTACGGTAACAATATGCATAGACCTGCGGAGTTATTTCATCCGGTCATTGCGCCATGGCCATTTATGAAATGGGGAATGGATATTGTGGGTCCATTACCACAAGCAAAAGGACAGGTAAAGTTTCTGCTCGTACTCACTGATTATTTTACTAAATGGGTGAAGGCAGGAGCATTTAAACAGGTGCGAGAAAAGGAAGTCAAAGATTTTATTTGGCGGAATATCATATGTTGGTTCGGTGTACTAAAAGAGATCGTGTGTGATAATGGCCCTCAATTTATTGGAGCTCAAATCACGGAATTCTTTCAAAGTTGGCAAATTAAAAGGATTACGTCTACACCTTATCATCTGGCGGGTAATGGACAAGCAGAATCAACAAACAAGGTTATTATCAATAATTTAAAGAAACGATTAGAGGAATCAAAAGGTAGCAGGCTTGAAGTATTACCTGGAGTTTTATGGGCATATCGCACAACTGCAAAACCAAGTACAGGAGAAACACCATTTTCATTGGTTTATGGTGCTGAGGTTTTAATTCTAGTTGAGATAGGGGAACCAAGTACACGGTTCACACAGGCGACACAAGAATCTAATGACGAGGAGATACGGGTCAATCTAGATTTACTCGAGGGGAGGAGAGAAGATGTATTAATAAGAATGGCAACACAAAAGCAAGTCATAGAACGATATTACAACCGAAAAGCACGCCTCAGATTCTTCAAAGTGGGGGACTTCATGCTTAAAAAGGTTTTTCAATCTACAAAGGCAGCTAACGCGGGTAAATTAAGTTCAACATAGGAAGGACCCTATAGAATTCGTGATATTGCAGGAAAGGGAGCATAGGAACTGGAGACAATGGATGGCAAGATACTACCTTCACATTGGAATGTTGTTCATTTGAAGAGATACTATTTCTAAGGAATACCCACGGTCAAGTATCACCATTTTAAATTTAATTTTTGAATTGTTAAAATTTTACTAACGATTTTAGATGATAGGCACAAAGCTAACCTGAATTAAATGATGAGTCACGACCTGTAAGGCACACGAAATAACCTAAAATTCCTGGCCTAGGGTTACAATTATTCTGATAGAAATTCAAACGGGTTAAGCAGTCTTCATCTATAATCGCACCTCCGAGTCCCGTATCTTTTTCCTTTTCAGGAAAAGGACCAAATGAGAGAAACTATCAAGTGCTCGAGGCTTCATACTTCAACACTCAAACACTTGGGGGACTACATAATATATACAGACATGTGTATAAAGAAGGCAAAGAAGATTGAGGAGAAATCAAGCCTAAAAGAGTCAAAGGCAGAGTAAAAGTCACAAAGTCACGAGATGGAGCCACGAGCTAAGGCCAAAGAAAAACCTCACTATAGTTAGGGTAAAGGCTATGTACTAAAATGGGTTATAAGAAAAAAAAACCCGTGTCTATTATTCTTCTTTTGTAAAAAACTGTTACAAGAAAAACAGTTACGAGAAAGTTATAGATGTAATTCAAATACATGTAAAGTATTATTCAAAACTTGTCAAAGTTATTTCAAAAAAACATGTTTGTTCCAATTCCTTTTATCGTATGATAACACCATTATAAAGTTGAGACGTCTTCTTTATTAAGTGTTGAAATATAAAAGGGCCCTCTTTTATAAAACTCATGTTTAAATTAGTTAGTTATGAGATTAACAGAAGCATTTTCGAAGAACAAAAATGCAAATTATTCTATAAGTCCTTAAAAATAAAGGCAGGAATAAAGCACACAGAAGTTTAAGATAATAACATGAAAAACTTCTTAATACTTAAAAACTGAAGACTAAGTACGAACTTAGTCATAAAACTATGAAATTGTTTACACAAATTGCCCCATAAAAAACTTGGGGACTTGCGTTTCCAAAACCAACCCTCAAATGAAGCTAAGGGTTTGATTACAATTTTCCAAAATAAAAACAAAAACAAAATCATTCAAATGATTAAAACTGACACTTCGTGAATAGTGGAGCTATAAAAAAACCTTGAAAAGGGCTGCAAAACTGTAGAACCAATGGAAAAATGACACGTGTATGGAGCATTAAATGGAAGCGGCAATTGAAGCGTCAATTTTGTCATAGCATTAATGGTGACAAAAAATTTCTTTTAATAAAATCCACTTCCCAAATATTCAACTGATGAATAAATGGAAAGTGGGGGTGACTATCTGTATTGGGAAAAATTGTATTTAAATATAAAGGTGACGTGTCGAGACACGTAGACTGGTCAATGGTCAAAGAATTACAACTAGCCAAGAGGCACGAGTTGGAACAGATACGAGCAAATGGCAGAGGAAGAGGCACGGGCAGTTATTCAAATAACTCAGTGCCCGTACCTATCTAAGTCATTTATGTCCGAGAATCAAAAGGAATGAATCTGACAATAGAAAAGAGTGCAGATACGATATTTAATAGGCATTAAATGTGAAATACGTTAGAGAATTTGTATTGAATGTAATGATTATGTAACGTAGCATTCAATGTCTTTAATTACTCATAATAGCCTCATTATGATTTTGGCAAAACGTATATCTCCAAGATATCTATAAGAGGGAGATATCTGATCAATTGTAAAAAAAAATACTACTGGAATAAACTTTGGTTTACTTGATTACTTTCTTGCTACTTAAATTACTTCCTTTTATACATTCTTTTGATTATCAGTAACTCGTGTTCTTCTAAATTCTAGCTTTGACTAAAATTTTATTTTTTGGTTAAACAATATGTACAGTGTAATACGCATATTTCGAACCTCCATTTATCTCTCTAGGGCTTGATTTCGACATTGATTCAGAGCTCCAAGCCACTGACAATGAAAATTTCGTTCGACAATGGAGATGAATCAGTGGAGAATCATGGTTGTATTCATGGAGAAAGACTGGTATTGAGGGAGAGAGGGTGGAGAAAAATCTGAGAGAATCAGTGAGAAAAATAAGACAAAGTTTATTTTATGGCTTAAGGGTAGGAGGTGACCATAAATAGATATTTGACTATAAAAATCAAAAGGTAGCTATGGAATATAATTTTTTAAAAGGTTATTTATTTAAAATAAATAAGGTATCAACCTTTGCTCCTATCTTTTTACCGGCTATTTTTAGTTTAAGCAGTTGGGTAAGCGCCTATTTGGGTTAATTTTTCAAATATTTTGGGAGAAACACAAAAATAGTCGGTCGGTTAAAAGTAATTACATTCGTTAGCCGAAAAACATATAAAATATGTATATTATACATTTATAATACCTATATATACAAAAAAAATACATTTTGTATGATATTATTTTTGGGAGCATCGAAAAATATACATTTCTCAAGTATTTACCTAGAATCATCTATTCGTGATTCCACGACCTTGATCCCAAGGCTAGTTGAGGCTTAAATTGTTCTAAATTTTTCAGAACATGAGAAGAATGTTAGGTTATTCATTTTTAGACCTTGCAACTTCAAAAATATTAGTGTCTCATTTACTGCACCATATTAATTCTCTTATAATGTAAGATTTGAAGTGCTTGCTTTCAAGTGTATCACAAATGTGGTATTATTTTGTTTAAAATAACTAGTGATATTCCTACATTTATCAGATGAGCAAGTGCCATTGCAACGCAATAAAATATCAGGTTATGGTTTTAGAATAGTGTATTACGTAGTTCATTATAAAAATGATAATTTTATGCTAAACTTATCTATTTTCAGGACTATGGTTTGTGATAATGATAATGAATGATATCTATGAAGGTACTGCATATATAAGATTAGCAAGTTTATTTGGTATTGTTGGGTATTTTTGATAGTTTTTAGAACTTATGATACAAGTCACATTTCATATGTTTTTTTTAAAAAAAAAAAAATGGGGTGAAATATGTTTTGAAAAATTATGTCCAAACAGATTTTCATCGTCAACTCAAATTTCACCCAAATTAAAAAAAAATTAAATAAATTTGAAAATCTATGACCATACGCTAGCTTAGTAAATCTTAAAATCTAAAAGAATACATAAACGTAAGATCATCAGACTAAGTGAGAAGTCATATAGGAAAGAGTAAAGCTAGTGTCACTGGACCTGATAAATGTGCAGATACAAAAATATGTAAAATTAATTTGACTTTAAACTTCCTATTTTACTCTTAATAAAATAACTTATAATCACGCAAATATTTGCTTGTTTTGACTACAAGTTTCAAAAGTCTTTCTTTCTTTCCTAAACTATGTGCCGAGTGAAAAACCACAACATAAATTGAAACAAATGGAGTAAACAACCTCCGGTCCTACCAAAAAACACAACCCAATTTCAATGGTAAATGATCCATTGAAAATGGTATAGACTACATTACCAAAATCTTTTCTTTACTTCGAATCAAGAATCCATCAGAAAAATGGATGTGCTATAGAAAAAACTGTTGTTGAACTTGGTGCTTCTACAAGAGCAGTTTTGGGAAGTTCATTCTGCAATATTATGTTATGCTCACCTGGATCATTTTAGGACGAGATCCACGGGTTTGTTTCTCAGGCTTTCTTGTTGAATTCGTTTAGCAGAAGCCTCAAGCTCGGGCTCACACCAACAACAACAACTCAGTGTAATTCCACAAGTGGGGTCATAAGCAATTTCTTGAACGGAAAAAATAGATGCTTTCATGGACTACTTTGACTTTAGGGATTTGCTTCAAGTCTAATTGTCCGATCAATAATCACCCAAATGGCGTCATGTTGCAAGACTTTGTCTTGCAATCCAGAGACAAAGTCCATGGCTATCTCGTCCCACTTCCACAGTTCCAATGTGGTATCTGAACTGGCTATAAGGGTCATGCTGGTCTCTGGTGCTCAGCCTTAACCAGCTGGCACATTAAGCATTTAGCCATGGGGTCTGGGGAGGATAGAATGTACGCAACCTTACCCCTACCCTGAAAAGGCAGAAAGACTGCTTCCTGGGGCTCACACCATTTTATCTAAATTAGTTGTAAAGAGTGGATATCTGCAAACTCAATGGGTGTCTATTCCAAATTAGTGCAGTTTTTAATCATGAGGAGGAGCTCAAGGACATGAAAATTGTCATTAGTGGCTTTCCAGTACATGAGATCAATCATCTCAATTCGCCAAAAATATCAAACGAGTAAATCCGCCTGCAATTGGACACCATTCTTCGCCACAAGCAGCAAAATATAAGAACAATTTACCTATGATGTTCACATCCACCCACCTTAGAAGAGTTTCGAACAACTTAAAGTCCAAGATTCTGAGTAAATTAACATGAAAAAGCTCTTAGTTGAGAGTAAAAGTTAAAGAAAAACTATAAGAACACCGAGTGTTCTCTTTTTCTGCATCTGAATCATCGAATACAATGTCATTCATGATGAAGAAGTTTTGGCTTTCAACGGCTTTCAAACACAGCTCGAATGTTAGATCATGAACCTTACATGATTTAATTTTTGTTTCATTCCTACGTCTCTTGCAGTCGGGCGATAAGATCTTGTAAACACTTATTCAGCCTCTCCTTTCAAGTCTTTCTCCATCTTCAGAAACCCCTCAGCCATCCATAATCTCACTAATCTCTGCACTGAAATCTCATTGTCTTCTGGAAAAATTCACTAATATAGAAAGCATGGTTTTAGGTCATTGATCAAGTGATTGTAACTCAAACCCAAGCACATATAAACATTGTTCATCAGGATCATTAGTGACAAATGACTTGAGTTTTCAACAACAATTTCCCAATCTTTTATTCTCCTTTCAAATTTGGATAGAAGCTTAGCAACCACAGGTCCACAACAATAGTTAGCGGTAACCCTTGACATTTGTCTACAATTTGCTTCGCAGTAGTTTCGAATTCATATGGTGTTATTTCATTTGCAAACACCACGCTTTAAAAAAGGTTCCAACTCTCATTTGGATTCATGAAGCCCATCTACAAAAAAAGATTTTATGTACTAGCATAACAAGCTACTTCATCATTACGAGCTCCAATTGGAACAAAGGTTGGGTTTGTTCTGGGAGCATTTGCCTCCTCTCGACCCTGAGGCCGTAGCAAATATGATGCAAGAGAACCGTAATCACATTCCCGATCTTAGAGATCCAGAACTATATTCGTTGTTTGTAAGAGAGTTGGCACATTTGCCTCTTCTTGACCTTGAGACTATAGCAAAGATAATGCAAGAGATCTGCAACCACATTCCCAGGTCTGGAAGAGACTGGGAGCATTTGCCTCCTCTCGACCTTGCGGCCGTAGCAAATATGACGCAAGAAATCCGGAACCATATTCGCGGTTTGGAAGAGAGTGGGTGCATTTGCCTCCTCTTGACCTTGAGGCCGTAGCAAATATGATACAAGAGATCCGGAACCACATCCGTAGTCTGGAAGAGAGGAAAAAGGCCCTTCTCCAGAAACGGAGGGAACTAAGTGCGCGGGTCGTCCTCACAGCTTCGAATTCCCAAAGAGAGTAGAATAGAAGAGTCCGTCGACTCTTTTTAGTTTAAGGAAAGGGTGGTCAACAATATTCGACTCCCATTGTTTTGACTTGGAAAGCATTGTCTCACGTCATTCCATGCACAAACATCAAAGATCGAATGGATAAATCATTGAACACTTCTTTCCGTATTGTTGTCTTACCGATACCTCCCATCCCGACAATCATGATGACTTTGGGTTCATCAAAGAAGACTCTAGTCAGATCTTCTAACGATCTTTCCCTTTCATCATCACGTCCCACCATGTTGTTCTTAATAAGTAGAATATATTTTGCTGAACTTGAATCTTGAAACAAACATTTGTTTGATGTTTGTTTGCCTTTATCTTGAATCTTTGTCGACTCTTTCCGGACCCGATCAATATCCTTTGCCACTTGTTGCAAGCTAACACAAAGCCTTTCATGTGCCTTCTCTTTCTGCATTTTATCATTTATCATTGTCCATCAACAACATTCGCAGCTTCTTTTATTTGTGCTACCAAATCAATCATTTCCCCAGAATCTTTGTTTTTCTCATAAGCTCTTGAGAAATATTTGTAAGGAGCTAACTAACTTCTTCACGAAGAGCGGGAAATTCTTCTCTGTGGTCACAAATTTGGATCTCAAGAAGCAACACTAGCATAAGCCATATCTACTGAATTCCCCTTTGAATGACCTGAAAGCTGCAAACTGCAAGAGGTCAATGGTGCTATAAACAACATGATTTGCGAAATTGCGAAAATGCGCTATAGAAAAGCATTAAAGTTCCACGATAAACTCTTTACATTAGGTACAATAAGTTGAAATTTAATTTGTTAGAATTCATGCCTTGTGAAGTAAATTGCACATATATTACATTCCAATTAGGATGTATTTTGTTTCAAAAGTGAAAGTACAAATGTTAACGTACAATTTTCAAATACTCTTGTCAAAAAGAAGAAAAAAAAAATACATTGACAAATCAAAACCATAACAATCTAAGAGCATTAGAAGTCTATAACAGTCTCAAATCGTGAATCCACAATTTCCCTGTTTTTACAACAGCAGCAACATTTCTAGTCTTATCCCACACCGTGGGTCTGGGGAGGGTAGTGTGTACCCTGTTTTTCCCTGGTTTTACAATAATAACATACCCAGTCTTATCTCACACCTTATCCCACACCGTGGGTCTGGGGAGGGGGTCTGAGTCCGGAACCTAAATATTGTCTTGTTGGACTCAAAATACATAAATAGGTGGGGGAAAAAACTTAGCGACCAAAATATGTAAAAAGCTTTAATGAACCACGTTTTACCTTAACGTCCCAAAAAACGTCCGTTTGGGACGTTAAGGTAAAACACATTTTAATATTGCGTTTTATATAAAACACCTTTTAATACCGCATTTTACCCGGAAGCTAAATGGGCGTTTACTTAAAACGTGGTTCAAAAGAACGTTTTACATAAAACGCCTTAATGAACCGCGTTTTACCTCTTCAAATATTGTCCCCTTCCCTTCCCCCACGCCCAAACTAGAACGAACCCCCCCACCCCACCCCACCCCCACCCCCACCCCCACCCCCATTTAAAAAAACGTTCCAGCGATCCCACCCCTCCATTAACGGCCCAAAAAACTCGAGTGGACCCCACCCGTCCCGTAAAAAGTAGATAGTGTTGGTCCCACATCCTAGCTAAGGCCTTCTCTCGTTGTAGTTGCATGTTTCAGAGTCAAATTTTCAACAATTCAACTTTCCAAAAAACATAAATCAAGGTATTCCGATTTAATTTTTGTCGAAACTCTTATAAAAAATGTATATTAGCACTCGCAAATCATGAATCCATAAATTCCCTGTTTTTATAACCCGTTAACATCTTGATATAACTTTTGTATTTATATCTTTATACATCTTCCAAAATATTGGATATATCCTAAATATAGACTTGTTCTATATAGATCTGTACTATATCTAGTGCAAAATGTGCAATTAAGGAGCTAAAGCTTTGATCAGCTACTAAAAAGTGTTCTAAGTTTAATAAATTGCAATAATTACTTTGAGAAAAGGGAATATGAGTATCAAAAAATAAAGGGGTAAATTTAGCACAAAAGATACAGACTGAAACAAAGATAAAAATGGCGTACCTCTGAGTGGCTGAAATGGTGTCTGCAATCTAGCTACCAACCAAGTTTCAAGAAATGAGATGAGAATAGGGTTGCATCGAGATACGTTATTTGTTTACATTTTATTATTTGTTTATATTCTTACTTTAAGCTCTCGTTTGGACATTTAAAAAATAAAATAGTATTTGTTCATGAAATTTGATTAATTATTTTTAAAAAAATCTTTGGCTCGCAAAATTTTAATTTTTTTCAAGTAAAATATATAGTATTCATACACAACTTAAATTTCGAATTTTTTCAAGTTTCAACCAAATCTCTATCCAAATACCTACTAAATTGTGTGTACTACGATGAAATAGTTTGATTTGATATAAACGCTCGATGGAGATAAGTATTTACTAGGTAAATGAATTAGGTTAAAATTAAGACATATAAAAACTTATTGAACTAATTAGACTTATTAGAGTTTAATTAGAGTGTTTGATATGTGTCATGTGGACAAAAGGTAATCAATGGTTTGGATTTTTTCATTATTCATGATAGTTTTTTTAGCATAAATATTTCTTAAATTTCATACCATTGAAGTTTGTTTCAGACAAAACAAATTAAGTGTGTGTAGTTGTACTTTAAATTTGTTTATAATTTTAGTACAGTGGTATTCTATTCCACTGTACACGGGCAATTTCCAATAATTCATTTTTTCTTTTAATAATGTCAAAAATCAGCTTAAAGTTTCTCTAACGGCTCAAAATTAATCAAATAATGAGCTTCATTACTTACATTATAAACTTGAATAGCAGTAAAATTTATCAGAATAAAATTATATTGAATCAGTACAACAAAAAATCACATACTATGTTAGAAGGCTCGTTTTATACAACTCAACTACAATTAAGAAATACTTGGATGCATTATAAAGAAATAATAATTAAATTAGCACTCTTGTCCATTTAAAGTTTAAGTTATATAAAGTAATTAGTAAAAATATTAGTATATCATTCCTTCAATTTGTTAGAACATAATTTTTGTCTTTTTGTGTTGCGTTAAAGAGAGGATTAAGGGACAAAGAATAATGAAAAAAATCCAAACCATTGATTACCTTTCATACACGTGGCACAATATCAAGCACTCTATTGAAGATTAATGGACAAAATAGTACTGGAGGGGATCCAATCCTGTAGCATACATAGAACATTTCAAAAATGTTTTAGGTTAAATTTGGACCATTTCCTTTATTTTATTGAAGCAAATTAACGGATTTGTTACTCCTAATTAATTAGAATAGCTGAAAATTTGTGGACAATGAAATCAGAATAAAATCCAATGAATTCAGTTCGATTATCACTGAGAAGCAATGTCCATAAAACAAAACAAATTTGTAACACAAGTAGAGGAACTATTTTAACATAATACATGTTAGATATTTGGGAAAATACGTAAATACCCCATGTAATTGCACGAAAAAATCATTTACACATAATTTACGGACGACCTAATACGCCTTAGTAATTGGTATCATCTACAATATCAACTTTCACAACAGCTTGTGCTAGTAATTGGTATTACCAGAAACAGAAAGTAAATGTTAAAAAAAATACTCAGTGTACACCTAAATGCCCCCCCAAACACCAAAACACACGCACACATCAACCATAAATTATCTTCCAATCCTTACAGACTAGGACTGAACTGGCATCAACATCAGCCGCATTTATATCAGGTTACATCTCATCTTTATTATGGGAAAAAAATGCAGAAGAGTATTTATATGATGTATTTGGGATCCCAAATAAAGGGGGAAAAGCGCTGCTCGAGTAAAGATGGCAACAAGAAGCCTGATCTAAGCATTCAAGATTCTCAAAGAAATAACAAAAACATGGGTCCCGAGTATATAACACAAGTCTACATGTGAATGGGCTTGTCATAAGTGGCCATGGCTGCTTCTTTGAGTGCCTCGCTCATTGTTGGATGTGCATGGCAAGTACGAGCAATGTCCTCACTCGATGCTCCATACTGCAATGCCAGGACAGCTTCGTGAATAAGCTCCCCTGCATTAGGTGACATAATATGGACACCCAATATCTTGTCACTCTCTTTCTCAGCAAGTATCTTAACAAGTCCCTCAGCATCATCGATTGCCTTGGCCCTACTGTTTGCGAGGAAAGGAAATTTGCCAACACGATAATCAACTCCGAGTGACTTTACCTGTTCCTCAGTTTTCCCAACAGAAGCCACCTCAGGGTGAGTGTAAACGACACCAGGAACCATATCATAGTCTACATGACCTTCCTTGCCTGCAATGAACTCCACACAAGCAACACCATCTTCCTCTGCCTTGTGAGCCAACATTGGCCCAGGAATGACATCACCAATTGCATATACCCCCGGGACATTACTGGCAAAACGTTTATTCACCAAGATTCGACCAGCCTTGTCAGTTTCAACACCTATTTTGTCCAATCCAAGCCCTGAAGTGAATGGAACTCTTCCAGCAGAAACAAGGACTACATCAGCCTCAAGGATAGTTTGATCACCACCAGATGCAGGTTCAAGGGTCAACTTCACACCATCACCTGCAGTGTCAACTGACACCACCTTAGTCTTAAGCATGAATTTCATCTTTTGCTTTTCAAGAGCACGCTGGAATTGCTTGCGAACTTCACCATCCATGGTTGGAACAATATCAGCTGCAAATTCAACAACAGTCACCTCTGAGCCAAGACGGCCCCAGACAGATCCCATTTCAAGGCCTATGTAACCAGCACCTATAACAACTAGTTTTTTTGGAATTTCTCCCAAAGCTAACGCTCCAGTAGATGATACAATTCTCTTCTCATCAATGGTTATGCCAGGTAGACTTTTGACATCAGAACCAGTTGCAATAATAATATTCTTGCCGTTAACAACGGTGTTATCGCCATCAATGGTGTCGACAGAAACTTCAGAAGGGGAGAGGAGTTTACCATAGCCCTTAACATAGTTTACTTTGTTCTTCTTGAATAGACCCTCAATACCTCGTGTTAAGTTAGACACAGCTTTATCTTTTTGCGCCATCATGGCAGGAAGATCAACCTCAACAGAAGAGAACTTCACACCATGATTGGCAAATGAATGTTGTGCTTCATGAAACATGTGGGAGGAATGAAGAAGTGCCTGTGCACAGTAAGTGAGAACAATGTTAAAAAATTAGACGTAAACACGAAGTATCAGACTTCAAAAAACTGACCACTAAAGCTTCAAGCAGACTCATTGGCAAGATAATTTGTCATAAACCTTGGGCCGTGATGTCACATTAACAGCAGCAAGTACCAGCGCTTGAACTCCCATGATTATGGGTCATCAAAAGACAAAGGGGAGAGACATTATTAAGTTCAGGTCATAAGACAAATATCGAATATGCACCCTATGGGTACAAATTAATAAATCTGTCACTAGGTTATAATTATATATAATCACCAACCAAATGTCCTCTCAGGAAAGTTAAGTCACTGCACTTGCAAAAAAGGACCCACTACTACTTCACATATAAGGGCATCAATGAAAGCAATGTTGGGCACATATACACCCATCTGCTAAGTTGGAAGCACGACCATGAGAAACCACTTTTAAGTAGCACCCTTCAGTAGCCTTGGGAAAAGGCAGAAGAAGGGGAAAAAAAAAAGAGAAAAGCTATCTGAAAATAAAAAACTAAAACTGGGACAGCGTGCCTTCTCATTTTACGGCCAATTCAAATAGAAAATATCCTGACAATGTGGAAGTTTGCAGTGAAAGCAGGAGCCCATAATTTTCTGTAAGATACATGACATCACCAAGTTGGAAATCATAACTTCAATTTCCCTTTCAGTAGTTTCCCATAACTCAATTCTCCTCCAACTGAGTTTCTAAGAGGCTCTCAGTTTCTTCCATGGTCTTTCCCACGAATTGCCTGAATCTGCTTTCCATAGGCCTAACTCAAATACTCTCTGGTGTTCCCATATCCTGGAGCTGTCTGAAGTCATATCATTCGGGGAACTAGTACTAGGATCCTCCAAAATCAATTAGCTCGAACAGGACTTCCGGTTCTAGTAGCAGTTGCAAATCATATTTTGTCCTAGAAAGGAAATTTGTTCTAAATCAACAACAACAATGTCCTTATTGATTTGTAGCATATGCCTAAGCAATATAATCAACATCTTCATAAATAATTTATAGTTTTTATCACAAAAAATGGGAAGAAATAATATAATCACCACAGAATGGTCAGCACTTGCATAATGTTTGGTGTTTTTTCTTTAACAACAGCGTGGCAGATCTACCGCACCTCGAACATTTCAGGGGTACCTCCTACCTTCCACCAACACAACTATGGGGTAGGCTTAGTGAGATAAGAAGAAATTACAAACAATTTTTTTGTGGTTGCAGAACTTTAAGCCTTTTCCCATGGTTTTCACCCACTTCACTGACTATTAGTCCACACCTTTGGGTGCATATTTGGTGTTTGCTTCTTTCAAAATTTCTTTTGTTAGCAGGCAGAGACAAAAGCATGTGCAAGATTTTATACAAGCGAGTTTGGTCAGAGATTGAGGCAGGCCACCACAGAACCTGCCAATAGAAGTGGCATCGGGCATGGCAAGCAGGTTTTTCTCTATGTTTACTCTAGGTCCTATGCTTTCTTAGGAGTTTTTTAGCCCTTATGTTGCGCGGACTCCCAAAACAGGTGCCGCAGCACCCGTGTCAGATTTTCCAAAAATACACTACTTTTGGAGGATTTAACACGCTCCCATCAACATTTTCGGAGAGTCCGAGCAACATAGTTTAGCTCTATTAGAGATTTTTATGCTCATGGAAAATATAGAGATCTTCTAATACTTTTTATTTTGATTTTTATTTTGTATAATATTGACTTGAAACGAATCTAAATGAAGAAACATGGTCACCAAGGGTTCATATAACCGACCCCAACTTTTTTGAGACATAATTGTAGTTGTTATTGATGTGTGGCCTAAAAGTACCATCACTCTGATTTATGAGACTGCTTTTCGTAAATTATAGTTGGTTAAAACAGCGTCATTTTACGCTAGCAATTTCATTGCTCTTCCATTTCCTAGTTTGAGACAAAAAAAAGTTACTGTTGGTAGAGAAGTATCACATTATCTTGACCTAGTTGAGATATACTCCAACAATTATTAATTAACTAAAATATATTACAATCTTTAAGAATTTATCAATTATTTAAATCTGATAACCAGACCTAAACTAACAATTCTAAACAACTCTTTCAAAATAATAAATTCTATTAAAAAACTCTTTGAAATAATAAACAGAAACAGCTTCCAGAAGTCGTATACAGTAAATATATCCTTATAAATAAGTCTTCAATCAGCTGCCAAGCCACACCACTAAGGCACATAGTACACATTTAATTCACTCAATCACCCAAGTCAATTACCCAACTGATGTTTGACAAACATTCTGAAGCCACAATAACGAAGTGCATGAACTCAATCCTGTAAAGCACGTAATTTGCTCAATGTTTATCAGTGCAATAAACTCTGCCTAGGTGAGCTTCATAGAGCTTCATAGAATAAACTCTGCAGATACTTATTTTCTCTTATGTAAAGTTTGTACTCGAATTGGATTATCGTATAAAACTTTCTTTATTATAGTATCTAAAGTTTATCTTTTCTATTGTTTATTTATTATTGTTTCTTTAATGCCTAGCTCACTTAGAATAATAACTTGTATGTCTTAATCATATTATTCCAATTAATATAAGTATGGAAATTGAGGGGAAAAAAATAAGTATGGAAATCGCCTTATGCAGATTTCGAAAGGTGTCTAATACGTTCCTTTTTTTATTTAATTTGAACCCTTTTTAACTACAATATCTTTTATGTTAATTGTTTTAATATTTAATATTTTAAATTAATAAAATTTTGCTTATTACATTATTATTTTTTTAAAATATGCATGAAGGTTTAATAACTAATTTTATAAGAATCCCCAATATTGACAATACATTACCACTCCATAATGTTCAATGCCAGGAAAATATAAAAATAATGTTTAATAGACTGCATAAAGAGTTGAAATTGAGAAAAAAAATATCCCCATGATAATATATTTCTATATTATATTTGAACTGATTTTCTACTCAAATAATATTTTTTATTATTAAATGTAAAGTAAGAACATATCCAGTATTCAATGTCTTCTTGTTTCGTGTTGGAAACAAAGAAGAGCATCCAATAAAAGATGATTTTAGTTCTTCCAGAACTCTTGGTTATCAATCCTAATGGTAATAGTAGTGTATTTAATAAGAGAAATATTTTCAATAATAGAAATATTTCTATCATTAGATTAAAACGCAATTTATGCAAATCACATGATAGAATTAAAAAGATATCTTAGCTAGCAGAAATGAATATGTTGATCAACTAAATAAAAAGTTGATTGCTGAATTTTATAGTAAAAACAAAATGTTTTTCTGCTTTTGACTCAGCAAAAAATGATATCAATAATTGCTACCAAGAAGAATACTTAAATACTTTAATACCAAATGGCCTTCTACCATACATGTTTGTTATTAAGTTTATTATTTCTTACATATATTAGTGTCATCGTATATATAATAGACTAAGTTAAAATTGACCTTCCATTGTATATAGGTTGATTTTGAAGAAAAATATGCATGTCATGCTACTGAAAAACATAGATACGCCGAATAGCTTATGTGATAGCACACAGATGGTATATAGAAGTTTTGACAATAACGTCATACATGCAACCGGTCAATGTGCTTCTAAGTATATTCGTATCCCTGAATTTAACTTTCGTCTTTTGAAACTAAGGAATATCCTTTTAAATTTGTGTGAAAATAATTTTTAGTATGTTTATGTTCTGCAAATATAATAAATAAAGCACAAGGACAAACATCCTAAATATTAGACTATATTTACCGCAATATATTTTCTTGCACGAACAACTGTATGTTGCACTTTCAAGAGGGGTATCAAGATCGGCAACAAGAGTTCTGGTTAAGGCGGAGCAACCAAAGCATTAGGAGGAAACATACACAAAAAAATATTGTCCACAAAGAAGTGTTCGTTAATATACCATCACATTAAATACTCTTAAATTGTAATACATAATTATTTGACTAACATGATAAAATTAATCATTTGTGTAAGTTTTGATGTTGTCCTTTTATTTTTAAATTCATGTATTATGCTAATGTAATAATATTATTTGGTATTTAGATGATTGTTGTATTATTATATATAAAATTCTTTCATTAATTAAATTGTATTGTTCCTTCATATAAATAAATATTTAAATCATCATGTGCCATTATTCATAGATACTAGTATTTCTAAAAACCCTGAACTTTACGAAGATGGAAAAAAAACACAGAATCCAATTCTAGATACTAAAGGTTAATCAATCAACAACACCTCAATTCCAAATTAGGTGACATCTTCTCTGTATCCATTCCGCATGTTTTAAGAAAATTTATCTTCATTTGATATTACTCTAAGCTCGTTTAGTGATTAAATGTAGAAATTCTAAAACAAAGAGCGAGAAAATACCTTAGAAGGAATACAACCAACATTAAGGCAGGTTCCACCAAGGGTACCACGTTTTTCGATACATGTAGTTTTGAGACCAAGCTGTGCGGCTTTGATCGCCGCCACGTAGCCTCCGGGACCACCGCCGATCACAACGACGTCGTTTTCATCGGATCCTGAAGCGTAGCCTCTCGTCAGAGAAAATGAATACTTAGAAGTGCTGTAGAGAAATCGGGATGATAAAAATGTTGTAGCCTTTCTTCTAGCTAAGGTCGAAATCGCCATTTTTATAAAGGTTTAATATCGGAATCGTGACTTCCGGTGAATTTTCCGTTAGGTTTTTGGTCAAAATTGGAGATTCGCAGCGAGCTGTTGAGTTGATGAAGACGAGCTTTTTTTCATAGTGCAAAGTTGATTCGCTCTTTTTATTTTGGGTGTGAATTTGCTGCGATGCAGTGTAGGGTAATACGGTGTAATTCTGTATTATTGACGTCATCGTATCCGTAATCTATAACGCAGCCAAATGTAAATAATTGCTCTCAAAATAATAGCAAAAAATATATATATTTTGTATATTTATACATTGTGTATGTTATATACAAAATTATATAAATTTTATGCATTTTTTTGACTGTCAAATATATATAATTTCTGGCGCTGCTAAAAGTGTAGTAGTCCTAAAGTGTACAAATCAAATACATTTCGTTGATATATTGATAGCTTAAGTTGCACCTACTACAAGCGTTCAATTGAAATAAAATCTACATGAAGTGCCTAATAAAAAAATCCTAAAACTTTTGATGTCTCCATATGCATTCAGCGTAAATAATAGTATAGAGGTTATATGTTTGGTTTAAAAGTCAATATAAAACTTATAATTCTAATATACGTTTACTTCTTTAACAAAATAGATTATTGTTTACCATTATAAAAGTTAGATTATCACTTTCATGTGTCAATTTATGTGGAAATAATCATTATTTATATTCTTATTTCACATTTTTTGCGTGTAAAATATTTCCTCCATAACTATATGAGTGATACTTGCGATGAAAAGCAAAACAACAACTAAATATTATTACTGGTGCTGATTTTTATATGAAGATTGTACTCTCCTTACCTTACCAACCAAAATAGCCAGAGTCAATAGATGAATATTTAAGTATGGAGGGATATCTTTTTCATGAAAAGATCTTACTTGAAAAACCCTCTTCGTAAAAATGCTTTACGTGAAAAATACTTTCCATGTTAAAAGATTTTCTAGGTCATTTCTCAAATGTTTGATTAAGGTATAAAAGTATGTGACACGTAGTAATTGCACAATTTATTTATTATTTTCCAAATCGACTCATTAATTTTCTTTAAAATCAAACCGCATAGAGGTATACAAAAAGCTTTTAAGTGCAATATAAACAAACATTGAAAATACCCTATTTGGCTTGCTTATATTCGATCATTTACCTATAAGGCTATAAGGAAGAAGATCAAAGAAAGATTTAAAAAATTGTAACAAATTGAATTATAGCAGTTTCCCCAACAACTTGTCTTGTGTTTGAAAGTGCCTTGGAATTTTCACAAAAAGCCAAAATTAATTAGAAATAACAATAAAATGATTAGCATTAACAATAAATAACAATATTAAAGAAGAAAAAGTTTGTTTTCTGAGTTAACATACAACGACTAAAGAATATCAAAGTAAGCATTTTGCTTTTCTTTTCCTCTTAATGCTGAGGCATAATATGGAAACATCAAATTCGTTGGAAAACAGAAGCCAAAAGGAAGAAACTTGCACTGTATTTGAAGCAATACCATGCCCAGCCAACACCACCTCAATCCCAAAACAACCTAAAAATTGGTATCTCAACCTTGTTCTCCACGAAAAAATAAAACATTCACAAGGAAACTCATTTGTCGCATCAACTTTTGTAGGACCAAGTAAAATACTATACTGCAGGGAACCAAGTGCTTACCGGGGTAATGCATACTCACTTAGGAACATCTTTTCCGGACCTACTGGCCTCATCGCGCTGGAAAGCTCTAGGATCAAGCGGAATTGTTCCAATCGTTAGGAAACCAGAAGACTCGGCATGTCCATTAACTTTAACAGGCATAGATCCCACAGTGACAACATCAACTGACTGGGTGCTTGCCATTGTGTTACCAGTACTATGCACATCCAGGGGCTGGGATTTCGATTTTTTAGGGTTGATAGTTAGTGAACCAATCTTCAGGGCACTCTGAATGGGTGGACCACCTTCAGCCTCCAGTTTGTCACCGTCACTTGGATTCTCTTTGTTGGCTTTAGCATTTGCGGAATCTAGCACTGCAGGAACAGTCATTTTGTCACCATCACTTGCATTATCTTTGTTGGCTTTAGCATTTGTGGAATCCAGCACTGCAGGAACAGTCACTTGGTGTGCACTAAGCTTTGAAATATTCTCATCTTCGTCGGAAGGTACACAAAAAACGGAATTTAGCTTGCGAGGAGGATCTAATACAGGCACAAGAAATGGACTTTCATAGCTCCTGATTAGCAGCTTGGCTTTCTCTTCTTGCAAGAGTTTCTGTCTATTTTCGTAATACATGAAGTCATCTAGTAATGATGTCCTTGACGCATAATCCTTGAATACTTTTAACATCTCAATGCCTTTCTTGTAGCGTATCTGCACATTGACAAAGGATGTCAGATTTTTTCAATTTCTTTTGCTGCAGCGTATCATATTCACACAAAAACAGGATATTCTAAAACGTAGAAGCCAGTCTCAGTAAAAAGAAATGTGAGACAATGGCCCCATGCCAGATCTAAACATCATATACTATCAGATACTAAAGATTGAAAATTCTCGATTTCATTGGCAAAGAGAAAACAAGTAGATAGAAAAGAATCTCCAATGTTCTCATAAGTGATATCAATTAGTGCAGTATCATTATCTGCCTTCTGGAGAAACCCTATGAAGGGCAACCCAAAGACAGAAAACACAGAGCAAAGAAGAGCAGTACAAGTATTTCATGCTGGTAGACAGTCTATCAAACCACTATCATGATCCATAAAATTTAAAGGGTAAGTTATCAAAACATATGCAGTTTCTTCTGACATGGCTTTTGTGAAACTTTCACTGACATTGTTACAGCTTTAACATTTACAGTGATATAGCAAGAGTTACGGAGTGGACATTCCCTTTTAGTTGCTAGATAAAGACAGATTTCTTCAACAAATGAGACTAATTTTGAGTTTTATATAAACAAAAAGGTACAATGACGATTATCATGCATGGTGTTTACAAAACCACCTTACCGAATTCTCAAATAACTATGCTTTTTCGATCCCTTCAAATCTGTATACACATGATGCTGTTGTCTAAAGAGGAAGACGCAAAAAAATAGAGAGGATAGAAGAGGACGAGAAGATTATCCTGTTGTTCAATTTTTGTCGAGAGAAGATAAGGAAGAAGGCAAAAAGTGGGGGTTATAAAAACTGCTGGGCAACAAAAGAAACAAGAAAAATATATTATCATACACAGCATAAAGCATGCAATTGAAGGCGAAGGAAACAGGGATAAAATAAGTACTGGAAAGCCAAGAAAAGTTCACAGCATTGACAGACAAGAAGATAAAGAAAAATAAAGATTTGTCAACACTTGTCTGCACATGACATAAAAATAAATTGCAAAAGTTACTCAGAGACAGTGATAGTTGAGATCAATTACTGCGTGTCACCTCTATTGGCTCCAAAAAGAGAAGATAGAACAGAATAAAAGAGAGACCATACAGAAGAAAAAAACGGAAAAAAGGAGAGCAAGAAGGGAAGGAAAAAATCATTGACATTAAAATTACAGAAATAGAAAAGAGAGACAAGAATCAAGTTCGTTTAGTAGCAGGTTCTATGGCATTGCCAATACGCGTTCATATAGTTAACCAGCTCGGAAAAAAAATTATTTCAGGCTGACACACTGATGGATAAATGAGTAGCAAACAAAATATATGTTGCAGCATCCAGAATTAAACAACAAACCTCTTGTGTGTCTCTGCTGTTAGTTACTGGCTTGTTCTCATTGTTCTCTAATATAATATGCCTAAAGTTAGGGTTTGGGACATCCTTTATAAAGTGCCACTTGACAGGGAAGCTACCACTCCACTTATCTTGCTGCCAGAAATCCATGTCCTTGTAGAAGTCTACAGGACCAGTCATTTCAGCAACACCACAAAACTGGCCACTTGCATTAACCTTCATGTTCAAGATTCAAAAACAATAGTAAATTAGTTGAGCTTATGTGAACAATGAAGACATTCATGCATCAAACAGACAATTACAAGAGGAGATAAAGTATTTTGCTATAACAATTGGTGCTTAACTGCTGATTAGACTTAGTGGTAGAAATCAACTAACCGAGAAAAATAGGAATATTGGGCAGCCTCTTGGATCTCCAGCAGCAATTCTCTGAGCGTCTTCATAAGCACTATACAGCTTTTTGTTACCATTAGGGGTGGATGACCAAACATTGTACTTTATACTCTTGTGCACATCATCCTCACTATACGATTTTATGACAAAAAACTTCGCGTTCACAAAATCCATCGGAAAATCACCTCTATTATACTCATTAGCATGAATAACAATATTCCCCTGTGCATCAACATTTCCTGCTCTTGTAGTGTAGGCCTTCACAACCAATTGCTTTTTCGTTTTTTCATTTCTAGGTCCTCGATTCTGTTCGGTCAATGTATCAGGACTAACTTTCTCGCCATTTAGGGCTATTCCATTTAGAAACTTTGCCCTGGCTTTATCTGTATTAGCTCGCTCATGAGCACATGATCTGATATTAGACAAGTCATTTTCAGAGGGAACAGGAGCTCTCAGTTGGCCATGATTTGACGAAGCCTTCTCATGGATAATACTTCCCATAGCTTGAGCAACTTTACCCTATCAAAGGTTTCACATAAAAACTCAGAAAGTGATGCATGAGCCATACTCCCATGAAGAGGAGAAAGAAAAGGTAAATGCCAGACTATCTACAATAAACAGAAGTGCACCCTAGAAGTGCACCCACATAAAAGCAGTCCAACCCTATTGGACACCTTACAAACTCGGAGAAAGTTCCTTACCGGGATTACTTGAGAGGATGGACTGGAAAAACCATACGACGCAGGCTGTTTACTAGATCCCGCATTAAGCTTTGCAGTTTCAGACCCCCTGTTTGATGCATTTTTATGACCTGAAGCTGGCCCTAATGGAATTGGGGTAAAAATTGGAGATGTTGGAGATAAATTACGTTTAAGACGAAGACCATCAGCTCTGTTAGTAGTAGATATAACAGTATCCGTTATTGGCTCTGCAGCATTTGCAATAATACCAGATGTAGATGGAACCACCACAGGAAAACCAGGGTTTTCATAAGAGGGGATTGTGTAGTAATGTTGTGGCCCTGCACATGGAGCATCAACTCCTACAACAGCACCAGGAATGTAAGGGTTGTATGGGTTATATGGAGACTGTGCACATCCATAGTTAGGTGTATAATATGCATAGGGGAAACTTTCAGTTTGAGCATCCTGAAACAAAACGAACAAAGACGAGTTACAAAATATATTCAACACAGACACTACACTGCAATAAAATGAGCTAATTCTTGATGTACTTTGGTAAACTAGGTCCAAGGATGAACTAACCATATACTGAATATTATCTTGACCATCCAGACCAAAAAATCTTTGGTGGCCATCCCAATCACCGGAAGATTCTAATCCTGATCAAATAAAACATTAATATAAGTTGATCCAAATGTCATTGTCATCTCAAGTTGTTTTTCAGTATCATACCTGTACAGAGATAACCATAACTAGTGGGTGATGGATAATATAATCCCTGATCAACAACAAATTCAGGGGCTCCTTCATTATACATAGCTTCAAAGTTTTGAAGGAGCGGACTGGTGATCTGCAGGTTTGCCTCAGTACCCTGAATCTGAACACAGAAAAAATACCTTTATCATTTGAACCATCACATTCTAAAATAAAGTGATGCTGAAAGTCACTGGACATTTTTGTTTGTGATGGAAAAAATTGTATTAAAATCGCGTTACTAATCAATAATCGTTACTACTTACCATATAAGCATCCGCATGTCCTTGCTGAGGAAAAGTATATATTTCCATATCAGGACTGCCACCCTTCATGGAAAGGAAGTAAACCAACAAATGTAATAAGTGTGTGTCACTCTAGCAGGTAATTTTGACCCGAATAGGCAGCAGATTAGAAGAAGATAGTCTCTGCCATTAAAACTGTAGAAAATCAAGTAGAAACAGAAAAGACGGCAGCAAATATTGAAATTATTTCAAATGAAAAAGAAAATGCAGCAATTCCTCAGAAGTACTAGAAGACAAACAAAAACCTAGTGAACAACCCACAGAGGCAACAGTGAAGGAAACCTAAAAGGTACTACCATCCATCAACTTCATCAACAAAATGTCATTCTACAAGTTTGACCAAACTCTTACCCCAACACTCTAATGCATCCAACTCACTAAGCCCAACACCCATATGTGCTCATAATTCGCCACATCAATCTCCAGATTGGCCAAAACTCAGTTCATGTAATGACAACAACACACTTGAAAAACAAACAAAACTAACCACAATTATGCTCCAAGCTATAAATCAGAAACATCCTCATATGCCATGTACAACCAATCAACCAACTACATCCCAATCCCAAACTACCTAACGTCAGCTACACAAATTCTTGTCCTAGTTAGACTATTTTTAATCAGGCTGGCCAACCTACCGCAACCTTACTCCTATTTTTGAGCTTGGGACCGGACCAACTATATTTACGAAGCTCATCTAACCACACTGAATTTTCACTTAAGCACTAGAAGTAAAATTATCAAGTTCGAAATCAGAGCTGAAATGGCATGATCGAGTAGCAAATTAGGAATCCCATAAAGCAACACACTCAAACCTTAGCACATAAAATATGTTTAACCCAATAAAACAAAAAGAATATAAGACTGGAAAAAGAACATATCTCATCTGAAATAATACTACCACGCCTCAACCCCAAAACTAGCCGAAGTCAAGTACATTCCACTATTAAACACAACAAAAAACAAAAAACATATTCTGTCTAAAATACAACTATTATGCCCCTCTCCCAAACTAGTTGGGGTCTATTACATTCTGTCTATTAAGTAAGCCTAAAAGTTATATACTCCATAGTGTAGGCACCAAATACTGAAGCACAACGAAGTCCTAAAAATACTAAATTAATAGAAATTTGCTTACTTGAAATGAATCAATACCGATACTACATTCCATCTATTAAAAACTAATCTAAGCCATATATTAAAAAAAAACAGCATATGCACCAAATACTTAAGCACAACAAAGTCCTAAAAACACTAACAACAACAACAACCCAGTATAATCCCACAAGTGGGGTCTGGGGAGGGTAATATGTACGCAAACCTTACCCCTACCCTGAAGGGTAGAGAGGCTGTTTCCAGGAGACCCTCGGCTCAAAAAGGCAACAGGAGACGATATATTAGTACCATAAAAATGCATAATAAAATAACAGCAATATAGGAGATATGAAATACAGAATACGAAATACGAAATAGATGGCTGGTATAGTAAAAACTAGCAGGTAAAGCCCTGCATCAATAGACGACCAATGACATTCTTAGTCTAACTCCTAACTGGCTAGTCTCACTCTATTGTGCTGTAGAAATATTCACAACTTTCCCCTAACCTACAACCTTAATGCTCGACCTCCATAATTCCCTGTCAAGGGCCATGTCCTCAGTAATCCTAAGTCGCGCCATGTCCTGTCTGATCACCTCTCCCCAATACTTCTTAGGTCGCCCTCTACCTCTCCGCGTGCCCACTACAGCCAGTCGCTCACACCTCCTCACCGGTGCATCAGTGCTCCTCCTCTGAATGTGCCCGAACCATCTGAGTCTTACTTCCCGCATCTTGTCCTCCATGGGGGCCACGCCCACCTTCTCTCGAATATCTTCATTCCTAATCTTATCCATCCTTGTATGCCCGCACATCCACCTCAACATCCTCATCTCTGCTACTTTCATCTTCTGGATGTGTGAGTTCTTTACCGGCCAACATTCAGTTCCATATAACATGGCAGGCCTAACCACTACTCTATAAAACTTACCTTTTAGTAACGGTGGCACTTTCTCGTCACACAAGACTCCCGACGCTAACCTCCACTTCATCCACCCCACCCCTATACGGTGTGTGACATCCTCGTCAATATCCCCGATCCCCTGAATAACCGATCCAAGGTACTTGAAACTACCCCTCTTGGGAATGACTTGAGAGTCAAGCCTCACTTCAACTCCCGCTTCCGTCGGCTCAACCCCAAATTTGCACTCGAGGTATTCCGTCTTCGTCCTGCTCAACCCCAAATCCTAAAAACACTAAATTAATAGAAATTTGCTTAATTGAAAAGAAACAACACCGATACTACATTCCGTCTATTACAAAACTAAACTCTATATACTCCACAGTATAGGCACTAAATACTGAAGCACAACAAAATCCTAAAAACACTAACTTAATGGAAATTTGCTTAATTGAAAAGAAACAACACTGATACTAGTATCAGTCTATTAAAAACCAAACTTTATATACTCCACAGTATAGGCACTAAATACTGAATCACAATAAAGTCCTACAGATACTAAATTAATAGAAATTTGCTTAAGCGAAAAGAAACAATACTGATACTACATTCCGTCTATTAAAAGAATCTAAATTTTATATAAAAAACAGCATAAGCACCAAATAGGGAAGCACGATAAAGTCCTAAAGCCACGAAAGTAATAGAAATTTGATTAATTGAAAAGAAACAATACCGAAAAAGTCTAAACTTTATATAAAACAGCACAAGCACCAAATACTAAAGCACAATAAAGTCCTGAAAATACTAAGCTAAATAAAAATTTGCTGAATTGAGAAGAAAAAATACCGATAGCAGAGCAGATTCAACACATGGTTGACTTGCAGAACTCAAGCAGGATTAAATTGAGGAACTTTTGGAGAAAAAAAGGGAATGTCTTTACCATTATATAATCTCTAATCTAATATTGTCGAATAATACATGGTTTAGGAGAGAAAAAACCCTAACCCTAGATTGAAAAAATTATTGGCGGACTTTTGGAGAATGAAAAATTGGAATACGCGAATTTGAGAGATAAAGAAGGGTGGGTGGGTGAGACGGGTGGGTGGTGTAGATGGGGTGGGTGGTGCAGAGGGGGTGGGTGGTGCAGAGGCAGAGGCAGAGGTGCACGAATGTTTGGATGAGGCCTTCCACACAGCGATTTAGTTTTTATAAGTTGCGGAGGAAACGAAAATGGAAGTAAACGACGTCGTTTTGTTTCTGTAGAACCATCTAGTACCTAATGAATTTAAAAAGGAATAAATAAAGAAAATAAATAAATAAGCTAGAATCACGAATCACCTAATGGGCTAAAGGCACATACTCAAGATGGGGAACATGTTTCAACAAATTTTTATTCAGATTCTAATTTAATGAGTTATGGGTAAAACCCACATTTCATTATTTTAATGTTTTTTTTTAATTGAAGAATTTTTATAGAGCACTATAGTTTCGAGCCTAGTAACTACGGTTTGCCAAATTATTATTTGTAGCTATTGTTTAATTGTTCTGCTTGTATCACATGTATTCAGATGTGCAACGAATACAGCCTGTTGTCAACTGTATTCGTTTGCGCAACGAATACAGCACTGTATTCGTTCGCGCAATTGTAGTCTTCATTCATGTAACAATTGTAATCAAGACGAAATACAAGAGTATATACAAAGAATATAATATGTATCGACTATATACAGGGTGTATACAAAGGATACAACTTGTATCGACTGTATTCATCCATACAACGAATACAACCAAGAAAAAATACAGAAATAAAAAAAAATGAAATGCTCTCTCGTTGAGAGATGAACTCAAGACCTCCGCTAATTAAACATGCACTCAAGCCAACTGAGTCACGAGATCTTGTTGCCCCCTTGTTTCAATTCAAAACAATTAATATTTTATTTCATCGATTTGCTAAAAAATTCAAATATAGCTACAAATGGTGATTTTATTGAAAATATAGTTACTAGTGATATATATATTGATTTGTCGCGTAGTTTTTTCTTTTTTATTTAGAATACTTTTGCTTTCAGTAATATTTTTTATTTTGAATAAACTTTCTTTCAAAAATATTTTTAATCTACAAAAGTGAAGACAAAAACAAGTACACTTCTAAGGATTCTAATTCATACTCACGCGTTTCATTAATGGATGGATAGCGTAAGCATATATCGCTTTGCTAGTTCTATAATGTTATCTCTAATTCATATATTCATCACAAATATTCCAAAATTATTTATTTTTCTTACTGATCGATAATGTAAGTATACCTCACTTCTATAATCGCGATATGTTATGATGTATTTAGCGTTAAAAATTTCAAAAATCTTATAATCACGTATAATATTAGGAACGGAGGGAGCGTAGCACAACAGCATACCTACTGTAATTTCACAATCGGAATACGGGATACTATGTACATAGACCATAACCCTATCTTACGAAGATAAAGAGGTTATTTCCTATAGCCTCCCGACTCTAGGGAAAATATAATCGCAACAGTTTCGAAAAAGAAATACAATACTCTCTTCGGTCACTTTAATTTATTTATTTTTGCCTTATTTTTTTGCGGTCTACAGTATTTGATTTTTTTCAAATATCAAGAAGGAATTAACTTTTCTTTCCAAAGTTATCCTTGGAGTAAAGAACCTAAAAGTATTTGTGATAGTTCCAATGAATAAATTAAGGTTAATATGGTTAATATTATTGTTAATTAATACTAAAAGATGGATCCCTTAATATTTATGAAAAATAACAAAAAAGAAAAATCAATTAAAGCGAATTGAATGGAGTAGTGGAGAAGCCATGAAAAAAAATAGTAACAATAACAAGAAGAAAATAAAATAATCGAAGCAAAAGGTTTCTACACTCTACTATGGGTTACGTCCTCATCATGCCCAAGATGCGCCAAAAGAATTAAAAAAGATTTAGAGCCCGTTTGGCTTAGCTGATTTAGAGTAACTGATAAGTATTATGTGCTGAAAAACACTTTTAAGTGTTGAAGTTGATTTAAAAAATAAGCAGTTACGTATTTGGATAAAAGTGCTGAAATTAATAATAAGCAGCTGAAGAATTGAGTATACGAAAAAGTTTTGTTTTAAAAAGAAGTATTTTAAGGATAGAATAGTAAATATTTTGGTCAAACCAAAAGTGTTTATAAGCTGAAATTTGATAAGTTAGGGGACACCGACTTATGGTTTTTGGCTTATAAAAACTTAACTTATAAGTACTTTTAATTTTACCAAACGCGTAGATAAGCTAAAAAGTACTTATAAGCCAGTTTAACCGGCTTACAAGACAAAAGGGGTTGCTCTGATGGTAAGCAACCCCACTTCCAACCGAGAGGTTGTGAGTTCGAGTGCCCCAAAAGCAATGTGGGAAGTTCTTGGAGTGAAGGATGCCGGGTCTATTAAGCTTAGCCAAACAAATATTGTGATTGGTCACTGACAAGCCAGCAATCAGCATCAATCCCAAAGCTTCTACATTTCCCAAAGTGCTTGTCAACAACGCTACAATTTTAACGGAATTAAAAACAACGTGAACCAATAAGCAAACGCCAAAATAAGATCTCTTTAGGTTCTCAGTTGCCACAAACATATATAAAAGGACTCCCTCTCAGCTTAATTTATCTCTCTTTCGGTGCCAGAGCAGAGGGAAACGCGGCTAAGGACAGCTCCATTTCTAGATCTACGCACTCAATTCTCCGATCGCCGATCTCCGGTAAGTCATTTTCGTCTCTTCGTCGTAGACGTTTTACTTACATGCGCGTGTAGATCTACCTTATATTTGTTCTTAATTTGCTGAATTCTAGATGTTATTCCGTTGCTTATAGAAAATTTGTTAATAGGCCAATTGATTTGCTTGTTTCTGATTTGATTAGCAAATACAAATGGTTAAAATTCACAAATAGCAACTTTTCAGCTCCTGCAATTGACAAATAACCATTGTAATGGAGTTTTGAGTTTCACTTGTATAATTGAAACTCCAAAACAGTGGCTACTTCTCAAATTTAGGATCCAAAAGTGGCTAGTCGGTGCTATTTCTAGAATATGAGTAACAAATCAGCAACTATAACGATATTAGTTGGAGGTTGGTTGGAATTGCTAAGGAATAAGGTCACAATATGTTTTCCGCTTATGTTTGATTTATATCCTGATATGATCATTGTTCAATATACTTTTCACCAATTGTGGAAGTATCTTGGATAGTGGGAATGGATGCAACCAGTGGCAGAGCTAGAAATTTTGATAAGGGGATTCAGAAAAAATCATAAATGCTACCCCTAAGATTTGAACCTGTGTTTCTATTATGTTAAGGAGATTCAATATTTCATATATGTATATAGAAAATTGATTTTTCCCTATTTCCGAGGATAAATTTCAGACGAGATTCAATTGAACTCTCTTCCTTGCATGTGGTTCCTACACAGTCATTTGTTCCCAAAAGAAAATATGCACACACACACATATCTGTGTGTATGTGTGTGAAAATATTTTGAAATATATTTTTATAATTAGTCTCAATCATCATCATATAGGATTAGTGAGTGTCGTGACATTCTGCGCCCATGATTGGTTCTGCCTCCACGTCTTCACATATTAAGGAAATGCTATTTCGAACAGTTCTAGAAATAGAGAGTTGTAAAATGATATTTACACTGTCAATGCCGTACAGAGTTTTGTCTAAATAAGACATTTATATTGGTTTCTACTTTCTAGGAATATCAGTCCCTAAATAGTGCTTCTAATGAGCTTGTCTGGGGATTGATAAGGATAACAAGAACACGACCAGGTCTTCCAATTTTGTATGAAGAGTTGCAATGTGGTTGTTTTCCACAAAAAATGAACTATTCATGTGTCCTACCTTGGGTATTTCTTATACATGACTTTGCGATTGCAACTCTTCATACGTCAGTATTTGACTCGATAGAGAAGTGGCACAACTACAGTATGAAAACATGAAACAGCCTAATTAAAGACCGGTTTTCTGCATAAATGTACAACAAAATACAAAATGAGGCTTACTTCAAAAGTTACATGCAACTGAGGAATTTTCCTTCTCTATTTATTCTCTTTGGATATTAGTTGCATTCGCATATTCATGATGAGCAGACTTAGTGGATTTTCTGGATTGATCCTTCTGATTTCTTAAGAATTTCTTATATTCTTCAGTTATACAGAGATGGGGCTGTCTTTCGGCAAACTTTTCAGTCGCCTTTTTGCTAAGAAAGAAATGCGTATTCTTATGGTTGGTCTTGATGCTGCTGGTAAAACCACAATTCTCTACAAGCTCAAGTTGGGGGAAATTGTTACCACTATCCCTACTATTGGTACGCTTTCTGTGAATTCTGATTTCTTTTCATCTCATGAGTTGCACCTTACAATGGAACATAATTTTTGACTTTATTCTGGGATAAACTACTTGAAAGTAAATTATGTTGATCTGTATAGCCAAAAAGATTGCTAGGGGAAAATGCCTTGAAATCTTGCAAAATCCTTTGAGATCATTTGCTGATGCATGTGTTTTTCAGGATCTTTTGTGATTCTTTAAGATCATCTGCATCAGCATGGGAAAATTATGTATTCTTTTGAGATTCAGGATCGTATCTCTGTGGGATTAAATATCTTTTGATGGCTGCAGCTTTGACTATTTATATTCATCAAATGCTTGTCAATTGTCATATGTGTATAGTTGAAGATCCTTCTTTGATCATGCTGAGTTTTCCAGTTTTTGCTATGCAATTGTTCTTTTCAGCAATCTAGTTTTTCTATTGCTAGGTTTCAACGTGGAGACTGTTGAATACAAGAACATCAGCTTTACTGTGTGGGATGTTGGAGGTCAAGACAAGGTACAGGAAATTCTAGTGTCATGATAGCTTTTTAGCCATAATTTCATTTCGAACCTTGTAACTCTCCATATTCTTTCTGTTCAAGAAACACGGAGTTAATGTTTATGTAACAAGTTGATTCTTGAAAGAGTTGAAAAGTAATACTGATTTGTTTACTTCTTTATGATCTGCTTGCAGATTCGACCACTATGGAGGCATTATTTCCAGAACACACAAGGCCTCATCTTTGTGGTTGATAGCAATGACCGAGACCGTGTAGTTGAGGCAAGGGATGAGCTTCATAGGATGTTAAATGAGGTACTATTGACCTTTAGGAAGTGAAGTTTGCGGAACGTTTTAGGGTAGATCTTAAATTGGAAATATGACTAATCAGCTTAGGATATGGCATGGGGGTCCTGAATCTGCATTTCATTTCTCTGCAGGATGAATTGAGAGAGGCTGTGCTGCTTGTTTTTGCAAACAAACAAGATCTTCCAAATGCAATGAATGCAGCTGAAATCACCGATAAGCTTGGCCTTCATTCTCTTCGACAACGACACTGGTAAAATACATTGATACCACCATTTGTGCAGTCTGGTCCTAACTAGCAAGGAGCGCATAAGGTCGGACTGTCATCTAATGCTTTCTCCTTCTTTCTCTCAGGTATATCCAAAGTACGTGTGCCACTTCTGGAGAAGGGTTGTACGAAGGACTAGATTGGCTTTCGAACAATATTTCAAACAAGGTATGTGTTAAGATTGTGTCACCCTACACCTGGGCAGTCGAACCCCTTGCCTTCACCATTTTGTCGGCTTTTCGTTTCACATTTCTAATTTTGTCCTTTCTGGTCCAATTTCAGGCATAGGGCATCCCATGAGGTTGCACTCCAGCCCACGTTCCTTAATTTGGAGTACAGATGTTAAACACCATAGCTTTTATCATTATCTCTTAGTTTGGTGGTTTAGACTTCTGTTTCATATCTGTGGTCATAGAAGTGATTAAACTCTGGAAATCACCCACCTTTCTTTCATTTTTTGTTTTCTTATTAATGAAATCTCATTGTCAACAATACTTGTGGGTCAGCTACCACATTGCTGGATGTGCTCATTTGTAATGTGAACACACTTTAGTACAATACTGGCTTTTGTATCCTAGTGGAGCTACTTTAACCATCTTGATGTCTTTGTTATATTTGATGCTGCGACTGTTACACAATGAAAGCAAAGCTCAGTAAAGCAAACACTTGAATTTTGCGATTGCAATTTGCAGGTATCCTTGTGACTGCTTGCCAGAAAATCAACGTAAAAGAAGATGAATATTAGCTTAGTGTGATTGATTATGAGAATGAGTTTAGCAAATTACTCTGTGCTTAGATTCATAATTCCAATCAGTTACTTGTTTACAATTTCTGCATTTCCGCTTGCAATGATCCTACTATTCTCTAGGTTTTTCCAAGTTTTGAGGCTTATAACAACTTAGTTTTTTGTGTTCTTGATTAACACACAATACTTGCTTCGATCGTCGATGGTGGTAAAGTTTTGTTCTATTTTCCTTATCCCTTGTGAGATTCAAGATCAACCATAAGTCTCTACTTTTCTTGGCTTCTTTCTCTAACTATTTTTTCTTCATCTCGTTCATTTTGTATTCTCGTACTAGTACCATTTAAAACGAGCTCGCCAGTTGATTCAATTTGTTAAGCTAAATCTAAATCAATTGGTTGGGTTTGTCTAGGAGATGATTGCTATATAGTTTACCTTTGGAAATTACTTGAATGTGTGTTCTCTCCAGCTTTTGACTTGTGTTTGACTATGTTAAATGTACTGGTTGTGACTCATCTCATCGCCTTTTGATGCAACTCTAGTCAAAAAAACACACTATCTAATGTTTCCATCTATATTATTCAACGTAAAATGTACATACACAAGGTAAAGAATAAAAATGGAGAATGTGTGCAGGGTACCAAAACACAGTGGAAGTGGCTTTTAACATTTTAAAAGCATACTAAATGGAATAGACATGGAATGAATATTTCCATACTTAGAATGTATATCTGAGTTTTGCGAAGTATATTCGGTTCCAAATATTGTTAATGGAATTGAAGGAATTTAGACAAATATTATATTGGTGGATTTATTATATTAAGGTAGAAATGAACTTTATGCTTTTAGTTTACATATTCAAACTTGTAGGTGGATTTAAAAAATTAAGGAAATTTTACCTCCTATAGCAAAGGTATACACCCTATTTATTATAAATCAAAATTATTTTAAAATATTATTTTTTATAGCTACTTTTTATATTTTATAGCAAAATACGTATTTATGATATATACTACCATTGAGGCATGAGATAAGACATGAAATATGCTATTTATGTTTTTCCTCTCTCTTAGATAGCTGGAAATACCTATTTTTAAGGTGATTGTCGTTACTGTATTCACGAGTACATGGCGCGAATACATGTGAATACATGCGCATTCAGCTGCACTGCCTTGATTTTAAGCGTTTTTACTGCTGTAGTCATAAATACAACATCGCGAATACATGTGAATACATGCGCGTACAGCTGGACTACCCTGATTTTAGGCGTTTTTTTACTGGTACAGCTGGACTGCCCTTATTTTAGGCGCTTTTATACTATTGTATTCATGAATAGAGCTGTGCGAATACAGGGAATACACTACCGTAACAACTAAATAGTAGCTATATGAAGTAATTATGTATATGGTAGCTATAGGAAGTTAATAACCACTAAACAATAGTGGTTTCTGAAAATTCATCGAAAAATAAACAGGAAGTAATATTCTTTCAGAGGATTTCGCACTTGGTTGACTTTCAAATCATGACACACTTGTCATCACTTTTGCAACATCAATGGTTTTTATTCTATACTAGGTAAAAAATGAATGGAATGACAATGAGTAGAGAAATTCATTTATTTCTCAGATTGATTACAAATTAATATATGTGTGTGTATGTACACAATGACATATATAAATAAGGAAGGTAAAAGAATGCTCTACTCTATGAGTATCAGTTTTTATGATTTGAGGTATCTTTAGTTGCAGTGTTCTTTCTAAATGGAGAGTATCCTTTCTGCAATACTTTCTCGACTTCCTCGAATTGCATCCCTTTGGTTTCAGGAACAAGGAAGAAGATCGCGACAAGTCCAAGAAGTGAAAACCCCGCGAATAGGAGGAACGTGCCAGAGGAGCCGAGATGTTCAGTTAATGTCAAGAATGTTAAACTAACAATTAGATTTGAAGTCCAGTTGGAAACTGCAGCAATGCCTCCACCTATTCCGCGGAATCTTAAAGGGTAAATCTCAGAGTTGATAACCCATGGTATTGTTCCCATACCTGGAGAATACACTATGATGTATAATCCAAGAAATATGACTGCTAAGAATCCGAACTTGCTTGGACAACCTTTCGTGTACCAAATGCGTTTCTCTGCTTTGCAAGCTCCTTCTAGTGCATCTGTTTTTGCAATACATGCTCCAGGAGCATACTGCACATTAAAACATATTCAAAACCAATGAGAAGTACGTTATGTTAGTAGAAAGGGAGCTAGACGAGCACTTGCAAGAGAGCGACTGGCAGATCTAAAATTGTTGTAGCAAAGTAGTGCGGAAGTACCTCCCAAAGGTTCTATCTTTCCCTACATATCTAATTGCCATTTTTTTCTCTTTTTATGTGACTTCCCTTCCATTCCACATCGGTGTGTTACATCTATATGTACACCTCCTTGTCCGAGTCCTCATGCAAGAAGGTATTTTCACGTTGTATATGTGACACAAGAGAGACTTCTACACTCGCTTATAGATTCTAGTTACATGATTCTTCAGTAAAGGACAGCCCAGTGCACAAAGCATCTGGCATTCACATAAGGTCCAGGGAAGGGCCGCACCCCAAGGTGTGATATAGACAGCCTACCCTAATGCAAACATTAGTGGTTGTTTCTATGCCTCGAATCCTTGACTTATAGGTCACACAGAGACAACTTTACTATTGTTCCAAGGCTCCCCTTCAGTTACATGATTCTTCGTATATGACCTAAATATATCTCTGAAATTTAGGTTCGCCTATGAGATATACTTGCATCGATATAAACTCAGCCACCTAGATACTTGCACAAACAATGAATCTAGTCTAGCCACATAGATATCCTACAAGTCATATGCATTTAGGACCTAATTCTAAGATATTCAAAACTACTAGTTGAAGTAAGTTATTTACTAACTTACCAGATCATTGGTATTTGAACAAAATCCACAATCAGCTTCCTTAGCCAAGCATTTCATGCAATTCCAGGACGACGGATTAGGTGAATTGGCATAGGCCTTACAAGTAGCATTACCAAAATGTGCAGATTCATTGCCGCTGATTGTTGGTGCATGAGCGGATGCTTGGAAGAAGATAACGGACAGGACAACGAGGCAAGAAATAATACCCAACATAGAGATAATCATGAGTCTCCTCCTACCATATTTGTCGACAAACGCCACACTAACTATGGAGCCAACAGCATTGAGACCAGAGGTGATAAGTGATAGCGCGACAGCAGTTCTATTAGATGCAAATCCAGCAAATTGGATGATAGTTGGACTGTAATACATGACAGTATTGATGCCGACAAATTGTTGAGCCACTTGAACACAGATTCCTGCATAGAGTGCTCTTCTACATGCTGTATTTCCAAATGCTTGCTTAATTTGAGTAAATGTGCTACTTCCGATGGAACCTTCAATCGCCTTTTCTTCTTCAATTGATTTCTTCATTGCCTGCATTTCCTCCTCTACCTCCTCAGTTGAGTAAATTTTCGCCAAGATTTCCTTCGCCTCGTCCACTTTTCCCTGATGTATACCAATCAAACATCATTAGTACATAAATTTCACCAATATTTCCTTGGCGTACTTCCACTTTTCCCTAATATATACCAATTAAACGTCATTAGTATATAAGTTTTCGCCAAGATTTCCTTGGCCTCGTCCACTTTCCCTAATATATACCAATCAAACGTCATTAGTACATAAATTTTCGCCTATATTTCCTTGGCGTCTTCCACTTTCCCTAAATGTTTAGTAAGAGTTTAAGTTCTATACACATATTGTAATTACAAAATCATGTCATTTATAAGGTATGTACATGTAAATCTTTATGATATGCATTAACAAGTAACCTGACAAAAATGGTCACAGACCGTTATTACAGGTTAAACTACATTGATTTACGTAACTTAGATTCTATGTATCAATCAGGCATTGTTACTACATCTATTTCATTGAATGCGAGTTTATACAATTGATCATCGATCAAGTACCTTTCTGTAAAGCCATCTTGGAGACTCGGGGAGGGTAATCATGAGCAAAAACTGAATAACTGCCGGAAGTCCAGCAATGCCAAGCATCCATCGCCACGTTCCTTTCACCTGAAACAAGTTAGACATTACTTACTATGGTTCTCACAAACACGAGAGAAGTTGGAACGAGATCGATGCAGTTGCCCAAGCATCCAATGCATTTAGTACATATCAAAAGGAAAAGACAGTGAAATAAAAAGTTGTAGTAAATTACATGAGTAAAGGCAAGATTGATTAGGTATGAAATGAATTGTCCTCCTGTAATGAGGAAACCATTCGTGCTGACGAGGGCGCCTCTGATCTTATGAGGAGAAGCTTCTGATATATAAAGAGGAGCAGTCATTGACGCCATTCCAACTCCCAAACCGACGAATATCCTTCCAAGAATTATCACCCAAGGCGCGGGGGCAACAGCCATAATAATTGCACCAGCAAAGAACAGAACATCAGCTATAAGAATCGAAAGTTTTCGTCCAAACTTATCATTAAGCCAACCACCAGTAGCAGCACCAAAGATTGCACCAGCAACAGCCATACTAACAATAGTTTCTTGCAACCATGTTTTCTCATCGACGTCGTTAAAATCTTCCCTTATGTAAAGAAGTGCACCAGAAATAACACCAGTATCATAACCAAAAAGAAATCCACCAATGCCAGCTGATAAAGCTAGCTTCATTATATAAGGAGTTTTCCATACTGCACTCCAACATTCTGTGAATTCTGTTTTATCTGCTTTGTTTATTCCTCCCTCTACCATTTTGTTTACTTATTTGCATTCACAATCTCCTCACTATAGTTGTTTTGTTTGGGGAAAAGTGAATTCCTTGTTGCTTGAACTACAAAAGAAAGATTTAAATGGATTATTTGCAGAGTACATATATTCCAACCTTTATAAATCTGCATTATAAACAAAAGTAGAGAGAATTACAACAACAACAATAACAACAACAACAACAAACTCAGCATAATTCCACCAGCCGGGTCTGGGGAGGGTAGTGTGTGCGCAGACTTTACCCCGACTAAACCCCACCTTAAAGGTAAAGAGGCTATTTTCGATAGACCCACAATAAGTAATACTAAAAAATTCTAACAATAATATTAACACTTAAACTCTCGACTACAAAAACAATAACTAGATGCGATTAAGATTTAAATTCGATGGGTTCAATATTTATGTTCTCACCACTTAATCCGCTGCTTTTTTGCAATTATGGGTTCATAAGTAGCATTTATTAAAATTTTAGTACTTTTTGATATATGCATTTATGGTCCAAGTAAAAAATACTGAGTTTAATTAAACTTGTTGGGACTACACTGCATCCGCCATTAACATTTAACAATAATTATACCTCAATCTCAAGCAAATTGGGGTTGGCTATATGAATAGTCACACTATCCATATCCGCTCCATTTAAGCTCATCTCAGACCATTAAGAGACGGACGCAATATATAATCAACGGGTTCAATTGAACACAACATTTTTTACACGAAGCATACATATATATTATTAAAAAAATCACTAAAATATTAATACGAACCTATAATTACAAAAGATTGTGTTGGGTTCAGTAATGAGAACATAAATGCTGAATTTATCAAATTTAAATCCCCACTCCGCCTCTAAGTCCAGGAAAAAATAAAATAATAAAAATAAATGAAAATGAAACTATATATATATATAACCATTGTGCTAATTACTTTTGAAGAGAAAACCCAACCCAATAGAAAGTCTTTAGATGAATTCTTTAACAGTATGAAAATGCAAATGTTTAAAAGTCTGCATCAAAAACAAAAGGCAAACATAATTACAAAGAAAAGATCATGAAAGTCATAATAATTATGCTAATTAATTAATTTCCAAAGAAATAAAAGTAACCGTATATTTACAGGAAGAGATTCAGAAATGAAGGTAGAGGGGAAGGAATATAAGCTTCTAATTTCTTGTAGTTGTTTATAATATCCATTTAAAGACTGGTCGTTGAGCAAAAATAAATTATTGCCATTAATTTTGAACAAATTAAAAGAAAAGAATGGTTTTGCATTGCCTAGACAACCTGCGACAATGGATATTTATTTTTTAATACAACCACTTGTTATTCATTTTACACACAGATATATCGGGAAATTTAAGGTTTACCTTTAATTTCGACAAGTTATATAGCGATTATAATGCGGAGATCTATTTATAGGGGAATAATAATCACTCAATTATCGTGATCTCATCGGATGTTTTAAGATATATATAATCCAAGTCACGTGTTTGTTTTAAATTGGATAAAATTTTGTTTTAACTGAAAGTATTGACCTATATTTGTCATTTGATCACTTTATATTGCAAAATATTAGCATGAGATTGAGTTTAGATGGAATAAAGTGGTTTTTGCGGATTCATATAGCTAAGACCTCGACTTGTTTGAAACTGAAATATAGTAATTGTTCTGGTATTTAATCAAATAAGATAAGAAGTGAAAATTCTTGTTAGAATTTCTTGTGTTTTAATACTCTGACGGATGCTTCAAAATTCTAGGAGCGTGTTTTAAAATTCTAACACGGGGCTATTTTTCAAAAAAAAAAAAAAGTTCTAATAGAGTCAAAATATAAATAGTGATTTTTAAAAAGGTCTATTCAGCATAACTTTTAGTATTATTAAATTGTCAAAAGCAGGCATTTGGTTACTTGAGCATTGGGCCAAATGCAAATAGCCTGAAATTAATACTATTTTCAGTCCCCTATCAGATTGACTTATTTAATCAAAATGTTTTTTCTAAGTTAATTGCTGAAATTGGCTTAAATCCTTAAGGACAATGATTCTGCAATCTATTTTTCTAACATCTATAACTATCATTTTTCACTGTTTGCAAATAATGAAAGTTTTTTAAGAGAAAATTAAGGTATGCTAGAATATATGAGACAAATAGATAATATCTTGTATACTACTTTTTAGACATGAGAATCTTATTCTAAACACTTCCAATCCTTATAATTTTGAAATCAACACGGGTAGAACCTTAAAGTTTAACCAGTGTTGCCCCTCGCTTGCCCCATGGGTAACATTTTCGATTTTTGACCTTAAAGGTTTGTCCACACTACCCTCATGACAAACCTTTAAGGTCAACAACAACAACAACAACGATCCAGTATTGCCCCACAAGTGGGGTTTAGGGGTAGTGTGTACGCAGACCTTACCTCTACCCCGATGGGGGTAGAGAGGCTGTTTCTGAAAGACCCTCGGCTCAGACCTTATATTACAAAATATAATATAAAGATGATGAAATATAAGGGTTTTGAGTTTGAGTTTGACCACCCATTATTTTTTGTCACTCTCCTCATTTCTTATAACCAGTTCAAAATAAGACTTAAAACATAGTATAACCAGAGTTATTATAAGACATAAAACTTAATATACTCACACAACTTTTTGCAAGAACATAGATCCTAGCAATAGAAACAAGACCAGCAATTCACACAACTTTTTGCAATACTAGAAAGTGAAACAAGAGAAATACAGGGAGTAACAATGATTCTGCAACCCCAGTGCAAAATAAGACAAACAGAATTACAGACTTGCTTTTACAATCCAAGAATGCTAGATCAAAGTTAACAACTTAACTACAGTTGCCTGCCATGTTATATGGAACTGAATGTTGGCCGGTAAAGAACTCACACATCCAGAAGATGAAAGTAGCAGAGATGAGGATGTTGAGGTGGATGTGCGGGCATACAAGGATGGATAAGATTAGGAATGAAGATATTCGAGAGAAGGTGGGTGTGGCCCCCATGGAGGACAAGATGCGGGAAGTAAGACTCAGATGGTTCGGGCACATTCAGAGGAGGAGCACTGATGCACCGGTGAGGAGGTGTGAGCGACTGGCTGTAGTGGGCACGCGGAGAGGTAGAGGGCGACCTAAGAAGTATTGGGGAGAGGTGATCAGACAGGACATGGCGCGACTTAGGATTACTGAGGACATGGCCCTTGACAGGGAATTATGGAGGTCGAGCATTAAGGTTGTAGGTTAGGGGAAACTTGTGAATATTTCTACAGCACAATAGAGTGAGACTAGCCAGTTAGGAGTTAGACTAAGAATGTCATTGGTCGTCTATTGATGCAGGGCTTTACCTGCTAGTTTTACTATACCAGCCATCTATTTCGTATTTCGTATTCTGTATTTCATATCTCTTATATTGCTGTTATTTTATTATGCATTTTTATGGTACTAATATATCGGCTCCTGTTGCTTTTTTGAGCCGAGGGTCTCCTGGAAACAGCCTCTCTACCCTTCGGGGTAGGGGTAAGGTCTGCGTACATATTACCCTCCCCAGACCCCACTTGTGAGATTATACTGGGTCGTTATTGTTGTTGTTGTATTACCATAGCCGGCCATGTTTGCATTTCAATATCATAATCCTATCAGCTAAAGGACTAAAGCATGCATGGCCAATGATACTACTCAAAAATTAGCTAAGGACTAATTTCAATTCTTTCTGCAAATCAACTCTACTTAAACAACATATACTCCACTAAGTTCAAATCTCTGTATTAAAAGCCGCATACAACTGCTTTTTTTAGGTACAGAATAGAAATGGACATGGAAACTAATCAGGAAGACCATAACGTGCTTTAGTTGGACAGCTATACTGGAGGCCTGCTTGAGACAAGATAACCTTTGTAAAAGAGGTTTTCCTTTGTGCAACACGTGTTTCATGTGTCAGCAAGAACCTGAATACGCCCACCATCTTCTTCTCCATTGCAAAGTTGCTAGAGATGTCCTGAATATGTTTTGGTGTATTTTAGATGCTTTGATGCAATCGCCAAATTGTCTCCTAAAAGTAAGATGTCTTTCATATCTTTTTTGCTGGTCTAACTTATAGTATGTACTTCAGTGAACAACTCGTACATTTTTTATCTCCTGAAACTGCATCTAAAAGATTTAACGGTGCAACATTCAGCGGTGCAAGAGCAGTATTAATACTAATACATGTTTCCTTATTCTGTATGATTCCCGTAATAGGTGTTTTCTCTTCTTCTAGAGTGAAACCGCCTGGCTACTAATATTCAGGATAATAAGGACGACTTCAAGATCTGCTTGCGCATTGATAGAGACTACATAAATAGGACTTTACCTAGAGGAGTATGCAGTCGAACCCATAGCTTTCGCTCATACCCTGTATTTTTGCCCAAAACATCATTAAATTTGTACAAATAATACATATTGAACTCATTAAATTAGATGAGATATGGCAGAATTGCGAATCTGAACCCATAAAGTTTAAATCATGGATCCGCCTCTGACTTTACCGACATGTAAAAAGGCAAAAAATGATGTAAAAATCCAAGCTAGTATTGTGACGTTAGTATATTGACATTTCGATGAAAACATGAGTCCAAATTTACATCTAGAGAGTATTCTCTATATAGTTTTATTTCATCAAATATAGCTCACTAGTTTAAGAAAGTGTAGGTCTACAAAAGAGAAAATTTGAAAGAAATGATGAAATACCTAAACCAGCTGAATTCCCAGGTTGGTCTGCACGAGAACCTGAAGATATAAGAATCTGCCATCCTACACAAGCATTTCAACGCATTAGTAATTGGAACATAAGCTAAAAATTCTTATGAAAATAAGATTAACTGAAAGTGAAAATTGAAGTTCATACTTCAACAAGCACCTCTCTTGTCAAGAAAGCAATGAGATGGGAGAGTATCCTCTAGTGCAGAAATGTAGTGCAGAATCAGGAGGGTAGTTGCTTCTTACCATTTTAGTGATCTGGATCCATATTTGGCTTCTTAAGTTGAAGACATCTCTTCACCATCAATGAAGATTGAAGGTATGTGTTTAATCTTAGACCAACCCTTACCTTGAAGTTTAAGACAAGGTTTCTTTAATAGTGGACAATCTGCTATAGCAAGAGATTCCAGCTTTGATGGAAGTTTTTCCTTAGGAAATGACTGAAGCTCATAACAATAATAAATATTCAAAATTTTGAGAGCGCTAAGAAGTGGAAGCAAGGGGATTGCAACAAGTTTAGGGCAGCATATCACTGATAACTGAAGGAGACATGGAAAATCCCCATTCTTCACGCCTAACTTCTTTAATAAAAATCGCTTTTCAAGCAATAACTTGACCGATTTCAAATCAGTTTTGTGCACAACTATCAAAAACAAAAAATTAAATTTTTCACATAATTAATGTATAAGAAAGAAGACAACGACGACGACAACAACAACAACCCACTAAAATCCCACAAGTGGGGTCTAAGGAGGATAGAATATACATAGATCTTGCCCCTACTCCGAAGGGGTAGAGAGGCTATTTTCGAGAGACACTCAGCTCAGCTCAAGAAGATTAATGTATAAGAAAGAAGCAAAACGGAAAACAAAAACCTTCAATATTTGTTGGTTTTGCAGGAGAAGAGGAAAGGGTTTGTGGTAACTAGAATCTCCTGGAACAATCTCATGAAGTCGAATCACTTCAGCACTGTGACCAACAAGAAAATGGGAACAAATTAGTAGTTGATAAGCAACTGCCTGCAAACTTAAAAAAGAAAGATAAAAAGCACCAAACATTTCACTTAGAAAGTCATTGAGAACCTCTTTCGATGATATTTGGATTTCATTGCAGCTTCAGACTTTGTTCTACATGAGGTTCCCGAAAGTGTCTCATCATTGTCATCTCTTTCTTGTTTTAGGCATCCAACTAGCTGAAGCGATTCCACAGTACTCTGTGTCTGTATAGACAAAGATAAATCAAATATGTGAGTTATGTGTATGTGTAGGGACATATGTTGCAGATTGAAACTCCAAGAAAAGCTCTAATTTCCTCTTAGTGTCCCTCAAAAGTTCATTAACTAATAATATCCAAAGTAAACATATGGGGGGAAATCATATGTAACACTTTTCTTTGCAGAATATATATTGCATGTGCAAAATTTTTTGAATTTTATGATGCACAAGCTCAAACTAATTATTCTACTGTATATATATATTGTATCTCGCCTAATATCTTGTTCTATCAGTTTGTTGCTTAGTCATGATCAAAACTTTGACATATATAATTGTTCATGTGAGTAATCATGTTGGAGAGACAACAAATAGAATCCAAATTTTTGGGATTGTTTGACATTATGCTTTATTATCATTGCAAAATAATAATTTTTCAGATAAATTTAAAAGGCTATACTTTATTTCTGGAGGCGAAAATTAAATTTTGGAGATAAATACATGAAGGCACATTAATCCATCATATTTTGCCACTATTTTGAAGATAAATACATGCTTAAAAAGGGTACAAAGTATCTAAAATTATATATAATTACAAGCTTAGTTATTACTGCGTATATTAAAAATATTTCGAGTTTAAGATAAAAGATAAAGGTCTAAGAGGGTATATTCCTTGTTTTAAACTTGTAATTTACAAGAACAATACTCTTAAAAGTTCACAGAAAACTTAGCTTTACGCTATTAGTGGTGGTCAATTCATTTGCAATACTTCATCTTAATTTCTCTATCAAAAACTCCTTATCAGTCGATATGATTTATTATCAACAATTTTTAATTTTCTTGATCTATGAAAGAAAATTATTTACCTGATTACTATAGAATTGTAAATTAACTATTTATGTTGGTACCTTATAGTGTACTTTGTCAAAATTGGAAAAAATTCCACATTAGAACAATTGGGCTCCCTACTTTTTAATTTTATAGCCCATATTTCAATTTACAGCCAACTAGCCCAAAAATACTAGGCTAAGATTCAACATCGAACTCCAATAGGTTCTCAAAATTACTATTTAATTTTTAAAAAGGATTCCTCAAGATTTTAAATTAATTTTCAAATCAGTAATTGTGACTCAAATATTAGTTCAACAAACCAAATTCATTTGGGTGGTGAAAATTAGATTTTGAACAAGCTTAAATATGTGGGTTTAAATTTCGAATTTGATTTTGTGAGAAATTTGGAGTGAGTGTTATTTAGACTTGTTAGAGATAGAATACGGAGTTTGTATATAAAACCTTAATTAATACCTTATGGTTCCAAATATTCACATCTATTTTTCAATTACAGAATTTGTCATTGCATAGACATCAAATCTATAAATGTTTACCTATGAGATTGCTGCTATGATTTTTAAGAAATATAATGAACTTCTTACTAACAAATGAATACTCAAAAACACCTTTGCTTGGCTTTTTCTTTCTTTCTGAAAAGGTTATAGAATTATTTTCGTTAAAAATAAAAAATTGTAGATATTAATCATGAACATTGCAACTTTCCCTATTAGGGATCTACTACTATCAATAATATTATCTTTAACAGTGTTAGTTTATTTATATATAAATTTATGTATATTAATAAGGGAATAATAGATGGTAAACATTGTAATAAAGTATATCTTCACAATCAACTTTCACTAATTTGTGACATAAATTAGCCAAATCTATGGAAAATAAGAAAATAACCAAACATTAATTACCCATCTATCAATATGTGCAACCTTAAGGTAGGTAAATTATAAAAGATTTTATAATTTAAACCCAATACAATCTGAAAAGAGAAACCTATCAAACATGGTTTGAAGAAGGTTTTTATATTTTCCAAATTAATTTTTTATAGACGGCTGCACTTTTTTAACCCTATTAGGATTTTATAATTTGGAGAAAGTATTTAATAAAATCTCTACTTCTTAAAAACGAATAAAAGAAATAATTAAATTTATATGACTCTTCACGTTGGAAGTTTCACCTTATTATTTTCTTCTTAAACGGATTGACAACAAAATTATAGGAAGAGGAGTCCTGTACGTGGATGGAAAGCCTCTTTATCTTTTTTTGTTATTTAAATGTCGATATTTTATAAATGGAATTTCATAGTGGTATATTCGTAATTGACTTTAAATACTAAAAATGTTAGGTCACGTAGATGCAACAGTTTTTTAAGATTTTAAATTCTTAAATATTAAGGAATTTATTAAAATAACTATCTTGTCTAGTGTGAAATACATTTTAAAGGGTAAAAAATGCGAACGATATTTCGTTAGGGGCTTCGTATATTTAAATAGTATATATAGAAGATAGATAGATATAGATATAGATAGATTGTTTACTTTCACATATAATTTATGTTATATCAAATTTATTCTAAATTATATATTTAAGATTAAATAGAGCAATCCTGTTGGGAATTTGTTATAAAAATCTACTGCTTTTAATATTACATGTATTATGTGTATTTATATTCGCTCTATATCTCTCTTCTATTGTCAAATGCAACTAGAATTTTGATTTTTCATTGCTGATTGCTATCAAGTGACTGGTACCAAGCAAATCATTTTTCCCTAAAATTCCTTATTCTGCTTATATTTTCATTATTAAACGTTATTAACTTATTTTTATTGATGCACGACAATTTTTTATTCATAATAAAATTTGAATAGTTATATAGGTAAATGAATATGTAAATTTTAAAAATTAAAGAGAACATAATATCACGACACTAAAATAGTAAAAAGAGACTAGGTAAAAAAGACAAGGTTATATAAAACAAGTAAGCAATCGAAATAATTGAAAATTTGAACTATATATATATATATATGTAAATTTTAAAAATTAAAGAAAACATAATATCACGGCACTAAAATAATAAAAAGAGACTAGGTAAAAAAGACAAGGTTATGTAAAACAAGTAAGCAATCGAAATATGTAAAAAAAGAAAAAAAGATAGAATTTCCTTAATAAAAAAAGAAAATAAAAACAACATGGTTAGCCATCCAAGCAAAATCATCACAGAAGCACAAAATGATTGCAAAAACAAAAGGGAAAACATATTTTAGCTGACAAAAATCCTTAATTTCATAAGCTGCAAACATAATCCCATAATTCAAATTCATTACATCTTGTCACAAACAAGACATTAGGAGAGTATAGGGCAAGAAATGTGGGGGAAAAACTAGTGCTAAAGTAATAAGCAAAGTAACACTCATCTAATCACCACCAGCCTTCTGGTAAACATAGGTAAGCCCACATTTACCACAATAGTGCCTGTCAAAGTGGTTAGCCATGAAAGTCCCGGCACCACACTCAGCATTGGGACACTCCTTGCGGAGCCTCTGAACCTTACCAGAATCATCAACCTTGTAAAACTGGAGGACGGCGAGCTTAACCTTCTTCTTCTTGTGCTTGATTTTCTTTGGCTTAGTGTAAGTCTTCTTCTTACGCTTCTTTGCACCACCACGGAGGCGAAGGACAAGATGGAGGGTGGACTCCTTCTGGATGTTGTAGTCAGCTAGTGTTCGGCCATCCTCAAGCTGCTTACCTGCGAAAATCAACCGCTGCTGGTCCGGTGGAATGCCTTCCTTGTCCTGAATCTTAGCCTTAACATTGTCAATGGTGTCCGATGACTCTACCTCTAAGGTAATAGTCTTACCCGTCAGGGTCTTCACGAATATCTGCATCTTTGCCAACTATGTGCACCAACTGAACAATTCAACAAGAACACAGATTCAACAAAGAAAACTGGAATCAACCATATAAATCATGTGTACCCATTACTGCATTACCCGCTATTAGGAACAAATCAAAAGAACAAATATTTCATCAATCAAAGAATCCGGCCATGTATTTCAATTCGGGACCGGATTAAACGAAGAACGTACATTCACTAGTAAGAATTACAAGAAACAATGATATGTGAAAATGGGGCCAGCTATATGACATTCTATGTGACCATTCAGTTTCATTTGAGCTAAATAAATGACTATGCTTAGATTACAAACAGAATCGGAGTCGACTATATAAATCAAGTTTACCCATTAGCTCTATTCAAGCCAAATCAAACAAAGAACAAATACTTCACCAATCAATGAGCTAGGCCTCTATTCCTATTAGAGGCCAGATTAAACGACGAACATATATTAACTTGTAAAAACTACAAGAAACAATCATATGAGAAAATGGGGCCAGCTATATGAATTCTTTGATTACTGTTCAGTTCTATTTGAGCCAAATCAGTGACTATGCCTTGATTACAAACAAAACCACAGTCGACTATATAAATCATCTTTACCCATTTAGCTCTATTCAAGCCCAAACAAACAAAGTACAAATACTTCACCAATCAATAAACTAGGAGAGCATACATTAACTTGTAAAAATCACAAGAAACACTCATATGAGAAAATGGGGACAGCTATATGAATTCTTTGATTACTGTTCAGTTCTATTTGAGCCAAATCAGTGACTACACCTTGATTACAAACAAAACCGAAGTCGACTACATAAATCCTCCTTGCTCGTTTAGCTCTATTCAAGCCAAATCAAACAAAGAACAAACATTTCATGAACTAATGTTCTAGAGTTCTGTACCAATTGAATAATTGGAATTCCTCTGTTAACCATTTCAGTCTACTACAGACCAGATTAAATTAAAAACATGTATAGCTTGTAAGAATCAGAAAAAAAAACAATTGACATGTGAAAAACAGGTCAGCTATAGCCTATATAAATTCTATGTAACTATTACATTCTATTTGAACCCAAATCAAACAAACAATACACAACATATATTAACTTGTAAAAATCACAGGGAACGATGATATGAGAAACAGAAAGCTATCACAGAACTGATAATCCAAGTAAATAAATTTTTTTTGTGTTTTACTAATTAAAATCATTGCAAAGAAAAGTAAAGGATAATGGTTTGGTTATTTAGAGAGAAATAGGAACTTACGAATTGCAAGGTGAGGAGTGCCGCTGCACAAAGAGAAGATAGCGGCGAAGTGAGGGTTTACAAAGAATTTAAGGCGGAGATTTGGTTCGAATTTGGGCTTCATTTGTTATTCAGCCTGCAATCATTCAGTTGGGCTTGGACCTAAAAGGGCTTTTTAATGTATTTGGCCGCTCAGTCAAAAATAGGAGGAAGTGCACGGTTAGCGACTAATAACACATGTATTTACTTTTAAGTTACTGTTTAAAATATTTTTAGTCTTTAGTCACTGCTTTAATAAACTTTAATTGCGCGGACAAAAATATCCTTCTGCTCATGTCCTTAATTTTTGAACTTAACTTCAGGACTTCAGGACTACATGTCCTTAACTTTTGAACTTGGAACTTTAAGTTCAGGACTTTAGGATTACATGTCCTTAACTTTTGAACTTAACTTCAGGACTACATGTCCTTAACTTTTGAACTTGTAACTGTAAGTTCAGGACCAAGTGTCCTTAACTTTTGAGTTTGTTAGTCTAAGTTCAGGACCTATTGTCATTAACTTTTGAGCTTGTTAGTCTAAATTCAGGACTTCAGGATCTATTGTCCTTAACTTTTGAACTTGTAACTGTAAATTCAGGACCTATTGTCCTTAACTTTTGAGCTTGTTAGTCTAAGTTCAGGACTTCGGGACCTGCTGTCCTTAACTTTTGAACTTGTAACTGTAAGTTCAAGACCTATTGTCCTTAACTTTTGAGCTTGTTAGTCTAAGTTCAGGACCAAGGGTCCTTAACTTTTGAACTTGTAATTCTAAGTTCAGGACCAAGTGTCCTTAACTTTTGAACTTGGAACTCGAAGTTCAGGACCAAGTGTCCTTAACTTTTGAGTGCTTGGACATTACCAAAAGTGTAATTCGTATTTATTGGATTGAAGGGACACAATATCGAGCAACTTTGGAGATGGATATGCGACGAGATCAGATGAAGACGATTTTGGAGGCATCTATGGAGGAAACAAAGAGGATGAAGAAAAGATAATTCATGGAAAATCCCCTGGTAATGGTTTATGTTTTATGTTTATCTTCTTGCTCTTAATATGTCTTCTAATGTCAATTCATCTTTTTTTTATTGATAAAATAGAGTATGATACTAATCACGGAGGTGAAGTCAAAGAGAAGGAGAAGACACATAATCAGCAGTATGATACTAATCAAGGAAGTGAAGTCAAAGAGAAGGAAAAGGCACGTAATCAGCGTCAAACAACATGAAGAAAACTGTCATTCCTGTTTAGAAGAAAGGGTAACACAGTCTTTTTATATTAATTTTAATAGACTAGTGGCTACTATTGCTAAGTATTGAAAATGCTGGATAAAAAGTAAATACCACTTTAAAAAGTGGCTACCCCATACAATTTTTACTCAAAAATAATTACAATTGTTAACCAAATATATAAGAAAATATATACTTATTATGCATAAAATATGTATGTTATATATTAATATATAAAAAGATTATATTTTTCGACTATTATTTTGGAGGGCGTCTATACAATGAAGATTTTCCAACCTGTAAAAGTTATACCAATTTAATGAGATATTAATTAGATTATCCATAATTGTGCTAATTGATGAAATATATGAGATTTCAATCAAAATCTTGAACTATGAGAAATACTAGTGAGCAAGAATTTTAGGATACGTACAAGTAAAATATAACATATGCAGATGAAATAGGTGAGTATTGAGAAGGTAATGTCATGAGAAGATACCTACCTAAGTAAAAGACAAGTCCCACAAAATATATAATATATTCACAAGATAAGTGGTTCATAAATACAAATATTAAGATGAATATTCTATTAATAATTACATTGTTCAAGTATCTGTTAGAACATGCGCAGCGGAAGCAAGCATACAACCAGGCTTCAAATACATGTAAACTAGACAACGCAATAACAACAAGATTAGAAGCACTAACCTCTTGAAATAGTTGCACAAATCTTCTAGACAGCAAGAATTCAGGGATGCAGTCTTCTGCTACTTGCCTAGTAAAACCTTGGACAATTTTGCTTTTGGGTGGGCAAGAACAATACAACTCTAAAAAAGTGAGTTATTGGGTGAAATTAGTCTTCCTTTAATAGAGTTATTTTGGCCAAAAATCCTCCTCCAAAAACGTGTAGGATTCTTCTTCTACAAGTAGAATCCTACTCCAACTCTATTAGATAACTTTTCTCCCAAGTCACTTTTTACCCAAGTCTTGTCCAGTTTTTACTAGGTATAGCAGAGACCACAGAAATAATAAGAGGCTACCAACTATAGTATTAATTCGAAATTAGCATGAATTAATTCTTACTATAATTAATTGTAATTTATTTCACTAAAAAAACTGCAATTAAACTCCTCAATATGAATTTCGAAAATTCAATAACACTTATTTTAACTCCCCATGCTAAGATCTCAAACACCAGTTAATTAAATTAAATCACTGAAAATTTAATTTAATCAACTAATTAAATCCTTTACAATTCCGCTTAAAACATTTCATGTGACGGATACAAAATCCATCGGCTGAGCTTTCATATGAAAACTTATAAGCTTACATAAAGGGGCATCTTCAAACTCAAAAACGAATCATGGATTCTATCAACTAATTATTATTCACAAATGTTATTCGCTATTGTCCAATCTATTAGGCATACACTAACTCTAAATAGAGTCGTACCTTTTGATAAATCAAATCAATAAACAAATTACATTGATCATAATAATTATATCAAGATTAGGAGTATAAGCTCATTTAATGAATTAGAGAAAATATTTTATATATTCAGTACAAAAACATCTTTTCTCTACTTGGTCCATTCAATATACACTGAGTATACTATCATAAGAAGTTGGAGTAAAACTACTCCCATAATTAAGACAAATTATACTATAATCTTGTGCTACAATCATCAAGATATTTTGTCCAACAATATCTTTGATTGTGAATATAGTTTATTAATTGTGAGAACCAACAATTTAATCTTCTATGCATGAGCTAAGACTCCATACACTAAATTGTCTACTACATAATCAAAAGGTTACACATGTAACAAATGATCTATTTAAAGTAGTACTTTATTGAATTGAATAAATTAAAGAAATAATTGTTCCATAAAGAATAAAATATAATACTCTATCTAAACTGCATGGTTAATAGTATATCCCAACAATCTCCCACTTAGACTCATAACCATGCGTCTACTACTCTAACACACATTCCTTCTACATGCTTGTCAAAAATCTTCTGTGTCAAGCTCTTTGTAAACGGGTCTGCCAAATTGTCCTCTGACGCAATCTTCAACACTCTTGCATCACCTCTATGAGTTATGTCCCGAATTAAGTGATACTTACGCTCAATATGCTTACTCTTTTTATGGCTTCTTGGTTCCTTCGAGTTTGCAACTGCACCACTATTGTCACAGTAAGGTACAATTGGTACTTGAACCGAAGAAACCACATTAAGCTCTTTCAGAAAGTTCCTGAGCCAAACAGCCTCTTTAGCTGTCTCAAATACAGCCACATATTCGGCTTCCATGTTAGAATCAGCAACACATAATTGCTTGATGCTCCTCCAACGTATGGCTCCACCTCCTAAGGTAAAAACATATCCTGGGGTAGATTTTCTAGAGTCTCTATCTGACTGAAAATTTGAATCAGTATAGCCAATGGGTGCAAGATCACCTGAGTGATACACCAACATATAATCCCTAGTCCTCTTCAAGTACTTGATTATATGCTTAATAGCAGTCCAGTGTTCTCGACCAGGGTTAGATCGAAATCTACTAACCATGCCAATAACAAAGCAGATGTCAAGTCTAGTACATAGCATAACATACATAAAACTCCATACAACAGAAGCATAAGGGACCGCCTTCATCTTTTCTATCTCATCAGTCGTTTTTGGGGACTAATCTTTTGACAGAGAGATTCCATGTCTAAAGGGGAGAAACCCTTTCTTGGAATCTTGCATGCTAAACCTGGTGAGAATAGTATCAATATAAAGTGCTTGGGACAAGCCTAATATCCTTTGCTTGCGATCTCGTATAAGTTTGATCCCAAGGATATGTGCTGCATGTCCCAAGTCTTTCATATCGAAATGTGAGGATAAACATTCCTTTACTGAATTCAACATGCTCACATTATTTCCTATGAGCAAAATATCATCTACATACAAAACCAAAAATGTGACTTTATCTCCATTCCACTTCTTATAAACACAAGACTCATTTTCACATTGATCAAAATCGAAGGTTTTAATCGATGCGTCAAAACAAGTGTTCCATGCCCTAGAAGTTTGTTTCAATCCATAAATGGATTTCTTTAATTTATACAACATGTGCTCATTCCCACATTTTATGAAACCAACTGGTTGTGCCATATAGATGCACTCATCAAGACTTCCATTTAGAAAAGCGGTCTTGACATGCATGTGCCAGATCTCATAATCGTAATGAGCAGCAATGGATAAGAGAATCCTAATGGATTTAAGCATGGCTACCGGCAAAAAGGTTTCCTCATAATCGATCCCTTCTTTTTGAGTAAACTCTTTTGCAACAAGCCTAGCTTTAAAAGTTTGCACTTTTCTATCCACTCCTCTCTTTTTCTTATAGATCCATCTACAACCTATGGGTTTGACTCTAGTAGGTGGTTCTACAAGATCTTAGACTTGATTGTAGTATATGGACTCCATTTCAGATTTCATACCATCAACCCATTTATCAACATCTGTATCATGTAGTGCTTCGTCGTAATTAATAGGTTTTGTATTAGGCTCTTCAGGGATTCTATCATAAGATTCTCCCAAGAGCGCAAACCGGAGAGGTTTTCTAATAATTTTCCCACTACGACTAGTCACTACAGGTGGAGGCTGATTTTGTTGTTGAATTGCAACATCATTTTCTGGAACTGAAGCCTCGATGTTATCCTCCACACCTTGCGGTGCTGAGATATCATTAACTTCTTCCTGGAGTGCAGGCTGCATAACAATTTCAGGTTGTTCAACAATCTGAGGTTGCTCAACATTACTCCCACTACTTTAGGATAGTGAGATGTCAAGCAATTGCTCTTATGCAATCTGCTGCCTATTGACATTTCTCCCACTACGGTAATGTAGTGGTCTGTCAATACTGGCTTCTGGGATATGTTCTAGAGATGAGTCTTTAGTTACTCCATTGTTTAATTCCTGTAAAACTAGTTTACTTCTAGGAATATGGTTCGTTAGATAGTCCTCTTCTAAAAATTTGGCATTTGTCATAACAATTACCTTCTTTTATTTGGGACAATAAAATAAACCACCTTTAGTTCCTTTTGGATATCCAACAAAAATGCATACTGCTGTCCTTGATTCCAATTTATTCGCTTTCACTTTCAGCACATGTGTTGGACAACCCCAAACCCGAATATGCCGTAAACTTGGCTTGCGCCCAGTCCACAATTCTACTGGAGTTGAAGGTACTGACTTTGAAGGAGCCAAATTTAGAATGTAGTTTGTTGTTTCTAAAGCATATCCCCAAAAGGAAGAAGGCAAATCGGAATAACTTAACATTGATCTAACCATTTCCATAAGGGTCATATTTCTTTTTTTGCCACACCATTTTGTTGTGGTGTTCCTGTGGCAGATAATTGAGATGTAATTCCATTATTTGATAAGTATTTTTTGAATTCCATAGAAAGGTATTCACCACCACGATCAGATCGCGATGTTTTGATATATTTATCATGTCGTTTCTCCGTTTCCGTCTTAAATTCTTTAAATTTCTCAAAGCATTCAGACTTACATCGCAATAGATAAATATATTCATATTTTGAGTAATCATCTGTGAAAGTTACAAAATACTCAAAACCACCTCTTGCTTGTATATTCATAGGGCCACACAAATCAGGGTGAATTAATTCTAGCTTATCACTGGCTCTATTTCCTTTTGAGGGGAAATGTCTCTTGGTCATTTTGCCTTCTAAACAGGATTCGCATGTTGGTAGTGGCTCCACTTTCAATGAACTCAAAGGTCCATCAGAGACCAATCTCGAAATCCTATTTAGATTTATATGCCTAGACGTAAGTGCCACAAATAAGTTTGACTCAATTCAGAAATACGTTTTATTTTATGTAATAGATTAATGTTATTTAGTTCTTTTGGTTGTTGTAGCACATGAGTAGATATATCAAGAATAAAAAGGTCATGTACTCTAGCAGCAGTGTAGATAAGACGTTTATTAAACTTAATAACAACAAAGTTATTAGCAAAATAAATATTATAACCATCATCCATTATTTTCGAAACCGAAATCAAATTCCTTCTAATAGAAGGTACATAGAGAACATCTTTTATAACTAAAGCTCTATCACTACTAAATGAAACTCTAATATCTCCTAAAGCTAAAGCTGGTGCTGGCTCGCCATTGGCTTGAAAAATGCAAACTTCATTTTCACTTAGCCGTCGCGTTTCCTAAAACCCTTACAAAGTAGTGCAGATGTGATTAGTGCCTACCCAATCTACACACCAAAACGTGGTAGAAACAACCGTTAAACAAGTTTCAACAACATTTAAATTTGAATTACCTTACTTATTAAACTTTGCCAGATAGGCAGGGCATTGCTTATTGTGATGCCCAGGTTGCTTGCAATGATAGCACTTGCCTTTAGGCTTTTTCACACCAGCCGCACCACTAGGTGCCAGAACCTTTTGAGCCTTCTTCTTTTTCTTATTGCCTTTCGACTTAGAAACCGAAGTTTTCTCAACATTGAGTTCCACAACTAGAACTTGTTATTTGATAATATATTCCGCCGCTTGCAGCTCATTCAACAATTTCGCTAGTGACAAATCCATTTTGTTCATATTATAGTTCAAGTGAAACTATTGAAAACTGTCAGGCAGAGTTTGCAGGACCATCTCAACTTGAGACTCCTTATCAATCATAGCTCCAAGGACCTCCAGTTCATTCAGAAGACTCGTCATCTTCAGAACATGGTCCCTGACTGATGATCCTTCGACCATCTTGGTGTTCAAAAGGGCTTTCATGGTTGTCTACTTAGCTGCACGATTTTGCTCACCGAACATCTCTTTGAGACTTTCGAGCATATCATAAGCAGACCCCATAGACTGATGCTGATGTTACAAAACATTCGCCATAGAGGCAAGAATGTAACATCGCGCCATCTCATTAGCCTTGTCACACCTCCTTTTTACACACCCGAGGGGTATAAGAGAGTTTTTTCAACTTAAGTGACATTGTTCGAAATGAGATTTTTTATTTAATTCTAGAGTCGCCACTTGGAATATTTTAAATGGTGTCCCAAGTCACCAGTTTATTTTAAATCCCAAATCGAGGAAATTTCGACTTTCATTTTTGAAGTCTGCGAACCAGAAATTCTAAGTAAGGAATTTTGTTAACCCGGGAGAAGGTGTTAGGCATTCCCGGGTTCCGTGGTTCTAACACGGTCGCTTACCAATTTATACTCGACTTAAATTGTCTAATTACTTATTTTAGAACCAATGTGTAATTATCTTTTTACCACATTTAAATCATTTGATTTATTCGCAATTAAAGAATTGAGTTACGCGTATGTATACTCTTTTCCTTTGGCGTGTCAAAAATCATGTCACGCGAACGTGTCCACAATTAATAACGCTTCGTTTATTTATTTAAGAAAATTTGATTGAGGTTGCGCGAACGCATCCCTCGGGTCTTTTTTTAGAGTTAAATTCGCAATTATGTTACGCGAACATATACATAATCACAATACTAATCTAAATCGAGCCTAAAGCAAACTACGAAATTTATTAATTATTTTTCTAAAGCTAATTTAAGATTATTGTGAAGGCCATGTTATGGAAATTAATATAGAAAAAAAATAGATTATTTACAGAAAGATGAAACTAACTTGTGAATTTTTATTAGCTCTTGGCCAATCAGACTTGAATTATCTAAATCCAAACGGCCAAAAATCTTCATTGCTTCAAACCAAAATATGAGGTTCGGTTTCTAAACAATTTTTAAACAAAAGGCTCAAGTATGGAAATAAAGCATCTACTAATTGAATGCATAAAAAAAAGATGGATCAATCATGCCAAACAAACAACAGAGAAAGAAACTTCACAATTGCCTATATTTACTCTAATTTGTGTTATACGTAATGTGCAATGCTGAAAGAGAATCTTTACTCCAATCACTTGAGTGCACAAATAATTCAATCTAATATTTCAAGATACTATATCCAAAAGCAAAAGCAAAAGTAAAAGCAAAAAGCAAAAAAGGTGCTATTATTTTAACCGCTTTTAATATTTCGGAAAAAATTCAAAGTTATTTAAAACGCATCGTAAGCCACGCTACATAAATGTACCCGCGGTCCACGATACATTTTATCTAACATTGAGATTTGGATTTGGGTCACATAAAATGCACACCCGAGTTTAAGGAAATTAATTAAAATTGCACGCCTAAAGCAACTACGCACTTTCAAGTTTGCGAGGGCCATGAAAAATTCAACTAAATGGCACACCTCGATTTATTTCAAAAGATTGTACTCAGCTAAAGCAAACTGCGGGATCTTGATCATTTATTTTCCTAAAAATAGAATTAATTGGGGATGCTCTAATACTAAGAAATCCATTGCTTGGAAAATTTGGACCTGTATACATTTTATGTAGCAAAGTAGCAATCAAAACAGTGCCTTGAACTGGTATCGGGTCCTTATATTCCATGGCAACCTTTAAAGCTTCCTTCATCATACCTTTCTTACAATCTATGAAGGCAGTATATGTTGCCATGTTAGGTTTAACTCCCTATGTTTCCGATGGAGCCTTGGTACTCCTATACACTGCACACACATAATTCTTTTCAACCAGCACAAGATATGGTCCTTAATTTTAATCCCTTTAACATGCACATGTACATATTATCATACAAAGTTTAGAACTGGCAGAGGTGTTCTACGGCAATAAAGTGCACACATGCATGAGTAAAGTTCAACCAACATGCAACCTATCATCTCCGGAAGATAAAATTTAAATTCTAAACTAAAGTTTCAAGCTACTCTAGATACTACTTCTAGATGTAGCCAATTACATGTTTTGTAATAATGAATCTTTCTAGAATAATACATATTTTTGCAATTCGGCTGAAGCAAAACACTAGTTATAAATCTTGATCTCCGAAATAAATTCCTGTCACTAGAAAATTATGTACTTTATGGAGGTATGCTCAACATTCAGTCGATCCTTCCCATATTTTAACAGTCAAAACAAGCCATTTGCTCAATCTCATAAGTGTTCTCTAAAATTTAAAATTATTCAGAATGATCATTAATCTAATGTCATTGACCTGCATGTTGCCCATCAAACAATTTTAATCAAATAAAACACACAACACAATAATAACTGATGTGGATTCAGAAGCCAATTTAACACTGACAAACTAAGCATATAGAAGGCTAAATGAGGAATTTGTTGTCCATATCATCAAAATCTTGTGGAAGCAACAGAAGAAATAGGAAATGATATCAGCAGATTTCAATTGTTTTATCAAAAACGCAATATAGTTTTACAGCTATATACCTCAATCTGCAAGCAAAAACTCAATTAAACCGAATAAAGGTAGGGCAAGCAAGGGATGGAGCTCAGCTACAATACCAGCGATAATCAGCAACAACAGCCCCTTAAGCACTCGATTCGACTTTGAAAACCAACCAGATTCGTCCAACAAATCGGCAGAGAATGCGATTTTTCGAAAAATCCATGGTTATTCAACTCTTTTTCGTTTTTTTCTTTGCTCGTTTACAATTTTGGTATCCAAATATGATTTTAACTCTCTCGAAGGTGATATAAGTATGTATGAAATGATAACTGCTCTTGGTGTTCTTTCATTCTTGAAGAAAAAGAAGCAATTTCTGAGATGGTGAGGTTGCGGAACGGTGCTGGGTCTAAGGGGTCTAAAGATCTGGTGATTTTCGGAAGATGAGAGAATGAGCGTCGTTTTGTTCTAAAATCTGAAGAGGAAGCTCTCTATTTTTCTGTGTGTCCCCTCCTCTTTCAGAAGCCTCTTTCTAAATATGCAGTAGATTAGTGCACACCCTATTCACAAATTCTCTTTCCCCATTTTTATATTTGATTCCACTCAAACCATTTTCTTTAAATTATTCAATTAGTGCATTATGACATCACTTTAGAAGCTTCTTAATTAGTTAGGTGAACATATTCCCTAGCCTAAATTCCTAAATTAACCCCTAAACCAAATTATTCTACCAAATTAACTTAATTATCTCTAAATAATAATTACCACACCTAATTAAATACCAAATTAAAATAAAATTACAAAAATTCGAAATTAAACAATAAAAAATGCAAAATATTTTTTTTTTTGTGATTTTTCATTTTTGTAAAACAACAAATTACTTAATTAATCTAAAAATATAAAATCAAATTCTAAATGCAGATGCTATATTTTTTGTATTTTTAATGCATTAATAAAATTAAATATGCACACAAAAATATGCAAACAATCAGGAAAATTGCACAGTAATTCCTAGAATAACACATAATTAAAGAAAAATAAAATCTAATTTTGGGAATTCCTTTGGAGTAATTCGTGTGAGGCAAAAATCACGTGCTCACAGCTGCCCCTCCTTGCCCAGAAACATGAAGAGTTTTCGTGCAAAGATAAAGTGAGCGGATACGAGCGATTTTTGCCCATTTGAATATTCTGCGGGAAGCATTTTTGAAAGATTTGACCGAACCTCTACTTCAAAGGTTTCCTACATATCCGTGGCTATAAAGAAATCAGGTCAATGTAGTTCGGAAAATTTCGGTAGCTGGGACTACCATGAAGCTGTGGTTTCACTGTTACTGCTGTTGCTGCTGCTGATACTGCTTACTGACCTCTTTATTACACCATGACAAAATGAAGAAGCTAGACTAAGCTATAATCTATGCTTTACAAAGATTTATTTTCAAACTTGATATTGTGACTGATGTTGCCTCGTTGACTTGTATTTTCCTTAGAAGTTCCTTTGTTGTTGTCTTGAATTGTATTTTGAGATGATTTCCCTTTTTCCAGACGGGTACCTGACTGCTTGATTTGATTTGTATTCCCTTGCTCTCCAGGTGGGCGCCTGATTGCCGAAACTTGAATTGTATTCCCTTGCTCTCCAGGAGGGCGCCTGATTGCTGAACTTGAATTGTATTCTCTTGCTCTTCAGGTCGGCGCCTGATTGCTGAACTTGAATGTATTCCTTTGCTCTCCAGGTGGGTGCCTGATTGCTGAAACTTGAACTGTTGTTCCTTGTTCTCCAGGTGGACGCCTGATTACTGAATCTTCAACTGCTTTTCCTTGTTCTCCAGGTGGACGCCTGATTGCTGATACTTCAACTGTTGTTCCTTGTGCTCCAGATGGACGCCTGATTGCTAATACTTCAACTGTTTTTCCTTGTTCTCCAGGTGGACGCCTGATTGCTAATACTTCAACTGTTTTTCCTTGTTCTCCAGGTGGACGCCTGATTGCTAGTAATTGGTCACGCTCTTATCTTTAACATCCATGTTGTTCTCCCTGTTCTTTAGATGGGCACCTGACTTCAACAAAAATAGACAAAACAAAAGAAATTTTTTTGCCCCAGTTTGGTAGCTGAGCGCATCTGTGAGTGTTAAACTGAATCATATTACCAAATATTACTAAGAATTTGAAAGCTAGGTCCTATTATCCAGGGGGTCCTGACAACTCTTAACTAAACGACAATTTTAAATCTAAGCTATATCTTTTAAAGGTATGACTTCTGCTAAATCTTGTTAACTAAGAAGGTCTTAAACTACTCCCCATTATCCAGGAGGGTCCTGACAACTCTTAATTAAACGATAATTTTATAGCTAAATTATATCTACAGAAGGTATGTCTTATGTTAAATCTTGTTATCGAAGCTAGTTTTAAACTACGTCCCATTATCCAGGAGGGTCCCGACAACTCTTAAATCAAGTCTTATCTTAAGAGTGACAATTTTACGGCTAAATTATATTACCCTACAACAGAACTTATGTTAAACCTTGTTATCTAATGGAAATCTCAAAACTAGGTCCCATTATTCAGGAGGGTCCTGACAACTCTTAATTAAACGACAATTTTAAACCTAAGTTATATCTTATAAAGGTATTATTTCTGCTACATCTTGTTATCTAACAACAATCTTAAAGCTACATCACATTATCCAGGAGGGTCCTAAAATTTCGAATTAAAGCTTATCTTACGAATGACAATTTCAACGCTAAATTGTACTCTCTTATAAAAGCACTTACTTATCTAATGGAATGCTTAAAGTTACGTCCCATTATTCAGGTGGGTCCTGAAAACTCTTATGCGAACTTTGAAGTCAATATATATTCCTTTTGGTACACATTTGTCCTATATTTACTACTTATGATTGTTTTGGATTTTAACCTAGGTCCCATTTTCCAGGAGAGTCCTAAGAATTTTGTGATCAAACCTGCCTGGTACTTGCTTTCCTTATGGAGGGCTTATTGAAACAAATGTCATCTTTGCCCCTGTTTCAAATCAAAGAAAATCTTGTCAGTTTAAAAGGTGGTTAGTTGTGGCATTCTTGCTAGGGATGGTTTTCTCTTTGCCATGCTTTGCTTCGACCGACTGCCTTGAACTGGTCGAGAATTGTTTTGACCTCCTAACTGATCCTCAACCACGGGATCCCCAACTGTTGTTTTTCACTTCTGACCCTTTTATTCGAAACCATATATCTCCCATGACATTACTGAACCATTCCACTGATTTAAGCTTTGCTCACACTCTATGTCCCACTTTTCATCATACTATCTCTAGCATGTCCTAGTCACATTTTGCTTTGTGCAATTTTGAATCTGGTAGTACACTTTGACATTCCTTCTTATTTGTTGAAACAAGGCTAACCTTGGGAGAGCTTTAGAGGAGTAAAAATTAACAGCAATGATGATAACAACTAGGTCGGGAATCCAAATTAGAGTAAGAATTTGAGAAGTAAATGCGGAAGCGATAACAACAAGGAATTGAACAACTAGAACTAAAGAGATCAAAATAAAGGATATGGGAAGAATTCAAGGAAAGAATTCCAAGAACTTCCAAGAACGCAAGTTCTATAGCCTTGACAAGATCAAAGTAACAACGTCTTGATTTATGGAAGAAATCAAACGCCTTTACTTAAAAAGCAAATCAAAACAATAGATTCGGATCTTGACCACTTTACGAGTAACTTGAGACAACAATTAATAACTAGTATTAATCGCCTTCTAAGAATACCACAAAGGAATCAAAGATATCATAAAAGAGAAGTAATCTTACTACCTTGAACTAAGAACTAGTAAAGGTTGAAAGATAAATCTCAAAGCACAAGTAACAAAGGTTCAAAAGAACTCTCAAAGTATGATATACTTAATCAATAAATGTTGTGTCTTATGAATGAGAAGAACTCCTTATTTATAGGAGTTAAAAGCACTTAAAATAATGTAGGGGGTTGCTAAAAAGTCATCTAAATTAGGTAGGGGGCTGCTAGGGGTCACAATAGCCATCAAACTTAGGTAGGTGGCTCCTAAGGGGTAACAAAAGCCATCAAAATTAAGTGGGGGGCGGCCAAATCCTTTTGGGGCAGATTTGGGCCTTAAAACTATTAGTTTGGGCCATTGGTTTGGACTCCAATTGGGCTCCTTTTGAAACACCCCCTTTTGGACCTCTTTTAAGGTCATTTTGAGCCCTATTGGTGGACTTCAAGGGCTGATTTGGTAACCCAATCTTCCTCCTCTTGGACTTCAATTTGGACTACCAAATAATTGTAAAACTTGGACAATTCATCTCCTTTGGGCTTGAGCTCTTCCTCTACAATTAAAAGCTTCTTTATTTGCCATTGAAGTCTAGCAACCTTAGTTTCAACTCTTTAGCTTGAGATCTTGTATATGGCCTTGGAGCTTCCAAAACTCTATCCTTGTCCTTGATGATATCACCTAGCCAATTCACATCCTTTATCCTTGAGCTCTTCCTCCCAATTAATAACTTCTTCATTTGCACTTGAAGTCTAATGATCTTGTTTTGTAATTCTTTAGCTTGACATCTTATTAAAGGCCATCTTTGAAATTCAAAAGCTTCATCCTTGTCCTTGAATAGAGTTGAGCTTCTTAGGATGCTATAAAATGAAATGCAACGATTTTGAGAATTAATAATAAAGAAGAAAATCCAAATTTGGATGACCGTTGGAGATAGGAAGAGGAACTTATCTGAGTGGAGTCACTGGCACCAATGATCATGGTATGCATTTTGGATTAATCAGCCCAGTCTATTTAACCAATCTCCTTTCCAATTGTTTTACTTTGTGCTCCAAGATTTCCACAACTCAATTTACTTTTCGTCAACTTACGGACCTTGTTCGACTTGTAGTGCCCTAAAGGGTTTTCACCGACAAACCTCTCTCATTTGTTAATTCCTCGATTCCTTGTCGCCTCATGGTGCCTGTGAAGGTTTTCACCAATAAGACTCTCTCATTTTTACTTTCTCTCGGCTTTCGTCGCCTCATAGTGTCCATGAGGGTTTTTACCAATAAGACTCTCTCAATTTTTTTTTATTTCTCTTGCTTAATTCGGAGTGTTACCCCTGATATTTCTCTTTATATTGCTTGACTTGGCATCTCACGAAGACTGATCGGGAGGTCTTTCTTTGGACAACAATATGGATTTTTGGATATGTTTGGAAAGAAAAGTGTATAAAACGGGCTCAAAACAACTTCAAATGGTTCAGAATTACAACTTTTGGAATCACATTTCTTATTACAAACACAACTTCTGCCCCAGTTTCTTGCTTGGGGATCTTTTGACTTTTATTTTACTATGACCGAACCGTGAGGCTGCCTACGTATCCTTAAAAGGAATCAGGTCAAACGTAGTTCACACCTGAATTACTTTGTTTTCTTTCCTCTTTTCGCTTCTTTTCTTTTCTCTTTTTTTCGTTATTGATTCCAAAAGAGGGGTATGAAATAAAGTAAATAAGGCTCAAAAGGGGAAACAAAGGGTAGAGTGTTTAGATAGCAGAACAAATTGCCTTCGTCATTCCAATCTTCGAAACAATGCCAAGTACAAACAATCAACAATTGAACCAAAGAAATCATACATAATATCTCTTGACTACATCAGAATTTATACCCATGTCTCTGCATTTTCCTTCGATATTTGTTAAACATAAAGCACCATTGAACAGTACTCTGGTCATAATGAATGGCCCTTTCCAATTCGGGACGAACTTGCCTTTTGCTTCAGCCTGATGTGGAAGGATACGTTTCAGCACTTGCTGGCCCACTTCAAACTTCCTGGGAGGCACCTTTTTGTTGTATGCTCTTGCCATTCTCTTTTGATACAACTGGCCATGGCACACAACTGCCAAACCTTTTTCATCAATCAAGCTCAACTACTCCAAACGGGTTTTGATCCACTCATCATCATCAATCTCAGCCTCAGCAACAATCCGAAGGGATGAGATTTCAACTTCTACAGATATTACTACTTCAGTGCCATATACCAACAAATAAGGAGTTGCACATACTGAAGTACGGACAGTAGTACGATAACCCAACAACGCAAATGGTAATTTTTCATGCCATTGCCTGGAACCTTCTACCATTTTCCGAAATATCTTCTTTATGTTTTTGTTGACTGCCTCTACTGCTCCATTCGCCTTGGGACGATACGGGGTGGAATTGCAGTGTGTAATCTTAAACTGTTGACATACCTTTTTCATTAAATTGCTGTTAAGATTAGCACCATTATCCGTGATGATCACCTTTGGGATTCCAAATCGACATATGATATTTGAGTAAACAAAATCAACCACTGCTTTCTTGGTTACAGACTTGAAAGTTATAGCCTCAACCCACTTGGTAAAATAATCAATGGCTACCAGAATGAACCTATGCCCATTGGATGTTGCTGGCTCAATTGGTCCAATGTCATCCATGCCCCAAGCAATGAAGGGCCATGGTGCTGACATTGTGTGCAATTCCGATGGTGGAGAATGAATCAAATCTCTGTGTATTTGGCACTGATGACATTTGCGCACAAAATTGATACAATCTCGCTCCATGGTGAGCCAATAATAACCTGCTCGGAGAATTTTTTTTGTCAGCACATATCCACTCATATATGGTCCGCAGACTCCCGAATGTACTTCGGACATGACAGTCGTAGCTTGTCGAGCATCTATGCACCTTAATAATCCAAGATCTGGTATTCTTTTATATAAAACTCCTCCACTTAAGAATAATCCACTTGCCAACCGTCGAGTTGTTCTCTTTTGATCCCCTATGGCTTGCGCTGGATATATCCTCATTCTGATGTACTCCTTTATATCGTGGAACCATGGTTCGTCATCAAGTTCTTCCTTTATTATGATACAGTAAGCATGCTGGTCTCGGACTTGAATATGCAGAGGATCGACATAAGCTTTGTCCGGATGGTGTAACATTGATGCTAGGGTAGCCAAAGCATCGACAACCTCATTATGGACCCTCGGAATATGCCTGAACTTCACTGATCGAAACCGTTGACAAAGATCATGCAAACATTGTCGGTACGGTATGAGCTTCAAATCTCGTGTTTCCCATTCTCCTTGAATTTGATGTTCCAGAAGATCCAAGTCTCCCAAGACCAAGACTTCTTGTACATCCATGTCTGCAGCTAGCCTTAAACCCAAAATGCATGCCTCGTACTCAGCCATATTGTTGGTACAATAGAACCGAAGTTGAGCCATAACAGGATAGTGATGCCCTATTTCAGAAATAAGCACAACCCCTATTCCAACTCCTTTCATATTGGCAGCCTCATCAAAGAAAAGTTTCCAACCTGGTTTTTAATCTACTCCAGTTCGTCGATATGCATCACCTCTTCATCGGGAAAATAAGTTTTCAATGGCTCTTACTCATTATCGACCGGGTTCTCGACCAAATGATCGGTCAATGCTTGGGCTTTCATCGCAGTCCGAGTCACATAGATGATGTCAAACTCTGTGAGCAAAATCTGCCACTTTGCAAGTCTTCCTGTCAGCATAGGCTTTTGAAAGATATACTTCAATGGATCCAAGCGCAAAATGAGGTAAGTAGTGTAGGATGACAAATAATGTTTCAATTTTTGTGCTACACAAGTTAGGGCGCAACATGTCCTTTCCAGGTGAGTGTACTTAACCTCATAAGCCGTGAACTTCTTGCTAAGATAGTAGATGGCCTATTCCTTTCTGTCGGTGATGTCATGTTGCCCCAGTACACAACCAAATGAATTTTCCAGGACTGTCAAGTAAAGAATCAAATGTCTCCCTAGTTCTGGCGGAACCAGCACATGTAGGTTTGACAAGTATCCTTTTATTTTATCAAATGCTTCTTGACACTCATCAGTCCACTTGACCGCAACATCCTTTTTCAGCAACTTGAAAATAGGCTTACAAGTCGTCGTGAGCTGAGCAATAAACCTGATGATGTAGTTCAACCTCCCTAACAGACTCATCACCTCAGTCTTGTTCCCCGAAGGCGACAATTCTTGGATGGCTTTAATCTTTGATGGGTCCAACTCGATGCCTTGCCCGCTGACTATAAATCCCAATAGCTTTCCAAATGGAACATCAAAAGTGCATTTGGTAGGGTTAAGCTTGAGGTTGTACCTACGAAGCCTCTAGAAGAATTTTTTCAAATCCCCGACGTGGTCGGCCTGATGCTTTGATTTTATGATCACATCATCTACGTATACCTCAATCTCCTTGTGTATTATATTATGAAACACAATAGTCATCGCCCTCATGTAAGTTGCCCTGACGTTCTTCAAACCAAATGGCATTACCCGGTAGCAATAAGTTCCCCATGGCGTGATGAATGCCGTCTTTTCTGCATCTTCTTCATCCATTAAAATCTGATGATACCTGGCATAACAATCCACAAAAGATCCAATCTCACGCTTGGCACAATTGTCGATCAAAATGTGGATATTGGGTAGTGGGAAGTTATCATTCGGACTTGCTTTGTTGAGATTGCGGTAATCGACGCATACTCTGATGTTGTCGTCCTTCTTCGGCACAGGCACGACATTAGCCAACCAAACAGGATATCGAGTGACCCGAATAACCTTTGCATCCAACTACTTGGTGATTTCTTCTTTAATCTTCACACTCATATCAGTTTTGAATTTCCTCAACTTTTGCTTGACGGGAGGAAACGCTGGATCAGTGGGCAATTTGTGGACCACTAAATCAGTGCTCAAACCCGGCATGTCATCATACGACCATGCAAAAATATTTTTGTATTCGATGAGTGCTTTGATTAACTCTTCCCGGATCTTTGGCTCGAGATGGACACTTATTTTATCTCTCTGATATTATCTATATCCCCTAAATTGATGGCTTCTGTTTCATTCAGGTTGGGTTTAGGTTTTTCTTCGAAGTGAATTAACTCCTTACTAATCTCTACGAAGGCTTCATCCTCATCGTATTCCGATTCGTAGTCACAATCTACTTCTTGAACTATTATTTCGGAATCAGATTGATTTTTAAGACTGGGCTGAGGATTCCTTATGCATGCCATGTCATTAGAGCCAGCGTAAAAAGAACTGTATAGAAAAGAAAAGAAAGACAAAAAGGAAATTATCAGGAATGATAAAGAAAGGGAAACTACATTTCATTGAATGATGAAAGATAACAAGGTTTGCACACTTCAAACATACTGAAAGATAAAAAAAATCTGGATTACAACCCTGGAATAACCCAGACAAACTGAAAGAAACTTAAAATAAACTACCAAGACTCCTTCGGAGTGGGGAGAAGAGTAGCCTTCCAATTGTTAAGCTTTGTTTTGGTCCCAACAAATTGCACTTCCGCGCAGCTAGAACCCTCTCCAATTTCCACCATGTTCATACTGTCGAACAACTTCTCAAATCTTTCAATTAACTCCTTGTCAGGATCAATCACAGAACTGGGAATTGCTGTTACTGGGCGAATTCTGGTATCGGACTTGACAAATAATTTGGAAAGATGTGGGACTGGCTTTGGAAGGACCCATGCCTTCTGTTTTAGCTTTATGGCCTTTCTTATGTCTGCGGCAGTGGGCTTGAATCCCAAACCAAATGTTCCCAAGTTTTCAGGAAGGGACACCGGCTGTATGATGCCTTGCAAAAATGAGCCCAAACCTTTATCGAGTACAAAACCATTCTTCAACATCTCATAGGTTACCATGACTGATGCGGCGGTTATCTTTGTATTTGGAATGTATTTCCCCTCCAGAACTTTCTCTACTAACATCGTTTCAAAAACCTGGTAGACCCATGGTCCCTAGTCATCTTCCACTTCAATGACTGGTACAATGGCATTGCTGCGAGCGCATAAACTGTCTTCCCCATGCACAACTATTTCTTGTCTATCCCATTCAAATTTGACTACCTGGTGTAGTGTTGATGGGACTGCTTTAGCGACGTGGATCCATGGTCGACCCAACAATAAATTATAGGAAACAACTATATCCAGCACCTGAAACTCCATTGTGAACTCAACTGGCCCTATCGTCAGCTCCAGCACTATGTCCCCAACTGAATCTTTACCTCCGCCGTCAAATCCTTGCATGCAAATAATGTTCTTATGGATCCTCTCATCTTCTATTTTTTACTTGCTTAGAGTGGAGAGAGGACAGATATTTGTGCTTGACCCGTTGTCAACCAATACCCCGGTCACCACAAAGTTCTCACATTTTACTGTTAGGTAAAGAGCTCTGTTTTGCTCAGTACCTTCTACATGCAATTCATCATCGAAAAACGTGACTCTATTTGCTTCGAAGATTTTGTTGGCTATTTTTTCCAAGTGATTCACGGAGATCTTATCGGGAACGTGCGCCTCATTCAAGATCTTCATTAAAGCTTGACGGTGCTCATCTGAATGGTTCAATAATGACAATAGGGAAATTTGAGCAGGCATCTTTCTTAATTGTTCCACGATAGAGTAATCCTTAGCTTCATCTTCCTCAAGAATTCTTCTGCTTCTTCTTCAGTTACGACTTTCTTTACTAGCGTTGGATTATCTTTAGCTCTTCTTAACTCCTCGGGAGTAAAACACCTTCCCGAGCGAGTCAAACCTTGTACTTCACATATTTCTTCTTTGACTTCCTTCCCTTTGTACATCATTGTTACCCGTTCGTAATTCCATGGAATAACCTTGCTGTTGATTATTGGTAACTAGGTTACCAGCTTGATAATAACCCAATCTGCGCGGGCACCTTCCACGATTATGACGGGTTTGTTGGCCGCTGTGGACACAACCACCTTCATCCCTTCCTGCTTCGTTGCAACCTTGCTTAAAGATCCCTTCTCAATTGCTACAAATAGCCCAACACTCTTTTTGCTCGACTTGAGCACCGACTCCTCACCTGCTGATTGTTCAACTGTCTTGAATCCACTGGACCGAATCATCATGACAGTCTGTGATGGCTTCTTGAATTCCCCCTCCTCATGCACTATTTCAATCATATTTGCCTCCTGATGGGCTGACATTGGATTCCTATTGATATTGGGTGCCTCGGGAGCTTGAACTTCAATTCTATTGGTATCAATGAGTTCTATGTCATGACCTGGAGTACCAGAACAATATTCACAGTTGATAGTATAGTCAATGTTTTTTGGAGGAGGATTTGGAAGTTTGGACTGTATCGGCCTCAGCATGTCCAACTGTTTTAGCATGTGGAACAGACTAGTGTATGATTCTCCCAACGGAGTAAAGGTCTTCTTTTTCTGCAACCTTTCACCCTTGAATGCTTGACTAGGCCGGAAACTTGGTCCGGGAGTGTTTTGGTAGGCTCGTGGATGTGGGTAAGTATTTTGTGGAACGGGAGCACGCCATTGCGTATGGGCAGGAGGTTGGTTGTATGCTTGTGCATGATGGACGGAAAAATGAGGTTCTGGTGGGGGATAGTAGTGTTGGGGTGGATTGTGGTAATAAGTTTGTTGGTGGGGTCGAGGTTGATTGTAGTGGTAAGGTGAACCTCTGGATCCGAACCAAGTTCCTGAATCAACCATTACTGCTTCCTCTCTCATCTTTACCACTTCGTTGAATGACTTTCCCATAGATGAGACCAAATGGCCATAGTAAGTAGGTTCCAAAGCCCGTAGGAAGTAATCTACCCTCTCACTTTCCTTCATTGGGAGATCTACTCTTGCAGCCTGCTCCCTTCATCGGAAACCATATTCTCTGAAGCTTTCACTGTGCTTCTTCTCCAGTTTAGTCAAGGACAATCGATCTGGAATGATCTCAAGATTGTATTAGAAGTGACAAGCAAATGTTTGCGCCAGATCATCCCATGTGTACCATCTTTCATGGTCTTGGCGGGTATACCATTCCAATGCTGATCCACTCAAACTCTGACTGAAGTAAGCCATTAACAATTCATCATTTCCTCCCGCTCCCCTCATCTTGCTGCAAAAACTCCTCAAGTGGGCTACTGGATCACCGTGCCCGTTGTATAGATCGAATTTGGGCATCTTGAAACCTGCCGGTAATTGCACATTCGGGAACAGACATAGGTCCTTGTAGGCCACGCTTACTTGCCCTCCCAACCCCCGCATGTCTCTGAATGATTGTTCTAAGCTTTTAACTTTCCTAAACATCTCCTCATATTCGGTATTTTTGACTAGTTTATCAGCTTCTATCGGGAGGTCAAAGCGAAGAGTAGGGGTGGGCATATATCGGGTAAAACCGATAACCCGAACCGTTAATTCTTTATTGGGTTATCGGTATTGGGTTATTGGGTTAACGGTTCGGTAACGGGTTAAATTTTTTTTATTGGGTTATTGGTTCGGGCTCGGTTTGCATTTTTGTTATTGGGTAAAAATCGATAACCCAATAAGAATGATGTAATTTACTAATTTACCCTTAAGTATATACTAGGGTTATTTATTTTCCTAATACCCTCTTCACTCTTCAGTCTTCAGTCGTTTGTTTCTCAGATCTCATTCTTGTTTCCGTCGCAGCCCCCAAGAGTCAAGACGCAAGACTCACCACCAGTTCTCCGCCAGACATCAGTAGATACTGCACAGAAGTGGGAGCGTGCTTTTGTTAAGAAACAACAAAAGTTGGCAGTTTACACGTTCTGGCAGTTTGATTTCTTTGTTTTATATATTGCAAATTTTTTTAGTTGTTTTATGTTATCGGGTAAACCGATAACCGAACCGATAATGATATATAACCGATTAACCGATAACCGATAACCAATATCTTATCAGTTTGGTTATCGGGTTATGATATTTGTAAACCGATAACTGATAGGCAAAACCGATAATGTTCAAAACCGAACCGAACCGACCGATGCCCACCCCTAGCGAAGAGTATAGGAATAGGTTTCTGGAGCTTTGAAAGTGGGCTCCGAGGGGTAGTATTGGTTGTCCTGGCCCTGAAACATAGGCTCGTTAGGAGATTTGTGGAGTGTAGCTGGTGGAGGTTCTACGAAGACAGGAGTTACTGGTAGAGGAGAGTATGGAATTGGTTTAGGGGGTGGAGATTGTGGTGTATGAGAAGTGGTGCCCTGGTAGTGTTGGTAAATAGGAAAGCACGGGGATAGATCGGTGGCAGGATGATCCTGAGTTTGAGCCGGTGGTGGATTGAAGGTAGGGTTAGCCGGGTAAGCTGATGGCGGTTGTCCTTTAGCCCAGGCCTGATACATTTCGACCATTTGTTGTTTTAATTTGTACATCTCTTCTTTTATGGCGTTAATATCCAACTCTTCTCCTTCGATGGCACTGGTGTCTACATCTGGGATAGACATGATTATTTCCCCTTTGGATCTGGTTTGGTATGGGCGGGTTGCCAGTATGCTTAGGTGAACTAACTACTTGAATTCTGGTCAACAACAAAACTTGTTAGTGATTAGAGCTTTAACAAATAGGCAACCGCAAATAGGAATGCAATGCACCTAGGTAAATAGTCATTTCTATCATGTATTTGCTCGGTTGCTTGTGTCATCCCGGTTTTTCCGTTTTATGACCTTTCCCTTTTTTTGTTACTCACGTTTATCCTTTATTCCCCTTTTCTTTTTCCATTTTATTCTTTTTCTTTTGGTTGTGGTCGAATCCTATGGAGATTGCCTACGTATCATGACCCCGCATGAATCAGACCGAGCGTAGTTCTGGTGGAAACAATTATTATTATTTTTATTTATTTTAACAAACGAAACAGTACAATGACAGAAATGACATTACATTTGGACAACATTTTAAGAAAATGGTTTAAAAGACTCAACATGGACTCAAACTAAAACATGACTATTATATGAAAAGTTTTAACAACTATGACTATGCTTCACTCCACAATCTTTCGCTTTCAATCACTGGAACATCTGCTCACGACGGAGCTTGACCCGGCTGACCCCCTAATGTACGGTACATCCTCTCTAACTCTACTGCAAGATGACGGGCAAAAGTAGGCGCATGCTACAAAAACCTCTCATAATCCATCCCCTGGCAGTTCATATAACTTTGAGAGGTATAAACGGCCAAATCATGGATTTGTGCTCTGAAATCTTGGAGATTCTGGTCTTGGTTTTGTAATTGCTGTTGGCGAGTGGTGGCTATATCTCTTATGTGGCCCTCGCAATCTAAAGCCGACTCCAATTGAGCCCAAAGTCTGGCATGCTCGAGTCTTACCTGTGCTATCTCCCTATCAATATCTGCATGCTGATGTTCTCTATTGTACCTTCTCATTTCTTCCAATTGTGCATGAAGCTGAGCCTTTGAACGTATCCAACAATCCTTTTCTTTCTCGAATTGAGCCATTTCTTCTTCAAATCTCATTACTTGGTGTTCTTTACTAGATTTGGCCTCCTCATTTAGCTGTATGATTTTTTCCTTAGCTTTATCTAACGCCTTTTTGGTTTTTGCCAAAATGGAGTCATAATCTTGCATCCTTTCCATCAGATTGGCAATGATTTTCTAATCTTTCCAACTTCTTACTGGCGCTTCAGAGGCTTTCTTCATCTGTTGAAACCGAGCGCGGAGAGTTTTATTCTCGCAAATCAGACTCTTCTTTTCACCTTCTACTTCTTGTGCTTGTAAGTCTTTCTCCAAATTGAGGTTCCTCAGGCTTTCTTCTAAGGCATGAATAGTTGTTTTGTACCCCTTTTCCTTTTCACCCCAAGCCAACCGTTCTTAGATTTTGTCATCAAAGGCTTGGATATGCAGTTTTTTTATGGGCCTTCTGGGATCGGGTTCTAGTGCATCATCCACATAAGATCTTTTCTCAAACCGCCTAGCATAACCCGAATCTATCTCACCTTTCGCAGGATCTGGAACTTGGGTATCATCTTTCAAGTATCGACAACCATTCCAAATCCGCTGGATTAAAGCCTCAGGGAGTATGGCTTCGGGGTGTAGCTCAATCACTTGCACACTCAAATCTTCATCATTAGTCACCACTTGGTATCTCCCTAGTTGTCTTTGAACTCTTTGTGGCGCATACGGCTGGACACTTCTTAAACCCAACATTAGCAAATAACTCTTTAAGGTTGACATGTGTATCACCTCTCTTAACGGGAGTCATCCCAAAGTCCACTCAATTTGACTTGCCATTAAAGATCTTAAATGGGATATCCAGGCTTCCACCCCTTCGAGAGATTTATAATCTTTTATTCTTTCTTCATAACTCTCAATGAAATTGTCCTTGCTCGGACCATACTGCATGAACTTGGGGTGATGTCGGAGATGTTCAGTCAACCACATTTGCAACAAAATATTGCACCGTTCGAAGAATTTTGCCCCGGACTTACACAAAGTCAACGCCCGATAAATGTCTGAGAGAATGATCGGGGCAAGAGTGTGATGTTCCTTGGTAGTGAGGACTTGTACGAATCTGGCTATACAAATATCAATCATCCGCTTTTTGTTTCGGAAGATCATGATTCCCAGAAAAGCCACCATGAAAGCGAAGTGACGGTGAATCTGCCAGGTGTCCTTGTTTTGTTTGTTAGTAAGGCCCTTTTCATGAATTTCAAACCCATTAGGCTTTCCGAACCTTGAATATATGAAGTTGAAAGAACAACACCCTTTGAAAACGTTGCTCTTTTTGATTTGATTACTGATATTCAGAAGACCAAAGAATCGGTGTACAGAGGGAGCTTTTGGGAATATAAGATTCTGGTTTCTCAAATCTCCATCAAAACTGGAATATCCAGCTATTTCTTCTAAAGTGGGAGTAAGTTCAAAATCAGAGAAGCGAAAGACATTGTGAACAGGGTCCCAAAAAGTCACTAGTGTCGTAATCAAATCATCGCGTGGTTTAACTTTCATAATATCTGTGAGAGCTCCCAAATACTTAGTGACTCATTCTTGACCATCTCCTCCTAATTCATACCACCACATCTGAAGCCAAAATAGAAACTCATCTACATCTCTGAATGGTGGACTCTGGATGGTGCTCATTTTGTTCTTGTGAGTGATTTTAATTTTTTTTTTCAAAATCAAGACTCATTTTGACGCAAAAATCATCACTATTTCTAAAAAAATCATAAAAATATCCTGCTTTGTCAATATGGCCTTTCATCACTTCGATGAAGAAGATTTAAAGGCTGTATTTGCTAACCGGCCAGAAATTTTGAAAAATGACCAAAGGGGGCTGTTCTTGCAAAAATGGCCTTTCGGCGCCCTTTTGGGGATATTTGGCAAAATTTTGGACAAGAATGACATCGCTTATTTATAGCAAAGTAATGACATTTATGTATTTTGTGATTATTAATTTTTCATTTATTTCTTTTTTTTTTCAAAAATAGCTGGGCCCGATATGGGTTGCCTACGTATCTCACATCTGGTGAGAATCAAACTTACGTAGTTCGTAATAAAAAAACCACTCTTAAAAGAAACACAAAATTTTTCTTCTTTTTTTTCCCCAAAATTTCGGTAGTATTTTAAAATATTTTGGATTTTTTTTCTCGAAAACAGCCAATTTTCTTTCTCGGTCCTCACATTGATTTTCCTTTTCTAAATTTTTCCTATAAGCTGGTCAACATGCAAATCCGAAACAAATGAATGCACAAGTAGCAAGTAAGATGCATCAGGATGGTCTTTTCATTTCGGGTACACCTGTCCTAGACAAACTCAACCCCTAGGTTGAGTCTCCGAAGTCAAATGCACATGATGCAAACAAACGTTCCTACTAGGGATTCGACATGAAGCTGAGTTATTCTAAGTGTAAAACCTGGGGTATACTGTTCTAGACCTGGCTTACCTAAGCGGACAGCTCGAGCCGAAGTGGGGGCAACGTACCGGGAGCACGAAAGTCTACCCACCCTAGTTACTTGGCCCAACTTCGTTCTATTTGGTATGACTTCTAATAGAAAGGTGGGTCACGCGCACGTGTGTATCATAAATTCAGAAGACTCAGAAAGAAGAAGGGTTTCGTAACAGTTTATATATACAGTTCAGATAATATCAAAGTGGTAAAAAGCAACATTTAGCACATTATGCCCAAACATATAAAAATTAGATAATAATAAAGCCAAATATAACAGTTACTATAAGCTGGAATTCTTGAACCCTGAACCAGAGATTCTGGGTTTCGTCCCCAGCAGAGTTGCCAGAGCTGTCACACCTCCTTTTTACACACCTGAGGGGTATAAGGAAGTTTTTCCAATTTAAGTGACATTATTCGAAATGAGATTATTTATTTAATTCTAGAGTCGCCACTTGGAATATTTTAAATGGTGTCCCAAGTCACCAGTTTATTTTAAATCCCAAATCGAGGAAATTTCGACTTTCTTTTTTGAAGTCTGCGAACCAAAAATTCTAAGTAAGGAATTCTATTAACCTGGGAGAAGGTGTTAGGTATTCCCGGGTTCCGTGGTTCTAGCACGGTCGCCTACCAATTTATACTCGACTTAAATTGTCTAATTACTTATTTTAGAACCTATGTGCAATTATCTTTTTACCGTATTTAAATCACTTGATTTATTCGTAATTAAAGAATTGAGTTACGCGTACGTATACTCTTTTCCTTTGGCACGTCAAAAATCATGTCACGCGAACGTGTCCACAATTAATAACGCTTCGTTTATTTATTTAAGAAAATTTGATTGAGGTTGCGCGAACGCATCCCTCAAGTCTTTTTTTAGAGTTAAATTCGCAATTATGTTACGCGGACGTATACATAATCACAATACTAATCTAAATCGAGCCTAAATCAAACTACGAGATTTATTAATTATTTTTCTAAAGCTAATTTAAGATTATTGTGAAGGCCATGTTATGGAAATTAATATAGAAAAAAAAAGATAGATTATTTACAGAAAGATGAAACTAGCTTGTGAATTTTTATTAGCTCTTGGCCAATCAGACTTGAATTATCTAAATCCAAACGGCCAAAAATCTTCATTGCTTCAAACCAAAATATGAGGTTCGGTTGCTAAACAATTTTTAAACAAAAGGCTCAAGTATGTAAATAAACCATCTACTAATTGAATGCATAAAAAAAGGGATGGATCAACCATGCCAAACAAACAACAGAGAAAGAAACTTCACAATTGCCTATATTTACTCTAATTTGTGTTATACGTAATGTGTAATGCTGAAAGAGAACCTTTACTCCATCACTTGAGTGCAAAAACACTTTAATCTGATATTTCAAGATACTATAGCCAAAAGTAAAAGCAAAAAGCAAAAAGCAAAAAATGTGCTATTATTTTAACCGCTTTTAATATTTCGGAAAAAAATTCAAAGTTATTTAAAACACATCGTAAGCCACGCTACATAAATGTACCCGCGGTCCACGACACATTTTATCTAACGTTGAGATTTGGATTTGGGTCACATAAAATGCACACCCGAGTTTAAGGAAATTAATTAAAATTGCACGCCTAAAGCAACTACGCACTTTCAAGTTTGCGAGGGCCATGAAAAATTCAACTAAATGGCACACCTCGATTTATTTCAAAAGATTGTACTCAACTAAAGCAAACTGCGGGATCTTGATCATTTATTTTCCTAAAAATAGAATTAATTGGGGAGGCTCTAATACTAAGAAATCTATTGCTTGGAAAATTTGGACCTGTATACATTTTATGTAGCAAAGTAGCAATCAAAACAGTGCCTTGAACTGGTATCAGATCCTTATATTCCATGGCAACCTTTAAAGCTTCCTTCATCATACCTTTCTTACAATCTATGAAGGCAATATATGTTGCCATGTTAGGCTTAATTCCCTAAGTTTCCGATGGAGCCTTGGTACTCCTATACACTGCACACACATAATTCTTTTCAACCAACACAAGATATGGTCCTTAATTTTAATCCCTTTAACATGCATATGTACATATTAGCATACAAAGTTTAGAACTGGCAGAGGTGTTCTACGGCAATAAAATGCACACATGTATGAGTAAAGTTCAACCAACCTGCAACCTATCATCTCCGGAAAGATAAAATTTAAATTCTAAACTAAAGTTTTAAGCTACTCTAGATACTACTTCTAGATGTAGCCAATTACATGTTTTGTAACAATGAATCTTTCTAGAATAATACATATTTTCGCAATTCGGCTGAAGCAAAATACTAGTTATAAATCTTGATCTCCGAAATAAATTTCTGTCACTAGAAAATTATGTATTTTATGGAGGTATGCTCAACATTCAGTCGATCCTTCCCATATTTTAACAGTCAAAACAAGCCATTTGCTCAATCTCATAAGTGTTCTCTAAAATTCAAAATTATTCAGAATGATCAGTAATCTAAGGTCATTGACCTGCATGTTGCCCATCAAATAATTTTAATCAAATAAAACACACAACACAATACTAACCGATGTGGATTCAAAATTTAACACTGACAAACTAAGCATATAGAAGGCTAAATGAGGAATTTGTTGTCCATATCATCAAAATCTTGTGGAAGCAACAGTAGAAATAGGAAATGATATGAGCAGATTTCAATTGTTTCATCAAAAACGCAATATAGTTTTACAGCTATATACCTCAATCTGCAAGCAAAAACTCAATTAAACCGAATAAAGGTAGGGCAAGCAAGGGATGGAGCTCAGCTACAATACCAGTGACAATCAGCAACAATAGCCCCCTAAGCACTCGATTCGACTTTGAAAACCAACCAGATTCATCCAACAAATCGGTAGAGAATGAAATTTTTCGAAAAATCCATGGTTATTCAACTCTTTTTCGTTTTTTTTGCTCGTTTACAATTTTGGTATCCAAATATGATTTTAACTCTCTCAAAGGTGATATAAGTGTGTATGAGATGATAACTGCTCTTGGTGTTCTTTCATTCTTGAAGAAAAAGAAGCAATTTCTGAGATGGTGAGGTTGGGGAACGGTGTTAGGTCTAAGGGGTCTAAAGATCTGGTGATTTTCGAAAGATGAGAGAATGAGCGCCATTTTGTTCTAAAATCTGAAGATGAAGCTCTCTATTTTTCTGTCCGTCCCCTCCTCTTTCAGAAGCCTCTTTCTAAATAGGCAATAGATTAGTGCACACCCTATTCACAAATGCCCCTTCCCCATTTTTATATTTGATTCCACTCAAACCATTTTCTTTAAATTATTCAATTAGTGCATTATGAACCCCATCACTTTAGAAGCTTATTAATTAGTTAGGTGAACATATTTTCCCTAGCCTTAATTCCTAAATTAACCCCTAAATCAAATTATTTTACCAAATTAACTTAAATATCTCTAAATAATAATTACCACACCTAATTAAATACCAAATTAAAATAAAATTACAAAAATTCGAAATTAAACAATAAAAATGCAAAATACGTTTTTTTTGTTGTGATTTTTCATTTTTGTAAAAAAACAAATCACTTAATTAATCTAAAAATATAAAATCAAATTCTAAATGCAGATGCTATATTTTATAATGCATTAATAAAATTAAATATGCACACAAAAATATGCAAACAATCAGGAAAATCGCACAGTAATTCCTAGAATAACACATAATTAAAGAAAAAAAATCTATTTTTGGGAATTCTTTTGGAGTAATTCGTGTGAGGCAAAAATCACGTTCTCACAAGCCTTAACCCATTTGTCATATGCCTAACCTTATCATCAGTAGCATTTTCAGGTTTTTCTGGGCACTCCTCAGTGATTACAAATTTGTAACCTTCAGTAGTTAGGACAATATCAAGGTTCCTTTTCTAATCAACATAATTCGGTCCTTCTAACTTTTCTGGTTCAAAATTGAGGTAAGTGGGTTGAATGAAGACATGGTTAATCTGAGAGAATAGATCATAGTTATGTATTTAGAATAATTAAATTCAAAATAGCACATTACACATATAATCATGATCATTGAACAGTTAGATTCGTTAGGGAAACTTAACTATTCATGCAAAATATATGAGTGATGTAAGATATTAACCCCATAAATTTAAACAGGACCAACTCAGATGGAGAGTAAACTGTTAATTTAAGATAGGTAAATATCACTTTTATAAACTCTAGTTTCATTCAATCAACATGTAACTCAGTTGGAGAGTTAATACAAATAATCAAATAACTAGAGGCAAAAACTACAGTAATCATCTATAATGAATTTATCCAATGTAGAAGAAGACCTATGTCAACATATAAATTCATTATATTACTGTAAAACATGGTTGAAAACAATGAGAATTGAACCCTAACATCACAGATTTCTTTTAATAAAAAAATTTTCAGAAATAAAAAAATGGCCAAATACCCATCTAAACGACCCCGAATGCCCAAAAACCAACATATTAGCCCATAACTATTGCTCATTGGGCCGTTTTTGACAAACTTACCAAATTTAAGGTCAATCGGAGTTAGACAGAATTTTAGAATTCTAAAATTTCGAGAATTTTGTTTTTGGCGTTTTAAGGGTTTTTAATTATTTTGACTTGTTCAAATCACATACTATACTGATGTATGTTAATACATGATTTCAGAACTCAAAATAGTTTTTTTATTTAACAAAAATGTGTTTAGACAGAATTGTAAAAACAATATGTTTTTCACTAGTCCAAAACGCCACTGTTCATAATTTTGTATATTAATCCAAAATTACAAAACTAATATCATACAAAATAGTCAAGTTTTTATTAATATAACACTGTGATTATGGACAGAACGCAACTAAAACAGATTAATGGTATTAATTCACTGTTTATGCATATGTATATTAACCCATAATTACACAATTAATAACATTCAAAAAATAGTCACGTTTTTATCAAAAAAATAAAATTGCTATTCAGCAAAAACGTAATTTAAATAGACTGTTATTTAAATATAACATCACTGTTTATACATGTGTATATTAATTCATAATTTCAGAATTACAGAATTAAGATACTAATAAATACAATCACTTTTAACAAAGAATAATCATCCCAAACATGTATAAATAAATAACACATTTTAATATTACTCTATGCATGTTGTATTACATTATCTAGTTAGATGTAAGATGGCGTTTGATATCAATGTTAGAACATGCGCAACGGAAGCAAGCATACAACCAGACATCAAATACATGTAAACTAGACAACACAATAACAACAAGATTAGAAGCACTAACCTCTTGAAATAGTTGCACAAATCTTCCAGACAACAAGAATCCAGGATTGCAGTTTTCTGCTATTTGCCTAGTAAAACCTTGGACGACTTTGTTTTTGGGTGCGCAAGAACAATACAACTCTAAAAAAGTGACTTATTGGGTGAAATTAGTCCTCCTTTAATAGAGTTATTTTGGCCGAAAATCCTCCTCCGAAAACGTGTAGGATTCTCCTTCTACAAGTAGAATTCAACTCCAACTCTATTAGGTGACTTTTCTCCCAAGTCACTTTTTACCCAAGTCTTGTCCAGGTCTTTACTAGGTATAGCAGGGTCCACAATAATAATAAGAGGTTACCAACTATAGTATTAATACGAAATTAGCATGAATTAATTCTTACTATAATTAATTGCAATTTAGTCCACTAATAAACTGCAATTGAACTCCTCAATATGAATTTCGAAAATTCAACAACCCTTATTTTAACTCCCCATGTTAAAATCTTAAACACCAGTTAATTAAATTAAATCACTGAAAATTTAATTTAATCAACTAATTAAATCCTTTACAATTCCGCTTAAAACATTTCATGTGACGGATACAAAATCTACCGGCCGGGTTTTCACATAAAACTTATAAGCTTACATAAAGGGGTATCATCAAACTCAAAAACGAGTCATTGATTCTATTAACTAATTATTATTCACAAATGTTATTCGTTATTGTCCAATCTATTAGGCATACACTAACTCTAAATAGAGTCGTACCTTTTGATAAATCAAAACAAATTACATTGATCATAATAATTATATCAAGATTAGGAGTATAAGCTCATTTAATGAATTAGAGAAAATATTTTATATATTCAGTACAAAAATATCTTTTCTCTACTTGGTCTGTTCAATATACACTGAGTATACTAGTACAAGATGTTGGAGTAAAACTACTCCCATAATCAAGATAAATTATACTATAATCTTGTGCTACAATCATCAAGATGTTTTGTCCAACAATATCTTTGATTATGAACATAGTTTATTAATTACGAGAACAAACAATTTAATCTTCTGTACATGAGCTAAAACTCCATATACTAAATTGTCTACTACATAATCAAAAGGACACACATGTAACATATGATCTATTTAAAGTAGTAATTTATTGAATTGAATAAATTAAATAAATAATTGTTTCATAAAGAATAAAATATAATACTATGTCTAAACCGCATGGTTAATAATATATCTCAACAGTGTCAGCAAGAAAAAGTCACTCGAAGTACTTTGACAATCCCAACAACATTAAAGTGTAAAACTGCGATGTTTGAATGTGTTAAATGAGACCTAGCCCACCATATTTTGAGACTCTGGGTGTGTTTGTATAACGGAAAATGTTTTCCAAGAAAATATTTTCATAGAAAACAAGTAGTAATCTTATTCATTTTCTGATATTTGGCACGCGAATTAAGAAAAATAACTTCTCAAAAGTATTTCTAAATAATCTAGATACAATAAACATGAAGCCATAAACTTTCGAACCAACAACCTTCCGAACCCACAAATTTCATAAATTTTCGAACTGCTAAACTTTCGAAATCGCGAACTTTCAAACCCTTAAACTTTATAATTTCTAAACCCGTAAACTTTCAAACACATAAACTTCCAAACTCATAACTTTGGAACTTGTAAAATTTCGAACCTATAAACCGAAAGATGAAAAAACTAAAACTGAAAATATATTAAAAAAAATCCGGGGGTGGGGGGCGCAGTGGGTGGTGCAGAAAAACGAAAAAATAAAAATTGCACATACAAAAAAAACGTTTAAAAAATTGTTTTTTTGTGCGGGGTGGAGGGGGGCAGTAGGGGTGGGTGGTGCAGAAAAACGGAAAAACAGAAATTTAAAATTACAAAAAAAAGTAAAAAAATATATTTTTTTTGCGGGGGGGGGGGGGGGGGAGGGGGGAGGGGAGTAGCAGGGTGGGTGGTGACGAAAAAAACTGAAATTTGTAAAATCAAAAAAAGCCTTTTTGGAGAGAGGAGGTGGGGTGGATGGGGTTGGGTGGTGTGGGGTGGATTGGTGAGGGTGCGGAAGGTTGAGAAGGAGTTTTAGAAAATATTTTCCCTTCTCTTGATAAGAAAAATATTTTCCTCCAATTGGAGGAAAACGAGTTCATAAGAAAAATGTTTTTCAAAACATTTAAACCAACCAAACATGAGAAAATTGGAAAATATTTTTCGAAAAAAATATTTTTCTTCGTACCAAACGCACCGTTTAAGTTGTCTCAAAATATCTTAAAATTGCTTAGAATCAATGTAGACCTAGCCAAAAATAAATAAATCATATTTACAGATATTGACATAGGGTAATTGGGACCAAAACATAGTCATGATAGTATGCTACATTGGGTCCAACATTGCAAGGAATTTGTTAAGTATGTTTACATATATGTATGTTAGTAAAAAATGTGATATAATTTGTAATGTCGGAAACTCTAAATTATTCAATATTAAAATGGAAAAACAACAATTGAATTGGTAAACTAATATAAATAATTCACTTGTAAACTAATAGCTTGATATAATATGTTAAATTATATTGATAGTACTTTGAAAATATACACGAGTATATTTCAAATCCATTTACAAATTGCAAATTAGGTGAGAAAAGACCAATTTACATGCTAACTTGCAAAACATGATAACGACGTCGTATGATCACCCACATCGTTAGAGAACTCGGGAATTTGTCTGAAAAAACAATTACAAAGAAAAGAAGAAGAAGCTCGGAATCTTGTTGTGTAGTGATCCTGTTTTTGTTCCTGCTCTCTTCTTCAGTAATTGTTGCCCGAAGAGCATTTAAAGACAACAAGCTAAGTTTCTGATTTGATGAAAACTCATCAAAATCTGTAATTGAAACTTGAAAATGGGAAGGGAAATGTGTTTTGAGTGTCTTCAACGCAGAATTCAATCAGATTTCTCTGACCAACTCATATTCTGTTATGGTCTTTCCGATTCTCCTCTTCCTTTTGGCTCTACCGCCGTTGTTCAGGTACATTTGTATTTGTGTAGCAAGAAGAGTTATGTGATTTTTACTAAATACTAATCCTCTCAATTGTTGATTTTTGCAGCCATCAAGTTCAAATGGAGAAGGGTTGCCACAATTTCAGTTGACTTATATGCCCCTTCATAAAGATAGTTGCTTGGCCACTTACATGTATGAATCTTGTGCTTTTTTTTTTTGTATGATCTTTTGTGTGTGTGTGCATTTCCCATCCCCCACTTGAAAAAAGAAAGAAAAAAGGAAACTTTGTGTCTATGTGATAATAGAAGAAGAAACTTTGTTTCTATATGAAAGCAAGGAAGCATAGCTGGTTCCTGGTTTAGATATTAGAGGATTTATATGGGTAGAAATGACACCAGGTAGCCACCTAATTAGCCAGTGCGTCCCGATTTTCAATTTTTCACTTTAATTTTTTGGGACAAAAGTGTCCGGAATTATCCCGAAGTTAAGATTTTTGGTTTAAAATTTCAAGACAAAATAAATACTGGCTAATCTCTAAATAGCATACCTAAGAATGGCTATGTATGCACTTGCCCCTTTATATGGCTGACTGTAATTAGTTTGAGGCATTGTATCCCAAGTCCTTCGCCTTTAAAGAAAGTCTTATTGTCTATGTGAAAGCTTAGCTTGTTTCAAGTAAGGATACAGGAGGAGCGTTGCGGTATGTTGATAGCTAGTGTAAAAATACTCGAATTAAGATGGATAGTGGATTCATCATTGATGGTGAATAGTGGATTTATATAGCTGATCCCAACTAGTTTTGGATTGATGGGCAGTTGATTAATACTGTCTATATTCTTTATGGACGGAGATGACAGTGATGGTTATTGATCGTTTGAAGAGGCCGATTAGATCCTTTCAGAGAATGTTTCTGGGAACGAGTCAGATTGATATCGTCTGGCACATTGTTTTTGTCAGACTCATTGATTTGTGCAGAGGGGAGTGCGGTAGCATATTATACGACAATATTAAATTTTCTTGTAACTAATGCTACCTTCTATATGGTGGCACTCTTTTAGCACATTTTGAAAATTGCAATTTTTTTTATTGATATAGCTTGACGTCAAACATTTTTTGACGTTCCAAAAGAGTACCATATAAATTGGAACAGAGGGAACATGTTGTTTTTATTTAAAGATGTTGACTTGTTTTGGCTGGTCTGCTTCATGCCAGTTTGGCCCTTTAAAAAGTTGGAATAGTATGTCACTCCACTTTCTCAAGTGGAAGCAAAGAAAAAACTAGAAGAAAACATGTACAGATTTGATAAGTAGTAGACTGATTCTTGTGGACATAGTTGGTCCCAGTATGATCTTATACAACTTAGCGCCCTTCTGTGCAGTGATCAGTATTATCTAGAGGATCTTGAAGCAAGAACGAATAGTGGCAGTGCGCAGGCAGTTCAGGTGGAGATTGATCAGGTTCAAGCTGAGGTCAGTGTTGGACTCTCTAGTGATAAAACTTCTTCGTTAGAAACTAGATCAACTGAATGTGAAGATTTGCAGAATGGTGGCAAACATACATCCCTATATGGACTAGGTTGTCAAAATTTGACTTGTAACTTTTCTGGTACGTTTTCTTGCTTTAGGACTCTGACTGCCCTGGTTCCAGTCGCTCGGATTGGGATTTCTTCATCGGCATTAGTTGAATGTATTATTTCAGAATTCTTGGCTGGATCTCTTGAAGATCAAATTTTACATTCTTTAACTCTCATGATAGAAGGTAAAAGATCAGGACGAGAGAGTGTTAACTTTCTTAGATTAGTGGGGATTCCTTCATTTGAGGAAGAACACTGCCCTGGCTGCATAAGGCATCCAAACATTTCTCCGACTTTAGGAATGCTAAAAAATTCTGGTCAACTTAATTTGTTGCTTCCAAAAATGCCACACACCTTGGAAAACATACTTCACTTCAGCCCTGGTGTCATAAAGTCTGACTGGCATATGCGGTATTTAATCTTTCAGCTATTATCAGGGTTGGCTTACATGCATGGTTTAGGTGTTTCCCATGGTAATGTCTGTCCATCCAGTATATCATTGGTTGATTCTCTATGGTGTTGGCTGCCCATTTGTAATAAGTTCCTCCAGAGTTCCGTTTCAATTTCTAAAATAGAGTGCAGTCCTGATTCAGGAGTTAGTTGCTGTTTTAGCGGGTGCTCTTTACAAGGGCTTTATGCTGATCTAAAGCTCTCCCAATCTACAGATTGGTTTTCTAGCTTTAAATGTTGGTGGAAGGGTGAAATGAGTAACTTTGAGTATCTATTAGTCTTAAACCGATTAGCAGGGAGAAGGTGGGGTGACAATACCTTTTATACTGTAATGCCATGGGTTATAGATTTTAGCGTGAAACCTGATGAGAATACTGACACGGGATGGAGAGATCTAGCTAAGAGCAAATGGAGGCTGGCAAAAGGTGACGAGCAATTGGACTTCACGTATTCGACATCTGAAATTCCTCATCATGTATCAGACGAGTGCCTGTCTGAGCTGGCTGTCTGCAGTTATAAGGCGAGGAGGTTGCCCTTGAGTGTTTTGCGTATGGCTGTTCGTTCAGTTTATGAACCAAATGAATATCCTTCCACCATGCAAAGACTATATCAATGGACACCTGATGAGTGCATTCCAGAATTTTATTGTGATCCGCATATATTCTATTCTATACATTCTGGGATGTCTCATTTGGCTGTGCCCTCATGGGCGGGCACCCCCGAGGAATTCATCAAGTTGCATAGAGACGCTTTAGAAAGCGATCGGGTTTCACGCCAACTACATAATTGGATTGACATCACCTTCGGCTACAAATTGTGTGGTGACGCTGCTGTTGCTGCCAAAAATGTTATGTTGCCCTCATCTGCTCCTTCAAAACCGAAATCAGTGGGACGTCGTCAACTTTTTACAAAACCACATCCTCCTCGGCGGCTTGCTACCGTGAGAATTTGTGACACGTCCAATGAAGCTGAAATGAATCAACTCCCAACATGTGACGTGACTGAGCAAGCTCTGGTTATTGGAACTTCATTCTTGCATGAATTGGAAGAAGCAGCTGCATTCTCCGAGCATGCGCCTCATTTGGCTCCTATTTACAATTTGCATCCAGATGATCATGAAGATCTTGACTCCCCTGGGAAAGGGCTATTAACTAAGAAATTAGAGAATACTACATCCAGAAAAACTGGCTATAGCACCATTACAGTCAAGCCATCTGTCATTGATGTGAACTACCTTCTCAAGAATATTGAAGTGGTGGATGATGTATCTATGGGATATCAAGCACTATTGCTTTGGAAGCAAAAATGTTCTCAGCCACACATTTTGTCTGAAGATGTTGCTAATGATATCTTTGCTGTTGGCTGCATCTTAGCAGAACTTCACCTGAGAAGGCCACTTTTTGATCCAACCTCTTTAGCTGTGTACTTAGAGTGCGGTGTCTTACCTGCATTAGTACAAGATCTTCCCCCTGACACTCAAGTTGTTGTTGAATCCTGCATCCAAAAGGATTGGAGGAGGTATAGTTCTGTATTCACTTTCCTTATTTAAAATCTTGCATTGATATTACCTCCTAACTGCGTTATGTAGTGTCAATATCTGCAGAAGGCAAGGGACCATCTCAAAACTAACTGTTCTCTTTTCCTTCAATAGGAGGCCTTCTGCCAAATGTCTTTTGGACTCTCCTTATTTTCTAGCAACAGTCAAGTCATCCTATTTGTTTCTTGCCCCCCTTCAGCTTATAGCAAAAGATGAATCACGACTTCGTTACGCTGCAGCTTTTGCCCGACAGGGAGCACTCAAAGCAATGGGAACATTTGCTGCCGAAATGTGTGCTCCTAACTGTTTGAAACTAGTCTTGAATCCTTTGTCGGATTCTGAAGCTGAATGGGGTTGCACAGTAATAACAGAACTTTTGAGGTGTCTGACTCCAGAAGCAGTAAAGAAACTGGTCATACCTGCTATCCAGAAGATTCTTCAGGTTAACTATGCTGTCTAAATGTTTGATCTGTCTATCTCCTTGGCTTTTGCTCCCAAAACCTACTTTGTGTTTCTTTTCTATCAGGGTACTGGTCCTTCACATTTGAAGGTTTCTCTTCTCCAAGGTTCCTTTGTGCTGGATATATGGAACAAGATTGGTAAACAAGCGTATGTGGAGACAGTACATCCATTTGTTGTATCAAACTTACTTGGTACTCCTTGCAAGAGCTCTGCTATTGCTGCTTCTGTCCTGTTGATTGGCTCTAGTGAGGAACTTGGCGTTCCTGTTACTGTTCATCAGGTTGTAGTCAACCAAAGTTCCCCTCCTCATCCCCTCTACCCTTTTGATAGGTGGAAGTATTTAGACTTTTTTTTGAATTTTCTGAAAAGGTTATTCTCATGTATGACTAATTCTTTGTTTCTCACCAGACGATCTTACCTCTCCTTCACTGCTTTGGCAAGGGGCTCAGTGATGATGGCATTGATGTCTTAGTTAGAATTGGTATTTGTAAATTATGAAGGATAGACCTATGTTCTGTTTTTACAAATATGCTTCTGATTTCGCAACCTGACTATGCTTCTTATATTTTAGGTGGTCTTTTTGGAGAGAGTTTCATAGTCAGACAGATTCTACCATTACTAAGAATTGTCATTCTTTCGTGCATTGACAATTCATTTGCAAATAAGCATGAAGCTGCACAGAGTTGGGGTTTTTTGGCCCTAATGGACTGTCTAATGACTTTAGATGGTCTCACTACTTCCTTGACAAGGGAGGCGCTTGTTAAGGAGCTTGTTGAGGTATGGAATTTGATATCAAATAATTTTAATTTCATAATAAATTTCAGCATATGTTCCAATTAGTAATGCATTGAAATGCTTTTGTAGGATGGCAGATTCTTATATCTTCAGGTTCTCATGCAGACCAACTTGGGAATTCAGGTGGTCGAGGTATTTCAACTTTTCTCTCAATTTTTCTCTTTTGTCCCTGTTCTTAGCTACGCTTTGTTGCAAACCTGCACTTTCTTGAACTAGGGAGCCACATTTGATGAAATAAAATTATAGAGAGGATACTTTCCAGATTCTTATGCCCCAAAATTTTAAACTCGCTCCCTAACTCCTGCACAACAATTGTGCTTTCGCAAGCGTTACAAAATACTCATCTTCCTGGATCTTTGAAGACAGTGCATGTTGAGGTGACGCAAGTAGAAGATGTTGTATATAACTTTTATATTTTGCTTTGCTGCCATGATTTGGTGTTGAAATTTCTAGTTAAAAGAAAATAGTAGTGATTTTACGCATATTTTTATGAAGTGACAATTTACACTCTGCTGGGACAATAAGGGGAGCTTTCCTCAAGTTCCTAAAGTTACAGAAAACTCCCTTATTCATGAACTATATTTTTGCTGTTATAAAGAAATATGGAGGTTTTTCTTCTATTATTAGAATCTCAGGAGGTTCAAGTGAAAATTCCAAATTCTCTTTCTTTATTTCTTGATTCTTTATGCTTGTTATCTGTGTAGATGATGGAATTCTTTTGCATGCAAGGGTGCTGCAAGAAATCTGCTAGCTCTTTGTCAGCAAATTGGATCAGATTTAACAGCATTACACGTCCTTCCGAAACTCAGGAAACTTTTTGATGAGCTTGCCTTCTCCCAGGAGAAAGCAGGTAATTCTAGCATCCAGGGAGGAATTCGAGGTCCCAGCACCAAGGGGGAAGATGAGAACAAAATTACAAGCCGTTTGGACCTTGTGTGGGTTTTTTTGATTTTTGGAATATGCTGTCGTCTTATCATTTCTCGTATCATGTAATAAACTTTAACCTGTGCAGGATGCTTTTATATCCATCATTTGCATCTCTTCTTGGTATAGAGAAGCTTCGCCAGTGTTGTGCCACATGGTTGCTACTAGAGCAGTTTCTTCTGCGCCGTTATAACTGGAAGGTATGCTTCCTAATACTTCTGTTAATAGGATCTTTAAGTTGTAGAGGAAAAATTCTATATTCTCAAACACTAACATGTCAAGTTCGGTACGAACTCCCTCAAATGGTTATCAAAATCAAGATGGAGTACTAAATGATAGGCTCTTTGCTGCTGACGCTGCTGTGAGGCATTCAATCTGACAAATATAAGATATACAAAATTAGCTTAAGCTCCTAGATAAATTGAGTATTGAAAAGGGATTTATTACTTCAAGTTAAAGCCGCATAAGAAGGGACTTGATTCTGAACAAGACTCCATACTTCTAATGATAGTAGTATAGAACTATGTATTTTTTTCCCAGAACCACCTTAGTGCTGTTTTGGCATCAATAAAATATTACTTATGAAAAGAAAGAACTACATTTTTTCCCTTGTATACCCTTTTCCTTTTTGTGTTGATTTCTGAAATTTCATGATTCAGTGGGAATCCGCAGGGGAATCCTCTCGAAGTGGTCCAGGAACATATGCTAGAAAGCTGTCTCTTGGTGAGAGCTTAACGTCTGAATGTACTCCAGCTAAGAAGTTGCTGAATGGTTTAGGGTGGTCAACACCTCAATCACAAGGAAAAAGAGGCTCCAAAACCCCTACATTAAACAGACATCTGTCTAGCCAGCATCAGGATTCTGCAGATAGGAATGCAAGAGGCTCAGATTTTAGCAAGATGGAACCCTGGTATTGGTTCCCGAGTCCAGCTGCTAATTGGAGTGGCCCTGATTTTATTGGCCGTCCTGGTGGTTCAAAGGATGAACTTCCATGGAAAATCAAAGCATCTGTTCTGCACTCTGTTCGAGCACATCACGGAGTGCTAAGATCTATAGCAGTCTGCCAAGATGAATGCTTTCTTTTCACTGCTGGAGTTGGTCCAGGATTCAAAGGGATTGTTCAAAAGTGGGAGTTGTCAAGAATTGATTCTATATCTGGTTATTACGGCCATGAGGAGGTGTGCCTATTCTATTTCTTTTGTTTGAATTGCATCACCTGTCTTATGATTGAAAGAAAAAAGCTTTTTTTTTAATGATAAAAAAGTTCTTATTATTTTCCCCTGATATAATAGGTTTATAACAAGTTAACATTATGGCACTAAATAGAACGCGGATTCTTTAGTTTCCTTTTTTATTTATGTGCTCCTCCTTTCCTAATTTCTTTGACGCACTTTCTGTGCTGGAATGTGATAAAGAGTTCGACAAACTTCTATAGTAAAAACATCCAAAAGGATATTAAAAGGCTTGAAAAATTAAAACTCTAATGATCATCTAATGTTTTCCCTATCATACCAACTTTCCAAACAAATGCGTTTTTTTTGCTGCTACCACCAATTTCATATGCCAGTCATACGACCTTCTGATCTCTGTGCTCATTTTATCTTATCTTCACCAATAAAATGGGAAGAGAGTGTTTTATTGTGCTTTATTTGGTATACAGATGAAACTTCCGTAGCAGGAAAACCTTAGACCGGAGAATGATTGATTTCTCCCACTGTTCTATTCTGCTTCAGTGATTTGCTTTCCTTATTTAAGAGAATTAACTGTTATAATCTTGGGCATAAGGTGTGCGCCATTTTCTGGTATAATAAGATATTTATTGTTGAGGGAAAGCTGATATAGACACCGCAATGGAATGTCTTATCAGCTTACTTGGCAGTTTTCATGCATTTAAGCAAATTATAATCTGGTATAATGTTCCTGCTTGTCTGTCGGTTTCAATTGATTGACAGATTGTTGTTGATACATAATAAGTATTGCTAAGCTATGTCACATTATGGAACCTGGATTCCTCCCAACAAAAGGAATTTGTTACATGATTTTTGTGAGAGTGCACGGGAGAAAAATCTGTTTTTAACAATGATACATGAGCCCTATATATAATACATATTCTACTCCTACTACATATGGGACTAGGAGTCTAGGACTTATTCTACTCCTACTACATATGGGACTAAGACATATTTTACTCCTATTACATATGGGACTAGGACTATTTACACATAACTATCCAACACTCCCCCTCAAGCCGGTGTATACAAATCATATGTACCGAGCTTGTTACATATGTAACTAATACGAGGACCAATGAGTGACTTTGTGAAAATATCTGCAAGCTAATCATTCGACATACAAGACCGCTAGACTGCCTCTGAGCAACAAAACTAAGTGGTTGCTGATAAGCAGAAGTTGGCTGAAAAGCGCCGGAAAATTATAATAGGTTCTAAAACACCACCAGTAAACAGAAACTTTTCTGGAAATTACTATTAGTTATCAGAATTTGATGTAATTTTTACGCGTAGGCTCGGAATCACTGGACGAGTAAGTTGTCCTTAAGAAGTTTTGCCAGAAAGTGGCTGGAACGGCTCACACACACCAGAAAAGTTATTGTAGCTTGTCGGAACCCTAGTTCAGGCGGCACGTGGAGGCGCGTGAGGGACTTTCTGCCGGAGCAATTGACTGGGGTTTTGTTGCCCGACTTTTCCGAATAAGATGGTAGTATTGGTTTTCGCACAACACTTACCGATGAGGAGATAACGCAAATCAAACTTGAGTCGTCAACTGGAAAGGCGCACGGTGACTGACTTTTCTATCTCGATGGAACTAGAATTTCTGGGGTTTGATCGCACAAGGGTTTCGGATTTGGTGGTGGTACTGGTATATGCGCAGTACTACTGTAGCAGTGATGAACCCTGGAAACAAGACGAAGTTGCCGGAAAATTGCACGGCGACGAGATCTTTTTTCCCGGATGTCGCTGGAATGATGCACAACGATAATTTTCTCACTGAAGCTCTGATACCATGTGAGAATGCATGGGAGAAAAATCTGTTTTTAACAATGATACATGAGCCCTATATATAATACATATTCTACTCCTACTACATATGGGACTAGGACTTATTCTACTTCTACTACATATGGGACTAGGACATATTTTACTCCTACTACATATGGGACTAGGACTATTTACGCATAACTATCCAACAATTCTATTTTTCAGCTTCATTGTCCTTTTTTGCTATCAAACAGTAAGCATTCATCTGTACGTTGTGCCTAACGACTTGTTAACTTGTAGTTGTTCTTTGCAAGAGGAACTGAACATAATCCTTACGAAGCATGAGTTGGTTCTGTACCTTAAAAATGCCTTCTATTAAATTTTCCACATAATTAGGTTGAGATATATAGGAAAAAAACCCGCACTGAATTTCTACGCATTTATTTTTCTTCCCTTTACAGGTTGTGAATGACATTTGTCTTTTGGCATCCTGTGGAAGGGTAGCATCCTGTGATGGGACAGTGCATGTGTGGAATGGCCAAACAGGGAAGCTAATATCTGTGTTTGCAGAGTTTTCGACAAGCCCTGCGCAACATACTGGCCCTTTGGCCAAAGCTTCTAAGTTGAATGCAGAACAGGCTAATATGCTACATTTCAATTCATTGTCAGGTGGAATATTGAACACTTCATTTGATGGTAATTTGTACACTAGTATGCATTACTCAGAATATCTGGACAATCTTGTTGTGGGTACTGGAAATGGCTCTCTCAGGTCAGTGCCTTCTGGAGTTGTATTTAATTGACTCAGATACATTCTCTTACATGGTTTATCCAGTCAATGTTATTTTGGCATCCAGATTCATTGACGTCAGACAAGGCCAAAAACTTCATTTATGGAGGAGTGAAGCTACTGAGTCCAATTTCCCTTCTCTGATTTCTTCCATATGCTCATGTGCTTCGACTAAACAGCAATACGGAAATCCTCAATATCCATCTTGGGTTGCTGTTGGGCAAAGTTCTGGCTATTGCAGGTTATTTGATGTGAGGAGTGGAAAAATTATTTCCTCATGGCAAGCTCATGATGGTTTTGTCACAAAGGTAGAGTTGGCTATTACTCCCAGTAGCTTGAAATAAAGGGGTTCTACTTATTCTGGTGTTTTTACTTGCTTGCTGCCTGCAGATAGCCGCGCCAGAAGAACATTTGCTGGTTTCGAGCTCCCTCGACCGCACCTTAAGGATTTGGGACTTGAGAAGGTTACTTTAATGTTCTACATTTGTCTTTAAGTTTTGCAATATGGACTTAATTTTCGTGAAAATGGGGCACAATAAGATTAGGCCCAGTCCGAGATTAGGCCCAGCACGGATTGGCCTAGATCTCAGTCAATCTTATCCGTGACTGAATTCTTGCATACAGTTAGTTTGTCAGTCAGTGTGAAACTGGCTGCATAGCTAGAACCATTGAGCTGCATTTCATCTCCAGTAAACTGCATAGCTTAAAGTCATTGGTATCTTAACTCAAGTCATATAATAATTTGGTCTGCTTTTGTTTCAAATATGTTTCTTTCTAAGTTAGCAATTGCGAAATTTCATGTTTGAGAAAGCCAAAAGCTGAAACCCATGAGATGATGAAGAACAAATTTGATCGCGTGCACGACCTGGCATTTGTTGGCTTTGCATTCTGGAAAATGTCCCCAGAAAGTTTTTGATTTCTACTTATCTTTCCAAGGAACACATACACTTCGTTGATTAGATTCATGTCATGTTTACTCAATGCATTACTTAGCTTTTTCTTGTTTGAGATTTTTAATTTTCGTCTTTTTCTGTTTTACTTCATTTTTAATCACAGAAATTGGAAATCAGAACCCTTGGCTTCCAGATGTCACAGTGATGGTGTTTCTGGTTTCTCCATTTGGGGACAAAATGTGATTTCAATATCCCGCAGTAAAATTGGGATTTCTTCTTTGGCCAGCTCTTCTGATGATGTATGTATCTAGCTGTATCTTTTCACTTTATAGACACTTCTTTTTCCTTCCACTGAATTTTGGATATTCTGCTTGCTTGCGCATAAGATAGTATACAATTTGATATTGTTATATCCTCCTGGCTGGTCTATTTGCCATTCATCTGAAACACAAAAGTCACATATGCCTTGGTGGATCTGTAGAAATTCACTAAAGAATCTGTTTCTGAAATGTAATTAATCTTGTTAAGATAGATGTAGTATATGAAATGTAAGTTGCACAGGGTAATAATTAAGGGGAAAATTAAGACGGTGACATTCTTCTCTGAGTTTAACATCATAGCTGCATTTACTATCTATAAAATGTTATATACTCTAGCTGCACTGCCCCCAGGGCTTAGTTCAAGCGGAGAAGATTGAGGGACTTGTGACTTAGGTCACAGGTTCGAGCCCTGCGCCATGCGCCATCGAAGTAAGCTTGGTATATAGGTGGAGAAGGGTAGAGAGGCGGACCCATTATCCCCGAGTTTCAAAGGTTGCGTTAGTCCTAAGGTTTGACTCCAGACGGATTTCTCAGTCATAAAAAAAGATAAATAGTCTACTGGCATATAAATCTGTAGAATTTATATCATCTAGTTTGTTTTAAGGCTTCTTTATTTATGAGGAATGCATTTCTATCTAGTCTCTTGAACAATGTGTATTAGACAGCGGCATAATCTTGATACTTGAAATTATAGATGTTTGTGATGTGAATGGACAACTGAGGTAGACATATATATATATATATATATATATATATATATATATATATATATATATATATATATATATATATATATATATATATATATATATATATATATTCAAGGTACAAGTAATTCAAAGACCTTGCTTATTCAAAAAAGAAGGAAAGTATAATCAAATGAAAGATAACCAGTTCAAAATATTAATAAGTTTTTGTTTTCCAGTGAATACAAATTAATATAAAATGCATTTTATCATTAAGTAGCAGAGGATACCTCCGATCACTATAATTTGTACGAATTAGGGCTGTGATAATTCATTGCTTATGAAGAGTATAGTAGCTGCACGACGAATAGCACTTTAATTCCTTGTGATGTAGATTGCTCTGTCGGCTGCCACTATTAATCTTAGTTGGCGGGTGGTGCAAAATAACTAGTTACCGTGCAGAAAAAATGAAATGTAATGTGTGGTGGCTTATTTTCTGTAATCTTCCTCTTTTGAAAAGGGAAGGCTAAGAACTACTACTGGTTATTGTACTGATCATACTTTGGCGCGGAACAAATAAAATATACTGGGGGACTCATTTTCTTATTTTGCTCCTTTACTCTGAAAACTAATGCTGAAATCACTACTTGAGCTATTGCTCTAATTTGCTTCTTGCTGGCTTTAACGAAATGTGGCAGGACGCCCAGCAAGTTGTTACGCCTCAGTATCTATACATGGGTGATCGTGAATCAAAGAACGTGTCTGTTTTATCAAGTATAAATATTCTACCTTTCTCGCGGTTCTTTGTGGTTGGAACAGAAGATGGTCATTTGAAGATCTGTTGCTAGGTTTTACCTGAAGTTAGTTTGTAGGATGATGCAGAGTTCATGTTAATGGAATCCAAAGTCCCTTTACCTCCTATAAGTTATCTAACAATTCTCTATTTTGAACTGTTCATTTAGCACTTTGGCTTCCAAATTTCTTAATCTTTTTCTTAATTATTTCCATTAAGTTGGTAGTTATCTAGTGGAAATTGTTTAATGAATTTTTTTCTAATTTTTCTTTTTGGCTTATGTTTTTCTGCAGCAATGTTTCTTTATTTCCATATATTTTTCGAAGGGCAAAAGAATTTGCATTTTCATTATCTTGTTTAGCTGAATAATAAAAATGGTTACATGTATCATGTAAGCAGAGCACAACTTTGATGCGTGTATAACTGTATATATGAAATGACGATAGTGGGGTATTATTCGCATCTAATAGAATCAAATGTCAAAGATAAATATGCAGACGATTCAAATAATATTTATACAATCAGATCATTTTATTAAGTGAGCGTTTGGACATAAGAATTGTAAAATTTTCAAAAAAATGTGAAAAAAAATTTCAAGTGAATGGTTGTAGACAATATATTGCGTCGAGAAAATAAAATCAAGATCGAAAAATATTGCAACAATCGTAGTATTTGATTTCAAGTAATATGAGTGTACAATCTTTATGAATCCTCTAATTCTTCTTTCTAATAGTAAATAAATTCAAGGGCTTTCGAGCTTGATCTTGAATATGTAGTTGTTGCCACGAACGATGATCTTGAGCTTGATTGCTTGAACTTGACCTTGATTTGTTCTTCATTCTTGAGCTTGAACTTGATTTGTTCTTAAGCTTGAACTTGATTGCTTGAATCTTGAAACTTGTGGAGGAATTTATAGCGTTTGATCTATGAACTCTTTCTTGCTTCTTGTTATAACTTCTGGTGTTTTTTCTGAGTTATGAAGACCCCTATTTATAGTTGTAGGAGGGGAGAATTATGATAAAAACAAACTCTTTCCGACCAATCAGATTGAAGAGTGACAATTTGATTGGCCAGAACATGTCACTTGCACATGTGACGCGATTTCATTGGCCTTTTAATTTGACTTGGCATGCCTTGTCATTTTGACACGTGTCATGATCCTATTGGCTTTTCCGTTTAACTTGTCGTGCTACGTCATTTGACATGTGACACCAAACTGTGCCTTTGGGAAGATGACATATTGGGCCTAATGAAGTGGGTTCATTCAACGGACTAGCCTAATGAATTTGGGTTAATTTAAATCCCAATATTGGACTTAAAAATTGAACCTTGGGTTTGGGCTTGATATTTCCTTAATTTAGAGATTTATCAAAATTTAATATGGACTTTAATTCCATAGAATTTTCATGTCTACAAATGCCCCTACTTAACGACGAGTCTTGAAGTACCCGTAAAACATTAATCTTGGACGATTGATTGAGTATTTTCCGCATTTGGGTAGTTGCTCCTCTCTGCGAAGAAGCCCGTTACCGGATTACGAGTAATACATTTTCAGTCTCAATAAACAATATTAATCTTGCTGATTTTTTCTTTGTCATATGCTGATGATTCTCGAGACTGACTCCAGCTGACATTGCATTGGTTCTCTCTCTCTCTTCTTTTCAATCACACCATTAGTTTATCAGCACGGCTCCCTCGGGACAGGAGCATAAGGCTGGCATCCGGTCCGGTCCCGGTCCCAAACAGGCTTCGTTGGTCGGGCTCAAACGGACCCAATCTTTGTGGGCCGGGCTTAAACGAACACGAACTTCATGGGCTTTTGGGTGTAACCAGAGGGGGATCGGGACCGTGTAGTAATGTTCTCGGGCTATGTGGCCCGGGCCCAAACGAGCCTTGGCTATTTTAGTTTTAATTTTTTTTTATCTAAGACAATTTCTTGTAAATTATATAGCTTATATATATATATATATATATATAAAATTTATTTTCATGTAATATTGAAAAATACTCAATTATTAAACAACAACTAAGAAAAAATTTAAGAATATAAATGTGTGAGAAAGAAAAAAAAATGGTTGGTGATAGTCAATACCACTAATGATTCTACAAACATAAAGATCTAAAAGTGAAATGCCATATCAATCTTTTACTCTTTGAAAATAAAATTTATGGTGGATTAAATTATACTAAGTAAGATTAAATATTCAAAACAAGAGATGAACTAATATTAAGATCTGAATCAACATATAATAAATTATTTTTTATGCTAAAGCCAAATAATTAAATCTTTTAATTAATTATTTAGCAACAGAATCCAATTCATCATATGAGTAAAATTCTTATTCAAGTTAAAAAAAATCTTTGGGCACATAAATTTATTCCATAAAAAGAAACACAAACTAAAAGGGTTAGTATATTAATAAGAATCAAAATGCTATACAAGTGTCTAAGGAAGCACAATCAAATCTAAATCCTAAACAAGAACAAGTTTTCAAGATCATATTATAAAGAGTCGTCTCTGGTATAACGAGATTATTCTTTGTAGATGCCTCTGGCGGAATCGAAATAATATTTTTTTGTCATGTATTACTTACAAATATCATATCAAAAGGCATGACAGTGTTAATAGTAGCAAGTGGTGTAGCAACAACGATTTTATTACGATACCAACCACTTTAGATTTGATATACCCCTTCAAACAACTTATATAACCATCACAAATATATCAAAGCAGAGCAATGGTGATAAATTTATAAGGAAAGCAAAATTGATAATAAGGGATGAAAGACTTATGGCTAAGTTTCAAACAATCGAAATAATTGAGCGGAGTTCTAGAGATATATTGGATATTAATGAATCGTTTGACAAAAAATTAATGGTTCGGGAGGTGATTTCTGTCAAGTACTACCAGTAGTTCCAAAATCGACAAAAGCAGACACTGTAAAAGCTAGCTTGCCAAAGTTATACTTCTGGCCTCAAACGAAAAAAATTCAACTGATAAGAAATATAAAGTAAGAATAGATCCAATATTCAGTGTCTTCTTGCTTCGTGTCGGAAACGAAGAAGAACATTTAATAAAAGATGATTTGGTCCTTCCTAAACACTTGGTTACTAATCTCAATGGTAATAATAGTGCATTTAATAAGAGAAATATTTTTATCATTAGATTAAAATGCAATTTGTGCAAATCACATAATAGAATTAAAAAGATATCTTAGCTAGCAGAAATGAATATGTTAATAAACTAAATAAAATGTTGGTTGCAAAATGTTATAGTAAAAACAAAATATTTTTCAGTTTTTGACTTAGTAGAAAATGATACCAATAATTACTACCAAGAATAATACTTAAATACTTTAATACCAAATGACATTCAACCATACATTTTTGTTGTCAAGTTTCTTATTTCTTATGTATGTTACTGTCACCGTATATATAATAAATTAAGTTAAAATTGATCTTCTATTGTATATAGGTTAATTTTGAAGAAAAATATGTTTGTCATGCTATTGAAAAACTTAGATAAGCCGAGTAACCTATGTTTGCACCACACAGATAATATATAGAAGTTTTGGCAATAACGTCATACATGCAAAAATTATGATATTGGTTAATGTGTTTCTAAGTATATTCTTATCCCTGAATTCAACTTTCGTCTTCTGAAACTAAGGAATATTGTTTTAAATTTGTGTAAAAATAATTTTTAGTATGTTTATGTTTTGCAAATATAATAAATAAAGTACAAAGACAAACATCCTAAATATTGGACTATATTTATCACAATATGTTTTCTTGCACAAATAACTGTATGTTGCACGGGGATATCAAGATCGACAACAATAGTTCTGTTTAAGGTAGAGCAACCAGCGCATTAGGATGAAACATACACAAAAAAATATTATCCACAAAGAAGTGTTCGTTAAGATACCATCACATTAAATATTTTTAAACTATAATATATAATTATCTAACTAACATGACAAAATTAATTATTTGTGTAAGTTTTGATAATGTCCTTTTATTTTAAATTCATGTATTATGCTAATGTAATAATATTTTTCGGCATTTAGATAATTGTTGTATTATTATACATAAAAATTTTCTCATTAATAAAATTTCATTGTTTCTTCATATAAATAAATGTTTAAATCATCACGTGCCATTATTAACGTGCAACACACGTTCATAGATACTAGTGTGTGTATATATATATATATATATATATATATATGTATGTATGTATGTATGTATGTATGTATGTATATATATATAGATATAGATATAGTATATATAATATATAAGCTATATAATTTAACACAAATTGTCTCAAATCAACTTAAAAGGATAAATTGTGTGTTGTCTTGTCGGTCTGAAAAACTGACCGACTGCGAAAAAGCTGTTTCGTTTCAAGAAAAGTGAATATGTATAGCGCGTCTCATAATTTTAAAATAACAGAAATTGTCTCAAATTCACCACTCTTGGATTTTCCCTTATTTTTACTAAACATTTTTTTAAGGAATATGCCATCTTAATTATAATTTTACAAAGTAATTAAATAAAACAAAAAAATATATAATATTAAAATTGAAGAGTTGGAACGAGTTTACCGAATTGACAAACAACTTGTTGAAATTAATTATCGTTGAAGACTTGAATACTTCAATTCACCAACTTCACAATTTTTTTTCACACAAGTTGCAACAACAAAGTAACCAATTTTAGAAGAAAATTAAAGAGAGATTGATGATTTGGTGAAGAAAAATGAAAGAATGATGGGGTATTTATAGGACCGGTTGAACCGGCCCACTTAGGAGCCGGTCCCGAGCTTAACGGGCATTTTAAGAGAACCGGCCCACTTGGGCCTCAAACCCCCGGTCTCGGGCTTAAACGGGTAGGCCCGTTTAGGCTCGCGGGCCTGGACCAGGCCCTGACCTAACCCTTAAAGGAGCATCAAAATTACAAAAGATTGATGGTGACGTGCACTCCCCAAGCTGCGACATATGCGAAAATCACGATCGGACAACTTGTGCAGATTTATGAAGGAGGACATAAGGTCTCGATGTCTGATTGAGAAGGTGCATGAGACGTCACAACCACATATGTTGAGGTATCGGGCAACAAGCGAAGCCTTAAAAGTACGTCCATTGCCAATTGATGAAGAACTCTCACTGCGGCCAAACTTGTTGCATCACTCTCTGCAATTGTGGCTTCACCGAGGATACACTTGGCAATTCAGCTTTCAGTCGCGTCTTCGTATCGTAGCGTACGAGCGTCGAAAACACAAGCCTCTTGATTCCTTTGAAACTATACATGGAGTGCCACAACATATCAAAAATTTGAAGCCAAATTCGCTCTGTACTGTCTCGGGTATATTTCTAAATCTTTGCTACAGATTCTGTGTGCTTGACTTCTCAGCTTTGCGCACCTTCACCAAAAAATCCATCGAAATCACAAGCGGTTTGTGGCGCTGAAAACTAGACTCCCAGACCTACAACATATGTAAAGATCACGCTTAGATTGCCCCTGTATCTTCCCTGATATCATCCAGAAGTTAGGCAACATGTGAGCTCCTTTAGCTTTCTAGCACTCTCGCTGGAAAATTCATATCTCAAGATAAGAATGTCCAAATCACAAGCCGCCTGATTCTATGAAACCATTTCAAGGCCTATATTTACACCAAAGATGGAAACTCAACACACTCTGGAATGACCCACACAATTTTTTGAAGTCGACACTAAAATCTGTACGTCGTGACTCGGGCGGTATGCTTCATTCTATTCCCTTTTTTTTTGCAGATTTGGCAAGAGAAAGCTTTTGGCATCCTGATTCTGTGAATGGTAGAAGTTAAAACAAGAATCAGAGAAAAATAAACTGTTAGAAGAATAAAGAAATCTAGAAAACAATAAAGAATCAGAAATATTCCGAGTCTACAATTTTCTTGTGCGTCCTTAAGGAATTTTAACCCCCTCACACGTTGCCAAGGTAATGGATTAAACCCTCCCAGGATAAAACGGAATAAACCTTCCTACAATAGTGGCAATACAAACTGCAGGATACCAACAAACTCAAAGAACGGAGCAAATCACACTTACGAATTTGAGAGACAGAGACTGCGAATTAGGATGCAGTGTATTCAGAAAGAAAGAAGTTCTGGAGTGTTTTTCGTGTGTAGAAAATGGAGCCTTGCCTCAGAATTTATAAGCAATTATCAGAAGAGGTGTCTGGAAAATGTGACTTTTCAGAAGAATACGTTGCCTGCCGCGGTTCTACCGCGACCGCGGCAGAAGCGCAGTCAGAGAGGCTCTCTGAAAATAATCTTATCGATCGATCATTTGACAAATCCAAATCCAAATCCAAAGCCGAGACGACGACGACGATGCGAGGGTTCATTCTCTTCAACTCCTTTTAAGAGCTTTAAGAAGTGATTCTATATATAAACACACAAATGTGGTTGTCCCTCACCAATGAGGGACAAAGTGCAAGACAAAAGTTCACTTCTTCAAATTTTTCATTTTCCCTCCATTTTATTTCCCTCCATTTCCAATTCACACTTCTTCTACTTTAAAGCCCAATGGCTTAAAGTCCAACAATCCCCCACATGAATGGGAATGGCTGTATCAAGAAAGATCATAGATGAAAGCTATGTGATTTTGCAAGTAAGGATTAATTGCATCTGGATAAGTAGGTTTCCCTTTGAACTTTCCGTAGTGAACATATGTCGGATATACTCGGTCAATCGGTAGATTTGATATCTTTGAACCGTCGAACTTTAGTGTATACCTAGACAACCATATGTCACACAACCAACCCTTAACCGTCTTTTGGTTCTCATTGTTGTGTTCGTTTTAGCCATGAACACCGCCTGGTCTCATAAGTGCGTAGAGAATTGGCCTTACAGAATTCTCCTTGAAGCGGCTTACACTTCACACTTACGTAGGTGATTCCTAAACGTGTAATCCTTTAGATTGACACTATTTGATAGATACCTCATCAAACTTTGGTAATCATTAAAGAACGTGTAAAGTTCTATCCTTGTTACTGAACATTGTCTTCATCACGAGAATGGACCAAAGATTTTATTTTGACAATGTTGAACCGGTCAATCACAACTTTGTTTGAGCTCCTTGAACCTAGATCTCGGAACATCCAAAATTCTAGGTAGAGTTACTATCATGTTGACTTGTCCTCGGCCATAGTCCCATTCCCTTAGATGATTTCTCAACTCCCTCTCTAGTTAAGCCTTTTATAAGCGGATCCGCCACATTATCCTTTGATCTTACATAATCAATAGTGATAATTCCACTAGAAAGTAGTTGTCTAACAGTGTTATATCTTCGTTGTATATGACGAGACTTCCCGTTGTACATAACGCTCCCTGCCCGTCCTATGGCAGCCTCACTGTCACAATGTATGCAAATAGTAGCCAAAGGCTTTGGCCAGAACGGAATGTCTTCTAAGAAATTTCGAAGCCATTCAGCTTCTTCATCGACTTTATCCAAAGCTATAAACCCTGATTCCATTGTAGAACGAGCGATAAACGTCTGTTTGGAAGATTTCCAAGATACTGCTACTCCACCAACAGTAAAAACATATCCACTTGTGGACTTTGTTTCTGTTGAGCCGGTTATCCAATTTGCATCACTATATCCTTCGATTACCGCAGGATATTTATTGTAGTGCAAAGCGTAGTCTTGGGTATACTCCAAGTATCTCAGAACTCGTTTCATTGCCACCCGGTGATGTTTGTTGGGATTACTTGTGAATCGACTAAGTTTACTTATTGCACAAGCTATATCAGGTCGTGTACAGTTCATGATGTACATTAAGCTTCCCAACACGCGAGCATACTCCAATTGAGACGTACTTTCACCTTTATTCTTTATAAGATGATGGTTTAAGTCAATTGGAGTTCTTGCACTTCTAAATTCCAAGTGTTTAAATTTTTCCAGTACCATTTTCACGTAATGTGACTGAGACAAAGCTAGACCTTGAGGAGTCCTCTGGATTTTGATTCCTAGAATTACATAGGCAACTCCTAAGTCTTTCATATCAAACTTACTAGCAAATATACATTTAGTAGCTTGAATGTCGGCACTGTCTTTGCTCATTATTAGCATATCATCAACATATAAGCAAACAATGACTATATGATTTGGAACGTTCTTAATGTAAACACATTTATCACATTCAGTAATCTTAAAACCATTTGACAATATTGTTTGGTCAAATTTCGCATGCCATTGCTTGGGTGCTTGTTTTAGTCCATAAAAGGACTTGACAAGTCTACACACCTTTTTTTTTCCGGAACCACAAACCCTTCAGGTTGGTTCGTGTAAATTTCTTCCTCAAGATCACCATTTAAGAATGTTGTTTTTACATCCATTTGATGGATTTGAAGACCATACAAGGCGGCTAACGTTATTAACATCCGAATGGATGTAATTCTTGTTACAGGCGAGTATGTGTCAAAATAGTCAAGACCTTCTCGTTCTCTAAATCCTTTGACAACAAGTCTTGCCTTGTATTTGTCAATAGTACCATCGTCCTTCATTTTCTTCTTGAAAATCCATTTAGAACCCAACGTTTTGTTACCTAGAGGAAGATCAACCAATTCCCTGGTATGGTTGCTCAATATGGATTCTATTTCACCATTGACAGCTTCTTTCTAATATTGTGCTTCTGAGGAAGACATTGCTTCCTTGAAGGTACGAGGCTCATTTTCTAACAGAAAAGTCAGAAAATCTGGACCGAATAAAGTAGATATCCTTTGATGTTTACTTCTTCTTGTATTTTCTTCATTAGGCATACCATCTGTTATTTCCTCCCGAGGTCATTTTGACTTTTAGCAGGTCACTTCACTTTCCTTTTTATACGGATAAATAGTTTCAAAGAATTCAGCATTATCTGATTCTATTATCGTATTAATGTGAATCTCAGGATTTTCTGATTTATGAACCAGAAAACGATATGCCTTGCTATTGGTTACATATCCAATAAACACACAATCAACCGTTTTTGGACCTATCTTAACCCTTTTAGGTTTAGGAACTTGTACCTTAGCTAAACACCCCCACACTTTGAAGTATTTCAAGCTAGGCTTCCTTCCTTTCCACTTTTCATAAGGAATGGACTGTGTTTTACTATGAGGTACACGATTGATTATCCGGTTAGCTGTAAGTATAGCTTCCCCCCACAAGTTCGGTGGTAAGCCAGAACTTATTAGCAATGCATTCATCATCTCCTTCAATGTTCGATTCTTCCTCTCCGCAATTCCATTAGATTGTGGAGAGTAAGGGGCAGTTGTTTGGTGAATAATGCCATTTTCCAAACAAATTTCTTCAAAAGGAGATTCATATTCGCCACCCCTATCACTTCTTATCATTTTGATCTTTTTGTTTAGTTGCGTTTCAACTTCACTCTTGTATTGCTTGAAAGCATCAATTGCCTCATCTTTACTATTAAGTAAATAAACATAGCAGTATCTCGTGCTATCGTCAATAAAAGTAATAAAATACTTTTTCCCACCGCGAGATGGTGTTGACTTCATGTCGCAAATATCTGTGTGAATTAAGTCTAAAGGACTTGAATTCCTTTCAACGGACTTATAAGGATGCTTAGCATACTTTGATTCCACACATATTTGACATTTGGAATTAATGCAATCAAATTTTGGCAATACTTCTAGATTTATCATCTTCCGCAATGTTTTGAAGTTTACGTGACCTAAACGCGAATGCCATAAAGTGTTTGACTCAAGTAAGTAAGAAGAAACATTCACTTTATTGATAGGAACTGCTATTACATTTAGCTTAAAAAGGCCCTCATTTAGGTAACCTTTTCCTACATATACATCGTTCTTACTTAGTACAACACTATTAGAAACAAAAATACATTTGAATCCATTCTTGACAAGAAGTGAGGTAGACACAAGATTCTTGCGAATTTCTGGAACATGGAGGACTTGGTTTAGAGTCACTATTTTTCCCGATTTCATCTTCAACGCAATCTTGCCAACTCCTTCAATTTGGCCGTAGATGAATTTCCCATGAAGATTGTCTCGTCGGGTCATGCAGGGGCATAAGAAGAAAATAACTCCTTGTTAGCACAAACATGACGGGTGGCTCTAGAATCTATCCACCATTCTTTTGGATTTCCTACCAAGTTGCATTCATACAACATGGCACATAAGTCCTCCATTTCATCTTCAACCATGTTAGCTTAATTCTTTTTCTTCTTATCATTCTTTGGCGCACGACAATCCATGGCCTTATGCCCAAATTTTCCACAGTTGTGGCAATTACCCTTGAACTTTTTCTTGCTTGGGTAATTCTTTGGTCCAAAAGCCTTCTTCCTCTTTTTATTTTGTGGCGCCTCCTCAACAACGTTTGCCCCCATTATTGTCGAGTTTCCACATGACTTCTTTTCAGCATTTTTGTTATCTTCTTCTATCCTCAAACGAACAATCAAGTCTTCTAGTGTCATCTCCTTCCGCTTGTGTTTAAGATAGTTCTTAAAATCCTTCCACAACGGAGGTAACATCTCAATGAAAGCAGCAACTTGAAAGGCCTCATTTATGACCATACCTTCAATAACAAATTCATAATAAATAATAAGATAAATCTTATTAATAAAATTATTGATTCGTGTCATACCTTCAGCAAGGAGGTCATGCACAATGACTTGTAATTCTTGGACTTGAGTTATGACTGACCTAGTGTCAATCATCTTGAAATCCAAAAATCTTGCAGCCACGAACTTCTTAAGTCCGGCATCCTCAGTCTTGTACTTCTTTTCAAGCGCATTCCATAACACTTTTGAAGTTTCCATGACACTATAGACATTGTACAAGCCATCTTCCAAACAACTCAATATGTAGTTTTTGCACAAGAAATCAGAATGTTTCCATGCTTCAGTTACAACAAGTCGTTCATCATTCGGAGTATTTTCAGCCATGACCGGAGGATCCTCCTTGATGAAACGTTACAAACTCAACGTAGTAAGATAGAAGAGCATCTTCATTTGCCAGCGTTTGAAGTCAATACCGGAAAACTTTCCGGGTTTTTCTGCCGGTGCCATAGCATGAGTAGGAGTAGAATGGCTTGACGAGGCAGCAACACTCGTAACAGTAGCACCCATTCCCGCAACACTTCCATTAGTTTGGTTTTCATTCGTCATATTTCTGTAAAGTTGAAAACAATACAGAACTTGTTAAATCAATGAAGTTTTGATATCTTCAACTCAATACCAAACCAAACATACAACACGTAACAATGGTGAAGTTTTTATATACTTCAAACCCGTACGTTTATTATTCCGAAAAAGTTTTTATGTACTTTAAACCGGACAAAAACAATTATTGGAGTAGAAAGCAACAAGGCTTTAGTTTCCAACAAAGTATATAGAAAACAGTTTAATAATCAACACAGAAATGTTAGTAATTGTAAAATTCCTTAAGCTTGTGAATGGTAGAAGTTAAAACAAGAATCAGAGAAAAATAAACTGTTAGAAGAATAAAGAAATCTAGAAAACAATAAAGAATTAGAAATATTTCGAGTCCACAATTTTCTTGTGCGTCCTTAAGGAATTTTAACCCCCTCACACGTTGCCAAGGTAATGGATTAAATCCTCCCAGGATAAAACGGAATAAACCTTCCTGCAACAGTGGCAATACAAACTGCAGGATGCCAACAAACTCAAAGAACGGAGCAAAATCACACTTACGAATTTGCGAGAGAGAGACTGCGAATTAGGATGCAGTGTATTCAGAAAGAAAGAAGTTCTGGAGTGTTTTTCATGTGTAGAAAATGGAGACTTGCCTCAGAATTTATAAGCAATTATCAGAAGAGGTGTCTGGAAAAGGTGACTTTTCAGAAGAATACGCTGCCTGCCAGAGGCTCTCTGAATCTGCCTGCCACGGTTCCACCGCGGTCGCGGTAGAACTGCGACCAGAGAGACCCTCTGAATCTTCAGCAAGATTCTGGCGTATTTCCAGCAGTGATTTGGCATTTAATTAATTATTAAATAATTAAATAAATTTTTCCAAAAAATAATCTTATCGATCGATTGACAAATTCAAATCCAAAGCCGAGCCGAGCCGAGCGAGCGACGACGACGACGGTGCGAGGGTTCATTCTCTTCAACTCCTTTTAAGAGCTTTAAGAAGTGATTCTATATATAAGTACACAAATGTGGTTGTCCCTCACCAATGAGGGATAAAGTGCAAGACAAAAGTTCACTTCTTCAAATTTTTTATTTTCCCTCCATTTACAATTCACACTTCTTCTACTTTAAAGCCCAATGGCTTAAAGTCCAATAGATTCTTCTGGCTTTAGAGAATGAAGTATCAGGCTTTGGTGAAAGGGTATTAGAACGTGCTGTTGCAATGCGAGTCTGTCCGCGCTTGAATTTGGCTTCTACAACCAATCACTTGGGAATTTATCTTTGGTTGATGAGGCTTCGACGAACAACAACTTGGTCTGATCAAGGTTTTGGCGGACAGTAACTTGGTGCATTCACCTTTCTCTGATCGAGGTTTTAGTGGTCAACAACTTGGTGCATCCATCTTATTGATCGAGGCTTTGGCGAACAATCACTTCGGTGTCCACCTTCCACCTTCATGATTACGCCATGTCCTCTATTTGCCTTAGACAGGAGGGTCATGGCGTCCTCTTCTTACAGTTTGGCGAAGGTGTATGAGGCGAGCTCTCCATCCAGATCAGACGAAGAAATAGATGATCCACTCCTTTTTGTAGGCGAGGAGGTGCATAAAACATCCCATTCATAGAACCTTTAGGTAGACGAGCTTTTCTTGCAACTTAGGGAAGAAGTTCATGGAGCATTCTTCTCACCGCTTGATACAACAAACCGTGGAACATTCTATCCTTCCAGATTTGGCAGAGAAGTGCATGTCACAATGTTCACCATCCTCATTGAAGCGTCATGTCACTGACACTGTCGATTGTACTTTTCTTTTTTCGTGCAGATTTATGAAGAAGCACAAACAGTCTCGATATTGTGGGGTCTAGCCCATATGTGAAAGAAGAAAACTTGTTCTCTCTCCCTTTTGTCGAGCCAGCCAATTTAGAAAAGATTGGGGCAGCTAATTTTTTGCAGTAGTGTTGATGTCACTGCACTGCATACATCAACATAGGTATTCTGCAACTATAAATAAGTGTCTCTATCTTCATTGTAAGACATACCAATCTTATAGGAAAAATATATCTGAGAGTTAGAAAGAAAGAGTGAGGTTTCACATACAGGGTATAAGAAAATAGTTTGTGAGAAAAATAGAGAGTGTGATATTGTAGTGAGATGGGAATATCAAAAGAGGGTTATTTCCTTTGAGTGTTGTAATGGTCTTTTGAGTATTTTACTCGGACCTACAAAGTGTAAAATTCCTTGCTATAGTGATATCAGTTGCTCTTCTCAGGAACGTAGTTTTTTCCCTTATTCAAAAGGGTTTTCCACGTAAAAATTTTGGTGTTGTTGTTACTCTTTTATTCTTGTTAATTAATGTATCTCGATGCTATGTTATTATTCCGCTTTTATTACCGTGAATATTATTTTTGTAGGGGTTTATTCCCAACGGATATCAGACCAATAAGATGTAAGTAATGTCTTTTTAGCAGTTTTTACCGAGACAACTTAGAGCATCCGCATTTCTAACGGCATGTATGTGTAGAACAAGTACATGTGCATCTCATCCTTCAGTCTTTGGCGTAGAACCGTATCTTCTTGCAATTTGCCGGAGAAGTGCAACGAGAGTTTCAACCTTCAATCCATGTTGACTTTTCACTCCGTGCAGCTTCAAAATGAGTAATATTTATTTCTTGATGCAGGAGCTACAGAATTAAAACATGGATGATGTTATGAAAATCAGACTTCAACATCTATGATAGGCACAAAGCTTGTGGTCCAACTCTAGCTAAGCCGGATGGGGTGATTTTTTCTTTCACCGTAATAGACTGGAAGCTAATTGTTGATTCTTCCAATCGGGCGTGCTTTGCTAATATCATATCTCAATCTAGGATTATCCGAATCACCTACAATTTGCGTAACTAAAAATTAGACATCCAGAACTTCGACATATCCAAATTTCGGTGTAGAACTCCATCTTGATATAGCAATGTGATTTTTCAAACTTGATCTAGAGCCTGCCTTTCTAACTTTCCAGCTTTACGCAATTTTGTTGAAGAATTCATAACTTGAGTTAGGAGCATCAGAATGGCAACCGGTCTACATCGTTAGAATATAAACTCAGAGACCTACAATACACATGAATTTCATGGCAGAAATTCTTTTAGGCTATCAGCAACAAATTCTTGAAGTTGATCTAACTGCAACAAACTTTCAGATTCGCGTACTTTTGGCGAGAAAACCATATCTTGGGCCTGGAGTGTGGGAATCGCTAGTCCTCTGCGTCTTTGGAAAGTAAGCTTAGAGATCTATAACATATATGAACTTTGCAATAGAACTCTTTCCAGATTGGTTGCCGAAATGTCCAGAAGTTGATCTGTTTGCAGCAAACCTTCAGATTTGCTTATATAAAAGTTTCAAGGCAGAACACCTTCTGGATCAACCAAAGTTACAAATTATGCATTGCTCGACCCTCCAAAACTCAAACTGCAAATGCCCCAACTACTCATATGAAGCATAAGCGGATTTAGGGGGCGCAAGGGTGTTCACCCGAACACCCTTCGCCGAAAAATTACACTGTATATATAAGGCAAAATCTGTTTTTTATCTCTATATATTAAGTTTTGAACACCCTTAACACAATCCAAAATTGTAGTTTAGTGGTCAAGGGGGTTCAAAATCCCCATAAGGTCATGGGTTCAATTTCTACTAGCTACAAAAATATTTTTTTGAACCCCCTTCGTTCAACAACTATACCAAAAATTATGACAGCCACCAAATAATAAATAAAACAATAAAGTAACAATAAAAGGAACACCAAAATTTACGAGATTCGGCCAATTTTTCCTACTTCCTCGGACACAACCAATATTTTATTCCACTCCAAAAATACAAGTGAAATAATACTAAAGAGAGAAGATACAAATGCCTTAAAAAGATAAGAAGTCAAATGAGAGATGTGTCTAAATTATAAACATTTGGCCTTCTTTTATAGGGTGAAGTACCAACCAAAATTGGTACTTCACCGATGTGGGACTTCTACAACTCAACAAATCTCCACCTTGACAAAATTCCACATCTTCAATTTTTTCTCAATAACAAATTTTGGTTGTGTCTCCATCTTCAATCTTCAGTGTTCAACAATGCTGATTAAATCCAAATAATGTTGAAACTTGACCGCAGTCACCACTTTTGTCAGCATATCAGCGAGATTCTCTATAGTATGAATTTTCTTCACCGTGACTCCACCTTCTTCTATGATTTCTCGTACGAAATGATACCGAAAATGTGTTTCGTCCTTGCATGATAAACTTAGTTCTTCACTAATTGAATAACACTTTGACTATCACAAAAAATTGTAATACTTTTTTGTCCAATACTAAGCTCTTTTAGCAATTCCTGAAGCCAAATTGCCTCCTTCACAACCTCTGTAATAGCCATGTACTCTGCTTCTGTTATAGACAAAGCAACTGTTGACTGCAAAGTAGACTTCCAACTAACTGGTGTCCTTGCAAAAGTAAACACATAACCAGTAGTTGATCTTCGTTTGTTCAGATCGCCCGCAAAATCTGAGTCACAATATCCAACTACAAATTGAATGTCTTCCTGCTCAAAAACTAACCCAACATCTACAGTATTATGAATATACCGTAGAATCCACTTTATAGCTTGCCAATGCTCCTTTCCTGGATTATGCATATATCTGCTAATAACTCCAACGACTTGTAAAATGTCAGGTCTCGTACAGACCATTGCATGCATCAAGCTACCAACAACATTTGCTTATGGTACCTTTGAAATATACTCTCGTTCAGCTTCATCTTTTTGGCGATATAGTAGTACTTAGCTTAAAATGGGGAGCAAGTGGAGTACTAATTGGCTTAGTCTTTTCATCTATGCCAAAACGTTGTAGTACTTTTTTCAAATATTCTTTCTAAGATAAACAGAGTTTCTTTGAACGTCTATCTCTTATTATCTCCATGCCAAGAAATTTCTTTACCTCACCCAGATCTTTCATCTCGAACTCCTTCTTCAGTTGAATCTTCAACTTATCAATTTCTTCTGATTTCTTGAAAGCTATCAACATATCATCAACATATAGGAGAAGATATATAAAGGAACCATCTTTAAGCTTGCGCAAATACACACAATGATCGTATTTGCTTCTTGTGTACCCTTGCCGCAATATAAACTTGTCAAATCGTTTGTACCATTGTCTAGAAGATTGTTTCAATTCATATAACGATTTTTCAAGTTTTCACACCATATTTTCCTTTCCTTAAACTTTGAATCCTTCTGGCTGAGTCATGTAGATTTTCTCCTCCAAGTTTCCATGTAAAAATGCAGTTTTTACATCCATCTGAACTAGTTCCAAAAACTGTGCTACCAAAGACAACATAATTCTAATGGAGGAATGTTTTACAACTGGAGAAAACACTTCATAGTAATCAATTCCCTCCTTTTGAGCATATCCTTTGGCCACCAATCTTGCTTTGTAGCGAACATCTTCTTGGTTAGGAAATCCTTCTTTCTTTGCAAAAACCCATTTGCACCTAATTGCTTTCTTTCCCTTCGGGAGATTGGCCAATCTCTATGTATGATTCTGATGAAGGGACTGTATTTCATCATTCATGGCAATCCTCCACTTATCTTCTTTTGATCTTTGGACTGTGTCTTTATAAGTGGTAGGAACATCATCGGCTACAATTGAGATGACACAAGCAACCGTCTCTATAAGACGAACATGTTTTGTTATTGTCCTTTTTGGCTTGCTGGTTGCTATTGATTCAAGTTGTTGTTGAGGTTCCTGAGTTGGAATCTCCCTCTCTACTGGCTCTTCTTCCAGAGGATAATCTTCATTTGTTTCCTCCTCTACTTCTTGTGTAGGAAAAATAAATTTTCCCTCAAACTCCACCTGCTTAGAAGCACCCTCATTTTGTTTGGTATCTTCTGTTACCTTATTTACCATAGCAGATTCATCAAAGGTAACATCCCTGCTGAATATTACTTTCTTTGTCATAGGACACCATAAGCGATATCCTTTGACTCCAGAAGTAATTCCCATAAAAATAGCCTTCTTTGCCCTTGGATCCAATTTTGACTCCGTCACATGATAATATGCAGTTGAGCCAAACACGTGCAAAGAGTTATAATCTACAGCAGGTTTTCCATACCATTTTTCAAATGGTGTCTTGCCATTAATAGCAGCAGATGAAAATTCTTTGCCCAAGCCAGCATTGGACAACATACACTGTACCTTCTCCAGCAAGGTCCGGTTCATACGTTTGCCACTCCATTATGTTGTGGTGTATGTCTGACAGTGAAGTGTCGGACGATGCCATCATTTTCACATACCTTATTGAAATGATCATTTTTGTATTCACCTCCATTGTCTGTGCGAATACACTTGATCCTTCTGCCTATTTGATTCTCTACCATCGTCTTCCATTTGAGAAAAATTCCCAACACTTCATCTTTGCTCTTCATTGTATACACCCACACTCTTCGGGAAAAATCATCAACAAAGGTTACAAAATAGTGCTTCCCACCCAATGAAGGTGTTTTGGAAGGACCCCAAATATCAGCGTGTACATAATCCAAAATGCCTTTAGTATTATGGATCGCTGTACCAAATTTTACCCTTGTCTTTTTCCCTTTGACACAATGCTCGCAAAAAACCAAGTTGCAAACCTTTACTCCCTTTAACAATCCTTGATCTGATAGAGTTTTCAAGGATTTTCCTCCAGCATGTCCCAAATGCATATGCTATAGCCTGGTTGCTTTTGCCTCTTTTTTGTCACTGGATATCACTGTCGTTGTCCCAATAACTGTACTACCGCAATAACGGTACATGTTATTATATTTCCGATTGTCCTTCATTACCACTAGTGCACCGGAACATACTCTCATCACTCCATTTTCTGCAATGATTTTGAACCCTTTTTATTCTAGGCTCTCACAGCGATGAGATTCTTCTTCAAATCCGGTACATATCGAACATCTGTTAATATTCTGGTCATTCCATCATGGTTCCTTAATCGTATTGAACCAATTCTATATGAAGTAAGAGGGTTGTTGTTCTATATGTATTCTCCTTCTTGAAAATCCACGAACCAGTCCCTGTTGGGACACATATGATAACTACAAGCCGAGTCCATCAACCATATGTCTGATGATGTTGATGACTCTGTTGTAACTAATGTGACATCTGAATTAACACAATCAGCTACATTTGAATCCATAATGGCCTTTCCATTGTTATATTTGGCCTTATTCTTCAATTTCGGACAATCTTTCTTCCAGTGCCCCGTTTCTCGACAAAAAACATATTCATCTTTGCTGGGTCTAGATCTTGACTTGGATCTTCCCTTACTTGTCCTCGTTTGATTTTGAGGACGACCCCTCACAACCAGTGCTTCTCCTTCTCCGCCCTTCTATTTTTCTCCCTTTCTTTGTTCATAGGTGTACAAAGCCAAACAAACTTATCTGAGAGAAATTTCGTCATTTCCATGGAGTAGAGTAGTTTCAAGGTGCTCGTACTCATCAGGAAGTGACCCCAACAAAATCAAGGCCAAGTCACCATCATCAAAGGTTGCATCCATATTTTGCAAATCTGTGACCAACTTATTGAAACTGGTGATATGTTCATTCATCGTGGTACCAGGAACACAGGTGAAGCGAAACAATCTCTTCTTTATGTACAATTTATTTTGACTGTTTTTCTTCAAAAATTTATCCTCCAGTGCTTTCCATAATTTACTTGCAGAACTTTCCTTTGTGCATGGATATTTTTGCTCTCTAGCAAGGTAGGATCGAATGGTACCGCAAGCAACACGGTTGATAATTCTCCAATCTTTTTCTCCAATAACATCTGGTCTTTTTTCTTCAATGGAAAGATCTAGACCTTGTTGAAAAAGGACATCTAGAACCTCGCCTTGCCACATCCCAAAATGTCCTGACCCATCAAAAATTTCTACCGCAAATTTCGCATTTGACACAATTCTTGTCATAAGCAAAGTGACAATGATGACGTATTGTTGACACTTGATGTAGATTGTTCTTGTTTATTGTCTCCCATCTTTGACACAAATATTATTTAATAGCTGACGATACAAATCAAGATTATTTCTTTTCTGGTGTGGAAGATCAGACTAAGCTGCAACCACAGAGCATACTCACACAAAACATTGACTCAGTTACCAAGATAAATCTTTTCTGATGTGGAAGATCAGACTATGCTGCAACCACAAAGCATACTTAGACAGTACCTTGGCTCTGATACCAATTGTTGCGGAAGCCAAATGTATATAGTGTCACTATACCAAAAATTATGACAGCCACCAAATAATAAATAAAACAATAAAGCAACAATAAAAGGAACACCAAAATTTACGAGGTTCAGCAAATTTTGCCTACTTCCTCGGACACAACCAATATTTTATTCCACTCTAAAAATACAAGTGAAATAATACTAAATAGAGAAGATACAAATGCCTTAAGAAGATAAGAAGGCAAATGAGAAGTGTGTCTAAATCCTAAACATTTGGCCTTCTTTTATAGGGTGAAGTACCAACCAAAATTGGTACTTCACCGATGTGGGAGTTCTGCCACTCAATAGTGTTATCCTTTGAAGGAGTAAGGCAAACTTTATAAGGAATTCAGAACGAGTACAATCCTTTTATTTTTTCATGAGTCGGCTCTTTGAATGGGAAGATTTCTAGCTTTTGCTTATCTCTTTCTTTTTTTTTGCATTGATACATCAAAATCTTGTAATATAAGCAATAAAATATCTTTTTCAGTTTGACCAAAATTGCCTTCTTTCCTTTTGCAATTTACACCTTTATATTAAAATAAATAAATAATGTGATGCCCCAACTTTGATTTTAATGATCATACCATGCTACACCTTTTTTTTAAACTTATGTGATTGAACTTAGAATAAAACTATAAGTTGTCTATGTATCTCCGCAAAGAGGATCAAGTCATTACAAGGAGTTTTTGCAACTTGAAGACTTTTCTCTAACTTGAAAAGCTAGAATTTGAAGACTCTGCTCGAATTTGAAGAGCTTTACAACTTTGAAGACTTTCTCGAATTTGAAGAGCTTTGCAACTTCGAAGACTTTGCTCAAATTTGAAGAGAATTACATCTTGAAAATGTGCTCGAATTTGAAGAGCTTTACATTTTGAAGATTTTGCTTGAATTTGAAGAGCTTTGCAAGTTGAAGATTGGGCTCGAATTTGAAGAGCTTTGTGAATTGAAGATTTGGCTAGAGTTTGAAGAGCTTCATGACATACAGTTTAGGCTCGTGTGTCGAGGAACATATAACTTGCAGTTTAGGCTCGTGCATTACGGAGCATCATAACTTGCAATTTAGGCTCGTGCGTTGAGGAGCGTCATAACTTGCAGTTTAGGCTTGTGCATTGAGGAGCATCAGAACTTGCAGTTTAGGCTCGTGCGTTGAGGAGCATTGCAACATGAATAGATTCTTCATTTCCATTTTCGGATGAAAACTTGCCCCCATCCTTGTATTCTTATTTTTCTTCTTCTTCTTCATCGTAAGTCTCAAAGACAGGTAGCTCTTGGTCTCCATGTATCCATACTTAGTTCCATATCATGAGCATGAGTTGCTAGTTCTTCAAATGTTTTAGGCTTTATGCCTTGTAAGATATAGCGAAGACCCCAACGCATGCCTTGAATGCACATTTCGATGCTAGAGGTTTCACTAAGGCGATCTTTGCAGTTGAGGCTTAAGCTCCTCCAGCGGTTGATGAAGTCAATAACTGGCTCATCCTTTCGTTGATGAGGGATTGCAAGTTCAGGCATGCTTATGATATGTCTTGTGTTATAGAACGATTGAGAAACTCTTGCTCTAACTACTCCCAACTATCGATGGAACCAGATTAGAGATCTGTGTACCAATCGAATGCATTATTTTTGAGAGATCGAACAAACTATTTGACAAGATAATCGCCATACATTCTAGCATTGTTGCAAGTTTCAACAAAGTATGCTACATGTTGTCTCAGATTTCCCTTGCTGTCGAATTGTTGCAACTTAGGAGGTTGATAACTAACATGCATCTTCAACTTATCAATTCTTTGTGTATATGGCTTTGCATATGTGAGTGATAATTTGGACGATTCAAGTTTATCTTTGATAGACTCACATGATGAAGTCCTTTAATTTCTCAACGGAAATCAGACCTTCAACGGAGACTTGAATCTCCTTGGTTGTCGTTGCTTGCTTTTCGGAAGAGTCTTCTTTATCTTGTGATCTTTGAAGAGTTAAAGGTGTTTGTGTCGATTCTCCCTCTACTATGCTATCCAATGTATTTGTTAACTTCAAAAGTTTAGCATCTTGATCTTGCATGTGCTTTGATAAGCTTTCAATTGCTTTCGTCAAATTTGAAAGTTGTTCTTCTATAGTAGAAGCTTCAATAACCATTCTTTGTATGATCGCCATAGAGTATAAAGAATAATATGGATCATTGTTGAGCTTAGAGGTCGCATTAATGGAGACTGGATGATATCCAATGCTCAAGTTATCATCATCGGCTTGCATGAAAGGTTTCTTGGACTTAGATAAACTAAGTTGATCAAAAACCTCTTCGATTCTTTTAGCGACATTGTTTCCTTTTTGGGTCATGCTTGTAGAGGGTTTTGTTCTTTTTGAGGATGAATATCTAACAATAAGGCTTGATGCGGACGACACTTGAAGTGTTTGTTGTCCTAAAGAGCTTACTTTGCTCCTTGTGACTGGCCCAAAGCTTCCAAAGGTAATATTGAGGATGTTTTCCACATCAGCATAGAACTTGGAATTAGCAGCTTTAGTGGAAGTTGATCTGGAGTTGATTTTCTTTGAAGCCATTTCGATGTTCTTGAATTTTGGAGAATGAAAAGTTGAGATGAGAGGTAGAGATTGTCCCACTGGGCGTGCCAGAATTTGTAGACAATAAAATTTACGTCAAGAAAATAAAATCAAAACCGGAAAATATTATAACAATAGTAGTATTTTATTTTAAATATTTGAGTGTTATAATCTCTATGAATCCTCTGATTCTTCTTTCCAATAGTAAATAAATTCAAGGGCCTTTGAGCTTGATCTTGAATACGTAGTTGTTGCCACGAACGATGATCTTATTCTTGAGCTTGAGCTTGATTGCTTGAACTTGACCTTGATTTATTCTTCGCACTTGAGCTTGAACTTGATTTGTTCTTTGTTCTTAAGCTTGAACTGATTGCTTGAAGCTTGAAACTTGCGGAGGAATTTGTAGCGTTTGATCCACGAGCTCTTTCTTGCTTCTTGTTATAACTTCTGGTGTTTTTTCTGAGTTATGAAAACCCCTATTTATAGTTGTAGGAAGGGAGAATTATGATAAGAACAAACTCTTTCCGACCAATCAGATTGAAGAGTGAAAATGCCGCATTTAATTGGCCAGAACATGTCACTTGCACATGTGGCGCGATTTTATTGGACTTTTAATTTGACTTGGCATGCCTTGTCATTTTGACATGTGGCATGGTCCTATTGGCTTTTTCGGTTGACTTGTCGTGCCACGTCATTTGACATGTGGCACCAAACTGGGCCTCCAGGAAGATGACATATTGAGCCTAATAAAGTGGGCTCATTCAACGGACTAGCCCAATGAATTTGGGTTTTAATATAGTTTTGGGTTATTTTTTATGTTTTGTGAGTGATCTGAGTGAAAATTTTGAAATAGCTTTTTGGAGTTTTTCAAATTTTTGAAAAATTCTAAAATTCATCTTCAAGTGAAAATTAAAAATTTTATGGCCTAATTTCGAAAAAAGTGAAAAAATTTCGAAAAAAGTAAAAAGTTTCAAATAAAAAAGGAAAAAATTCTTATGTCCAAACAGGCTCTAAGTAATTACAAGTAAATATTTCAATAAACATTAGTTGATAATATATTTATGTGTCTAATCTTCCTCCTCCCCCTCCCTTTTACTCTGTATTTTTACTCAAACGAGTGGAATGGTCAGTTACTGTTAATTTTTTACTCCCTCTATTTCATTTTATTGTATGCTCTTTTTGAGGTTATTTGATTCACAAACTAATCAGACTTATAATAAAAATATTATTATATGAAGATCACAAATACTCATCTAACTATTGCGATTCGTTGCCCTATTAAATTGAGGTATAGGTCATACCAATATTAGTAATATGAAAAATGAAAATAAAAATAAAACAAAGGATTAATAAAAACAATTTTTATAGCAGAATTGTTTTTAGTTTATAAAAACTCGAACTTTAACAGCAATAGGTAACCCAAATTAAAATAAAAACCTTAACATCACTTTCGAGGAATCTGATTAAGGGTGAGGTACGTTCAGGCTTATCGCTACTTTCGACTTAATTTTACTTGAAGGGTTGTCAAGGTCTCTATGGCAAAAATAAGCAAAATATAGAATGTGCTACTTCCGCCTTAATTTTACTTGTATGGTTAGGTCTCTGTGTCAGAAATCGAGAAAATATAGAATGTTCATACTTTAGCATAAATTGTTGTAAAGAGCTGTTTTCATAATCGTGCCCATGAATGAGTACCAAAAATGTACTTCTATCTGCTTAAAGCCAAATTTTAATATGAGAGTTTTTCCTTCATACTTGTTTATACTATTATATTTCAATCAGATTTAAAGTTTTAAGTTCACAATAAAAAACGAATAGTATTATTATTATTTATATTAGTAAGCACAAATTCAAGTTAATAAAATATTAAGCATGTGTTTGCAATACAATACCTTGGATATTGTTATAAAAAAATTTATTTGCTAATATGAAGATTTGAGTAGCTTAATTCAAAATTCTAAAATATTTTTACGATTAAAAAGTAGGCAGTCTTCTTTCTTTGTGAAGATTTTGTACATTTTTTTCCCAGTAAACTTCAATAATTTCTAAGCAAAAAATAAAATCATCAAATTCACTATTAAAAAGTTTTGGCCTAAAGTCAAGTCTTTACTAGCCTCCTCTTAAGCTCCCTAGAGATGATAAATTCAAAGAATTAAGGGTGTGTTTGGTATGAAAGAAAATATTTTCCAATTTTTCCATGTTTGGTTGGCTTAAATGTTTTGGAAAACATTTTCCATATAAACTCATTTTCTTCCAATTGGAGGAAAATGTTTTCCTTATCAAGAGAAGGGAAAATACTTTCCAAAACTTCTTCTCAACCTTCTCCACTCTATTCCCCATCCTCACCAACCCACCCCACACCCACCCACCCAACCCCAACCCCTCTCTCACATTTTTTTTAAAATTTCAATTTTTTCTCCGTCGCCACCCACCCTTCAACCCACCCCCCTCCCACCACCTCAACTCACACAAAATTTCAGTTTTAGTTTTTTCATCTTTCGGTTTACAGGTTCGAAATTTTACAAGTTCCAAAGTTATGAGTTCAGAGGTTTATGTGTTTGGAAGTTTACGGGTTTAGAAATTATAAAGTTTACGAGTTCGAAAGTTTGCGGTTTCGAAAGTTTAGCGGTTCGGAAGTTTATGAAATTTGTGAGTTCGAAAGGTTGTTGGTTCGAAAGTTTATGGCTTCATGTTTATTGTATCTAAATTGTTTATGAATACTCTTGAAAAGTTATTTTCCTTAATTTGCGTACCAAACACCAAAAAATAAATAAAATTACTACTTGTCTTCCAAGAAAATATTTTCCGTTATACCAAACACACCCTAATTGGTTTAGGTTTTCCTGCGTATGCAAGTAAATATGTAATGCATTTTGTCATAAAGAAGTAGAGAATACCCTTCTCCAATCATTAATTTTTGTGCAAATTAAGGCTGGGAATTTTTCAGAAAGCACTATAGTTTATAACCTAGTACCTATAATTTGCCTAATTACCATTCGTAGCTACTATTTAATCATTACAAACTTGTATCACTTGTATTCAAACGCGCAACGAATTGTATCTATTGTAAACGGGGTGTATACAAATAATACACGATGTATCGAATGTATTCTGTAATGACCCGACCGGTCGTTTTGAGCTTTGACACGTTCTTTGGCGGTTCGAGGCCATGAACAGCTTCACTTAAGGTATTATGACTTTTACACATCATCGGAATTGAATTCCGGGAAGTTCGGAGTTGATTGGAAAGAGAATTCTCATTTCAGAAGCTTTAAGTTGAAAGAATTGACTAAGGTTGGATTTTTGAGTAAACGACCTCGGAATCAAGATTCAAAGGTTCCAGCAGGTTCGTATGATGATTTCGGACTTAGGCGTATGTCCGGATCGGGTTTTGGAAGACCCGGAAATGTTTCGGCACCTATTGTGGGAGTTAGCATTTTTGAAGGAATTCCAGAAGTTTGGGTTGAAGTGCATTTTCAGTGTTATCGATGTCCGTTTGGGATTCTAAGTCTAAGAATAGCTCTGTATGGTGGCTTTGGTATTAGGAACGCGATCGGAAGTGAATTCGGAGAGGTCCGTGGGTCATTTTGGAGTCATCTGGCTAAAGATAGAAATTTGAAGGTTTTTGAGAAGTTTGACCGAAAGTGGACTTTTTGATATCGGGGTCGGAATCTGATTTCGAAAGTTGGAGTAGGTCCGTAATGTCGAACATGACTTGTGTGCAAAATTTGAAGTCAATCAGACGTGATTTGATAGGTTTAAACATCGAAAGTAGAAGTTGAAATTCTAAAGTTCATAAAGATTAGACTGAAGGTCGATTCGTGGTTTTAGCGTAGTTTGATATGATTTGAGGCCTCGAGCAAGTCCGTAATGTAATTTGGGACAGGTTAGTATGATTGGTTGGGGTCCCGGGGACCTCGGGTGGATTCCAGGTAGTTAACAGAACGAAAATGGAATTTGGAGAAGTGCTGAAGCATCTACTTCTGTCATAACGGCATATGAGGTTGGTCGACCGCAGGTGCGAGACCGCAGAAGCAGTCATAGCCTTGCAGATGCGGCCCAGAGCTGGCCAGGCCAAACCGCAGAAGTGGTTTCAAGACCACAGAAGCGGTCCCAGCCTTTTTAGCCAATTCCGCAGATGCGGCTTCCCTTCGCAGATGCGGGACCGCAAATGCGGTCCCCTGACCGCAGATGCGAAAACTGCTGAAGCAGTCAGCTTCATTTAAGTCGAGCTCCAGCCATTTTTAACCATTTTGGCACTCGGGTATTGAGCGATTTTGGAGCTCTTGAGAAGGGATTTCCACATAGCATCGTGAGGTAAGTTCATCCCCCTTATTTCTAAGTTTAACACTCGAGTTTTGGGTAGATTAACACCTAAAGATTTGGAGAAATCAAGGGGTTAGAGCTAGACCTAGGGTTTTAGTAAAACTTAGATTTTACCACGAAATTGATTATGAAATGGTTTAGAAATCATATATTATTGATCCTTAGGTTATAGAGAAAAACTTCCTTCGGAAAATTTCGGAATCCGGGCACGTGGGCCCGGGGATAAATTTTAGGAACCTTGCATTTAGGATTGGGAAATTGGTTTAATAATTAGAATATGAACTTTTGAGCATGTATTGACTAGTTCTTACCCTATTTGAATAGTTTTGGATCGTTCGGCTCCAAATTGGAGGTTTGAGCACGTTCTTGAATCAGAATATAGGCTTCGGAGTGAGGTGAGTCTCCTTTCTAACCTTGTTAGAGGGAATTGTCCTCATAGGTGATATAATTGGTTATGTGCTACTATTTATGGGGGCTACGTACGCACGGGGTGACGAGAGTCTATGCGTAGCTACTATTATGTTTAAGTTCGGGTAGTCTAGGACCCAAAAGCATGCTATACTTGGATTATTTGTATCTTATTGACAGTTTGAATTACTTAAATCACATCGAATTAGTAAATGAATTTCTAAAAAGATTTAAACTTCATTTTCTTAAATTGTTAAAAGAGAATTGATTTTCTTTGGATAATTGTTCCCTGATGACTCCTTGATTGACTGTCTGTGTGTGTTTAAATTCTGGAACGGGCCGAACGCCTCAGTAGATTAAATATATGCATCTATGGTTCGTGTCATTTGACCCTCTGACAGTGCACAATTTAAATATTGTTGGATCGGACCGTACGTCCTCGACATGATTTGCGCATGCTTGTATTGTTTGCCTTGAAACTTATTGAAGTTGTTAATGCCTATTCCCGGCTTGAGAATATATTTGTAAATGATGACAAGGAACTTGGAAATTTCCTATAAAAGAAAGAATTGTTTACTTGCTTCATTCTATTGAATTAAAATCATGTTTATAAAAATCCACGAAATAATATATTATTGATATGTCATTATTGGACCACTAGTAAGTGTCGAAGTCGACCTCTCGTCTCTACTTTTTCGAGATTAGGAAGGATACTCATTAGGTACACGTTGTTTTCGTACTCATACTACACTTCTGTGCATTTTTGTTGCACAGGCGCATGCATCTCTAGTGGCCTAGTGGGTGTAGCAGCATGGTTGATGCGGAGACTTAGGTGAGCTGCACTTCTCGAGACGACCCGCAGCCAGCAGAGTCTCTTTCAGATCACTGTACTTATTTTCTATCCAATATTGTATTCCGGACGGTTGGTGTATTACATTATTTCTTAAAAATTGCTCATGCACTTGTGACACCGGGTTATGGGGTGTCTATGGGTTTATTCAAGAATTTTAAAAGTTGTTAAACATTTCATTAATTATTCAGTGGAATTTAGTGTGTATTGTTTAAACGTAAAAGAAGGGAATTTGAAAAAATTTAAAACGAGAATTTAATTAAGTATTTTGGTTGGCTTGCCTGACAGCGGTGTCCGGCGCTATCATGACCCTTAGTGGATTTTGGGTCGTGACATATTCGTTCGCACAATAAATACAACCAAGGCGAAATACAGAAATACAGAAAAATAAAATACTCTTAAAAATCAAACTCAAGACCTCCACTAACTCAATGAGTGCTTTAATCAGCTAAGCTACAAAAACTTGTTGCTCTCTTGTTTCAGAGCAAAACAATTAATCTCTTGTTTCATGGATTTGCGATAAAATTTAAATATAATTACGAATGATAAACTTGCTGAAAGTATAGCTACGAATGATAAATACAATATAAATATTTGATGTGTTGCATAATTTTTCCTAATTCATTTCGTATGAAGAGTATACTAGCTGCAAAATATGGTGCACCCGTGACTTTTTTTCAAAGGCAAGGACACAAGTCACAACACGTGTTGTTTGGATTTACCGCACTTTTACTTGTTCAAACCTTGTCTCAGACAAAGCCTTATATTTAAATTTGGAGGGGGATAGAGGAGCGGACCTATAATCCCAAGAGTTTTCTACAATCCCCCTCTTTAACGAGAAAAAGCTTAGGAATTACTAGAGAAAAGACAAGACACGTTAAAGACAACTATACAATGTATTATGAAAACAAAATAGCATTTGAGAATTGGAGCAGGTTAAAAAAATTATTACAATAATAACAATAACAAACACAATGTATTTGGGCATCTTCTTTTTACATGTCCGAACCATCTCAACCTCGGTTTTCGCAATTTGTCTACTACGGGGGTCACTCCAACCTTATCCTGAATATTTTTATTCCTAATCTTATCTCTCTTAGTATGCCAGCACATCCATCTCAACATCCTCATTTCCGCTACTTGCAACTTCTGGACATATGAGCTCTTGATTGGCATTCCATACATCACAGTCGGCTTAACAACCACTCTATAGATATTACTTTAAGAGTAGATGTCATGTTCTTATCACATAGAATACCGAAACGAGCATCTATTTCATCCACCCTGCCCCAATACGATGAGTGACATTCTCGTTAATTTCCCAAATACCTTGGATTATATGTGAGCACGTGATTTTTGCCCTACTAGAACTACTCCCAGAAATTCAAAATAAAACAATTTTTCCTTTGTGTGCAATTTTGAGAATTTTCGTGGCGTTTTTGGTTAATTGTTTGTATTTGGCTGAGCATGTTTATTTTGTTTTGATTAATGAAAAATACAAAAATTACATGTTGCATGTGCATTTAGGATTTAATTTTTTTACAAATAGGATTAATTAAGTAACTTGTTTTACGAAAATGGAAAAATCAAAAAAAAATATACTTTGCATTTTTTTTAGCATTTAATGTTGAATTGTGTGATTTTATCATTTAACTATATGTGATAAATATTATTAGAAGATAATTAGTATTTTTAATAAGTTAACTTGGTTTATAATTTTAGAAATAATTTAGGAAGAAAATAAAAAGAAAAGGAAAAGAAAAGAGGAAGGAAATAAATATAGGCCAATTCAATTAATTTCCCAAGCCCAAACACCCAACCCACCAAAAACCAGCCCAAATCACCCCTATCTGGCCCAATCGACCAAGTCAACCAAACGACGTCGTATGGCCACGTTCAATATGAACCGTCGATCTCCTAAGATCGAACGGTCCAGTCCACCCCCATCATCAAAGAAACGACGCCGTTTCAAGCCTGTCGATCCAGGCCGTCCATTTCATTTGATCCAACGGCCGCAAATCGCCCCCCCATGCCCCGACCCATTCCCATCCAAGAACCGATCCGGTCTCGAGGTGAACGAAACGACACCGTCTCTTTAAGTGAGTTGATCCAAGCCGTCGATCTCAATTGATCTAACGGCTAGGATCAAATCACTTCCCCCCATATATAATCCCAAACCATACCCCCCCCCCAAGCCAAAGCCCCCCTCACCTCTTCGTCTCTAAGCCGTAGAGACCAAACGAACCCTCCGCCCCTTACCACCGTGCTCCGCCCACCGGAAATCGCCTCACGGCGGTTCCGGTGTTCCAATGACCCCCAATTTCACACCATAGCTTCCCCTCAACCTCCCCACCCCAACCCCTCAAATCACTACCTTCGAATCATCCCCGATCTTGTCGAATCTTCAATCAAAGAATCAGCCAAAAACCTCACCTTCTCCGATAACTACCAAATTCACACCCCTGAACCTTCTAACCACCCTCAACACAAATCCTTACCCCTTTAACCTCGAATCATCCCGGTTTGTTTCGAATCTTCAATCGAAGATTCGAGCAAAACCCTAAATCTACCCAACCAGTCCCAAAGTTACACTGTTGAGCCACCTGACCTCCCTTGTTCCCAAATCACCCCTACTTTTGTTCGAATCCCATTAGAACTAGTCGAATCTTAAATCGACTAACAAACCCTAAAAAGACCAAGACTGGAACCTGTCCCAAATTAGGAGAGTTTTGAGGTTGTTAATAGACCTTAGTCGAGTGTTCTCAGTCGAGAACACTCTATTAAGGTCCATTTTTGGCCTCAGAAGTTCAAGTCGGAATTACGAAGGTCAATGAGAACGGAGTTCATTTGGTTTCTGATTTTTGAGGTATTTCTCCTCTTTTCCTTTTTCTTTTTTGATTGTTGTTTGTTGTTTGCCTAATTAGGTTTCATTGCTATGTTTGTCAATCACTTCTTCCCCCCTCTTTCGGACCTGTTTCTGGTCCAAATTTTCATCACTGTATTAACTGGATTTTATAGTTAATTGGATTTAGTTGAAATCGCTCGAACCCCAATCAGTTTGTGTCACACCTCCTTTTTGCGCGCCCGCCCCAAAGGGTAAAATGCGCGAGGGAGTTTTTCCAATTTAAGTGACAATATTAGAAATGAAATTATTTATTTAATTCAGAGTCGCCACTTGGGAAAGGTTTGGCTTTTGGTGTCCCAAGTCACCGGTTTATCTTGAATCCCAAATCGAGGAAAATATTCGACTTTCCAAATGAAGTCTGCGAACCAGAAATTCTAAGTAAGGAATTCTGTTGACCCGAGGGAAGGTGTTAGGCACCCTCGAATCCCGTGGTTCTAGCACGGTCGCTTAAATTGTTATAATGGCTAAATATCTGATTTAAATACATGTTATGACTTATGTGCTTTTATTAAGTTTAAACCGCTTTTATTATTATCATTTATTTTTTATAGAATTGCAACGTCGTGAAAATGCATCTCGAACCACGTCACAATCAATGCACCCGTAGTTGTTAACACATTTCGACTCCGTTGAGATTTGAATTTGGGTCACATAAATGCGCACCCGAATTTAAGAATGTAATTTAATTAAGTCACGCCTAAATAGTCTAATGCGTTATTATTTTGGGAAGGGTCATGAAATTCGCTAAATGACCCATCCCGAATTCTAAGTATTTAATATATACATTTATGAGGGCCCCGCAGTTTGTGCATCTCATTTGGCGAGGCTCATCTCATTTTATGAAACGGGTAAACCTACAATGACTACATATTTATTATGTTCGTCTCTAAGAAATGGAAGAAAGCAAATACATTCTAATTGAATTGCATGCTTGGCCAACTCCGGATTCTTGTTTAATTATCTGATTAGTTGTTTATGAGGCAGGAATTGTTTCGTGCCTTATTTCATGGGTGAACATGTTGTTATTTTGCTAAAGGAGATTACATACAAGATTAATGAAAATGCTAAACTTACGCTAAATGTTCTTCAAGTTCGAATTTAAACTAACTTATTTGGGCTTGATTAATGAAATCAGCTACTTATTGCATTTTTTCGCCCAAAATTAGAAGCAACCTGATTGACATGTTTGAAACAAGAATAGAGATGAGATTTAACTATTGATATACTAAACACCTATGCATTCCATATCATACAAATGGCTAAATAACCAAGATCACAATATTTAAACAAAACTAAGTTTCAACTAAGTACAAGCTAACCGATGTATTTTTCTGTTGAGCTACTAAAGAATTACACAATTCTAACAAAATTTTATAAAGCCGTAAGTACAGCAACAGCTGATTAAAACTCCTTCGCATCTTTCATTTCATGTTTTTACTGTTACATTAGTGTGAAATTCAAAATGTGTACCTGGAAATTGGACAACAAGAAGGAAAAGAGGAGTGATTAGTGCAGCAACAGTAATAAACAACAAATAGCACTAGCAACACAGCAGTTTCAGCAACCAGATACACCGGGAACATACTCAAACGAAGCCCGAAATGACTTGTGAAACCCAAACAGCAACAAACAGCATGCAAAAGACTCAAATGGACTTGAACTCAAACCAAAGTTGGACCAGTAGATTGCATAGGAAGTTCCAACAAGTTGAAGTCAGACCAGAAGATCAATATCAGCTACTAGGGCTTTGAACTGAACCAAAGCTCAATGGAATGATGTTTTATCTGCCCCTTTTTAGTCAGCTATTTTCAGAACCTCTTTTAACTCTCAAAAAAATGCTCCCTCCCCTCTGTTCTCTCTGTGATTTTATGTTGCTCAGCAATTCCCCCAAAAGATGGTTTTTTAGGGCCCCCTTTTTGATGGCTCCCAACTCCCCTCTATTTAAGCCTAGCATCAGCCCATTCAAAACAGCCTGTTAAACAAACTGCAACCCCTCCCATGTTCTCCTTCTGTTCTTCCACTCACAGATTAAAATAAAAGTCCTCCCATGAGATTCCCCTGACAGCCCTATTTTAAATATTAAAAGTGGTTTCCCTTTTATTAAACTAAACAAGAGTATGGGCAGCCTGAATATGCCCTGACAGCACATGCTGTCCAATTAACCCTAACTCATTCACAATTGATAATGCACATGCTGTCCACGTAGGGACAAAATTCTATGTCAATTTGAACTTTGAAATCTATCTTAAACTGCAGCTATAAGCAATCCTTAAACGATTTCTGATTCAAATACACAAACTATAAGCAGCTATAATCAATTCGTAATTGGATTCGAACGATGCTTCAGCAGAAATCAAACAACGTGTGTCAAATTATTGTCATTCAAAGCTGAAACTAATCGACGACATATATCGAATCGACTATGTGAATTACAATACGCACAATCAATAGCAAATGAATCGGAATCGAGCAGTATTAACAGGGGGTTCAAATTGTACTGACAAAACAGGGGATTACCTTGGGGCTAATTAATCGACCAAAACTCATTCCAATCAATTATACAGTTTAAACACATACACTTATCAATGAACAGACGAAAATTTCGACCAAATAAAAGGTCTGATTTAGAGAAGAAAAGAACAAAGTGAAGGAATTGGAAATAAAATTATTCTAAACAACAGACGAACAACAAAAACAAACAAACAACAATAGATCAAACAGAAAGGGAAAAGAATACCTCGAGCAAACTAGGTGAAACGGGCCCGAACTCAGACTCGACCTTTTTGAGGTCGAACAGACCTTAATCAAGTGTACTCAATAGAGAACACTTTGACTAAGGTCTATTAGACCCTCAAACATCTGCTAATTAGGACAAAATCCTGATTTCTGGATTTCTAGGGTTCTTGGGGCTCAGATTAGGGGTTCAGGTTTTCCTGGTTAGATTCGGACCAAACCAAGCCTGGTTTGGTCACGAGGGAGGTCAGGGGAGTGCCTGGTGTGAATCTGGGGTGGGTTGGTGTAGATCGGGATTTTGCTCGAACCTTCAAACAAAGATTCGAGGCGATGGGGAATGATTCAAGGCAAGGGGGTAGCAGATCCTTGTTCAGGGGGTTGAGGTGTACTAGGGGTGTTAAGATGGTGGTCACCGGCGTCGTTGCCGCCGGGTTTACGGTGAGGGGAAAGGGGGGCAGCGGTAGGGTTCTAAGGTATTTGGGGTTCGGTGAGGGAGACGACCTAAAGGCAAGGGGGGTTTGGCTTAGGGCGCGGGGTGAAGATTTTGGGCTTATATAGTTAGGGGGAAAATTAACCTAGACCGTTCGATCATCAATAATCGATGGCATGGATTAACCAGCTTAAGTGGAAACGATGTCGTATGGGTTTAAGTGAGGCCGGTGGGTCTCTGGGTGAGACGGGTCGGGTTTAAATGTGGGTATGGAGATGTGATCTTGGTCGTTGATCATTCTGAGATCAACGGCCCAGATCAGGTATGACCAAAACGACATCGTTTGGATATCCCTGAGGCCAACTGATCTGGACCGGGCAATGCAGTGTTTTTTGGGCCTGATTTTGGTGCTTTTGGGCCTCGAATTTTCCTAAATAAACTGGCCCAATCCGATTTTTAGACCAATTTGCACTCTTTTCTTTTTATTTTCTAATTTAAACACAATACCTAATTAAAGTAAAACTAAACACATATTAATTAATACTTAACACAATTATCACACACATATTAAAATATTTAAATAGGTAAAATCACACCATGGCAACAAAACATAAGACGAAAAGCATACTTTTGCGATTTTTCTTTAAAAACCAAACTATGATTTAATTAATTCCTAAATGTACAATTAAATCCTAAATAAGCATGTAATATATTTATTTTATATTCCGTGATTAACTACAAAAAGTAAACATTTACGGACAAAAAATGATTACCAAAAATGTCACGCAAATTCTCAAAATTGTGCCCGAAGGTAACTTGTTTTATTTTCGATTTCTTTTGGAGTAATTTTCATGGAACAAAAATCACGTGCTCACAGTTTAGTTTCACTCTGGATTAGTTTCTTCTTTACATTGTTGAGTATTTCGGGTTAGGCAAGTTCAGTGAGTGATTGTATAAAACTGTGATCGTTTGATATTACTGTTGGTTCAAATTGTCTTATTATGTTATGTTTGATTCTTTACTCTCAGTTGCCAATCAGTTTGTTGCATATGAATTCGTGATATTACAATGTTTCATTCATTTTGTCTAGGTTTGGTTTAGAATTGTGAATGCAGTCAGTTATTCCCATATACATGTGCATCTTAGCAGTTTAATATCAGTTTGCTATTTGATCTAATCTGTGTAGTTTGAGTTGCTGTGTGATTTTGATTAAGGAAATTGGTTATAGCTGATGAGGTACAGGGGATTGGACTAGGACAGTAAATCACAGTAATTTCAGGGGTAATTTGGGAATTGAAAACTTGAAGAAATGGGTAGTTTGAGTGTTCTGTCCACTAAGTACTAATATACCATTAAATAGACATTTGTTTAATAGTTAGTGGGAAACAAAAAATAATGGTATGTGGAGACTTAAAAGGAATTGATTAAAATATAGCATTATCCATACACCTTTGAATTAAACAATGAAATTAGACACTTAGTAGTGATTGTCAGGGAATATGATGGAAGAAACACATTTCTTAATGATTTAAGTGTTAAAACAGGCTGGAAAAGGGGGTCTGTCTTAGGGTATAAAATACAGGGCAGACCTTAGAATAGGGGGGATTTTTTTTGGAGAGTATTGTAAGAGCATTGTTAACAGAGTCTTTAAGGCTGAAAACAGGCTGAGAATTTAGGCATACACACTTGGGTTCTACTGTTCCATTCAGGCCAGGTCTTAGATAATATTCTTAAAAGTTATAGCATTTAACCCTGAAAGGAGCTACTGTTCCATAAAAAAAATGATGTTACATTGGTCTAGAGTTTCATGTTGAGTGATTTTGGTCAAAGTTTGGGTAGATTTTCGATTGAGTTTTGTTGCTGTCAAGATTTCAAAGGTTTGAGACAGCTCGAGATGAGTTTGGGTGTAGTGTGGCAGTAGTGTATTTTTCTGATTTCATTCCGAGGTGGTTTGAGCTGTTTGAGTTTGAGTGTCCTGGTTTTGACTGGTTTCAAATTTACCTGGGTCTACTGTACATGTTACTGGGCTGTTCGTGGATGACTGTTTGTTGTTGCTGTGTTATCTATTGCTGCTGACTATTCCTTTCCTTCTTATTCGTATTTCAACTTCCAGGTACACAGCTGTAACTTTGGCATTTGTAAGCTGAAAACATGAAATTTGAATATACGTGAAGAGTTGAAATTTTGCTTTGGTTTCTATATGGCTTGTGTATTTAAATTCTTCAGTCACTGATGATAGGTAGATCCCTGTTAGTATGTAGCAAGTGGACTGAAATGGAGTTGTATGAGAGATTTTTTTTAAATATAGTTCATACTAAAACATGTTAGCATCCGGTAACTGATTCCTGTAGTTAAAAAGGAGCTTGTTAGACTGTTAAATTAATCTGGACTGTGACTATTAGATTACTGGATCGTCGGATTATGTTCGACTAGTTCTGAATATCAGTTTTTATGCCAATTGCTAATTCAGGAAAGTACTACATCAATTGAAAGGAAAGGAAAGTGTAAAATGTAAATAGTATTGGAATTTGGTTAAAGCATTGACTGTAGGCATTAGCTATAGTTAGTTTAGTGTGTTTGTTCAGTTTAAACACTTAAAGCTAGAAAATAACTGGAGTTAGCATTCTATTTTGGAACCTGTGATATTGTGCTTGCATTAATGGCCGTTGTTCAAATTGGTAATAGCAGTCATGTAAATGTCGAACTAGATGTTAGTATGGCAGTGGCATAAGACGTTGGCTGATCTGTTAGTTAAAAACAAAGTTGGAGTGTCAATTGCATGTTTTGGAAATACAAAATCATTTTGCGAGTTGCTTGCCTGCTTTCAGTGCATTATTAATTCGTTTTAATTACAATAGGTAATGAATTAGTGAATTGGTATTAAACTAGTGGCTTAGAAACTTCATTCAGGATCGTTTAAGTTAATATGAGCAGTCTGGGCTATACCGTTACCCAATTGTATGGATCATTCAAATTTGGTAACAAGCCCACCTCCTTTTAGGCCACTAATATGCTTGCTAGCCCGATGCTTTGATCAAAGGCCCCAAAATTGGGCATGTTTTTTAACACGCAGGTTTTTAAATATAGTAGTTCATAAATTAACTAAGTTTTTTTATTATTTAGAGACAATAAAACTAAATAGAAAATCGTAGTTTACTTTAGGTTTTCCTTTAATAATAAAACGAGACGAGCCTCGCCAAATAAAAAATACAAAGATCGCGGGGCCCTCGTTAAATGTATATATTAAAATACTTAGATTTCGGGACGGGTCGTTTAGCGAATTTCACGGTTTTCCCCAAAATAATAACGCGCTAGTCATTTTAAACGCGCTTCTAATATTTTAGTTTCTTAAACTCGGGTGCACATTTATGTGACCCAAATCCAAATCTCAACGGAGTCGAAATGTGTCAATAACCACGGGTGCATTGATGTGACGTGGTTCGAGATGTGTTTTCACGACGTTGCAATTCTCGTTAAAAATAATAATAATAAAAGCGGTAAAAAGTTAAAATTTGCACATAGGTTCAACATGTATTAAAATCAGATAAATAAGCCGAATATGACATTTGAGCGACCGTGCTAGAACCACGGAACTCGAAAATGCCTAACACCTTCTCTCGGGTTAACAGAATTCCTTATCCAAATTTCTGGTTTGCGGACCGTAATACAGAGTCATTTCTTTTCCTCGATTCGGGATTCAACCGGTGACTTGGGACACCATAAATCTCCCAAGTGGCGACTCTGAATTAAATGAACAAATCCTGTTTCGATTGTCCTTTAAATGGAAAAACTCCTTTACGCCCTTGCGGGCGCAGGTAAAAAAGAGGTGTGACATTATAGACTCAAGATACTTGAACTCTGTCTCTCTTCAAAATGGCTTTTATATCAAGCTGCACTTCTACATTTGCTTCGCGAGTTACACCGCTAAACTTTCACTTCAGGTACTCTGTCATGGACGAATAAAAAGTCATGTTCCATATTTGCTGGTACGATACTTTTGACTCTGAAATTAATTTGGGGCAAAGTAGAGTATGCGTTGAAACAAATTACTTAGGCAGGAGTTTAAGTTATGTGTTCTACTAATGTATAAGATTTTTATACCGTCATGTCAATTTGATTCAAAATAATAGAAACCTCTTCATAGCAAGCAATAACATAGTATAGTAACTTCGAAAATAGAGTAATAAGTTGTTATGATCATTAAAATTATAAGCGACGAATATTTAAAACATGTTAGCCTCAATGGTGTTTTACTACTTACAATAAGAGGGAATAGCAGGCACGTCTCGGTCAACATGAGTGCTTTTATAGAAATAAAAATTGATCTGAGGATATTTCTGTCATTTCAAAGCTATTCAGTCGATCGCTCAGCTTAACACGTGTAGTTCCAGTTTTAACATGTGGCAGCACCTCTGGTTTCTCAGCTAAAAATCTCAACCGAACGTAGAGAACTAACGACATCTCCAGAAAAGTAACGCTCCAGAACATCTGTTCTCTCTCTCTCTTTGCTCTCAAGTTTGTACTGCAATGTGTTTTCTTCCGTCAATCGTATTTTCTGGTGGGTATCCCTTCTACCATCTCTTGATTCGTCTTTATCTGTATCTCTTGATTCATGTTTATCTATATTTGTCTTGAGAAATATTTGAGAAAATTCTTGAACGAATACCATTTCTATTGAAGTTCTCTAGGTGTTTGAGAAAATTCTTCAATGAATTACCCTAATTTCTTATGCATATTTCTGTTTTCTCTATTATTTATGTGTTTGAAAAAATACTTGAACAACCAAACTTATCAGTTGAGTTAGCAAGGACGAGGTGACCGCTTCAATTACTAACTATTTGCTATGTTTTTCTTCTCACTTCTACTATGTTTTTTGTTGGTCGTATATATCATCAAATACCTTTGTTTCTTTGTTCGATCTCTGACCTCTTCATTTGTTATCTTTGTTCTCTGTCAATTAATTTTCCAATTATTAGCTTATGCGCTTCTTGTTTTCTCAGTTGTGCGCTGAGGTTGTTTCAATTGCTTTCTGTCGGTTTATTTGGCGATAACTGGGGTATTTGGGGCTTTGACATATTTCTCAGATGCTGACGACCTGTATGTATTTGAGACGGATTCTTTTGCTATTTCCATAATGCATAGACTGTTTTGGCATATTTTTTTATAATTAATTTTTGCCTCTATAAACTATCAACTTGGTGGTTAAATAAAACTAGCTTTTCGATTTATTGACAGTAAAAAATCAACTTAAGATGACCTTAGAGATGCACTTTGCTGGGATTGTCTATAGTACAATCGGTAGGATGTTAACCTAGAAGCGTGTTAAAAGATTACATTTCCTCTGCGCTTGGGATAATTAGATTCAAAGAGCTATTTATATGAACTCACTATTAGATTGAAATAATTACTGATCCAATCAGTTCGGAATTGAGTAGTTGATTGCTTGATTTGTATTGAAGGTATGTCAAAGAGATGCTATAAAATCTGATGAGTTTTACTCCTCAAAATTTTACAATTGGCTGGACAATTTCCAGATCTTCTTTAACCTCTTCATCATTTTCTTGCAACTATTATGAATGTACTAATAATTGACATCATATATATTTGATAGAAACTAAGTGATCCTGTTTATAAAAAAATAGATCTTTCACTGTTGTTTTTGTTTGTTGATTCGATTTTACCTTTCTGAATTCATTTTTTCCTGTTAAAATAAAACTCCTTTTTATCGACCACTCCTTTCTTGTTTTATAGTTATACTTTTACCACAAATTTCCACGGCTACTTGTATTGTTTTCTGTTGTGTCTTACAGTTAAATAAGTCCTTCTCTGTTGCCTCGAAAAGTATAGCAGTGGTAGCATATATGACACTCCAAAAAGGTGCTTTTACTAGCAAATCAGGCAAAGGAATTGGACTAAGCACATGTTTTCTGTTGCAGTCATTTCCACTCTTCACCGTGCGTTCCTATGCCATTTCTTTTCTGAAATCATGTGGAGAAGAGTCTCCTAAATATGACACTTCCACTTTTGCAAATGAGCTAAGGGACATTGAGCAACTTGTGCTACTGATTATTTTTGTTTGCTCTTTTTCTACTTAGTTTAACATCTATTGCTATCCTTTCTGTTGGCATAACTTTAATGTTTACAGATTCAAATGCTTGGTCAATATTAGAAGAATTTGTAGCAAACACTTTGTACTTTCTCCTATTGTGGCAGTGTTATTTTGGCAATTGTGAAATTCAAGAGTTGAAGCTATTAAGGTAGATAAGGAATGTTGATTTAGATTATTTGAAGAATGCAAAGTTCAAGTTGAGCTTGTAGCTTGAGACAGGTTAAGGCTTTCATATGTTCTATAAAATATTTTTTTTGCTAATTTAACATTCAGTTATATTTAATATAGTCTTAAATGAGAATGTGATAGTAGTACTAAGTACTAAATGTGATTTTTTGTTGCCAGAAGTAGTTGTGTAATATTCTTTCTAGTCATAAGCAATTACATTTTTTTATGCTCATATTCAGTTTAAACTCATTTACCAACGTGATCAATTCAGTTTTACTCAGTATCTACCTTACTACTTTCTTCATCCTTAGTTTTTCTATTTTTACATCTGCGCTACTTACGTTGTTTTCAAAATAGAGTGTACACCTGGTTAGTCAATTTCTTCTTAGGCATAATGTTTTAACTACACATTAAAGTGATACTCTTCTAGATCTTAAGATATGCACATTTAGTGTTCCAGAGAGCTACTTTAAGGAGTTTTGTGCTTTAGATTCTGTTGATCATATGTAAAAGTCTTATGTACTTGGGCTATGTGAATCAGATGAGAGGATAAAGGCTACTTAGAGTGGTTCATTTGACTGTTGATTTTTATTTTATCTTTCTTAGTTTTTTTCATAACTAATATATAACATCTCTTATCTTTCACCTAAATGCAGTTGTTACAACTCTTACCAAAGAGGATATAATAAGGGATAAGGTATGTGTCTTTGTCAGCAAGGCATAGTGGTGTCATCAACTTTTCCATGTTGGTCTGGTAGATCTTTCCAACGGACTATATTTTCGATTCGGCATAGACTAATTGGCATGTGTATTGCTTGAAAAAAATATTTCTCTTTTTGGATCTATGGTATTTTCATTATATCTAAGATCATGCAAAAGAGCTTTCTGACAAATTTTTATCCTTGCAGTGCAATTGGACTACAGTATAGTCTCTTTGGTATTCATGGAATTATTTGACGCTTGACACAGGTTATTTGCTAAAACTATTTGGAGGTATTATACTAACCCTGCAGAACTCTTTTATATAACCTTTTGTCAATATGATTATTTTAGTGTTCAGCTATGTCTATAGTGCAAAATACTGTTGAGCTAATTATGAGACTTGCAACTAATGTGCTTCATGATCTACAAGTGTTTTCATCACAACTCGATTCCTAAATTATAGTTTATTTTATTATTTACTGAAATCCTGTTGTTATATGATTTCCGCATATTATGACATCTTGTTCATTAACAACCTTTCCTATGTGTTGGATTCACTTGCACTTAATGTTAAGTGACTGTGTTTTAGCCTGCAAAACAGTTGTCTCTGATATTTACATCAGATAGCCATATTATTCTTCTGTTCTTATCATTCTATAGTTGGAACAATAGAAGTTACTTGACTAATCCTTGTTTTCCTAATATCTGGTAATAATTGTAGGGTTCATTTACGCACAATAGACAGTTGGACTGCCTAATGTCAGCGACGCCCAGGAAGATCAACAAACTATTCTGCTCCTCATGCTAACATAAAAAGGAGAAATAATAGTTCAGTCCTTTTCACAAGTAGAAAATTATATGTGGGCAACTTCACTTGATATGCAATTCATATTCCTTGGTATAAAATGTGTTTATGTAAGATAGTATTTTTTTACTTTTGAGAAGAGACAAAAAACCAGTAGTAACCTTACTAGTATTATGATTTATGTGAAAATGACATTCACTTGGTAGTCGTTCAAGTTAAATGCAGCCTTTTTTATTTCCAACCTCAATTTAATGGCATCCAACGTTAACAAAATCAAAGAGGATATATATGAGTCTTGTTTTGTCAGGAACGAATTGAAACTAGTACAGATATGAGGAAGGAAAAAATTCTATACACTGAAATGCAAAGATTTTATACTAATAGTGTAGATTTACATGTGATAGCAAGTTAGTAATTATTTTTATTAAGTTACCAATATAGATGCTTCTCTAGTAGAATATAGAAATTATTGCATCGAATTTAAGTTTTATATATTGATGGTACAAAAAATAAAAAATAAAAAATTAAGAGTCAAAATCTACTAGAAGTGAAGCACTAACAAAATGGTATTAAGCCACATGCAGAATATAGATTCCCAAATTTGTTTAGAAAAATCTAATTTGGATGAAGTTTGGGTTGAAGATGAAATTGTGTTTGGACACACGTTTTCAAAACATATTTTTCAAATTTATTTTGAAAAACATGTATATTATTAGCAAGCGTTTGGCCATAGATTCCAAATTTATTTTGAAAAATCTGATTTGAGTGAAGTTTGGTTTGAAGATGAAAATGTGTTTGGACATACGTTTTCAAAACATATTTCCCAACTTTATTTTGGAAAAACATGTATATAATTCCCAAGTTTTGAAGTTTGGGATTTGGGATTTTGCCAAAATGTGGACAAAATTTATGGCCAAACATGAGTTTTGAAAATAAATCCCAAATTTATTTTGGCAAAACTCATGGTCAAACGGGCCTTAGTGTTTGTAAAGATTTTGGTCCAAAAACTAACGAATTTGGGATTTTGCTAAAATATAGGGAAAATTTATGACCAAACATATGTTTGCCAAATAAAATCTAAATTTATTTTGTTAAAATCTATGGCCAAACGGGTTTTAAGTTAGTTGGTGGTTGTTGGCTTTGAATTTGGTGGGGGTTGGAGTAGGGTTAGTACTTGGCAATATCAAAGTGAAAATGATGTTTTAACTTGATGACTTTGTGTCCGCTACATTTGCTATATAATAAACCTATTTCTACCTACCAAATCTGAATATACAAGATATTTTTTGGAATATATATATATATATATATACAAAATGATGAGCAAAAAGAATCGTAATATTTCCTAGAATGATAGCTAAATATATACAAAATTGTTATAGTTTTAATTCAATCATTTCGTTAGAAGCAAAACAAGAAAAAAACAGCGAGTAAAGATTTATTTATATGAGACAAACTCATCAAATTAGATCAACAAAATCAAATGTATACTACAACAAATTTAAGTTATATGCACTTATAATTTAAAGATTTATTGCACTACTAATGTAGTTTAATCTATTATAATAAATTAGTTGTCATTTGTATCAAATTTGCCTGTTATTATCTTGTAAATATCTCGACCCAAATTTGTTTTCAATAGTGATGTCCGATAATTATGGTAGTATTTTATTTCAAACCATGTATTTTAAAACAAATGGGGGTCCCAAAAAATAGTACATTTTGAAATAAAATAAACATGTAAATATCTTCAGATTATTATGTACTAATATAAGCACTTGCATAATTGGCTTATGTAATGGTTATTTGATTTATTTCTCCCTTTACATGCACGTGAAAAAGGGAGGAAATCGACAAAGTTAATATCATCATTAATTATTAAATCACAATGGCTAATTAATGAATGGTTAATATTATTTCGAAATTAAAAAGGAACATATGGTTGTGTCCTCGTGTGCACGGCGGTATTCTTCAGCAGAAATATTATAAGTTTATTACATGAGCAATTTAAAATGTAACTTGGTAATTGTCCTTTTCTTTTCTGTGGGATTAAAGTATAATCTTCTTAATATTTGGTTTAATTTAACGTTAAGTTGAATAATGAACGTCTACGAGAAAGAGACTGCAGACGTAAACATAAAGAATATTCACATCATATTTCCCAATCATAAGCGCGGATGCATGATTTAAATTTTATGAGCTCAACTTAATTATTAGATTTTTAACATTAAACTCATTATATTTTTAAAATTATGTGTTTATATCTACTAAGATTCTTACCGGACTGACCAAAAGCAACTTGCTCTTATTTTTGTTGATGAGATTGATATAAATTAATATTTTGTAATCATAATAATTCATCTATTCCCCTACTTCATCACACAAAGAAAAAAGAAAAGAGTTTCATTTAAATGATTTTTTTTATTTTGACGAATGCTTTTTTTCCCCTCTCTAATTCCTCATTTTCTTCTTAAATTACTCCCTACTTATCCACTTTAAATTTTTCACGTCCCTTAATAAATAAGTAATTATAGTATATATTTTAAGATATAACCCCTAATAATGATAGTATTGTAAAAAGTCTTGATAAATAATTTTATAAATAAATAATTAATGATGAGGGTAAAACAATAAAAAAAATTATCTTTCTCTTGATTTGTTAAAATGAACGAGCAAAGTGAAGCTATATTTTTAATATAGTGGACAACAAAAAATGAATAGAGCGAACATTATTTACATGCTATCTTCCAAAAATAGGAATAGGAATAGGAATATATTATATAAATAAATATATTATATAAAGAAGAAAACGAGTGGACCGAACCGGAGTTAGTGGTGCGGTGGGACAAAGCCGCGTCGGTTCTATCAGATCCACCGACGGCCTTATATGCTAAATTCCTTAATACTCAACTGGCTCATCCAACGGTTCTCTCGATAACTTAGATTAATCCTAAGCCGTTGATTAAATTCCCTCACCTACCAAAAAAAATCCCAAAATGAATCTAGCCCTAATTATGAGAAAAGGGACACACTCAATTCTTCCTATATAATCTCCTCCTCCATTTCACTTCCTCCTCGCCCTTACACTACTTTCTACTGCCCCACCTAAGGTCAATCTCTCTCTTTCTCTGTATATATGTATCATTTATTGTGAATTTGTTGGTTCCGTTCGGCAAACTTAGTGATTTTGTATTTTTCTTAAGAAATTCTTTAATATGTATAAATTATTAAATTAAAATATAATAATTTAAAGGAGCTGAAATTTCAAACCGTAAATTGTAAATACTGGATCTGTCTTGGTATTGTTCAAGTATTGTAGTTGTTTTCAGTAGATCTGACTTTGTATGTGTTGAATTTAAGTCAAAGATGTAATTTTGATGACAAAACAGTGCTGTTTTAGCTCAAATTTTCCACACGTGTGTTTCATTTTTATGCAAAGGCCATGCTAATTTTTATGTGTGTGCTCTAATTTTATGAGAATGTCTGCTAATTATGGATTCAAGATTGCATTTTTTAAAATTCGCCCAAGTTCTTTTTTGTGAAAGTAGATCTCAATTATAGCTACCGTTTTGTGACAGTTTGAGTTAAAGATGCGATTTTGATGTCTCAATATGCTGCTTTAGCTCAATCTTTTCATCTCTTTGTGTCATTTCTTATGTAAAAGCCATGCTAATTTCACTGTGTTGCTCTAGTTTTATAGGATGTCTACTAGTTATGGCTTCAAGTTTACATTTTTTAACTCGACCCAGTTCATTTAAAAAAAGTAGATCTGAATTATATCATTCTTAGTGGGTTTTGGTTTGTTTTCTATATCTGCAATTTTCCTCCATTTTCTGCCAATTTAGTGGTGCTAATGTGAAATCTGTATTGTTAATATTTTAGGCCAATTAAGAACGAAGACGTATGTGTTGTGTGTCAGAAGACAGCATTTTTTTGTAGCTTTTTAGATATATGTATACTGATTTCGACGTAATTTTTGATCTTCTATATACATATATTGCTTGAGATGCTATATAACTTGAGTTCAAGAGTAGCTGCATGAGTATTAACGGGTTATATGTTGGGTTTTTTAGAAAGACTACTCTTTTCTTTTGCTTTTTATTGATACACCTTTATCTGTGCATGCTAAAGTACTCATAAGATGTAAAATTGAGTAATTTGTCTCAAACCATAAAGGTTACATTGTTGAAGCACCCTCATATTGTTCTTTGCTAATCTTACTTTAATGTCTGTCTCTTCATTCACATATAGAGTACTTCCATGGTCTTTTGCCATAGTTGCTGATGTCATTCAATTTGTCAATGCAGATTTAGAGCAATGGAGACTTTCTTGTTCACATCTGAATCAGTCAATGAGGGACATCCCGACAAGCTCTGTGACCAAGTCTCAGATGCAGTGCTTGATGCCTGTTTAGCTCAGGACCCTGAGAGCAAAGTTGCTTGCGAGACTTGCACCAAGACCAACTTGGTTATGGTCTTTGGTGAGATCACCACCAAGGCCACTATTGATTACGAGAAGATTGTACGTGACACTTGCCGGGAAATTGGATTTGTGTCTGCTGATGTGGGTTTGGATGCTGACAATTGCAAGGTCCTTGTCAACATTGAGCAGCAGAGCCCTGATATTGCTCAAGGTGTTCATGGTCATTTGACTAAGCGACCCGAGGAGATTGGTGCAGGTGACCAGGGTCACATGTTTGGCTATGCCACTGATGAGACGCCTGAGTTGATGCCTCTTAGCCATGTTCTTGCTACTAAACTCGGAGCTCGCCTTACTGAGGTTCGCAAGAACGGTACCTGTGCTTGGCTTAGACCTGATGGTAAAACCCAAGTGACTGTTGAGTACCACAATGACAATGGTGCGATGGTTCCATTACGCGTTCACACTGTTTTAATCTCCACTCAACATGACGAGACTGTCACAAATGATGAAATTGCTCGTGATCTCAAAGAGCATGTCATCAAGCCTGTGATCCCTGAGAAGTATCTTGATGAGAAGACCATTTTCCACCTCAACCCTTCGGGCCGTTTTGTCATCGGTGGACCTCATGGTGATGCTGGTCTCACTGGCCGTAAGATCATCATCGACACTTACGGTGGGTGGGGTGCTCATGGAGGTGGTGCTTTCTCAGGGAAGGACCCTACCAAGGTTGACAGAAGTGGAGCCTATATTGTGAGGCAAGCGGCAAAGAGCATTGTTGCCAATGGTCTTGCTAGGAGATGCATTGTTCAGGTTTCATACGCCATTGGTGTGCCTGAACCTTTGTCTGTCTTTGTCGACACTTATGGAACTGGGAAAATCCCTGATAAGGAAATTCTCAACATTGTCAAGGAGAACTTTGATTTCAGGCCCGGGATGATCTCCATTAACCTCGATCTATTGAGGGGTGGCAACGGCCGATTCTTGAAGACTGCTGCTTATGGACATTTTGGCAGAGATGATCCTGACTTCACATGGGAAGTAGTCAAGCCTCTCAAGTGGGAAAAGCCACAAGCTTAATTGGAATATAATCGTGTTTCACGCCTTGAGTGGTTGTGCTTACTCTAGCTTGTTGGCTTTTGTTTCACTTTTTTCTTGTTCTTTTTTATTTTTATATCTTATTATTTTTTTATGTGGTTTTAGAAATATTGTTCCAAGTTTCTTGGGTAAAGTTTGAGGATAATGGAAAATCATGGATTGAGATGTTAAAGTCTTTGCTTTTGTTATGTTTTTATAGACAGGGTTGACCTTTTTGATAAAAAAAGATTTTTATCTGTAGAGGTCTTGGTTTTGCCACTAAGTTCTAAGCACTGAGTTCTATAATCACTTGCATTCCATGAGCCAACTCTGCTATTGAATTTGCAGAGTTTCTTCTAGAAACAACCTCTACCGGGATAAGGTCTCCTTGCACTTCTTTAGACTTCACTTGTGAGATTTTACTAGATTTATTGTTGTAGTACTAGAAACGTCCACGCATGGCTAAAGTTCAAGTGTCTGTCATGAGAGAATAATGGTTGTGCTTTGCAAGTTAGAAACAAAGGCCTCCAAATGGTCACACACAATCAAGTGAGCCAAATTTCAGTAGTACATACCGAGTAACTCTGCCAATAAAGTTACTAAATATCTATGTTGGTGGGGAATGTATGTACTCGACTAGATGAAATAATTAAGGTGTACATCGATATTAAGACTCAGATTTCAACATATGACATTTCTATTTACTATCCTTGCACCGAGTTTGTTCATGGGCATGTAGAAAGCCAATGACTTATTTTGGTATTTTCTTTAACAGATGACAAAATCAGATTTCAATTGGAACTCCACAAGCTCTCTTTATACATTATCTCCCTCTATTTTTTGCTTTGCCATAGTCCATCTGCAAATATCTGGTAGTGAGACACCAGAAGGTTTCTTGACCTCTGTTAATTCTTCTAACAGAGAAATGACATGTCATTTTGTACGATCCTTGCGGAGAAATGAGAATCTAAGTACCAGAAGAACCAGTGGATGGCAAATTTTATGCTACAGAAACTGCCACTGTATTCCCCGAACTGTACTTTTGTTTTTATAGGAAGGTCTGGAGGTCAAGCATTAAGGTTGTAGGCTAGGTGGTAGTAAAGCTTTCCCTACTTCATATCCGGGGTGCGGCGGGGTTGGATAGGGTTGATCTTAGATGGCTTGCGGTTTATGTTGAGTCCACACTATCCTTTCTGTTTATCTTAGCCTCGGGCCTTAGATACTGGTTACTGTTATTGCATGTCATTTATCTTTTGATTTTTATGCTTCTCTTACTATTTCTACGGTTTCTGTTAAAGTTACTAATGAATTGTCTTTTCTTATTTTATTTCTGTCTTCCTGAGCCGAGGGTCTATCGGAAATAGCTTCTATGCCCATCGAGGTAGGGGTAAGGTCTGCGTACTCATTACCCACCCTAGACCCTACTTTGTGTTGTTGTACTTTTGTTTTTATTTGCTTGTAGCTTTCTCTATGTTAGAGGATTTTGTGTGGAGGCTTAGACATGCAAATCCACCAAATACGTGCATTACCAAAATAACTAGATGTTTCCCAAATAAAAGAAAAGTGAAGAGGGTAACTAGCACTATGAATCCATCATATAACAACAACCACCACCACCACCACCCAGTGCATTCCCACAAGTGTGGTATGGAGAGGGTAGGATATACGCAACCTTTACATCTACTGTAGAAGGGCAGAAAGGCTGTTTCCGATAATCCTTCATATAACAAAAATAGGAAAATGCTGAATTGGTATTTGAACGATAAAAAGCAACAACCAAAAAGTACAGAACAGCACAACCAGCTTGGAGCTTCAAATGCAGCATTCTTGACATAATAAAGAGCTAGCTTGGAAAACAAGACTACTGATACTAAGTCAGAGAACAAACATGGCAAATACCACATGACACTATATTGAGGTTACGCTGATACGGTAACAGTTTTCCATTCATGGCTTAGGTTCCAACTCTTCGTAAACTAACTGACAAGGCGACAGCTGAGTAATTTTATCACTCTACAGCTCAGTAGAAAACCACTAATGATGTAGCTTTGGCGCTCTAATGCATTGTCAAATTAAATTGCATATTCAGTTTTCAAGTAGGCATTAACTCTTGCTTCTCGTCACCACTAACACTGTCATTGAACTTTGAGGCAGACATCATCTGCTTTTCTTGCTCCAAATCATAGATTTTGTCTGTCATACCTTCCTTCCTATATGCATCAACCATAACAGAGTAAGTTGTGTCATCTGGTCGGCACTGCTTATCTTTCATTCGCTTGAAAACTCTCTCCATCTCCACTAAGTCCTCTGCCTTTGCACAAGCATAAATAACAGAATTGAAAAAAGAAGTGTTTTCAGGGATCTCCAACTTCCCTGCTAATTGGACAGTGTTGATCACCTTAGGAAAAAGGTCTGCATTTGCATATCCTCTAATGAGACAGCAAAATGTCTTGGTGTCAGCTCTCACGCCTTCAGTACGCATTTGATCAAATGTGTACTCCATATGCTTTGCATCACCTATATCTGAAAACGCCTCGATGACATTGTTGTAAGTTGATGTTGTCCATGGAAATGAGAGTTTACGCATGTACTCCATCACCGATGACATCTTATCATACATCCTTTTCTTCCCATAAGCACCAATAAGGATATTAAATGTTCGCGTCTCTGGATCAATACCAAAACTACGAAATTTTTCATACCATTTTTCCATCATTTCAATCTGCCCCTTGTTGCCAAATAAGCTCAGAATAGTGTTCATTGTCCATATATCAGGTCTGCTGCTCATGCTCTCAAGCATTCCTGAAAGCACTTTCTCCATTTCTTCATATTTCCCTGCCCTCCCGTAACCACTCAAGACTATATTTTGAGTGACAGTGTTAGGAACTACGGAACGTTCAGCCATTTGTTCATAAAGAGACTCAACCAGATCAAATCGGGATGCATCCACACATGCCTTAATTAATATACTGTATGTATAAACATCTGGCTGACAATGAGGGAGCTCGATCATCCGGTGAAGAATAGTAAATGCCTTGTCAATTATGTTGCTTCTACAGTAAGCACCAACCAAGGCTGTATAGAATTCTGTAGTGGGTTCCAATCCCTCTTCAATCATTGTGTCAAAAAGTTGCTGTGCTTGCCCTGGCTGCCCGCATTTCCCAAGAAGAACAAGAAGCTTCATGTACGTACTTTCTTTCAATTGATAAAAGGGTTGTTCCTTTAACATTTTAAATACCTAGACGCAAAAAAGCAACTATATTGAAACATCCAATTGGCAAAACACCAGCAATAGAAGTACCAAAGAGTTACAATGCAAGAGATGTTGGAATTCAAGCCTAAAAATCAATGAGGTGCAATAAATTTACCTCGAAAAGAAAAAGAAAACAGGTACCCTTCCATTTACCTCTGCGCTTTTCGCGGATACGGGGTGCGAGGAGAACTCATGTGTGCAAAAAATGCAAGGTAAATACTTTGAAAACTCAGAAAAGTGATACTTTCCTGGTTTAATTTATTTGATAGTGAAAATTCTCCAAACAAAGAGCTTAAGGTACTCAGGGTGGTCCTAAATGAAGCGATTACTCCAGTTTTGGAAAGTATATAGGCTGGAAAGCATCTCATTATTCACGGATAAGTTATTAGATAAAAGAAAAATAAGATATCCATTAATGTTCCACACAGAAAATGGTTCTGAATTTCGCCAAGGTGGATGCAGAAGGTAATGAGAAAACTGGATATTTGCTAAAATTAGGAGCTTAGGGAAGTCTTTTCTTGGCTATGTTAAGACGGCAGACTACAGATAGAACTCATAATAATAATAAAAATAATAATAATAATAATAATAATAATAATAATAATAATAATAATAATAATAATAATAATAATAATAATATAGGGGCATGACTGGAAGCTAGATGTAGCTAGAATGAAGCTAGGTAACTGCATTAAGCAATGGAGAGGATAACAAGATCAAATGCATTATGTTTTGAAGATATTATAGGTCTTTTAAGAAAACTTCCGACCTTCTTAATTCAGGTCTACACGATGAGACTGGCCATCAGCCCACAATTGGGTGCCACCCGCCGTGAGTAGTGGTGGTTTGACTAGTTTGTCCGATGGCTGTAGTTGGTCATTAATTGAGTGTGCGGAAAATGCTGGTCGTTACTGAAATTGGGCCACTTCAGCTTTTGGACCAACTCCACTAACGGGCTCTGATGCGCTCAAACAAAGACAACCCCGCAACCACACAAGCAAGAACTCCACTCCGCTCAGAGATGCCCAATCTCACAAATCTATAAACCAGGGCCGGAACTTTCATAGCCATTGTTCCATTTTAGCATCAATAATCATGTAATATTGCACCTATAAACTGGTTTTAGCTTACTTTATTTCTCAATTAAAAGAATAAAAAAAAGTATCTTTACGATAAATTGACTAGTAACATGTCTTCAAAAATCAAATATACACAATCAATTGCTTAAAAAAATGAGGGGGGTAGAGGATATGCAGGGGTTTAAGAGAAAAAAGGTTTTTTTTTTTTGCGGGGGGGGGGGGGGGGAAGATATTCACAAAATTTAACAAGGATATAGAAAAAAGTAAAATCAAGAAATGAAAGGGATAGTAGCAAGAACTAACCTGAAGCGCTTGAAGCCATTGTTTTTTATCAATATGATAAGAGAGAGCTTCAGTAACAGTATTAACCCAAGCTGTAGCATTATTTTTTCTGTCCAATTTTTTCTTAATATTCTTAATAGGTGTTCTTTTCTTGTTATGGGACCCAGTTTGTTCAGTAAAACCAGGATATTCACCTTGTTTCCAGTGCTTTTTCTTTGGAAATGCCACTGAAAAAGAAGTGGCGCCGGCGGCGGTGATAGTGAGTGGCTGCCGGAAGTGGAAGAGACGGCGAAGGTTACCGCCGGCGGGAGGAAGTAGAGCTGAGGAAAAGAGAGAAGATGAGGAAGATAAAGAAAAGGAATTGGTTGTCATTTTTTTGTCTATTGTCATTTGTGCCTGGGCCTAAACTGCCCTTTTAATAGTGACAAGTAAATAGTGCGATAAATTTAAAAATAGCGAGATTTATCACTGGTCGTTGAAAAATAGCCAAGTTTCAAAAGTTATCGAAATTTAGCCACTTTAAATCTGAGCGAAAATACTGTTCAAAATCCGAAAAAATACACCCGTAAATTTTACGGGAGTTCCAACATAAGTATGCTTACGGGAGTTCCAGGATAACTATGCTGGAATTCCCGCAAATTTTACGGGAGTTCAAGCATAATTATGCTGGAACTCCCGCAAATTTTACTGGAATTCCAGCAAGTATAATTGTCCAGTATAATATACTGGAGTTTGGAGCACTGGTGCTCCAGTCTCCCGCAAATTTTACAGGAGTTAGCAAAGTGTACCGGTCCAGCATAATATGCTGGAGTTCGTACACAAATGCACCAGAACTCCCGTATATTATACTGGACCGGTCCCTATTGCAGCAAAATAGTGGCTATTTTTCATTGACCAGTGTAAAAACTGGCTATACCATGATATTTTAACGTAAATAATAGTCCCTCCATCTTAATTTATGTGACATAATTTAAATTAATACAAAATTTAAAATAATAAGAACTTAGGATTTTATGATTTTGGGCATCATAGTAGCTTTTTGTTAATGGTAAAGAAGTTAAAATTATAAAAATATGTCAATCTTTTTAGAGCGGATTAATAAGTAAATAATATAACGTAAATTAAAACAGAAAAAGTATAGGATATTGAGAAAAAAAATTTCGGGACCAAGGGCCTTTTTTTTTCTTTTTTTTTGGGGGGGAGGGGGGAAGGGAATTTGGTGCTCATTTGTATTAATATAGAATTGCATTTGTAAATAAAACATAGAAAATTCTTGTAAAGTCATTTTATTCTATTCAAATTGTAAGCGGATATAAAATATCATTTCCTCCCTAATTTCACCTATTTGTCTAAACTCTTAAGTAATTCTGACACTAAATTTAAATAATTATACCTACCTTAAAATACATAACTAATACACCTGGTACTTGAACTCTTAACCAACTTTCAGTTAAGATATTTTACCACGTGGCATTCTAATACTGGATTGTTTGTCTTCACCCGTTGATGTAGGTCGTCACATGATGAATCGTGTTAATATCTTGTATCTCCTTTGTTTTTCGACAGAATCCGTCTTAGATTTGCCGGTGCTTCAGATCGGCCATTTTCTGTATACGATTAGTTAACATAATACCCTTTCATGACTCCTCCTCGTTTAAGAGACTCGTAATTCGGATTATACTCGTTAAGTACCCATTCTTTATCCTTTGAACTGTATAGATATGTAAAATTCTCATCAAACATCCATTGACAAGGTTCTGGATCTGTAACACATTGATAATCTGATCGAAATGCCACAAAAGTTCCCATATTTGTGGAGCAATTGAACATTGTAGCAGTAGGAAAAACTCTTCTAATATTTACTTTGAAACTGAATTCTTGATTTGACATCAAATGATTTAATGGAAAACTGTCATCAAAAGAAAAACATCGAATGGTAAGGTAATTTGTGTGGTTGTTTTTTACCACCACCAATTTTTCATTTGGAAGTCTACTTGTGGCTTCAATATTTGAGAAAATATTGATGCAAAAAAATATGAATATTGTAACGGTGACGGTTTTCATGATGTAAATGTTCGGTGCAGATAAATTTTTATCGTTCTTTTTCTGGGTTCTTGTCTCTTTTCTTGAATTTCCTTCCTGAAATATAATAATATAAAAAGAAATTTAGAAAAAGAAAAAAATGCATAGTCAATTTATTAGTATTTTTTGATTATTTGTGATATAAGAAAGTCAAGAAAAAAATCTAAAAATTTTTATGTCAAAAGGAGGATAGGAATTATAATTGCAGAAGTTCATTGAAGAATGATGCAAAAATATCATTTCATATATGATTCAAAAGGGATTTAAGTGAATTTACTTTATCGAAAAAATTATACTATGAAAAAGTTTTTAGAATATCGGTAAAATTTATTCAAACATCTTACTCGGTTACTGAATTTGAATTCCAGGTTTAATAATTGTTTCATTTGTCGAAATTCTTTTATTAAAATTTCTAATTCCGTCACTGATAATCAGTCCCTTGTAGAAATGTAAGGAAGATTTATCAAGATTTAATCAAATTGCATTTGAAGGCTAATTCATTGCATGTATAATAAGAAAATATTTACCTTTATTTCTTTGCTGTAATGGAAGGAAAATTCTATTCTGATTTAATTCCTTCAAAGCTGAATTTTCTTAAGGGTTTTTTAAGTGAGAAACTTAATTTCTTGTTTTTTTTTGGATGATTAAACATTTCGATTATTGAAGCTATTTATAGATTTGACAATAGGGACAAGAATTCTTTTGTGCATATTCGAATCTTTTAGTACTATTTTTATGTTTTTACTATTTTTAAGCCTTTGAGAGAGTTTAAATTTTCCAATTTAGATATTTACATAATTACAACTTTCTATATTTGCGCATAAGGAATAATTACGTAACTCGCGAGTTTCCAAAAGAGGTGTTTAATTGTTGGAAATTTTGTAGAAATGCCCCCTTTGTAGAGTCCGGAACTGAAATAACGCAAAACAATTATTTTTGTCACGGAAATTAAAGAGTCTAAAATGAGAATTTGTTTTTTGCGAGGCAAAAACTGAAATAATACAATTATTCTTAAGTTTTCCACAAACAAACGCCTATGTATTACTGAAATAACGCAAAAAGTACGATAGCCAAAAAGTATATAAAATTTGTATATTTTTTGTATATAACTTACAGAATATATATATATATATATATAAAATATAAAATTTTATATATTTTTTCGACTATTATTTTACATGAGCTATACAATGTTATTTTTCCAAAATTATTTTTGTGACAAAATACACATAACACATGTATTTCGTGCACTATAATTAACGTGTAAAGACCAAATTTCAATAATTTATTTATATCCTTGATGTGAGAAAATTATGTTGTATTTGTCCTTGAGCTTCAATTTAAAATGAGTGAACTTAATATGTTCAAATTACACGAAAAAAGGTCCTTATTTTATCCGTCAATCTTTAACTTTGGTCTAAAGTTACTTACAAGTTTGAGCTCCGTTTGAGGTCAAGAAAAAAGAAGAAGATATTTTCCTAACAAGGGTAAAATTCGACAAAAAATGTAACCAAAAATAAAGTTATTTAATTTCTATTAATACATGGTTTGTCAAATATAATTATATTAAAGAAAACGGAAAGGCCTAAGCCTAACAGCTTGTTTGGACGGTTGTTACTTATTGTATTGTATCACATTGTTACTTTAAATACGATGTTTGTTTTGGTTGTTACTTAAATTTTATTATATCGTATCGTTAAATCCGTCGTTACGTAATGACGAAATATGTCACTTTATGTAACGATTGATTTGGTGAGGTTGCATCGTTATCTTGTCTTTTTCTCTCATCTCACCCTTCCTTATTATTAAATAATTTTATTTTATCATTTACCCTACCTTTTTATATTATCAATTTACCCCATATTATAATTTTTCTTTATAATATTGTAAGTTTATTCTTCATATTGCTACTGTGTGATATCATGAAACAACAACAAATGATACAATCCATCCAAACATTATATTCATCACACGATACAGTATGTTATAATAATATTATGAAACGATGTGTAACAACTAGGGGTGTACATGGACCGGGTTGATTCGATTTTTATCAAAACCAAACCAAACCAATTATATCGGTTTGGATTGGTTCAGTTTTGTCGGGTTTTCGGTTTTTTTTTTGTTACATGTATATTATTTCAATCTTACTTTTTTAAAATTATAGATAAAGTTTTGATAAGTGAATATATGTTTAGTAAATATAGAAAAAATTGACAAACATATGATCTATTAAAATATTCTAATGAGAGAATTTTTTTAATAACACATGATAGTTATTTTCTTAGTCGTCTAACAATAATTTTTCGTTAATTTACGCTTTCAAGGTTAATACATGAGAGGATTCCAAATATTTCTATATTTTCTAAAGAAAAATTACTATAAAGTCTTTAAAATATAAATAAAATCTATATATTTATATGTCGGTTTGGTTCGAGTTTTTTACTCAATACCAAATCAAGTCAAACCAAACCTAATCGGATTTTTTAATCGATTTGGTTTGGTTTTCCGGTTTGGTGCGATTTTCCGATTCGATATATATTTATATGTCGGTTTGGTTCGAGTTTTTTACTCAATACCAAATCAAGTCAAACCAAACCAAATCGGATTTTTTAATCGATTTGATTTGGTTTTCCGGTTTGGTGCGATTTTCCGATTCGATTCAAACAGCCGTTGTTACAACCATCCAAAGAAGCTGTAAATGGAGTTACCAAAAAAAGAATGTGTTAATTCCATTCCATTTACAGCAAAAACAGTGTGTGTGTGTGCGCAAAGTACAAACACTTTTTATCTTATGTGTCAGTGCATGTGTAAATAAAAAAGAAGAGCCCAAGTCAAGGGTGGATGACAGAGACGCACCAACTAGCCAACATTATTCTTTTCCACACTGTTTATTCTTTTACTATACTACTAATAATAATAATTTTAAAAAAAAATAATTTATAATATTTGTGTATTACTTGTAGTACTTTTCTCTTATAGCGTGTTACATTGTGTTTTGATTACTCTCTTCTTCCTTTATTGCTCTCTCAGTTCACACATTTTCACAACATTAATTTCCAAGAACGTTACATCTGTTGCAGAATATTGTAAGAACTTCTAATTTCTGCTCTTTTTTGCGGATTTTCTAAAATTCTGTAGGTATATAAATCTTGGGTTTCTTTCAATTTTTGTTTATTTTTTGAAAAAAAAAGGGGGCGACCTATTTTAAAAGATTGTTTTTTTCTTCAATTTTTGTTCAAGACTCTTTGAATTTGTTAAAAAATGAGGGTTTTTTAAGTTGGTTGTATTTTTGCAGAATTTTGTTGAAAAGAAGTATGAGCTGCTTTAGTTGTTGTGAGGAGGATGAAATGCACAGAGCTGCTGATAATGGGCCATTCATGTCACACAATTCAGCTGGTTAGTTTCCTCCATGTACTTTGTTTCCATTTCCATTATATTTTTTCTGTGGAAATTTGCTCAAATAGAGCTGAATGAATATAAGATGATTTATATAGCTGACCAAATTAGTTAGGATTGTGCATAGTAGTAGTAGTTATTGTTGTAGCAATAGCCCCTCTAAGACTTAGCTGACCTTGGCTTAGAGATTGTTGCATAGTAGTAGTAGTAGTAGTAGTAGTTGTAGCAATATATCGCCTTAACTAAATTAGTTTAGGACTGAGGCTAGTAGTAGTAATTGTCATAGCAATATCCCCTCTAAGCCTTAGCTGATCTTAGCTTAGAGATTGTTGCACAGTAGTAGTAGTTGTTGTAGCAATATCGCCTTAACTAAATTAGTTTAGGACCGAGGCTAGTAGTAGTAATTGTCATAGCAATATCCCCTCTAAGCCTTAGATGACCAAATTTGCTTAGGATTGTGGCGTAGTAGTAGTAGTAGTTGTTGTTGTTGTAGCAGTATCCCCTCTAAGCCATAGCTGTCCTTAGCTTAGAGATTGTTGCATAGTAGTAGTTGGTGTTGTAGCGATATCGCCTTAGCTGACTAAATTAGTTTAGGATTGAGGCTAGTAGTAGTAATTGTCATAGCAATATTCCCTCTAAGCCTTAGCTGACCAAATTAGCTTAGAGACTGTTGCATAGTAGTAGTAGTAGTTGTAGCGATATAACCTTAGCTGTCTAAGTTAGTTCACGATTGAGGCATAGTAGTAATTTTGTTGTAGCAATATCCCCTCTAAGCCTTACCTGACCTTAGCTTAAAGTTGATGCATAGTAATAGTTGCTATTATAGCAATATCGAGCGAGCTGACTAAATTCGTTTAGTATTGAGGCATAGTAGTAGTAGTTGTTCTAGTAATATCCCTTCTAAGCCTAGGAGTTCTTGGAGGAATTACCCTCTCACATTAGAGGTTTCAGATAAGGGAAAGGTTGGGGAAGTGGGGTTTGGTGTCGGGACTTCTAGGGATATGGTGTATGCTTATTTTGCTTAGTGAGAAATCCCCGAGGGCTAGACGCTAGGGTTGGGGTGAATACTTGAACATTGGGAATTTATTTTATTGTTGAAATTGGAAGAAACTGTTGAAACTCTTTACTTGGGTATCAATAAATTGGAAGCTCAAAGATTTAGTATGTTTGTATTTGATGCTTCGTGATCGCGTTCCAATTGAATCGTTGAGAATTGATAAATGATCATGTAAAATGTTCTAGCCTTTGGTTGATTGCTTGGGATTTTAGCTATTATTTTTGGCCCTTTTCTTCATCTAATATCCTGCTTTAATTCTATGAACTTTTTATTTCCATAGAATCCTAACTGGAGAATATTTCATAGGCAACAATGGAGGTCAGCGTGCCACAGAAAGTGCACAAAAAGAGATGCAGACTGTGAACATCCAGCCCATTGCTGTTCCTTCCATTGCTGTTGATGAGTTGAAGGACATCACCGATAACTTTGGTACGAAATCTTTGATAGGTGAGGGATCATATGGAAGGGTATACCATGGTGTCTTGAAAAGCGGCAGGGCTGCAGCCATTAAAAAGTTAGACTCGAGTAAGCAGCCTGATCGAGAATTTTTAGCTCAGGTTAGCTCCTCCGTATTATCTTTTATTTGACTATGTCAAATTGCACATACCTTGGTAACCTTGCCTAGAGATGACGCATGTAATTACAGGTCTCAATGGTCTCAAGACTAAAAGATGAAAATGTGGTTGAATTGCTCGGTTATTGTGTGGATGGCGGTCTTCGTGTGCTAGCCTATGAGTATGCCCCAAATGGATCTCTTCATGACATTCTTCACGGTAAGTTTGCTATAAACTCTATCGGGACCAAGTTTTAATCCTTACCTTCTCATTAGGGGTGGGCAACTTTGGGCAAACCCGAAATCCAAACCGAAATCCGAAGTTCTTGGATTTTTGGTTTGGATTTTCGGATTATGGATTGGATTTTGGATTTAATTTTTAAAATTTTTGGATTTCGGATTGGATATTGGATTTGGTACTTTGAATTTTTGGATATCCGAAAATCCAAAATTCTTATACTTTATATTTAGTCCATTATCCATATGTCAATAGTTATAAGTTCAATACCCTACATCATATATGTTCAATATTAATTACTAAGTTATTATGAGAATACTTTCTATTTGGACATGGTTTTACTATTTCTACTTCTTATCTGACGTATTAACGTCTCTATTGTATTTTTTATATAATAATTTTATTACTTTAATATTTCATTTGGATGACTGCGGTGAGAATGAAGAACTTTTCAGGCAATTTAACATGAGTACTTCATTTGGATATTCATTTTTGTAAAAAGAAGAAACATCTCAACTTATAAGCTCAAAACCGAAAATCCAAAATATCCAAACCGATTAATCCGAAACCGAACTTAAAAAATCCGATCCAATCCGAACTTATTTGGATTGGATTTGGATTGTCATTTCGTCAATCCGAAAACTGAAAATCCAAACCGAAATTTCATACGCAATCCGAACTGCCCGAACGCCCACCCCTACTTCTCATTAGTACTAAAACCTGTAGATTTATCCATAATTCTTTGTGCATTTGGTTCCTCAAGCCGAGATGAGTCAAATTTTTTGGCAAATCCCAAGAACTCGTCTCCGTAGCTTGTGTTTGGAATTTATTGCTATTCAATCCAACTATGTCTAAGTACATTTCAGACTCCACTTTAAGTACTTCATTAATGCGCCGTGCAGTAAAAGACCCCCTTATTAGTGGCCAATACATGCTTCATCCCAAATTCTAAAGTTCTTTTTTAAAGCATTCTCTGACATGTATAATGAAAGTTTTTTGTGAAGTTCCATATTTAAGAGTGTTTGGACCTACGATATCTTCAAAGGACCTTGCTTATTAAGAATCCATCAATTTTTCTTTATTCTTTTTGCTTTTTGTTGTATATAATTCTCTTTTAAAAATATACTCCATCTCAATTCCCATTAACCATGGTTTGGATAAACACTAAAATATAAGAAATTAGTTTTGAAGTTGTTGAAAATTGGTTTAAGAGAAGTATGGGTAGCCCTTTAAAATTTAATTGGTAAATTGGATTGATCAAAGTCCAACAGTTGTATAGAATATTTGTTTTCCATCTCAAAAAAGGAAAAGAAATAGTTGTATAGAATACTATGACTTGTAGGTTTGTGTTGAACATTTCTTCTGTATGTATGGCCAATCTGACAGAGAGAATTGGAACTTTCCGTTGATGTTTATTTTTCTGTGTGTGGCCAATCATGCTTCTTTTACAACCTTTTGTAACATATTTTGTTAATTTGCTGCAAAATGCATAATTTTTCAGTTTGTGATTGCAGGAAGAAAAGGTGTGAAGGGTGCGCAGCCAGGTCCAGTATTGTCATGGGCTCAACGAGTTAAAATTGCAGTTGGGGCTGCAAGAGGACTGGAGTACTTGCATGAAAAAGCGCAGCCTCATATCATTCATCGTGATATTAAATCTAGCAACATTTTGCTCTTTGATGATGATGTCGCTAAGATAGCGGATTTTGATTTATCAAATCAAGCCCCTGATATGGCAGCTCGTCTTCATTCCACACGTGTTCTAGGAACCTTTGGTTATCATGCACCGGAGTGAGTCCATTTCTGGTTGCATAATACAAATAATCAACAGGCTTGGTTAATTTATTATAAGTTGATCTTCCCCGTGACTAATCTAATATTGAACTGAAAGTATTATTCATTTTTATGCTGATGGAATTTCCAACGCCCGCGTTCACCCTCATCCCTGTGTTGCAGATATGCAATGACTGGTCAGTTGAGTTCAAAGAGTGATGTTTACAGCTTTGGTGTTGTGCTACTGGAACTACTTACTGGCCGTAAACCTGTAGATCATACATTGCCACGTGGGCAACAGAGTCTTGTAACTTGGGTATAGCCTTCTAGATTTTCACATGATTTATCTGATACAGTATTTTTCAGTGGAGTAGTTCATTTTGATTTTTTATTGATTTAAACACCACCGCAAACAGGCAACGCCAAGACTTAGTGAAGATAAAGTGAAGCAGTGTGTTGATGCTAGGCTAAATACAGAATACCCACCCAAGGCAGTCGCAAAGGTATGTGCGCTGAAACAAAAAATTCTTGCTTAATGAAAGTATGTATTCCTATCTTTGCGACCAAAGTATGTCAATTAGTAACCAAAGGAGCATCTGAATCAGCTTTAGATGAAACATTTCGTTATATTCTATGATTTCTGTTTGATTTTCATCATCTCCATTTTCTTACATCTCCAATGCTGAAACAGATGGCTGCAGTTGCTGCCTTGTGCGTGCAATATGAAGCTGATTTCCGCCCAAATATGAGCATTGTAGTAAAGGCTCTTCAGCCTCTGTTGCCTCGACCTGTACCAAGTTGAACATCAAGCTTGTGAATTTTCTCCATTCTCCAGCCTTTACATCATGATCACAATATTAGTGGTCGCCTAGGAAACTACTGCACATTAGTGTCATCCCCCCCCCCCTCCTTGTTCTGTTGATTGTATGCCAAAGAACTATTGTATATTTGCAGTAATGAAAAATGGCTTTGCATATTGATTTTCATGGGTTCTGTTGAGGTGTATCAAACCACCAGTTATAGGAGACAATCACTGGAAAAGGAAAGCTATAAACTGCAGATTGTATTTTAGCACTGATTTCATATGTATTACAGTTTGTCCTTATGGTGCCATCTTATCATTTCAATTTCTTGAGAAGATAATTACTGTCTATTTGTGTTTAGAGGATACTTATCATGCAACTTGCAATAGTGTCCCCCCCACCCACCCCCACAACACACAGATACCCCCCAAAGTTGCAGGAACATCTTGAGTTGATGCATTTGAAATGAATCATATTTTACCTTGACAAAATTAATCATACAAGAGGTAGTGTTGCCTAGTGGTAAATTGAGATGTGATAAAAACTATGGGAGACGAGAGTTTAAATCCCATCAGAGACAAAAAAAACAAGACGGGTGATTTCTTCCCGCCTATATAAAAGCTTTGGATGGCGAAATTATCCGGCAATTATGTTGGTGAAAGGTAATAGGTATTCAGTGACAGTTGAGGTACGCGCAATTTGACTAGATGTCCACCATTATAAAAGGACAGCCCGGTGCACAAGACATTCCGCGTTCACGTAGGGTCCGGATAAGGACCGCACCCCAAGGGGCATGATGTAGACAGCCTACCCTAATGCAAGCATTAGTGGTTGCTCCCTATAAGTCACACGGAGACAACTTTACCGTTGTTTCAAGGCTCCCCTTTGCGAGGTTAACCTTCAAAATATCCAAGCCGGATAAAAGAAAGAAAAAAGAAAATTAGTGTATCCACTCTCAGGTTATTGGTGTATATTGGGGTTGGCTAGTTGCAGTTGTCTTTTTTCCACACAAAAAATGCTACAACTTACAAACAAGTTTGACACAGCACTTCAATTGTATTGCAGAAACCATTGAACTTTTGCCATTGGCAAGAATAATGTAACAAAAATTTTGGATAGGACAAAAGCATGATGCATGTTAACTAGCTATACATAACCATGTATGTAAAGAAGGCAGAGTAAAAAAATGAGGAACTTATATATACTGACTGATTTTCATGCACATAAAAATGATTCTTTCAAACAATTACAAGTATGATAAGATATACCAAATTGAAAAAATTATGGATCCTTTATGTGCCACTCCTCTCATTTCAGAGACAGTAACTTTAAGTCATCAATCTGGCGATTGCCCCTGTGTGTTTATGTGTTTATTTATCGCTTCTACTCTTCATCGTCAAAATTGGTTTTTCACTGCTATCTGTGTTAGACTTCCGATTATGAGATTCTGTTTCTTCAGCACCTGTCTGGCTCTTTCTCCGTCTTCGACCCTAAAATACCAACAAATTTAGAGCATTGAAAAACTTAAATAACTCAGAAAATCTTCAGTTAGTATGTAACCTCTCGTGGTATTGGATATTCCTCAGATTCAAGCATTCGAACAACTTGACTCATTGTAGGCCTTTTATCAGAATCTGGATCGAGACATCTTAAAGTTGTTAACAGAGCTCGTTTAAGGGCAGTTGTGGAAGGCCTTGTCTCGATTGTTGGATCAACCACTTCTTCTGAGCGTTTGCTGCCAACCATCATCTTGAGCCAATCGACAAGATTTACCTGTACATCAAACAAACAGCATACCAGCACAACAATCATAATGTGGAAAATCAAGATGTGTTCACATGAAAGCATTTTTTGGACCATTTCTCAATTTGTTTCTCATCCCCTTGCGCACGTGACATGCTTTTCTCCCTTTGGTGAATCTACTTAAACTGAAATTTATTCCTAAGTCGCCATTAGACTTTTATCTTACTGTTAAATTATCTAGGTCAACCTAGCTAAATGCTTAAGCGGTCTGAAAGAATAGTTATTTCCTTAGTTAGGTCATTATTGTACATCCAAACATGCAAGCAAAATACTTGCTAGAAGGGCCAAAGACGTGGAGTCGCTCAACTAGCTCCAAAGTTCGTATTACCTTTTTTGGATAAGTTAAAGTTCAAATTACTAACTGTGGTTTCAAAAGGGCCTATAATATGTAGTTCCATTTATGAAATTAAAGCTTTTGATAGAGGTGAGATTTTTAATTCAAGTAGGTTTTCAATAAGAGAATAAAGTTCTGAAAAGATCATAAGAAGCAGAATTAAGAGAGCATAACTTACTGTAAAATGTGCAAGATCGACCGATAAGTTCATTCGATGCGCAATCTCGGCAGTCAACGTGTTTCTGAATAATCTCATTTTTCAATTTTCAGTTATTCTACCATTTCATTTTAACAAGTTCAATGTTAGCCATATTAGTCAACCATTCTCTTTGTGATGCAAAAACTAGATACTATTAGTAACAAGTGGTTTTGCTGGTTGGTTAAGTGGGATACTATATTTCCAAGATTGAACCTTAAATTCCAATAAACCTCATAATCGTCAGATAATGGGCTTTGAACTATGTGCCTGGTGAAAGAGAAAATTCGGAGAGGATTCTATAATTGTGGCTCAAAGCAATAAGCTCGCTGTAGACACTTCTTTACTAATAATAACATTGGGTGAGCATACCTCGGGAGCAGGGCGACCATAATCCACTGGATCTCTTCCGGTGATGGCTTCTAGAAGCACAACGCCATAGCTATACACATCACTCTTCTCATTCAGGAGACCGCTATTTGCATACTCAGGAGCTACATATCTGTTGTGAGAAAAAGATCCAAACACAAGGTGTGAGAAAAGAGAATTACGCGTATCCAAAATAGCTCTATAAAAGTACTTACCCAAAAGTGCCCATAACTCTGGTTGTAATGTGACTCTTCCCCGCACCCAGCAACTTGGCCAGGCCAAAATCAGAAATTTTTGCGTTGAAGTCATCATCTATCAATATGTTGCTTGACTTTATGTCGCGATGCACCACCTTGGGCTCAATTGCCTCGTGTAAATATGCAAGACTACAAGTATGAAAAGCATTAATAACAGGAACAAAAAAATGTGAGACAAGTAAATGCAAAGTTAAATAGGAGAAAACTCACGCTTTAGCGGTGCCAAGGAGAATCTTCATCCGGGCTTCCCATGTAAGGTACCCATGCTGTCGCATAGCTCCATGTAGCCATTGCTCTAAATTCCCATTGTTTACGTACTCATAAACCAATAACCTAAAATACAACAAGGATCACGATACAAAGTGACATCTGAAGTAAGTTCACTTTTCTGAAGTTGCAGAAAGCAGTTTCGTTATTTGTGGTCGGACTAACAATGCTGAAATTTATCTCCACTTATTAACACAAGATAAAAACATGTCTCTTAGCATCACAAAAAGAAGTTTACCAGAAGCCATTATCCTTTCAATTGGTACTAAAGAAGGTAAACTAAACTATTAAATGCGAAAATTTGCACATTTGCGAAAAGAGGTTGACAAATGAATATCATATCCAACATCAGCAGCAAGAGAGGATGGTGGAATATCAGTTTTTACTTTTCCATTGTATCACCTAAAAATCTTGTTTTCTCGTTTTTATTTCCTAAATCAGGAGATGAGGATTGAATCCCAAGTTTTCAACAGAAAAGGTGCAGTTACACTGCTAAACATTGTGGTAAGTTTTTGCACTGCCTATACGATGTAATGAAGAAAGACATACGAGACTCAGGAAACGAGTACCTGTGAGTTCCTTCAATACAGTAGCCCAAAAGTCTAACCAAATTTTTATGTCGCACATGACCAATAGCCTCAACTTCCACATGAAATTCTTTCTCTGCTTGTCCTCTAGAGATAAAATATCCCACATGTCAAATAATCTGTATAGGTGTAAGTGAGGAAACTAACTTTTTGAAGGAACAGTATAAGCATATCCAAACTTACAAATTATTCAGTAGCTTTTTAACAGCAACTTCAGTTCCGTTGATCAGCTGTCCCCGATAAACAATGCCATAACCACCCTCTCCAATTATATTTTCCTTAGAAAACTTGTTAGTCGCCGTTTCAAGGTCGCGCAGAGTAAACCAATGGCCCCAACCCAAGTGAGAGAATTCAGGTAGACCGGATAAAGGGGACGGGACATTCGTAGGATGTGAAGGATGATATACTGTTCCAGCAGCTCCATTTTCCCCTGACTCAAATGTTCCGTCTTTGTCTAAATAAGTAAATGAGTCTGATTGACTGGTAATGTCAAAATCTTTCATCTTGTCAATATTTGAATGAGCCAAAAGCTTATCTGAATCTTTCTCACTGTATGTGTCCTGATATGCAAGGGGATTCCTATAAAGGCCGCCGTATTTGCTTGCTGAATTTTGATCAACCCTTATTTCTTTAGACACATCAGGAATTTGGCTTATGGGTAGTGTATCATGAAACTTTCTGGATTTCTTACGAGAAAAACAAAACGGCAGCAGCAAAAGAATGATTACAATAAAAAGTCCTACAAAGATGGCTAATAAAACCCACACCTTTAGATGGAATATATGGGTTTTCTTAGACAGTTGGAAATTAAGATCAGATGCCATTCTTGGTGAACCTGCAAAATAGAAAATAAGAAAATCAAAAAAATAAAAAGGAAAAAAAAATACAGACAAGCAGCTCCAAAATGAACTAGCGATCATCTATCTTATTCTTATGTATCAATCGATCAATCAACAATGCCTTAATACCAAAAAAAAAAGTTGGGGTTGGCCATATGAATCCTCTATATCAAGTTTGCTCTATTCGGCCTATTTTAGTCAAATACTAATAAATAATTAGTCTTCTAAGGTAAATTGGCAATTTTCTGAAATTGGAGGTTCTCTAAATATCACGCTTATTCCTACACTAACAACCAGACTAATAGCGAAACCTATTTAAGTGTAACAACAATAATCAGTCTTTGATCACAACTAGTTGGCACTGCCTATCATGTAACTTATATATATTAAAGAATTTGTTCATTTAAAAATGGAAACTTTTACTATCTTAATGTATTCATAGATGCAAAATGGTTATTTCAATGGAAAGAAACCCCTCTAATTATCTGATAACTAGCAACTCGTATGATGTAGACGAGAACAACAACAGCAAGCCCAATAATTTCCCACAAGTGGGGAACTAGCAAATCATATGATGCAGACGAGAGGAGGCAAAAAACAGATCAACCATTCAATTATGTCTCAATTCCATATAAGTTGAAATCGGCTATACGAATCCTTCGTATACATTCCAGTATTAGAGGATTATCGTAGTTAGACTATTTTTTAGACAAAAGGTTTGGAACTGACATTTTGCAAGCTCAGATAGGCAGAGTTATGAGGGAAAAAGAGATGATATTAATTCCATAAATGAAACAGAAAGGATTGTTATTATAACTGAAAAGGGAATAGACTAAATACAATCAAATTATGCACTTCGTTAAATATACAAGAAATAACCAAAGCTTCAAACTTTCAATGTTAAAACAAGTGCACAAGTTCACAGGGCAGCCCGATGAACTAAGCTCCCGCTACGCGCGGGTCCGGGGAAGCGCCGGACTACGAGGGTCTATTGTATGCACTCGTACCCTGCATTTCTACAAGAGGTTGTTTCCACGGCTCGAACCCGTGACCTCCCGGTTGTTCACAGAACAACAAAAAATTGCACAAAGATTCATTCTTTACCTATTTAATTCCATATATGAAACACAAAGAATTGTTATAACTGAAAAGGGAATAGATCAAATATAATCAAATTATGCAGTTCTTTAAATATACAAGAAATCAAACATTAAAGCTTCAAACTTTCAATGCTAAAGCAAATGCACAAGCTCACAGAAACACAAATAATGTGTAAAGATTCAATCTTTACTCACAGAAACACAAAAAGATACACAAAGATTCAATTTTACTCACAAAAACACAAAAAAATGCACAAAGTTTCAGTCTTTACCTATTTGCAATGAGATCCCAGAAGCAGAAATAAGCCACCCAAGAACACTATAACACAACTTCTTCCCAAACAATGAAGCAAAATCTAAACCCCAGATCTCTTATACTTCTAAAATGCCCAAACCCCATTTGGAAATAAAGCCATTCAAATCAAATCATAGCCCAAAAAAATCAAAAAAAAAAAAAAAAATCCCATTTTTATGAAAAAATTGAGATATGAAAATATACCAAGAAAAAAAAGATAGAGGGTCTTTTAGAAAATGGAAAATAGACCTTCCTTAATTGAAGCAAATACCAAAAAGGAAACCTTCCTTTGAAGTAAAAGGGAAAGAGAAATCTCAGTTGTTATCAGTGTTTGGTAGTGCCTATAATACAGTAAAAGAGAAGCATGAAAAAAAATTAAAAAAAATAAAAAAGTTGGAGGTTTAATGATTTTGAAATTGAGTCTACTAATGAATGAGATTGATTATCAAGAATCTGAAAATTAATACTACTACAAATAGTACCAGAGTTGCAGTGCTTCTCTGCAAATGTAGCTTCCTCCTGTCTGTTGGGGATATTTCTTTTTAATTAATTAATATCTTATGTGGGGTTTTATATCTTTTTTAATGAATAATTGGTTAGTGAGGTCAAACATAAAATATTTGGTTATAAATAAGAAAAAAGAAGAGGGTTAGTGGGTAGTAATTATAATTAGAGGTTATGAATAGTGGGAGGGGACAGGCAATGATGCAATTTTGTATGAAAATACATTATTATTAATACTTAATTGTAGACTGTCGACTTGCATTATTATTAGAAATATAAGCTATAACAATGTAAAGATTGTTTATACTTCTTTATTTTTTTTAGTTGTTCGGATAAATCAGTCGTTCAAAATATTTGGTCTTTATTGAGATCCGATGAGCAAAATAAAACTCTTTAAGAATGATTTGAACAATATAGTTTAGCCTGCCCCAGTTTCCCATATGGGAGACCTGAGATCGATTTCCCTCACTAACAGCCTTCTGAGTTCGTCGCATCGAACTTGCCTAATGTGATTTACATCTCCTGTGTGATTTACGAGCTATTTACACAATAAACAGGTTACCAGAACACTCTATTGCCAAGTAGTACTTCGTTAAAGAATTTACCTATAACTATTTTATAAATACACTCATTCACTATTTTTTATGAAATTAATTTTCATGCTATGTTATAATATACTCCATTCGTTCACTTTTAACTGTTACGTTTTAACTTTTCATGCCTCTTAAGAAATAATAAATGAAGCGTATAATTTACCATGATACTCATATTAATTGATGCATATTTTATTAGATTTGAGAAAATGATTTGAAATAAGTAATAAATATTATATGTATAACAGAATTTTTTTTCTCTTCTCTTGATATGCGTAAAGTAACAAGTAAAAATGAAAATCTATTTTTAATATACATGTCAAGTAAAAGCGAACGGACGGAATATATTCTTTATAATAACATTTCGTTATGACAACCAAAAAAGTCCGAAACATGTAAAGCTGTTGGAGAAAAGTTTGACTTGTATGCGATTGTGCAAATATCAAGTAATGTAATTGTACAAATATCTTTACAACATTAATGTACAAAATTTAAACTCAATAATTTAGTATTTAGTATAATAGTAGTAGCATTATAGATTGTGTAGACAATGGACAGATCTAGGCCCCCTTAACTCTCAGTCACTCTGATTTCTTGAAATTCATGAAGATGGATGGCGGCATCATGGGAATGATTTATTACCTTTTAGTGAAGTTTGGGAATTTCCAGATTTGCATTTATTAATATAAGATCTGCATAAGTTGACTGACTTGGTTGGGTAAGTAATTTTCTACATGAAAAACTTGAGATCGATTTTTCTCAGAAGCAATCTCCCTAGAAATAGCACGGGCTAGTCATTCTTCGGATTTGTAATGAAAAATAGGCAGTATTTGTGAATTTATTAAAAAATAGTCGCTATTTTACTAAAACACGAAAAATTCCAGCATAATATGCGTGATTATGGAGCTCATGTGTATAAACTTTCAGCATATTATGCTGGAACTCCAGTACACGAAATTTTCCAGCATAATATGCAGGATTATAGAGCTCATGCATATAAACTTTCAGCATATTATGATGGAACTCCAACACATTATAAAATTCAAGCATATTATGCTGAAAGCTCATATGTAAAAAAATCCGAACTCCAGCATATTGTTCTAGAATATTTTCGGATTTTTAAGAGTATTTTTGTTCAGATTTTATCTTACATGAAAAATGACTAAATTTTGATTGCATTTGAAATTATGGCTATTTTTTTAATTACCAGTTCTAAATATGGCTATTTCTGATTTTTACGCGCAATCTCCTCAGTTAACGCTCGTCACACCAAACTTGTATAGTGCAGTTTTACATTTTATGTGTGATATGCGAGCTATTGTACAGTAAACAGGTTAACCAGTGCGTATCCAAAGAATAGTGGCCACGATTTTCCCAGAAAATTATTCTTAAAAAAAATTGAATTTAAAAGATTGGAGTTAGCAAGTCAAAAAGAAAACAAGATTTGGACGGTTCATACCACACCAATTCCTGCATGTCTTTTTATGTTTTCAAAATTATATGTTGACTAAACTAAGCTTGCCGGTGGCAGTGGCAATCTACTGTATGAAGTTCTTTTTTATTCCCTCAATTCTTTTTTTTAAAGTGTTGCACGTTCATTATTAAAATCATTTTAAACATTTAAATTCTAAGTGATATAAATTAAATATTTTCTTTAAATCAGTAATTAATGATGTAGAAATAACTAGCACAAGAAAATCTTAATGTGACAAATGAGTTATGAGTATTGTGGTGGTTGTTATAGTACACCTTGATCACAGTAACTTAGGACCTGAATATATGCATGCCTTTGGTAGATAATCGTTAGCGGCGAAACTAGGAATTTTCTTAAATGTGTTCAAACTTGAAAGAAGTGAAATTTTTTTTTTTCCGATAAAGGGTATTTAATATATGTTAAATACCTCTAAAACCTAATATTTTATTTATATACACAATATAATTTTTCGACAAAGAGAGATCAATATACTGTTTAACCAAAAATCTGAGTCTTTGGTCAAAGCTAAAAAGAAATTCGGGTTACTGATAATCAGGAGACAAAAATAAAATACTTTTGAGAACGATGTTAAAAAAGCAAATAGATGTGTATTTCAATAAATTCTCAATAGTATTCTGTGTCCTTACAAATGATGATACTTCTTCCTTTTATAGATAATTCTAGGTAAATGAATGAAGCCTCAGCTTTAATGATATAATCATGAGTAATAAATGACATTAAATAAGCCGTTATACAATCATTCCTATTAAATACCAATTTCGTAACGTATCAAGTATTTAATAATGAATTTGGACTCCTTTCTGTCATCAGATCTTTACTTTCAATGCCTTCTATCTGTTGGCTGTAAATAATTTAAATTGGTACGAGACTCGTATCTATACGTCGTCTCGTGCCTATTTAAATTCTTCTTCCCGTGGCTGTTTCCATCCGTGCCTCTTAGTCAATTGCTGCGCTTTGACCATTTAACTAATCCACGTGTCATGCCACATCATCTTTTAATATAAACTCAGTTTTTTCCCAATACAGATAGTCCCCCCACTTTCCATTTTTTTATCAATTAAATAATTGGGAAGTGGATCTTCATGTAAAAGGAATTTTTGCCACAATTAATGCTCATGACAGTATTAACGTCTCAGCAGTCTTTTCCATTTAATGTTCTGCCCATGTGTCATTTTCTAATTGATTCCGCTATTCATACCCTTTTTCGAGACTTCTTCATTCTCACTATTTACGAAGTGATAGCTGCCTTTATTATAGGTTTTTCATCATTACACTTCAAAAGTTGACGGTTCCCATTTTACACATAACTTTGTCTTCCTTTGTCTTCTTCACAAATCTTCAACACATACTTCCTTCTTAACAATGTCTTCTTCAAACCCTAACCGTAAAAAAGGTCCAATTCTAGATCAATTCCCCAACACCCCTGTTAGACACAGAAGAGGCAGAGGAGGTAGGCTTCGAACAGGGTTAGAATCTACGCGAGGCGGCTCCTCTGGTTCTTCTTCAAGGAGTTCTATCCCAAAAGTCCCTTCTTCTAAAAGTAGGGAAATTCTTGATTCTTCTCAAGAACCCTCAGTTGATGATATCGTTCCCGGCGATTTGTCTTTTGAAAGTGACAAAACGTCTCTTCAAAAACAAATTAAAAATTTAGAAAGAGCCGATACTTACCCAACAATAGTAACCGAGCTTACAATCCCCACCATAAGAAGAGATTGTAACTGGAAGGATAGTCTCCGAATGTCAATTCCTTCCCCAAATCAAAGAATTTCCTCTTTTAGAAGTGGGTATTCTTCTGTTTACACTTACCCCTTCACTTTAGGTTTTAATCCTCCGATTGACCCAGTTATTCTCGATTTTTGTCGTTTCTTTACAATTTGTTTGGCCCAAATCGGTCCATTGGTGTGGAGAACAGTGGCTTGTTTGAGATATTTATCCTCCAAGGCCAATGTCAATTTCACCTTTTCTCACCTCATTCATCTATACCATCCTAACTTAATACGCCATGGGGTTTTTACCTTAACTGCAAGGAGCAAAAAAGTTTTGGTAAATCCTGAGGATGACAAAGATCGTGGATGGTATATCCGTTACGTTGCTGTCCGTACAGTGGACTTGATTGGCGAAACAAATATTCCCTTCCCTGAGAAGTGGAATTTTGAACGTAGGTTTCCTTTTATTTACCGTACCTACTTTTGAGAATTTCAAAAGAAAGTTGTTTTTAACCTCGTCCCTTCTTGGTTTTTTGTAGCAACCATGGGAGATGTGGAACCTATTCCCAGCTTTCGTGGTTGGGTAGACTCACTTTTGAAGATTGCTTCTAGGGAGCAGAGAACTTGGAAATCAATTTCTTCCTTACATGGCTGGAAGGTCAAAACACATGGTATCCCCCTTTATATGAATTTTTTTTACATGTTAAGCACTTTTTCCTCAACTTTAATCATGTATATCCATCCTTTAATCAGGATTTGGCATTAGAGGAATGACGGCTGAAGTAGTTATGGCCATTCGCATGTCTGCGAATGCTGCTCTTGATTTGGATAAGGCTCGAGCCTTGCTGCCTAAAAGGAAAGCTACAAAGGAAAGTTCTGAAGAAGAAGAGGAGAGTACCTCCCTAATTACCAGGCCAAGGGTCAGGAGACGAATAATCATTGATGATGAAATTGAAAACACTCCTGCTCGTACCTCCGCCACCGAGCCTGTTTTGATTCAATCTGACGAGGACGCCGAACCAAGAGATAATAATGAGTCAATTCAGCATCTTTTTGACAGTGGCTTCGGGAGTGGCGAGCTCGGCCCTGTTTTTGATGAAGCTCCTCTTTCCTCATTTATTCCTATTTCCTCCATTCCTCTGCCAGCCGTAAGTATTTCTTTACCAGTTTTGACGACTTCCGTTCTTTTGCCAGTTTCTACCGCTCCTATATCCGTTCCCTTGGTTGTTTCTATCGCACCTGCTTCCGCTCCTGTGTTGGTTTCTACATCTTTTCCTTCCATTCCTTCCACTGCTCCTCGTCCCTCTGTTCATCATACAGAGACAGGTTCTAGCAATGGAAGTATGACTATGAGAAGTGTTACTTTGGAGGTTCCTGCCAATCATAGCCTCTTGAGGAAGACCGGCAGAGCCGATGTTTGGCTCGAACCTCTAATTGGAGATATCGAGAAGAAGAAGATGGAGAGACATAGTTGCTTAACTCTGATGAATGACGTAGTTCATTCTACTTTTAAGGTATTTTTACCAACAAGTTTTTTTTTAATTATCTTCAATCTCTCATTTCAATGACTTACCTCTGTAGGCTAAACTTATTGGCACGAAATTAATGGGAAGAATTTCCCTACTGGAAAGAAAAGCTCGTGAGTCTGAAAAGACTGTCCACGAGGCCGAAGAAATAGCTAGGGGAGCCCAGCTTGAAGCAACCAATTGGAAGGAGCAGTTCGAGAATGCTCAAGGGACCATAGAGGAGTTGCAAGAAGATAAAAATCTCCTGGAGCAGCAAAACCGTGGTTTAACTTCTGAACTGGCAACTGTCAAAGCCTCTTCAAGCCAATTGAAAAGAGACAAAGAGCTTTTGGAATGCTCTTTGTCAGAACAATTATCCAGGGCTAGTGAAGAAGTTAGGGAGCTGAAGGCACTTTTGGCTAGGAAGGAAGAATATGCAGGAGAGTTAGTGCAAAGCTTGACTCAAGCTCAGGCTGACTTACAGACTTCTTCTGACGAGATTCATGCCTTGAAGAGTTCTCATGCTTCTCTTGAAGCTTCCCTTGATTCCCATTTAGCTGAATATCAAATCTTAAAAAACGATCTTGCTATGTGGGAAAAGGAATATGGACTTCTAGAGGAAAATTTTAACATAGAAGTGAGTTGGGCTTTCCTGAAATCTCGTCGTGATGCTTTGACGGAAGCTGCTCAAGAAGGTTTTGACTTGCAGTCTGAACTGGCCAAAGTCGTAGATACCATCGAGAAAAGCCAACAGTCTACTGATACTCCTTCTCCTGCACTTGAAGTTCCTGGAACAGAAGAACTTTTAAATGAAGAAGTGAATACTGCAACAATTGGGATTACAATTCCTGCTTCAGCTGAAAATGTTGCAATTCCAGCTTCAGAGGGTGAAACTTCTATGACTCAGTCTGTGGAAGTTGAAGCTTCCGTGACTCTTGCTTCCCTCATTGATCCTAACATTTCAAGCTCAGCTGAAACCGTTCCTGTTGCTGCTTCTTCAGAAGTTGCCATCGTGCCTGTGGCTGAAAGTGAAATTAATATTGCAACTTCTGATGTGCTAACCCCTTCAATTGGATGATGGTTTTATCCCTTAGTTTTTAAGGGATTTTTTGGTGAAAGTCCCCAGTTATCATAATGGGGCACTTGTATAAACTTTTATTGACTAAGTTTCTACTTAGTCTTTTTAATTATATTAAGAAGTTTTGTTAGTACTTCAATGTGTTCTATTCTTGCCTTTTCCTTACTTATTTAGGACTTATAGAATAGTTTAGCATTTTTATCCTTTGAAAATGCTTTATGATTCTTCTCATGACTTATTAACATGAGGCTTATAAAAGAGGGCCCTTTTATTTTATCGACACTTAATGAAGAAGACGTCTCAACTTCATAATGGTGTTATAATACGATGAAAGAAATAGGAAAACACACGTTTTGTATGAAACAACTTTGGCAAGTTTTTATTCATAAACTTTTAACAAGTGTTTGACTGTTACATGTATTACAATACATCTACAACTTTCTCGTAACTGTTTTTCTTGT